>NC_081323.1:75735189-77040189 GCF_026419965.1 Kogia breviceps
GCCAATATTTCAAAGGCATAATTGCTGGTATTAAAAATAGTCATGCTGGACTTCCCTGGTGGCACACTGGATAAGAATCTGCCTGCCAATGCAGGGGACATGGGTTTGAGCCTTGGTCCGGGAAGATCCCACATGCCGTGGAGCAACTAAGCCTGTGTGCCACAACTACTGAGCCTGCGCTCTAGAGCCCGCGCGCCACAACTACTGAGCCCGAGCGCCATAACCACTGAAGCCCGCGTGCCTAGAGCCCGTGCTCCACAACAAGAGAAGACACCACAATGAGAAGCCCGCGCACCGTAACGAAGAGTAGCCCCTGCTCTCAGCAACTAGAGAAAGCCCATGCAGCAACGAAGACCCAATGCAGCCAAAAAAGAAATAAATAAAGAGAAAGAAAAAAAAAAAAAAAAGAGAAAAGCGTTTAAAGAAATAATAATTATCATGCTTTGGTAGAGCAATCTTTTCACAGTGTGACCTTGGGAGATGAAGACCTTAAACATGACATCTTGCAAACTGGATATTTAGTCTATTGGAAAAGACACCTTCAGAAGAACTCTCTTCAACATCACTGGAGAGGCCCCTATCAGGTTCTGCTAACCAGCCCTTGGGTTGTCAAACTCCAAGGCATAGACCCTTGGATTCATGTGACACACCTAAAGGAAGAACTGAACCCTGACTGGACCTGCACATTATCTGGTGTCCTGAAAGTAAAGAGTTCCTAGAACTGAAAGAGACAACATCTGATTAGACAGCTTTCCCAAGATATCCAGACCAGGCCTGTTGGATGTTTGTCACCAAACTGTTGATGACGACATAATGTTTCAGATGATCTCCAATATCTATGATCTGGATGACAGGTGGACTTGAGATTGAAAGTGTCTGAGAGTTCTCCCTCCTTTCCCTCCTTGTTACCCAGATGTGACCTCAACAGGTTTCCAATCTGTGTACATTCTCTTTGACAAGAGACACTATACCCAGGAAAGGTCCTTCCTGATGTTGGGGGACAAAAAGCTGCTGAAACTAGAAAACCTGACTCTTGATCAGCGATGCATTCAGAGAAACAACTTGATCAAAAGGAGGAACTGTAAAAAAAAGCTTAATAAAGAGAAGCCTCAGTTAAATAGAGTTGGAAGACCAGAGGGGAAGCTCCATACCCTGGGACCATAGTAGAGTCTAACAGGAATAAGAAAATTCCTCTTCTTTCCTGGCAAGGACTCAGCCAATGAAAAGCCATATACCCTTTGTTTATTATAGCCCTCCCACCTTCCTTCTCCCCTCTATAAAAGAGTTCTCCTTCTTTTGCTATGTGGGGACTTGCATGTGGCTTGCCATGGTTGCAGACTCTGAATTATAATTCTCTACTGATCCCGAATAAATTCATCTTTGCTGGAGAAATATCTGGCAGTCTATTTGTTTTAGGTCAACACCCTGCCCTCTGAAAGCAGAGCATTCTTATGAAACTTTTCGTAAGCCAAAATGGTGTAAAGCTAAGAAGCAATTACTTCAGAATACATCTTGCTAACGGTTGCACAAAATAAATCCAGAGAAAGCACAGATGCTCCCAGACATAGTTCAAAGCTAAGGGAGCTTGATGTTGAAATGTTGAGTGTAGTTCCCAAGGAAGGAGCTTGGTGGTGCCACTCTTGCTGCTCGGGGTGCACATAGCTTGCTCACAGCAAACACTGACCACTATTTTCACTTTTTTTTTTTTGTAAAAGCAGAAACCCTCTTTGTATATCTTTCAGTTAGCAAAAACAGGTACTAATGTAGGTCTTTCGTAAAAGTGAGTGGCATAAAGTGAACTTTCGAACAGAAGGAAAGATATACAAAGGTCATTAACTGCATGTGGCTATTAATATTAAAATGCATTAAAATTAAATAGAATTTAAAATTCAGTTCTTTAGTTGAACTAACCACATTTCAAAGCCCCCATAGCCTCATGGGGTTAGCGTCTGCCACACTGGACAGGACAGATACAGAACATTTCCATCATTGCCAAAAATCCTGTTGTATACCTGCTGTTCTATATTGTTTGTTCAGTTTCCAGTAGCACTTCCTCCTATCTGCTCCCCTGATCCACAGGAGTGGGGACTTAGCTGATATTAACTCAAATTAAAAAATTGTTTTCCCCTGCTTAAAAGTCTTCCGTGGCCACTCAAGTCTCTTATAATAAAACCAAACTCCTCAGTATGGCCCACAACGCCCGGGGACACAGGTCCCTGACTGCTTTTTTCAATCTCATCCTATCAGCCATTTTGAAAGACACAACCTCACCTCCCTGGCCAGTTCTTAGTCTAGGACAATTGATTCAAGCTGGGCCAATCAGGGTGTTAGTAGGGATGGTGGTCTGTTGGTGACCCTGACTGGCCCTTCTCTCGAACGGATTGGTATTTGTCATAGTTTTCTACAGAGGGCACCTGACCCAACTGGTTAAAACAAGTCCCATTGCTCATTGGTCGGGAAAGAGTCTTCAGTTAGTCCAATCAGAGGGTCTGGCATACAAGGTCAGTCTAAAGCCACACCTGTTTATTAGCTTCAGCTGGTTGAGATGAAATACAATATTCAGTTTTGAGATCTCTTAGGCAAGTGTTACTGTAGATGGAAATTTTCCTTTTTAAGAGATACACCCTAAGTATATTTCCTGCCTGTCTCAAAACACTATTCGTGATGCTAGTGGGAGAGCAGACCAAAACAAAAATGAGAGGGGAAGATTGTCACAGCCATTCCTCTCCTTTCTTGCTAACTGGATCCCAATTTTGTTCAGCCATTGGGTGGGCAGCAATATGTCCAGGGATGTAGGACCCCTACCTCCTGCCCAGGGGGTGCATGAGGATGGGCCTCAGCCACTTGGGGGCAACACTGCTCCTCTTCACCGGTGATTGGTTCAGTTCTGACCCAGGGAAACTCTGCTGGAGCTTCTGTAAAACACTTTCTCCCACTATTTAAAAGAAAAGTTCCGGGGACTTCCCTGGAGGTCCAGTGGTTAAGACTCTGCGCTTCCACTGTAGGGGGCACGGGTTTGATCCCCGATCAGGGAACTAAGATCCTGCATGCCCTGCTGTGTGGCCAAAAAGAAAAGAAAAGAAATAAAAAGAAAAATCTCTTCAAGGAGAAAGGATCCTCTTCCCATGGCAGGATTGTACTTCCTGGCCCCCTAGAGTCATGTAACTAGTTCTGGCCAATGAGCTCTGAGTGGAAATGCCATGTTGTTGGTTCACCAACTGGCCCCATCAACAAAGGGCAAAGAGAGGTTGAAGAAAGAAGCAGACCACTCCAGACTCCAGATTGGTAGATGGCAGGTATAATAAGCAAGGGAACTTACATACGAGGTTTGTCTGGGGTGGCCACAGATGAGTAGATCTCCACACCTGCCCGCCAGAATCTTAGAAGTTTATATAGAGGCCTTAACTGTGTTTAGCCATGTATACTGTCCAGATGGTCTCAGCAACACCATACTCTCTCAGGCCTACCTCCTTGTAACAGCTCCCACTGTGGGAACGACAGGCAGAGAGTACATTCCAAGGACGGGGGTGGGTGTGGGTGAGGGGCCTCCAAAAGACTGGGTCCAGCTTTCTGACGTCAGCTGGTGGTCACTTCCTCTCCATGACCTCCTCCAACACATGTGCAACTACCAGGCCAGAATTTTAATGCTGGGACCTTCTAGCACTGGCTTTTTCCCCTTGCCCCAGTAATGAGCAATGTTTCAGCCTGGCCCCAGAATGAGAATGATGTAGAGCAGTGCCCTCAGTCAGCCCTCAGTGGACATGAAGCATAAGCAAGACATAAATCTATGTGTGTTAAGCTCCTGAGATACCGGGGTTATTACCACAGCATGATAATTTAGCACAGCAGTTCTCAAAGTGAGGTTTGGGGACCTCTGTGGGCTCCCAAACCCTTCTGGAGGGTCTGCAAGATCAAAACTATTTTCATGATAATACTAAAAGGTTATTTGCTTTTTCACTCTCTGGAGTTTTCCAGAGACTATGTAACATGTGATGATGTTATCACTCCGATGGCTAACGAAATGTGTTCTTGTGTTTCAAAAAATTATCAGTTTTAATTTCCAATACAGTGAATATAGAGAGACATAACCTACATAAAGAAAAGCTTTCGGGGGTTCCTTTCTTCTTCCTTTCTTTGTTTTCATACCTATACACATTTCCCCCAAATATTTGTTTTATGACATGTATTATTACACAAAGTACACAATGATAGTGCTCTGCAGAGCTCTAGCTTTCATTCATAGGGCTGTATCCTTGCCCATCCATCTGGGCTTCAAGAGCACTGCTATAATTTTCCGAGGAGATGGCCAGCAGGGCTGTCAAAGCGGTGTGGTGGTTCTGCTCTGCTGTCCCCTTTCGGCTCCTGTGCAGGTTCCAGCGGTGCTCCCAGCCAGCTCAACAGACACTTACGGCCATAAGGTCCCCCAGCATGCCAACTGGAGTTCCTGCTGTTGGCATCTATTTTTATATTATCCCATTTATAAAATCACAGGCTCTCCTGTTACAGGAAGTTCCTTGTCATTTCTTTCCCTGTGTTGCTGGGGGGTACTTACATCATTGTTTTTTTTTTGTTTGTGTTTTGGGTTTTTTTTGGCTGCACTGGGTCTTCATTGCGGGCTTCTCTCTAGTGTGGCCCTCGGGTTTAGTTGCCCCACGGCATGTGTGATCTTAGTTCCCGGATTCTTAACCACTGGACCACCAGGGAAGTCCCTTGTTGTATTAAAAAAAATCTTTTCAATTAATTAATTTTTGGCTGCGTTGGGTCTTCGTTGCTGCGCGCGGGCTTTCTCTAGTTGCGGCGAGTGGGGGCTACTCCTCATTCTGGTGCGCGGGCTTCTCATTGCAGTGTCTTCTCTTGTTGCGGAGCAGGGGGTCCAGGTGCGTGGGCTTCAGTAGCTGTGGCTGAAAGGCTCCCGAGCGCAGGCTCAGTGGTTGTGGTGCACAGGCTTGGTTGCTCCGCGGCATGTGGGATCTTCCTGGACCAGGGCTCGAACCCGTGTCTCCTGTATCGGCAGGTGGATTCTTAACCACTGTGCCACCAGGGAAGCCCCCTTGTTGTGTTTTATTTTACCATTTCTATGTAATGATTCTCCAGTTTTCCCACAGTTTTCAACATCAGAACATGTTTCAGAACATGTTTTATCTTTAGGTCTGTGCCCATTTGCCCTCTGGACTTTTTTTTTTTTTTGGCCACACAGCATGGCTTGTGGGATCTTAGTTCCCCAACCAGGGATCAAACCCACGCCCCCTGCGGTGGAAGCAAGAAGTCTTAACCGCTGGACTGCCGGGGAGGTTCCCCTCCGGCCTCTTTTTGAAAGATATAGTGTTTCCAGGGAACAGAGATTAAAAATTAAAGGTCTATTCCTTAAAAATTTTAGAGGCTAAGGTAAAAGTCTGAATTACTGAGAACTACTAGTTAAAGTAGGTCCTGCACAATTATTTGCTTTTTGCAATCCAGTTGAACCTTGAACATCACGGCAGGGTTAGGGGTGCTGACCTTCCACTTGTAACTTATGGTCGGCTCTCTGTACACGTGGTTCCTCTGTATACGAGGTCTCTCCATATCCGTGGTTCCAAAACCTGACGATTCAACCAACCGCAGATCGTGTAGAACTACAGTATGTATTTACTGGAAAAAAGACAAAAGCCAAAAAACTGCTTGTAAGTGTACCTGCAGTTCAAACCTGTGTTGTTCAAGGGACAACTGTAATTAAAAACTTAGGCTAAAGCTGGAACAAGGGTATCCTAGATCATCCTGAGGTTTTCCTGATAAATTCCAATTACTCTGTGGTACTTGAGTATATTCAAATGCTTATTACGTTTAGATAACACTGCTGAATAAGAGTTCTAGAAATGAATTCAAGATGACATAGGAAAACTCTCACCCAGAGAGTTTATTTGAACCATCATTGCAGATACTACTTGCTGTCTTGCACTAGTAAAAGGAAGTTCTGAAATAGACATGACCTGGTGAATTACAACCTCATAACTCCACTATAATTAGATACATTTTGATATGATTATCAGCAAATTTCCACACAATTTTGGTACTGGTTCAGAGGGTTTTTCCTATTGTCATAGAAAAAGTAGCAGATAACAATTACGTTGAGCACAGCTACATTATTTTTCCCTGTGGACAATAATAAACTATGCCTGTATCTCCAATTTTACACTCAATGGTGGTTAGGTTTCTGGATGACGGAACGATGTGTTTCTTCTACTGCAGAGAAGAAATACATCTCCACCTAAAAGTTACTAAAGCCAAATTTATCCATAATGTCTTCTTATTTCAGTAAGGACCATCAGGTAAGAAAACCCCTGAGGACTTCCCTGCGGGTGCAGTGGTTAAGAATCCGCCTGCCAATGCAAGGGACACGGGTTCGAGCCCTGGCCTGGGAAGATTCCACATGCCGTGGAGCAACTAAGCTGGTATGCCACAAAGACTGAGCCTGTGCTCTAGAGCCTGCGAGCCACAACTACTGAGCCTGCGTGCTGCAACTACTGAAGCCCGTGCACCTAGAGCCCGGGCTCTGCAACAAGAGAAGCCACTACATTTAGAAGCCCGTGCACTGCGACAAAGAGTAGCCCCCACTCGACGCAACTAGAGAAAACCCACGCACAGCAACGAAGACCCAACACAGCCAAAAATAAATAAATTAAAAAAAAAAAAAGAAAACCCCTGAAATGAGAAGTCTCTCAGTTTTACTATGCCATGTTTTTCACACTTTTTTTTTTGTTTTTTAAGCAACACTTTCCTAAGTTGTTTCATATGAAGCTTTCACTAAAGAAAGGAGTTGCGGGACTTCCCTGGTGGTGCAGTGGTTAAGAATCCGTCTGCCAACGCAGGGGACACGGACTTGAGCCCTGGTCTGGGAAGATCCCACATGCTGTGGAGCAACTAAGCCCGTGTGCCACAACTACTGAGCCCACGCACCACAACTACTGAAGCCTGCACGCCTAGAGCCCACGCTCCGCAACAAGAGAAGCCACCACAATGAGAAGCCCGTGCACCACAAAGAAGAGTAGCCCCTGCTCGCTGCAACTACAGAAACCCTGCATGCAGCAACGAAGACCCGATGCACCCAGAAAAAAAAAAAAGAGGAGTTGCTAAGTTCTTTGGTTTCTAATCAGCTAAGAGGCAGGAGCCTTAGGGCAAAATTCTTAAAAAGAAAAAAACCCCTCAAAACCTGTTTAGTTGGAAACACAATTCATTTCAGTTTGGCTAGGCTCATCTTGGTGACCCACTAGATCTGAAGACATAGCTTGAAAAAATAATAGTGTAGGGCTTCCCTGGTGGCGCAGTGGTTGAGAATCCGCCTGCCGAGGCAGGGGACACGGTTCGTGCCCCGGTCCGGGAAGATCCCACATGCCGCGGAGCGGCTGGGTCTGTGAGCCATGGCCGCTGAGCCTGCACGTCCGGAGCCGGTGCTCCGCAACGGGAGAGGCCACAACAGTGAGAAGCCCGCGTACCACACACACACACACACACACAAAGTGTAAAACATCTCACTGATGCGCTTTACTTCTTAAAATGTGGCCTAGAAAAATTAAAACTACGTAAGTGGATCTTAAAGCTCTAGATAGTTCCTTTGGACATTCATTAGAAACAATTTTTTTTTTTTTTTTTTTTTTTGCGGTACGCGGGCCTCTCACTGTTGCAGCCTTGTTGCGGAGAGGCTCCGGACGTGCAGGCTCAGCGGCCACGGCTCACGGGCCCAGCCGCTCCGCGGCATGTGGAATCCTCCCGGACCGGGGCACGAACCCGTGTCCCCTGAATCGGCAGGCGAATTCTCAACCACTGCGCCACCAGGGAAGCCCAGAAACAATTTTTTATATGTGTAGTTTTCATTTTAGGCGCCCCACAAAGAAAGTAAGGAGAACTTTCCTCTTACTTGTATCTTCCTGTAGAAATATGCAAATGAATTTGAGCAAAATATATTTGGCATGTTCAGGTCTTTGCATAAACAATTCAAGCATAAAGTTTTTTCAGATTTTTTGCTTATTTCTCAGGAAGGCCCTGTATTGCTACATTTTCTCAGCCCTCCTCCTTTTCCCTTTGTCTGTAGAGTGAGAGACCCTCCCTGACAAGCAATGATGTGGAAATGCCACCCGAGCCTTTCATGTTTCATTTTTCACGAACCGGGTACCAGTATTTGGGGCTGGCCAGTTTGTTCCCCTGGGACCTCTAACCCATTTGGAAATGGATGAGCCATTATGACAGGACAGTTGTGCCCTTTGGTGTCACCATGACCACCAAACTCCGCGCCCCGTGTCCCTTCTGTCTCCGGGCTTTGCCTCCCAGGAGGCTTTCTGACATTCTTGCTCAGACCCAGTGAACTGTGTGGCCCTTTTCTAGCCGGTCCAAGCAGGTTTTCTCTTAGCACAGCCCAGTGAGCTGCCCAGTATTTACTTTCCCAGTTCCATTTATCATGACAACTTCCCACAGAGACACAGAAACTGAGTTAACCACCAGCCCCCACAGCCAGCGGCACTTCCTGTCCTGGGCGCTGCCCAAGGAAATAATAAAGCAATTATTTCTTACTTGAAGCTGTGCATCTTGAAGGACAGGTGAGAGAGAAAAGGACATTTATTCATGCAGTTATGTTTCAGGCCCAGTTACAGGTGATTTGCAGATGGAAATATCGTTTGATATTCACCTTAGACCTACAAGGTCGCTTTCTTCTATTCTTATTTTGACTTACAGGAAGTAGCAGAGCTGTCTTACACCTCAGGGCCTGTGCTTAGGATGTTATGGGTTTTGTCCCGCAGAAAACTCGTCTCCAAGAGGCAAATTGGGGCTGAGTGAAATTCAGCTCCTGCTCTGTTCGCTAAGCCTTGGGCCCTGCTTGGGCCGTATTGGCCTGGAGGAAGGGATGCCTTCCCAAGTCACACAAAGACACACTGCAGGCTAGAAGTGCCCAGGTCTGGCCCAAAGCCCCACTCCATCCCTCTCAAAGTTCCTGAGAAGAGGGATGTTGCCTGCTCTTCCCCATGAGCCCTGTAGACAGGGACTCAGCCACAGTGTTTGGAGGACAGGCCCTCGGTCAAGCTGGCTCCTCCTCTGTCCTCTGTTCACGCCATTCTTGGGCTGACAGATGCCTTGTTCGTCTTGTAGACCCCCCAGCTGAAAAGTCATCACGTCTATTATAGGAAAGGCTGATCCATTCCACTGCTCACTGCAAAACTAATCAAGCTTCTTTGGTCCCACCCTACAACATCCTCTTACCACCTACTGCTATGGCACTCTGTAAGAGTCAATTTCTTTGTGGGCAATATACATTCATGGTAAAAAATACAAATATAAAGGAGGATCCAGGGAAAAGTGAGTTTCCTTCATACACTCAATCCCAAGTTTCTCAGACTCCTTCCCCAGAAATCACCACTGTCACTAGTTTTTTTCTTCTTCAAGAGATATTTTATGCATAAACAAACATATATATATATCTCAGTAACTCTCCCCCCTCACCTTAAAACCTAAATAATAGCATATTACACACATATTGTCCAGTACCTTGCTCCTTCCTCCCATTAATAATAGAGATTAGACAGTCTTTATATATGTGCATTTAGATCCACCTCATTAAAAAAAAAATCTCATGGTGTCTGTACACTTAGACCTGTCTACTTTTCTTAATCTCATTGTATAGCTGTATCACAGTGGTTCTCAATCTAGGGTGACTCTGTACCCCCTCCCCCTCCAGCCAGGAGACAACTTTGGTTATTACAGCTGGGGGTGGTTACAAACAACCAATATGGGTAGAGGCCAGGAATGCTGCTAAAGATCCTATAATACACAGAACAGTCCCCCACAGCAAAGAATTATCTGGCCTAAAATGCCAATAGTGCCGAGACCGAGAAATTTTGCTGTATAATAACTCAGTTAACCAGATCCCCTATTGATAGGCACTTAGGTGGTTTCTAATATTTTGATATATAGACAGTGCTGCAATGACAATGGTATAAATTGGAGTTCTCAGTTGCAGATGATATAATCTATTTTAGTTTAAGCAGAAAGGGATTATAAGGTGGTGACTAAGTTTTTGAGAAGGTTAAGAGTCAAGTTTGGATGTTTCCCAGCCAGTAATAGATATCAGGCTGAGGGTCCAACAACACCACAGAAAATTTCTAGTGGAAATTCCAGTGCTGTTGCCTCATGCCATTGACATTAGTGATACTAAGGATGTTATAACCTGCACGAGAGCTACCCTGGAAGGATGAAAGGCTTGGGCTGCTATGCTGGCCAGAACAGCTCAATGTACCACAAATGACTGCTGCCTCCAATCCTGCATGATGCATCTGCTCTACAAAATTGGGCTGGAGAGGGCTTCCCTGGTGGCGCAGTGGTTGAGAGTCCGCCTGCCGATGCAGGGGACATGGGTTCGTGCCCAGGTCCGGGAAGATCCCACATGCCGCGGAGCGGCTGGGCCCGTGAGCCATGGCCACTGAGCCTGTGCGTCCAGAGCCTGTGCTCCGCAATGGGAGAGGCCACAACAGTGAGAGGCCCGCATACCGCAAAAAAAAAAAAAAAAAAAAAAAAAAAAAAAATTGGGCTGGTGATGATCAAGAGACAGGCATGGAACTCAGGAACGTCACGGCTGGACCTACACATCAGGGAGCTGAAGGCACGATGTGGATGAGATTCTCCAGAGCCAATTTTTAACTTGCTAGGGGTCTGAGAATAGCATCAGAGGGGGTCACAGATTTGGACAAGAGAGAGTACGTTTAAGTTTTTACTAACCTCCAACTGACAGTTAGCATTTTTCTCAATAGGCTGTCTATAGGCAACAAACCACAGCAGTGTCTGGGTCTTTGACACCAACAGAAATCTCAGAAATTTTCATATGACATTGCAGCTGTTGCAGGTATCTTAAAACATTTTTTACATTCCGTTCTACTTCAAAATTCAGATATTATGCTATCAGGTCTGTATATTTGATCATGAAGATGTTTTTAAGAAATATTTTGATAACTCTGTTTTCATTTAATTGGTTTCCTTTGTATTCCTACAATGTTTGTTTTATGCATTCAAAAATATTCTAAGAAGGGGTCCACAGAATTCACTAGACTCTGGCACAAAAAGAGGTTAAGAACCTCTCATCTGGAACTAATCACAAACTCAACTGCCTCCAAGGGCCAGGTAGAGGCGTGAAAACCAGGACCTGCTTTGGTTTCTTACGTTTGAAGGGAAGAAATATTTTCCCTTGCTTTTAATACCACTCTAAGAACAACTATGTTAAACACCTGATATAAATGGCAATTGACTCTGGCTTCCATGTCAGGAATACTAGGAAGTAATGGAGACTCTGGTCAGTTGCAAGCACATGCCCCAGCATCTTCTTGTCCCAGCTGGCCCTTGCCCTGCGGGAAAGTGGGCCCTGGATGGCCAGAGCCTCCAGTTTTCAAGAAAAGCCAGAAGTTTGGATTTTTCTCTATTTTTACTGTTGGCAAATGGTTAAAAAGAATTAAAAACAACATGTAGGCTACAGACAACCAGTCTGCGGGCTGCGTTTCACACCAGGCTGCAGTTGGGGCTTTTGAGTCTCGAGGAAGAAGCAAAGGAGGCTGAAGACAGAACTCTGGAGAGCACTGCTATCTGCAGGGCGAGCAGAGGAGAATGCAGGGAAGGAGCTAAATGGACAGTGGGAAAGGGGAGAGGGCCCGGAGCAGGGATGCCACGTAAGGAGGCTTTTAAGGAGGAGTGAGAGGCCCTCGTGTTTCGTGAGTCAGGAGAGGTTCACTGAGAGAGAGAAGCCTGGAGAAACAGTCACTTGAGGTAGCCTTTCAGAAGTCACAGTCTGAGCCTATTACTCCCTGCCACGCTGCTGCATGAGTGCCCTTCCGCACCCACGCCTTTGACTTTGCCATTCCGTCTGCCTGTTACACCATATCCTCTGAGGCTTGGTGAACTCCTACTTATCCTGTAAGGCCTGGCTTCAATGTCACCATCTCTTTTTCCTCTTCTGTGGTTGTCTACCTGATGGATGACTTGCTCTCGCAAAAGAGCTTCCACAGTCCTTGATTCCATGTTACAGCACTTACCACATTTGATTCAAATACACTTTGGGGTTTGTGGGTCTCACCCACATCTTGCACACTGGCTATAAGGTCTTGTGGCTCAGGGACTGGATTTTTTTATCCTCTTCTCTCTAGATCTGCCCCAGGCTTGGCACATATTACGCAGTGCTCAACCGACGTTTGCTGAAGCACAGGGGTTAAGAGCAGGAACTCTGAGCCAGGCTGCCCTGGTTGGGAACCTGGCTTTGCCACTTTCTGTGTAGCCCTGGGCACAGCTTTTTACCTTCCCATGCCTTTTTGTTCATCTGTAAAATGTAATCCTCATGTCAACATTTTATTGTGAAGAATAAGATTAAACAAGCTATAGTTACAGCACTCAGAACACTGCCTGATACTTAGTAAGCCTTATCAAAGTGTTATGTTATTATAAATATGTTATATATAATATTAGTATTATATGTTAACTTTGTTATTAAATTGCTTCATCTATTTTGTACACTAATGCATCCTCAGTACCCTGGACAGTCCCTGGAACACTGTAGGTACTTAATAAATATTTGCAGAGTCAATGAATGAATGAGTGATGGACTTCCCTCTGTTTGCCCTCACTCCAGTGTCACACTGCCCTCCCAGTGGGGGTGGGATGGGTGACAGGGTGTTCAAGGGCCATTAGGGCCTAAGTCAGGAATTTAGTAGAAGTTTGTGGGCATAGCCCACAATTATTTCTCTAGGAAAACATGTCTAACCTACAAAGGAAGTTCTGGAACCCACGTCACAGGTAAGTTGGGAAGGAAAATCTGCATGGCACATGTACCAGGAATAACCTCCTTTGTCTTGTTTTATTCGATACTTTCAAATTTCCTTCTCTAGGCAAGGCTGATTAGAGTACAAGTTGCAAGTTAATTTGAATTTCACTTTTTGTCCTTGCTCTTATAGGGAGTGAAAAGGCTTCAGAACATAACCAACATAAGGAGTGTTTTGCAGCCACGCGGACCTGGATTCAAATCAGGACCCCTGACCCTTAGCTGTTCTATAATCATGGATTGCACTCAGCCTGAGTCTCATTTTTCTTACCTGTAAAATGGAGATAGCTTTACTTTCTTCATAAGACGGTAATGGGAAAGCAATTAATTGTGCATTTTGAAACCACTTCAGCTCTATACAAATATCAGTTATTATTGGATTTCCACATTGGTTCCTCGGTAGGGTTTCAGGAAAATAAAGAGTATCCCTTTATCAGTAAAAAGGCTGGGAAATTCCTGATGTAATCTCAGTGCTCCTTGAGATCTGGAGAGTTTGGGCTTTCCAGTCCAAGAGTTAGTCAAGCCAAGCTACTCACGGGCCAAGCCGTGAGGGTGTGGGTGGGCGATCAACCCAAGGGTCCGGGCTAAACTCCATTCTTTCTTTCATGGCACACGTCACAACCTACAAACCCTGGTAAGGACTTCAGGAGACGCAAGCCTGAAAGACGATGAGTGAATACCTAGACGCAGGGAGAGGGTCGGTGTGTGTTGTCGGTGGAGGAACACAAGAGCCTAAGAGGGAGGGTGGCGCCGGAGGGACGATGCATTTGATGCAGTGTAAGGGGAATGGAGCGCAGGAGCTCTCCATCCTGAGCGAAAGTGAGGCCCAGTGAAAGGGGCCAGCCTGAGGAATTTCGGTTCCCGCCCCTCGACTCCCAGCTTTGACTACAGTTCCGCCCGCAACCGCCCTGGGCCCCTCGCCCCGCCCCCAGAGGTTAATTGGGCCGTACCATTATGCTATCATAGGGGTGTGGGAGAATCGTGGGCTTAGTCCTGCTAAGCAAATCTAACTTCTTTGTCAGAAAAACAGAGGATTATATGTATTATTTGCAAGGTTCTTAGTTAATACGCTTCCTTTCTGCCGCTAGGGTCCTCTATACTCCCTGAAAAGTGGCAGGAGTCGGCCATGATTCCCCCTTTCCTTTCCGCGGTTGGTGCGTTCCCCCGGCATGCGTAGGCGGGGAGGCGTACATAAACCTCGACGCAGGAGGCGGGGCTGTTCAGTCCTCGAGGCGTCGGTGCTGTGGTCTTCGAATCTTGTTGATTGTCGGCCTGTGCGCGCGTGCGCGGACATGGCCTCAAACGGTATGTAAGGGCGCGAGGTGGCGGTGGCGCGCCGGCCCCGGGCCTCGTTCCCTCCCAGTCGGGATTTTGTTTTTCGGTGGGACCTGCGCGGCGATCGCGTGTAGGGTCTTCTCGCAGCACTGGCGGGAAGCAGCGGAGAGGGGTGGAAGGGGGAGGCCGATGTCGCCATCTTGTTTCGCTCCTTTGGCGTCTGGCGCGGGGCGAGAGGTCTTCCCTTCTCAGCCCCTTTCCTTGAGGTGAGGGTTGGGAGGGACACTTCTTTGTGATTGGAAACGTGAGGCATGGATGGAAATGCCCGGTCCCTATAGCCTTTTCTCCTCCTCATCCCCAGCCTCGCGCTCGGGCCCGCTTTGTCGCAGTGCTGCATCCGGGCATTCAGAGCGCGCACGCGCTCTGCTGGCCCCTCCCCCCTTTCTGGCGGCGCGAACACCCCCTCCCGCCTCGTGTCGGCCCTGTTTTTTTGTCGCGAGACCCTTCGCTGGAGGCTCCGCGGCGCGCGTCCTGTTTGGGCCTCGCCCCCGGGGTCCCTCGGGAAGGGGCGGGACCGCCTCGTTCCCGCCTCGCTTGCCACGCGGGCGGGGGCGGAGGCTTGGGCGCGCTTAACGGCTGGGGGTGGTCCAACGGACTTGGGGACCCGGCCCGAGGCTTTTCCCGCCTAAATTTCCTCTCTCGGAGGTGGGAACTGAAAGGAAAGGCCGCCCGAGGCCACACCTTCTCCCGGTCCTTTTGCCCTTTTCTGCGGGAGGAAGCGCCTCGTTTCCTGTACCGGGGAGACGAGTGGATCTGGCCAGTGCGTCTAACATGTGGCGTTTTAAAAGCTGTTTCTTTTCCTTCGGTTTGCCGAGTCTCCCCACAGCCCCGAGGCAGGCAAGGGGGAGATAAGAAAACGCACTCGTGGGGAGCCACAGGGCTGGGGACTTGAGTACCAGTCGACTTGCTTCCCTAGGCGACCGCTCTTTGATGGTGATCTCTGTCGTTTGGGATCAAAGAGCGCTCTTCTCTTGGTTAGCTAGCTTTGCATTAAAAGCCTCCGTTTCCAGTCTTCAAGATTAGGCGAAGGGTGAAGAACGGCGTCTTTGGAGACTTTCTTGTTTTTCGGATTGAGGAAGTGGAGGCTACGTTCCGAACAATTCTGCCTCTGGCTTGAATTAAAACCTGTTCTGCTGAAGCAGCTGTGTGACTTAAGCTTCACTCTTGGTGATATCTTCGTCTTCGAGCGGGTGTGAGAAGGAAATGTGTGTAAATTTGTGCAGTTCCTGACATCGATTGAAGTTGCTGAAAATTGTAGCTGTTTACCAAGACTTGCTTTTTCCAATACTTAAGGCTTCTTGGTCTCTGTAGAAATTGGCTGTTTTTTGCTTTTCTTTATTGTAAGAAAACTTGACTACGGTCTGCCAGATTGCTCCTCTCAACTAGGGTTTCATGTGGGAATTTATACCTCGTCGTTGACTTTCCTCTCTGGGGGCTCCAAAGCTAGCTTGAGTTAAGACTTTTTGCTCTAGTCTACTCTTAGGGTTGGTTGAAGTTAATATAATTGTGTTTTTGTTTTTCAGACTATACTCAACAAGCAACCCAAAGGTGAGTGGCATTTCTGGGCTTCCAGAGTTTGTGAAGGGAAAGGGTGACTAAGGTGTTTTTTTCTGAGAGCACGGTTTGTCTTTTTCTCCAGTTATGGGGCCTACCCAACCCAGCCTGGGCAGGGCTATTCCCAGCAGAGCAATCAGCCCTATGGACAGCAGAGTTACAGTGGCTACGGCCAGTCAGCGGACACTTCAGGCTATGGCCAGAGCAGCTATGGTAGTTCTTATGGACAGACCCAGAACAGTGAGTCCCTTTTAGTGGGTCACCCCACTTCCTGCTCTTTCTGAATGTTGCTTTTTTTAAACCTAAGCAGTGCTGAAATGTTTGCTTTAACCAGTCTATGACCCTTAAAGCACTTTAGCGTTTGAGTCCTTTCAAACAAAAATACTTAATTCGTTTGTAATTGTTTCCTATTACTTTCTTTGACTTTTTACTTTTCTATTTATGCACTTTTTCCTATTTCCCCTAAGAATGAAAGTGAAATGGGAGGGCAGGGTGGGGGGGGGAGGGAGTATTGCCTGAAGGGAGAAAACTTAGATACTTAAAGGGAGAAAATGACTTCCTTGAAGATGTTTGAAGTCAGACTTCTGTATATCACGTGATATACCAGGAGGTGGAATTTGCCCTGAGGTCCTGAAGTGTAAATAATATGGGGTTGTCTTATTTATACTGCACAGTAAGGAGGCAGGTTAAAATGCTGTTAATTAATAGGGATCTCTTGGGCTGTGATTAGTGGTGGTCCTGGAGGCTGGCTTTGGTGTGGGTGGGATGAGACTGGAACTTGGAAGTTGGAAGAAGTTGGAGTATTAAGCTTTAAGGTAAAAGAGAAGAGTAATCTCTGACTGTGAGTTGCAAGATTTCCAAGCATCTTCTAAGAGGCTGACTTTGCAAGTATGGGAAGCATTAGGTGGTATATAATGTTTTCTTTGACTCATTCCTTGCCTTTTCTCTTCAGTCATAGTTTTTGTGGCTTCCTTTTTCTTTTTCTTGTAGCAGGCTATGGCACACAGTCAACTCCCCAGGGATATGGCTCAACTGGTGGCTATGGCAGTAGCCAAAGTTCTCAGTCGTCTTACGGGCAGCAGTCCTCATACCCTGGCTATGGCCAGCAGCCAGCTCCTAGCAGCACCTCGGGAAGGTAAGGAATTGTGGGGAGAGGGGACAGGACTGAAAGATTAGGGGTGCATGAGTAAGCATGAGGAGTAACGGGGGTGGCCTCTATTGGGTAAAGAGAATGGGATGTACTGAAAGTGAAAGAAGGTTTGGACATGTTGGCATTATGATTCTGCTTTTTCCTTTTCCCTAGTTACGGTAGCAGTTCTCAGAGCAGCGGCTATGGGCAGCCCCAGAGTGGGGGCTATGGGCAGCAGTCTGGCTATGGTGGACAGCAGCAAAGCTATGGACAGCAGCAAAGCTATAATCCCCCTCAGGGCTATGGGCAGCAGAACCAGTACAACAGCAGCAGTGGAGGTGGAGGGGGTGGTGGAGGTGAGATGTCTTCAGCTTTGTCTCATACCTGATTTTTGTAAGGAATTGCATCCCGCTCGACCCATTCCCTAAAAGGGTTCTTAAAAATCTTGCGCTTTTGTTTCCTAGCTTCATTTTAATTTTTATTGCCATTTATCACCTGGCGTAGATGAACTGCTTTATGCCACCTCGCAGTCCGTTTTCTGTTTTTTAAAGGCATCCTTTCTTTCCTGACAGGTAACTATGGCCAAGATCAGTCCTCCATGAGTAGTAGTGGCAGCGGCGGTTATGGCAATCAGGACCAGAGTGGTGGCGGCGGCTACGGGGGAGGCCAGCAGGACCGTGGGGGCCGTGGCCGGGGCGGTGGCGGTGGTTACAGCCGCAGCAGTGGTGGCTATGAACCCAGAGGTCGTGGAGGTGGCCGTGGAGGCAGAGGCGGCATGGGGTAGGTGTCTTGTGAGCCAGGGAGTAACATCAGTGAGCAGTGTGGAGGGTTGCATGAATCTCCCTTGAAGCCTAGTCCCTTAGTGCATGGTTAGTCTTATTCTAGGGATTTGTGAGGGCTTTGACTTAGGAGCATTGACTGTTTCTTCTTCATACATCCCCATTTTATTTTTGTGAGAACTTGGGAGCCTGAACTTCTACCCACATCTCTGTATAGAGATTTGAGTACTGGACACTTTTATTTCTGAAGAAAAAGAAACACGGGTGTATATGGATTGGAGTCATTGATATCCTAGGCAAGAAAAATGGAAGTAAAGGCTTCTTTCTCTGCAAGGGAAACCGATGATCCCACTCCTGGTAATAGGGAAACTTGTTACTTGTTACTTGTATTCCCATGTGTCCTCTGAGGGAGGTGGAAATGGTTAACCTGACTTGAGCTTCCAGGAATTGTCTACTTTCTCTTTCTGTATTCTGTAGTCATTTGAATCCACGAGCACTCATTTGACTGACAGTAATGATTTTGTGTGTGACTTGGTTCATGGGGCTATCTGAAGTGTGCAGACCTTTTGGACAAAATACAGTACGCTTGACAGTGGTATCCCACCTATTTGCTCCACTGTCCCCCTTCCTCTGGTTACTTGTCCAACTGGACCTTCTTTCCTCCCCTTCCCGCTGAAGTTGAAGTAAAACCTTCGATTTGATGTTAAAGCATTTGTCAAATCTGTTGGTAAATATGATTTGAAGGACCCTACTCTGTTCTGTCTCCCTTGAGAGGGGAGGAATGTCAGTGTGTTACTCTTTTTTGGGAAAAAGTAGGTTTTAAAAAAGAGTTTGTATGGTAAGTATTCAGAGGTGGGTGGGGGCAATCTCAAAAACCGTACAAAATAAGGAAAACTCTGTTGTGTGCGTGTGTTTAATGCAAAACTTTAAAAAGAAAAACAACTGTTAATGTGACTGTTAACTTGCTCTGCATTTTATGTGCCACAGGTATGAAAGGTGACATTGCAAAATACTCCGCTCTTCTCACAGTGTAGAAGGGGTGACCCCGGGGGTGGGGAGAGATCAAAAACAGCTCAGTAGTTAGGGTAGGGCTTAGCTAAGTTTGTCTTGCTTTAAGGGGAAATTGCCTTTGGTTTTGACTTTTTATGGAACGGGGTTGGGTCTGCTTGCTGCTTTCAAAGCAAAAAACCACAAAAATGTGTTCAGGGCTACCCCAGCCTGGTGTGAAATGTCTTCTGGGTAAATCGGGGGTAGGGTTTTTAAACCAACTACTGGGTTGTCATCCACTCGCGACAAGAGGAAAAAACATCTGCTACATCGGAAGAACGACCAAGGAAAATGGGTCTTTTTTTTTTTCCAGAGGAAATAGATATATAACCTTTTAAAGCAAAATCCTTAAAAATTGTGTCTGAGAAATTGCACACGTGTGTGTGACATGCTCAAAGGTCAGACAAGGGGTGGTCAGGAAGGGGAATGTATTTTAGTAGCCATTTGTATTATCATTTTCCCAAAACACCTACCCATGTTTGGGGAATGTTGAACAAAATCAAAAACCGCCCTTTTGTAGCCGTTGGAAGCTTCATGTCCTTTCTTCTAACTTGTCTTCTCCAGCGGAAGTGACCGTGGTGGCTTCAATAAATTTGGTGGTAAGTGAACAGAGTTTCCAAAATTCCCAACTCCCAGCAATGCTTTGTCTGATTGTTCATTTGCAGATGTCTTAGCGTGTTTTAAGTGTCAAAGGTTTTGGAGTGTCCAGAACCACCTCCAGAAAGGGGTGGGGTAGAATGCCACCTGCTGCCAGATGTGTGCTAACCTGGAGGCAGGCAGGGGTAAGACTCAGCAGGCATCTGGTACCATTTCGGTTTGACCCAGGTTAATAAGAGGTGTTTAAGTAGGCCTCTGACAGGAGTGTTGCCACACCCGGCACTTAGTGAGCACCATGATGAGAAACTGGAGAGTGTGCTGGAACACGGGGGGCCGCCTTGGCTTTAGGATCCTTTTGATCAGTGTGTCCGAGGTTAGTGTGTGTGTGTGTGTGTGTGTGTGTGTGTGTGTGTGTGTGTGTGTGTATGTAACAACCTCCAAATGTTTTAATTCTGGATGAGGGATGTGAACTATAGCCCTGCCCTGAGGATGGTGAAGTTGGTATATATTTATATATTAAATACTGAATGGTGTCAATGCGATTCTACATACACGCATTTAAACTCAATTCAGATGGGCAAATAGAAACTAGCTCTGGGAAGGAAGGTGTGGACTACTTCCAAGAAAGGTTGGGAGTATGTGTGGCTCATGGGAAATAACCAGGTCTTAAACAGCACAAACTGAATTCATGGAAAAATGGCAAATTTGAGAAGTCTCCCAGTAAGCTGGAACTTTTCTGGTTTGGTTAACTAACAAAAGGTTTCTTGATTTGTCTCAACATTTAAAGCCAAAGGCTTGGGTTCATGATTTAGGTGTCATTGAGTGTGGGTACAATATTTATTTATGATGAATTCAGATAAACTTTGGTCAAAGATGGTCTCTGGAAAAAAAATAGAGGCTGCATTATGGAAATAAGATTTCTGGTCTGTTCCCTGGGACATGCTTAAAAAATACAATAGCTGTTATGTATGATTTTTATTTTCAAGTGGTTTTGGGGGAAACAAACATGGTTTTAAGAATGGTTTCTACAGATGAAATTAAAAATTGTTCTACAAGGGATAAGTGTCTTTGGTGTTAAAGTTTGGAGAAACTGTATGGATGCATATCACATTGCTGGTGGTGAGCCCATTTCTCTCTGGGGTGAGAGAACAGGGCCAAGCTATGAGTTGGTTTGTTAACTTCAAGGGGTCTCCCTCCTGGCCCTCCCAGTCTGTGCTGAGGACATTTCCCAGCCTGAGCTGGGGGAGGCAGCATTTTCTGAAGTGTGGCGTTGTCCCTGTGGGGACTCAAGTTACATACAGATCTTAAGAAAAGGGGCCTCTGTCTTCCCCAGACCTGCCTAGGATTTTTCTCTGGGCAGGCAACCCAGGACAGGGTTTGGAGTGAGGCTGTGAGCACTTACTTGATATTTTGCAAAAGTTTGGATTTGGTGTGAATTTTTCTCCTTGTCTTTCTCAGCCTGTTGACTAACGGCTCCTCTTTCCTTGTTTTTTTGTTTTTTGTTTTTTTTTCATGTCACTTAAGGCCCTCGGGACCAAGGATCACGTCATGACTCTGGTAAGTCCAGAGGTGGCATGAAGGAATTGCTCAAGTGGTATCAGGACTTTGCCTGGATGTTCTTTGAAACTTACAGGGATCTGAAGAATGGGGGTAGAGAAGAAGGAAAATGTGGGGAAGGGAGTTTAGGTGTAGCTATACTTACCAGTGATTTATAAATGAGCCATGTATCAGAAATACCTGATGTGGTGATTTCCTCTCCCAGCAACTTAGTAGGTCCGGGAGGAGCCCGAGAATTTGCATTTCTAACAAGTTGCAGGAGATGCTGATGCATCTGTGTGTGGACCATAATCCTGAACTGCTGCTTCAGTTAAAGCAGTGGCTTTTAAAAATGGGGCTCGTAACCAAATTATTGAACGAAAAAGATACATAAAGGGAAGCACTTAGTGTATTTTTTGTTTTAATTATGTTTACATACTAGATTTTAGTGTAAAATAGGTTTTGTAACTTGGGGGTCTTGACGTTAACAAACAACTGGTGTACTTACTGTGTGGTTGGGCAGTTAACTCCTGAGCCCTGGTTTCTTTAGTGAGAGTATCAGCATGTTTCAAAGGGTAGTTGTAAAACTAAATTTAAATGTGTGAAGTGGCCGGCATACTGGTGCTCAGATAATAAAATAGAAGGGATGGGGATTTCTTTTGTCTGACCTAAACCAAAGTATATTGCTTGCTTTAGAATTTTTTTTCTTTGAAAGCAAAATAGCAAGTATTTCTTAAAGTTAGGTTATTAAGAGTCACTGACTTGATGTACCTTTGCTTGTTTCCTCTCTTCAAATTCATGTTTCTTTCTGCGTTTGACAAGCAGAACAGGATAATTCAGACAACAACACCATCTTCGTGCAAGGCCTGGGCGAGAATGTTACAATTGAGTCTGTAGCTGATTACTTCAAGCAGATTGGTATCATTAAGGTACTTGGGGAGCAGAGTGGGTGCTTTCTATCAGTGCTGCAGGCTTTTGGATTTCACACCTTATTGAAAAAATAAAGTCTTACTGGTTGCCTGCTTGATTTGTTGAGGAAAGAACATTAGCCTTTGCCATTTTCTAAAGGGAACCGTATTTTAACACAAAAGAGGCACAACTGATAAAAAAGGGAGTGTCTAAAACTTTTGAATTTGTAGTCTATAATCTTTCATCTTTTAATATTGAAGTGAGAAACAGTTATAGTTCATGGCTTTAATTCAAGTTACGTGAAATAGAAAGGTATGGTTATGATCGTGCTGTCTTCTTTAAGACTGATGTTATCTCATGTTGATTTCTTCAGACAAATAAGAAAACGGGACAGCCCATGATTAATCTGTACACAGACAGGGAAACAGGCAAGCTGAAGGGAGAGGCAACAGTATCATTTGATGACCCACCTTCTGCTAAAGCAGCTATTGACTGGTTTGATGGTATGTATGAGGAGGCTGGCAGGGGTGGGGGACAGGGTAACTAGCTTTGGGAAACGGCCTGTGTTTTGAGGATTTCTTTGAGTCTTCCAACACTCCTATTTTGGTGTGGTCTTACTTTTATGTTTCATGAGATTGTAAACATTTACAAGAAGGCAGAGTCTTCTCTTGATTGTACCAAGTGTGTTTTTGGACGCACAGGTCTTAATAAAATGTCTCTTTATACCTCCTTTATTCCTTTAGGTAAAGAATTCTCTGGGAATCCTATCAAGGTCTCATTTGCTACTCGGCGAGCAGACTTCAATCGGGGGGGTGGTAATGGTCGTGGAGGCCGAGGGCGAGGAGGTAAGGAGCTACTTCTGGCGTAAGAGGTGATGGGGAGAGAAGGGAGGGAGGGTGGCAAGGGTTTGCATGGGAGAGAAGGAGAAGTTTAGGTTAACCAAACTTGGGAGCGGAACACACCTATTTTTGTGTCTGTACTAGGACCCATGGGCCGTGGAGGCTATGGAGGTGGTGGCAGTGGTGGTGGTGGCCGAGGAGGATTCCCCAGCGGCGGCGGTGGCGGTGGAGGACAGCAGCGAGCAGGGGACTGGAAGTGTCCTAATCCGTGAGTGAAACTTCTTTAATTCTTTTTTCAGCCCTCTTACACGTGTGCCCTTTGGTATTATGGTAGAGCTTATGTGTTCCGACTAATAGATGTCAAAGGTACACTTCGACAGGCTTGGCCAGCAGTCACCTAGGTGAGGTAGCTCTAGTGGGAAAGGTATTGGACTGGGTTCAATAACCTGCAGTTTTTGTCTGGCTTGCTCCTGAGAAATGAGCCCTTTTGCTTTTCTGAGGCCTCACGTATCCGTAAGGTAACTGGAGTGTTCGTAATTCTAGGTCTTGTCTTACCGCCACCCCGCCCCGGCCCTGACTAATTGTCTTATTTTCCTCAGTACGTGTGAGAACATGAACTTCTCTTGGAGGAATGAATGCAACCAGTGTAAGGCCCCTAAACCAGATGGCCCAGGAGGGGGACCAGGAGGCTCTCATATGGGTAAGGAAGAGGCAGAGCTGGTGATAAGGAGTTGGGATCAAAAAGGAGGCTAGAGGGAAGGTAGGAGGAATTTGGGGGATGTGAAATGGGGATATATCATATTTCTTTTTTCCTAGGGGGTAACTATGGAGACGATCGTCGTGGTGGCAGAGGAGGCTATGATCGGGGCGGCTACCGAGGCCGAGGCGGGGACCGTGGGGGCTTCCGAGGGGGCCGGGGTGGTGGGGACAGAGGTGGCTTTGGCCCTGGCAAGATGGACTCCAGGTAAGTAAGATGCTAAATTGAAATGAAAGTAGAACGGTTGAACAGAGGTCATGGGATTGCAAGGTTTTGGGACAGTGGTTTCATTTTGAGGGCTAGGTTGGAAAGCTGAGACTGTAACCATAGTGGGTAGGGAAGGAGGGAAGGAAGATTATCTGGGGGAGCTAATCTGTAGACTCCCACGTGCTCTACACCTAGGGAGATATGAGCTATTTCTTGGGGTTGGGTAGCAGGGGCAGGTAGGATTTCAGGTGGTGGGGTGGGTAGAGAGGTTGGTAACTCAGACCTAATGGATACTCTTTCTTGCAGGGGTGAGCACAGACAGGATCGCAGGGAGAGGCCGTATTAGCCTGGCTGCTGAAGTTCTGGAGCAGCTTGCTTCCAGTACCCAGTGTTACCCTCATTATTTTGTAACCTTCCAACTCCTGATCACCCACGGGTTTTTTGTGTCGGACTATGTAATTGTAACCATATCTCTGGTTCCCATTAAAAACCATCATTTTAGTTAAATTTTTTCCTCTTCCCCCTCTTCACTCTCCTGGAGCGTTGATGTCCAGGTCAAGAATGTGGGGAGTTTTCCTCTTTCAGATCAACCTGCCTTGTGGGAACTGGAATAATTTGTTTGTTCCCGCTTAGCAGGAACTGGAATAAAGTGTTTGATACTTGTTTCAGGGAGAAAAGGTCAAGTGTATCCTTGAAAGTAGAGATTAAACTTTTCTGTCATGGTAAAAACTAGATGAATGAAAGGCATAAATGAGAAACATGTGGTGTGTTGGCCCAGAATTGTCCAACCATTTGGAAGTTTTTCTTTTACCATGTTTATTCACATGCTGTTTTAGTAAGTTTATTATTTTTAGTAGTTCTTCTTTTAAGGCCTCTTGGCTCTTCTGACACTTTTCTGAGTGGGGCTCAAACAAGTTAGGTTGCTTTGGGGGTGGTATTCAAGCTTGACCATGATTGGAGCACATAGTTATTAGCCAGTTGTGTGTTTTGCAGGAGGGAGGAGAGTAACTGAGCACCTACTTAATGGCAGGTGTTCCGTGGCCTTGCTCACTTCATGCCCAGTGCGTGGGTGATGGGGCTCTCACTTCTCAGGAAATGGTCGACCCCGGGATGGAGTCCCTGTCTTCTCACTTCATTTTCATTTCTTGGCATTTCGTTCTGAAATCATTGTTTTGAAGGGGACAGACTATTGCAAGCGTTTGTTTGCCTAGGCCTTAAGAGGATGCTAAATTTTAGGGAAACAGACTTGGGAAGGAGAGGAGATGGTAAAGGGGGGAAGTTTAGCTGGGAAAGTAAAGTAGAGGCAGTTCTTTATATTTCAGGGTGACCTCCCCCCCATTAGTTTTCCTGAAGGTGGGACTTTGGCAGGTGTCTTTAGGGGAGACAGTGGTCTAGCTGGGTCATGTTTACATCCTACCTATACCCAGAGGGCTGAGGTCATTGGTAATTTTGAGAAAGGCAAAGGGTGGGGCCGGTGAGTTGAAACCTCAGACTAATGCCCGTCAACTTTACATGCCTTTCCTGACCCCCAAATTTC
Source organism: Kogia breviceps (assembly GCF_026419965.1). Taxonomy (NCBI): domain Eukaryota; kingdom Metazoa; phylum Chordata; class Mammalia; order Artiodactyla; family Physeteridae; genus Kogia; species Kogia breviceps. The sequence goes on from NC_081323.1 coordinate 75,760,233, forward strand.
CCCCCCCCCTGCCTTTTTCCAGCTCAAACCAAATTTAGAAAACTTGCCCATCCCTGCCAAGCAGTTGAATTTTAGTTATACAGAACTGAAAACTATAGCCAACAGCAGCAGGCTTCTTTGCTGTCAGAAGCACAGCTTGTAGAGTGCCTGGGACCCCTGGTGGGAAGTGCTTTTTCTCTTGGTTTAAAATTGTCAAGCGTGCTGTAAGTGTTCTCGTAAGAGTTGTTTCTTCTTCCAATCTCTGGTGACTTGAGACGGAAGCTGTGGCTTTGTGAAAAGGAATAGCTGCTTTATCCTCCCTACTGTGTGGAGGTGCTCTACCAAGAGTAGGTGGAGAATGGCTGAGCTTCTCCAGGCAGTGCTTTCCTTTGGCTTACTGAACTTGGTACCCGTGAGAAACCCTCAGAATTAGAGCCAAGGATATGGCATTGTTTCTCTCCCTGGTGTGTTCAGCTGCCTCTGCTGTTTTTTTTTTTTTTTTTTTTTGCGGTATGCGGGCCTCTCACTGTTGTGGCCTCTCCCATTGCGGAGCACAGGATCCGGACGCGCAGGCCTAGCGGCCATGGCTCACGGGCTTAGTTGCTCCGCGGCATGTGGGATCTTCCCGGACCAGGGCACGAACCCGTGTCTCCTGCATCGGCAGGCGGATTCTCAACCACTGCGCCACCAGGGAAGCCCCTGCCTCTGCTGTTTTTGATCTGCTTTCTTACAGTGATGCTCGGTTTGAATGGCACTATCCATGTCTGAAGTTTATTGTGTGTGCTTCACTTGGTAGGCTTCTGGTGGTAGGGTTTGGTTGTGGTTCCTTCATCCCTACTGCTAGCCACCGGTGAAGGAGGTTGAACCTCCGGGTGAGACCCAGTTCCTGACTGGGACTGTTAGTATTTAGTTCTTGTCCTTTAAAGGGCTTCAGTGATTGGCCTTGCTCTTAAGTAAAAGAAAAGAGTCCCAAGTGTCTAGTGGGTAGATCCAGTTTGGGGTCCTTTTCCAGGAGAAAAGAATGGATGACGACAGAACTAGCAACAGAGGGAATGATGTTGGTTCTGGTGCCAGCTTATCCATTGGCGAGAAAATAGGAGTGAGACCTCAAGGGCGTTGGACTTTGGGCCCTCTGCTCTTTGCTGCATTCCCTTGTAAGCACTAGGCCAGTAATAGCCAGTCATATTTCTCTGATGAGGATCTTGGGCTAGTCCTTAGAGATCTAAAGAATACATTATTACTGAATTATGGAAAATGGCCTGCAGTCTGGAAGCACTTAGGCGCCTGGCTTTTTTGAACTGGGACAGGCTAACTAGGGAGAAGTGAGGAGGGTAGGTTGTGGGGAGAAGTGTGCTGCGGGTCTGTTTGCTTCCACTGATTTAGTTCTCAGGCTTTTCACCTTTTCCCCATCAAATGCTGGACCTCAGTAACTTGGATATAGGGCTGAGGTTAAGTCATTGCTGGGTCCAGCCCCTATGAGACTCAACACATGAACATTGTTATTTAGGCATGTTGCTTCCCACTTGCAGTCTCGTCAGTCTTCCACCAGGGAGGGGTTTTGTAACCAGGCCTCCCTCCCTCTGCTAGTCTGAGGCTCAGCTCCGTGTGAGGTCCCGTCTGCAGCCATTCCTGTCCAGTCTTGCCAGAACTCAGTCAGACTCCCTTTTCTGCCTTTGGGCCCTCAATACTTAGCCTCTTTCCTTTCATCTTTAACTTTTTATTTTGAAATAATTCAGAGATAGCATGTTTCCACAAAAATTATCTTCTTCCCCTCCCCGTGCAGGTGGTAATCTTCATGGTGCTGGGCGTATTAAGAAATGAAGTAGTTGTCAAGTGGATCTTGCCAGCAGGTTTGACCTTTGGGCTTGTAGAAATTGTTTGGCCCTCAATCCTATGGTGTTAGCAGTTAGAGCTTTAAGAGACCATTGAATTTAAAATTCCTAAATATTTTTGAGGGAGGAACAGAAGTATGTCAGAGGAGTGTGGGTCTGGAAATAGTGCTCTGTGGATGGATTGTGCTCTCAGCTCCTTGGATTGTCTTGGGGTTGTAGTGCTAGCATGAAGGGCTCCTTTAACATGAAGGATAATTGAGAGCCACCAGTGTGGGAATTGGAGACAGGAAGGGAGCTTGGACTATGGGGTCGAAGATAGGGGATTCCTTGTGTGTAGTGGGGAACTGAGCTTTAGGCCATTCCCGGTAGAGAATGCCAAGGGGGGTGGGGTGGGGGTGGGAAGAAGAAACTGAAGGGAAGCAGGAGCCCGGCTTTCCAGGTAGCATTCTGCTCGCGCACCTCAGGGTGGCAGTGTTGCACAATTGTACTGATTCCTTGTAGCTGTTCCGTGCAGGATCCTTAGGGCCTCACTGCAGCCTGCTTGAGGTAAGAACCTGTCAGATTTAGCTTCATGGATGTTTTTTTTTTTCCCCTCCTCCCTTCAACCAGAATTTGAGGGGAAGCGGGCCCATCCTGTGTACTCTTTCCCTGAGTGAAAAGGCCAATCGTTCTGTGAGAAGGCTTCTGCAAACCTGTCACAGGCAGACTGAGGTGGCAGAGCCAGATTCTCTCTATAGAGTGTGTGTGTGTCTAAGTTGAATACGTCCCTGAATTGCTTGGCAATGTGGTTAGCACGTCGGCTCTAACTCTGTGTAGGCCCTGGTGGTTTCCTGCAACCTCTCGTGATGCTCTGAAGTTCTGCAGAGACTCCTTTTCTGCTAATTCCCCCCATCATGTCTGGAAAGGGGACCTCGGTTTTGTACAAAACTGTCCATGTAGATAGTTTAAGCCAGGCGCTAAGAAAAAGGTCACTCGTGGAAGGCTGGGTCCTGCATGTGGGTTTTTGTTGTAATTAGCACAGGCTCAGCGAACATTGGCTGTTGATCTGCTTGTTTGTTTGTTTTTTTTCTTTCAGTCTTGTGATGCTTAGGGGTTTGAGCAGAAAGTGTTGATTGTTTCAGATTGAGGAGCCTAAGCCATTGTGCAGCCAGGAGCAGAAACATCCTGGAGATCACTGTTGACACCAGTGTGTGGTCGCTGTGGGCCAGTTGTTGTTAGGTGATGAGCTGTGTCCTGTTATTCCTGCTTTATAGATAGGATGCTGAGGTACAAACTGGCCTTAAGTCTCATCACTGATAAGTGAGGTAGAGCAGGGATTTCAGTCTGTCCTTTGGCTGCAGAAGTGTGTCCTTAACCAGTATGCTGTGGCTGGTAGACCTCTGAGCCTCACCCTTCTCCCCACCTCCCCCACCAAATAAAAAGAAAAATAAAGCCCCCAAGAAGTCTTTCAACTTAGGGGAGCTGTTTCTTAGAACTGTGTCTTTTGCCTCATGCCTGCACTAGTTTTTGTAGCGGCTCTGTTTGAGCCTCTGCTGTGCAAGGTAGTGTTATGGCTCCATCTCATGAGAAGCATTAGGTTCTTATGAAGTGCAAAAAAAATCCTCTGTTAAGACAGTAGACATGCACAGTAACTGCTATTAGTATTTTCCACGTGCAAGGCACTGTACAGAGGTTGAAAAGATGTCTTTTTATGGGGATCTAATGGGAGAGTCCTGTGTGAAAATAGATGTGACAGTATGGTTTGCTTTACCACAGGGAACCTAGGTGAAAGTGCCACTGGAGACCAGAGGAAGGCCCTCTCCAGGCATGCTAGGACAGGTGGGTTTCAAGGTATCCAGACTCGGGGGACCAGCGTCCGGTAGGGCAGGGGCTGTAAGTAGTGTTGAGATTCAGTGGTATGTGAAGAGGAAGGTAGGAGAGGTTGGATGGGGTTATACAGGGTCAGGCTGGAAGCAGGGCTTAGGTGTCCTAGTGTCAGAAGGGAGTCCATTTCCATCCGTTTTCAATACTCAGGCCCTTGAAGGTGGTAGACTAGAAGTGGGGAGATCAGGAGGCCTGTTGTGGGTAAGATATGAAGGCATACGCCATAGAGGGCAGTGAAGTTGAAAAGGAAGGTGTTTGGTTCTAAGTTGGAAGACTGACTGAACCTGGGCCTTATGGAACATGCTGGTGTTTCTTGTTTTCTGGTTAGGCTGCTGCTGTTGCCATACGTTGAGATACAGGGATAGTAAAAGGAAGACAACTTCAGTTTGGGAAATGGCAAGGTCCTTCAGAACAGAAGTGAGCAAACACATCTCAGGGATTGAATAAGGCTTGGTTTATGAGATTTAAGAAGACTTGGTAGAAAAGGGCTGAGGGTAGAATAGGGAGCATCATTTATTTTATGGGGTAGTTGGCCAAAGAGGATGAGCCCATGGGATCCTGAGTGTTTGGGCTGATTCCCACTTTTGGGGAAGCTCAGCTTTCCTCCTGGAGTCCTAAATGCCATTAGGAGCAGTCCCGTGTCACTGTAGCCTTGACAGTGGTCATTAGCTTAGCTTTTTTTTTTTTTTTTTTTTTTTTTTTTGCGGTACGTGGGCCTCTCACTGTTGTGTCCTCTCCCGTTGCGGAGCACAGGCTCCGGACACGCAGGCTCAGCAGCCATGGCTCATAGGCCCAGCCGATCTGCGGCATGTGGGATCTTCCTGGACCAGGGCACAAACCCGTGTCCCCTGCATCGTCAGGTGGACTCAACCACTGCGCCACCAGGGAAGCCCAGCTTAGCTTTTTGGTAGCTTCCTCCTGCAGTAGACAACTTGTTTTCTCCTGTTGCTCTGGTGATCTGGTCATCAGAATAGGGAAGTGTTAGACTGTGTGGGCTGGGGGGAAGGGGATAAACACTGCGTCTGTTAATTATTGTGTCTAGGGAGGGTGTTCCAAATGAAGCCTTCGTACAGCTTTTTCATTCTGCTCTGGTCTATTGTGAATGGCACACTTTGAACCCTCATATCTGGATCGCTGAGTCTGATGATCTGACTCCTAAGGATAGGATATCTGGCTTCCTTGGGGCCTGCCTGTTGCTTTGCATCCACCCCCTGCAGGCCAGAAAGAATGTGGTTGCAAAGTGTACTCAGGATGTGGTCCTAGAATCTGGTTCCCTAACAGCCTCTGGAAAGGCTCCCTAAGTGCTGTGTTGTGGAAATAAATACTATTTTCTTTTGTGGGCACAATTCCATCAAGAGAAGGAACAGCTACTAGAACTCATTTCCTGAAGTTGCTTTTGTGGTTGGCATGTTTTCTGGGCAAAGTGTAACCTATAACCTCTTGGAGCGGGTGGGAGGGAGCAGTGACGCCTGCTGGTGTCAGTGCCAGAAGGAACCCCAGGAATACTTGGTGGTTTGTGCTCTTTCCTGCTTAGATGATACTCTTGTCACTTCCCCTGAAAATGGCTCTGATTTTGCAATTTTTTTTCCTATGAAAAAGCAAAAGAAGCTTGGCAGACGAGTCTTTCTAAATGCATCTGTCAAGTCTGGCCCCCCACAGTTCCAGGCCCTTTGTACATATTTCTTTTCTTTCTTTTTTTTTTTTTTTTTTGCGGCACACGGGCCTCTCACTGTTGTGGCCTCTCCCGTTGCGGAGCACAGGCTCCGGACGCGCAGCCTCAGCGGCCATGGCTCACGGGCCCAGCCGCTCTGCGGCATGTGGGATCTTCCCGGACCGGGGCACGAACCCGTGTCCCCTGCATCGGCAGGCGGATTCTCAACCACTGTGCCACCAAGGAAGCCCTGTACATATTTCTATTTTAATTTTTAGACCTTGGCCACAAGGCTAACTTGTGTTCACAGGTCTCAAGGGCAGACCCTCTGGGGTGGCATTAAGGGAGCCACCAAGTGGTGAGTGAGGAACCATTCCATGGTGACTGAGGCAGGAAGGATGAAGTGTTTGGGGAGCCTGCTGCCCGAGGAACAGGCGGAAACTAGAGCTTCCTCTGAGCTGCTGTGGCGCTTGGATATGTAGCTCAGCTCTGCATGAGCTTCCAGGCTGGAAGTAGGAAAACACACTAAGTACAAGCTGGTTTTTCATATATTATGTATATAAAAAAAATCAGAGATTCCAGGTAAGTTGGCTGGAACTGCCAGGGGTTGTCTGTGGGACCGCTGCTGGGGAAGATGCCTCAGCTCTGCTCCAGGTCGACTACCAGGTAGGGCTGGGTGTCCCTCAGGGCCTGGAGGAGCAGATCCTTGCAGGTCAGGTTCCAGGCTGGAGCAAAGCTGAAGAGCTTCCTCATCTTGGTAGGATTGGTGCACTCCGCCCGCACAGTCTGGTACTGCTCCTCTGTCAGGACCTTCCCGTACAGGGCGTCCAGCACCCCATCCACGTCTGTGACCCGTGCAATGAGGGCCGCCCGATGCTGGTCCACAAAGTGCAGTGCTGGGGCGGGAGGGAGGGGAGGGGGATGAGCTGGGACCAGGGTGGGGCTGGAGCCTGTCCCTCTTGAACACTAGGCTTGCTTTAGAAATTGCCCTGAATGCAACCCTAAGCGGTGGGGCTCAAGGTGGGCATGCCACCGGGACTACGTATAGTGGGATGAGTTTAACTTTGTCTCCCTTTCTCTTCCCAACCAGGCTCAGCCCCAGGAGGTGTGTGAGTAGGTGGGTGGGAAGGGTTGGCCTAGCTTTGTGCTCTTTGGGTGCTCTTGGCCTTGGGACAAGAGATAGGCTGTGCAGGGGTACGGTGGGGCGGGGCTGGTGAGGTGCCCAGGTAGGTGAGGTTGAGCGTTGAAGGCTTTACCTGGCTTGGCTGCTGTCTGGGGAGGGGCCTTGATCCCGGCCGGCGTGGTTCCGGGGCCTGTAAGAAAATGTTAAGTGGTGTCTCCCAAGTGTTTCTGGGGTTGGGGGTCTCTTGGTCTGGAAGCCAAGGTCAGTACCAAGTGCGGGAAGCCTCCCCCGCAGGAGAAGATTTTATTCAAGAGTAGGAGAAAAAGGAAGCGGAAGCTCCGGGAGAGGCGAACTTTTGCGTTGGGAGGAGGGTGTAGAGGGGATGCTGGTCTGGGCCTGTGGAGGGGGCGCGCTCACCCTTGCGCAAGGTCTCCTGCAGCTGATCCGCCACCTCCTGCATGCCGATGTTGCGCAGCACGAGTACCGTGAGCTCGGCACCGTACGCCTCCAGGTAGTAGCTGACGAGCTTGTCGGTGAGGTCCATAGCATCCATGGGCAGCAGCGTCCCCCGTGGGATGCGTCCGTAGCCTTCGCGCAGTGGCACTGAAAGCAGTTTCATCTTGAACTTCTTGAACTCGTCAGCGGTCAGGTTCTCCAGCGCATCCAGGATGGCATCACGCGTGCACCCCATGGCTCCTGGGGTCCCCTGCCGCGGCCGCCGCTTCAGCTCACTCGGGCTGTCTGCCAAGCAGGAAGTCTGCTCTGGGGCGGGACCTGGAACTCCCCGCCTTCACTCCTGTCCCTGCCTCAGAACGTTGCCCTTGGGTGTTAGGCTCCTGACTAATGCGTTCCTTCCCTTTCTCTCCCGGCCATCGGGGGGCGCCCAGTTTGCATCCTTTGGCGGGTCTATGAGGCGGGACCCAGGAGACCCGGTGGAAAAGGGCTCATGGATGGTGCCTGCCTCTCCAGGCTTGGACTAGGTAGCACAGATCAGGAACCTGGTTTATGGGAGCGCTAAGGCTTAAGAATCGTGGAATTTTGGAACCCTGAAATCTCCATGTTTCCTTAAACCTTAGCATCCTCTCTCCCGATCATAGGATCAGAATCATAGAATCCTAACAGCCATGTAGCTCCCCAAATTCCATGGGTAGAGATAACGTTGTGTGCTTTCTCTCTCCAAGCCTCAGTTTCCTTATCCATGAAATGGGGATAATAACACTCATTCACTTAGTAAATATTCCAGCATAACATGGGCTACCTGATGGTGCCTGAAACCTTGCCAAATGCTTCCTGGGAGAGCCAGGATTTGGTCCCCCAGGAACTGAATTTCTTGGGAAGTGATGATAAGAGACACTTGCAATGGTTGAGAAAATTCTTGACTGGAGGGAAAATCATGGGAAGAGAGCTATTCTGGGGTCAGGGGGCTTGATCCAGAAGAGCAGATGAAAGGTGGCTTGGGTTGGTGTAGGTTGGAGTGGGATGGCGTGGGTTGGCATTGGAGGCCAAGCTGTGCCCAGAATCCTTAACTTGCCCTTAACATGGCTGGGAAGGCCCTGCTGTTCTGCCCCTGTGGACCTCACCAGCCTTGTCTTGCACCACACCCTGACCACACTCCATCTCTGAGTTCCAACCACACTGGCCTCTCAGTTTCTCAAATGTGCCAGGCTCCTTTGCTTCTCCAAGTCTTTGCACATGCTATTCCCTCAAGCTGGAGCTCTCTTCCCTCACTCTTTGCCTGACAAACTCTCAAGACTTTAGGTCTTAAGTTAAACGCTACTTCCTCTGGGAAACCAGGTTTAGAATCCCTCCAGTTCAAAACTTGCTACTGATTTGTAGCTCTCATAGCAATTGTGACTAAATTGTAACTGAGTATGTTTAGGCACCCACCTCCCCACCAAAACATGAGCTCTATGAGGGCAGGGACCTTGTCTGGTTCATTGCTGAATCTCCAGCATCAAGAGTGCCTGGGACATAGTAGGTACTCAGTGAAGATTTGCTGAATGAAGGAATGACTGAGGCTGTGTAGCCTGCAACATGTGTTCAAAAGCTTCCAGCAGAGTAGCAGGGCCCTGCTCCCCACCTGTGTGCGTGTTGCTCCACACAGGCTGGGTAGTACTGTGTGCCAACATCCTTACCATGGGTGGCACTTGTGACCCAGCGGCTAGTGTTGCCTGGCTTATGGCTGTTTATTATTGTGCCTCTTCACTGGTCTTCGTCCTGGCAGAATCTCCATGTCATTTTGTGCTCTGTGGCCAGAAGGCTACATCTTCCTAGCGCACACATTGATGCTGTCCCTCCCCTGCTTGAAAACCTCCTATGACCCCTCAGTGCCCCCAGAATCAAGTCTAAGCTCCTTGGATTGGCCTTTAAGTCCCTTGCCAACTTCCTCGGCAGCACCTTCTACCCTGTGAGCCTCTGGACCTCTGCACGTGCAGCACCTGCTCTCTGCTTGGCCTCTCTTCCCTCCTGGACTGCTTGATGAGCTTCTGCCTGTCCTCCAACATGCATCAGGAGTCACTTTCTCTAAGAAATACAAAAACTGAGCCCCTGTGTATAGGCTGTGATCCTTCACATGCGTTATTTCTAACCCTTACAACAGTCCCTTTGGGATAGGGAATAGTAGCCCTATTGTACAAGTGAGAAGATTGAGGCTCCGAGAGGTTGAAGGACTTGCCCAAGGTCATATAGCTGAGGGATCATGCAGGTTGTCTGGTTAGCTTCTGAGTCTGGCCGCTGTCTACTCTTCCCAGTTGGCTTTTCTGTCCTCTCTGTGCAAAATGAATTATTCCTTGGCCATGTCAGCTAGATGCCCCTATGATGCCTTTCTCACAGTGTTTATCACACAGTGTGTCTTGTCTGGTCACTCTGCTTTCCTCACCAGACCGAGGACCCTTTCAGGTCCTCAGCACCCAGCACAGGGCTTGGCACAGATCCAGCCTTGATAAGCTTTCATGAAATGACAAAAGAATCCTAGAATCTAGAATCATAGAAACCTGCTCTTTTCACATTTGTTGGAATCTTAGAAGCCGTGGGTGTTTGATCCATGGAATTTAAAAAGCGATTGCCTGATTCAAACCACACCCCTGCAAAAGAGCAGGGATCCCCTTGGCCATACATATGGCCATTTGACCGCATCTCTTGCATTCTTGTTTGGATGGGGTGGCCTTGGCTTTACGTAAAACCAACGTAACACATCTCAATGGAACTTTGGGGGCTGCAGGAAACGGCACCTTGGGGAGTGTGTGTCATGACGAGGAGAAGGTGGTCTCCTCCTCACACCTGGCTTCCTGGAAGCAGGGGAGCTGAGGATGTGTCGTGGTGTGACACGGTGCCCCTTCCCTTGTTCCTGCTTATCACCACCCAGGGCCCTTCCTCTTGGGCCCAGCTTTGCCCCTGGCGCCTGGCTCAGTCTCATTCTTGCTCACACACATTCAGACTGAGACACAGAAGATCTGGCTGTGATTTTTCGCCTGACATGCCTCAGAGCACACGCTAGCACTTCGGTGTGATGTCACAGGGAGCCAAGGGACAAGGGGCTGGAAGTGCAGGAGCGTCCTCTACTAGCAGTGGAAGCCTCACTCCTGCAGTGATTTCAGGCTGGAGGTCAGAGAGCACAAGTGACACCTTGTCAGGTGCACATGCTCTGTTGAGCCCACTGTAGACTCTCAACTCAGAAGGAGAATCTATTTGATTCTAAAAAGATGTATTAACTATATATAAAATAGATGGACAACAAGGACCTACTGTATCGCACAGAGAACTATATTCAATATCTTGTAATACCTATAATGGAAAAGAATCGGAAAAAGAATATATATACACACACACATGTATAACTGAATCGCCTTGCTGTACACCTGAAACACTGTAAATCAACTATACTTCAATAAAAGATAAAAATTTACAAATTAAAAAAAAAGATGTACTGAGGACCTACTAGATGCCCAACCTCATGGTAAGTGATGTGGGAGACTAATAATAGTAATGACAGCTTCCATTTTTCAAATTTACTGTTCCAGGCACTGTGCTAAGCACTTAACATGCATAATCTCATTTAATTCTCCCAACAACCCCATGAGGTAAGTGTGTCTATCCTACCTCACAGAGGAGGAAACTGAAGTTTTCAAAAATTCCTCTGGAAGACTGCACTGGTAGTACACGAGGAAATACAGACGGAGCCACCTGACTCCTGGGCCCAAATTCCTCCGTCCTCAAAGTCCCACTCTCTGGCTTCAGAAATTGACAAATTGCTTGGAGAGATAATGTATATGGAAATGTATGCCTCCTCCAGACTGTCCGAATATACCCTTAGGAGGGCGGATGTTGCAATACTAGGAATGATAATGTTAACTTCCTCCTCTTTGCAGAATGCTCAAGAAACTTATAAAGCACATTCAGGAGACTGTGGAATAGTGGGAAAAACGGGAGATGAGGGGTATCAGACCCACTCAGGTTTGATTCCCAGACGCTCCACCTCTTAGCTGTGTGACTCAGGGCGGTCACAGCCCTTTTCTGGGGTCTGCACTCGCCTGCGCATAGGGAATGAATGCTCTGAGAAGGACAGTGGCTTCTCCAGGGTACCCCAGGGAGGTAGACTCAGAGCCAGCTCATTCTTGGAGACTGCAGGGCTGTTTCCTCCTGCGGAGGTGGGGAATAGGAGCCCTGGGCAACTCTCTGGGAAGCCGTGGTAATCCCTTCTCCCTGGGCCCCCCTTTTCTGGGGGAAGTACTCTGAGTTCTGAGCTTTGACTCCTGGCAGGGAAGAACCTCCGGGTCTCCCCTCGGGCCCACCTTCTTGCCCCCCTGGACTAGGCCAGACCAGTTGTTGGTGCTAAGATGCTTCCTGGGTGTGATCCGACACCTCTACCCCCCAACAAAAGTAACTGATTGCTGGAACCAGATTGCACCGCCTGGGGTCAGAATACCATAGACTTCCAGGACATTGGGCAAGTCATTTAATCTCTTTATGCCTCATGGCTTCCTGTTAAGATAGGAAAAATGATGGGGTTGTTATGAGGTTATAAATGAGGTTATGAGGTTATAAATGGATTGAGAATTCTGAAGTGCTTGGAACAGGCCTGGCACAGAGTAGATGCTTTTGTCATTGTTAAAGTTTCTTAGCTTCAGTTTCCGAATCTGTGAAGTGGGGATGATGTTATTGACCTTACAGGGCTGTAGGGAGGGTTCGCTGGAACAATTAGTAGTAATAATTGTAATAATATCGATAAAAACATTTATCGAACATTTTCCACGGGCCTGGCATTATTCTAAAAGCTTCCTATGAATTAGCTTCTTGAATCTTCATAACGATCCAATAGTCTCGATAATAATCCTGACATGATCCCCATTTTCCAGATGAGAAAATCAGGTTGATCAAGGTCACACGACGAGGAAAAAGCAGTCAAGATTTGAACCTAGTGGTGGCAGTCACGGCTTCCTAAGTCCTTGGGTGCCAGCATGCTGTCCTTGCTGTTTATTTAGTATATTATCTAGTTTCATCCTCATAACAACCCTACAGGGATGGTATTATTATCCTACTTATCCTTATATTGTAGCTGAAGATGCTGCAGCCCAAAAAGGTAGGTGATCTTTCTGGGGACACCCAGCATGAGTTTGTGACACCAGCATTCAGATCCTGCATCTGCAGGGGCCCCGATCGGGGGATTTCTGGCTTCTCTTTGCATTTATCTAATACAAGGAGTTCTCACCTCCCATGGCACTTATCACTCCGGCCGCTGGGAAGCTCTCCCTTAGGACAAGCTGAAATCTGCCCCCTCTGAGTTCTGGGCCTCAGCAATACTAGTCCTCACCTCCTCCTCCCCTGGACGTGGTTTTGGGCCCCTTCTTGTCCTCCACCTTGCTGTAGATGATCTATGTCCCTTTCATGGGTCAGAGGTCACATCTGGCCCATCTATAGAAAGGGATTGAGTGTCACCTCCCTTTCCTGGGCACCCACTCCTAGTGACCAAAACCTTCATCCCTAGCCTGGTAGGGGTGGAAACTTCAGGTGAGATCTACATTCAGGATGTTGACTTTTTGAACCGAAATGAAGTGGCTAGTGGTTTCAGAGACCAGCTCCAGATGTGCTCTCATCCCCACCTGCCTCCTGTTTGGGGAAGTGGAACTTCTCTGGATTTCTCAGGGTTCCCGTAAAAAGCCCTACCTTCCTGAGACTCTTCATATAACCAGAATCCTTCATATGACCAGGATTAATTGCTCTAATCCAAAAGAGTGATAAAACCTCACTTATCTCTTCCCGATAGGCCCAAATCATTACAGCTCGAGCAAAGTTCCCAGGTTAAGGCCCCAAGGTGCCAGGAAGCCTGGAGCAGCTGCCTCAGTGGGCCAGCATGAAGCATGCAAGAACTTCAAGTATTCAAGAAGGAATGAGCCCCAGAAATCAGAGACAAGTCATAAAAGCAGAGGTGTGCTAGGAGCTATCTGACTCCTGGGGAGATTTATTTACTTGCCAAAAAGTTGGAGTAAGAAGACTTTGAGGGGGGCTTCCCTGGTGGTCCAGTGGTTAAGACTCCACACTTCCAATGCACAGGCCACGGGTTCGATTCCCGGTCAGGAGCTAAGATTCCTCATGCTGCAAGGCGTGGCCAAAAAAAATAAAAAGAAGACTTTTAAGGAGGGAAGGGGGACAGCTGCTTCCTTCTCCTTTATAAGCAGGGAAAATAATTCTTCCTTGGTTCTCACCTATGGGGTGTCTGGCTACTCTCATGGGACAATTGACCTGGCTCTTGTCGAAGTTCAGACTAACAGAGATGGAGAGTGGTCAAGGGAGAAATGAACAAATCCAGGAAAAGGCTGAGAGGCCAGAAGAGAAGGACAGAGTGAGTCTCTATGTTTATTCATTTACTAAGTATTTACTGAGCACCTGCTGTGTGCCACAGACTTTGTTCAAAGTTGGAGATGAGGGCTTCCCTCGTGGCGCAGTGGTTGAGAGTCTGCCTGCCGATGCAGCGGACACGGGTTCGTGTCCCGGTCCGGGAAGATCCCACATGCCATGGAGCGGCTGGGCCCATGAGCCATGGCCGCTGAGGCTGCGCGTCCGGAGCCTGTGCTCCGCAATGGGAGAGGCCACAGCAGTGAGAGGCCCGCGTACCGCAAAAAAAATAAATAAATAAAAATAAAAAAGTTGGAGATGAGCAGTGAACAAAATTTATATTCTGGTAGGAGGAGACAGACAAGAAACCAACAAGTAAAATATATCATGTGTCAGATCGTGATAAATGTTATGGAGAAAAATAAAAAGGGGAAGGGAGATGTGAGATTTAAAATCAGGGAGTTAGGAAAAGCCCCACTGAAAAAGTGACATGGGGTAAAGATCTGAGGGAGGAGTGGGAGGCAGCCACGCAATAACTGGGGTTTGAAAGTGTTCCAGGCAGAGGGGAGAGAAATGCAAAGGCCGAGGCGGTACGCGGGCCTCTCACTGCTGTGGCCTCTCCCATTGGGGAGCACAGGCTCTGGGCGCACAGGCTCAGTGGCCATGGCTCACGGGCCCAGCCGCTCCGCGGCATGTGGGATCTTCCCGGGCCGGGGCACGAACCCGTGTCCCCTGTATCAGCAGGCGGACTCTCAACCACTGCGCTACCAGGGAAGCCCAGGACTTTGGTTTTTAAATTGAGATTTGAAGGATAAGCCTTGAGGCGCTCGGCTGCAGGCTCTGGATCTAGTTCATTCATTTATTCAGCTGTCCCTCTAGCACTCATTTTCCAAGCGCTTAGGGAGGCCCACTTTGCCCGACAGCTTGTGCTGAGCACTGGAGACACCAACAGGTAAAAGGCTCTCCCCTCAGCCCTGCAGGAAGCAAAACTTTCAGGGTTGGGGGAGGTTCTATTCTCCCACATGTGGAAATAATACTGCCTGTGGAAATAATACTGCCGGTGTGAATTTGGAGAGCTTTAAGCTTGGGGAATAAGTGGGTGACAAGATGGGGAGGAGGCCACAGGCAGGGAACGGGGGAGGCTGGAGAGTGCGGACGTCGGTGGGGTGAGGGAGAAAGGCGAGACTCCCTCCAATCATGTTTCTGTCTTTTCCGTGGTGTGAGAGGCCCTGTCTCTCGACTGGCTCTGGCTCCAGGCTGGGCAGGGGAGAGGACAGTGGGATGGGCCAGGACAGGTGGCCTTGACATGTGATGCTTGTCTGCTGACCGCTCAGTCCTCACTTTTAGAACGGTTTCCAGAAGTGATGGAAGGGGATGGGCAGGGCAGCTAAATATAGTCCTGGGGCCAGAGCTCAGTCTGGGAGGGTCTGTCTGCTATTCGATGCGGGCCCATCACCTGTGTTGTCCCTTGTCCTCGCTCTGAGCTTGGTGCTTTCTTCTCACCTGTCTTCAGACACAGCTCTGACCCACCTACAGTTAGGCCTGACCTTGACTGGGCCTCTTGCAAATCTCTTTTGGTCCAAGATCTCCAACCAGACCTGTGAGTCCTGCGGGTCCTGCCGGCCTGGGGATATGGGGGAGGGGAGGGCTGCGGGCCCTGGAGAGGTGAGAGGAAGGGAGGGGGGAGGGGCGCTGGAGAATCTGGGGTTGGGGCTGAGGCCTGGGGCTAAGTCGGGGGAAGGACAGTGTGTAAGGCCCTGTTTGCAACCCAGCCTCGTGTTTAGGAGCTGGGATTGAGACCGGGTCCCTGATAAGGGGATATTTGGGGGGCTGGGGCTGAGAACCGCAGTTGAGGCTGCCTTTGGGACTGAGAGGGAGTCCCCTTCCCTCCCTTGGCCAGAACCAGAGTCCCTTCCTGTTTGAGATGAGAGGCCTCTCTATAGGCTGGGGCTGCTCCCTGTGGGGCTGCCAACCCGGCCTTGGGCTGGGGCTGGGGCTGGTGCTGGCCCGGGACTGTGGCTCCGCTGAGCCTCCCTGACCTACGCCTCCTTACCCAGGCCCGCAATGTCGGCTGCACCCGGCCTCCTGCACCAGGAGCTGTCCTGTCCGCTGTGCCTGCAGCTGTTCGACGAGCCTGTGACAGCTGAGTGCGGCCACAGCTTCTGCCGCGCCTGCCTGGGCCGCGTGGCAGGGGAGCCGGCGGCGGATGGCACGGTGCTCTGCCCGAGCTGTCAGGCACCTACGCGGCCGCAGGCGCTCAGCACCAACCTGCAGCTGGCGCGTCTGGTGGAGGGGCTGGCGCAGGTGCCGCAGGGCCACTGCGAGGAGCATTTAGACCCGCTGAGCATCTACTGCGAGCAGGACCGCGTGCTCGTGTGCGGCGTGTGCGCCTCGCTCGGTTCGCACCGCGGCCACCGCCTGCTGCCCGCCGCCGAAGCCCATGCGCGCCTCAAGGTGCGAGGCGGGGCGGCCTCCGGTGGGGGGCGGGGGCGGATGGGGTTGTTGGACGGGTCGGGGCCGGGCCGATCAGGCCTTTTGAGCTTCAGGGCCCAGCGTGCCTGGAGTTGCCGGGTAGGCGGGCGGGGCGGGGCGGCTAGGGAATGGGGGCGCTGATGAGCTGAAGGTGGAGCTTGGCGGAGACCCGAGCCTTGAAGAGGCGCGCTCGGAGACCGGCCTCGGCGCGATAGGCGCGCCAGCTGGAGCGCGCCGGAGATGCGGGGGACTCAGCCACAGGGCGGAGTCTGCGGAGCTGGGGGCTGAGCGAGGACTGAGTCGGTGCCCGCGGCCCAGGCGAGCAGGCTCTGCTGCTGGGCACAGGCCCGGGTAAGAGGGGCGGGGCTGGCCGGGGGGGCGTGGTGCTGGGCGGGGCGGGCACACAGCTGCTGGGCGGTGGCCCCCGCCCCCTGCGCCCCTGGAGCAGCCGAGCTTGTGCGGGCCTGACCGTCACCAGATGTGGCCTAATCCAAGGGGACCCGGGAGGCCAAGGCACACCTGGGTACGCACCTCTGTGCACAGGCCCAGGTTGGCACCGAGACCCAAGTCCAGGCTGTTACTGTGATTGGAGCTGGAAGTTCCGAACGCTTCCAGAGCCCACACACAGTTATGCGCCCCGAGGCTGGCGATCTCCATGGAAGCCCAGCAAAGATACCCAGACATTGGCAAATGGGGACACAGGCACACGCTGGCTCAGCTGTCATACGTATGGCAAATCACACGCATGCAGCTACAGGAGGGTTTATGTATACACAGGCCCAAGGAGGTCTGTCATGAAGCATTTATAGGGTTGTTGGAAGAATACACGACAGGTGCAGGGGTGGGAGGAGGCGGGGTCTGGAGGCATGGAGCGGTGCTCCGTCTCGGTCTCCGCGGTGCAGAAGCTGCCACCGTCGTCTCGTGCTGCTGCTTGGGTGGGTGGGTAATCTTTGCCCACAAACATCAGCGTTGCAGTGCACTTCTCCTTGGCCTCCAGACTCCTAGAGGGGGTAGTCCCCGCCCTGAGGCTGGTATTCGAGGGGCCCCAGTCTCTCCCAGGGGCCCAACTTCACCATACCTCCGGCTTCAGCCTTGCACAGTCCAGCTCGGTGCTGGCTGGTGGTCCCCTAACCCAGTGCAGGAGCCTCCTCCATCCAGGAGCCCTCCCTACCCAGGCTCACCTCTGCTGATAACCACAGAACTCCCATCCTTATCCATCTTTATCTGCGAAGAGAGAACAGAGTCCGTGAAATGGGACAGGGCACCAGGCAGCCTAGGAGCCTCGAGGGGGTAGGTGGGGTGGGAAAAAGTCTGTCAGGGTCTGTACCAGCCCAACCCTAAGCCGCAGGGAGGGGCTGGCTGGAAGTCTGAAATGGGGATCCCTGGAAGGAGCCTGAAGGAGGAGCGGGGCAGGAAGCCTGGGGTGGGACTGAACACCTGGGTCCTTGGGGAGGAAGAGGGGCTGGGTCCAGAGACCATGTGCCAGACCCAAGTATGGTTGAATGGGATCTGCTGGGTGAGGGGGACACTCACGACCCCCTGAAGCCGTGCTGCCTCCTCCTGCACGTCTCCGAGTAGAAGGAGACAAGCCTGTCGGTAAGATCCACCACACACCATGTCGTGGAGCACTGCTCCCCACACCTCCTCACTGTGGGATGTTCCGAAAGTCTCTGTGCAGCCCCCAGCTTCTAGGGTGGCATTGTGCTTGGTCTCCATGGCTCAGCCCTTCTGCCCAAGAACCTTGGACGGCTGAGAGCCACCAGGCCCACCCTGTCCTGCAGCAGGCAGGGCCGTGGCCCTGCAGGACGTCTGGGGGAGGAGACTGACCTGGCGGCTGGCCACTGGAGCCCATGGTCCAATCCCGGTGGGGATTCATCAGCAAACAGTGCCTAGAGGGTCTCCTAGCTTCCTTTAGCGGGAGGTGGGAAGGAGGCTGCCAATTTGTCCCAACCAGAGGTGAGGTGGGGATGACTGTTCCCATTCTGCAGAAGAGCAAACTGAGGTTGGAAGCCATGGAGGCATGGCTGACTCCAGGGCCATGGGTCTGATTCCAGGGCCGTGCACCTCCCAGCAAACAGTGGCTTTGGCTGGAGGTATAGGAACTCCCCTACACCTGCATTTCAGGAATCACAAACTGACGGACCTAGAATAGGAGCTGACCCACAGATATGTTTGGTTCATCCGTGCAGAAGACGTTTTTATTGAAATACCTACCCCCAGAGCCCACTGGTGTGCAGGGAGGCTGATTAGTGTGTTTTGCCAAGGTTCTGCTTTTAGGTATAGGGAGAAGGCCAGGAATAGGAGGAGGCTGCATTTCTTCTTTACACATCCTCTGCTCACCGCTGAAACCTGCTGTGTGCAGAGCCCCCGCCCCTCCGGTGGAGGAGACCAAACCACATTTGTGATTTATCATCCTCACAAAGACCTGTGCTGGGGGGCTGTCTGCTGAGGGGATGGAATCAGGGAAGGAAGGCAAGGCTAGGGAGGACTTACCTAGCCAGACAACAGGAGGGTGAAGCATTCTAGCCCTCAGAACCAGTACCGGCAAGGGCTTGAGACCAGCGAGTGTATATGGTAAGATGCCAGCCTGGCTGGAAGAGAAGCTGGCGCTGAGGCTGAGCCAGAAGGAGCAGGTTAAGTGGGGGAGGTGGGCAGCAACATCACTCCTTTATGTCTCACACTCCAGACGCAGCTCCCCCAGCAGAAGCTGCAGCTGCAGGAGGCGTGTATGCGGAAGGAGAAGAGTGTGGCCGTGCTGGAGCATCAGCTGGTGGAGGTGGAGGTGAGGGGCTCCGCACAGCAGAGCCCGGGGACCGGGGGTCTAGGCTGGGGGTCCCCAGCCAAATGTTTTTGTCTGTCTGTCCCCACAGGAGACAGTGCGTCAGTTCCGGGGGGCCGTGGGAGAGCAGCTGGGCAAGATGAGGTTGTTCCTGGCTGCACTGGAGGGCTCCTTGGACCGCGAAGCTGAACGTGTACGGGGTGAGGCAGGGGTAGCCTTGCGGCGGGAGCTGGGGAACCTGAACTCTTACCTGGAGCAGCTGCGGCAGATGGAGAAGGTGCTGGAGGAGGTGGCAGACAAGCCACAGACTGAGTTCCTCATGGTGAGCACTGGATGGCTTTCCTCTCTGTCCCTCAGCCAGGGTTCCGATCTCAGAGACCTCATTCCATTGTCAGGCAGGGACCCTGAGGTCCAGAGAGGGGCAGGGGCGAGCCAGGGTCACACACTGAGGAGGGGTGCACCCCAAGATGTCCATTATGGTTGTTTAAGTTGGGCACTGCACAAGGACACTATAGCTAAGTGGGCACCATTCATATCGTAGATATTGTAGGTCTGCATATTTATTAGGACAATTGTTTTACCAGGTGGAATTAGTTTCTTGAGGAAGGGGGTACTTTTTTCTGTTTTTAAATTTAAAAAAATTATTTGTATTTATTTTATTTTTGGCTGGGTTGGGTCTTCGTTGCTACATGGGGGCTTTCTCTAGTTGTGGTGAGCGGGGGCTACTGTTCGTTATGGTGAGCGGGCTTCTCATTGCCGTGGCTTCTCTTGTTGCTCTAGGCACGCGGGCTCAGTAGTTGTGGCTCGCGGGCTCTAGAGCGCAGGCTCGGTGGTTGTGGCGCACGGGCTTAGTTGCTCCGTGGCGTGTGGGAATCTTCCCGGACCAGGGCTTGAACCCGTGTCCCCTGCATTGGCAGGCAGATTCTTAACCACTGGGACATCAGGGAAGTCCCAGGAGGGTACATTTTTCTAATTCACACAGAGGTAAAGGGCTAAGGGCGACCTTGAATTCTTGGTTTCTTTTGTCTGTCTGATTCTTCCTGGCCCCACACTCAGCATTTCTGTGGTCCACCCCGCCCTCAGAAGTCCCCAGGGTCCCCACTGCCTGCTCAGCTCCATTCTCTTCTTCTCTCTTTCCAGAAATACTGCCTGGTGACCAGCAGGTGAGATCAACCTGGCCCCGCCCCCTTTCCCACTTTGCCCTTGTCTGCCAGGGACACTGGCTGACTCACCCTCTACTCCCATTCAGTCCACTGCGATTCCCCAGCAATTTGTGTGGATGTAGAAAAGAACCCAACCTGTCCTTCTCCTCAGGGACCTCCCAGACTGGTCCTGGAGACAGACAGGGACACAGGACACAGGAATCACTGAGCGCTGCTGTGGAGGGGAGGGGGTGGCCAGGGCGGGTTTTCCGGAGGTGCGCATTGTAGAGTTGGATGCTGAAGGAGTGAACAGGAGTTGGCTAGGTTAAAGGGCTGGTGGAAGAGCATTGCAGGCAGAGGGAAGGGCAGTGCAAACCGCTAAGAGGGAGGGAAGGTGAAGCTGCTGAGGCAGGAGGGGCCCGACTGTGAAGGGCGGAGGAGCTGCACCTTATCCTAACAGAAGGCTTTAAAAAAACTCTAGTAAAATATGAACAACATAAAATTTACCATTTTAACCCTTTTTTGTTTTTGGCATGGCTTGCGAGATCTTAGTTTCCTAACCAGGGATCAGCAGTGAAAGCATAGAATCGTAACCACTGGACCGCCAGGGAATTCCCCATTTTTTTTTTTTTTTTTTTTTAGGGTACATTTTAAGTTCAGTGGCATTAAGTACATTCATGTTGTTGTGTAACCATCACCACCATCCATCTCCACAACTTTTTCATCTTGCCCAACTGAAACACCAACAGAGGAGTTTTAAGCCAGGGTGTGATGCGGTGGGGCTGGTGTGGGGGGGGACCCTGGAACTCCACCACAGCACACGTCCTCCTCTCTTCTGGGTACTCCCGCTTGCCCTCCCACCACCCCGTGCCTCCTCCAGGAAGTCCCTTCGCACACACCTCCCCCCCCCCCCCCCCAGGCTGCAGAAGATCCTGGCAGAGTCACCACCACCTGCCCGTCTGGACATCCAGCTACCCATCATCTCGGATAACTTCAAATTCCAGGTGTGGAAGAAGATGTTCCGAGCTCTGATGCCAGGTACCGGGAGGGTCCCGCTCTGGGTTTTGCGTTTGTAACTGTGTGGTTGATGGGAGGCTCCGGCCACATACAGAGAGGCCTCCCAGTCCCAGCTGGGGAGGTCATCCAAGAAGGGCCCCTTTCCCTCGGGGTTTCCCTGCACCTTCATAACCTGTGCTCAGAGAAGGATCTGAAAGGGCATGTGGTTTTCAGGTGGGTGACGGACATGGTGAGGCCACTGCTTACTGAAAGGATGTCGCTGCCGGCAGCAGGGGAGGTGGGGCCCGGGTTTGAGCCCTGCGTGATCCTTGGCCCGTCCCTGCCCCTGTTGGCCAGTGGAGACAATGATCCCTGCTAACTGGGGGCTGAGGACCTGCAGAGATGGAACCCTGCGGTCAGACACTGACTCTGGCCTGTGGCTGGGGAGGCCCAAGGGCTCAGCCTCCTCTCCCCAATAGCTAAAGCACATTGGGGTGCTACAGGTTACAGAGCTCCAGGACATGTACACAAGGCTGGTGCAGCCTTCACTGGTGGGAATGGAGGGACCTCCATTTTATCCAAGAGAAGACTAAGGCCCAGAGGCTGGATCAAGACTGAGGTCACACAGTGGGGCGAGGTAGGGACTGGCCTAGGACCAGGCTTCCTGACCATCTCCTGCTCTGGGGCCTTAGACGGCGAGTGACATGCCTTTTGTCAACTTAATCCTGCCCACAACCCTGGAAGGAGGCAACTATGGCCTCGTTTTATAGCTGAACCATCGGAAGCCCTGAGAGGTGTGGTCTTTGGCCCCCACCAGTAATCAGAGAGGGGCTCAGTTCCCAGAGATGCCGGGAGGATTAGAGGAGACGAAGCTGGCCCACAGGGGGGCGGGCAGAAGGCTCTCGGGGGGAGCCACACCCGCAGGGCCTGACCCTCCTCCCTCCGGTGGCAGCGCTGCAGGAGCTGACCTTTGACCCGAGCACGGCGCACCCAAGCCTGGTGCTGGGCGCCTCGGGCCGCCGCGTGGAGTGCACGGAGCAGAAAGCGCCGCCGGCCGGAGAGGACCCGTGCCGGTTCGACAAGGCCGTGGCGGTAGTGGCGCACCAGCTGCTCTCCGAGGGCGAGCACTACTGGGAGGTGGAGGTGGGCGACAAGCCGCGCTGGGCGCTGGGCGTGATCGCGGCCCAGGCCGGTCGCCGCGGCCGGCTGCAAGCGGTGCCCTCGCAGGGGCTCTGGCTGCTCGGGCTGCGCGAAGGCAAGATCCTGGAGGCTCACGTCGAGGCTAAGGAGCCCCGCGCCCTGCGCACCCCGGAGAGGCGGCCGACGCGCATCGGGATCTACCTGAGCTTCTGCGATGGCGTCCTCTCCTTCTACGACGCCAGCGACCCCGACGCGCTCGAGCTGCTCTTCGCCTTCCACGAGCGCCTGCCCGGGCCTGTGTACCCCTTCTTCGACGTGTGCTGGCACGACAAGGGCAAGAACACTCAGCCGCTGCTGCTCGTGGGGCCCGATGGCGGCGGAGAGGCCTGAGCCGCCCTCCGGCTTCGGGGAGGGGTGCGGGGCCCTGCCGGCCTGGAAGGAGAGACGGGTCGGGTTGCAGGGCTTGAAGGCAGGGCGGAGGGGGCTGGGGACCGGGGACTCCAAGCGTTCTGAGAACTTTGGGGTTAGCATGAACAGAGGACTGCCAGCCAGGGGTTGGGGTGGTGGTGGGAAAGGGAGATCTGAAGTCAGGTCAGTGGGGGAACTCCACTTGGGGAACCAGGAAAGCCCAAGGCTTCTGGGAAGAAACAGATTGAGGAACGGTCAGGGGGCTTGGGGAGAATTGCGGGGAGGAGCTGGAGAACTCTGTAGAGCAGCGGTCCCCAACCTTTTTGGCACCAGGGACCGGTTTCGTGGAAGACAATTTTTCCACGGATGGGGGGCGGGGGCGGGGGTTTGGGGGACGGTTCAGGCAGTAATGCCAGGGATGGGGAGCGATGCGGAGTGCAGATGAAGCTGCAGCTGGCTTGCCCGCAGCTCACCTCCTGCTGTGTGGCCCCGGTTCCTAACAGGCCACAGATTGCCACCGGTCCGTGGCCCTGGGGGTTGGGGAGCCCTGCTGTAGAGTAAGGAGCCCCTGCAGCCTCACACTCCACTGCCCCTTGGGGGCCTCCACTGCCAGGGTCCAGACTCACTGTAGCAAGAGGGCTTCCACTTGGTGATTTCCCCAGCTGGAGCATGCATCAATATCACCTTTTCAAAGCACCTAACAGTTCTGGTTCAATACGCCAGGGCAGGTCAAAAATATGCCTTTTTAACAAGTCCGCAGGGGACGCTGATGCTACGGGTCACAAGCAGGATCACACCTGAAGCGTTGCTAACTTAACTATCCTTCTGTTCAGTCAGCTCTCTGTTATAGAGAGACAGTTATCACATAGCTATCGGCGATGAGGCATAGAAAACCCAAAACATATTCCTCCATGCAACAGCTGTTTAAAAACTGCCAGAGGGCTTCCCTGGTGGCACAGTGGTTAAGAATCCGCCTGCCAATGCAGGGGACAAGGATTCGAGCCCTGGTCCGGGAAGATCCCACATGCCGCGGAGCCACTGAGCCCTCGAGCCACAACTACTGAAGCCCGCGGGCCTAGAGCCCATGCTCCGCAACAAGAGAAGCCAAGACAATGAGAAGCCCGTGCACCGCACCGTAGAGTAGCCCCTGCTCGCCACAACTAGAGAAAGCCCGCGCTCAGCAACAAAGGCCCAACGCAGCCAAAAATAAAAAACAAACAAATAAATAAATTAACAACAATAAAAATAAAAACTGCCAGAGCCTATGCTGGGTGAATAAACTGACCCCCAATTTTTTGCCCTTTGTCTCTGGAATATGTTCACTGAGTGTCTAGGGCATGGAGGAAATCCCCAAAGTTGCCAACCAAGAGAAAGAGCCTGAAACTAGCCCTGTCCTGGGCCCTGCTGCTTGTGGAGGATGGAAGCTCCCACCTCATCACACCCCCCCACCCCCCAGTTGCCTCCACAAAAGACAACTTTTTTTTTTTTTTTTTTTTTAACTCAAAGTCCTGTTTCTTGGGTTTTGGAGTAGCCACTGAAGCCAAGAGTGGGAGTCCCTCTTTCCTGGAGGGAGAGGCTTTTGGGGACTCAGGCAGGTGGGACAGGTGGCTGCTGCCTCTCTCATCCTAAGGGAGGGTGAAGACCTGCGGCCATTCATTGTCACCAGTGGGCCTGCTGCTGCTGTGTGAAAAGGCCTGGGGCCCCCTGGCAACTGTGGGAATTTTCTGCGAGTGGAGGGAGAGGAAGGTGGGCAGGGTAAGAAAGGCCTCAAGACCTGGCTGGGGGTGCACTGCTGGCTGCGTCGCACAGAGCAGGGCCTCTTGGTCCCTGGCTCTGGGACACAGAAGAGAGGATTCATTTGAGAAGCTCTTTCATGTACATCAACTGTACCTCAATAAAAAATGGAAAAAATGCGTGTATTAGAGAAAACACACACACGTGCACACACACGCTCGTATAGTCCTAGATTATCTCGGGAAAGACATACAAGAAACTGGTCCTGTGGCTCTGGGAGGTTGGGGGCAGGGCTGGGAGGGAAACTTCACTGTGTACGTTATTGAACCTTTTGAATTTTGAACAATATGAATGTATTATCTATTAAAAATATAATTTTTACTTTTAAAATAGAAACTAACACGGAAAAAGAAAATTTAAGTGAAAAAGAGAGTCTATTAAAATATGTGAAGTAGGGCTTCCCTGGTGGCGCAGTGGTTGAGAGTCCGCCTGCCGATGCAGGGGACACGGGTTCGTGCCCCGGTCCGGGAGGATCCCACATGCCGCGGAGCGGCTGGGCCCGTGAGCCGTGGCCGCTGAGCCTGCGCGTCCGGAACCTGTGCTCCGCAATGGGAGAGGCCACAACAGTGAGAGGCCCGCGTACCACAAAAAAAAAAAAAAAAAAAAAAATGTGAAGTAAATACTACGGGTGCCAATGTGACAAATATGCAAAGGGCATGTGGCTTTTGGCAAAAATTGTAAAGACGATACGTGAATGAATGAAGTCTGGGAAACAGTCCTTAAAGGATTTGAGGTATTTTGGCAAGTTCTCTTTCAAGTGGAGGAGGCCATGTCCGTGGTGATGACGAGGCATCAGGAGGCTGGGGGTGGGGTGGGCAGGTCGTCTCCTCTCTGGGTCTCAGTTTCCTCATCTGTAGTGGGAAGGGACTGCTCTAAAGAATTCTCTGAGATCCCACGGTCTTAGTTTGGGTTCCCCCAGAAGCAGACCTTAAGACAAAGATCCCAGGGAAAGCGGGCTTATTTACGGGGTGCAGGAACCGGCCCCCTCCAGGGTGTGGGGAAGTGAGGTAGGGAAGGTGAGTTCTGAAGCAGGTCTGCGCTGTGGCGAGTGGAGCTTCCTCCCCTGAGAAGCAGTCGCCTCACCCCACCTGAGGGGGAAGCTCTGGGCACTAGAAACGACTGGCTCTTGTCAGCCACAGGTAGAGGGTGGCTCCAAGGGGGGCGTTCATTCCCCTGCACTTCTAGCCTGCTTTCACAAGGGCAAGGTCACTTTCTGAGGCTTCTGTCAGTCACACCCTCTGACTGGCTTAGAGTCTCTGATCTCAGATGGCTACCTGAGATAAATGTGGAGGCAGCGGGGAGGGCTTCTGGAGGATTCTCAGTTCCTGGATGTGGGCAAGACAGAAGGGGAGTGGCAGGGGTACAAGTGGCACTGACGTAGGAGGGACACGGCGGCGAAGCAGGCCCCCCTGGCTGTTCCTTGGGGCTGAGTCACCCCTGCTGTGAGGCCCTAGTCATCCTCTCTGGCCCTGCCTGCTCCTCGGGGCCCAGGAGTGACATCCAGGCCTGGAGAAGGGAGTGTGGAGGTGGCTTCATGCACCACTAGACCTGGCACTGGATCTGCATGTACTGAAGGCAGAATGGATTTCCCAAGAACCACTAGGGGCCCGGAGGACTGGGTTTCTGGGAGGGGCAGGGAGACCGAGGGGCAGATGCTGGGTGTGAGGACGTGGGGGATGGGCTCAGCACCGCTTATCCAAGACTGAGGAAGCGGGGAAGCACGGAGGCCAGACCCGGGGTCCTGGAGGAGGGAGGGGTGGGAACAGGGAGGCAGGGCCCTGGGGGAGGTCGTGACGGGGTGAGGTTTCTCTGCTGTTCTGGGGGCGCTGGAAGCCTGTTGCCAGAGACACCTGTCATGCTTTGCCTCCCTGCCCAGTACTCAGTCAGCCTTCCTTTCTCAATAGGAGCTTCTGCAATGATTGGCCCGAATTGCTAATTTGACGGGTGAGGAAACTGAGCCAGCCACAGGAATTAGTCACAGGAACTAGCAGAACAAAGACAGGAGAGCTCTTTGCCCACTCCTACTTCAGAAACCCTTTTTGAGACAGCACTCCCACTTTTGGAAGTGTAAGATCCCCAGTAGAGAAACCATATATTTAATTTATTTATTTATTTATTTATTTTTGGCCATGCCACGTGGGTTGCGGCATGTCAGTTCTCTGACCGGGCATCCAACCCGTGCTCCCTGCAATGGAAGTGCAGAGTCCTAACCACTGGACCGCCAAGGAATTCCCTGAAATCATATATTTAAAAAATATATATATTTTACTTTTTAAAATTGAAGTATATTGCTTTACAATATTACATTAGCTTCAGGTGTACAACATAGTGATTCAATATTTTTATAGATTATGCTCCATTGAAAGTTATTACAAACTAATGGCTACATTTCCTTGTGCTGTACAATATATCCTTGTTGCTTATCTATTTGATACATAGTAGTTTATATTTCTTAATCCTGTACCCCTATCTGGCCCCTCCCTGCTTCCCTCTCCCTATTGGTAGCCACTAGTTGGTTCTCTGTGTCTCTGAGTCCCATATACTTTTTTTTAACCTCAGGTGCACAAAATTGGATTATGCATAACACTTCATTGGGCCACTATCATCAAATGGTCTATGCATACCCCTCTTGTCTTCTGTTACCCATTTATTAAAAAATCTGAGCACCTGTGAATCCAGCGCCTAACCCAACGCATAGATTATTTCTAAGAACTTCCTCAACAGACGGGCTTCTGCCCAGTGGACCTCTCTAATAGCTGGATGTCTGTACTGGGTTGTAAAGTAAAATTCAGTTTTTTACTGTGGTGACATTCAGAAAAGTTTGAACAACCTTGGTTTAAAGAGTCAAATAGTTATACAGTGTTTGTTACAAAAAACCTGCCATTCCTTTGTCTTTCTCCCCTTCCCCCTGCCCCCTCCCCCCCCCACCCCGGCATTCACTTTCCTTAATTTTGGTATTCATCTTCATAAGTCTAAGTAACATGTTTATAATGCTACTTCTTAATTTTTAGGCATTATTTATTAGGACTTCCTGCTACGGAAGATTTTTTAAAATCTCCTTTTCTTTTTCCTCCATCCTCCCAGTCTAGGTAAATCTTTATTGCCGCCAGCCGCGGCGGGTCCTCAAAGTGCAGCAACGATCGACGAGAGGGGGTAGGGAACGGAAAGCACCAAGGAATGGGATCAGAAGGGCACAAGCAACTGATGGTTGCAAGGCAAATTTAATAACAAAGCATAGCCGTATATATACCCCTAAAGCAGGGACTTTGCATAGTCATTGTTCTATAGAACTAGTCTTTCATCTCGGCTTAGTCACCGCCTTATCGGCATCAGCAGATCGTCTTCTTCCACAAAGGCACCAATTTCCCCTCCAGGGTTGCTTTTCCTAGCTTTAGTGAACAACCAGGGACTCATTATCTGAGCAGGTCCCTGGAGCGAGATGGCCAAAGGCCATCCCCTTTTTTACAGTTCATACCATAAAGTCCAGGATGCATACCAAGGAGAGTACAATCGGGCCCTGAGGCTTATGCGGGTCTTAATGGCGCATTCCTCAGAGGGCAATGCTCGCCACACTTTATTTTTGATTAAATCAATATTCTGGCTTTATATTATGATGACTATGTATATGCTATTCATGGCAGAACCATGATTTCTTTTTCTCTCTCTCTTTTTTTTTTTTTTTTTTTTTTTTTTTTTGCGGTACGCAGGCCTCTCACTATTGTGGCCTCTCCCGTTGCGGAGCACAGGCTCCGGACGCACAGGCTCAGCGGCCACGGCTCACGGGCCCAGCCGCTCTGCGGCATGTGGGATCTTCCCGGACCAGGACACGAACCCGCGTCCCCTGCATCGGCAGGCGGATTCTCAACCACTGCACCACCAGGGAAGCCCTTCTCTCTCTTTTTAAAAAAGATATTAATTTATTTATTTGGCTGCTCCCACACAGGATCTTCACTGTGGCCTTCAAACTCTTACAGCGGGCTACCCTGGTGGCGCAGTGGTTGAGAATCTGCCTGCCGATGCAGGGGACACGGGTTCGAGCCCTGGTCCGGGAAGATCCCACATGCCACGGAGCAACTAGGCCCTTGAGCCACAGCTACTGAGCCTGCGTGTCTGGAGCCTGTGCTCTGCAACAAGAGAGGCCACGATAGTGAGAGGCCCGCGCACGGCGATGAAGAGTGGCCCCCGCTTGCCACAACTAGAGAAAGCCCTCGCACAGAAACGAAGACCCAACACAGCCAAAAATAAATAAATAAATAAATAAAAAGCAGTTTCTTAAAAAAAACAAAAACTCTTACAGCGCATGTGGGATCTAGTTCTCTGATCAGGGATGGAACCGGGGCCCCCTGCGCTGGGAGCGCAGAGTCAGCCACTGGACCACCAGGGAAGTCCCTCTTTTTCTCTCTTTCATAGCTTTTTGTTTTCTCTATAATGAATATTTGTCTTTTTCTTTTTCTTGGTTCTCTTCATGGTTATCCCTAATTCAGTCACCAGCCTCTCCGCCAGGTGTCTAAATCTGCCCTAGATATGTCCAGACACACCACGGGTTCCCTCCAGTTCCTTATCTGTCTATCTCATCTGTTATCACCCTGTCTTCTGTGGCCACAGTCCCCAAGGCCATCACCCCTCCCTCTTCCTGTTATGGAGACCACACCTATATTTTTTCTGTTTCTTTTGTTTTGAACTCACTCTTCAAGCTGCAGCAGCTTGGTTTCCACAGGCCCCATGCTTCCACAACAGCCTTTTAGTGTTGCTAAACCCAATGGACAGTCTTCTGTTTTCATCTTTACGCCTCAGCAGCCTTTCACGTGGCGGACGTCTGACTTCCTTGAGGCAGTGTCCTCACTCTTGCTTATCATCTGTGTCTGCTTTGGTTTTAGTTCTCCCAGAAGCAGATCCTGAGACAAGGAGGGAGGTGCAGGGATCACTGGCAGAGGGGTGGGGAGGGAAGGAAGCCAATAAAGAGTGCATTTAAAATATTTATTTTATTTTATTTTATATTTTGGCTGCGCCATGCTGGCTTGCCAGATCTTAGTTCCCCGACCAGGGATCAAACCCGGGCCCTGGCAATGAAAGCATGGAGTCCTAACCACTGGACCACTAGGGAATTCCCTATTTTATTTTATTTTAATTAATTTTACTTTATTTTTATATTGAGGTACAGTTGATTTACAATATTATATTCGTTACAGGTGTACAACATAGTGCTTCAAAATTTTTACAGGTTATACTCCATTTATAGTCATTATAATTGGTTATTTCCCCTGTGCTGTACAATATATCCTTGTAGCTTATTTATTTTATACAGAGTAATTTATATAATTTATACCTCTTAATCCCCTACCCTCTATTTTGCCCCTACCTTTCCCTCTCCACAGTGGCAACCACTAGTTTGTTCTCCATATTCCTGAGTCTATTTCTTTTCTGTTATATCCACTACTTTGTTTTATTTTTTAGATTCCAGAAAATGTACATTTTTTTTTTAGATGCTGGGGGTAGGAGTTTATTAATTTATTATTTTTGCTGTGTTGGGTCTTCATTTCTGTGCGAGGGCTTTCTCTAGTTGGGGCAAGCGGGGGCCACTCTTCATCGCGGTGCGCGGGCCTCTCACTATCGCGGCCTCTCGTTGTGGAGCACAGGCTGCAGACGCGCATGCTCAGTAGTTGTGGCTCACGGGCCTAGTCGCTCCGCGGCATGTGGGATTCTCCCAGACCAGGGCTCCAACCCGTGTCCCCTGCATTAGCAGGCAGATTCGCAACCACTGCGCCACCAGGGAAGCGGGCCCGGAAAGGTACGTTAAAAAAAAATTTTTTTTTGTCTGAGATGGGTCTTTGCTGCTGCGCACAAAGTTGCTGCGCAACTTTCTCTAGTTGCAGGGGGCGGGGGCTATGCTTTGCTGAGGTGCGTGGGCTTCTCATTGCGGTGCTTCTCTTTGTTGCAGAGCACGGGCTCTAGGCGTGCAGGCTTCAGTAGTTGTGGCTCGTGGGCTCTAGAGTACAGGCTCCGTAGTTGTGGTGCACGGGCTTAGTTGCTCCACGGCATGTGGGATCTTCCCGGACCAGGGCTCGAACCTGTGTCCCCTGAATTGGCAGGCAGATTCTTAACCACTCTGCCACCAGGGAAGTTCCAGGTGCATTTTTTTCCCCCAGTTTTTTTGAGGTATAATTGATAAATAAAAATTATATATGTTTACAGGGTACAATGTGGTGCTTTGATATATATATACATTGTGAAATGATTAACCAGATTCAAGATAATTAACACATCCATCATCTCATATAGTCATCTTTTTTTGTGCGTGTGGTGAGAACGTTTAAAATCTACTCTCTTAGCAAATTTCAAGTGTACAAGATTGTTTTATTAGCTGCAACTACCACACTGTACACAAAATCTCCAGCACTTAGTTATCTTGCATAATTGAAACTTTGTACAAAGGGCGGTACATTATTTATTAAGCCAGTCACCTTAGTGAGTGACTGGACCTTAATCCAGAGTGAATACTCTGGGAACTGATGAAAAACACGTACCTCAGAATTATTCCACCTAAGGTGTGAGGGAGATGGGATACTGATAAACCAACTTCTGAAAGTAATTGGTTGAAAGCTGCTTTGGAGATGGGGTGGGTATTGACTTTTCTGCACTTCTAGCTTATGGGGTGTGGGCCTAGCAGCCATCTGGAAATTGACTTGCAGGGTCTGAGGGTGTCAGGATCTGAGGGATTTGAGGGCAGGATGCTGACATTGTCTGCTACACTCCCCAAATTGAATGTAAGGTCCATGAGGGCAGGAGCTTCATGTGTTTTGCTTATTTCTAGATCTTCAAGGCCTGGCACATAATAGTTACTTAATACATATTGATGACTAAATGAATGAGTGAAGAATTCATGGATTCAATTGCAAGGGTCTAGCAAGAAACTAAGCAGAGGCTTCCCTGGTGGCGCAGTGGTTGAGAGTCCGCCTGCCGATGCAGGGGACACGGGTTCATGCCCCAGTCCGGGAGGATCCCACATGCCGCGGAGCGGCTGGGGTCGTGAACCACGGAGGCTGAGCCTGTGCGTCCGGAGCCTGTGCTCCGCAGCGGGAGAGGCCACAGCGGTGAGAGGCCCTCGTACCGCAAAAAAAAAAAAAAAAAAAAAGAGACTAAGCAAACTACAGTAGTAGATACTGTGGAAGCTAAACGCTTCAGGTAAACGAGCATCATTTTGTATGGAAAAGGGAAAGTGATAGTAGTTAAGAGAAACTTGAGAACAATTCAGTTTAGCAAAATCATGGAATTCAAATGAAATGACACGAAATCACTGGGTCCTTAATAATGCCACCGAGCAGCTGGATACTCAGCTTTGGAGACCACTTCTGGTTTTGTTCTGTGATATGATACATTGACTATTGCTTGAGTTGGGATCTCTATTAATTTGTAGCCCAAAGCATCCCAACAGATATAAACTATGTTGTAAATACTTGGTATATAATTACATGACTTTTATGTGCCTCAGTTTCTTCATCTGCAAGATGGGGATAATAATGTCTTTGTAGTATTTCTATGAAGATTAGATGAGTTAACACCTGCAGAGCACTTAGAGCTGTGCCTGGCACAGGGCAAATGCTCATACAATGTTAATTGTTGTTAGTGTTTTATTATTATTACTTTAAGATATAATATGTTATTATACTGTGCATTAACTATTTGTTCTAAGTTCTTACAATATTCAATTTTCAAAATTAGGCATTTTTAGTTGTATTTTTGATATTTTCTATTTTTCATCTTAATGTAGCATGATCAGAGAATGTGGCATGTATAATTTCTGCCTTTCTTTTTTTTTTTTGCTATGCCTTGAGGCTTGTGGGATTTTAGTTCCCCAGCCAGGGATTGAACCCAGGCCATGGCAGTGAAAGCACCAAGTCCTAACCACTGACTGGACCACCAGGAAATTCCCCATTTCTGCCCTCATGTGGCATAAAATTGGAATGGTTTTTGCAAAATGTGCTTTAGTGCTTAAAAAACTATATCCTATTTCTGAAAGTTAATCTTCCACATATATCTATTAATGCTACTTTATCAGTTGTTTTGTTCAGATCCATCACTTAAATCCTATATCTAGAACTGAATCTGAATTTGTTCTCCATTTCTACTTTCTAATGTTTCCAAGATCCACCTCTCCCTCCTGTGTTCTAACTGGACATGATTCCAGACTTTTCTCAAATTCCAGTTTGTTTCTAGACTCAGTGCTTTACCTGAGACCTTTCTACTCTCTACCCTCAAAATAACCTTCATTATAAAGATTCTGGAAAAAGACACCCAATCCATGGCTTTTCTATCCTCACTGATGGGCCCCCTTTTAAACCCCATTTCCTCTTGCTCTGTCTGTGAGCAGGAAGTGTCTGAAACCAGATGTTCCTCTTTTCTGGACACTGTCAAATCCAGCCTCCTTCCCTCCCCTGACCATGGCCTTGAAACTCAGCTTTTGGCCACATGGTTGCTCCAGTTTTCTGTTGCAATGGTTCTTACACTTTTCTACCAGCAGAGTAATTTTTTGAGAGTAAAAACCACTATGGAACCACCTACTATAGCTTACCTAGGCTTCGTTGGCATATTTATGACCAGGAAAATGAGTTTTTCAATGTGAACTAAGGAGCTGGGAGCGAGACCCGTCCTGCAATAATATCTTTGGTTCGTCTCTCCACTATTTCCTTCTTTGCTCCCCAGACCAGTGGAAGTCATTTTTTGTCTTGCCCAGAGCTGAACTTTCCGTTACTTATTTATTCAACTGGTATTTGCTAAGCTCCTTTAACATGGCATGTACCATGCTCAGTCCTGGGAATATAAATTTGGATAATTCAAAATTGTTGCCTTCACAGACTCACAGATATAGAGAACAAACTAGTGGTTACCAGTGGGGAGAAGAGGGAGGAGCGATATAAGGATAGGGGAGTGGGAGGTACAAACTATTGGGTGTAAGATAGGCTCTAAGGATGAATTGTACAACACAGGGAATATAACCAGCATTTTGTAGTGACTGTAAATGGAGTGTAACCTTTTTAAAAAATTTTTTTATTTTTTTAAAATTTATTTATTTATATTTGGCTGTGTTGGGTCTTCGTTGCTGCGCGAGGGCTTTTTCCAGTTGTGGCGAGCGGGGGCCACTCTTCATCGCGGTGCGCGGGCCTCTCACTATCACGGCCTCTCTTGTTGCGGAGCACGGGCTCCGGACGCGCAGGCTCAGTAGCTGTGGCGCAAGGGCTTAGTTGCTCCGCGGCATGTGGGATCTTCCCGGACCAGGGCTCGAACCCGTGTCCCCTGCATTGGCAGGCAGATTCCCAACCACTGCGCCGTCAGGGAAGCCCGAGTGTAACCTTTAAAGATTGTATAAAAAATAAAAATTTAAAAACTGCCTTCAATAAACAATAGTGGAAAAAATAACCTCTTAAACACTTAATGAGATCCCAATGTGAGGACTCTTAATAGAGCTGTATGGAAGACAGCCTGGGTCTGAGTAGGAAAATCAAAGCAGGCAGGAGTTTCTAAGGATGACAAAGAGAAGCAGAAGAAAGGCATTCTACACGTGTTCAATGGTAGGTTGAACTAGTTATCTAAAGCTTCATAAGAAATGACCCCAGGCTTAGTGGCTTAAAATAACAATAACCATTGTTGGTGGAAATGCAAAATGGTACAGTCATCTTGTAAGACAGTTTGGCAATTTCTTACAAAACGAAACATACTCTTACTGCATTAATCCAGCAACCATGCACCTTGGTGTTCACCCAAAGGAGCTGAAAACTTACGTCCACACAAAACCCTGCACATGGATATTTACAGCAGTTTTATTCATAATTGCCAAGACTTGGAAGCAACCAAAATATTTTTCAGGAGATGAATGGATAAATAAACTGTGGTACATCCAGACAACGGAATGTTATTCAGCATGAGCAAGAAATGAGCTATCAAACCATGAAAAGACATGAAGAAGCCTTAAATTCATATTATTCAGTGAAAGAAGCCAGTCTGAAAAGGCTGCATACTGTATCATTCCAACTATATGACATTCTGGAAAAGGTAAAACTATGGAGACAGTAAAAATGTCACTGGTGGAGGATGTCGATGATTGGGGAGGCTATGCATATATGGGGGTAGGAGGTATATGGGAAATCTTCATACCTTCCCCTCAATAGTTCTTTTCCACCAGGGTCTCTCTACAGGGTAGCTTGAGTGTCCTCACAGCATGGTGGGTGGCTTCCTCCAGCCTCCAGAGGGAGAACCATCCAAGGGAGCAAGACAGAAGCTGAAATGCCTTGGGAGCCACACACCTTCACTTCTGCTCTATTCTCTTGGTCACACAGGTCAGCCATGATTCAGCGTGGAAGGGGGGCTACACAAGGGTATGAATATTAGGATAGGAAGTTTGTTAGGGGCCATCTTGGGTGTTGGCTACCATACAGGGCACACTAAGTGTAACTGGTATATTGTGCTTGGGCTATAAATGATTAGAAATGAATCAAAGGTATTTATGGACTAAATTGTCAGGGCCTAATGAGTTTGGCTTTTAACTGTTGGTGATAAGAAATTATTGAAAGGATTTTAAGAAGGCACCTAGAAGTTTGAACTGTCTCTTCTTATCCATATTATACGGCAAGAGCTTTCCAATATGTCCAAATAAACCCCCTGATGTTCTCTGCTTTTTCTTTGGGCTGTTTGATAGCTCGTGTAGATTTACACACACTCGTCTTTCTGTTTTGTGTTGGACTGCCTTTTAGAAACTGTCTGTGTCATATATCTACTTGGATATTCTTCCACTTTGTAAAACAAAATCTCTGAATCAGTTGGGATACTTTGGGTTGCAAATGAAAAATTCAACTCAAAATGACTTAAGCAATGAAAAGAATTCATTGACTCATACAGCTGGAAAGTCCAGAGGTAGAGAGGATTTCAGCTGTGGTTTGATCCAGAGTTTCACATTTTCAAGAGGGATCTGGCTCTATTTCTGTGATGTGTTGGTTCATCCTCAGGAGGGCTTTCTCCACAATAGCAAAAATGGCTCCAGTGAGTCCGAGTTTTCTATTACACTGGAAAGATCAAAGGCGTCTTCTTCCTCAGATCCACTTTGATGGGTCTGGTTTAGATCACATGCCCGTACTTAAACCCATCACTGAAGTCAGGGGTCTGGAATACACAGATTGGCTTAGTTTAGTGCACATCCTCCACCCTCAGAGCTGGGGGTGAAGCCGGTTTTCCCCAAATGACATAGTTCTTCAAATGGGAATTGAAAGTTGCTGAGAAGAGGGAAATTGGACTCAGGGAGGAAACTGCAAGTGTTCAACACAAAATCAAAATTGTGATGTTGTTCATCTAAACAACAGCCACTGAGCCCCAGTCAAAGATAATATTGGGCCCTGGGATAGAGCCATGAATTTGACACAATCCCAGCTCTCAAGTGAAGTAGAGTCTATTATTCCCTGAGAACAGAAACTCTCTGAGGGTGGAGATTTTTTTCCTTTCTTGTTCACATGTATATCTTTAGAGCCCAGAGCAGCACGTGGCACATAATAGGCATTCAGTAAATATCTGTTGAATGAATAGTCTGGGGGAGAGATAGATGTATATGTAATTCACCATACAATATAAGGTCCATTTCTGGCTCTAGGGACTTCGAGAGGATGGGGCTGTGATCTACTGTCTTACTCTTCCTGCTTTCCTGTTCGCTCTTCTGACTGTAGCTCCTCCAGGGTGAGAGACTGGGAGGAAAGAACTGGAGAGAGAACAGAGGGCTCCTCATGTGCCTGGCTGCCTATCGGCTGTCGGAGGTGCCCCTAATCTCATTCGTGTGTGGCTGGGTCCATCTCCTGCTCATGGTCCTCAGGATCTGAGGTTCAAGTTGTTCCTGGGGGTGATATTTAGCTTTTTTTTTGATATTTAGCTTTACCATGGCCCCCTTCTCTGCTGAGGAGCCCCTTGGAGGGGGTAATGCCTGCCTTCTTTGGACTCTCCAGGCCTACCCATTCTCTAACCCTTGTTCCTTCATTTAGAACCACTAAGTCCCCGTTTCTCCCTGTTTCTTGATCTTATTTAAGCCACACAAAACTTTTCTGGAGGAAAGCTCTTATACATGCAACCTTTCTTTGAACCCCAAGGCCTGTAAAGCCCTGAATATGGAGCCCCTGAGGCTGGATGTGACAATAATGATACAGCATCAGATCAAGGATCAAGGTTACTTTGTCGCACTGGAGACGTTTCATCCAGAGGATGTTTAGTGTCATGGCAATGACAATGTGGCAGAGAGAGCTAGTTGTCTCCTAGTATCTGTCTTCCTCTTTTTTCTTTACTAATGCAACTCCAAATTTTAGCCAGGCACATGGCTACTTAGAATAGAGACTATGTTTCCCAGGCTTCTTTGCCGCTGTGTGTGGCCATGTGACTAAGTTCTGGCCAATGAGATGGGAGTGGAAATGATATGTGTAGCTTTTGGCTCACACTCTTAAAGGAAAGAGTCACATCCACATTCTTTATTTTTCCTGCCACCTGGAGGGTGGACATGGCGGTGGGCCATCTTTGATGGGCCGGATGAGAACAGTACCTTGGGATGACAGAGCAACTTGCTAGAAGGAGGCGGGCTTTCCAACACTGTGGAGCCTCTCTACCTCCCTGGACTGTCAGCAGGACAGTCTGGCTTAAGCCTCTAAGATTTTGGGTCCTATGACAGCAGTTGAACCTCACCCTCGACTAATACAAACTACCATTTGTTGGGCACATCCTATATGCCAGCCACTGTGCTAAGCTTGTCCACATACATTATTTAATTTAATCCTTACAAGTTTATGATTGTCGTTAAGTAGTGCATCAGTTAGGGCATTCTGGGCAAAAATAGCAGAAACAGACTCTAGCTAACAAGTACAAGATGGAATTTACTGGAAGGAAATAGAGTGGCTTAAAGAATGGAAGAAAGGGTTGAAAGACACAGAGAGGATAGAAACCATGGCTTTGGAGGTCCTGCCAAGAGAGAAATAAACCAAATATTAGTTTTCTCCCCTTGCGTCACTGTGCTCAAAATTCAAATTAAATGTAGAGTCCACTTTGCCAAGCTTTGGGCAAGAGGCTACTCATTTAGTTAAGAAAAGGTAAGGCACCTTAACTTACCTTGATTTATTGTCTCACCAGGACTGTATACAACGGTGGGGAGGTAGTTGACCAACAGGAAATTGACTGTTATTAGTAAAAGAAGGGGGGAATGAATGCTGAGTGGCCTAAAACAACCAACGTCCACTATTGTTAAGTAACATGATTTCTAATTGTATTATAAGGAAAATGAGGCTCAGAGAAGTGAGTTAACTTGCCTGAAGTCATACAGCTAGAAGAAAGCAGAGCTAGTAACTGAACCAAGGTCAACTGCCATACTCTTAACCGTGATGCCATGTGGCTTCCAGTGATTGACTCTGACCAAGTACCTTAATGTTTCACGTTCCACAGAGCACTTCTGTGCCCAGTTGGCTTTCTGCTGACTGATGCTGCTTTGAAGAGGGGGTATAAAGATGGATCTGATAGGATCCCTTTTCCCTGTTGATTCTTGGGCCTATTTGGCCACAAACTGGGGGCATGCTTTAACTTCAAGTTTAAAAAACTTGAAGTTCGGATTGTTGGAAGATCACGGACACCTGGTTGTCACTCCTACAACTTGCTTCACCCTCCACACCGCCCACAGGTTGCAAGTGGTTCAGACAGCGATCAGCGGGCCTCTGGTGTATGAACACCTTCCTCTCCTCTTGTGCTTCAGGAAGAACAAATCCCTAATTGCCTGGATCCTTTAAATCCACCCACTTCTCACATATTAATCGTGAGAAGAACCGCTGTAATCCCTGCAGGGTTGATTACCTGCAAGGGATAGAGACCTGCCTGAATTTCTGCAAGAAAGTGGGGGCTTGCTGTGAAGATACATGGGGCTCAGTTGTGAGGATGTGCGTTCTGGGGGACTAAGCACCCCCCAGAACCAGGCTGCTCTTCACCCCTCTCTCAGAGGCTGTACCGCTCCCTCACATCTCTGCTCCTCTCTGTGAATAGACTCCAATTCCCTTTTTGTTACCTCTACCCCTTTGAAATTTAGTTTTCCCAAGGCATCACTTCTGCATTCTGGAAGGGGGGAGGGGGCAAGAGGGAAGGGTCAAGGAGGGGCGGTGTCAGCCCTCTGTCCATCAAGGCTTTCCTTTACATCTCATTGATCAGAATGGGGTCACATGACCACTCCTCGCTGGAGACAGGTTGGGAAAACCTGTAAACAGCTTTTCCAGTCCCTATTGGAGAGACAGACAGAAGAGTCAGTGGAGGTGGAAGTCAGACCAACCTGCCTGGGAGTGTTGAGACAAAAATTTATAAAATGGCTTGAAACTATAAAGCTTTCTGCAAACATTGGCTTCAAAATAGAATGCATGTTGTACCACCCATTTGGAGAGTCATTTGGCAGTGAGTAGGAAGGGTCCCAAAGTGTGCATCATCTTGGCCCCAGTTATTTCATCTTAAAAATTCTATCTGGGGACTTCCCTGGTGGCCCAGTGGGTAAGACTCTGCGCTCCTGATGCAGGGGGCCCAGGTTCGATCTCTGGTGGGGGAACTAGATCCCACATGCATGCTGCAATGAAGAGTCCGTATGCCGCAACTAAGGGTCCACATGCTGCAACAAAGATCCTGTGTGCCGCAACGAAAATCCTGTGTGCCGCAACGAAAATCCTGTGTGCCGCAACTAAGACCCAGCACAGCCAAAATAAATATAAAATGTTTTTAAAAATTATATCTGAAGAAAAGAATTGCAAAGAGCTCTGTGCAGAAAGTTGTTTAATGCAGTATTGCCTAAAATAGTCAAACACTAAAATTTCTCAACTTAATGGAATATTTTATACCATTAGAATAAGCCCTGTAGAGCTTGCAATGAATGCAAACACACAGCTATATATAAGATAGATAACCAACAAGAACCTACTGTATAGCACAGGGAACTCTATTAATATTCTGTGAGGGCTTCCCTGGTGGTGCAGTGGTTGGGAGTCCGCCTGCCGATGCAGGGGATACGGGTTCGTGCCCCGGTCCGGGAAGATCCCACATGCCTCGGAGCGACTGGGCCCTTGAGCCATGGCCGCTGAGCCTGCGCGTCTGGAGCCTGTGCCCCGCAACGGGAGAGGCCACAACAGTGAGAGGCCCGCGTACCACAAAAAAAAAAAAAAAAAAAAAAAAAAAAAAAAAAAAAATTCTGTGATAACCTACCTATATGAGAAAAGAATCTAAAAAAGAATGAATATATGTGTATGTATAACTGAATCACTTTGCTGTACACCTGAAACTAACACAACATTGTAAATCAACTATACCCTAATAAAATTTTAAAAATAAAGTCTTGGAAAGCTACATGAAATATTTGTGCTAAAACGTTATATGACAAAACCATAGTACAGAATCAAACCTATCCTATTATGACGTTTGTAAATAGTATCTGTGCAGAAAAGCTGATATATTATGGTAGTGGGACTCTGTGTTGTTTTTTCTTGTTTTCTTTAGTATTGTCATAATACTGTTTGCATAGTTCATACAATTGGGAGAAAGAAATACAATTACAGTGGCTTCCTAGGCCTGCCCCAACTTCTTAGGAGTTGAACAGTCAGATATCTTAGGACACATCAGACTCACACTCCAGAAGAACCTGCCTTGTGGGGTTGGGGAGGGGCGGTTGACCTTTTACATTTGCGTCTACCCCTCTGACCCCAGAAGCAAAATAATCTGCTCAAAAGATCTTCTGGTTCTTCTCCTCCCCTGACAGAAGCACAGCTTCCTTCCTGTCCTATTCCAGGAATTAGTATTTTTCTCCTCTATTCTGCTCAGGTCAGGTCCTGAGCTACTTCTGCTTTCAAGGATGGGAAGCAGGAGGAAGTATTTCGGGGTGGTGGCAGTGCACGTCTGACCCTGCCCTGCGAGTGACCTCTGGCCAACCATGTGCTTAGTGTGATTTTGGTGGAAATGCCCAAGATGCCCATCAAGCCTGTGGTAGGAATTTTTCTCTGATCTGCCTGACGTTTGGCTCCCTGCTTGGACAACTGAGGGAGCAGGTGGAAAAGTCTAGAATGCTTCCAACTGAGTGACAGGCAACTCTGATGCCAATATACCATTTATGTGTCATTGGGGCCATGCCAGCCATATCATGGTCAACCCAAGGCACAGTAGGTCAAATAATTATAGCTAATGTTGACTGAATATTCACTACGTGCACTCTGACATCTATTATCTCATTTAATCATCACAACAACCTCAAGCGGTGAGTACTATTATTACCATCATTTCCCAGTTGAGGACAAAGGGGTCCAGAGGGTAACTTGCTCAAGGTCCTAGGCTTATAGAGCTAGGATTTTAACCCCCCAAGTCTGGCCCCAGGCATCAAAGGCTTAACCAGATTGTTGAGGATGACATTCAAGTGGAACTGTCCTTGGCAATTCAGTGTAATGGAAAAACAATATTCTGTTGTTGGTACTTCCCAGAACCTTCTTAGGAGGGTCGATCCTGTGAGGCAGTTGCCTTTGAATGTGGTATGTCAGGCAAATTGGAGGGGTTTAGACAGAGGTAAGTTGTCTGGCTAGGTGAGGGAAAAGAGATTTGGAGAGATGGGTCTGAGAGATTGTGTTGGGGAGAGAGGAGCCTTGATCCTGGTTGCTTCACGGGGCAACAGGAGATGGAGACCCTGCTACCTTCTTTCTCTTGAGAGCAAAGCCAGAAAAGTTTGGGAAAAGAAACATGGCAGAGAGGATTTGTAAGGCTGAGCATGGAGAGTCATGTGATAGCAAACCCACTTGTTTGAAGGAGGTGGGGGAGTGACCCATGCAAAGATCTGGGGGAAAAATACTCCAATCAGAGGGAAGAGCCAATGTGCTGGCCTTGAAGAACTGCAAGGAGGCCAATGTGGCTGGATCTGGGGAGCAAGGGCTCAAAGAGAAGGAGATGAGCTCAGAGAGGCAAGGGTGCAGGCTGGGACGACAGATCATGCAGGGCCTGGTAGGTTATGGAAAGACTGGCTTGGACTCTCAGCGAGGTAAGAGACTTTGTAAGCTTTTGAGCAGAGGAATAATTTATGCCTTGTGGGTTTTTTTGGTTTTTGTTTTTTAACATCTTTATTGGAGTATAACTGTTTTACAGTGGTGTGTTAATTTCTGCTTTACAACAAAGTGAATCAGTTATACATATACATATGTTCCCATATCTCTTCCCTCTTGCGTCTCCCTCCCTCCCACCCTCCCTATCCCGCCCCTCTAGGTGGTCACAAAACACCGAGCTGATCTCCCTGTGCTATGCGTATGCCTTGTGTTTTGAAAGGCTCCCTCTGGCTACGGTTTTGAAAACTGACTTTGTGCTGTTGGGGGGAAATAGAGAAGCAGTGGGGCACAGACAAGGTCTAAGGCTCCATCCCAGGTGGGACAATGGTGGCTTCCACAATTTTGGTAACAGTGGAGTTGGTAAGGAGGGGTCATATTTTTGGACATATTTGAAGGTAGAGCCGTAGGATTCCTTATGACTTTCAGTCTGAGCGACTGGACGTGTTACTGACCAGGGTTTTTGGCCTTCAACAATCAACTGAAATTGAGAAGAGGCCAGTGAGGAGCTTCAGGAAAGTCTATATTGGGGTTCCTGCAGCTGTAGGAGGGGGCAAAACCAAGTGACAGGTTTCCTTGCTCGCTTCCCGAGGGGGGCGGGGATGAGCCAGCTCTTTATATGGGGCGAGAGTAGGGGTGTGTCCAGGGGTCGTGCTGGAGGCGTGGCTTAGGTGGTTTGCCCACCCCTTAGGTAGTGTTGAGTGCAGGGGGCAAGCGCAGTACCCTACTTTAGCTCCCTTTCCTTCAGAAGTAGCAGTTGCGTTTTTTTTTTTTTTTTTTTGATCTTTTTGTATATTTTGTCCAGAATTTGCCCCAACTGCACGTGCATGCAGTTATAGTCCCTTACAGTTTCCTTGTATTTTGTTGCTCAAGGAGACATTTGTCCGGGTGCAAGCATTACAGCAGTGCAGCAAAGAGTCCCAGGCCCCAGCCTGTCTCACAAGGACACTGCTGCCACTGATTGAAAGTGGGGGAATAGCGCTGCCATGGTGCCCCCAGCCACCTGGCACTACCACATGGGCCACACAGGCAAAGGCTTGAACCACAGCTCGTCTGAGTTTCAGCAGAACGTCTGTGAATCTTCCTGGAACAGAGGATGAGAAGCTGCTCTGGGGCCACCTCCTGCTCACCCCCTACATCCCTTAGGAGGGTCTCAGGAGTCATGACTCATGTCCCAGGTTCTGACTATGTATGAGGCTTTCTGCCTCACCCACCGCCCGCTGCCCTGCAACAGAGCTCCAGATTAAAGCTGCTTTGCCTCTTGGTCTAGGATATAGCCTCCCTCTTTTTTTTTGGTATCGTCCTTTTTGATGTATAGGACGACCATGGAAGGATTGGTTTTGCTGTCTATGTCTATTGGTTTTGCTGTCTATGTTTTGCTACCCTGCCCTCTTTCCAGAATTCTCTCTCTGAGGGAGGGGCGGGGGGATCTCTCTTATGAACCAGGCACTCTTCTGTGCACTGGAAATAGAGTGATGAGCAAGACAGACAAGAATCTCTGCTCTCTGGAGCTTATAGACTCTAGTTGGGGACTCAGACAAAGATAAACTAAATAAATATGTAATATAATTTCATGTAATATTGAGCGCTATGAAAAAATATCTGAGTATCTGTAGCAGACACTGCAATTGCTCCATTCACGTCCCGTCAGTGTTTATCATTCTCGTGCAAGCTGGCCAGGTTTCCAGCTGCCAGTACCTGCCTGCCTGAGGGCTCTCTCTGGCTCCTGGAACCTTCTCTGCCTGGGTGCAGGGCAAATTGGATGCACCAGAGAAGGAAGGCTTTCCCGGAGAGCAGCCCTCCACTGATAGCTGATGTGAGCTGTGTATAAAAATCTAGCCCCCTCTCCTCTCAGGTGGGTAACTCTGAGGCATGTTCTACCCTGGATTTCAGAGCTCAGTGTATTGAGCTCCGATCATCCACAGCAGTAACTTGTTTCATCTCACAGCTTTTATGGGCTCACTTCCTCACCAGTGTTTCCTGGATTACCTCTCAAACAAATTACTTCCCCTTGTCTCAGTGTTCATGTACAGGGGAACCCAAGCTAAGCTTTCATCAAGAGTAGGGGTAGGGGATGGGTGGGAGCTTACAGCTAGGTGCCCACCTGTGGTTACCTGGTCAGGTGCACACCATAGGATGGGTCATTAAGAAAGGCTCTGGGGGTTGGACAATCTTTCTGAGATACTGCCTATGCCTTTAAAGTGGGCCCTTGGCCACTGCTAA
Organism: Kogia breviceps; assembly: GCF_026419965.1. NCBI lineage: Eukaryota > Metazoa > Chordata > Mammalia > Artiodactyla > Physeteridae > Kogia > Kogia breviceps. The sequence continues at coordinate 75,803,568 of NC_081323.1, forward strand.
GGGCACAGAGGGGCCATGATATCTGAGCAACTTCCTGTGGAGGTCAGAGTGTGCAAGTTTTTTTTTTTTATCAAAAATAAACCCAGCTTATTTATTTATTTATTTCTGCATTAATTCATTTTTTAAAAAAACAATATTTATTTATTTATTTGGTTGCGCCAGGTCTTAGTTCCAGCACATGGGCTCCTTAGTTGTGGCATGCGAACTCTTAGTTGCAGCCTGCATGTGGGATCTAGTTCCCTGACCAGGGATCGAACCCAGGCCCCCTCCATTAGGAGTGCAGAGTCTTAAGCACTGTGCCACCAGGGAAGTCCCGCCAGCTTATTTATTAAAATATGTCCCCACACCCTGGTTGGTAGCTTCTCATCCTGATCCAATGGTCTTATTTCTTTTTCCACAGCCTCCTTTCCTGCAAACAAGAATGGGCCCTTTGTTGTTTAAATTACTTATTGGTGTTTTTCTTTTCTTTCTGATTATAAACGTCACTCTTTTTTTTTTTGTATAAAAAATTTAAGTACACAAATATATATAGAAGAAAATTAAAATCTGTGGCAGATTAAAGTTGATCACAAATTCTTTGACACACCTCCCACGGAGAGGTGAGATCTTTGTCCCCCTCTCTTAGAATGTGGTCGAGCTCTGTGATTGCTTGACCACTAGAATATAGTGGAAGTGACTCTGTGACAGTTTCCAGATCAACACCTTAAGAGACTGGGAACTTTCAATTCTTATCTCTTGGAATACTTGCTTTTGAAGTCTAACCACTATGCTGTGAGTAGCCCAAGCCACACAGAGAGGTTACATGGAGGTCCTCCAGCTGACAGCTCCAACCGAGCTCCTGGCCTGCTGATGGCACCAACTTTCAGCCATGGGAGTGATCTGTTTTGAAAGTCCAGCCGAGCTGAGCCTTCAAGGACTCCAGCCCCGGTCACGATCTGACTGTAGCCATCTGAGATTTCCCTAGTGAGAACTGCTGAGGCTAGACAGTCCACAGCACCATGACACAATGAGAAGTTGCTGTTTTAGGCTTGTGGTGGCCAAGGGAGAGGGCATATGGGGGAGGGATGAACTGGGAATTTGAGATTAGCAGATGCAAACTATTCTGTATATGTAGAACTGAATTACTTTGTTGTACACCAGAAACGAACACACATTGTAAATCAACTACACTTCAATAAAATAAATTTTTTAAAAAGTCGCCATTTTATGTGGAGTAGTTTGCTCTGCAGCAATAGAGTAGAACAGACCCATTGTCCTATGATCCAGCGACAACCACTATTAACATTTTGGTTTTCCTACAGATACGTATTTTTAAACAGGTAATTTTAAAACAAAATGTTCAGAATTTTAATGGAATTTTTTCCAGGGCACACACATTTCTTTCCTCTGGTTATTAAGAAAGCAGAACTAAGGGCAAGAGAAAATATTTTGGAGAGAGAATGAAAAATGATTGGCTTGGGAATCACATTAGCAGACACAAGTATGGTTTGGTGTTCTATATAATTTCATGAAGATATGCTCCTGTGTCTTTGAAAACAGCTTGTGCAGGCATCTTTGACTGTACTTCTCAGATATTTCTTAGGATAAATTCTTGGAAGTGAAAATTCCAGGGCAAAAGAGTTTGAGGCTCTTTTCTTTTTTGGCTGCATTGGGTCTCGTTGCTGCGCGCGGGCTTTCTCTGGTTGCAGCGAGCGAGGGCTACTCTTCCTTGCGGTGCGCGGGCTTCTCATTGCGGTGGCTTCTCTTGTTGCGGAGCACGGGCTCTAGCCCACGGGCTTCAGTAGTTGTGGCCTGCGGGCTTAGTGGCTCCACGGCATGAGGGATCTTCCTGGACCAGGGCTCAAACCCGGTTGCCTTCCTTGTCAGACGGCTTCTTAACCACTGAGCCACCAGGGAAGTCCTGAGGCTGTTATTTTGTTTGTTTGTTTGTTTGTTTAAAGCAAAATAATATTAAAAAAACACCGCGTAGAGGACTTCCCTGGTGGTGCAGTGGTTAAGAATCCGCCTGACAATGCAGGCGACACGGGTTCGAGTCCTGGCCCAGGAAGATCTCACATACTGCGGAGCCACTAAGCCCGGCGCCGCAACTACTGAAGTCTGCGCGCCTAGAGCCCGTGCTCCGCAGCAAGAGAAGCCACCGCACTGAGAAGCCTGCGCGCCGCAACGAAGACCCAACGCAGCCAAAAATAAATACATAAATAAATAAACTTATATTTTAAAAAAGCACCTGGTTTCTCTGTACCTGAGTTGACCTTACTCGTGGCCACACAGGAGGATAGCTCTGGCTGACAGGTACTCTTGTTTCCCTGAGCAGGAGGGAGGGACATTTTGCAAAGCGTGCTTTCAGGGAGACATGTTCTTGGGGGCAGGTCATAAGTCTGTGCTTTGCTGTTCATAATGTTTCTAGAAGCAGGTGGGCAAACAAAGCCACCTATGGGTTAGTGACCCTGATGGTTTGGGCTGGGAGGCTGGGTAGAGGGGGCAGGTCCGGCAGGGCAGTGTGCTCACTGAGCCTCCGTCCTCTTCCTTTGAGTTTCTGACAGACTTCTGCCTCCTACTTCCCTTTTTCGGTCCTTCCTGGCTTTGGTGGCTTCCTTGAGGTGGCTCAGTGGTGCCTGCAGCCTCACAGCTCCTGCTCTCTCCAGCTATGACTCACAGAGTCCTTCTACTAACAGGTGCGCCAGGAGTTGGGGGGCCCTCAGGGTGAGGAGGAGGGGAGGTTTTGGGTTTGTGAATTTGTGGAGAGAAAGGGTACAGAATATTTAGGAGTTAGGCTGGGAGAGACAAAGGGCATTGGGGGAAGGTTAAGGGATTTAAGAAGCAGAGTAGAGCTAGACCGAGATGGGATGAGCAGAGAAGCTTGGATAAATGACTCAATTCATGGACTAGGCAAGGGGGTTTGGCTGGTCCCTTCTTCACAGAGGAGGAAACTGAGGCCCCGAGAGGTGAAATGACACGTCTAAGTGTGCAGGGCAGGTCTTGGCTTCTCTTCTTGGAGTGTTTCTTCTTGGATTCCACCTCACCTCCTCTTATTGGTCTCTTTTCCAAGGACGCAGGTGTAAATGTTTGTTGAATGACTGACTGATCAAAATGATTCAAGTTTTTTCCCTTTGTGTCTGTGTTTTGTGGACTAAGAGCCAGAGAAGGGAAAGAAATGCTTGAAAGTTGCACAGGAAGGAAATTACCTAGCTGAGTCTTTAGGAACTTGATTGTTGGGCAAATCAGTTGGGTGGGAACCCAGGGTGGGGCTCAGAGAGGGGCTGAATGCACCTGTTGATGGAAATAATCAATGAACAAGAAAAGAGTTTTCTTTGAGCCAAACTGAGGACTATAGCCCAGGAGACAGTCTCTCAGAGAACTCTGGGGAACTGCTCCCGAGTAGCATGGCTTTCAGCACAGTTCTATATCTTGTCAGAACAAAGATCATCAAACAAGTCAGGGATACATTCCTTCAAGGTTAAAAACAAACAAAACAAACAACAGATCAGCATCTACACAGCCAGTCAGTATGGCCTTAGTACCTGGGAGTCTTATCATCAAAGGAATAGCAGCTCTGGCATCCCAGGAAAGGAGACATTTAATCTTTATTTTTAACATGGACGATCTTTACTTCTGGACAATGCACCCTTTTCTTTAATTAGTAAAATAGTTGTACGATGTATGTTTGATAGGCTACACACAGGCTGTTTTAGTTAGCATAAAATTCAAGCTAAATCATGTATAAGCCAGAATGACTTCCCCATAGCTCAATATGTGAACATTTCTTCCTTTACACCCTGTTGGTGTTTCTTAGGCCAGGAGTCAGCAAACTGTCCTCTGTGGGCATAAGATGAGGGCTCCACCATGTGTTTTTGTACAACCTGGAGCCATAGGTCCCAGATGAACATTTATAATCGATTTATGACAGGGAACACTAACTCTGAATCATTTTGAACACTAACTTTGAATGGCGTGCAATGTTATTTCGCCTAAAGAATTCCACTTGTCTCATCAGTAAATTTGTATTACAAAAAAAAATTGTACTCAATTATTATATTTTGAATTTCCTTCATGAAAAATTTGTAGACATGCATTTCCTCTTTTCTTATATAGGTACATACATAATAGACTCCATTTGCCTCTTGGTCCACAAAGCCTAAAATATTTACTATCTTGCCCTTTATAGAAAAAGTGTGGCGACCTCTGCTCCAGGCTGGGACCTGGGAGGCACCCATGTCCATGCTGGGTTAGGGTGAATCCCAACAGGAAGATGCTTGGGGCAGGAGGTCAGGCTGCTTTCTTTTATTTTTAAAAAAATACATTTATTTATTTATTTATTTTATTTCTGGCTGCGTTGGGTCTTCGTTGCTGCGAGCTTTCTCTAGTTGCGGCCAGCGGGGGATACTCTGTTGTGGTGCGCAGGCTTCTCTTGTTGCGGAGCATGGGCTCTAGGCACGCGGGCTCAGTAGTTGTGGCATGTGGGTTCTAGAGCGCAGGCTCAGTAGTTGTGGCGCATGGGCTTAGCTGCTCCGCGGCATGTGGGATCTTCCTGGACCAGGGCTCAAACCTGTGTCCCCTGCATTGGCAGGTGGATTCTTAACCACTGCACCACCGGGGAAGTCCCCAGGCTGCTTTCTTAACTGTCTCCTTCTGTCCTCCTGACTCCTGCCCCCCTTGTTTTCCCTCCAGCCTTGGCCTTATGTCACGGGTTCAACCTGGACACGGAAAAACCAGTCATCTTCCAAAACAATGCAAAGGGCTTCGGACAGAGCGTGGTCCAGCTTGAGGGATCCAGGTAAGGGCCCCGGGGGGACTCCCTGCCCACACACTTTCCCTCCAAGGCTTAACATACCTGAAAAAAAAAATCACAATTTCCTTGATTTGTTTTTTTCTTAATTTATCAGAGTTCTAAATTCAAAAGATACAAAAGAGTGTGATAGAAAGTCTCTTCCTCACTCCCTTCCCCCAATTCCCTCCCTAGCAGGGTCCCTGTTGAATGGTTTCTCGTGTGTTCTTTCAGAGAGATTCTACAGTGCACAGACCTCCACATCATCCTGCACACAGTTTGTAGCACACATTATACTCAAACTACAACCTGCTGCCTATTTTTGTAAATACATTTTATTGACACTTGGCTACCCCTACTCCCCACTTGTCATTTATTATTATTATTTTTATTATTTTCCAATACTTAAAAAAATTTTACTGGAGTATAGTTGATGCACAATGTTGCATTAGTTTCAGATGTACAGCAAAATGATTCAGTTATACATATACATATATTCATTCTTTTTCAGATTCTTTTCCCATATAGGTTATTAAAGAAAATTGAGTAGAGTTCCCTGTGCTATACAGTAGGTCCTTGTTGGTTATCTGTTTTATATATAGCAGTGTGTGTGTGTTAATCCCAAGCTCCTAATTTATCTCTCCCCCTCACATTTCCCCTTTGGTAACCATAAGTTTGTTTTTGAAATTTGTGAGTCTGTTTCTGTTTTGTAAATAAGTTCATTTACATCCTTTTTCTCTGTGTGACTTACATCACTTAGTATGATAATCTCTAGTCATTTATTTTTTAGGGCAATTTTGGAGCTATAGTAGCAGAACAGAGAGGCTGGAACAGAGCCTCTATGGCCTGCAAAGACTAAAATATTTACTTTTACAGAAATAATATTTATGGAGATTATGTTACTTTTCTAGAAGAAAGTTTGCTGGCCTCTGCTCTATACTGTCCTTTGCATTTTTAAAAAAATTAATGAAACTTGCTGATTTTACCAAATAAATGAAAAAAGAGCTTACTTATTCTTTTTAATGCTTACATCATATCCTATTATTTGGAAGTACTGTAATTTACATTTATATTACATTTAAATCTCTTTTTAAAATTTATTTATTTATTTAGGCTGCTCTGGGTCTTACTTGCGGCACATGGGATTTTCGTTGCAGCATGTTTAGTTCTTTAGTTGCAGTATGTGGGATCTAGTTCCCCTGCCAGAGATTGAACCCGGGCCCCCTGGATTGGGAGCGTGGAGTCTTACCCACTGGACCACGAGGGAAGTCCAAAAATCTCTTCTTAATGGACATTAGATTGTTTCCAAACTTTTGCTATATGAACAATATTGGCATTTTGTACATGTGCTAGTATATTTTGGAAGCAAATTCCTAGAACTAGGATTGCTGGATCCAAGGGTATATGTGCATATGTAATTTTAATAGATTTTTCCAAATTACCCTCTATGAGGGTGGCAACAATTTGCACTCACACCAGAAGTTTATGCAAACACCTACTTCCCCACCCGCTTGCCAACCCAAAGTGTTAGCAAACTTACGATCTTTGTAAATTGAACAGGTGAGAAACGGTATCTCAATTTAGTTTTAAATTACATTTATTTTTTAAAAAATAATTAATTAATTAATTAATTTATGGCCGCGTGGGGTCTTCTCATTTCGTTGGCCTCTCTTGCTGTGGAGCACGGGCTCTAGGCGCGTGCGCTTCCGTAGCTGTGGCTCGAAGCCTCTAGAGCGCAGGCTCAGTAGTTGTGGTGCACGGGCTTAGTTGCTCCGCGGCATGTGGGATCTTCCCAGGTCGAACCCACGTCTCCTGCATTGGCAGGTGGATTCTTAACCACTGCACCACCAGGGAAGCCCTGCATTTCTTTTTTAAGGAGAGATTTATTTCCTTTTCTGTGAACATGTTTTTCTTATCTGTTGCCCATTTTTCTCTTGGTTTGTTTCTTTTTCCTTACTGGTTTGTGGGAGCTCTGACTATACTGAGGAAAGTAGTCTGGGGTATGAGTTGCTCATCTCCCTCCACTGGTTTATCGTTAGTTTTCTGACTTTGCTTTTGGTAGTTGATCAGATACAGAAATTTATTTAAAATGACAGTGGGGGAAAAAATAAAATAAAATAAAATAAAATGACTGTGGAGTTGAATGTATTCACTTTAAAATGACCTCTGGGTATTATGTCATTCTTAGAGAGGCCCTTCTCTCTCCAAGATTAAACATTTTACCATTTTTGGATTGTACATGGATTAACTCATTTAATCCTGATAATAACCTTGAGGTAGGTACTGCTATTATCCATATTTTAGAGATGAGAAAATTGAAGCACAATAAGGTAATTAATTGACTTGCCCAAGGTCACACAGGAAGTAAGGGTGGGACTAAATTTCAATTTCAGGCAGTAAAACTCCAAGGCCTCTATTCCTGTCCTCTATGCAATATTGCATCCCTGCCTGAATGTCGAAGTGATTCCAAGTTGGGAAGGTAGGCTGTCTACCTTCACTGTTTGGCCTTCAGGATTTGGAAATTCTTGAATTTACTGAAATGACCCCTGGGAATTCGAATGACTGGATTACGAGAATATTCACAATAAACAATCAGCGGTTAAAAAAAATTCTCATGTTTTTCTTTGCTGAATCTTCCTCCTATTTCTGGGAGTTGGGGAATCCCTGTGAGGTTGGCTCCCCCACTTTTATTTTGGGTGGCGGGACTTCCATGGTCTCCTTCTGTCCCCAGATGTCATAGCATTCTCTTGTCCCTGTGGTGAGCTGTTCCCACCTCTCCCCGCAGGCTGGTGGTTGGAGCCCCCCAGGAGATAAAGGCTGCTAACCAGACGGGCGGCCTCTACCAGTGCGACTACAGCATGGGCAAGTGTGAACCCATCCCCCTGCAGGGTGAGTCACTGCCCCTTGCTGGCACCTAGGGCTAGGGTTCCACCTTTGCACACACCTGGACTTGCCAGACGTTGCCTTTGTCTTGGGATCTGTGATGGGGGCCCAGGGAGCCAGCTCCCTGGCCTCTGAGCTGTATGCAGGCACCCTCGGACACCCCTCTGTGTCCCTTTCCATGACCTACGTGCCTCCTGGAACCCCTCACACCTCCATGTCTCCCTGGTTGAGGTTCCTGTCCATCCCCTGTCCAGTTATTACACAGTCCTGTCCATTCCCCGAGGGTGACCATGTATATATCTGTCCCCTCAGTCCCCCCGGAGGCTGTGAACATGTCCCTGGGCCTGTCTCTGGCGTTCGCCACCAAACCTTTTCGGCTGCTGGTGAGTTGCCTTGGGTCATGGGAGCGTCCCAAGGGAAGGAGTCGGGGGCCTAAGACTGCTGGGGCTGGGGTCTTGTTGGGTGGAGGTGCTGGGGTGAAAGGACAGGAAGCAGGGACAGCCCCTCCCACCTGTCCCCTGCCCCCTAGGCATGTGGCCCCACCGTGCACCAAATCTGCAAGGAGAACACCTATGCGAAAGGCTTCTGCTTCCTGTTTGAACCCAATCTACGGCAGCAACCCAGAAGGCTCCCAGAGACCCTCAGAGGTGGGTGCAGACGAGCAGCATGAGACTGGAGGGAGCTGGCAGGACTGGGCTGAGGGGCTCATAGTCTGGGGGTTTATTTAAAAGTCTTGGTGCAGAAGCGTGAGGGAACTGGCTTCCAATGCGGAGAGGGGCTCTGGAGAGGTGCTAGGATCTTGCGCTTTGATGAAAGTCCTGATATAGCCACCCATCTTTGTGAGACAATGTCTCAACCATTGTCCTTAGAGTTAGTGCCTGACCGTAGCCTTTGAGGCTCTAGCTGGTGTGGCCCCCGTCCACCTCTCCAGCTTCTTTCCCAGCCCTTCTACCTTAGTCACTGTGCTCCAGCTGCCTTTCTTCTCCAAGAACCACACCAAGCTGTCCCTGCCTCAGGGGCTTTGCACTTACTATTCCTTCAGCCTGGCATGATCTTTCCCCAGATCTCAGCTGACAACCTATTACTGTCATCTCAGCTCAAATGTTAACTCTTCAGAGAGACCTTCCTTGAGTGGCTCTTCTAATCATTTCCACCATCACTTCCTACCACATTGCCCTGCTTTGCCCTCTTCATAACTATATATCCATATTTTACTTATTTCTTAAATGTCCTTTCTTCTGGGATGTAGGCTCTGTGATAGCCAGAGATTTTGTTGAGCTTGTTCACTTGCTGCTTGACAAATTGCCCCTGAACTTAGCAGCCAAAAACAAGAAACATTAATTATCTTACAGTTTCTGTGAATCAGGAATCTGGACACAGACTAGTTGGGTATCTTTGTCTCATGGTTTCTCATGAGCTTGAAGTTGTCAAACCAGGGGTGTGGTCTCATCTGAAGGCTTGACTAGGGGAAGATCCGCATCCAAGCTCACTTATAAGAGGGTTGGACTGAGGGCCTCAGTCCACACTGGCTGCTGGCTCCTGCTTCCCTCACTTGCTTGTCCCATGGGCTTCCCCACAGAACAGCTCACAACGTGGCAGCTGGCTGCCCTCAGGGTGAGTGAACAAGGCAGTGAGAGAGCAAGAGAGAGTAAGAACCCAAGATGGAAGCCACAATCTTTTATAATCTAATCTCAGAAGACTTCTGCCATATTGTATTCTTTGGAAGTGAGTCAAAAAGTCCAGCTCACAGGGAGGATGTAGAGAAAAGGGAACCCTCCTACACTGTTGGTGGGAATGTAAATTGGTACAGCTACTATGGAGAACAGTATGGAGGTTCCTTAAAAAACAAAAAATAGAACTACCCTATGATTCAGCAGTCCCACTCCTGGGCATGTGTCTGGAAAAGACAAAAACCCTAATTCAAAAAGACACATGGACCCCAGTGTTCATAGCAGCACTATTTATAATAGCCAAGACATGGAAGCAACCTAAGTGTCCACCAACAGAAGAATGGATAAAGAAGATGTGAGATATATCTATATCTATATCTATCTATCTATCTATCTATATATATGTACACACACACACATAAACAGAAACAACAGAATATACTCAACCACAGGAAAGAATGAAATAATGTTATTTGCTGCAACATGGATGGACCTAGAGAATATCACACTAAGTGAAGTAAGTCAGAGAGAGACAAATATTACATGGTATTACTTATATGTGGAATCTGAGAAGACAATATAAATGAACCTATATGCAAAAGAAAAACAGACTCACAGACATAGAAAACAAATTTATGGTTACCAAAAAGGAAAGGGAAGTGGGAGGGATAAATTAGGAGTCTGGGATTAACAGATACACACTACTACATATAAAATAGATAAGCAACAAGGATTCACTGTATGACACAGCGGACAACATTCAATATCTTGTAATAACCTAAAATGGAAAATAATCTGAAAAGTATACTTGAATCACTTTACTGTACACCTGAAACTAACACAATATTGTCAATCAACTATACTTCAGTAAAAATAAATAAATAAAAACTCCAGCTCACAATCAAGATGAGGAGATTATGCAAGGGTGTTACTATCAGGAGGTGAGAATCTTGGGGACCATCTTGGTGGCTCCTTACCCTTGTTCCCCAAACATCTGTTGATTGAAAGAGAGTGAGTGAATGAATGTTTTTATCCAGCTGATTTCTTTCTCTTTTTTTGTGTGTGCGTGGCTGTGTTGGGTCTTCGTTGTTGCACATGGGCTTTCTCTAGTAGCAGCGAGCGGGGGCTACTCTCGTTGCAGTGTCTGGGCTTCTCAGTGCCGTAGCTTCTCTTGCTGCAGAGCGCGCGCTGTGGTTGTTGAAGCACGCAGGCTCAGTATCTGTGGCACGTGGGTTCCAGGGCGCACGGGCTTCAGTAGTTATTGCACGCGGGCTCAGTAGTTGTGGCACATGAGCTTAGTTGCTCTGTGGCATGTGGGATCTCCCTGGACCAGGGCTCGAACCCGTGTCCCCTGCATTGGTCAGAGGATTCTGAACCACTGTGCCACCAGGGAAGCCCCATATCCAGCTGACTTCTGACACTGATTTCTTCAACTGCTTGGTCATCTTTTTGCTTGTTTCCAAGTTGCTTCTGGAACCAAGGGCAGATATGTCTTCCTTTTACAGTTTTTTTTTTTTTTCTCAAGTTCCTTTGTACTTCGCTCTCAACCCATAACCTTCCCTCCTTCTTCACCGAATAAACGAAGGCTGCCAGGTGTAAACTCCTTCCACGTCCTCCTTCTCCTTGTCCAGATTTCCTCGATGGCACCACTCTCGGCAGCATCTCACTGGTTTTAGAGGAAGACCTGTCCTTTCCATGAGTAATTCTTCCATCTGGGCTTTTGAGGCTCTCTCTCATCACCAACTCTGAGGTTCACATCTTTAATCACTTGCTCTCTCCAGGAACCTAAATCCCGCCCCCTCCTTTGAATGTAAACCTGCTCATGCTTCCCATAACTTAAAAACAATCAACCACTCAAACTGATAGCAATGAAAATAACCTTTCCTCCCCCACCCCCTCTCCTCTCCATCTTCTGCCTTCTCTCCTCCCCTTCATCACCAACCTTCTTGGAAGGGATCTCTCTCCTTGCCTCCATTGCCCCCATGCTGTGATCCTTCGCCCTTTGACATCTGGCTCCTGCCCACCCATCATATAGACCTTGCTGTTGCCAGTGGCATCTGTGACCCTCTAAAGGCCAAATCTCTATTCTGTCCTCATGTTCTCTGACTTTTCCAATGTGACCTGCAGATCACCTCTTCCTTCCCCCAGCACCTTGGCTTCAGACATCTCTCCTCTCCTCTCTTCTCTTTCTCTTGCTTGTGTCCCTACTGAGGGCTTCTGCGAAGCTCCAGCTCCAAGCTGTCTTCCTCTGCCTCCTCTGCCCACCTAAGGGCACCTGATTACAGCTTCTGTTCTTGCCCATGTGCTCTTCGTGTCTGACTGCATCCAATTTTGTGGCTTCAGCTCCCACCCCCACGTTTCTCTCTTCAGTCCTCACTCTTGAGCGTTCCAGACTCTTCTTTTTGAAAACAGTTTCATTTCCTTAAAAATAGATAAGACATGCACTTGGTTCAAAGTTCAAAACGCACTAAGGGATATACTATAAAAACCTCTCTTTCTTGGGTCACCGAGGCTCCTCTTTCCTTCCTGAGAGGCAGCTACTGTTACCAGCGTCTCATGGCTTCTTCTGGAGGTACTCCACGTATCAATATTTACTGACATAGGCGTCTGTATACTTCACTTTGTGCCACAAAAGGTAGCGTGCTCTACACACTGGATTGTACCTTGATTCTTTCCACTTAATGTACCTTTGAGAGTTTCAAGAAAATTTCTGGCTTATCTTCCCTGTTTATTTTCTATATAAATGTTAGAATCTGCTTGTCTATTTTTTAAAAAGCCAATACTTTTTCTGGGTAATTTTATCTTACTTTTTCACTGATGATACAGTAAAATTGATCTTTTTTTCCCTTGTAGTGTACAATTCCATTAATTTTAAGATATGCTTAGACTTGTGTAGACAGCAACATGAACAGGATGTGGAAGAATTCTTTTACGTCCTAAAAAATCCTTTGTGCTGTCTCTTTCTACACTGAACCCTTGAAAAATGGCCAGTTTAAACTGCGTGGGTCCACCTAGATGTGGATTTTTTTTTTTCCCACTAAATTCATGCTACAGTACTACCGGATCTGAGGTTGGTTGAATCCACAGATGCAGAATTGTGGATATGGAATTGCGGATACGAAGGGCAGACTGTGAAGTTATACACGGATTTTTAACTGCATGGAGGGTGGGGGCCCCTCATCCTTGCGTTGCTCAAGGGTCAACTGTATTTAGAAAGGGACTAATTATAAAGGTGTGGCAGGGTCTAAAGAAGCTACAAGGGATGGTCCAGGAACCCAGGGTGAACAACAGTGGAGCTGTTGCCACCCTAGGCTGATGGGACAAGGAGAGGCAGAAGTCCCCAGAATCTGGAAGGACAGGGAGTCATGGGGAGTGGGCCTCCTTGAGAGGAGCACTGATCTGTTGAGGGACACGGTTGGCCCAAAGCAGCCTTGCAGGAAGGGAGCTGAGGGAACTACTCTGATCTGACCCTCTTCCTTCCCTCCAGTCTCTTGCTGAGGCTCCTGATTGGGCAAACGCAGCTAGAAGCCAGGGGTTGAAAGAGCCCCGTTGACATATCCCATGTGGGCTGAGCTCCGGGCAAAGTGGGGAATGGTAGAAAGTGGATTTGGCGCTGGGGCAGAAAGGGGGGGTGGAGGGAGGACATCCAGCATACCTTTATATGCACTATTCCTTTTTTTCCCTGTAACTTACTTCTCCCTTTGTATTTCTGGCAAATTATTTCTTATTCTTCATGAGGTAGCTCTGATGGCACTGCTTTCCCTGACTGCCTTGAGCAGAAGAAACCATCTTTTTCCATACCACTCTGTCCCGTGTTTTTATTTAGCTAGGCACATGGGTTGCATCTTGTTTACCTTTCATTCTCATTGCTCAGCAGAGAGCTGACATGCAAAAAATGAACGCTGAGTCTCTTGTAATCAATTCCTTTTCCTTTTTCCCCAGGGTGCCCTCAGCAAGACAGTGACATTGCTTTTTTGATTGATGGCTCTGGTAGCATCAGCCAAACAGACTTTCAGAAGATGAAGAACTTTGTCTCAACTGTGATGAGTCGATTCCAAAAGTCCAAAACCTTGGTAAGGGTCAGTGGGTAGGTTAGGGAACAGCTTGCATAAGGCTGGCAAATACGTGGCAACCAGGCTGCCACGTTCCTGTCCTGCTTCTATTAGAGATGTTGCCAAGTTGCCAGTTGATCATCGTTTTCTTTCATGATTTGCTTCCTTGGCTCTGTCTGGATGTGGCCTCAGCCTTCCTCCAGCCCCCTGTAAAGCAGGCAGACTAACTGACAGGGGTTGGCCTGGGACATGAAACCCACATGTCATCTCTGGCTGAGCTCTAGTGCTGGGAGGTGGGAGCTGATGGCCGATCTCTGTCCTGGTGAGGGAGAAGGACTGGGGGCAGCGCAGAATTCGGAGGAATTTGGAGACTAGAGTATTTCAAGATTTATGGAGAGCTTGCTGGGAGATGGTTACGGGAGAGGAGGGACGCCTTCTCCAGTGTAATACCAGGTGCCCGTTCCCAGTTCTCTTTGATGCAGTACTCTGAAGTATTTCAGACTCATTTCACCTTCAAAGAGTTCAAGAGAAACCCTTCCCCGGAATTTCTGGTGAGGCCAATAATGCAGCTGTACGGGAGGACACACACGGCCACAGCTATCCGCAAAGTTGTGTAAGCTCTTCCCTCTTTGCTTAGGGTGGAAGGAGGAGGTTTTATTTTTTGTGGAGCTTTGCGGGAAGAGGGGAGTTGTTCAGACAGGGCCGGGGTAGAGGGCATTTCCGGTGGAGGGGTGAGTAAATGTGTGGAGGAGGGACTGTGCCTGGTATGTTCATGACATACAAGTCGTGGGTAAGGGTGGGATTAAGGGGGCGGGGAGGGAAGGGAAGGCTAGAGAGAGGCTAGAAAGATCATTTGAGGCCAGGTCACCAAGGCAACTGAAAAGCCAGTGGATCCATTGAAGGTTTTAGCAGCGGGGAGACGTACCCATATCTTGTTTTAGAAAGTTCACTCTGATGTGTGTGTGTGTGTGTGTGTGTGTGTGTGTGTGTGTGTGTCTGTGTCTGTGTGTGTGTGTGTCTGTGTGTGTCTGTGTAGAGGCAAGGGTGGGGATTGGGACAAAAGTGCAGGAAGATACACTGGAGAACCATTGCCTCACATCAGGAGAGGTTTGATGAAGGCACAATTAAGCTTATTAATTTTTTAAATTTAGAAGGAATAATACTCAGTTAAAAAAAATCAATCTATGCCAAAGTATGTAATGGCAATGAAGGCTTCCTTTCCCTCCACTCTTTCCCGTTCTCCTGCTGCCCTTCCAGATCTTGGGGCAGCCACATCTCAGTGTTTGTCCCAGGAGAACCCAAGCGCCTCCTAGACAGAGCCCAGTTGCATCTGTAACTGCTGACGTTCCTTCCCTAGCATCAAGCGTATCTCTGTCGGCTCGAATTTGACTTTTCCCTCCTCTACTCTGGACAGAAGAGAACTGTTTCACAGCAGAAATGGATCCCGGGAGAATGCCCTTAAGATCCTGATTGTCATCACAGATGGAGAAAAGTATGGCGATCCTTTGGACTATGAGGATGTCATCCCTGAAGCAGATAGAAAGGGGGTCATTCGCTACGTCATTGCGGTAGGAGATGTGGCTCCCCGGCCTGATGCTTCTGTAGAGGGTTCTACTTGGATACACCCTCCTTTGAATTTGCAAACATCAATAAAATCAAAGTGGGGCAAGGCTCATCTCTGCTAGCCCATATGTTCACAATAGTGAACTATTGTCGCAATAATGCTATGTAACAAACTATCCCAATATTCAGTGGCTTAAAACAGTAAGTGAATCTGTGCATCAGCTGGGCAGTTTCTCCGGTCCTAGCTGGACTCCCTCATGCGTCTGTAATCAGCTGCAGGTTGGCTGGCAGCTCTGATGATCTTGGCTGGGCTCTCTCCATTTCCGAGGGTTGCCATCAATATCTGTTTGCCAGGCTGGAACGACCCGGGTAACTTGGCTCTTCTGTTCCCTGTGTCTCATCCTCCAGTGGGTTAGCCTGGGCGTGTCCTCATGGTGAAGGCAGAGGAACAAAAGAGCAAGTGGAAACGTTGCAAGCACTTTTTCCAGCCTCTGTTTTTATCACATATGATAATGTCCGCGGGCTGAAGCAGTACACATGGCTGAGCCCAGAGAAAATGAGCGGAACAGAATACTCTGCCAAGAGGAGGAGGGCAGAGCACAGCTTTGGGGAAAGGCCTCGGCTACAGGAAGGGGCAAAGGATTGGGAACATCAGTGTCCTCAAATTACGACAGTATCTTGGATGGCATAGAAAGAGGTATCATCACGGGTCTCTGGCTTGGCAAGTAGGAAACACCTTCATATGAAGGAGAAAGCGCCCCCTTGCTCTGAAGGGAGGTCAGCCCCACACCAGGAGGTATGACACAGCAAACGGACCAAAGGCTGGATTTCAGCCCCAATTTCTCCCTTGACAGAATGTAGAGTGTACAACCTGCTCTACCGTACCTGGCAACTCTGTCCCAGGGGCCTTCTGGTGCATTCCTTCCTTGGACAGATATTGTTTCAGATTCTTTTCCTGCAGAATTTTCTTTGCTGGAGGAGAGTGCTACCCCCAGAAAGTGTCTGATTCGGCCTCTGTTTTTTGGTAACAGGTGGGAGGTGCCTTCTCCAGTAAAAAATCTCTAGAAGAGCTCGATACCATCGCATCCAAGCCGTCTGGTGATCACGTGTTCCAGGTGAATAACTTTGAAGCTCTGAAGACCATTCAGAACCAGCTTCAGGAAAAGATCTTTGCGATTGAGGGTGAGCTAAGGTTTTGTAGTCCTGGAGCAGCTCCTTATCCCCAAACACGTGCTTCCCTGTAGAAGCAAGAACCTCCCAGCCCTCGGTACCCTGAGTCTCAGTGTCAACTCCCTTCTTCTTCCATTTCCCAGCAACTCTGGCCTCTCTTGCTCAATTACTTTGAAATGGAAGGATCTAGACTTTTCTCTCTAATTTTGCAATCTTGGCTATAGGCTGAAAAATTAGAGGGTAGGGGACTCAAATCCCTCACAGTATTTTCCCCCAAATTTGGATGTGTTGCCAACATTTGTCTCTTTGGTCCACTGCTGTATCCCCAGTGCCTAGAATAATGCCTGGTACATAAAGGGTGCTCAATAAGTGTTTGTTGAATAAAAGAATTTAAAAGTTGGGGGAAGGTTCATATACAATCTGGATTTATGGTTTCTCTTGAAAATTTGGAAGATTAGACACCTTTAGGACCATATTCCCGCTTGGCAAAAAGTAGTTGGGGCCAAATAGCCACCATCCCTTTAAAAGGGGCATATGGCTAGATAAGCAACAAACATATACATTGTAGCCATTATCCTTTTTTTTTTTTTTTCCCGATTTATTCATTTATTTTTTTTGGCCATGCCATGAGGCGTGCAGATCTTAGTTCCCCGACCAGGGACCGAACCCGTACCCCCTGCAGTGGAAGTGTGGAGTCTTAACCACTGGACCGCCAGGGAAGTCCCTGCACTATCTTGTAACAACCTATAATGGAGTATAATCTGCAAAAATACTGAATCACGATGCTGTACACCTGAAACTAACATTAATATTGTAAATTAACTATGCTTCAATAAAAAAAGGAAAGCATAACAGAGGACATGTAAGAAAAAGGGGGGTGCACATGGCTTCCATTTGAGCCTCCTTCTGTCTGGCCACCATAGCATTGAGTTTCCAACCCCTGTTCTAGGCTCCTCTACTTTCTTTAATGTAAACTTTCTTCTCCTCACAGGTACGCACACAGGAAGTGCCAGCTCCTTTGAGTATGAGATGTCTCAGGAAGGCTTCAGTGCTGTCTTCACCTCCGTAAGTGGTCTTCTGTTTAATGGGGGTTGGGGGCAAGACGAAGAGGGAGAAGAGGTTCAAAGGTTTGGGGGCTCATCTCTGTGACAGGTGTTTGTTGGGAGGCACCTCTTTGAAGGGCAGCTGTGGTCCCTTCTCTCTTCCTTGTCAATCCTGTTCTTTTTTTAAAAAATTGAGATATAATGGACATATAACATGATAATAGCCTCAGATGCACAACATAGTGATTTAGTATATGTATATAGCATTGCGAAATGATCACCACAATAAGTCTAGTTAACATCCATCACCTTACACAGTTACCCAATTTTTTTTTTCTTGTGATGAGAACTTTAAGATTTATTCTCTTAGCAACTTTCAAATACACAATACACTATTATTAACTGTAGTCACCATGCTGTACATTACACCACCAGGATTTATTTATTCTATGACTGGAAGTTTGTACTTTTTTTTTTTAACATCTTTACCGGAGTATAATTTCTCTACAATGGTGTGGTAGTTTCTGCTTTATAACAAAGTGAATCAGCTATACATATACACATATCCCCGTATCTCCTCCCTCTTGCGTCTCCCTCCCACTCTTCCTATCCCACCCCTCTAGGTGGTCACAAAGCACCGAGCTGATCTCCCTGTGCTATGTGGCTGCTTCCCACTAGCTACTTTACATTTGGTAGTGTACATACATATGACCATTCCACTCTCTCACTTCGTCCCAGCTTACCCTTCCCTCTCCCCATGTCCTCAAGTCCATTCTCTACTTCTGCGTCTTTATTCCTGTCCTGCCCCTAGGTTCTTCATAACTTTTTTTGGGGGGGGTTCCATATATATGTGTTAGCATATTTGTTTTTCTCTTTCTGACTTACTTCACTCTGTATGACAGACTCTAGGTCCATCCACCTCACTACAAATAACTGAATTTTGTTTGAAGTTTGTACTTTTTGACCACTTTCACCCATTTTGCACACCACCCACCGCTGCCTTTGGCAATCACAAATCTGTTCTCTGTATGTATAAGTTTGTTATTTTTAACTTCACATATAAGTAAGATCATGCAGTGTTTGACTTTCTCCGATTTATTTCACTCAGCATAATCCTCCAGGTCCATCCATGTTGTCACAAATGGCAGAATTTCCTTCTTTTTAATGGCTGAATAATATTCCATTGTGTACATATACACCACATTTTCTTTATTTGTTCATCTGTTGATGAACACTTAGGTTGCCTCCATGTCTTGGCTATTGTAAAAAATGCTGCAGTGATCATGGGGTAGCATATATCTTTTCAAGTTAGTGTTTTCATTTCTTTTGGATATTTACCCAGAAGTGTAATTGCTGGATCAAACTGTAGTTTTATTTGTAAAGTTTTGAGGAACCCCCATACTCTTTTCCATAGTGGCTTCACCAATTAGTACAAGGGTTCCCTTTTCTACACATCCTTAACAATACTTATTTCTTCTCTTATGATGACAGGCATCTAACAGGTGTGAGGTGATACCTCATCGTGGTTTTGATTTGCATTTCCTTGATGATTAGTGATGTTGAGCACTTTTTTCATGCACCTCTTGGCCATCTGTATGTCTTCTTTGGAAAAATGTCTTTTCAGATCCTCTGCCCATTTAAAAATCAGGTTTTAAAACAAAATTTTGAGTTGTATGAGTTCTTTATATATTTTGGATATTAACCTCTTATTGGATATATGATTTGCCAATATTTTCTCCTGCTCTGTAGGTTACCTTTTCATTTTGTTGATTTCCTTTGCTATGTAGAAGCTTTTTAGTTGATGTAGTCCCACTGCTTATTTTGCTTTTGGTGTTAAATCTAAAAAATCATCACCAAGACAAATGTCAAGGAGATTACTACCTATGTTTTATTCTTGGAGTTTTATGGTTTCATGTCTTATGTTCAAGTCTTTAATCCATTTTGAATTGATTTTTGTGACTAGTGTAAGATAGTGGTCCAGTTTCATTCTTTTGCATGTGGCTGCCTAATTTTCCCAACACCATTTATTGAAGAGACTGTCCTTTCGCCATTGTATATTATTCTCTCCTTTGTAGTATATTGATTTACCATATATGCATGGGTTTACTTCAAGGGTCTCTGTTCTGTTCCATCGATCTACATGTCTGTTTTTATGCCAATACCATACTGTTTTGATAACTATAGTTTTGCAATGTAGTTTGAAACCAGGAAGTGTGATGCCTCCAGCTTTGTTCTTTCTCAAAATTGCTTTGATTATTTGGGGTCTTTTGTGGTTCCATACAAATTTTAGGATAGTTTGTTCTATTTTGATGAAAAAAATGCCATTGGGATTTTTGATAGGGATAACACTGAAGCTCTAGATTTCTCAATCCTGTTCTACCTTCTTGCCCAGGATGGTCCCTTGTTGGGCACTGTGGGGAGCTTTGATTGGGCTGGCGGAGCCTTTCTGCATACGTCAAAGGATAAAGTCACCTTCATCAACACAACCAGGGTAGATTCAGACATGAATGATGCTTACTTGGGTAAGTGGAGAGGGCAGGGTTACTTTAAGAAGGGGTCAGGATATGGCATAACTCAACTAGTTTAGATGTCCTTGGATCTTTCATAAGCTCTTGGGATAGGTTTAAAGACAGAAATTTCAAAGCTTCATTTTAATTATGTTAACAAAGAGGAATATATAGTGCAGGGTCCAATTACCCCAAGCTCCCAAGCATGGGGCTGCCCCACTGCCCCTGCTCAAGGGATAGTCCTGTTGGAGGAGGCAGTGCTTTTCCTCTTAGTTCATCATCTTCAGGTTATGCTGCTGCAGCCATCTTGCGGAACCGGGTGCAAATTCTGCTTCTGGGGGCGCCTCGATATCAACACATTGGCCTGGTGGTGATATTCAAAAAGAACGCAGGTGCTTGGGAGAAAAACTCTGAAATCAAGGGCAGCCAGGTGAGTGCAGAGTGTGTGGGGCATGGATGTGCCAACAGAGGCACCCTGGGGGCTGAGGGCTTCTGGGATGGGCATCATCAGATCCGAAGTATGGCAGAGTTTTGTAAAGCAGAGGGCTTTAAGCTGGAGAGTCATGGGACCAACTTTGCATTTGAGAATGTTGTGTCCTCACTTTTCTAATAATGGTAAATAACAACACTTGACCTGTACAGAGCTCTCTACAAGTCTACCTGTACACAAAGCTGGCATTTGACCAGTCCATAACCAGTATAGCCATATTAGTTATTAAAATATTGAAATAATTCTATATCTGTCAATAAATAGCTGTTTCCTTGAGACATCCTTCCCCCCTGAACCTGCCATACACTCTGGTCCCTCCCCCCAATACTCTTTGAACTTCCCCATGATCCAGTAACTATGAAGTCAGACAGGGAAACTCAGGAGACCTCTAGGACCCACTCCAGCTAAGCCCATGGTTGGTGCCTGAGAAGTCCCAGGAGTTCAATATTTTGAATATCACCCCTGCAAAAGCTGTTTTGTAAAATCCTCAAAAAAAGTATCAGCAAAAAAAAAAAAAAAAAAAAAAAAAAAAAAAAGTATCAGCAAACAGAATCTAGCAATCTATAAAAAGGATAGTACATCATGACCAATTGTGGTTTATCCCAGGAATGATGCAGGGCTTGTTCAACAATGTTGCAGAAATGGACAAGCTGATTCTAAAGTTCATATGACAATTCAAGAGACCCAGAATAGCCAAAATAATCTTGAAAAAGAAGAACTAAGTTGGAAGATTCACACTTCCCAATTTTGAAACTTACTGCAAAGTTACAGTAATCAAGACAGGGTGGTACCAGCATAAGGACAGACCAGTGGAATAGGACTGAGAGTCCAGAAATAAACCCATACATCTATGGTCCATTGATTTTCAAAAAAGGTGCTGGGTCAACTGGATGTCCACAGGCAAAAGAATAAATTTGGACCCTTACCTCACAATATGCAAAAATTAATTCAAAATAGATCAAAGACCTAAATATAAGAACTAAAGCTATAAGCCTCTTAGGGGGATTCATAAGTGAATTTTTGTAACTTTAGATTTGGCAACGATTGTTTAGATATGACACCAGAAGCACAAGCAACCAAAGATAAAATAGATTAGTTGGACTTCATTAAATTAAAAACTTTTGAGCAGCAAAGGACACTATCAAGAAAATGAAAAGAATGGGAGAAACTATTTACAAATCATATATCTGATAAAGGTCTAGTATTTACAATATATAACGAACTTTTACAATTCAACAATAAAAAGCCAACCTCATGTAAAAATGGGCAAAGGATTTGAATAGATATTTCTCCAGATAAGATATAAAAATGACCAATAAGCACATGAAAATATGTTCAAATTTATTCATCATTAGGGAAATACAAGTCAAAACCACAGTAGAGATACCACTAGAATGGCTATTTAAAGAAAAAAATGAAAAATAACACATGTTGATGAGGATGTGGAGAAATTAGAACCCTCATACATTGCTGGTGGGAATGTAAAAGAATACAGCCCTTATGGAACACAATTTGACAGTTCCTCAAAAAGTTAAATATAGATTTATCATATGACTCAGAAATTTCACTCCTAGGTATATACCCTTTTCCAAAATGAAAATAGTTGTTCAAAAAAAACTTATACGTGAATGTTCATAGCAGCATTATTCATAATAGTCAAGAGGTAGAAAGAACCTAAATGTTCATTAACTTATGAATAGATAAACAAAATGGGGTATATCCATACAGTGGAATACTATTTAGCCGTAAAAAGAGTGAAGTGTTGATACATGCTACAACATGGATAAACCTTGAAAAATTTATGCTACGTGAAAATAGCCAGTCACAAAAGGACACATATTATATGATTTAATTCGTCTGAAATGTCTAGAGTAGACAAACCCACAGTCAGAAAGTAGATTAGTGGTTGCCAGGGTATGGTGGGGGGTGGATTGGGAGTGACTTCTAACAGTTACAGGGCTTCTTTCTGGGGTGAGGGAAATGTTTTGGAATTAGTGGTGATGGTTACATAACATTGTGAATATACTAGAACCCACTAAATTTTATACTTTAAAATGATGAATTTTATGTAATGTAAATTTTATCTCAATTTAAAAGAGCCATTCTGAAAAAAAAACTCAATGTAATTCACCATAACAACAGACTAGAGAAGAAAAGTGTAATAATCTTAACAGATACAGAGAAGGAATTTGACAAAATCCATTCTTCCATGATGTTTTCTTCTCAGCAAACTGGGAATTAAAGGGAACTTCCTCAACCTGAGAAAGAACATTTACAAAAAATCTAGAGCTAGCATCATATTTAAAAGTAAAAGAGAATTTTTTTCTCCTAAAATTGGAAACAAGGCAGGAAAATCCACTCTTACCACTCCTATACAACATCATACAGGAAGACGTAGCTGGTGCAATAAGTCAAGAGAGAAAAGTAAAAACAGCATGTGGAGTGGAAAGGAAAAAATAAAGCTATCTCTATTTGGGGATGACATGATTGTTTGCGTGGAAAATCCCAAAGAATCTACAAAAAAGCTATATAACTTATTTCAGTGAGTTCTCAGGATACAAGATCAATATGTAAAAATCAGTTGTATTTCTATACTAACAATGAACATTTGGAAATTTAAATTTAAAGAAAAAGGACCATTTATTAATACAATAGCACCAAAGACCATGAAATACTTGGGTATAAATCTAACAAAATGTGTACAACATCTTTATACTGAAAACTACAAAACACTAATGAGAGAAATCAAAGCCCTAAATAAATGGAGAAATATACTGTGTTCATGGACCGGAAGACTTAATATTGTTAAGATGTCACTTTTCCTCAAGTCGATCTATAGACTCAACACAATGCCAATCAAAATCCTATTTTATTTTGTAGAATTGACAAGCTAATTCTAAGATTTATATGGAAAATCAAAGAAAGTAGAATATCCAAAACAGTTTTGAAAAGGATATTATGTAAATACCATTAGGTATTTAGTGGAAGATTCATACACTATGTGATCTTAAGGCTTTCTATAAAGTTACAGTAAGCAGGACAGCGTGGCATTGACAAAAGGATAGACATGAACATCAGTAGAACAGAATAGGCCTGAAGTATAAGCCTGACACATATTGATTTTCAATAAAGGCACAAAGACAATTCAACGGAGAGTTCAATGGTGCTGGAACAATTGAACCCATGGTAACAAAACAAAACAAAATCCTTACCCATATCTTGTCAATTCAACCATGTTAAGATTAATTTAAATCGAGCATAGAGCTAAATGTAAAATCTAAAACTACTGGGCTTCCCTGGTGGCGCAGTGGTTGAGAGTCCTCCTGCCGATGCGGGGGACACGGGTTCGTGCCCCGGTCCGGGAGGATCCCACATGCCGCCGAGCGGCTGGGCCCGTGAGCCGTTGCCGCTGAGCCTGCGCGTCCGGAGCCTGTGAAACTTGGGTGAATCCTAAATGCTTACTCTAGTTGAAAGAAGCCACAGCCAAAAGGCTACATACTGTATGGTTCCATTTATATAACATTCTGGAAAAGGCAAAACTATTGGGAAAAAAACCAGATCAGTGGTTGTCAGGGGCTGGTGACTGAGGGAAGAGGTTGATTACAGCATAAGGGAATATTTTGGGGTTGATGAAACTGTCCTGAATCTTGACCATCATGGCAGTTACATGAATTTATGCGTTTGTCAAAACTCATAAAACTCCACTAAAAAGTCTGAATTTTTTTTAATGGAAATTATACCCCAATAAACTTGACCTAAAAACACAAAAGTCTGTTGACTTTAGGATGAAGCTTAAATGCTGTTACTGGACCATTGGGAGGCCTCCCTCAGTGGTGGGTGGGGCAGAGATCAGACTGTAGTGAGTCATGTCTTGACGTCCTCTGCACTTTCCTTCCTAGAACTCGCCCCAGAAGTTTGAAATTTCCATATACATCTCCCTTTGATCTGTTACTATTCCCCTCCATTCCACCCTGCTGCACCTAGAGCCTTGGAAGGCACTGTCTCCACTACCCAGCCTCACGCTTAGCAAATAAGCGTTGTTGGTTGAATGAAAGAATGACTAAATGGATGGTTCCTATGGATGAATTCTACCTATTTACATTGAACATATTTTGGTGTTTTTTTTGAACATACTTTCAAAATTCTTTTAAAAGGTAGACATTATTTCTCAATATCATGCAAAAAAATTCCTGTGGCAATAGTTGTTTTTCATCTAAGCCAGTTGATTCCTTGTTAGCCAGACTGCCAAATTTGACTTACCTCCCTAAAGACTTGCAATATATTGAAAGGATATCCTGTCTGGTCTTCCAGGCTTTTCTGTCTGTATTTTCAAATCCATCTTCTTCGCTACCTTAATCATCTCCCTGGAACACCATTTGGGGTAGATCCTCACCCACTACCTGTCAACTCTATCATATACTCACTCCTCTAACTGACAGTATATTCAAACAAGGATTGATCATGAAACAGAGAGAGGATCACATCCGCTCCAAAGGGCTTTCCTCAGCAGGCATGATTTTTCTTCACAAGGAGAAAAATCCCCGTGCTCTGCTTTAGGTGGAAAGAGGTATGTGATCTTGGCCTTATCTCTTTCAGATCGGCTCCTACTTCGGGGCCTCCCTCAGCTCCGTGGACGTGGACAGAGATGGCAGCTCCGACCTGGTCCTCATCGGGGCCCCCCATTACTATGAGCAGAGCCGGGGGGGCCAGGTGTCCGTGTGTCCCTTTCCCCGGGGGGTGAGTGGCTGGTGAGA
This sequence comes from Kogia breviceps, assembly GCF_026419965.1. Lineage (NCBI taxonomy): Eukaryota > Metazoa > Chordata > Mammalia > Artiodactyla > Physeteridae > Kogia > Kogia breviceps. The sequence continues at coordinate 75,828,465 of NC_081323.1, forward strand.
CCCGGGCTGGGTGGGGTCTGGGTGTGGAGGGGTTGCGTGGGGTGGGACCTGAGGCTGCTTTTGTTCTGCAGAGGGCTAAGTGGCAGTGCGGTGCCGTCCTGCGAGGGGAGCAAGGCCACCCCTGGGCCCGCTTTGGGGCAGCTCTGACGGTGCTGGGGGATGTGAACGGGGACAGGCTGACGGATGTGGCCATCGGGGCCCCGGGAGAGCAGGAGAACCGGGGTGCTGTCTACCTGTTTCACGGAACCTCGAGACTGGGCATCAGCCCCGCCCACAGCCAGGTGAGGCCCGGTCCCTGTTTTTGTTACAACTGTAGCCTCTTTGCCAATCTGTCCCTTTCTAATTCAATGTTCCGACAGCTGCCAGATCAGCTTCCTTTTTGGAAGCTTCAAAAATAACACATACTTCACAGAAAAGGTTCATTCTTATCCCAACGAGAGGAGGTGCACAGAGCCATCATCAGCCCCACTTTACAGACGAGAAGATGAAGGCTCAGAGGTGATGAATGGTGAGCTGGAAGTGTTAGGATGTAGACATTCCTTTCCTCCGAATCTCAGTCTTGGTAGGATGACCAGCAGACCCGGTTTGCCCAGGTCTGTCCCGGTTTTAGCTCTGAAAGTCTCCCAGCTCAGGAAGCCCTATGGTTGGGCACCCTTCCAGGACCGCATGCTTCATGGGCTTGTGACTTGTGCAGTTACACGGGGCTCCTCTCTCAGAATGGCGCTGTGCTTAGATTAAGGCTCTGCTCTGGCCATCTTGAAACTCTTAATAACTTTTGAACAAGGAGTCCTACATTTTTTTCTCCCCACTGGGTCCTGCAGCTCATCCTGATGGTTGGTCACTTGAAATGCGGGTCACCACAACTGCTTTCCACTCTAAACTGGCTCCATGTTTCCTGCTGGACGAAGCCCACTGTCTGGAGGGACCCCCAGGTCTGGCAGTCTCCCATCACAGCCTGCCGAGGCCATCCAGTCTGCTGGCTTCTGGTCTCTGGTTTTTTGCCAGCCTCACAGTTTTCTTCTGTCCTTTCTCTCTCTGTCTCCTCATCACTCCTGCCAAATCCCTCACCCTAGAGGTTCAACCCTACCCACACATCAAAATCACCCGAAGGTCTTAAAAAAACAGGTGCCTGGGCCCTGCCAGTAGGGGTTCTGATTTAATTGGTCTGGGGTCAGGGCCCCAGGCATCAGTAGAGTTTTTTCAACATTTTATTTAGAAAATTTTCAAAGTTACTGCAAAGTTGAAAGAATTGTCCAGTGGACATCCATATATTTATGAGCTAAAATCTACGATGGATATTTTACTAGATTTACTTTATCACATCTCCATCCTTGTATTCATCCTTTTTCTACCTGTCCATCAAGTTCATCGTTATTTTTCTAATGCAATTCAAAGTAATTTGCAACACCAGTCCAACTTTGCCCCTAAATACCTCAGCATGTATATCATTAACTAGAATTCAAAATATTCAAATATGCTGACTGTTGTTTTTAAGATAAATTGTACAGACAGGTAAAGCACAAATCTTTAGTCAGTCAAAGAATTTTGAGAAATAGAATCCACAATCCCATCAAGATGCTGAACATAATCATCACTTTAGAAAGTTCCCTCCCGCCCCCATCCAGTCAATTTCTGACCCCACTCCCTCCCAGAGAAAGCTACTGTTCCAATGCCCATTCTAGTGTATGGAATAGTACACTACATAGGCCCTAGTATTTTTCACACGCTCTTTAGTCGCAGCCCAGGCTAAGCACTACTGCCTTACGTTGTTCCCCCTGTGTCACGGAGCCTCTTTCCACAATTGTGTGAATACTATAATATGCCTCTGTTCATTGGCACCTGTTGCTTCTCTGTGTAAATGGGATTTGAAGGCTCTGGGTTTACTTCATTTTTATTACAAAAGCTTTACATGCTTGTACAGATTTAAAAATCTAAAGTAAACAGTACCGCAGGTTCAGACATTTGGTGTATGTGCTTGGCTGAGGAGCCAGTGGGGCGAAGCTACCATCTGTGGGATTATGATTGAACGCCTCTAAGTCAGAATCCCGCCCAGGCGGAACGATGCGGCAGCGCCGCGGAAGCCTCGGTTGCCCTCGGATAGCCGGTCCCGTCCCCGCCGGCGTGGCGCGGCGCGTCGGCACCGGGGTCCGGTGCGGAGAGCCCTTCGTCCTGGGACACGGGGTGAGGCCGGAAAGGCGGCCGCCCCCTCGCCAGTCACGCACCGCACGTTCGTGGGGAACCTGGTGCTAAACCATTCGTAGACGACCTGCTTCTGGGTCGGGGTTTCGTACGTAGCAGAGCAGCTCCCTCGCTGCGATCTATTGAAAGTCAGCCCTCGACGCAAGGGTTTGTAAAATAATAAGAAAAAAAGAAGAAGAAGAAAAAAAAGCAACAGTGAAAGTCTTAACACTCTCCCCTTATCTGCACCTGGAAAGGAAAACAAGGTAAGGGGAGGGTCCACACACTCACCCACTCTCACCCACACCTACATACCTGCTCTCACCCACCCACCATACACCCACTCCCACCCCACAGACTTTGGAATTAAAAACAAATGCAAAAAGCGTCATGCAATACTATTGCTCTACTGTTTGCATTTTTTTTACTTGCTCTTTTCCTATGACTGGGGCTATGGTGGTCAGTATGCGGGCGAGCAAAACTGCTGTGGCTCTCCCAACTACCATATTATATAACTGCAAAACAAAGCATCCTTCCAACAGGATACGCTTTTTCTCAAAAAAATTTGCAGTGTAATGTACGTGCAGTAAACGCACAAATCTCAAGTGATGAATTTTCCTATCTGTGAACTCACCACCCAGATTAAGATATAGCACATTTCCAACATCCTGCACTTCCTCATTCTTCTTTCTAGTTGATAAATTCACTTAAAAAAATGGCAGTAAAATATCCATGACCTAAAACTCACCATCTTAACCATTTTTATGTGTACACTTCAGCGGCATTAAGTACGTGACAAAATCACTTTTAACATTTCTTAATATATTTGGCTGTTATCCTTTCAGTGTTACTTTTGCGCATAGATTAAGGAGTCAAAATTGTTCTTAACAGCTTATAATGAAAAGCAACAATTTCCACACCCACACTGTGATTTCCTCTTCATTTTCCCTCCCTTGAGGAAACCACTTTCAGCTCTTTCAGTGATTCTCCATACTTCCCAAGGGCACAAGTATGTTGCTGCTTCTTGATTTTTGTTTTCGCATTGACTTCCCACTATGGGAGGTGAGGACTGAGCTCTCTTTCAGACCCCTCTTGCCACATATTCATACGCCTCCCATCCCACCCCCCCATTCCTTAAATTTATATGATAATTTTGGTTCGATCTATGTTCAGTGTTTGCATTTTCCTGACCATGTAAAAGAGATTCAACTGTGTCAAATAGTGTACTATATCACTTCTTTCCTGTGATACTTTTTGTTTTTCCTGGAAAACCCAGTAATTGATGGACACTTTGGGTATCACCTCAAGGTTGTGGTCTAAAGCTTAATAGTTACCCAAATTCCTTGAGAAGGTGTGGGAGATATGACTTGAGTGGAGCCCAGACAATCTCTCCTTGGGTCATCCCAGGAGACTGAGTTACACTCTTCCCTGTTCTTTCCCACCATTTTCTCTCCTCCTCTTTTCTACCCTCAGCGGATCACAGGCTCCCAGTTCTCTCCGAGGCTGCAGTATTTTGGGCAGTCACTGAGCGGGGGCCAGGACCTCACAATGGATGGACTGGTGGACCTGGCTGTAGGGGCTCAGGGGCACGTGCTGCTGCTCAGGTGAGAGCACACCAGGTATCTTCTTTTTCTTTTTTTTTAAACATATGTACTTTTTATTTTTAATAATTTTAAAAAATATTTATTTATTTATTTATTTAGGCTGCATTAGGCCTTCGTTGCTGCGCGGGCTTTCTCTAGTTGCGGCAAGCGGGGGGTACTCTTCGTTGCGGTGTGCGGGCTTCTCATCGCGGTGGCTTCTCTTGTTGTGGAGCATGGGCTCTAGGCATGCGGGTTTCAGTAGTTGCAGCACGCGGGCTCAGTAGTTGTGGCTTGTGGGCTCTAGAAGCACAGGCTTCAGTAGATGTAGCACGTGAGCTCAGTAGTTGTGGCTCACGAGCTCTAGAGCGCAGGCTCAGTAGTTGTGGCGCACGGGCTTAGTTGCTCCGTGGCATGTGGGATCTTCCAGGGCCAGGGCTCGAACCCGTGTCCCATGCCTCGGCAGGCGGATGCTCAACCACTGCGCCACCAGGCAAGTCCCCCAGGTATCTTCTTTTTAAGGAGTGGCTTTGCTGTACGAAGGCCCCTGAGGGCCCTCTGGTGTCCCCCCACAGGTCCCAGCCGGTGCTGAGAGTTGAGGCGACCATGGAATTCACACCCAGGGAAGTGGCAAGGGATGTGTATGAGTGTCGTGAGCGGGTGGTGAAAGGTCGGATCGCTGGGGAGGTCAGAGTCTGCCTCCATGTCCGCAAGAGCACATGGGACAGGCTGAGTGAAGGTGAGGCTGGGTGGATAGGTCTCAAGAGGTTAAATGACTGGGGACATGGACAGGTGGCCCAGAGTAAAGTTCTCACAGGCTCCGATAGCCTTCTTCAAGCTTGGGTGGAGTGAGCAGGTGGTCCCCTGCTGGAGGGTGGGTGGGGAGGCCCAGCAAACACCCCTAAAGAAGTAAGCATGTGGCACTCCTTTACACTCTCAGTTCTCCAGAGAATGAAGGGCCCCATCCCTGTGAACTAACCAGGTCTTTTTTTAAAAACTGAGAGATGACTCGTTTAAAGGGGAGGTTGAGCTGATGAAGCTAAACACAAACTCACAAAGCATTCAGATATGCATTTTATCACAACTAACACGACTTCCTTCCTTGTCTCTATTCTCAAAGAGTGGCATTGTGCTTGGGGTGAGGAAGAGTAATGGTGGTTCTAGAGGGAAACAGGGGGAGGGAATAAAATTGGTTTCTAGCAGTAATCTTACCAGACTGAGGAGAGAGCAGTCAGAGTTTGGGGCAGCCAGCATGGCTAGAAATTGAGAGCAAAGTCTTGGAGACTAGAGAATTACAGAGAAGGTATCCCAAAGTCTACATAGAAATTTCCTGTAAGTCATTGGCTGACTTCTAAGCCATGCATGTCCAGATCAATACTCTTAGAAACTCAGTGGAAGAAAACAGCGGGAGAGCTCAAGAGTTGAACAGAAATCTAGCAGCTTCCCCATGCTGGGGAAGCAGAGATTTGAGAGGGACCTTAAAAAACACCTTGGTCCTTCTACTGGGACAATGTCCATTGAAACCAGCAAACCAAGAGAAACAATAGACAATAGAAATAGATCCATAGGTGATTCAGCAATTAGAATTATCAGATAGGAATTTAAAAGATAACTAAAATTAATATCTTCAAGAAAAAAACAGGAGATGATGGAGAACTTCATAAAAAACCTGGAATTCATGAAATAGAGTTAAATGGAAACACTAGCACTGAAAAATACACTGAATGAAATTGAGAATTCAATAGATTTAATAGTGGACTAGAAGCAGAACAAACAGATATATACTACTATATATAAAATAGATAAACAGCAAGCATTTACTGTATAGCACAGGGAACTATATTCAATATCTCATATAACCTATAACGGAAAAGAATCTGAAAAAATATATGTATAACTGAATCACTTTGCTGTACACCTGAAACTAACACAATATTATAAATCAACTATACTTATATTTTAAAAAAGTAGAACAGAGAATTAATGAACTGGAAGGTAAGTAAATTGCAAGTATCCAGATGAACACACAGAGAGAAAAATAAACCATAGGAGACATATGTGACATGGTGAAAGATCTAATAAACATGTAATTGGAATTCCAAAAGGAAGGGAGAGAGAGAGAATAAGAAAGAAGCAACAGTTAAATCTAAATAGGAAAAGAATGTGAAAAAGAACAGATACATGTATATGTATAACTGAATCACTTTGCTGTGCACCTGAAACTAACACAACACTGTTAATCAACTATACTCCAATATAAAATAAAAAATTAAAAAAAAGAAATGGTGGTAAAGAATTTTATAAAATTGACGAAAAACATCAAGATTCTCTACCAAATTAGGAACTTCCCTGGCTGTCCGGTGGTTAAGACTCCCTGCTTCCAATGCAGGGGGCGTGGGTTTGATCCCTGGCTGGGGAACTAAAATCCCATATGCCATGCGGCCAAAAAATAAATAAATAAATAAGATTCTCTACCAAATCAAAGCAAGATAACATTAGACATTGTACCATCCCAAGGCACAAACTGCTGAAGACCAAAGACAGAAAAAAAGTTAAAAGCAGCCAGAAAAAATATACTTAATTTTCCAATATGTGACAGAATAGCTACTATTTATTGAGCAGTTACTGTGTGGCAGGCACTGTGCTAAATGCTCTGTAGGCACTATTTCGTTTTCACTATTGGGAAGATCCAATTATTATCTTCAATTTAAAAATAAGGAATTGAGGTCCTCAGAGAGGTCAGCTAACATGTCCAAATTCAGAGAGCTGGGGCGCAGAGGAGGTGGGCCTCCACCTCCTGCCAGTCCGACTCCAAACCCAGGTTCCTCACCACCATTCTGCCCTGTCCCTTCAGGAGGTACCCAGAGCACCATCACATATGACCTGGCTCTGGACCCAGGTCGCCCACATTCCCAGGCCATCTTTGATGAGACAAAGAACAACACTCTCAGACATATAGTGATGCTGGGGCTGAGTCAGAAATGTGAGACCCTGAAGCTCCGGTTACTGGTGAGCAGAGAGTGACCATACTCCTGTGTCCTCCAAGCATGGGGTGGGCTTGGGATGCTGAGGAGGGCCGACCACCAAACCCCCTCTATCTCTCAGGATTGTGTAGAGGACACAGTGACCCCCATTGCCCTGCGCCTCAACTTCTCTCTGGTGGGGAAGCCCTTGCCCTCTTTGGGGAACCTCCGGCCAGTGCTGGCTGTAGACGCTCCGACACTCTTCACAGCCTCGGTGAGTCTGGAAGTTGGGGTCCAGCAGAGGTGTGGAAAGGACCAGAGGCCAAGGTTGTTGAAGCTCATTTTATTTCATTTCACATAATTTTATTTCAAGATTTCATTTTACTGTTTCATTTCACATCTTTTCATGATTTCCTTTCATTTTTCTCATACTCTGTTTATGGCAGTTTCCCTTTGAGAAGAATTGTGGCAATGACAGCATTTGCCAGGATGACCTCAGCATCACCTTCAGTTTTATGAGGTGAGTTTCCTGTCCTCATTTTTACCCCCAGACCTGCACCATGACCTGCTGCTCTGTTCTTCTCCTGGCCCCCAAGGGAGCCCGGCGCAGAGCAGCTGCCTCAGAGGTGTGTTTGTGTGGCTGCCTCGTGTACTGTCTTCTCTCTCCGAGTGTCCGCGCCTCCTTCCCGCCGGATCAGACTCGCTGCAGGAAAGCCCTCAGCATCTCATGGCCTGGCTTGTTCCCACCACAGCATGGACACCCTGGTGGTAGGTGGTTCCCGGGACTTAAACGTGACGCTGACTGTGAGAAACCAGGGCGAGGACTCCTACAGAACACAGGTCACCTTCTTCTACCCATCTGGCTTGTCCTATCGGAGGGTGTCAGGAGCCCAGGTAGCCAAACCCTTCTCAGGCTCCATCTGACTTTGAGTTCCCTGCCCCCATGGCTGCTGTTTGACATCATCACCTCTGCCTCCCTTGCCTTCCAGAACCAGCGCTCACAGCGGTCCTGGCACCTGACCTGTGAGTCTGACATCTCCACTGAAGGGTCTCGGACCTTGAAGAGCACTAGCTGCAGCATAAACCATCCCATCTTCCCAGACAACTCAGAGGTCAGACTGCTGGCTCCTCCTCCCTTTTTCTCCTTTGTCTTCCTCTGAATTCTTCCCTTGTTCTTCTCCTTCTCCTTCTCCTTCTCCTTCTCCTTCCCTTCCTCCTCCTCCTCCTCCTCCTCCTCCTTCTTCTTCTTCTTCTTCTTCCTCTTCTTCTTTTTCCTCTTCTTCTTCCTCTTCTTCTTCTTCCTCTTCTTCTTCTTCTTCCTCTTCTTCTTCTTCCTCTTCCTCCTCTTCTTCCTCTTCTCCTTCTCCTTCTCCTCCTCCTCCTTCATCTTCTTCTCCTTCTCCTTCTCCTTCTCCTCCTTCTTCTTCTTCACTGCACTGCATGGCTTATGGGATATTAGTTTCCTGGCCAGATATTGAACCTGTGCCCTCAGCAGTGAAAATGCGTGGAGTTCTAACCAATGGACCACCAGGGAATTACCTTCTTTTTTAAAAAAAGTAGATGTTTCTGTTTTTTTTTGAAAAACAGCTTTATTGAGATAAAATTCATCTACCACACAATTCACTCACTTCAAGTATACAATCCAGTGGCTTTTGCAATGTTCACAGTGTTGTGCATCCATCACCATGATCAATGTTAGAGTATTTTATTACCCCAAGAAAAGACCCTGCTCCCCTTAGCCATCAGCCCATGTCATCCCATCTCTCCCAGCCCTAGGCAACCACTAATCTATTTGCTGTCTTGAGATTCACCTATTCTGGATATTTCATATAAATGGAATCATATAATAAGATTGCTTCTTTGAGCATCATGCTTTCAGGATCATCCATGTTGCAGGATGTATTAATACTCAGATTCTTTTTACTGCTGAATACTATTCTGTTGTACGGATGTGCCACATTTTATTTACCCATTCTTCAGCTGATGGACATTTGGGTTGTTCCTTCTCTCTTACTCTTGTCACTGTCTCTTCTTTCTCCAACTCCAGATCACCTTCAATATCACATTTGACGTGAACCCTGATGCTTTCTTTGGAAACAAACTACTTCTCAAGGCCAATGTGACCAGGTGCGCTATGCCTGGCCTCCTCCATTTTGAGGCCCCAGCCCCCGGCCCCCATGCTCAGGGTGGACCATTGCCCTCTCCCCACTGGTTCTCCCTTCAGCTCATTTGTTTACTCGACAAACACGAACTGAGCACCCACCACGTGCCAGGCATGGCCCCCTGTGCTGGTGGGACAGTGATGGACAAGACAACTGTGATTCTTGCCCTCACAGAGGTTATAATTTAGGGGCAAAGATAGACAGGAAAGCCGATGATTATGATACAGTATGAAATGAATGATGTTCAGTCTTCTTGGGAGATTAGTGTTCAGAGAAGACTATACATTCAGGCTGTGAGTTAGCCAAGCAAAGGCATGAATTGAGGCTGGGCATGAAGACAGGGAGAAGGAAGTGTGGACCAAGCAAAGCCCGGAGGCTGCAAAGGTCAGGCTGAGTTTGAGCACAGGAGGCAGGATTGAAGGAGTTGGTTAGATATGGGCCGTGTCATGAAAGAATCGATGAGTGTTCTTAGGGAATTTGCAGTTTAACTTGGGAGTGACGTGACCACCTTTGCATGCTAGAAAGATCACTCTCCAGGAGCGGGGGGGAATTGGGGTGGGAGTCGTTTTGAATTCAGGGGACCAGTGAGAAGAAGGCACCCTTCTGCAGGCATCCGTCCTGGTGAGTAGGGATGGGCCTGGGCTACACAGGGGCAGCCTTGGTCTTTCCTACGATCTCTGTTTCCTCTGTTGGATTTAGAGGACAGCGTTTAGGATGCTGAGAGGACAGGACTTGGTGGTTGGTTGGTGATGGAGGGTGAGGGAGAGGAAGAAGGAGAAGGAAAGGCTGATTCTCAATTCTCAAGAGCTGACCAGAGCTCTCTGTTTCCCTTCAGTGAGAACAACATACCTGGGACCAACAAAACCGAGTTCCAGCTGCAGCTGCCTGTGAAATACGCTGTCTACGTGGTGGTCACCAGGTACTGGCTGCTGGGGCTTTAGTTCTGCCTTCACCACTGGGCTGGACATGGCTCACTGAGTATCTGTGTGCACGAGTCTGTGCACATGTGCCTGTGAGTGAGTCTGAGGATATGTGTGCACACGTCTGTGTCTGTACGTGCATGTGTACGTGTGTGGGGGAGGGGCCCAAACCGGCACGTGCTGCAGGTCCCGCCCACACTGTCCCTGCACACCGTCCCGCTCGCACCTCCCAGGGCTGCGTTACCGCGTGCCTGTTTACCCCTTTACACACTTAGCCCAAGACCCCCTCCCAGGACTCCCCTGATGTTCTGTCACCTCCTGCCCCTTCTTCTTTCTCCCATCAGCCTTGAGGTCTCGACCAAATATCTCAACTTCACAGCCTCAGAGAAGACCAGCCGCATTATAGAGCATCAGTACCAGGTGGGGAGCTGAGAAGGAGGCTGGGGAGGGAAATCGAGATGACGGGAACACGGAAAGAATGGTAGGAGGGACTTCCCTGGCGGTCCAGTGGTTAAGACTTCGCCTTCCAATGCAGTGGGCACGGGTTTGATCCTTGGTCGTGGAACTAGGATCCCACATGCCACGTGGCCAAAAAAAAATATGATGGGAAACATGCATGAGGTGCCTGCTTTGGGCCAGGCTCCGTTCTAAGCTTGCTGTGAATTCGCACACACCACCACGTGCATCCGTATGTATATACACACACGTATGTAATTAACTCATTTTATCTTCGTAATGACCCTGTGACGGAGGTCCTGTTGTCTCCCCCAGTTTATAGACGAAGAAACGGGGGCTCAGAGAGGCTAAGAGAACGTGCCCACGGTCTCACCCCCAGTGAGTGGAAGAGCCATTGCTTCCGACCAGCCTGTCTGGCTCTGGAATGGGTGTTTAACCCCTGTGCTCTCCTGTCTCTCAGAAAGCATCAAGAGGCAGGATGCTTGGGTCTGTGAGACCTGATTCAGTACCGGGCTGTTGGGAGCGGGGAACCTGGTTCTAGTCGCTGGTGGGGGCAGGAAGGCCAGAACCCTGACACCTGCCCCTCCCACCACGCAGTTCAACAACCTGGGCGGGAGGAAGCTCCCTATTAGTGTGGTCTTCTTGGTGCCCATCCAGCTGAACAGGGTGACCGTGTGGGATCAGCTCCACGTCACCTTCTCCCAGGTAAGCGCAGCTGGGCCTGAGGATAGGGCCCAACACCTCTCTCCACAGCCCTGGTCTTGCCTAAAATCTGTTTCCTCTTTTGGGTTTTGGAGCCATTTCAGACCCTCTCCTGGACCTTGGTTTTCTCACCTCCCGGAGGGTGGACCCAGGAGCCCTCGCTTCAATCCGTCCTCACAGTGTCTCTCTTTCCTCAGAACCTCTCCAGTAGATGCCACAGCAACACGCGTGACCCTCCTCGCTCTGACTTCCTGGGGGAGCTTAAGAAGACCCCACTGCTGGTGAGACTAAGCCCAGCCTCAGCCTCGCGGCTGCACGCCGACTCCACGCTGCCCCCTCACCTGGGCCCAGTACCGGCTCTCAACTGCCGGCTGAGGGCATGGGATGTGGCCTGCATCCAGCTTTCCTGCTCACCTCTCTCCCCTCCTCCCTTCCCCAGAACTGCTCCATCGCTGTCTGCCAGAGAATCCAGTGTGACATCCCATCCTTTGGCGTCGAGGAAGAATTCCAGGTCACCCTCAAGGGTAACCTCTCATTTGACTGGTACATCAAGGTATGTGGGCGCCTGAGGCTCGGCTGGGCACAGACGAGATCCTCCAGGGCCAATGGGTCCAGCTCCCATCCTCTCTGTCCCACAGACTTCGCATAAGCACCTTCAGCTTGTGAGCACTGCGGAGATCTTGTTTGATGATTCGGAGTTTGCCCTGCTCCCAGGACAGGGAGCGTTTGTGAGGGCCCAGGTATCTGTCTCGCAGACATAGAGGGGCCGCTGGAGGCAGGAGAGGAGGCTGGGCTTGTGGGAGAGAGAGAGGGAGAGGGGGCCGCGGAGGAGGAGTGAGGGGTGGGATTAGGGGGCACAGGGGATTTAGTCATGGGGTTCGGGGAGCACACAAGGTCTGACTGGGGAACCCCCAGAAATCCAGAGTCTTTCTCCCCTGATGCCCCCCTCCCCCTCTCCCTGCTCCAGACAGAGACCAAAGTGGAGTCTTACGAAGTACATAACCCTGTCCCGCTGATCGTGGGCAGCTCGGCTGGGGGGCTGGTGCTCCTGGCCCTCCTCACGGGCGGCCTGTACAAGGTAACTCCCCCGGGGGCCCTCTTCCTGCCCCTCCCCTCCCCCCACCTCCACGGCTTCTCACTCAGCAGCGCCTTCCTGGGTTCAGCTCCCAGCTGTGCCTCGGGCAGCTCACAGAGCCTCAGTTTCTTCAGCTGTAAAATGAGACTATAAATACCCATTCTGTGGAGGTCTTTGGTTTCGTATCTCTAGAGCACTTAGAATAGTCTCTGGTACAGGGTAAACACTATATAAAAAGTACTTATTATTATATTTTAGATTTCTTTCCCTCTTTTCTTTCTCAGCAGTGATGCCATCCCCCTCCCTGTCCCACTTTCCCCAGATCTATTCTGCACTCCGCCACGTTATTCTTTTCATCTCTTGGTCCCACCGTCTCCCAGCCTGGCCTGCATGGCCTTCACTCGCCCTCCTGGCCTTGGTGCCCTTACTCCCCTGCCTCTGCCTCCACAGCTTGGCTTCTTCAAACGACAGTACAAGGACATGATAACTGAAGCTGGCCCTGAAACTGCCCCCCCCCAGTAACAGCAGCTCCTTCCCCACTCCTTGCTGAGTGGCCTCCCCTGCAGCAAATAGGATGTGGTCGGACCGAAGAGTGAGCGGGTCCCCAGGCTGCTGGACGGACACATCTGTTGGGAGACCAGGGTGGTGATGTCTCACTCAGGAGCGACCTGCTTGGGTTTCCATTCCTCTGTGTGTGTGTGTGTGTGTGCGTGGGCGCGCGCGCGTGTGCACATACACGAGTGTGAATTGTGTGTGTGGCTCAGATCTCTCTTGCGTGAGGACAAGTGCCTTCAGCACAAATCTCAGGCAGAAGGGAGTTGCCTGGGCTTCCTTGTGTGTGGGTGAAGGTGCCATTGGTTCTTCCTCGGGGACAGAGGTCATGGCAGCTCTTGTGGGCGAACACAAAGGGAAGTGCAAGAAATCCTCCCCCAGCTATAGGAAGCGAGATCTCCTTTCGTGGGTGAGACCGCAGGTCAGCAGGAGCCCATGCAGCTGGGCCTGAGCCTACCCGGACAAGCCAGCAGGAACCTGTCCAACCACTCCACACTAGAGCTGATGTGTCCAGTGTGCAGTGGTGCACCTCCCCTTATGTATTCACTTTATTATTTTAATGCTACTTTTATTTTTTGATTGGATGAGCAGGTCCGTAGTATCAAAATCAAAAGACATGCAAGGGTGTGCGGTGAAGTCTCCCTTCCATCCTGGTCTGCCAGCCATTTAGGTCTCTTGTAAAGCGCAGTCCAGGCTATGCGTTTGGGGGTCTCCTTCACAAAGATTCTGGGCATATGCAAACACACACACACAAGTTTTTTTACACAAATGGCAGCATGCGTTGTTTATACTGTTCTGCATCTTGCTTTTTTCCCTAATGTGGCTCAGACATTGTTTTATACCAAGACATAAAGTGCTTTTCCATTCCTTTATATAGTGCGCCATGTTCCACTGTGTGGGTGGATCCTAGTGTCCTTAACAGTATCCCTCATACATTATTTCCAACTTCTCGCAATGACAAATAATGGTGAATTAATAAATTGAATATATGTCATTTTTGCATATGTGTAAGACAATTTATAGGATACATTCCCGGAAGTCTGAATTCTGCCAGAAGCAACCCCAAGAGAAGAATTTGAGTGAAAGAAGCTTATTTAAGAGAGACTCCGGGAAATACCAGTGGGGGAGGGACGTGAGCTGGAGAGGGGAAGGCAGCCAGTAAAGGGTATATTATCAACAGAGGGACCATTATGAGCTCCTGGAGTGTAACCCCACCGGGGAGGTCTGGGACGCAAAGTAGAACACGCACCTTGACACTTCCCATCCGAGCAGAGAAGGAGCTGGCGCATGGATACACCAATTCCACATAGTTATTGGCTGAGGGTTGCCCTTCGTGGGGAAGGAAGTGCTAATTCCCTGGCACCTCTGGCTGGACAGACAGAACCCTAGGACAAATGGTAAAAGCAAAGGTATACAGACAAAATCACTCACAGAAGCATACACATACACACTCACAAAAAGAGAAAAAGGAAAAAAAAATATATATATATCGTTGCTCCCAAAGTCCACCTCCTCAATTTGGGTTGATTCGTTGTCTATTCTGGTTTTCCACAGATGCAGGGCACATCAGGTTGATTGTGGAGCTTTAATCCGCTGCTTCTGAGGCTGCTGGGAGAGATTTCCCTTTCTCTTCTCTGTTCGCACAGCTCCCGGGGTTCAGCTTTGGATCTGGCCCCACCTCTGCGCGTAGGTCGCTGGAGGGCATCTGTTCTTCGCTCAGACAGGACGGGGTTAAAGGAGCCGCTGATTCGGGGGGCTCTGGCTCACTCAGGCTGGGGGGAGGGAGGGGCACGGAGTGCGGGGCGAGCCTGGGCTGCAGGGGCCGGCGTGACGTTGCACGGGCCCGAGGCGCGCTGTGCGCTCTCCTGGGGGAAGTTGTCCCTGGATCAGGGGACCCTGGCAGTGGCGGGCTGCACAGGCTCCCGGGAGGGGAGGTGTGGAGAGTGACCTGTGCTCGCACACAGGTTGGTTTTTTGGTGGCGGCAGCAGCAGCCTTAGCGTCTCATGCCCATCTCTGGGGTCCGCGTTTATAGCCGCGGCTCGCGTCCATCTCTGGAGCTCCTTTAAGCGGTGCTCTTAATCCCCTCTCCTCGCGCACCAGGAAACAGAGGCAAGAAAAAGTCTCTTGTCTCTTCGGCAGCTCCGTGCCCGTCTCTGGAGCTCCTTTAAGCGGTGCTCTTAATCCCCTCTTCTCGCGCCCCAGGAAGCAAAGAGGGAAGAAAAGGTCTCTTGTCTCTGTGTCAGCTCCAGACTTTTTCCCGGACTCCCTCCCGGCCAGCCGTGGCGCACTAACCCCTTCAGGCTGTGTTCGCGTCGCCAACCCCAGTCCTCTCCCTGGGATCTGACCTCTGAAGCCCGAGCCTCAGCTCCCAGCCCCCGCCCGCCCTGGCAGGGGAGCAGACGAGCCTCTCGGGCTGGTGAGTGCTGGTTGGCACTGATCCTCTGTGCGGGAACCTCTCCGCTTTGCCCTCCGCACCCCTGTGGCTGCGCTCTCCTCCGTGGCTCCGAAGCTCCCCCTCCGCCACCCGCAGTCTCTGCTCGAGAAGGGGCTTCTAGTGCGTAGAAACCTTTTCTCCTTCACAGCTTCCTCCCACTGGTGCAGTTCCCCTCCCTATTCGTTGTCTCTGTTTTTTCTTCTGCCCTACCCAGGTACGTGGGGAGTTTCTTGCCCTTTGGGAGGTCTGAGGTCTTCTGCCAGCGTTCAGTAGGTGTTCTGTAGGAGCAGTTTCACGTGTAGATGTATTTCTGATGTATTTGTGGGGAGGAAGGTGATCTCCACTTCTTACTCTTCCGCCATTTTCTGGTGCACCATTTTGGACCTTGCAGATGAGGGCAATACCCAAGAATGCCAGAGGGAGACAGAATGAGCCTGGGTTCCAACTCTGTAGAGCTGCCATATTAGCCCTGGACTCCATATTCTCATACTGTCGTAGGAGAGAGAAATGAACACTGATCTTGGCTGAGCCTCTGATACAGCAGCTGCCCCTGTTTTGCAACTGTTAGCACTACCTTCCCAAAGGTTCTGTTTTCCACTTGATCCAAGAAACTAAACTTGTGAAGGCTTCTTGAAGGTGTTGCTACCCCAGTTTTAGCATTTCGGTCTAGCATTTCCTTCTCATCACAGCTCATGATATGGCTGGCACCCAGCATGGAGGGGCTAGAGTATTCCTGTCTATCCATCCTCGTGATGGAAACAGGCCTCGGTTATGCTTTGTAGGACCTTCCTGATTAGCCCACTTGGTCTGGTCTCCAAGGATTTATCCTCAACTTCTGAGAGCACCAGGGGAGGGTCCTATCTCTCGATCCCTTTCCTCCTGGACGCAGAATGACCTAGTAGAGAAATGAACTGCTCTGTTTCCCCTGTAGATGCATGAGAAAGGTACTAGGGGGGTAGTTCCCCTCCCTCTCTCTTGAGAGATGACCCAGAGATGTGTGTTCTAATGGCGTCCTTTCCCCAGGGAAAGCACAGGCTTTCTTTGTTGTTGTTGTTGTTAAATCCTTATCTCTTAACCACTTACAGAAAAAAGATTTCTAACTGGCAACCTTTGGGCCAAAAGCAGCCCTCAGGTTTTATTTAGCACCCATGGTTTTATTTGTTCATTTAAAAAAATCAATAATTAAATTTAATGTTATCCATTGTTTTCCATTTTACAACATTTAATCAAAAATTTTTTTTTAATTGGGGTATAGCTGTTTTACAATGCTGTGCTAGTTTCTACCGTACAGCGAAGTGAGGTAGAGTCCCCTGGGCTACACAGCACGTTCTTATTAGTTATCTATTTTATACATATTTGTGTCTATATTTCAATCCCAATCTCCCAATTCATCCCACTCCCCCCCCCCTTTTTTTTTTTGCGGTACGCGGGCCTCTCACCGTTGTGGCCTCTCCCATTGCGGAGCACAGGCTCTGGACGCACAGGCTCAGCGGCCATGGCCCATGGGCCCAGGGGCCCAGCCGCTCCACGGCATGTGGGATCTTCCCGGACCAGGACACAAACCCACGTCCCCTGCCTCAGCAGGCAGACTCTCAACCACTGCGCCACCAGGGAAGTCCCCCACTCCCTATTTTTGATTAGTTGCTGACATTAGAAAATGGAGAGGTTTCTGAGGGAAATCCTGTCTGGTTTCTCGTGAAAAATGGGGGTGTTTGGCCGAATGAGGCTACAACTTGCCAGAGGCAGCCTGTTGGGCAGGACACGGCTCCCCAGCTCACTCCGTATAGGACTTGTGCCTCTGAGGCCAGAGCCTATTGTATTTAAGGTGACCTTCGAGGCCCTATGTGTATTGGCCCTGCCAACCACTGCAGCTCACCTGTTCCTGCCCTCCCCTCTCAACCTCATATTTCTCAAATGCACCATATTTAGGGTGACCAACTAGGACCTTTTTTTTTTTTTTTTTTTTTTTTTTTGCGGTATGCGGGCCTCTCACTGCTGTGGCCCCTCCCGCCGCGGAGCACAGGCTCCGGACGCGCAGGCCCAGCGGCCATGGCCCACAGGCTCAGTCGCTCCGCGGCATGTGGGATCCTCCCGGACCAGGGCACGAACCCGTGTCCCCTGCATCGGCAGGCGGACTCTCAACCACTGCGCCACCAGGGAAGCCCCTAGGACCCTTTTGAAAGTGAAAGAGAATGTGATTAGGAATTACATTGGGATTGAGGCTTAAACATGACCTGCTGGGACAGATCTGGATACACTGGTGCTCCCCCTATACTCTCTCTCACATCCTGGTCTTTGCCTATGCTGTACCCTCTGACCAGACTCACTTCCTCTCCTCCTTCACCTGATTCTTGTCTTAGCTTGAGTGTCCCTTCCTCCAGATCCTCCTGACTCCCTGGCTGAGAAAAACTGCAACTCTCACTTGCTGTCACAGTAACCTGTGTTTTTTCTTTTTTTTTTCTTTTTCTTTTTAATGTCTTTATTGGAGTATAATTGCTTCACAATGGTGTGCTGGTTTCTGCTGTACAACAGTGAATCAGCTATACGTATACATATATCCCCATATCCCTTCCCTCTTGCGTCTCCCTCCCACCCTCCCTATCCCACCCCTCTAGGTGGTCACAAAGCACCGAGCTGATCTCCCTGTGCTATGCGGCTGCTTCCCACTAGCTAGCTATTTGACATTTGGTAGTATGTATATGTCAGTGCTACTCTCTCACTTCATCCCAGCTTACCCTGTAACCTGTGTTTTTTCCTTTGGACACTGTACCTTCCTGGAGGTACAGGAACCCCTAGGGCAATATCTGGAACACAGAACAAACAACTGCTAAATATATGTGTTGAGCAAATGAATGAACAGGCGTGGATTGCCCAGCTTCCTGTTCTTGAGCTCTCTACCAGAAGACAGAGCTCTCAAAGAATCAGTTTCTCTATATACATCCCAACGCATTTCTTTAGGACCATATGGTATCTGACTATATGTGATTACTTCACATTTTCTAAATCCTGAGAGACTGAATATACAAATGGACAGTGGGTAGACACAGAACTCTGACCCACAATCTGCAGGAACCAGCTCAAAAAACCGACCCATCATCTAGAGTAACCAGCTCAGGAAGCCAACCTGCTACCTATAAGCCAAACTTATAGGAAGTCAGACCACTATCTCTAGCAGCTGGTCCAGGAAGCCAAACAATAACACCTGTAATAATCAGCTCAAAATGACCAAGGCTGGGCTTCCCTGGTGGTGCAGTGGTTGAGAATCAGCCTGCCGATGCAGGGGACACGGGTTCGTGCCCCGGTCCCGGAAGATCCCACATGCCGTGGAGCGGCTGGGCCCGTGAGCCATGGCCGCTGAGCCTGCGCTCCACAATGGGAGAGGCCACAACAGTGAGAGGGCCGCATACCGAAAAAAAAAAAAAAAAAAAAAAGACCAAGGCTTGATTAATAACTGATAGCTCCCCTAATTTTCGGCCCTGCTTCCAACTTAGGACCAATTGTGACTGGGATGGGAACTAACTGTATCTTCTGTACAAAGAGACCCATTCCCTTGCCTGAGATCATCGCTGCCTTTCTTTAACTTCGCTCATGCACTGGGTATTGATGGGGTGCTTCCTATGTGTCAGGTGTTGTGCTGGGTGCTGGGGATAGAGGGGCTAGAAGGACACAGTCCCTACATTGAAGAGAAATTCTCCAGCGCCCTCAAATCATCCATCACACCAGAACTCCATGCCCAGGGATCCAGGAGTGTAGGGAGAACCAGATGCTTTTGGAGAGAAGCATCTTCCTGAGCACCTATGCCTGTGTGTGTTTCTACATGATAGAATTCAAATAAATTCTGTTTTGAGAAAATTTGGGGGCAAGGTAGGAAACTGTCCTTCCAAGACAGAGAAGTGAGATGGGTTGCTTGTAGCAGGAGGAAGGGCAGAAACTTTAGGGAAAATCCATTCAGGCCCTGTAGGTGAGCATGGGGTGGAAATACATGAGAAAGACGAGGGTTTCTGCCCACTAGATTTCTGTTCTCTTCTTTCCATGGAAAAGAAACAATCTGGGAGACAGATCCCAAATTATTCAGTTCCACTTAGCTCAGGCAAACCAGACCTGAATTAAAACAGCTTTTGTCCTGGTTTCTCCACCACCCCAACCTTGCCCCAGTATGTGGCAGATCAGATGCAGCCCCTCCTGCCCCACTATCCTTCTGGAATCTTCTGTAGCACCTCTGAGCTCAGGGACAGCGTAGAAACTTACTGAGTCAGGAATGCCAGCAGTGGAAAAGGATGACTGTTCTCCAAATCTCCCCAGACCCTCCCTCTGCCTTTGACCAGGCTAGGGGTGCCAGGAGGACAAAGCTGGATGTGGACTCCCTCTTGCTAGAACACCAGAATCACAATTAGCTGCTGGACAATCATCAACAGGAAGACACTGGAACTCACCAAAAAAGATACCCCACATCAAAAGACAAAGGAGAAGCCACAATGAGATGGTAGGAGGGACACAATCACAGTAAAATCAAATCCCATAACTGCTGGGTGGGTGACTCACAGACTGGAGAACACTTATACAACAGAAGTCCACTCACTGGAGTGAAGGTTCTGAGCCCCACATCAGGTTCCCAACCTGGGGCTCTGGCAACGGGAAGAGGAATTCCTAGAGAATCAGATTTTGGAGGCTAGTGGTGTTTGACTGCAGGACTTCAACAGGACTGGGGGAAACAGAGACTCCACTCTTGGAGGCCACACACAAAGTAGTGTGCCTATCGGGACCCAGGGAAAGGAGCAGTGACCCCAGGGGAGACTGAAACAGACCTACCTGCTAGTGTTGGAAGGTCTCCTGCAGAAGTGAGAGGTGGCTGTGCTCACCGTGGGGACAAGGACACTGGCAGCAGAAGTTCTGGGAAGTACTCCTTGGTGTGAGCCCTCCCAGAGTCCGCCATTAGCCCCACAAAAGAGCCCAGGTAGGCTCCAGTGTTGGGCTGCCTCAGGCCACAGAAACAACAGGGAGGGAAGCCAGCCCCACTCATCAGCAGTCAAGCGGATTAAAGTTTTACTGAACTCTGCCCACCAGAGCAACAGTCAGCTCTACCCACCACCAGTCCCTCCCATCAGGAAACTTGCACAAGCATCTTGCATAGCCTCATCCACCAGAGGGCAGACAGAAGCAAGAAGAACTACAATCCTGCAGCCTGTGGAACAAAAACCACATTCACAGAAAGATAGACAAGATGAAAAGGCAGAGGACTATGTACCAAATGAAGGAACAAGATAAAACCCCAGAAAAACAACTAAATGAAGTGGAGAGAGGCAACCTTCCAGAAAAAGAATTCAGAATAATGATAGTGAAGATGATCCAGGACCTCGGAAAAAGAATGGAGGCAAAGATCGAGAAGATGCAAGAAATGTTTAACAAAGACCCAGAAGAATTAAAGAACAGACAAACAGAGATGAACAATACAATAACTGAAATGGAAACTACACTAGAAGGAATCCATAGCAGAATAACTGAGGCAGAAGAACTATAAGTGACCTGGAAGACAGAATGGTGGAATTCACTGCTGTGGAACAGAATAAAGAAAAAAGAATGAAAAGAAATGAAGACAGCCTAAGAGACCTCTGGGACAACATTAAGTGCAACAATATTCTCATTATAGGGGTCCCAGAAGGAGAAGAGAGAGAAAAAGGACCCAAGAAAATATTTGAAGAGATTATAGTTGAAAACTTCCCTAACATGGGAAAGGAAATAGCCACCCAAGTCCAGGAAGCACAGCAAGTCCCATACAGGATAAACTCAAGGAGAAACACGCTGAGACACATAGTAATCAAACTGGCAAAAATTAAAGACAAAGAAAAATTACTGAAAGCAGCAAGGGAAAACCAACAAATAACATACAAGGGAACTCCCATAAGGTTAACAGCTGATTTCTCAGCAGAAACTCTACAAGCCAGAAGGAAGTGGCATGATATACTTAAAGTGATGAAAAGGAAGAACCTACAACCAAGATCACTCTACCCAGCAAGGATCTCATTCAGATTCGATGGAGAAATCAAAAGCTTTACAGACAAGCAAAAGCTAAGAGAATTCAGCACAATGAAACCAGCTCTACAACAAATGCTAAAGGAACTTCTCTAAGTGGGAAACACAAGAGAAGAAAAGGACCTACAAAAACAAACCCAAAACAATTAAGAAAATGGTAATAGGAACATGCATATTGATAATTACCTTAAATGTGAATGGATTAAATACTCCAACCAAAAGACACAGGCTTGCTGAATGGATACAAAAACAAGACCCATCTATATTCTGTCTACAAGAGACCCACTTCAGACCTAGGGACACATACAGACTGAAAGTGAGGGGATGGAAAAATATATTCCATGCAAATGGAAATCAAAAGAAAGCTGGAATAGCAATACTCGTATCAGATAAAATAGACTGTAAAATAAAGAATGTTACAAGAGACAAGGAAGGACACTACATAATGATCAAGGTATCAATCCAAGAAGAAGACATAACAATTATAAATATATATGCACCCAACATAGGAGCACCTCAATACATAAGACAACTGCTAACAGCTATAAAAGAGGAAATCTACAGTAACACAATAATAGTGGGGGATTTTAACACCTCACTTACACCAAGGGACAGATCATCCAGACAGAAAATTAATAAGGCAACACAAGCTTTAAATGACACAATAGACCAGATAGATTTAAATGATATTTATAGCACATTCCATCAAAAAACAGCAGATTACACTTTCTTCTCAAGTGCACACGGAACATTCTCCAGGATAGATCACATCTTGGGTCACATATCAAGCCCCAGGAAATTTAAGAAAATTGAAATCATATCAAGCATCTTTTCTGACCACAACACTATGAGATTAGAAATGAATTACAAGGAAAAAAACGTAAAAAACACAAACACATGGAGGCTAAACACTACATTACTAAATAAACAAGAGATCACTGAAGAAATCAAAGAGGAAATAAAAACATACTTAGAGACAAATGACAATGAAAACATGATGATCCCAAACCTATGGGATGCAGCAAAAGCAATTCTAAGAGGGAAGTTTATAGCTATACAAGCCTACCTTAAGAGACAAGAAAAATCTCAAATAAACAATCTAACCTTACACCTAAACGAACTAGAGAAAGAACAACAAACAAAACCCAAAGTCAGCAGAAGGAAAGAAATCATACAGATCGGAGCAGAAATAAATGAAATAGAAACAAAGAAAACAATAGCAAAGATCAATAAAACTAAAAGCTGGTTCTTTGAGAAGATAAACAAAATTGATAAACAATTGGCCAAACTCTTCAAGAAAAAGAGGGAGAGGACTCAAATCAATAAAATTAGAAATGAAAAAGGAGAAGTTACAACAGATACCGCAGAAATACAAAGCATCCTAAGAGACTACTACAAGCAACTCTATGCCAATAAAATGGACAACCTGGAAGAAATGGACAAATTCTTAGAAAGGTATAACCTTCCAAGACTGAACCAGGAAGAAATAGAAAATATGAACAGACCAATCACAAGTAATGAAATTGAAACTGTGATTTAAAATGTTCCAACAAACAAAAGTCCAGGACCAGAAGGCTTCACAGGTGAATTTTATAAAACATTTAGAGAAGAGCTAACACCCATCCTTCTCAAACTCTTCCAAAAAATTGCAGAGGAAGGAACACTCCCAAACTCATTCTATGAGGCCACCATCACCCTGATACCAAAACCAGAAAAAGATACTACAAAAAAAGAAAATTACAGACCAATATCACTGATGAATAGAGATGCAAAAATCTTCAACAAAATACAAACAAACAGAATCCAACAACACATTAAAAGGATCATACACCATGATCAAGTGGGATTTATCCCAGGGATGCAAGGATTCTTCAATATATGTAAATCAATCAATGTGATAAACCATATTAACAAATTGAAGAACAAAAACCATATGATCATCTCAGTAGATGCATAAAAAGGTTGTGACAAAATTCAACACCCATTTATCATAAAAACTCTCCAGAAAGTGTACATAGAGGGAACCTATCTCAACATATTAAAGGCCATATACGACAAACCCATAGGAAACATCATTCTCAATGGTGAAAAACTGAAAGCATTTCCTCTAAGATCAGGAACAAGACAAGGAGGTCCACTCTCACCACTATTATTCAACATAGCTTTGGAAGTCCTAGCCATGGCAATCAGAGAAGAAAAAGAAATAAAAGGAATACAAGTTGGAAAAGAAGAAGTAAAATTGTCACTGTTTGCAGATGACATGATACTATACATAGAGAATCCTAAAAATGCCACCAGAAAACTACTAGAGCTAATCAATGAATTTGGTAAAGTTGCAGGATACAACATTAATGCACAGAAATCTCTTGCATTCCTATACACTAATGATGAACAATCTGAAAGAGAAATTAAGGAAACACTCCCATTTACCATTGCAACAAAAAGAATAAAATACCTAGGAATAAACCTACCTAAGGAGACAAAAGACCTGTATGCAGAAAACTATAAGACACTGATGAAAGAAATTAAAGATGATACCAACAGATGGAGAGATATACCATGTTCTTGGATTGGAAGAATCAATATTGTGAAAATGGCTATACTACCCAAATCAATCTATAGATTCAATGCAATCCCTATCAAATTACCAATGGCATTTTTTACAGAACTAGAACAAAAAAATCTTAAAATTTGTATGGAGACACAAAAGACCCTGGATAGCCAAAACACTCTTGAGGGAAAAAAACGGAGCTGGAGGAATCAGGCTCCCGGACTTCAGACTATACTACAATGCTACAGTAATCAAGACAATATGGTACTGGCACAAAAGCAGAAACATAGATCAATGGAACAAGATAGAAAGCCCAGAGATAAACCCATGCACCTATGTTCAACTAATCTATTATAAAGGAGGCAAAGATATACAATGGAGGAAAGACAGTCTCTTCAATAAGTGGTGCTGGGAAAACTGGACAGCTACATGTAAAAGAATGAAATTAGAACACTCCCTAACACCATACACAAAAATAAACTCAAAATGGATTACAGACCTAAATGTAAGACCGGACACTATAAAACTCTTAGAGGAAAACATCAGAAAGACACTCTTTGACATAAATCACAGCAAGATCTTTTGTGATCCACCTCTTAGTGTAATGGAAATAAAAACAAGTGTAAACAAATGTGACCTAATGAAACTTCAAGGCTTTTGCACAGCAAAGGAACCATAAACAAGACGAAAAGACAACCCTCAGAATGGGAGAAAATATTTGCAAACGAATCAACAGAAAAAGGATTAATCTCCAAAATATATAAACACCTCATGCAGCTCAATATTAAAAAAACAAACAACCCAATCCAAAAGTGGGCAGAAGACCTAAATAGACATTTCTCCAAAGAAGACATACAGATGGCCAAGAAGCACATGAAAAGCTGCTCAACATCACTAATTATTAGAGAAATGCAAATTAAACCTACAATGAGATATCAAGGTATCAGTTAGAATGGGCATCATCAGAAAATCTATAAACAACAAATGCTGGAGAGGGTGTGGAGAAAAGGGAACCCTCTTGCACTGTTGGTGGGAATGTAAATTGATACAGCCACTATGGACACAGTATGGAGGTTCCTTAAAAAACTAAAAATAGGGCTTCCCTGGTGGCGCAGTGGTTGAGAGTCCGCCTGCCGATGCAGGGGACATGGGTTCGTGCCCCTGTCTGGGAGGATCCCACATGCCACAGAGCGACTGGGCCCATGAGCCATGGCCACTGAGCCTGCTCGTCCGGAGCCTGTGCTCTGCAACGGGGGAGGCCACAACAGTGAGAGGCCCGCGTACCGCAAAAAAAAAAAAACACACCTAAAAATAGAATTACCATATGACCCAGCAATCCCACTACTGGGCATATACCCAGAGAAAACCATAATTCAAAAAGACACATGCACGCCAATGTTCATTGCAGCACTATTTACAACAGCCA
Organism: Kogia breviceps; assembly: GCF_026419965.1. Classification (NCBI taxonomy): domain Eukaryota; kingdom Metazoa; phylum Chordata; class Mammalia; order Artiodactyla; family Physeteridae; genus Kogia; species Kogia breviceps. The sequence goes on from NC_081323.1 coordinate 75,853,495, forward strand.
GGTCATGGAAGCAACCTAAATGCGCATTGACAGACGAATGGATAAAGAAGATGTGGTACATATATACAATAGAATATTACTCAGCCATAAAAAGGAATGAAATGGGGTCATTTGTAGAGATGTGGATGGATCTAGAGACTGTCATACAGAGTTAAGTAAGTCAGAAAGAGAAAAACAAATATCATATATTAACGCTTGTATGTGGAACCTAGGAAAATGGTACAGATGAACCGGTTTGCAGGGCAGAAATTGAGACACATATGTAGAGAACAAACATATGGACACCAAGGGGGGAAAGCGGCAGGGGTGGTGGTGGTGGTGGTGGTGGTGGTGTGATGAATTAGGCAATTGGGATTGACATGTATACACTGATGTATATAAAACTGATGACTAATAAGGACCTGATATATAAAAAAATAAATAAAATTTAAAAATTAAAAAAAAACAAAACAAAACTGGATGTGACTGACTCATGATCCCACTAGGCTGAGAAGATGAGTAACTGGGGGGTGTCCACCCCTTCCTTGCTTATATCATCCCCTTCAATTGCCATCTTTTTCTGGAAATGTCAAAGCCATGATTCACTGAAATAGGGCTGTGAGTTTTAGACACCCTAAGGTCTTGGCTGGAGCCTCACTGTCCTCATCTGTAAAATGAGTGTGCTGAATTAAGAACCCATCCTGTTCTACACTTTTATGATCCAAGTTATCCTTGACAAAGGCAAGGTGCCTTACCGTGACTTTTCTCTGAAGCATCATGGAAGTACGTTGGGCAGCTTGAGAGAAGAGATGGAGTCTTACTGGTCCAACATTCTTATCTTGTCCATCCTCACTCATCCAGGGTGGAACCCAAGTCTAAGAAAAGAGAGCGAAGGAAAGGCCAGGTTCAAGGTCCTTCGAAGGCTGGTGGTCTCTCGACCTGTCCACAACAGCAGCCCTGAGTCTCCCAGACTTCTTCTGGTTTAAATCATTTCTGGTTGTCTTTTATCCTCTCCAGGATCTGGACCACTTCTCCTTTCTCTTTATTGGGTTTTTCTGTCACAATTTCCTTCTTGGAATTGAACCGCTGCACCCTCGCTCTCTCCCTCTCTCAAATTTTCTTCATCGCCAAGAATTCCAGGGCCTTTATCCAGCCATGTTGTGTCTGAGGTCTCCTCAGGGCTGCTCCCCTCCGGGTGACATTGCTACTCCCATCCCTGTCCCCTCCCTCTCCCCCACTGCCCTGGCACAGCCCAACTCCAGGGTCACCAACGGCCTCTGTAGCCAGATCCAGAGACTTCCTCATTTCTTACTTCACTCAGTGTCACTTGACAGCAGCCTGTGATGTTGTTCATACTCCTTCTCTCCACGCTGCCTTTGCACTGTGCCCTTCTCTCTCCGTCTTCGCGGACACTTTCTTTCCCCACCTTCTTGAGCCCCTATTCTGTGGCCATCATTGACATTTCTTGGGACCCAGCTCAGGCCCATTTTTCTCCTTCCTCTTCACACTCCCATCAGGATCTCATCCAGCACTTCTGCCGATGGTTTCAGAACTCATCTCCAGCCCATACTTTTCTCCTGAGATCCAGCCCTGCACACCCTTCAGGATGTGGAGGCTTCCCCCCTTGGGAAGCACACTTACCTAACACAATAATCATCATAGCATAGTAAGGATAATAGCCAATAATAAAAGCTCTTAAATAGTCTTTTGAGCATTTTCACACTTACAAACTCAACTGTCTCAGCAACAATAGGAGGTGTGTATTTTTATTAACACCCCATTTTGCAGAGGAGGAAACAGGCATAGAGAGGTCAGAAGAGCCCACGCTTTTCTTTTTTTAACTTTAAAAAATTTTATTTTTTAAAGTTTGTATTTTTATCAAAGTTATACATAGGCACAGTCAAATTATTTTACAAGCTTTGCTATGAAAAATATCAGGCCCTTATCCTTTCCCTCCACATCTCCCTCCCTGGAGCCGTCATTTTCAATGAAAGAGCCCAGATAAAGGAGGGAAGGATATACAGTGGAGAAAAGACAGCCTCTTCAATAAGTGGTGCTGGGAAAACTGGACAGCTACATGTAAAAGTATGAAATTAGAACACTCCCTAACACCACACACAAAAATAAACTCAAAATGGGTTAAAGACCTAAATGTAAGGCCAGACACTATCAAACTCTTAGAGGAAAACATAGGCAGAACACTCTATGACATAAATCACAGCAAGATCCTTTATGACCCATCTCCTAGAGAAATGGAAATAAAAACAAAAATAAACAAATGGGACCTAATGAAACTTAAAAGCTTTTGCACAGCAAAGGAAACCATAAACAAGACCAAAAGACAACCCTCAGAATGGGAGAAAATATTTGCAAGTGAAGCAACTGACAAAGGATTAATGTCCAAAATTTATAAGCAACTCAGGCAGCTCAATAACAAAAAAACGAACAACCCAATCCAAAAATGGGCAGAAGAACTAAATAGACATTTCTCCAAAGAAGATATACAGATTGCCAACAAACACATGAAAGAATGCTCAACATCATTAATCATTAGAGAAATGCAAATCAAAACTACAATGAGATATCATCTCACACCGGTCAGATTGGCCATCATCAAAAACTCTAGAAACAATAAATGTTGGAGAGGGTGTGGAGAAAAGGGAACCCTCTTGCACTGCTGGTGGGAATGTAAATTGATACAGCCACTATGGAGAACAGTATGGGGGTTCCTTAAAAAACTAAAAATAGAACTACCATATGACCCAGCAATCCCACTACTGGGCATATACCCTGAGAAAACCATAATTCAAAAAGAGTCATGTACCAAAATGTTCATTGCAGCTCTATTTACGATAGCCAGGACATGGAAGCAACCTAAGTGTCCATCAACAGATGGATGGATAAAGAAGATGTGGCACATATATACAATGGAATATTACTCAGCCATAAAAAGAAATGAAACTGAGTTATTTGTAATGAGGTGGATAGACCTGGAGTCTGTCATACAGAGTGAAGTAAGTCAGAAGGAGAAAAACAGATACTGTATGCTAACACATATATATGGACTCTAAGAAAAAAAATGTCATGAAGAGATTAGTGGTAGGACGGGAATAAAACACAGACCTACTAGAGCATGGACTTGAGGATATGGGGAGGGGGAAGGGTAAGCTGTGACGAAGTGAGAGAGTGGCAGGGACATATATACACTACCAAATGTAAATTAGATAGCTAGTGGGAAGCTGCCGCATAGCACAGGGAGATCAGCTCTGTGCTTTGTGACCACCTAGAGGGGTGGGATAGGGAGGGTGGGAGAGACGGTGACGCAAGAGGGAAGAGATATGGGAACATATGTATATGTATAACTGATTCACTTTGTTGTAAAGGAAAAACTAACACACTATTGTAAAACAGTTATACTCCAATAAAGATGTTAAAAAAAAAAAGAATCCATGAGTTCATAGTGACGGGAAGAAAGAGAGGAGGGAAGAAGGAAGAGAAAAGAGAGGGAGGGAGAAAAGCAGGGAGAGAAAACTCTTCTGTACAATAAAGGGCCAACTAATAAATACAGAAGGAATAACAGAGTTAGAAAACCACCACCTTACAACAATCCTAGCAGCAACTAATTTAGGCAAAATGGGTAATAGATATTCACACAGCCTCAAAGTAGCCTCTCATAGATTTTGTATTAATCACAGAAGGAAATAGAGTTAACTTCACAGTGGAGAAATCCATTAACCACTACTTAACCAAGGGATCGATCCAAGTTGACATCACCAATAATGGAAAACCCTACATCGTGTGTCTCCCAGAGTGTGGCACCGAGAAGGACACAACATGCATTGTGTATTGCTCCCACACAAATGCAAAACTTGATTCTAATTATGAGGTGCTGGATATACAGAAATGGAGGGAGATTCTTCAAAACTACTGGTCTGTATGTTTCAAAAATATCAGTAACATGAAAGACAAAGAAAGGCTGAGGAATCATTCCAGATTAAAGGGAACTAAAGACATGACAGCTAAATATAATGAATGATTCCAGATTCCAGTCCTGGATAGAAGAAGGGGAATGTCTGTCAAGGATATTAACGGGAAACTTAGCAACATTTGAATATGGACTAAGCATTAGATATAGTATTGTCTCAATGTTAAATATTTTGAATTTGATCATTGTGTTGTGGTTGCATAAGAGAATGACTTTGTTCTTTGGAAAATCTCACTGAAGTAATTAAGGGTAAAGTGAACACATTGTCTGAAACTTACTCTCAGTTGTTACAGAAAATAAATTGTGTGTGTGTGTTTGAGTAAATTCCACAATCAAGAAGTGGAAAAAAGCCAGGATTTGAATTCATAAGATTTATAAGTTTATTAGCATAAAGTTATAAGTGATTGTAAAATGCTAAAAATTGGTGAATCATCTTGAAGGATGATGGAATTTATTGTACTATTCTTGCACCTTTTCTAAAAATTTGAAATCTTTTCAAAACAAAAAGTCAAAAATAAAAATATACGTAAGTAGAAAAAAAAAAGAGCACAAACACTTTTAAAAAAAATTAAATTAAATTTATTTTTATTATTTTTAAAAATTTTTAGTGGAGTATAGGTGATTTACAATGTTGTGTTAGTTTCTGTACAGAAAAGTGAATCAGTTATACATATACATATATCCACTCTTTAAAATTCTTTTCCAGCATAGGTCATTACAGAGTATTGAGAAGAGTTCTCTGTACTATACAATAGGTCCTTATTAGTTATCTATTTTATATATATAGTGTGTATATGTCAATCCCAATCTCCGAATTTATCCCTCCCCACCCCCCTTTCCCCCATGGCAACCATTAGTTTGTTTTTTATGTCTGTGACTCTATTTCTGTTTTGTGAATAAGTTCATTTGTACCATTTTTTTAGATTCCACATATAAGTGATATCATATAATTGTTTTTCTCTGACTTATTTCAGGTCCATCCATGTTGCTGCAGATGACATTATTTCATTCTTTTTTATGAGTCCAAACTCTTAAACACCATGTTTTGGTTTCCTTAACACCAAAGTTGCCCTAGCCCACCCCCGTCCCTCCTCCAGCTCAGGGACCATCACGACTTCACGCCTTAGGGACAAGTCAGCCTTCAGTTCATCCACAGGCCCCCATCACCTCCCTCCTGAATGATCTGTCTCCAGCTAGCTCCCAAGGAAACTGTGCCCTACACAGCCCCTCTTTCTAGCTTTCTGAAACATAAAATTGAAGATCTCAGTCTTCATAATTAGCTTCTATGCTTCCCTCTGTCCTCGAGATAAAATCAACAGGCCTTAAGGGGGCTTTCTGGGCCTGGGGCCTGCTTCCCCTTCCCTCCTCCCCCACTGACCTCATCTCTTGTCACTTCCTACCTCCCACTGTCTGGTTTCTACCACTGATTTCCTAAGAGGCCCTCCTATCTCATGCCACTTCCACAGTTGGCCAACCCTTCTGATATACGCTCCCCTCTAGTCAGTTGCCTTCAAGACTCAGATCAAGTGTCACCTCTTCAGTGAAGCCTTCCTGGAAATCCACATGCTTCCAAACTGGGTAAGATACCTTGTGACCGATGGGTACCTTCTCCTCTCACAGCAATGTCTTGCTGTTTACATATTTTTCTTCTCCACTGACCACAGGGCTGGGGCCTTGTGGCTTGTGTTTTCTCCTGCTTACAGAGGGCTTGCATAATCAGCCTCAAATTAGACTTGTTGAATAAGTTATGAACAAATGAGCAAATACCCACTCTGTACCCCCTCCTAGGGTCCAGCCACTTGACTCCTGGGCCCAGAACTTTCCAGGTCCAAAAAGGAGGGTTCCTACCAGAGTTTCTCTTAGGGCCCTGATCCCACCTTGGCATCTACCCCTTCCCCTCCCCAGGTTAACTGAAGTTTCAAGGTCAAGGGGAAACTTTTGCCAGTACAATGAGGGAAACTGGAGAGGGAGGGCAGGGCAGGAGATTTGCATCCACCCGAGCCTAGGGTGGGGACACAAAGAGAAGCAAGTCATGTCATCTCTGAACTCAGAGCATGTGGGCTGCCTGACTGACCTCTTTCTCTTCTTATTTTAGTTGCATTCTCCTCCCTCCACCTCTGAGTCATGCTGACAACTTCCCTCCCTACCTCTGGCCTCCTGTGCCCCTCTCTGTTCACTTGCTTTCTTGGCACCTTGGTTCAGCTGTTTCCCTGGTGGCTCTGATGCTCCGATGCCCATGTCTGACCTTCCAGTCATGACCTGGACCAGGATTTTCCTCCTCCTGTTGATGGGTAAGCTGAGAGTCACGAGGAAGGGGGAGGAGGGCATGGGGGTCCAGGCAGGGAGAGAGCTGAGAGTGCATGCTTTGGACTCAGACATTAGGGGAGGGATCTGGAGTTACACCGGGTTTGGGATCTGGAGTTTGTGGAGGTTGAGAGGATACTGAACCAATTTTAGGGAGGTTCAAGAGATTCTGGAAGAGAGGCCAGTTGCCAGGAAAATCCAAACGTTTTTCAAGTAGGCAGAACGAGTCAATCTTTTTTTTTTTTTTCTTGCGGTACGCGGGCCTCTCACTGCTGTGGCCTCTCCCGTTGCGGAGCACAGGCTCCGGACGCGCAGGCTCAGCGGCCGTGGCTCACGGGCCCAACCGCTCCGCGGCATGTGGGATCTTCCCGGACCGGGGCACGAACCCGTGTCCCCTGCATCGGCAGGCGGATTCTCAACCACTGCGCCACCAGGGAAGCCCACGAGTCAATCTTATACTCTGTCCACTGCATCCGTTTGGCCCCAAGTTTTCCTGTATTCTTCCTCATAGGATCCCAGGGGGAGGGGTGGGGAAGGAGTGTCTTTAGAGCTTGGGCGTTGCTCTGTGGAAATGAAGAACTGAAACTTGCTAGCAGACCAGTGGGTGAACAGCTGTCTCTGCACCATCTGAAGGAGAGAAGCAGGGCTGAGCCTGGGGGTCCAGAAGACCGGGAGATGCTGGGGCATTGCGACTGGAGGGGACAGTGAGGGAGGGGCTGGGGGCCAGGGAGATGGAACAGAAGGGAGGCCCTTCACCAAAGTGTGTCTCCTCACCCTCCTCCCCAGCCCTGGCTTCTTCTTTCTGCTTCAACTTGGACATAGAGCAGCCAACAACCTTCCGTGTGGACAGTGCTGGGTTTGGATACAGCGTGGTCCAGTATGCCAACTGGTGAGGACGGTGTGGTATCTGGCCTTTGGCTCTCATCCAGTCCTCCCCTGCCCCTCCCCACATCCCTCTCTTTATTCACAAACTCTCCTCTGTCTGCCATGGCAATTCCCGCCAAGGCTATGAAGAGTTGGACTGAAAGAAGGGCCATTTTGCCAACTCGAGGACCCCAGCTAACTTTATTTATTTATTAAGCAATTACAAAGTGCCAGGCACCCTTTTGTGGGCACTGATTTCATCCTCACAGCAACCTTATGATGTAGGAATCCATCACTCAACTAATGTTTATTGAGCATCTATTACTAAATGTCTCAGGAGCCAGGCATACACCAGAGCATAAAAGAGACAAAAATCTCTCCCATGAGGAATTTAAATTGTTATTAATCTCCACTTTACAGATGAGGAAACTGAGGCTCAGAGAGGGGAAACAAACTGGTCAAGTGGCAGTCTGGCTCTGGCATCCACACTCTTAGCTGCCATGTTCTTTTCTCCCCCCAGGCTGGTGGTTGGAGCCCCCCAGGCGATAAAGGCGGCCAATCAAACGGGCGGCCTCTACCAGTGCGACTACAGCATGGGCAAGTGTGAACCCATCCCCCTGCCGGGTGAGTCACTGCCCCCCGGCTGAGACCCAGGTCCGGGCTCCCGTGCTCTGGGGGACTGTGGAGAGCACAGGAGACCCACTTCCTGGCTTCAGCTCTGTCTGCAGACCCTTACCCTCAGACAGGCTTCCTGACCCACTCAGAGTCTCCCTTCCCAACGCACCCCTGCACCCCCATACCTCCATCAATACCTGAGAGCCCCCTTCACCTGTCAGACCCCCTAATCTCCCAGAGATGAGGTGCTCCCTGCCTCCCCTGTCCTGAGGGTGACCATGCACACATCTGTACCTTCAGTGCCTCCAGAGGCTGTGAACATGTCCCTGGGCCTGTCCATGGTGGCCACCACCAGCCCCTTTCGGCTGCTGGTGAGTTGCCCTGGGTCACGGGAGCATCCTGAGGGAAAGAGTGGGGACCTGGGGCTGCTGGTGCTGGGGGTCTCGTGAAGGATGAAGGTGCTGGAATGGGAGGGTGGGACAGAAGCAGGGGCAACCCCTCCCACCAAGCCCCTCTGTCCACAGGCCTGTGGCCCCACCGTGCACCATGCCTGCAGGGAGAACATGCACTTGACCGGGTTTTGCTTCCTGCTGGTCTCCCCGTCCTGGCAGGCCCAGAGAATCCCGGCTGCCCTGCAGGGTGAGTGTTTGGGGCCACTGAGTCCTTCAAGGTACCTATACACATCTGACTCTGGTTTGCAGTGGAGCCAGAGACACCGCAAAGTGGATAAAAAAAGAGGGATCCAGAAAAAAAATTTACTGGATGGTATTGTGATTCCAAACATGGGCTGGAGGGGTCACCGGCTGCTTTTACAGCTGCCCCATCACTGTCCCACCGCAGGACCTTTCCTAGGACCTTTTCCTCTCTGAGCTTCAGTTTCTTCATCTGCCTGTGGGATAATATCACACCCAACACTGAGAGTAACATACAATGATCCTCGGCTAGGGCTTAGCACAGTGCCTGGCATGTGGTGAGGGCTCAGTTAATGCCAGCTGCAAGAATTTTTAGAGTGAAGGGCATTTATTTTCACACAATGCACCCTGCAGCATAGCCAACTAGTTCATGCAGCAGGTTGGGAAAGGGTGATGTGGGTGCAGGCAGTCTGAGCAGCGTGTATGTATGTGTGTGTATGAGTATATGTGTATGTGTGTATGTATGTGTATGAATATATGTGTATGTGTGTGTATGAGTATATGTATATGTGTATGTATGTGTATGTGTGTATGAGTATATGTGTATGTATGTGTGTGTATGAGTATATGTATGTGTATGTGTGTGAGTGTGTGATGTATGTATACATGTATATGTGTGTGTTGTGTTATGTGTGTGTGTGTGTAGTGTATGCATATATGTGTATGTGTGTATATGTACGTGTGTGTGTGCATGTTGAGGCGCAGGACCCGGCTTCCCTGGTGCTGACACGGAAGGGGTATGAAGAGGTGGAACAGTGAGCTTTTCAGACCCCCCATCCAGGGCAGGCCGAGGCCCCTCCCTGGTTTCACATTCACACTCAGGCCGTTGGGGAGACTGACGTCTGGGGCCCTGAATGGGGTGCCCCTCCCAGTGCCTCCTAGGTTCTAGATTCATCCACAGGTGCCTGGGCTACCATCAGGACACCCGTCTCTCTGATGGGAAGCCTTGGGGTAGAAGGGGGCAGCTGGGAGCTAGATAGGAATCTCCCTGAGCAAGTCAGGCCAGGAGAGCTTCCGCTTCTGAGGACAGATTCTTCACTCACTCCGAGGAGAGTGGGGTCCAGACTGCAGCTGAGGACAGCACAGGACCAGTGTGCTGCTGTTGCCGGGGATGACGTTAAAAATATTTAACAAAAGTGCAGTTTGGTGCTGACCAGCTTGGGGTGTACCCGGGCCAGGGGCTGGAGCAAGGTCCTTTTAGTGCTGGATGGTGGGCATGTTGGGGGAGAAGGTGGGGTAGGGTCAGGGGGTGGGGCACGGACAGCCGAGGAAGAAGGAGGGGCCCCCAGCCTCTCACCATCTGGATTGGAGGAACTGTTCCTTTTTTATCAACCAGGTGTGAGCAGCTGAATCACAGATATGTCCTCTTTAGAGACTTCAGGACACCAAAGGGCCCTGCTCTAAGCAGGAATTAGGGCAGCCCCTGGGAGGGTGGGTTCTCGTGGCCAGGAGGCCTGGGCTTTGGGAGTGTCCCTTGGGGGACTGGTGCCACCTCCTTCTCCAGAGTGCCCAAGGCAGGAGCAGGACATCGTCTTCCTGATCGATGGTTCAGGCAGCATCTCCTACACCAATTTTGCCAAAATGCTGAACTTCGTGAAGGCTATGATGAGCCAGTTCCAGAGGCCCAGCTCCCAGGTGTGCTCTCAGGGGAGGGAAGGGAAGGGTGCAGCTGCCCCTAGCCCTCCCCTCCCCAGGGGAAGCTTGTGGGAGGAACCCCAGGGTTCTGGTGCCTTGGCCCGGCCGCCAGCCCTGTGTCGTTCTCCCAGTTCTCCCTGGTGCAGTTCTCTGACCAGTTCAAGGTGCACTTCACTTTCAAAGCTTTCGCAGACAGCTCAAACCCACTAAGCCTGCTGAACTCCGTACAGAAGCTGAATGGGTACACGCACACGGCCTCAGCCATCAGGAAGGTCACGTGAGTCCTGATTCCTCCCACGTCTTCCCCCAAAGCATCTGGGTCTTCCTTTAGGCCGCATCTGTCTCCAAGAGGAAGGGAGAGATGGGTACCGGAGTTCAGCCTGTGGTCTCCTTACCAAGCCGGGGGCCTCTGGGTGGGACGGGGGCATCACAGAGGAAGCGGCATCTCCCTGTTCTCACAAAGGCATCAGAGGCTAAGCAGCAGCTCTGTTCACCGGCCTCTGGACCCTCATCTTCTCTGACAGAGAACAGCTGTTCAGTGCCTTGCATGGGGCCCGGAAAGATGCCTCCAAAATCCTCATCGTCATCACTGATGGGCAGAAACAATTTGACCCTCTGGATTACAAGGATGTCATTCCCAGTGCTGAGGCTGCTGGCATCATCCGCTATGCAATTGGGGTAGGATGTGGCGGTGCCCTCCCGCTGCTTCATCCCCTCTCGTCCTCTTAAGCCACCTTCCCTTCCAAGGACAGAAACCCCAGCTCTCTCAGCTTCTACTTCAGGATGAAAGCTCTGTTCCAGCCTGGGGTAGCCTCATCCTTTCCCTCAGCTCCTTGACGAGGCTGTCTGGGCCTCATTTTTCTTGCCTGTACCCTGGTGTAATAATATTAACCTTGCAGGGTTATTGGAGGATCCCAGCATCCAGCAGGCATATGATAGCTATGATTATTTTCCCTGAATTGGTCTTTGCTGGGCACAGGTGGGATTGGCTTTTCAATATGCATCTTCCTGGCAAGAGTTAAAGGACATCGCATCGGAGCCCTCCCAGGAACATATATTTAAAGTGGAGAACTTTGATGCTTTGAGAGACATTCAGAACCAACTGAAAGACAAGATCTTTGCCATTGAGGGTAAGTCAGAGATGGAACTACTCACTTCAGAAGCCCTCACCCGTAAATGTTTTTCCTTCTAGAACCTGGACCCCATGGGCCAGTCTTTCCCTTTGGGTATTAGTCTCCAACATGAGATCCTCTTAAAGCTGAGCTCCTTCTTGAACCTGGCAAAGCCTGTCTTTCCCCATGGATCCTAGGTGTCATGCCTTTCCGCAGGTACGCAGACCATAAGCAGCAGTTCCTTTGAACTGGAGATGTCCCAGGAGGGCTTCAGTGCTGTGTTCACGCCTGTGAGTGGGGCCCCTTTCAGGCCACTGATGTCGGGTGAGGCAGAGATAGGAGGCGGGAAGGCAAAGGGTGAGCTGCAGGCGAGTGGGCGGAGTCAGTGGCAGCCATTGCTTCGGAATAGGCTGTCTTCTTCTTCTTCCCACCCGCTCAGCCCTGGAATCCTTTCCTCCCAGGATGGACCAGTGCTGGGGGCTGTGGGGAGCTTCAGCTGGTCCGGAGGCGCCTTCCTGTACCCCCCAAATAGGAGCCCCGCCTTCATCAACATGTCTCAGGAGCGCGCGGACACGAGGGACTCTTACCTGGGTGAGGCGAGGCTGTGGCCGGAGGGCCGGGCGGGAGACGGGCGGCCTGGGAAGGGCGGGGCGCGGGCGTGGGGAGTGGAAGCCTCTGTGCCGAGGCCTGGTCCCCTCAGGTTACTCCGCAGAGCTGGCCGTTTGGAAGCGGGTACACAGCCTGGTCCTGGGGGCCCCCCGCCATCAGCACACCGGGAAGGCTGTCATCTTCACCCAGGTGTCCGGGCAATGGAGGCCGAAAGCGGAAGTCACAGGGACCCAGGTTGGGCGTGGAGGAGGGTCTCCAGGGGCAGAGAGGGAGATGAAGGGGGTGCGGGGGCCCAGCAGGGAGGGGCCGGTATCTGGGGAGAGGCGGGACCCGGCGCAGAGCGGGTGCGGGGTAGCAGGACGACTCCACGCTCTGCCCTCCAGATCGGCTCCTACTTCGGGGCCTCCCTCAGCTCCGTGGACGTGGACAGAGATGGCAGCTCCGACCTGGTCCTCATCGGGGCCCCGCATTACTATGAGCAGAGCCGGGGGGGCCAGGTGTCCGTGTGCCCCTTGCCCCGGGGGGTGAGTGGCTGGTGAGACCCGGGCTGGGTGGGGTCTGGGTGTGGAGGGGTCGCGTGGGGTGGGACCTGAGGCTGCTTTTGTTCTGCAGAGGGCTAAGTGGCAGTGCGGTGCCGTCCTGCAAGGGGAGCAAGGCCACCCCTGGGCCCGCTTTGGGGCAGCTCTGACGGTGCTGGGGGATGTGAACGGGGACAGGCTGACGGACGTGGCCATCGGGGCCCCGGGAGAGCAGGAGAACCGGGGTGCTGTCTACCTGTTTCACGGAACCTCGGGCCTGGGCATCAGCCCCGCCCACAGCCAGGTGAGGCCGAGTCACTGTCGCTGTTGCCACAGCAACCTCCTCCAGGCTTTTCCCTGTCTTTGACACTGCTTCCTGGAAAATTCTTTTTTCCCTTGTCTTAATTTTTTTGTCCAGCACTGAGCACCTAGTAGACAGCAAGCAAAATCTGTGGAATTTGAGAAATGGAGACATTGTTACATTCCCTGCTTTGCATGGTGACTTGATACTTGAGTGGGTTCTCCACCCAAGCCTTTTAGTCCCCCAGCAGTTTTGCACTGTACATAGGCCAGACATTAGCAAACGCATTTTAGAGATGAAATCTGGGGCATGGAGAAGATAAGTGCCTTGACTTGTCCAAGGTTTATAGTGGATCAGGAATGATGATGAGGGAGGTTCCACCCTCCTGACTCTAACCCAATGCTCCGTCTCTTGGAGCCTCCCTTTGCCAGTCACCTTAGTTCTGGTGGCCTCAGTCTGCCTGTCCCCTCACCTCTTCATCTCCCTGGATGCCATGACTTTACTCTCTCCTGCCGTCAGTAATCCTGCCAAATGCCCATAGGTAGGAGCCTTTCACCCAAGGGGGCAGGGTTCCCTGAGAAGGGAGAGCTACTTCCCCTGGCGAAAGTTAAGGAAGCCCCAATTAAAAAATAAGGAAAGGATCTGAAAAGACTTTTCCTCGAAGATGATATACAAAGGACGAATACGCACGTGAAAAGATGTTCAGCACCATTAGTTACCAGTCATCAGGAAATCAAAACCACTTCACATCCACTAAGATGGCTAGAATCAGACAGACAGATGACAAGTGTTGGTGAGGGTGTGGAATATCTGACACTCTCATCCACTGCTGGTGGGAATGTGAAATGATGCAGCTACTTTGGAAAACAGCTCCTCAAAAGGTTAAACACAGGGTTACTATGTGACCTGGCAGTTCCACCCAAGAGAATTAAAAACATGACCGCACCAAAATAGTTACACATGATTGTTTATATTAGCATTATTTATAATAACCAAAAGGTGGAAATAACCCAAATGCCCATCAACTGATGGAACAGGTAAATAAAATGTGGTATACCCATACAATGGAATATTATTCAGCCATGAAAGGAACGAAACACTGACACATGCTACGACATGGATGAACCTTGAAAACATTATGCTAAGTGAAAGAAGCCAGACCCAAAGGACCACATATTGTATGATTCTATTTACATGAAGTGTCCAGAATAGGTAAATCTATAAAGACAGAAAGTAGATTAGTGGTTGTCAGGGGCTGGGGTGTAGAGGAGAATGAGGGACATGGGGATGACATGGTGGTGAGATCAGTTCTCCTGCACACAAGGCTGTCTGGCTGTGTTTGTACTATTTCTACCCCCTCTTCCTTGGTAATCGGTAAATTTCTCTTTCATTTTATTATTACTACTCTCAATGTCTGCCAGTCTCATCAGTGCCCAGAGATTTAAAGGGCATATTCTTAAAGGGACTGGTCGTTACAGGAGCCACGGAAATCAAAGGGGAGGGAGCCACAGGGAAGGTGGTCCAGGAGCGTAGAATCTGCATATGGGTGCAGCCCCTCCCCATCCCGACCGGGTCCCACCTTGTCTTCTGAAGAGACAGGGTGGCTACGGAGAGCAAAAAGGGGTCTTGGGCATGAGGTCAGAGCATCTGATTTCAAGTCTGGAATTGGCCTCTTAAAGGCCCTATGGCCTTGGCACCATCTGCAATGTCGGGGGTAGGGCTGGAGCCCTGATACTCATAATAGTAAGTTACTGACTCGTGGTTCTAAGAACTCCATGAATTAATTCATTTAATTCTCTGAGGTGTTATTATCCCAGCTGAGGGATGAGGAAACTGAGGCACAGAAAGACTGACTCCTGGCCTAAGGTCCCATGGCTCATAAGTGAAGGAGCCAAAATCAGAACCCAAGACTAACTAGCTGAGTGAGTGAACAACTCAGGTCATCAGGCCAGTCTTTCCATCTCCACTTCTTCATTTATGTGCTAGAAATCTTCCCTTGTCTCTAGTCACCATTTCCCCATCCCCACCTCTCTCTTTGGGCACTTCTTAGAGATATCTTTTTACTGCTCACCCCTTCGTTCTGTCTCCCATACCCCCAGCTCCCTGCTCCTCTCGTTCTTCTGTCCAACTTGTTTCCATCACCCCCCAACCTGACTTGCCTCTCCCTCTCTGGCCAGCGGATCACAGGTGCCCAGTTCTCCCCCAGCCTCCAGTATTTTGGGCAGTCGCTGAGCGGGGGTCAGGACCTCACCATGGATGGACTGGTGGACTTGGCTGTGGGGGCCTTGGGGCACGCGCTGCTGCTCAGGTGAGAACAGCCTTCCCCAGACACTCCCCGGGTGGTCCTGGGTCTGCCTAGGACACCAGCCTCCCTACCTGCCCTCCCAGGTTGTCCTCCCAGGACCAAGGGCCTGTCCTCAGCTCAGTGTTCTGCCTGCAGGACCAGACCTGTGCTTAGGGTGTGGGCAAACATCCACATCACACCTCCAGAGATCACCAAGTCTGTGTATGAGTGCCACCAGCAGCTGGCCTTTGCCCAGTCTCTGGGTGAGGCCATTGTCTGCCTTCGTGTTTCTCAAAGTCCCAAGAACCGGCTGGGTGAGTTATTTCCCCTCTGACCCAGGATGCCCTGATCCTGGGAGTCTGCAAGCCGAGGACTCCTGTCTCCTACCTCGCCCCTTGCCCAGCTGGGAAGTTCCTCACTCTCTCAGCCTTTTCTATCCCCCGCTTTCCCCTACAGCTAACGTCCAAAGCGTTGTGACCTTTGACCTAACCCTTGACCCTGGCCGCCTGAGTCCTCGTGCTGTCTTCGAGGAGACAAGGACTCGGAATCTGACTCGCGTTCGACACCTGGGGCTGACACAGCACTGCGAGCCTGTGAGGTTGCTCCTGCCGGTGAGGGGCCCTCAGAGTCCTGGGAATAGAGGCAGTTCTGAGGCTGGCAGGGGGCTGGGCAGGGAAAGAACGCGTGTGTTCTGGTCCTCGCTCCGCCCCAGCATGGCACACGGAATGCAGGAGGTACTTGAGGTACTTGACACATGTTGGTGGAGTGAGTGAGTGAATGGATGGATGAGGTTGGCTGCATCTGCCAGAGGCTACATGGCTGGATTTCAGGAAAACGAGTACGGCTGCTTCAGAGAGCCATGGGGCGATGGGGATGGGATCCTTTTATCCAACTCCTCCTCTGAGACAGGCCCTGTCCTTGTCACCAGGGACCCCGCAGTGGACAAAACAGTCATTCCCAGGGGGAGCTCTGGGGGAAGATCAAAAGTGATGAGATTCCTAAATAAGAGATGTCAGGTAGTGATGAAGGCTATGAAGAGAGATAAAGCTGGGGAGAGGACAGAGAGAGTGTAGGGGCGTCACTGGGAGCAGTTTGGGGAGACCCTGAGTAGAGTGCGTGAGCCTGTGGGAGGCTGCAGGAAGGATGTTCAAGACCAAGGACAACCACAGCAGAGGCTCTGCACGCAGACTCCTATGGATGAGCATTTATGGGGGGTGGGTAGGTACCACTGTTACTCCATTTTACGGATGAGGAGACGGGACCCAGCTAGTGGCTGCGACGGTGCGTTTCTTAGCCAACTGGTCCCTCCAATGTCCGTTTGCCAGGCCTGTGTGGAGGACTCGGTGACCCCCATCATCTTGCGTCTCAACTTCTCCCTAGTGGGCAAGCCTGTCTCTGGCTTTGGAAACCTCCAGCCTATGCTGGCAGTGGATGCCCAGAGATACTTCATGACCTCTGTGAGTTCTGGTGCTGGGCTCTTCCAGAGAGGGTGGAGGGTGTGGACTCCAGATCTTGGGGAAAACCCCTGCTTTCCCTTCACTCTCAGCTCCCCTTTGAGAAGAACTGTGGTGCCGATCACGTCTGCCAGGACGACCTCGGCATCTCCTTCGGGGTCTCAGGGTGAGCGTCCAGCCCCTCAGACTTCCCCTGGTCCCCCAGCCCCCTTCCTGGAACCCGGAACTCCCGCCCCTGGCTCTCCCTAACATCTCTACCCAGTGCTCTGGACCCAGACATCCTGTCCCCATCTCTCCCCTGCTTTCCCACTCTGTGTTTCATCCCCACACCGTTTCCAGCCTCAGTCACAGAATCACCTCCTCCCCTCTACTCCAACACCCAGCTTGAAGACCCTGATTGTGGGGAGTAACCTAGAGCTGAACTTGGAAGTGAGAGTGTGGAATGATGGCGAGGACTCCTATGGAACCACAATCACCTTCTTCTACCCGCCGGGGCTATCTTATCGACGTGTGGCAGGGGGCCAGGTATTGTCCTCTCTGGGGAAGGAAAGGCTGACGGTGGGGCATCAGCAGAGACTCCTGTGTTGGGTTCAAGGCTCAGGCAGGGCTTCCATTGTTTAACAGCCTCTTGTAAGCCAAGAGGGCTGGGCTGATCGTGGTTGGATGGATGTGGTTGTGTTGGCTGGGGCATGCATTGGCTCATTCTGTGTTCAACCCTGGGCTTGCATTTTAAGAATGACAGTCAGGAATGAGTTCCCAGGAGGCTGCTAATGTGAGGAGAGCAAGGACCCTGCCTTACATTTCTTTGTATTCCACATCGTATCAATATTCCTCTTTTAAAGGAAAACATATCTTGACCTTCAAATACTTTATTTTATTTTTTTAACATCTTCATTGGAGTACAATTGCTTTACAATGGTGTGTTAGTTTCTGCTTTATAACAAAGTGATTCAGTTATACATATACATGTATCCCCATATCTCCTCCCTCTTGCGTCTCCCTCTCACCCTCCCTTTCCCACCCCTCTAGGTGGTCACAAAGCACCAAGCTGATCTCCCTGTGATATGCAGCTGCTTCCCACTAACTATCTATTTTAAAATTTGTAACATATATAAGTCCATGACCCTCTCTCACTTCATCCCAGCTTACCCTTCCCCCTCCCTGTGTCCTCAAGTCCATTCTCTACATCTGCATCTTTATTCCTGTCCTGCCTCTAGGTTCTTCATGACCATTTTTTGTTTTTTAGATTCCATATATATGTGTTAGCTTACAGTGTTTGTTTTTCTCTTTCTGACTTACTTCACTCTGTATGACAGACTCTATGTCCATCCACCTCACTGCAAATAACTCAATTTTGTTCGTTTTATGGCTAATATTCCATTGTATATATGTGCCACATCTTCTTTATCCATTCATCTGTCGATGGACACTTAGGTTGCTTCCATGTCCTGGCTATTGTAAATAGTGCTGCAATGAACATTGTGGTACATGACTCTTTTTGAATTATGGTTTACTCAGGGTATATGCCCAGGAGTGGGATTGCTAGATCATATGGTAGTTCTATTTTTTGTTTTTAAGGCACCTCCATACTGTTCTCCATAGTGGCTGTATCAATTTACATTCCCACCAGCAGCACAAGAGGGTTCCCTTTTCTCCACACCCTCTGCAACATTTATTGTTTGTAGATGTTTTGATGATTCAGCTTTCAAATACTTTAAAACACTGTTCTGGGGAATTCCCTGGTGGTCCAGTGGTTTGGACTCGGTGCTCTCACTGCCGTGGCCTGGGTTCAATCCCTGGTTGGGGAACTAAGATCCCTCAAGCTGTGCAGCGTGGAAAATATAAAATAAAATAAAATTAAATTAAATTAAAAAGTAAGTAAAATAAAATAAAATACTGCTCTGTAGAAGAAAGAGTTGAATTTATTGGTTACTCTAGATCAGAGCTTGGCATACTTTATCTATAAAGGGCTAGATAGTAAATATTTCACCTTTGTGGGCCACAGAGTGTCTTCACATCTCAACTCTGCTGATGTAAGGTGAAAGCAGCCATTGACAATATGTGTATGAATGAGCATGGCTGTGTGCCAATAAAACTTTATTTATAAAAGTTGGGGGCTTCCCTGGTGGCGCAGTGGTTGAGAATCCGCCTGCCAATGCAGGAGACACGGGTTCGTGCCCTGGTCCGGGAAGATCCCACATGCCGCGGAGCAACTAAGCCCGTGAGCCATGGCCGCTAGGCCTGCGCATCCGGAGCCTGTGCTCCGCAATGGGAGAGGCCACAACAGTGAGAGGCCCGCGTACCGCAAAAAAAAAAAAAAAAAAAAAAAGTTGGTGCTGGGCTGTCATATGGCAATCCCTGTTCTAGAGGACAGAACTAGGACCACAGGGAGTCAAAGAGAAACAGATTTTTAACAAAAATTTTATTATGAAAAATTATGTTAAACATTTACAAAAGAAGAGAGTAGTTCAACAAACCTCCCCCAAAATTATCACCCAGATTCAACAATGATCAACGTTTCACCAGATTTATGTCACCTGTTTTTTTTTTCCCCCCCTTTACTCAAATTTTTTTTTCTTTTTTTTTTTTTTTTTTGTGTGTGTGTGTTTGTGTGTGTGTTACACGGGCCTCTCACTGTTGTGGCCTCTCCCATTGCGCAGCGCAGTCTCCGGACGCACAGGCTCAGCGGCCATGGCTCACGGGCCCAGCCGCTCCGCGGCATGTGGGATCTTCCCGGACCGGGGCACGAACCCGCGTCCCCTGCATCGGCAGGCGGAGTCTCAACCACTGCGCCACCAGGGAAGCCCTACTCAAATATTTTAAAACCAATCCCAGACATCCTGTCATCACACACCTTCCTATGTCACTGTTATGGACAGTAGGGACATCTTACGTGACCCTGCAGTCATTATCACACCTAATGAAATGAATGTTTCCTTGGTATTTAGACCATAATCAAATTTCCTTAACTGTCTTAAAAATATTTTTTAACTGGTTTATTTGAACCAACATCCTAACTAGGTCTGCACATAATGTTTGGTTGGTCTCCCATGTCTCTCTTAAGCTAGTCTTCCCAATGGGAGTATATTTTGATCAATGCATGAAGAAATACACTAGGAATGGCAGACTCCAGCTGTGTGAGGGGTGAACACCCTATCACTGGACTTACTCCTAGACACATCAACGAGATGCCATGTGTGGACCTTTGTTGGATATTGCATTTAAAAATGAACTGTAATGTAACATTTTTGGAGACCATCTAGGAAGACAGAACATGACCTGGATATTAGCTGATCTTAGGGATCAGCTTTTGTTGAGTATGATTTGTTGAGTCTTGTCTTATGTTAAAAAATACCCTTGTTTGTTGGTGATACACACTGAAGTCTTTCAAGATGAAAGTATGTGATGTTAGGAATGTGCTTTAAATTAATCAGGAAAAAAAAAAAGAATGGAGAACAGCTGAATAAAACAAGAGTAGAAAGATGTTGGTAATTTAAGCTGCGTGATGGGGCCATGGGGTAGATTTACCTAGTCTCTCCGCTTTTGAGTATATTTGAAATTTTCATAGTACAACCTTTTAAAAAGAACCATAAATAAAAAGGAAGAAAAGCAATTATACTCCAATAAAGATATTTTAAAAAAGGAAGAAATGCTAATAAATCTGGGATTTCTACATTAGGAAGAAGTTTGACCAGATAGTGTTTAAAGATTTTTTGTAAGAAACATAACCTTAAGGTAGATTCCAGGAAACTGTCAGTACTTTATGGAGTCTCGTTGGAACACTAACAAATGCTCACCGGCCTTGGTTCATCTGTGCTTCCTTAGAACCAGCTGCAGTCACGTGCCCTGCGCCTGACCTGTGACAGTGCCCCCACCGGGAGCCAGGGCACCCTCAGCACCAGCTGTAGCATCAACCACCTAATCTTCCGTGAGGGCGCCCAGGTGAGCCTTGCTCCTGCCCCCCCTACTCCCCTGCCCCCCACGTCCTACTCCTCGGTGACCTCCCCCCCACCCCATTCCCACCTCTTCCTCAGATCACCTTCAGGGCCACCTTTGACGTCTCCCCCACGGCCATGCTGGGAGACCGGCTGCTTCTTGAAGCCAATGTGAGCAGGTGAGCTGGGCCAGGCCCTGGGCAGTGCTCCCTCCCGCTCAGCCTCCTCTTCTGGGGAACTTGCCAGCTGGGATCCTCCTCTTTTGCCAGTGAGAATAACAGCCCCAAGATGAGCAAGACCACCTTCCGGCTGGAGCTCCCGGTGAAGTACGCTGTCTACACCGTGATCAGCAGGTGCCACACCATGACCTCAAAGGGCTCCTCCTCCATCACTCTGTGGGGCTCGGGGAATTCTCACTCTCTGCGGCAGCTGAACATCTGTGATATTTAAGTTTTATCACCACCCTCTCAATCGGTAGACGACACTGCTAGCAGCACTTACTAATCAGTCATCGAGTGCTCACTGTGGGTTACTGATGATAATAGTAATTGTGGTATTATTATCATTACATCCTACATTTAACAGAGGCTACAGTCCTCAGAAGCCTTTCTTAAAAGCCTCAAGATTGTCCGGGGTTCTCTGAGACACACGAGATGTGACCCTGTTTTCAAGGCTCTTACAGCCTTATTGGGGAACGAGGTGATCCTGATTCAAGGAAGAATCTCATCAGGGGCCTCCCTGTGGTTCTGTCTCCTGAGGCTGCCTGAGTTTTCAAGGGGGCGAGGGGACGCTAGGGGCTCCTGTCAGGGGAGGCTTCAGCTAAACGTTGAAGTGTCCATGGCACTGCGCTTAAGCCTTGGCATCTGGGCAGGACAATTCCTCACCACAAGGAACAGATTTACACTCTGCAGGGCTTTTAGAACCACCTGTCCCCTTTTTCCCAGTCTCCTTTGGGAAGGACAGGGGGAAATGACCTGCTGGCTGCAGAGACTGGGGATCAGGGAAAAGCTGGATGAAAGGAAAAGGGCTTAAATGCTGCCCAAGGAGGGCTACGCACGGTGTTTGATACTAAGGAGTCAAGCCAAGAGCTTGAGCGGATACCTTCCTTCAACAGATACCTTCCTAGCATCTACTGTGTTCCAGACACAGTGCTGTGGTTACTTTCCATAAATTCATTTGTCATTCGGCAGAGCTTTATTGAGCCCCTCTTATGTGTAATCAACACCAGATATAAGGCCTGCCTTTGTGAGAGCCACACACTCGTGGTGTGAAACAGGCCCACATGGCTTCGCCTGGGTACCTTCCTCTGCTAGTTCTGCCCACGGGCCTCCTTGGATTACCTCCTTCTGCCCGGGGTTTCACCCTCTCCTTCACACCTGCACACTGGGGGCTCTCAGCAGCCCAGGCAGCTGCCAGCTCGGAGCTTGCTTGCTGGTGTGAGCACCGGGGTTATCACACCTGCTTGCAGGGGACCCACAAGCAGGACATGCCACGCCTAGGTGTGTGCGACTCTACACTTGTATTCTACAGTTGTGATTCTGTGGGTCGGGGCACTCCGAGGGGCCCCCAGGACAAGGCTGGGGTGTTTGAGCCCCTCACAGAGGAAGGATGAGACTTTGGAGTCGGAGTGGGGGTTAGAATTTGAATGGTACAGGTAAAGGGCAGGCATGCAAAGAGTAGAGTGGGGCAGGGGGGTGGGGCAGAAGTGAGAGCAGCCGCCCAGCGAGGGGCCAGGCTGGCCACTGGGTCTCCAGAGGGGCCTAGGCAACCTCAAGGTGTTGTTACACCGCCACCCAGGGAAGAGTCTGTGTTGGGCCCACCCTCACCTCCAAACCTCAGGCCTAGGAGGGCTGAGGAGTGAATTCCCCGACGGTCCAGTGGTTAGGACACTGCACTTTCATTGTCGAGGGTGCGGGCTCGATCCCTGGTCGGGGAAATAAGATTCCCACAAGCAAAAAAAAAAAAAGAAGGAAAGAAAAGGGCCCCAGGGAAGGCCTCTGGGAGACCAGAAGGGGCAGGTCCAGAGACATTTGTCAACAGCATCTGCCTGAGTCTCCCTCAACCTTTGTTTTGTCTTACCTGCCCATCCGGCATCCTCCGTGTCCATGAGGGCCTGGAAGGAAAACCCAGGCGCAGAGAAGACAGGCCCTGGGTCCCACTCCCCCCGGGTCAGAGCTCTCAGTCCCTGTCACCGCAGCCCCAGCCCAGCTGCCTCGCGGTCTCCTCTGTGGGCAGCCTCTGCAAGAACCTTGCACCCAGCTTGAAGCCCAGCCCTGCTCCCTAAACCCTCCCGTTACCCCAGATCAGCCACAGACCTCATTGCAGACCAGCCCAGGGGCCTCTGACAACCTGTCCTGTCATGCTCCCAGCCAGAGCCTCCTTAGGAGGCCCTAACGGGACTGCCCATCCGCCCACGCCTCCTCTCCCCTCAGCCATGAACAATCCACCAAGTACCTCAACTTCTCGGCCTCCGAGCAGGCGGAAAGCAGCGCGACTCAGCACAGATACCAGGCACGTGCCGGTGACTCAGGAGCGTGGGCTGGGGCGGGGGCCCAGGAGCCAGAGATTCGGGAGGGATGTGAGGCTCGGCATGCTCTTCGCCCTCACTGTCCTCCGTGCAGGTGAACAACTTGGGACAGAGGGACCTGCCTGTCGGCATTGACTTCTCAGTGCCCGTGGGGCTGAACGGGGTGAAGGTTCAGGATATGGAGGTCCTCCACCCTCAGGTACTCAACGACCGTATGGCTCCTCCACTGATGCCCTCTCCCTGGATTCCTTGGTCCTCATGAATCCCTGGTGACCCCATCACATGCTTCCTCCCTGTGCCTTTTCCTAGAACCCATCCATTCAGTGTCCTTCAGAGAGGACAGTACCCACAGAGTCCAACTTCCTGACCCACTTTCAGAAGAAGCCTGTCCTGGTGAGAGGGCCCTGGGCTGTCCCCCACTGGAAGCCACACTTCAGAGGCATTTAATTCAGGAATGCGTGTTACATTAGGGGGGTGTCTGCTGAACAGCCTGCTTGAGCTCAGATGTGGCCGCTCCCCTCAAATCAGACGGTTGAATGCTGTCTTTTACCTTCAAACCCACCTTTCTCCGGCCTGATGCCACTGCTCTTCCCCAGGACTGCTCCGTTGCTGACTGCCTGAGGTTCCACTGTGACATCCCCTCCTTCGGCGTCCAGGAGGAACTTGACTTCATCCTGAAGGGCAACCTCAGCTTCGGCTGGGTCAACCAGGTGTGTCCCCTCCCAGACTCAGGTGGGGCCTGATGTGTGTGAGCCCACCTCGAGCCAGGGCGTTTCTCTAACCCCGAGCCCTCCCCAGAGCTAGTTCCCAGCCTTCCCCTTCGCTTTTGCAGACACTGCAGAAGAAGGTGTTAGTTGTGAGTGTGGCTGAGGTCACGTTCAACAGATCCGTGTATTCCCAGCTTCCAGGACAGGAGGCGTTTTTGAGAGCCCAGGTAGTGACCGTGTGGTAAGGCAGTGACCAGGCTGGTCAGAGAGCTCCTGATGCTAGATCTGTGATGCTGAGTGGGGGGCTTGCAAGTCTGGAGGGAGGAAGGATGGAGGTCCCTGGGCAGGACAATTGTCCCTTAGCCCATGAGTGCTTCTGTATCTCACCTCTTGGAGCAGAGCCTGATGAAGAAGGGGAGGGAGTTAAAGGGGACCTGGGAGGAGTCTGGGATAGCAAGAGGCCTGATACTTTCTGATGGGGTCATCTCCACTCCAGACGGAGCTGGTGCTGGAGAAGTATGAGGTCTATAACCCCACCCCCATTATTGTGGGCAGCTCTGTGGGAGGACTGCTGCTGCTGGCTCTCATCACAGCCATACTGTACAAGGTGAGTGTTTTCATCCCACTCCTGACACCACCAACATTGGGTCCCACACTTTCTACAGTGTAAGAAAGACACACCATGGAGTCAGGCACACATTCTTCCTAAGTCACTGCATGTGAGAGATCCCTTCCCACCTGTGACATAACCAGTCAACCTCGGTTGACCCCATGTCCTTCTATCTGATTCTCAAGCCTCCTCTAATCTGTCTCCATTTCTTTTTCACTCTTCTCCACCTCTTTACCCGCTTCCCTTAAAATCAAATTAGAACATGAGAGCGCAGCTTGGATTTGATGTTGACACCACCACTGATTCTTTCCTTGACCATTGGCATGTGCTTGGTCCATGCTCGGTCTCGGTTTCTCATTCTGAAGGTGGTTCTACCCAGCTCACAGAACTGTGGCAAAGTCTAGATGACACAATTTAGATAAAGCTCCTAGAGCAGTGCTGGAACATAGGGGGGTTCCAGAAATGGTCATTGCTCCCCCTCCTCCTCATCTCGTTTCCTCTCTCCCACTGGACTTCCTGATTTTCTTCTCCTTCCTCCCCAACAGGTTGGCTTCTTCAAACGTCAGTACAAGGAAATGATGGAGGGAGCAAATGGACAGACATCTCCAGAAAATGGGACAGGAGACCCCCAAGTTTCCCAGTAAGAAACTACCTCCTGCTCTCCTTTGGACCTGCTCTCCCCTGAGAGGTTCCCTGGCCTTCTTACTTTCACCCAAGTCAGGCCTGATGAGGAAGAACATTCCACCAGAGGGAGACTGACATCAGGCTGCTTTCTCTCTTTGGGAGGATGCAGTGTGTTTGCACAAAGTACCTAGCCTGGGAAGGGCCATTAGTCTTGTCAAGGCTCCAACTGGAAATCCCAGGACAGGATCCCTGACACGCCTCTCCTGAGGACTTGACTTGGAATTTCTACCTAGAAATAGATGGACAATAGCCTCAGGCTCCAGTGTCCCTTCGTCCACTAACCACCGAAGGTCTTCCTAAAATACAGTTCTGAACCAGGCTCTCGTCCGCATCCATCTTCAGTGGCTTCCCATCACTCGCAGTGTAACTTCTGAACTCTTCAGCTTGTGAACCAGTACGCAGATGTTCCTTACAAACCCTGGGATGTATTGAATGGAACATTGTCTGCGTGTGGTTAGTGATTGGAGATTGGAGAGCACTTTGAAGTCCTCTAGCAGAGATGTGCTGCCCCCAATAAGGTCATTCTTATTATTATGACACCCGTCTCAGCATAACGCTCAAAGTAGTGCCTGGTGCCGACCTGGGAGTCAACACACAGCAGCCCGTTCCCTGCCCTGGAGAGAACCCACTGCTTCCACAACCGGGGTGCCTGGGCCACGTGGATGCTTTAGTTAGAAAAGCAGAAGGGGAGGCAGTTAACCATGGGACTTGAGGTGACACGGTCAACTGTATCCCCTTCTGTCCCCAAACTATCTCCCCCATCCATCACAGGGTCCAAAACCCGTTAGGATTTGGAAGCTTTGGGAACTCAGAAGGACCAATGATGATGAAATTGCCTCAAGCTGGGCTCCATTTAGACTTTCTGAAGATTGAGCTTTAGAGTATTATTTTCTCAAAAGGTGTTCCACGAACCTCTGGTGGTCTCCAATGGTCTCCTAAGTGCTATGTTTTAGAGGGAAAAAAAAAAACCAAGAAAGTTTTAAACCCACACATCTCACACATTTGAACCTGGTGACCTTCACAGAAATCCTGTTATACCCTTAATAATTGTGTTCCTAAAGCTTGTCCCTGGACTCCAAGAACTGCAGGGGGCTCTTGTCTAACATGCAGGCAATGCGTGCTATTTTTACATAATTTTCCTTCATGCTTTATTGCTTCCCTTCATTATATTTGCATTTTTTCAGGATTGCTATCTAATTGTATTATATCTCCAAATCAAAAAAAGAGGATCAATGGCTCAAAAATTATTCACTGAAGCATAAAAGTTGTGATTAAATCAATAAAACATAATTGCTGCAACTTAGAATAATGTCATCAAAATCAGTACTGAACGAGTTTCTAGTGCACATTGAGTATAGAGATGCATGAATGCTGGGATGAGTGCTTATGAGCCAAAAAATTAAAAATCTATCCAGAAAATATACCATCTGAAAATTGGATTTTAGTGGGTCAGGTATCCGTTTGTTCCTAGGCTGTTGTCCATTATGAAACTCTGTCAAATCGTACCATGAAACTATCAAAGCTTTTGTGTCATTTTCAAACAAAGTATAATGACCTCTCACATAAAGCAACAGAGGCTTCTTAGAATGACTGCAACATATCACTTTCCTATCTAAAATCAATTAATTTTATCACAGAAAAACTCCAGTGGCATAAATCAAAGTTGCTTTGATAACAAAAGCATGTGCAAGTCACATAATTTCCAAGAAGCTTACAGAACCAGCAGTGAGGTTAATGTTTCCACAGAAGATTGCTTTTGGCTGCAATAACAGGAACCCACAGAGTACATAAAGGCATATAAAAGGCCTTCACGCAAGAGGTCCAGTAGACCCCTGGCCACTGAGTCTCCAGATCAATTTGCCTTCACGCGGGAGGGGCAACAGTGAACCTTTCAAGTGCTCCCCAAGGCCACCTGCACAGCCCTGCCGTATGTCACGGGATGGTAGCCCGAGACCTGTTCCTGTTCTCCTTCCCCACGTTAGTAAAACGGGCCCATTACACTGGTGATAGAATATTAACATAGGAAGACTTGCCTCTGCTCAGGACACTCTGCAGACTTCGCTGGAACATGTGTGAGGGAGAGGATGGGTGGTGATCCCACAGAAAATTCAAGGCCCAGGCACTGCCGTAAAGTCTGGGGGACTCCTTTGTTGGGGTAAGGGGCACACTGTCCCAGAAGCTGTGATGGGTGAGGTGCAAGCCTATCCATGGGGAGGAAGCACCAGTGTCTGTAGGATTTGGGGTTTGGAGGACTTGCATTCCTCACCTGCACAGTGCCTCCGTCCCTTGTACTGCCGGATAAAGGAAGGGCGCGTGTGGTACAGGGGATCAGAGCAACAAGCCGCCTTTGAGAAAGCAAGACGCTAGTGAAGCCCATTAAAACTCTAGGCATCCCCCAAGAAGGACTACCATTGGACTTAGATACGTCTGTGACTCTGGGAGGTATGACTCTGGCACAGCCTCAGAGACAACAGGAGGGAGTACCCCTAGGATTTTGGTCCCAGTTCTAGAAGGGTGTAGAAACCCAATAAACCTGCATATAGCACCAGCTCCTAGCAGGTGCACACGGTGCTCGTCCAAGTGGAGTCTCTCACGAAGGAACGGCAATCATGGTAAGAATCTCCCTTCCTCTCGAGGGGCAGGTTGACAACACGTGACACCAACCCACCTCTGCCACGGCGCTAACTCTCACGTTGACAAAAGGGCTCGCCCGTCTGCAGCAGAGGGACACCCTGTCCCCCCAATTCTCCTGCCCCTAATCTTGCCCCTGTGGCCTGTAGGGAGGGAGTGGGGGAGACACCTGCTGATGGCTGGTATACAGATGGGTCTGGCTGGGGTGACCCGTCTACAGGGACCGCAGTCACTGTTCAGCCCAACACTGACACCATCTGGAGGGAAACGGGAATGAACCACAGCTACCAGCGGGCTGAACTCAGAGAGGTTTGCCTGGTGGTCAGTCATGAGCTCTGGCCGTTAAGGCTTTGCACTTACAGTTGGGCTGTTCTAAAGGGATTAACTTTACAGCTTAGAAAATGGGAAGCTGAGGGGCGGATGACCATAAATAAGCACTTGTGGGGTCAGGATATGTGGAAAGACATTTGGGTTTACCTGCAAGAGCCTGAGTCAGTCCTCACTGTCCTCCATGTCCCGGCTCAGGGGGCGCCAACACCCTTGGCAACGAGGAAGCTGATGCCGTAGCCTGGATACGCACCCTAACAATGAACCCTTCACGTATAGTGCCCGAGTGGGACGGTACATTGCCAAGGATGCTGCATTGCCCTTGAAATACAGTAACTTGGCTAATGCAGTAACAGCATGTCCTGTATGTTCTAAACAACAACCAGGGCAACCGCCAAAGGAGTCTGGGGCCATCCACTGCAGTTTCCAACTGGGGAGGGATTGGCAAATCGAGTATATTGGCCGGCTCCCTCTGAGCGAGGGCTCTAAACATGGCTTGGTTTGTGTGGACACTGAATCTGGTCTGACTCAAGCTTTCACCTGTTGCCGCACAAACCAGGCTTCAGTTAGGGGATCCGAGAAGGTGAGTACCATGGCCAGGTACCCTCATCGTGTAGACAGTGATGGGGGTCACATTTCAACGGTCGTGAAATGCAAGACTGGGCGAAGGAACATGACATTGAATGGAGGTTCCCTCTCCCCTATAAGCCGCAGGCAGCAGCGTTGGTAGAAAGGAAGAATGAAATATTAAAGCAGCAGATTCAATTACTAACAGGTAAAACCACCTTGGCCGAGTGGACTAAAGTACTGTCCCAGCCTTTAATACGTTTGCATGACAACCAGTAGGGCCTGTTGCCCCATTTGCCAGACTGGGGACCCCCTGCCGAGACACCCAATGCCTTAAAGGTATGCAAGTCATGAGAGACAGACATCGCCATGAATCAACATGCTGTGCTGCTGAGAACACCAAGCCCCATCACGCCTGGAAAGGCGTTATCTACTGGAATTTGCGATGGGATGTCCCACTGGGGTGGGTAGATTACTTCTCCACTGAATCCCACTGTCCTGCCGTAAGCCGGACCAGGGGAAATGCACTCTACCTGGAATGGAAAATGCACCACTGAAGGAGGGGAGAAGGTGGGGTCCTGGTCCGGCATATCCCACCCCCAGTCCATGTCCTCACGCCTGACAGTCTGCCTCCCCAGAAGCACGACCAGGTCAGGTTCCTAAAGCTGCAGCCACATTAACATCCAAGGGTCAGGCCACACGTGTAGTTCACATAGAAGGGGAAGACCTCCCCATACAAGTTCCTACTACGTATCTGTCTTTTTGACCTTAGACTTCTGCTCCTGTGGTGTCCGGTCACGGATGGGCCCCTGATGGAGATGCCTTTCTACAGTGGGCCCACTTGATGCCCGGCAAAGGAATCAGTCCACCTATTAGGTATGTGGGCAGCTGCCCCTCTCAGCTCGTCAGGACAAGCATGGCGGGTATCACCACTCCAGGGAGGGGATTGGAAGGCCCTAAAGAAGTACATTAAGGAAAAACAAGCTAGGACTAGTACTCGTTTTCTCTTTTTCTTGAAGTATTGTTGATTTACAATATTGTGTTAGTTTCAGGTGTACAGCAAAGTGATTCAGTTATATATATATATTTTTTTTCAGATTCTTTTCCATTATAGGTTATTACAAGACATTGAATATAGTTCCCTGAGCTACACAGTAAATCCTTGTTGTTTTTCTATTTTACTTATAGTGGTGTGTATCTGTTAATCCCAAAATCCTAATTTATCCCTCCCCCTCCTCTTTCCCCTTTGGTAACCATAAGTTTGTTTTCTTTGTCTGTGAGTCTGTTTCTATTTTGTAAATAAATTCACTTGAATTTTTTTTTTTTAGATTCCGTATATAAGTGATATCATATAACATTTGTAGGACTAGAACTCTTAATTCATCTGATATCACCAATATGATCCTGGCCTGCGGCACCCATGATCAATAGCACTGGGTAAGAGTATTCTTTTTCTGTCAATCAAGCTGCAGAGACAGCCCATCAAACTGCTGGCAGGAAGGGTCCTAAAAATACCACCATCAGAGCCATGGGTGGCTGCACTCAGATTTGGGATGGGTTCATGTGGGGCACCCAGGGTTGTGGACGTTTGAGCACCTGGGCAACTCTATGTTGGGAACAGAAAAATCACTCTAGAGAGAATCAACCCAAGTGTACCCTGGGACATGGGATGGATATCGCTGGAACTGTGTGGTCATTCTGTCACATGAAAGGATAGCGACTGGTTTGGCACTGACTGGTCACACCCCCCAGATACTTATTGGGTGGCCCTGAACGGGACTCAATGGTTGTGTGGCTCATATCCTTGGCCATGTGGTTGGGCTGCTGCACCCTGGGTTTTCCTGAGCCCAGGGAAGAATCCACCCACAGTAACAAGAACTGCCAACCTCTCTCTCCTCAAGTCCAGATGGGCACATTCTGTTTTCCCCTGGTACGATCATTTGGCCTCCATCTTTGTCCCCTCCATTAGCCTGGAAGACATCATAGCACACATAGAAGCCCTTACTAAGTTTCCCCAGCAAGGCTTCGGTGACAGCAGGCAAAGCCTGACCTTACTAAACCTTGAACTGTGTCTAGTGAGAAAAGCCACCCTACAAAAGAGGATGGCCTTGGACGTTATTGCTGCCTTGCAAGGGGGCACAGGATGTTGTGTGTTCGCACCCGATGAGTCAGCTAATGGATCATCTTTAGTAACTCACATGAGGACACAAGTGGTTGCTCTGAGTGATCCAACCCCAGCCCAGGGGCTTTTAATAAATCAATGATTTAGATCATGGGACTCTCGGTGGAAAAAATTGTTACTTATTCTGAGAATAATTATCTTGATCTGTGTTTTCTCTTGCATGTGCCTCTATGGCTGCTGTGGCATCTGCCTCCAGTGCAACCAGACAGCCGCCCCAACGAGCCACCTCCACGCTAGTGACACCCCTTGTTGACCGCTCAGAGATGATTGTGGAAGAGGGGGACAGGTGAGACTGTAACAGCTGGTCATGAAGGGTGGGGTGTCGGAGGAGGTCACCAAGAGGACGTGACAGCTGGTTGACCCACGAGCTGGACCCCCTCCTCTGTCCCTGTCGTGTACTCTCTGCCACAGTTCTCACGGTGGGAGCCATTTCAGTGACGCAGCCTTGAGAGAGTCCAGTGTTGCTGAGACCATCCGGACAGTATACATGACGAAACCCAGTTTAAGGCCTCCGTATAAACTTTTAAGATTCTGGCGGGCCGGTGTGGAGATCTACTCGTCTTGTGGCACCCCAAGGCAAGCCTCGTATGTAAGTTCCCTTGCTTGTTACACTTGCCACCTGACAATCTGGGGTGGTCTGCCTCTTTCTTCGGTCTCGCCTTGTCCTCCATGTACAGGGCCAGTGTCAGGTTTTAGTTCTTGAGACTGCAAGTGAGTTTCTTCTCACGTCTTTATGTATCAGGGAGGTAAATCTTTTCCATAGATCCTCAGATGATGCCCCCTTAGATCTCACTGACCGGGATTGAGTCAAATTCCATCCCCTGTTGCAACAACATGGATAGACTTGGAGGGTATTGGGCTTAGTGAAATAAGTCAGACAGAGAAAGACAAATACTGTATGATATCACTTATATGTGGAATCTAAAAAATAAACTAGTGAATGTAACAAAAAGGACTTACAGATATAGAGAACAAGCTAGTGGTTACCCACGGGGAGAAGGAAGGGGAAGGGGCAATACAGGCATAGGGGATTAAGAGGTACAAACTATTAATAAGTAAGCTACGGGACTTCCCTGGTGGTCCAGTGGTTAAGAATCCACCTTCCGATGTAGGGGACGCGGGTTCAAACGCTGGTCAGGGAACTAAGATCCCACATGCCACGGGGCAACTAAGCCCATGTGCCCCAACTACTGAGCCCGAGTGCTCTGGAGCCCGTGAGCCACAACTAGAGAGAAGCCTGTGCGCCACAACAAAGAGCCTGCGGGCCGCAATGAAAGATCCTGTGTGCTGCAACTAAGACCCGACGCAGCCAAATAAATAAATATTTTAAAAATAAAATAAAATAAGCTACAAGGTTGTATTGTAGCACAGGGAATATAGCCAATGTTTTATAACTATAAATGGAGTATAACCTTTAAAATTTTTGAATCACTATATTGTACACTTGTATCTTATATAATACTGTACATCAACTATATCTCAATTTTTTTTTTTTTTTTTTTTTTTTTTTTTTTTTTTGCGGTACGCAGGCCTCTCACTGTTGTGGCCTCTCCCGTTGCAGAGCACAGGCTCCGGACGCACAGGGTCAGCGGCCATGGCTAACGGGCCTAGCCGCTCTGCGGCATGTGGGATCTTCCCGGACCGGGGCATGAACCTGTGTCCCCTGCATTGGCAGGAGGACTCTCAACCACTGCGCCACCAGGGAAGCCCTATATCTCAATTTTTAAAAGTTCCATCCGCTGACCACATGGGACACTGAGAAAAGGAATATCTGCCTTTTGCAGGCTTAGTAATAGATATAGCTGCGCCAGCCAGGCACAAGGTGGCACGGCTGGTGGCTATTGGGTAGGCTTCACCCCCAGTGTCTGGCAAATGTTATGCTTGAAGAATAAGTTGTGGGCAAAACTTTTATCAAAGACCACTTGCACGTGGTGTAATGTCAAAGGCATGCAGTGAAGTAGCAATGACTCACTCGTGTATGGCCAAGAAAACATATCACTTTACACTTGGATGCACTCACTGATGTGGCAAGTCTGAATCAGCCCTGGGCTTTTTTAAAAAATAAAAATACACGTATTTATTTTGGGTTGCGTTGGGTCTTTGCTGCTGGGCGTGGGCTTTCTCTAGTTGCGGAGGGCGGCGGCCGCTCTTCGTTGTGGTGCGCGGGCTTCTCACTGCGGTGGCTTCTCTTGCTGCGGAGCACTGGCTCTAGGCACGCGGGCTTCAGTAGTTGTGGCTCGCGGGCTTAGCTGCTCCACGGCATGTGGGATCTTCCCAGGCCTGGGCTCGAACCCACGTCCCCTGCCTTGGCAGGCAGATTCTTAACCACTGTGCCACCAGGGAAGCGCAGCCGTAGGCTTTTTTGGCAGTGCATTTATGGGAGAGAAGTGCTAGATAAATTTTTGTTTAGCGCTGAAAACCTGAGTAACAGAAAATGAGATTTGGTTGGTTGTTTGTAATTAAAGTTCATCTTGTGAACTGCAGAAGAAAAGGGGTAGGGTCAGTCCTGCTGGAGTGCTGGCCGGAAGAGGCTGGTCTGCCTACGCTTGCTTCGCAGAGAACGGGGGCAGTTGACAAGTCGCCTTTCAACCTTGATTCAGTGCTGAAGGAAAGAGAGAGAATTGAGAATCTGACCAAATCATGGCCCCTGGGTGTTCATCTTTGCAGTGCTGTGTGGAGAGATGGGTAATTATTTCACATTAAAGTAATGTCAGGGAGAAATACAGTCACTTGAGATTTTATTATTATTTTAAATCGTGGTAAAATGCGTGTAAGGTAAATTTCACCCTCTGTTTTTAAGTGTAAAGTTCAGTACCGTCAAGTGCTTTCCCTTTTCTGGGCAGCCATCACCACCATCCATCTCTAGAACTCTTTTCATCTTGCACAGTCAAACCTCTATACCCATTTAACAACTCCCCATACCCCGCCACTCCCCAGCCTCTGGCAACCACCGGTGGTTTTACTTTCTATATCTGTGAATTTGACTACCTTAGGGACCTCCCATAAGTGGAGTCAAAACAGTGTTTGTTTTTGGTGATTTAGCCAGAAGTAGAATTGCTAGATCATATGGTGATTGTGTTTTTAATTATTTGAGGAGCCACCATACTGTTTCCATAGCAGTTGCACCATTTTACCTATTTACCAACAGTGCCAGTGGTTCCAATTTCTCCATACCCTTGCCAACACTTGTTATTTTATATTTTTTGTTGTGTATTTGTGGGGTTCTTTTTTTAGATAATATACATCCTAAAGAGTGTGAGGTGGTACCTCATTGTGGTGTTGCTTTGCCTTTCGCTAATTATTAGTGATGTTGAGCATCTTTTCATAAGCTTGTTAGCTATTTGTATATCTTTGTATATACATGTCCTTTGTCTATTTTTAAATGGGGTTTTTCTGTCGTTGTTGATGAGCTGTAGGAGTTCTTTGTGTATTCTGGATATTCCCTCTTTATCAGATATACATTTGCAAATGTTTTCTCCCATTCTATCTTTTCACTCTGTTGACTGTGTCCTTTGATACACAGAAGTTAATTTCGATGTGGTTCAGTTTATCTATTTTTCTTTTGTTAATATGCTTCCAGTGTCATATCCGTGAAATCATTGCAAGATCCAATTTCATGAACTTTTCATGTATCCAGTTTCCCCTATTTTTCTTGTAAGGGTTTTATAATTTAGCTCTACGTTTAGGTCTTTGATACATTTTGAGTTAATTTTTGTGTATGGTAAGGGCCCAACCTCACTCTTTTGCATGTAGAGATCCAGTTTTCCCAACTTTATGCCTCTTTTTAATCTCAGGCAACCACTGATTTTCTTTTTGTCCTTATATGTTAGTTATGCATTTTTAAAAGATTTTCTATAAATGGAATCATACAGGATTTGCTACTTTTTGTTAGGCTTCTTTCTCTCAGGATAATGACTTTGAGATTCATCCCTATTGTTGTGGGTACCAATATTTCATTCCTTTTTATTGTAGAGTAGCATTCCATTGTAATTCCATGGGATTTTTAAATGGCTAAGGAGACAAAGCATTTTTTATCAGACTCTGATGATGACCATAAACCCAGTTTAAAAATTTCAAGTGGTTTGTTCAAGTTTCACATTTCACAGCAATATATTATTTAGTATCTTAAATAGCTTAAACCTGTCTAAGGCCAAAATATCACAATTTTCAAGGTGAAGGAAAAGCCATTGGGATTTCTTAAGACCAAATTGTGTTACAAACTTTTGTGTTTGCCCCAACTTCAAGATGTTCTTTAGTCATCAGAGAAAAACAAATAACCAATAATACAGTGGTAGGCATGATTCAAAACTACATCTTAACGCTGTAGCAGAGCACAGAGTCTGAGGAAATGCAATCAAAGACAGAGCTAGGAAGCCATGTGCTACTCTTCCTAAATCCCAGCACTCAAGCTCCCCTCTTTGGAATGTTCATCAACTTAGCACCTGATGAAACTCTAAAAGTCATCTGAGAGGGACTTCCCTGGTGGTCCAGTGGGTAAGACCCCACATTCCCAATGCAGGGGGCCCAGGTTCAGTCCCTGGTTGGGGAACTAGATCCCACATGCTGCAACTAAGAGCCCACTTGTCGCAACTAAGAGCCCACTTGTCGCAACTAAGAGCCCACATGCCGCAACTAAGACCCAGCACAGCCAAAATACATAAATAAATAATAAAATAAAAATAAAAGTCATCTGAGAGACTTTTTCATGACTTTAGGTGTTCATGTTTTTTTCTGGAAATCTAGAATTATCATGCACAGCTGTCAACACATGCAGCCATTCTATTGACTTATAGTTTCGAATTCGGATTTTCTTGTTCAATCAAAATAAATAGTAGGAGAAAGAAGAAAAAAACCTACCGGATGTGGAAATTAAGCTGTGGGGACCTGTGTTCATGCCTCTGTTACTGAGGCAAGCACAGATCATTCTGGTGAAAGGTTGCAAAAATATCCTCCCTCACACTGATTTGAAGAGAATATTAAATGTGTTGTTTAATTATTTTTTTTCAGCCCTGGGGGCTCTTTATTGAAACAACTCACAGCACGGTATTTGAGACAGAGAGCATTGGCTGGCTGAATCCCAGGAGGCTGAGAAATTAAGGCTCCAGCACCCATCTCTGCCCTCCTGGGGAGGATTCCTCCATGAAGGCAACCAGGCCTGAGCAGCCCCGGGCTGGAGGGTGGGTGGTCCATACATAGAGTCAATAAGAGCACTAGAGATCAGTGGCCCTGCAGCACTGCCCTAGGCTGGGCCCCCAAAGTCCCGCAGTTGTGGCATCCATGGGGCGGGGGCAGGTGCACCCTTGTTTAATTATTTTTTAAGTATAGCTTTGACAGTTCTGAGCACCCCAGTTTGAATGGTGTGCGTGCGTGTGTGTGTGTGTGTGTGTGTGTGTGTGTGTGTGTGTGGTTTTCCATATAACCAAGCAATTCTCGGACACTATCTGGGTGTCCTGCAATTTAACTCAATTCTGACACTACCCCGAGAGAGCATCAGATTCCACAGGTGAAGGGCTCAGTCCTACAAGTCTGCTCCTCGCCATCACTTCAGACACTAATTGCAAATCCAGGCTATCACCTGTGCGGCTGACCAGCTGGCTGTAGATAGGACGGTCCCACCATCCCTCCTCCTTAGGTTTGCTTAATTTTGCTAGAGTGGCTCACAGAATTCAGAGAAACATTTTACTCACTGGATTACTGGTTTAATATAAAAGGATGTAACTCAGCAACAGCCAGATGGAAGAGAGGGCAAGGTTTGGGGAAAGGGTACAGGGTTCGACCTCTCTGAGCGCATCAGTCTACCCAAATCTCCAAGTGTTCACCAACCCGGATGCTCTCCAAATTCCGTCCCTTTGAATTTTTATGGAGGCTTCATTACATGGGCATGTAGATTAAATCATTGGCCAGTGGTGATTGAACTCAACCTCCAGCCCCTCTCCCCTCTCAGTGGGGCTGAAAATTCCAACCCTGTAATCACGTGGTCCCCTCTACTGGCAACCAGCCCCCATCCTTAGGTGCTTTCCAAAAGCCACCTCATTAACATAACAAAAGATACCTTTGCCACTCGCATCACTGAATTCCAAGAGTTTTAAAAGCTCTGTGCTAGGGGCCATGACCAAATATGTATCTCTTATTGTAAATCATAATATCACAGTCCAACCACTGGTCTTCCAACATGGCTCTCTTATAGTAAAACAACCAGAAAAGTCAGAAGTACTGGTATATTACTAGAATCCTTATGAATAACTATCAGCTACTGATAACAATCCAGTCCATCGTCCTATGGTATGAAAAAGCCTATCAGGATGAGGCCACTCAGGTTTTCAGGCTTCCATTTAATATTGTGAGGCTCCAAAAGCAGGAGTGGAGTCAGCTTCACCCTTTCAGGCCTTTGGTATAATTGAGCTAAGAGACAACATCATCTCTTGCTCTGAACCTTTTTGGAGGTGTTAATGTAATGTTAGATTTCCCTTGTTACATAACCCATTTATTCATTCCTTTACCCAGAACTACTATTTTTCCTTCTCTCCTTTTATACCCAAACTTTTCCACCTTTGGAAGTGACATTAAGTTTGGCCACTGTGCTGGTCTAGATTGCAGGCAGCAGCACTGGTGTAGCAAATGCCTCCCCTTCAATCCACTTCTATTCAGAAAACGTAAGGTTACAACAGGTGCAGAACTGGTGGGCTATCTTTACCACCAGGCAATATAGCTGCATTTATTGTTAGCCCCAATTTTGTCAGATGGGGTGAAGGTATGTCCTGCCCCATCAGTCCCTTAGGAATTCCAACATAAAGGTTAAAAACACAGTCAGAGTTTCTTGCTTAAGAATCACCCCCATTTCCTGCCTTTGTAGTTGCAGCCCTGGTCTTATAACCATTGCATCAAGAAGGGGAGGAAAGGGCTTCCCTGGTGGCGCAGTGGTTGAAAATCCGCCTGCCGATGGCAGGGGACGTGGGTTTGTGCCGCGGTCTGGGAAGATCCCACATGCTGCGGAGCAGCTGGGCCCGTGAGCCATGGCCGCTGAGCCTGCGTGTACAGAGCCTGTGCTCCGCAACGGGAGAGGCCACAACAGTGAGAGGCCTGCGTACCACAAGAAAAAAAAAAAAAAAAAGAAGGGGGAGGAAAGAAAAAAAAGTTGCAGTGATGCAAGGAAGAGAGAATAACAGCACCTTCCCTAACCTCCCTTCCCCAGATCTGAAACCTAGCAGGACCCTGGGGGGGGCCTTCCCAAGTACAAAAGCCTCTCTGAGTCCCTCATTTCTTGTTTGTAGAAAGAAAGCTTTCGTCTCCTAAGCTTTCCCTGAGCTTCAAAGAGCAGACTCAAGCAGTTGCTAAGTAGGGAAGTGAGGGAATGCAGCTACAAAGGAAAAGTAGTCAAGCAAGAAAAGTAACGATAGCTTAAACAATAGCTCAGTGATAAAACAGAGTCCTAGTTCCTCCTCAAGGAACATACATAATGATCTGACACATGTCTTTGAGTTGTTCTGCAGAAACTAAGACCCTTACTCAGGTGGGAGATGCTAACTACATGCTGACTACAAGCACGTAGATCCCAGACTGGCTGCAATCAGAGGGTTGATGATTAAGATTCCAGAAGCATCAACCTGTTACCTCACCACCAACCAATCAGAAGAAAGTGCAGGAGCTGCACCCCTCACGCCAAGTGTTACCTTTAAAAACCTTCCCTGAAAGCCATTGGGGAACTCAGGTCTTTTGAGCACGAGCTGCCCATCCTCCTTGCTTGGTGCCCTGCAATATTCCTTCACCATAACCAGCAGACTGGCTTTGCTGCATTGCGGGTGAGCAGACTCAAGTTCAGTTCTGTACCAGATCCACCAAAAAAACGGAGAAATCTATCCAGTGGGGACACTCCTTTAGCCCCACTCGTTTTCGTGTTGGATGTGAGTACACACTTGTGAAGGCATGTAAGCCAGCTTTCATGCCTTTATCCCCACCCCCACACTGTTTTAGACAACCAGTGCTTTAACTGTCAGTTCCAATTCTCTATCAAACTAGTACTCCAAAGAGGATATCTCTCTGCCCATTGTTGGACATTATAAGCTCTAGAGTGAGTTCCTTGGTCTGAAGAAATGACGGTTAGCCATCCATATTGGTATAATATCTTCTCTTCCAGTTCTTTCATCATGCTCTAAGCATTTGCATCTACACCAAGTAAGCAAAGCCCATTCCAGAGTCAGTGTCTATTCCTGTCAGTATCCGTCTGCAGACCCCAGGGCTATGAGAATCAGTCTGACTTGACAGCTATGTTCAGGGCCTTCCCACCAGGGAATCTGCAGTCTCTAACCACCTGCAGGCTCTGTCTTTTTTGCTGGAAGACAGTACAGTTCTTATTGACATTTTGCACCTTAGAGAGTGTGATAAAAAGGAGACAATGGTCCCCAAATGGATTAACCTTTGTTAGGTTCCCATGTCAGCAAACCAAGACTTAACACATAACTAATTACAGTTTCAATCTTCCCCAGGAATGCGACCTTTAGCCAGCAAACCTGGAATTTCCTGGGCAGCACAAGGAAGAAATCTGCTGATAAACCCCTTCCATTCCCACTTAGAAGGATGACCTTGCCTAAAACAATGCTTTCTTTGCTGATAATTTCCTTTTTTCTGTTCCCTCTCTGCCTTTAAAGACCTTTTCTTTTCTGCAGGTTGATGGAGCTCCTTTCTATTGCTAGATGAGGTGCTGCCCAATTCATGAATCATTTTATAAAGCCAATTAGATCTTTAAAATTTACTTGTTTGAATTTTGTTATTGAACAGGTACAAAAGGAACACATCTAGATTCAGCCCATCTCTTCATTGCTGCAGTGCCCCCATGTCCCCTCATTTCTGGACCCAAGGGGCCATCTCAAGAGAGCATGTGGGGGGACTTCCCTGGTGGAACAGTGGTTAAGAATCCACCTGCCAATGCAGGGGATATGTGTTCGAGCCCTGGTCTGGGAAGATCCCACATGCTGAGCAGCAACTAAGCCTGTGCGCCACAACTACTGAAGCCCGCATGCCTAGAACCTGTGCTCTGCAACAAGAGAAGCCACTGCAGTGAGAAGCCCATGCACTGCAACGAAGGGTAGCCCCTGCTTGCTGCAACAAGAGTAAGTCCAAGCACAGCAACAAAGACCCAATGCAGCCATAAATAAATAAATCAATTTATTTAAAAAAAGGAAAAGAGAGAGCATGTGGGAATGTCTGCTTGTTAATTCCAGTCACTTTCCAAACCTGGAAGGGAGTTCTGATGGGCATAGACACGTCCTAATTTAATGCACTCCTCCGATTTCCATAGGGTTGCACCCCTTATAGGCATCCCTTTAATAGGTCAGGTTTCCATTAACCTCCCACCTGACCAAATGGACTGGGCATTGGCCACTGCCCATGAGTCATTAAAAACCCAAACGTAGGAGTTTTTACCACTGTTCAACTCTTCCATCACTGCTATGAAAACAGCATGCAATTCAGTACACCAGGCTGATCTCTTTCTACCTCCTTCAATCAGATTGGTGGCCTTCCAATCAGAATGTTGTCCATTTACCTTGGAACTGCCATCTACAAACCAAGTAGCTCTTTGTCTGTCAGTGGAGAACTGTTTATAGGGCACTGACCAAGTGACAATAGAATCCATCAACTCCTCACACAGTTCCAGAGTCAGTCTTAGGGGGGGAAAAGGCTCCCTGCTGGTGTCTATGTCCTCCTTGCATTCTCCCCAGAAAAAGACCCTATATAAGCAATTTCCATTTTACTGTGGAGCTCTTCTGGGCACCGCCATCTTCATTAGAGTGTTTCAACTCTCTGGTCCTAAGTCCCAGTAGGCATTTCTCATAGGCTTTTGCCATATGTCCCAGCCTGTGCTCCATGCAGGGCTATCTCACATAGGGCTATCACAGGGAGAATTTGTCCCCACCAACACTCCAGTTTCTATTCTACAATGTGTGAGCTCAGGGAATCTTCCTGATTCCCATTTAGCATGTCCAATTAGCATTGCTTGAAGGGCGGATTTACATGCCTTCTGTTTTACACAATACTAAGTAGGGGAAATATTCCCCTGTGAGAGTTGATGTCCACCCCCATAATACAACAAAGTAAAAGAAATGCAACCACTATAAAGACTGTTGGAACATATCAATCTTTCTACAAACTTTTACCTTACATTTCTAGCTGTAGCCTCCATTAGGACTTCATCCAGAGGTTTTGGTTTGCAATACTGGGTAGGAGAAGTGTTCCACAGCCAAATATAATAACCATTCCCATAAAAGGAGACACAAATTCTTTACGTATAGCCTGTTTAAGCATTCCAACTGTCATAATCCTATCAATCATTACACGTTTACATTCTCTCGATCTAATTGTTGCCCATGTAGGAGTTTCACCAATAGGTGTGGCTTCTGTATCAAGGAATCCTGGAAACTTTTCACCACCCTCTGACCACTTCGCGCACTCTTGTGCCAAAGTCTTTTGGTCACCAGTGAGGGAATGAAGCCAGGCGCTTTTGTCAATCTTTAACCTGATTAATCTAACCACTGTCCCAAACGATGACTGGTCAGGTTTCTCATTGTAATTTCTGCATTCTGACCTTTACTTTTCTTTTTTTTTTTTCATTATTTAGATAATACTTTATTAGTTTCTGTAATCAAACCCAAGTAGATAGGACGTTACCTATTTAATACAGTGCATTAGCCCTGTACAAATGGAAAAAATTATGTTTAATGTTTCTAGACAAATATAGCTGCTGACTTTTAAAATTTCTCCAAAATCATCTAAAAATTCCCCTCCTGCTGGGACGGGTCCCATGACTCTCGCCTTTCTGTTTCCTCTTTGTTTTGCTCTTATCAATATTTGCTTATTCACCTTATTTCTTAATAACCATTAAAAAATTTCCACTCTGTTGGGAAGTCATTTGAGTCTCCCCTCGGCCTCTTTGCATTCTCTTGTTAATTAACTTAATGTTTTTATCACCATCTGTGAAACTGAGTTCTCCTAAAACCAAGTTATGCAAAACTTTATTCCCCTTCTTGTCTCCTCTAACCTCAATTCTGTGCTAACTGAACACTAGCCAACCAGAGTCAGATGACTAAAATTTTGCTGTTGTCGATAAAGTCGTTAATGTACAAAAATTGCTCTTATAGATATCATCATTAACGTACAAACTCAGGTTGTTTCTTCAGGGTAAGATAAGCTCACAGACTCCCAAGCCATGGACCACCTGGTCAGAGAATCCTACATCAGAGACATCTTGACTTCCAAAACCGTGATTAAGACATGTCATAAGAAATGATTAACCCCAGCCTCTTTGTTCCTCACCTTTAAAAAACCCCCAAAAACCTTTAGTTCAAAGATCAAGTTGGAGTGGATTGGAGGCTTGTCTCCCATTCCCTTTCTTGGCACCCTGAAATAAATCCATATCTTGCTGCAAACGCCTGCTGTCACAGTTTGGCTTTCTGCGCTGTGGGTATGTGAGCCCTTTGCTTGGTTACATCTGTAAGGCCTATGAGGAGAAGCTGAGACAGGAAATTCGATAAAGCTTCTGCACTGTTTTTTGGTTTTGCAACAATAGGGTTATAGGGAGTGCCTGTGTGAAAGGGGACCCCTTAACCACAGCATTTACCATGTCCTGGGTAATGGGCATATTCATCAGGTAAATATCTCGGTCATCACAAAGCCCGTGCCACGTGGCTTACATAGGAAGCATACCAGCGGCTTCATTTGGGGTGTCCCACTTGGCATTCATAGGGGCTGATGGGCAGTCTCCCTTCTCAGGGTTAACGGATGTTTTCTCCAGTCCACCAGGCTGGCTGAGCCCTCGGGAATAACCTCGTGTGTGTCTGGATCACATACAGCCATCTGTGATTTTTCTGTAGTGAGCTGTGTGTCCTGTATCAACCCAAACATGCTTTTCTACTCTGTAGCACTCAACCAGAGACCAGTCCCCAAATTAATTACTCTCACAATCCATTTTAGTAAAGTTTCCTCAGGAAGCTGATAATATCAATTCACAAAATGAAACAACTCCTTCACACTCTAGTCCCTGGTTTTAATAGTTGCTTGTCTTTGCCCTTCTTTCACATTGACTACCTTCTTCATGACCAGGGATCTTAGAGGTACTTTCTGTTGTCCCTTGTTTACAAAATTTTTTTCCAACTGAATAAATTTTATTTATTTATTTATTTTAAAATATTTATTTGGCTGCACCAGGTCTTAGTTGCAGCACACGGGATCTTGTTCCCTGACCAGGGATTGAACCTGGGTTCCCAGCGGTGGGAGTGTGGAGTCTTAACCACTGGACCACCAGGGAAGTCCCTCAACTGAATAAGTTTTTTTTTTTTTGCGGTACGCGGGCCTCTCACTGTTGTGGCATCTCCCGTTGCGGAGCACAGGCTCCGGATGCGCAGGCTCAGCGGCCATGGCTCACGGGCCCAGCCGCTCTGCAGCATGTGGGATCCTCCCGGACCGGGGCACGAACCCGTGTCCCCTGCATCGGCAGGCGGACTCTCAACCACTGCGCCACCAGGGAAGCCCTGAATAAGTTTTAAAGATCTAATTGTCTTTACTGAACCATTCATGATTTGGTCAACATCCCATCTAGCAAGTAGAGAGGAGCTCTGAGGAGCTGTACTAAAAGGAAGGCTTTTCTAGGCAGAGAGTGGATTACCTCATCTTCCTCTGGGGGATGGGAAGGGTCGGTGTGCCAGATGACCTCACTGGTGCTGACCAGAAAATTCCAGGCCGGCTGGTTAAAACTACGTTCCTGGGAAATGTTGAAGCTGCAATTAGGTTAGGTATTATGTCTTGGTTTGCTGGTGTGGGCCTTAGCACAAGTGACCCCATTTGGGGCCTGTTGTTCCTTTTTAATGATTCTCCCCTTTTGATCAGACTCTATGCTTAGCTGAGAGATGTGATAAAAATTTTAAGGCATGGGGGCTTCCCCGGTGGCGCAGTGGTTGAGAGTCCGCCTGCCGATGCAAGGGACATGGGTTCGTGCCCGTGTCTACAAGACCGCCTCCCACCCCCACTTCAGACACCGATTGCAAGCCCAGGTTATCACCTGTGCTTCTGACTGTCTATTGATTGGAGGTGTCAATGACACCCTTGCTTTGGTTCCATTAATTTGCTTGAACGGCTCACAGAACTCAGAGAAACATTTTACTTACTAGATTGCCAGTTTATTATAAAAGGATAGAACTCAGACACAGCTAGATGGAAGAGATGTAAGGTGTGGGGAAAGGGTATGACTTTTCTGAAAGGGCGACTCTGCTCTCCAAACCCCATCCATTTGGGGTTTTATGGAGGCTTAATTACACAGGCATCATTTTTGAAATTAATTTTTATTGGAGTATAGTTGCTTTACAATGTTGTGCTAGTTTTTGCTGTACAGCAAAGTGAATCAGTTATACATATACATATGTCCCGTCTTATTTATTTATTTATTTATTTCCCCCTCTTTTTTAGATTTCCTTCCCATTTAGGTCACCACAGAGCACTGAGTAGAGCTCCCTGTGCTATACATTAGGTTCTCGTTTGTTATCTATTTTATATATAGTATCAAGAGTGTATATACGTCAATCTCAATCTCCCAATTCATCCCATTCCCCCATTCCCCCCTTGGTAACCATGATTGATTAAATCATGGCCATTAGTGATTGGACTCAATCTCCAGCCCTTCTCCCCCTCAAGAGGTTGAAGGGTGGGGCTGAAAGTGCCAAACCCCTAATCGTGCGGTTGGCTCTCCTGGCCACCAGCCCCCATATTTAGCTGCTTTCCAAAAGTTGCCTCATTAACATAATTACCTTTATCTCTCACTATCTTGGCATCTTCAGCATCCGGCCTGGCAGAAAGACACTTTCGTGGCAACACGTGGTTTTCACAAATATTTGAAAATCTTTTTGCCATTCGCCCTTAGTGTTCTTCAAAAATGAGTGGAAAACAAAAAACTTTTGTGGATACAAGTGATAGTACAACTGAGGCAAAGTTGGAACTTTGTTTCAGTTGCTGAAACAGCCAAAAGTTAGTTAGCCTCAAG
This sequence comes from Kogia breviceps, assembly GCF_026419965.1. Taxonomy (NCBI): domain Eukaryota; kingdom Metazoa; phylum Chordata; class Mammalia; order Artiodactyla; family Physeteridae; genus Kogia; species Kogia breviceps. The sequence continues at coordinate 75,898,040 of NC_081323.1, forward strand.
CTTTGCTTGTAAAGAGAAGTCCGAAAGTAAAGATTACGTATAAAATGTGATGTCATTCAAGAGTGTTTCTAAAAGATGAGGTGTTGGTGAAGATGGAGAAAATGAAGAGAACTTTAAATTTTTGGATTAACAAGAATCGTGCTGCCAAGAGAACAGTCCAGAAGTTGACAACGGTATCAGGACCACATTCGTGTGTCATTTAAAAAATCAGTTGGGGGCTTCCCTGGTGGCGCAGTGGTTGAGAGTCCGCCTGCCGATGCAGGGGACACGGGTTCGTGCCCCGGCTCGGGAAGATCCCACGTGCCGCGGAGCGGCTGGGCCCGTGAGCCATGGCCGCTGAGCCTGCGCGTCCGGAGCCTGTGCTCCGCAACGGGAGAGGCCACAACAGTGAGAGGCCCGCATACCGCAAAAAAAAACAAAAAAAACAAGAAAAACATACACACACAACCCCTCAAACCATTTGCATACACACACATATATATTTATTTATACACATACACAAACAAATAAACAAAAAGCCCAGCACGGCCTTTCAGCATATGTGGGTTAGACTCAGGCCCTGATTTTTAATAACCTCACATGTGGCGGAAGCCAAGAGCTCCCCTCATGAAGTCTCACTTCCCCATGACACTTCTTCACCCGAAGCGCTTTGTGCCCCAACCCCTCCTGTGACTGTCTGTCCTGGTTGTGCCTCCAGACTCGTGGTGGGAGCCCCCCTGGAGGTGGTCGCAGTCAACAAAACAGGACGTTTGTACGACTGCCTGGCTGCCGCCGGCGTGTGTCGGCCCATCTTGCTGAATAGTGAGTGACTCGCCCCAGGAATCAGGGCCTTCAACCCTCCTACACCAGACCACCCCCTCCTCAGCCTCCGGCTCGAACTGTCCCCCCAAACGAGGGTGTGCCCTTGAGTGTGACCCTGTGTGTCTGCCCCCTCAGCACCCCCAGAGGCCGTGAACGTGTCCTTGGGCGTGTCCCTGGTGGCCTCCACCCATCTCTTCTGGCTGCTGGTGAGTGTTTCTGGGTCCCGGGAGAGTCTCGAGGGAGGAACGGGGGCCAGAGGAGGCTGGGGCTGGGCGAGAAGGAGGAGAAGTGTTCTGGGGGCCCCCTCGCCCACACAGGCCTCTATCCCCGGGACTGCGGCCCAACCATGCACAGAGCCTGTGGGGAGAACATGTATGCAAAAGGCGCTTGCCTCCTGCTGGGCTCCCACCTGCAGATCATCTGGACAGTCCCCGCCACCCTGCCAGGTGGGTCCCCTAGATACAGCAGTTCCGTGTGGAGCAAGTGCTGGCACTGCTCATGCGCGCAGAGCATGAAGCCTGGGTCTCGGCCTCTTGGGCCTCCTGTGTGCAGGCCCCTTCCCAGAGGCCTCGGCAAGCACAGGAGGGGCTGGGAGCATGGTCTGGCCTGGCAGGAGGGGTAGCTCATGGCAGGAGCCCTAAGCCGACCAAGCGGTAATGGCTCTGATGGGGCAGGAGGGAGTCCAGCTCTTGCAGGAGGCATGAGGGCCCTACATTTGCCAACAGGTGCAGGGATGCCCCCTGGTTTCCAGAGGAAGGGCCTTGTGGGGGTGAAAATGTGTGGTGAGGACGATAGATCCAAGAATCCAAGAGGGAAGCAGTCCTGGCTCATTCACTGCTGAACTGCCAGGACCCCCCCAGACTCACTCCTCCCCTTCCAAGGGGAGCAAATGACCCAGCCATGGCGAGTGTGAGGCACAGTTTTGCAGCACTGATGTCATCCACAGAGAATGGTGACTGGGGGCCCTGCCGTGGCTTCTCTCTGAGAGTCTGTCTTTACAAGTTCATCTTCTGTGTCCTTGGGCAAGTGGCTTCTTTCCCTGGGCCTTAGTTTCCTCATTGGTAAAATGGAACTTAATAATCGAGGTGGCTATTAGGATTAAAAAATTTAATACACATAAATTGCTTAGACTCCTTTCTGGCACATGTAGGTGATTGCCATAATGACTGATTTTCTAGCTGAAGACCATGTGTTCCGTCTAGGAGGAAGTTATGGATAAACTGCCCCATCTGTGGCATCAGAGGGAATAGTGGGCCCCAAGTGAGATCCAGGGACCACTCAAGGCATGTTTTGGACCAGAGAAACCATGATGCCAGCCTTGGTGGGCTTTTAGCAGAAAGTGAAACAGCAGCAGAAAGAGGCCCCAGACCAAATTGTGAGAGCAGAGTCCATAGAGGGGACAGAGAGAGTGGAAAAGACTCTTGTGGGTACCATGCCCCACCTGGGATGTCTGTGCAGCCAGACATTTACTAGATGGTAAATGTCTTTTCCTAGATGTTTCTGGGGCTCGTGAGGTGGGATGCCTGATGAAGATGGGACACAGATGTGTAAAACTGGTCCAGACGAGGCAGGTTTGAATAGATTTGACAAGACTGTGTGTCAGGCAGTACTGGGTACTGGGTTCCGGGTGTGCATCACATTATAGCATCCTCTCAAGATCCTTGTGGAGGCCAGGATGATCTCCATTTTATAGAGAAAACTGAGGCTCAGAGAGGTGAGTTTCCACTTTAGGAAGTGGCAGAGCCCAGAGCTTGAGCCAACCTTGCCTGATTGGCTCAGTTCTTTTTCAGAAGGCCATTCAGCTACAGCCAGCTGCCTGCTATGGGAAGCCCAGTGGATGCAATAAAAGAAGCAAGAGCACTTCCTTGGTGGCACAGTGGTTGGGAGCCCATCTGCCGATGCAGGGGACACAGGTTCGTGCCCTCGTCTGGGAGGATCCCGCGTGCCGCGGAGCGGCTGGGCCCGTGAGCCATGGCTGCTGGGCCTGCGTGTCCGGAGCCTGTGCTCCACAGCGGGAGAGGCCACGGCAGTGAGAGGCCCGTGTGCCGCAAAAAAAAACAAAAACAAAAACAAAAAAAGCAAGAAACAGAAGTAACTTTGCAAGGGCGCTGGCCCCAGGCCTAGTCTGAGAGAGCATGTGGGGGTGGTTTTGTGACGCAGCTAAAAATGTGGGCCCGAGTACAAGATGTGGTGGCAGGGAACGCCAGCTACCCAGCTGTCGGGGACAGATCAAGGGTGAGAAGGGGAGCGCCTGAGGGCTTCTCGGCCTGCTGTGTCAGTGGATGGATTTCCTGGTCTTCAAGGAAGCAGGGAGGGAAGTGATCTTCCATTTCTTCTGGGCACTGGTGATGTTGGTTGAGTAGGTGGGATGGGTGAGGAGTGAGGAGATGGGAGAAGGCGTTTTTGCTTCAGTGCCCTGAGGCAGGGTACCACAGCTCAGTATCACACCTCAGAGCTGTGGTGGTCTCATCTCCCAGCACCCTGGGACCAAAACAGGATGTGGGGTGCTGGTGGAGGCATCAACCGGGTTTTGCACGCAGGCCACAAGCCCTTACATAAGTCTGGGGATAACCTGAAATGTTTAATTTGTTCATTTACGTATGATGTGTCTTTCCATTACGGTGTGGACTCCACAAGGGCAGGGACGAGATCTTTTTTAAAGCTATGGTCTTCAATCAGATTTCCCTGGAAATAGACTCTGAGGCTCACCTGGGAATGTTCTCGGGAGCAACCCTTATGAGAGTGTGAGGGAAGCAGGACTTGACAGCTGGAGAGGGTGCACTGTGAGAGGCCTCAGCTGCCCCATGGAGAGCTCAGAGCATGGCCGGATATGGGTTGCCCACAGGAGCAGGAGGTGACCTTGGGCAAGGCACCTCCCTTTTGAGTGGGGTGACACTTAGGGAGGAACTCTGTTGGGAGCCATCAACAGCCAACTTCCTGCAGCTGGGGATGAGCACCTCCAGCCTGATGGGGGGCAGGTCTTGGTGGCACACCTTAGCATCCGCTGCAGGTGTGTCCTTGGGCCTAGAACAATGCCTGGCATGTGGTGATGATGGTGATAACAGCTACCCCTTATGGGATGCCAGGCCCTGTCTTAAGTACTTTATGTACATATTCATTCTTTTTATCTTTGCAATAATCCCATGTGGTAGGCACTACTACTGCCCATTTTACAGATGGGGAAAACTGAAGCCCAGTGAGGTTATGTAACTTGCCTGAATTCACCACTAAGAGCTGGGCAGAGGTGGGATTCGAGCCCAGGCATGCTGGCTCCAGGATGCACATTCTGAATCACTTTGCTAAATTGCCTTCCGCTGTGCCCCACAGTATCCCTGGTGGTGTATTCAATAAACATTTGTTGACTAAATGAGTGAGGAACCCACCCGGCCCCACCCTCTACTTCTTTCTCCCCTTTTGTAGGCCTTGTGGAAGGAGGGGAGCAACAGGGGTTCTGCTGAAGGGAGAAGGGGCTTGGGCAACAGATTTGGACCTCCTCAGTGGAGGGTGTCAGAAACTGGGTGGGCCAGGGGGCCTTGGCATCCCTACGCCAAGGATGGCCCCCTGGCTCTGTGGAGCAGAGAGGGTTTCTGGGTCCCAGGAAGTGGCTGGGACCTGCCCATGCATTTCTGATTCCTCCCTCTCTCTCTGCAGAGTGTCCAAATCAAGAGCTAGACATTGTCTTCCTGATTGACGGCTCTGGCAGCATTGACCCAAATGACTTTAAACGGATGAAGAACTTTGTCAGAGCTGTGATGGACCAGTTCAAGGGCACCCACACACTGGTGAAGGTGGGCCCCCGAGGCCTGGGGATTAAGATCAGGGAGGGTCTACCTCTGGGAAGGCCAACCTGGGAGGGGGCCTGGCATCGCTGGGGGCTGGCTCAATGGACTTGTGCCATGGGGAGGCCAGGGTCCAAGGTCAAGTTATGGTTCCGGTGCAGGGCCGATCTGAGCCCTAACCTGAGGAGGTACCCCCAATCACATGTACTATGTCCCCACATGCCACAGGAAATACAAAGGTTTTGCTGTTTAAATACATTGAAAGGATTATCAAATCATCTTACTGTGAAATTTGACTGAAGGTAACTTGGCCAAATGATGATTTCTTTATTATGTTTTCCATGTAACTCACAATTTCTTTATCTTATTATTTTATTTCCCAGTAATCAGTGTGTGTGTGTGTGTGTGTGTGTGTGTGTGTATGTATATATATATATATATATATACAAATTCTTGAGAAGCAAGGAAATATAACCTACAAATTAATTTCATGTATTACACATTAAAAAAAAATCTAAGTTTAACAAATATTGTGGTTGGCAAGGCTATTCTTTGTAAACTATGAAAGAAACATTATTTAGTTTTGATTTTCCAGTTTTCTTTTGGGGCCATTTATTTTTATTATTTATTTATTTATTTATTTTTGCGGTACGCGGGCCTCTCACTGTTGTGGCCTCTCCCACCCAGCCGCTGCACGGCATGTGGGATCTTCCCGGACCGGGGCACGAACCCACGTCCCCTGCATCGGCAGACGGACTCTCAACCACTGCGCCACCAGGGAAGCCCACGGGCCATTTATTTTTTTCTGGGTCTCAGTATATATTTGTCGGGCCTCAAAACCACACGGAACATGGTTTATAAACACAAAATTATTCCAAAATAAAAAACTTCCTAAAAAACAACTCCTGAGCCCCAGGGCCCTCTTCTTGGCCTTCACAGTTCTCGCTGATGCAATACTCAGCCCTCAGCAGCATCCAGAAGCAGCTGCAGGAGAAGATCTTTGCAGTCGAGGGTAAATGGGGAGTGACCTTGGGTCTCGGAATTGAAAGAGTCACAACCCAGTCCTGAAGGTTCATCCCTGCTCTTAGCTCACCCAAAGTTGTTCCCCAGAACCCAAGCCCCAGACCACATTCTCCTCTTTCTGCTCTGAATCTTCATGGTCTCAGGGTCTCCGGGAGCCTGATTGACCTGTTTCCCCACAGGAACGCAGTCAAAGACAAGTAGCTCCTTCCAGCATGAGACGTCTCAAGAAGGCTTCAGCTCCGTCCTCACAGCGGGGAGTGGAGTGTGTGCTTGATTAACGAGTATCGGGCACCAGCCCTGTGTTGGGAGCTGGGAACCAGAATAAACAAGAACGCAGACCCTGTCCTCAAGCTCACCATCTAGTCCAGGAGAGACACACAGGCAGTGTATGTAGGTACAGAGAGCTGGATAGCGGAGGTTCCTGCTCTCTGGGAGGAGGTGACAAACGACAAACAAACGAAAGACTTTCAGATTGTGCTAAGCATTGGGATAGAGAAAGAGAGGTGATCAGAGGAGGCCTAAGGAGAAACGGCTGAGGCTGAATGATGACAAAGGGCGAGGCCTGGAAAAATATGGCAAGAGATTGCTCCAGGTAGAGGAAAAAGCAAGTGCAAAGGTCCTGAGTCAGGAACAAGGTTACTGTACTAGAGAGATAGAAGGGCCAGCCACAGCTGGAGCGGCATGGAGAGAGGGTGGGAGAGATGGGAGAGACCAGCCCATGCAGAGCAAAGAAGTGACAATATAGACAGACAATTGTCCGAAAGTAGATGTGTGTTCAAAATATCCAGAGGGATTTGCTTCAGAATAATTTTTCAGGGCAATCGAGGGGGACGTAGACGTGCAACAAGGTTTGTCATGAGTTAATCACTGACGCTGGGTCACGGGTTCTTATGGGTTCATTACACATTTCTTTCGAGTTTTGTATATGTCCTAAATTAGCCATAATCAAACGTTTGAAAAGGCAATAAGCATTCAGAGGAGGAAATGCTAATCACTTCCTGAGGGAGCCAAGGAAGACCTCGCAGAGGTGACTTAGAGGTTGACTCTTCCAGAGAGAGGAGCTGCGTCCCAGAAAGAGGAGAGAGGAGCATCCAGGCCAGAGGCTTGGTGTATTTTGGAACAGAGGGTCACTCCACAGGCTCCATAGGTTAGAATCCTAAATCCCACCCTCAGGAGCTTGGGGACGGTGAGCCACCTTGGTTTGCCAGCGGGCTGGTGGCTGCACGTTTGGGTGGGAAGAAACCCAACTCTGGGGCAGTAGATGAAACAGAGGAAAGCAAGCTAGGAGGCAGGAAGGGCAGTGGGTGAGAGGCGCTGGGGTGACCGTGATGGCGTCAGTGGGGACAGACTGAGAGAGGTAGGAATCGGGCACACGGAGGCTGCTGGTGAGAGCCAGGGAAGAGCAGAGAGAATTCCACAGGATGGGCGGAGTCAGTGGCAGCCATTGCTTCGGAATAGGCTGTCTTCTTCTTCTTTTTCCCACCTGCTCAGCCCTGGAATCCTTTCCTCCCAGGATGGACCAGTGCTGGGGGCTGTGGGGAGCTTCAGCTGGTCTGGAGGCGCCTTCCTGTACCCCCCAAATAGGAGCCCCGCCTTCATCAACATGTCTCAGGAGCGCGCGGACACGAGGGACTCTTACCTGGGTGAGGCGAGGCTGTGGCCGGAGGGCCGGGCGGGAGACGGGCGGCCTGGGAAGGGCGGGGGCGCGGGCGTGCCAAGGCCTGGTCCCCTCAGGTTACTCCGCAGAGCTGGCCGTTTGGAAGCGGGTACACAGCCTGGTCCTGGGGGCCCCCCCGCCATCAGCACACCGGGAAGGCTGTCATCTTCACGCAGGTGTCCGGGCAATGGAGGCCGAAAGCGGAAGTCACAGGGACCCAGGTTGGGCGTGGAGGAGGGTCTCCAGGGGCAGAGAGGGAGATGAAGGGGGTGCGGGGGCCCAGCAGGGAGGGGCCGGTATCTGGGGAGAGGCGGGAGCCGGCGCAGAGCGGGTGCGGGGTAGCAGGACGACTCCACGCTCTGCCCTCCAGATCGGCTCCTACTTCGGGGCCTCCCTCAGCTCCGTGGACGTGGACAGAGATGGCAGCTCCGACCTGGTCCTCATCGGGGCCCCGCATTACTATGAGCAGAGCCGGGGGGGCCAGGTGTCCGTGTGCCCCTTGCCCCGGGGGGTGAGTGGCTGGTGAGACCCGGGCTGGGTGGGGTCTGGGTGTGGAGGGGTCGCGTGGGGTGGGACCTGAGGCTGCTTTTGTTCTGCAGAGGGCTAAGTGGCAGTGCGGTGCCGTCCTGCGAGGGGAGCAAGGCCACCCCTGGGCCCGCTTTGGGGCAGCTCTGACGGTGCTGGGGGATGTGAACGGGGACAGGCTGACGGACGTGGCCATCGGGGCCCCGGGAGAGCAGGAGAACCGGGGTGCTGTCTACCTGTTTCACGGAACCTCGGGCCTGGGCATCAGCCCCGCCCACAGCCAGGTGAGGCCCCTCTGCCTTCAGCCTCTTCCGTTCGCCTCCTCCCCACCCTGTCGTAGATTCACCTGATGCCACCTCCTGTCACCTGCCTCGGCAGTGACCATTCCCTTCCTCCTTTTAGTGGTTTACTTTCCTGAATTTCCCCAGGCCCAGCTAAGCACAAATTCTCTTTTCTCTCCTTTGACTCCAGACTTCAAACTGTGTGGGCAGCTTAGTAGTTAAGAGATCACAGGCCCCAGGTCAAATGCCTAACCAGCCCTGTGAGCTGCGTGGCCTCAGGCAAGTGACCGGTTTAGCCTCTGTGGGCCTTGGTTTCCTTCTATGAAAGGATGAGCAAATTCTATTGGCTTCTTGTAAAGATAACTCAGTGAGAGCACCAAGCACTCCATTCCTCAAATATTTATGAATGAACATACGTAATTTACGTATAAACGATGAATGAATGAATCTATGATGCTCCCATCATTACCCTTTGTCATTAACCTGCACCTTCGTGGTCCTCATTGGACCAAAAGTGCTCCCCGCTCTGCCTGTGAACTGTGGGGTCCTCACTTTGCTTGCTCTCCACTCCTTCCCACTCTTCAACTTCTCTACTCAGTGTCCTTTCCAAATCTTTCTTCTCCAACCTTTCCAATCCCCTTTCCTTGACTTGCACTTCTTTTGTCCCTCTCTGGCCAGCGGATTGCAGGCTCCCAGCTCTCCCCCGGGCTCCAGTATTTTGGGCAGTCGCTGAGCGGGGGTCAGGACCTCACCCAGGATGGACTGGTGGACCTGGCCGTCGGGGCCCAGGGGCACGCGCTGCTGCTCAGGTGACAATTCCCCTACGTCCCCCTTGCCTGCCCCTTGTGTCTGATTCACTAAGCTGTCCCCTCCCTTGTTCTCCTTCTGGGGGCCAGAGGCCCACCCTCAGCCCCTCACGCACCCTCAGGAGCCTGCCGGTGCTGAACGTGGAGGTGGCTATGAGATTCACGCCCCCGGAGGTGACAAAGTCTGTGTACCAGTGCTGGGAAGAGCTGCCCACCGCCCTGGAAGCTGGGGACGCCACAGTCTGTCTCACTATCCACAGAAGCTCACAGGACCAGCCAGGTGAGTTTCCTCCTGGTAGATCCAGACCCTCACTGCCCCCGAGAGACCCCCAGCCCTATATCCCCAGGACAGAATGAGCCCAGGAACCCAAACCTCACCTCCATGTCCACGCAGCTGTCCTCCTCCCTCCTTCTTCCAGCACCCGGGCCTCTAGGTTCTGTCTCCAGGACACATCCGAGGTCTGCCCTCTCCACCGCCTCTCGCGAGGACACAGCTTCTCCTTCCCACCCACCCTGAGCTGCGCCCGGGGCTATTCTTGCACGCCCCCTCCACTCTCCACAGGGAACTACGGCAATTGGTCCTAAATACTGCTTAACACTCCTCAACCGCCCCCTTCTTGCACTTATAAAGACCAGAAGTTTTGCCCACAATGACCCCATGATTTGGTCCCTCTCTGCCTTTCCAGCCTCACCTTGTCCCGTTCCCCCGTACGCCATACACTTTTTTTTTTTTTTTTTTGGCCGGGTCACATGGCTTGCGGGATCTCACTTCCCCCATCAGGGATTGAACCCAGGCCCTCAACAGAGAAAGTGCAGAGTCCTAACCGCTGGACCTCCAGGGAACTCCTTTTTAATTAATGTGCCAACCTCCCTCTCCCTTCTGGTCTTAGCCACTATTCCCAGAGTCTGGGATTTTCCCCTCCCCTCTTTTCACCTGACTCCTGTTCGTCCTCCAGGTCGGAGCTCAGACAAAGCCCATCCAGGAAAGCTTCTCTGACCCTCAGTCTGAGTTAACAAGCCCTCCCGGGTACCACTGAGGATCCCACCCTTGCATGGATCTCGCTGTGATGTTATGTCCTACGTGCTGGTCTCTGTTTCTAGGCTGTGAGCTTATGAGTGCAGGGACCATAATTCTCCACCTTCCCCACATGTATCCCCAGCACCTGGTACGGTTCATGGCCCACAGAAAGCGCTCAGCAAGTCTTTATTGCATGAAACAATGAAAACAGAACATTTGCGCTTCTCTCACTTTCCGTCTTCCATGCCCCCTTCTGCTTCAGGTGACATCCGAAGCTCTGTCATGTACGATCTGGCATTGGACCCAGGTCGTCTGATTTCTCCTGCCGTTTTTGATGAGACCAAGAACTGGACTTTGACTCGAAGAAAAACCCTAGGGCTGGGAGAGCACTGTGACACCGTGAAGCTGCCTTTACCAGTGAGGACTTTGGGTTCTGGGAAAGGGAGAGGGAGGGAGGAGCCCAAGGCTAGCCTCTGGCATCTCCACTCCCTGCTGAGTGAGGTGGGAAGGGTGGGAGGCCGCAGCTGGAGAGGGGAACGTCGGGCCCAGGGAACCTGGCTCCACAGTGTGGATGGGGTGCTGCCTGGTCAGCGGGGCACGGATGCAGTGGAGGAGAAGCCCGAGTAGTAGCAAGTGAGGAGGAGGAGAGCGGGTTCTTGAATGGCCCTCCTCCCTCAGGACTGTGTGGAGGGCGCGGGGAGCCCCATCAGCCTGCGACTCAACTTCTCCCTGGTTGGGGAGCCCATCTCCTCATCTCAGAACCTACGCCCTGTGCTGGCTGTGGGCTCACAGGACCGCTTCACTGCTTCTGTGAGTCTTGCGACGAAGTCCCAGGGATGTGCTGACTTTTACTGTGTCTCCATGTGCTTAAGAGCCTAGAGTGGCTCCCACCAACCACTTCAAATCGAAAATGCTCCCACCCAGTTACCACAGCCCCGCCCGGCTTGGATCCCTACACATCCCGGCTGGTTATCCACTTCAGCCCAACATAAACTCGCTGGTCATTCTGCAGACCCTTCCCAACTTTTCTCATGTCTCTCTGTGCCTTTGTCCATGTCGTCTTTCTTCCTTCCTTCCCTTCCTTCCTTCTCTCCCTCCTTGCTTCCTTGCTTCCTTCCTCCTTTCCTACCTTCCTTCCTTCCTTCCTTCAGTTTTCACATTACGATTCCTTTCTTCTTCCGGAGGAGGCACTGTCAAATGATCATAGGTACCTAGAACTGCTCATAATGTTCCTAATAAGGGCACATAATACACAGATTAAGACATTGTTTGGCAGTTGATTTTTATACCCTTCCTGCATGCCATATTTCTTATTTGGAAAACATCGCCTTCTCTCCACCTCAAAGATCTCCTCTAGTCCCCAAAGCCCCAGTCTGATCTCCCTCTCTTTTGAACACGTCACTCAGCATCTGTCACCTCTTCTCTTCATGGTGATACCATGCCAAATATCACGTGACTGGACTCATAGCAAGCTGTGTCTACTTCTGTGGCTGCTTTGGTATTGAAGGTTCCTTGAGTGCAAGAACCATGTCTAATTCACCTGTAGTTCCCACCTTTCCTGGCCCAGAACCTGTCCCATTATTGACAATCTATAATGTTTGTTGAATGGTTGTTCCAGTGTGAGCTGGATTTGACTCCTCAGCTAAGCTTTCTGTTCCTTGAAGCCAAGGATCTTGTCTTATCTCCCCTTTATATCCTAACTGCCCCGCCCTCATTGCCCTACTTGCCAGTGTTTAGCAGGGTGCTGGGTGCAGGGTGGGTGCTAATACTCAATGTCATGAGTGCTCCTAATGAGGGGATTGGAGATGGATTAAGACATGGATGGGAAGAGAATATACTGTTTTGCTGCAGCTCCCCTTTGAGAAGAACTGTGGGCAAGATCACCTCTGTGAAGGGGACCTGAGGGTCAGCTTCAGCTTCTCAGGGTGAGTGAGCTCTATCGCCTTTCGTAGCCAGACACTCAAGCTTTTGGGTCTCCCATCCTCATAGGATGAGAAGTCCTTGTGTTTCCCTTTGGCTCTCCTTCTAACAAAGAAATGCTTTTGATCGGAAGGTTATCAGCCTGTAGCTCATGAGTTCCCACAGCCCGGCCCCTGCCCCTGATTCAATTCCAATCTACTTCCTTGAGTCTCTGTCCCAGTCTTGTCCTTCCTTGTTCGGCCTGCAGACCCTGGTGGTGGCGAGCTCCCTGGAGCTCAATGTGACAGTGACTGTGTGGAATGAGGGTGAGGATTCCTATGGAACTGTGATCAGCTTCTACTATCCAGCAGGGCTGTCCTATCGACGAGTGCTAAGAATCCAGGTAAACAGCTCCCTTGGGCTCTAGTGGCTGGGACCTTTCTCCTGCTCTGGGTTATAATACGTTCCTCTTAATTTCTTCTATAATGAAATATAAACACACACACACACACACACACACACAAGTGCATAGGCATATATATAGTTTAATGACTAACTATTAAGCAAAAGTCTATGCAGTTAACATCCAGGTCAAGAAATAAAGCACTGCTAGCACCTCCAGAAGCCCTTTCACTATGTGCCTTTCCTCATCCTAACCTCACACTCTTCCCAAAGGTAATCACTATTCTGACTTTGCAATGATCAATTCCTTGTATTTCTTTATAGTTTTACCACCCATAAATACATCTCTAGATAATACTGTTGGGTTTTGCCAATACTTGAACTTTATATGAATGGAGACATGTTGTATGTTCCTTTTTTCCTGCAAGTTTTAAATTATAGTTGATTTACAATCTTATATTAGTTTCAGTTGTACAACATAGTGATTCAATATTTTATAGATTATACTCCATTTAAAATTATTATAAAATATCGGCTATATTCCCTGTGCTGTGTAATATGTCCTTGTATCTTATTTATTTTATATACAGTAGTTTGTACCTCTTAAACCACGACCTGTATCTTGCTCCTACCCCACTTCTTCTTCCCACTGGTAACCACTAGTTTATTCTCTAGATCTGTGAGTCTGTTTCTGTTTTGTTATATTTATTCATTTGTTTCATTTTTTAGATTCCAAATATAAGTGATAACAATGTTGTATGTTCTTTTGTGTCATTCTTCTTTTCTTCAATATTATGCTTGTGAAATTCATCCATGTTGTTGCTTGCGGCTATGGAATATTTTCACTGCTATTCAGAATCCCTTTGCATGACTAAATCACAATTTATTTACCCATTCGATGATCGATGGTCATTTGAGTTGTTTCTGATTTTGGCCATGACTATTCTTGAACATGTATCCTGGTGCCCCTACACATAATATTTGGAAAGTATATACCACATGTAGAATTGTTGGATCATTGGCTATGTGTATCTTCAATTTTAATAAGTAAAGCCAAACCATTTGCACTTCCATCAGCAACGTATGAGAGTTCCTGTGGCTTTACATCTACTCCAACGCTTGGTATTGTCAGACTTTTAAATTTTTGTTGATCTGGTAGGTGAGTAATGATATTTCTTTGCAGTTTTAATTTGTATTTCTCTAATGAGGTTGAGCTACTTTTCATTTGGACTTCTTGGTTGTTTGGATTTCTTCTTTTGGGAAGTGCCTGTCCAACTCTTTTTCTTATTTTTCTACTGAGTTGTCCATCTTTTTCTCATTGAGTTGTAAGAGCTCTTTGCATATTCTGGTTACTCGTCCTCTTCCAGTTATATGTGTTCAAATATCTTTTCCATTCCTACTGCTTATGTTTTCAGTCTCTTTATGGCATCTTTTAATAAATAGATGGTCTTAATTTGGTTGTGGTTGACTTTTATCAAAATTTTCCTTTGTATTTAGTTTTATGTGTGTATCATGTTTAAGAAATATATCTCTACTCCAAGGTTATATATAAAGACATTCCCTTATATTATCTTTTAAAAGACTTCTAATTCTGCCTTTTCACATTTGAGTCTTTAATCCAGTCAGGATTTATTCTAATGTATGGAGTGAGGTAGGGATCCAGTATTTGTTTGTTTGTTTGTTTGTTTTGTATGGGCCAATTTTCCCAGGACCATTTACTGAAAACTTGTCATTTCCCCTACTGCTTTGCAATGCCACCACTGTTATACATCAAGCCCATATATACATGTGGGTAAATTTTAAAAAATTCATTCTCCTCCTCTGGAAGCAACCCCATCAGCGTCCCCTGCGCCTGGCATGTGAGGCAGTGCCCACTGGGAATGAGGGCCTGAGGAGCAGCAGCTGTAGCATCAACCACCCCATCTTCCAAGAGGGCACTAAGGTCAGAGCTTCCCCCCAATCCTCATCACTCTTCTCCCTTGTCCTGGCCCATTTCCTTCCCTCACTCCACCATGGCCTTCCCTATCCCCAGCTCTTCTTTCTTACTCCCTCAGGGCACCTTGATAGTCACATTTGATGTCTCCTACAAGGCCACCCTGGGAGACAAGTTGCTTTTGAGGGCCAATGCAAGCGGGTGAGCCCAGGCCACATATGGTGTGTCCCTTGCTCTCCTTTTTCATGCCCCAGCCAGAAACTCCTCTCCTGGATCCCTTCCCAACCAGTCACCCCTCTCTCCCTCCAGTGAAAATAATAAGCCTACATCCAACAACACTACCTTCCAGCTGGAGCTCCCAGTGAAATATGCTGTCTACACAGTGATCAGCAGGTACTTAATCCCTGGCCCTTCCCTTTGGACCTTTCTCCAAGCCTAGTACCTCCCCCTGCAGGCCAGCCTGGTCTTTTGAGGATGGGTATCTAAGCTAGCCACTCTGATTCCCCACATGGTGATTCTTGTGACCAGCCATATATTTATACCATAGCACCATATCCCACAATTCTTGGTTCTCTGACGAGCTGACCTGCTGGTGGGACACACATACCTTGCCACCACTGTGTATCCTCTTCTCTCTCTCCAAGATGCAGGCTTCCTTTAACATGAAGCCAATTCCAGCCTTTGTGCTAAACACGAATACGCTGAATTGAAGCTACGAGATTAAGACTGAGGCTTTTCTGATCACTCTAAAGTAGGGAGCTTGTGCCCAACAGGATATGGTCTGTCACCACACAGAGTGAAGAGAAGGTCAGGTTTTCACAAAACTCAGAGGAGAGCAGAGATGTGAGAAACTGTTGGGACGGTTTTTAAGAGCTCAGGGCTGAGCAGGCCACACGAAAGGCACGTGTAGGGCTGCTGCTCTGGGTTCTAAAGGTTGGGGAAGGGGCAGGGGTGGGCCAGCCTGGGAGCAGGACAAGGAGCCCCCCCCACCTGGCTGAATTCCAGAGGCTTTAGAGTTGATCAGAAGCGTATAATATTGCCATGGGACAGAGTTTGCTGCTGCTGCTGCTGTGCCAATTTTTAGGGGAACTAGAGAGGGGGTTCAAGCAGTGTCATTGCCTTTCCAAATTCCATGTGTGAATTTCCCCTTCTATCTATGGGAAAACACTGAAACTTACAATAAGAGTTTACAGTCATATATACTTACGATATGCCAGGCCTTGCTTTAAGTACTTTACATGTATTTACATTTATTTAACCACTCTATTAGCTCTGTGATATAGCCATTGTAAATTTATTTATTTATTTATTTATTTTTGGCTGCGTTGGGTCTTCGTTGCTGCACACGGGCTCCCTCTAGTTGCGGCGAGCGGGGACTACTCTTCGTTGCGGTACACTGGCTTCTCATTGCGGCGGCTTCTCTTGTGGCAGAGCACAGGCCCCAGGCGCGCGGGCTTCAGTAGCTGTGGCACGTGGGCTCAGTAGTGGTGGGTCGCAGGCTCTAGAGTGCAGGCTCAGTAGTTGTGGTGCACGGGCTTAATTGCTCCGCGGCATGTGGGATCCTCCCGGACCAGGCCTCGAACCCGTGTCCCCTGCACTGGCAGGCGGATTCTTAACCACTGAGCCACCAGGGAGGTCCCTATATAGTTATTGTTATACACCTTTTTGCCAACAAGGAAATCCAGACGTTTTTACCCCTGTCATTCAGCTGGTAAGTGGCAGAACCAGGAATCAAACCCAGGTGGTTTGGCTTCAGAGCTGTGCCCATGGCCATATACTACATGCCTCTCCAAGGATTGGAGAAGCTGAGTGATTTACTCAAATTTGAAAAGAGCTTAGAACTGGAAGATTTTAAGATGGGAAAACTGAAGCAGAGAGAGAAAGGGGTAGGACGGGGAGCAGCGAGGAAGGCTAGTATCCTAAGTGGAAAAATAGATTTTAACATTTATGGCACTGCTGCAAACCTCATCACAAGTCTGTTACAGGCATTATTGTTAGCATCTCCATTTTATTTTTAAAATTTTTTTATTTTTTATTTATTTATTTTTTTTGCGATACGCGGGCCTCTCACTGCTGTGGCCTCTCCCGTTGCGGAGCACAGGCTCCAGACGCGCAGGCCCAGCGGCCATGGCTCACGGGCCCAGCCGCTCCGCGGCACGTGGGATCCTCCCGGACCGGGGCACGAACCCGTGTTCCCTGCATCAGCAGGCGGGCTCTCAACCACTGCGCCACCAGGGAAGCCCAGCATCTCCATTTTAAAGAGGAAAAAACTAGAGGGGCCCAGAGAGGTTAAGGAATTTGCCTTAAGTTACTCAGGAAGGAAGCAGTGGACCAGAGATGTGAACCCAGGTGGTCTGGCCTATATGCTTAATCACCAAGCTGACAGTCACATCTGTGGGAAAACTGTGGGGCCCATGGAGTTTCTGTAGGGCTGACCTGGCTTCTTTACACTAGTTACTGGTGAAACCTGCAGGCCCCTCTGCTTGTTTGCCTGATTCCACTGAGCCCTTAGATGTTAAACCCTGGGAAGACAGGGATTATGGCTTGTTAACTGTTGAATCTCCAGAGTCAAGCACACAGCCTGGCAGATGATGAATGTTGACTAAAGGAGGCCATGGATGGATGGATGGAAAGAAAGCCACCTGCAGCCTGGGACATTTATGTCCACTTTGTGGGCTTGTGTCTACACACCATCTTTCCTCCCAGTTACTTAACTGCCCCAGGAGAGCCGGATCTATTTTCTTCATTCCCATTATGGAAGGGCTTGCACCCCATTTCCAGGCCTTGGTTCCCTCAAGTCCCCTTAGATTTATTTGCTCTGGCAGCTGTCTCTGCAAGCATTACGGGAGGCCAACCGTGTACCTAGTAGAGAAAGCAATGGGAACGCCTTTTTTCCCATGGGAAATGGTCAGCCATCACGAGAGGTCATGTTCAAGTTGGGCCTTTAGGTGAAAATTTCCAAAAGGGGAGTGTGTAAGGACATTCCAAGCAGGGAAAAAAAGAGCTTGAGCAAAGTCATGGGGAGAGGAAAGGGCCAGGGTCTCAAGGGACAAGCTAGCAGTTCTCAGGGACGGGGGCAAAGGCCACGAAGGAGAGGAGCTGAAGCTGAGGCTGCACAGTCACAGGGGAACCATCATCGCTCCCCTGGGTCATCTGCTGGGCCCAACGGAGGCCTCGGCAGCAGGCTGGCGTGCAACTGAGGTGTTTTTCACCAGCAAGCCCTCTCTCTCTCTCTCCAGGCAGGAAGAATCCACCAAGTACTTCAATTTTTCAGCTTCTGACCGGAAGAGCAGAAAAGAAGCTGAGCATCGATATCGTGTGAGAGGCCAGGGAATATCCACGTCTGTCCCTCCCATGTAAACGTAGGAAGCTGGTGGGCAAGGATGGAGAGGAGTCGAGGGCTGAAGCCAGGAAAGGTGGTGGGGGGTTGGGGATGCTCCAGGGACCACAGTAATGTTTTGTCTCTATTTTCTGCAGGTGAATAACCTGAGTCAGAGAGATCTGGCCATCAGCGTTCATTTCTGGGTCCCGGTCCTGCTGAACGGTGTGGCTGTGTGGGATGTGGCTATGGTGGCCCCTTCACAGGTGCCTGCCTGCCTTTTGTCACTCTCCAGGGTCTGACCCCACAGGGCCTCATACCCTCTCACCAGGGGACTGTGGATCATTCTATGGCTATTCCTCTCTTCCTAGAGTCTCCCCTGTGTGTCAGAGAGGGAACCTCCCCAGCAACCTGACTTCCAGACCCAGATTCCAAGCAGTCTCGTGCCGGTGAGAAAGATCCCACCGCAGGACGAGCTAGGAGCTGGAGGATCCAGGGAAATGTACTGCTAGCTGTGTCACCATGTTTACGTTCTGTGATTGTCCATCTGTTCCCCACCCCAAATGTGATAGATTTCATTTTCTCTTGCGGTTCCTCCTTAAGTGAAGACCCTCCTCAATTTCATTCCTCTCCTGTCCCCAGGACTGCTCCATTGCTGACTGCCTGAGGTTCCGCTGTGACATCCCCTCCTTCGGCGTCCAGGAGGAACTTGACTTCATTCTGAAGGGCAACCTCAGCTTCGGTTGGGCCAGCCAGGTGTGTCCCCTCCCAGACTCAGGTGGGGCCTGATGTGTGTGTGCCCACCTCGAGCCAGGGCGTTTCTCTAACCCCGAGCCCTCCCCAGAGCTAGTTGCCAGCCCTCCCCTTCTTTTTTGCAGACACTGCAGAAGAAGTCATTGGTCGTGAGTGTGGCTGAAATCATTTTCAACAGATCCGTGTATTCCCAGCTTCCAGGACAGGAGGCGTTTGTGAGAGCCCAGGTAGTGACCATGTGATAGGCAGTGACCAGGCTGATCAGAGGGCTCCTGATGCTAGATCTGTGATGCTGAGTGGGGGGCTTGCAAGTCTGGAGGGAGGAAGGATGGAGGTCCCTAGGCAGGCAACTGTTCCTAAGCCCATGAGTACTTCTGTATCTCACCCCTTGGAGCAGAGCCTGATGAAGAAGGGGAGGGAGTTAAAGATTGGGAAAGTGGGAGGAGTCTGGAACAGCAAGCGGCCTGATACTTTCTGATCCCCAAATCAGGTGGAGATGGTGCTAGAAGAGTATGAGGTCTATAAGCCCATCCCCCTCATTGTGAGCAGCTCTGTGGGAGGACTGCTGCTGCTGGCTCTCATCACAGCCACACTGTACAAGGTGAGCGTTTTCATCCCACTCCTGACACCACCAGCATCCAACCCCGGCCCTCCCACAGACAGGATGGTATAGCAGGAAGAACTCAGACAGTGAAGTCAGGCAGGTCCGGGTACACACTTTGGCTCTTACTCGCTGTATCATGTCAGGCAAGTTGCTCAACCTCTCTGAGCCTCTTTCATCATTTTCGAAATGAAATAATGCCTACATCATAGGGTGACTGAAACGAGACAAACATGAGGCCAGGGTGTGCAGAATCTTTGCTTTTCTGCTATGGATGATGTGTACAGCTACTGAGCTGGGCACAGAGAAGACACTCAGTATGTGATAGGTGACTGTTCACATAAGTGTTCTGGCACACCAATACAAGTCAGTTTGGTCTCCTTCTTCTGTCTCAGCTTCTTCCTACTCCCAACTTCCTACCCTGCCCTCTGATCCAGACTTTCTGATTTATTTCCCCTCATAGTGTGGCTTCTTCGAACGTCAATACGAAGAAATGATGGGTGACAACCCTGAAGACACTGCCACATTCAATGGGGAGTATCTCAGCTGTGAGGCCCCCAATCAGCCTTTGTCCTAAGAATCCACTTTCCCATTTACCTCTACCCCCCTGGGCTGACGTCCATGGGAATAACTTCTGTGTAGATCTGGACTGGCCAGATCTACAACTTACCGGGTGCTAAGTCATCTTCCCAAGGCATTGAAAGGTTTTGATATTTTTACATATCTACCCGACTTCTTCAGTGATGACCCACTTTTTACAGAAGCGGGCATGATGCCGGCATGAATTCTCATGTGTATAAGAATTGTCACATTAAATGAGGATGTTTATAACACAATTTCCTTGTATGAAAGAGCTCTAATCTAGGGACCTGAATGCTGTTCTAGTAAGGGGGGAGGGGCTGCTTCTGGGTACAGAAAATGTACTCTCTTTCTCAGGTGACTGGGGCCTGTGAGCATCTTTTCTCAATGGTGCTGTGAGTAGTTTGAGGAGAGGAGGGCAAAATAAGCTCTGTGTGTGTGTGTGTGTGTGTGTGTGTGTGTGTGTGTGTTGGTCATGGGTTTCAGCTTAGGCGTCAGGCCCCTTGGTAATGGCACATGAGCTGACTGTCCTAGGAGGTGAATGAAATGTCCAGAGCTTGTCTGAACCAACATCCCCCTTGAATGGGGTCCCCCAAAACTAGGAGAACCAGGCTTCCAGAAAGGGAGCATCTAATTTCCCCCAACTAACACAGAAGACCCATTAAAGGTGGTCATAGAGAATGACCAAAATATTCCAAATCCAGAATTAGGTCATGAAGATCTACACAGAGGGCTGTAGATCCTGTGTTTGAAATCACAATTGTCTCCAGACGGCGGGAAATCACAGAGGCCCTGAATGTGTGTCAGGAAAAGAGTGGTACCTCAGGATCTGCAACCCTGAGTCTCCCCTGGGCCTCTGACAAGCTGCCTGAATTGAAGTCATTTAATCTCTGAGAATCTCAAATTCCTCCTCTGGAGAAGGTGGAACCAAACTTGGACCTTGCTCCCAGAGTTACTGTGAGAAGTCAGTGTATGTTAAAGCCCTTTACAGCCTAGAGCCCTAATTATTAATAGGTGAGAGGGGAGGGGCCATCTCCTACCTGTCCATCGAGGCTGTTCCCTCGCGTCCCTCCCAAGTCAAGGTCCCCAGAAGAGGACGTGGAGCGCCCACTGCGCTTTGCGCACGAGCCCAGCTCTAGCCATGGACGCCCCGCCCCGCGGTCCCCACGGAGCCCGCGGCCACACGCAGCTTCCACACTTTTATTGTGTCTGGGGGCATCGGCCAAGGCCTCAAGGCTTTTCGTAGCCCGTGGGCAGAGGGTTGACCCGGGGATTGTGGAAAAGAGTGTGGTTGCCGTCTCCCCAGGAGTAGGGCTGTGGAGAGAGGGAGGGGGAGCGAGGCGTCAGCCTGGGGGTCCCCCGCACCCCCTCGCTCGCGCCCGCGCGGGCCGGTGTACCTTGGTGCGGATCCGGAGGTGATGGTAGGGGATGAACTCTGGGCGCTCGTGGTGGCCCGAGTGGAGCCAGGAGTTGAGGGTGCAGAGGGCCACGCTCGGGAGCGCCAGCGTGAAGGTCAGGAGGCGCCAGGTGCGGGCTGCAGCGGGGAAAGGCAGGGGTGAGAGAGAGAGATGGACTGCGCGGGAGTGGCGGCGTCGCCAGGACCCTGGAACGTCCTAGAGGCAGGAGTGGGGGACAGATGGACAAGCTCAGGAAGCCTCAGGGTCAGGCCCTGGCTGCAACTCACCTCCTGTCCCTCCGTGGTCTCCCTTGGCCGCAGTGGCCAAGCCCCGACCCAGGGACCTCAGAGGCAAAGCCATGGCGGTGAGAGAAGCTGGGGACGACGGCACCGTCCTTTCCTTCTCCTTCACTGAGGCCTCGGTTCCCCTCCCCTCTGTTCCCGCCAATCACCTGTTGAGTCTGGGTGGCTATTTTTAGGGGGTTTCTATATTTAAAACGCGGCCTGCCTGGCTGGAGGTCTTTCTCTCCAGACAGCTGCTGTACTGTGCCTCTGATTTTGGTAAGGGGACATTTAAAATACAATATGCCCTTCTTTTTATAGTTGTGGGGAACTATTTTGTTCAATACTCTATTCCCAGTGGCTGGCACACAGTAGGCCTTTAATAAATATTTGTAGAATGAATTGTGTCCTTTTGAATCGCAGGTGTTTTCAGGTGTAAACTGTATAATAATTTGTACCTTAAATGATCCTTATGAAGTTTAGGTAAAGCAACAGAGGATTGTGCCAGCCTAGAGTCTGGCACGTAACAGGAGCTCAGTATACGTATTGGTCACAGTTCTTTGCAAAGAGCAGAACTCCCTTTAACTAGCTTTAAAAAGGTATGCAATTGCGAATCTTAGGTAGCTCGCAGTATCTCTGGTACCGCCAGAAACAAACCATTCTGTGGGCCAACTGTGCAGAGACAGTTCACACTGCTGGACACCGAGTGCCAAAAACTTCATCAGTGCTGCCATGGAAAGTGTCACCAAACTTTAATCAGTAGTCAATCTAAGAAAGACATAGGGACTTTCCTGGCGGTCCAGTGGGTAAGACTCCCCGCTCCCAATGCAGAGGGCCCAGGTTCGACCGCTGGTCGGGGGAACTAGATCCCGCATGCATGCTGCCACTAAGAGCCCGCATGCCACAACTAAGACCCGGAGCAGCCTAAATAAATAAATAAATTAATTAATTTTTTAAAAAGAAATGGAAAATTTTATTGGAGGCAACCTGAAGGTTATAACCAGGGAGACAGTCTTTCAGAAAGCTCTGAAGATTGTTCCACGTGTCAGAGGTCGAGATACAGTTATGTAAGTTGTTGAGACAAAGGGTTATACATCAATGTAACATACTGACAGTTTACATACTCCAACAAGGCATGTAGTGGGCTATTGTGACCCCTTACGGGATTGAGAAAGGAACGTTATCTCCAAGGAATTACCTTGCTGGCGCCAGGAGGAAATTGCTTTCTTTTGGGGATGGAGGGGAGCGAGTAGGCATTCCTGTGTCTTCTAAGGGTATCTAGTTAACGTATAAGGCAGATACACAATGCACACTAAAGGGGAGGGGGAAGTGGCTCAACCGGGCAGAGAATTTTATGCTTAAAAATTCCCTTGTCCCGCCTTAAAAATTTTATTTCATCAAAAGCTAGATTCTTCCACCCTCATCCCCTCTTGAAAACGGATTCTTCATGAAACTTGCATCCTTCAGCTGCTCTCTTCTCGATCAAAGAATCATGTGGGCACCAAATGGCAACACCTAGGTCATTGCCTGTGCCATAGCTTCGAGAAAGGCTGGGAAATCTATCTAGTTCTGGCTTCTGCCTTCAGGAGGTAGGAACTGTGTCTCGGAGAAAATGTAGGATGAGTGTTCCAAAGACGCTGGACAGCCACAAACTTGACAAGTGTCAACTGCTAAGTATGTTATTTCAGTCTGAAAAATCAGACGACTTGGAGGAAAAAGAAGAAAGCATATGCAGGGCTGTGTGAACCCTAGAGGCTCTAGAAAACTGCAAGACAGGGCAGGGCTGACGTCTGCCTTGTCCGTGGTTCTGTCCTCAGCACCAGCACAGAACCTGGCATGAAGTGGGTGTTCTAAAAAGGTGTATTTAATGAATGTTTGGACCGTGTTACTTTGGATAACGCTATAGAAACACCTTTTCAGAACTACAGTCCAACAGGATGTCCCCAGCTTTGATCAAGAGCTGATGTACCTGATATGAATTTAATATATAAAAGAAAAATAAGTTTTATGTATTGATACCTAATCTAAATAGATGAAAGAAAAATGAGGAAGGTATATTTTCAAGAAGGGGCTCCATACCTGTTCCTCCTGATGGGTCTAAACTGGTTCTACATGTCTTTTTTCAGCTTTTTGTTTTGTTTTGTTTTTAGTAACCTTGTTGAACAGTTAAATGTTATACAGTGTTGCTAAATTATTCCCACACCCTCACTGAGCTATAACAGAGTTCTTCCTACAGTTGCTTTTTCCCAGTTGTATTTTGGAACTGCTGCTGAGAAGATGGGACCTTATTCCAGTGAAAGTTCCTTGGCTTCTTTGTCCACACACAGTCCCCTCAAGCCCCCTCCCTACTGAATGATTATGGCTCTTGGAGAAAACAAAAATGAAGGGGGTATTTTTACCTGAAAAGGTTCTAGGCGCCCCTCTCTCCACTCAGTGTTGCTGGTCATCACCAAACAATTCCTTGGCGATTCCCATCCCTTAGCCTCAGCTTGGAAGCTCCCACTAAGAGCTGGTACTTGGTCGATGGCCCGAGGGTTGCCAGCATCCTCTGCTGCTGTTGCCCTCTTGTGGCGCACTTGCCCAAGGACCCCTCTTGCTGAAAATCTGATGAGCCCACACTGAGAAATGTATACACTGGCAGAACCACCAACGCAATCAAGATAGAGAACATTTCCATCACCCCTCAAAGTTCTTTCATGTCCCTGTGCAGTCAGCACTCCCTCTCCCACCCAGCCCCAGATAATCACTGATATCTGCTTTCTGCCCCTATAAATTAGTTTGGCCTATTGTAAATTTTCGTCTAAATGTAATTGCACATTATGTATTCTTTTGTGTCTGGCTTCTCTGGTCTAGCATCATTTTGAGAGTCGAAAGGAACAACTTCTCCTCTCTCCTGTCCCTCAAATCTCACCATTTACAGAAGGATTTAGGGAGGTAGTAGGCAAAAAGGTATGTTACTGAAATCCTTATATCCTTGGTATGGACAAGCATAATATTAAGTGATGTCTCAACATCAGTGATTAATAAATTATTTCCCTTGTGTTTTATAAAAATTGTTTACAAATTATTACTTGTTGGTCTTCCCAACAATGTGCTATTAGCATCAAAAAAATGTGGAGTTCGATGAGAATTCAAATAGCATAGAAGTGCCTCAGAGCATCACCCATCCCGTTTCCAGGCTTGCTACCTAAGTCCTTTTTTTCTTTTTACTTATTATTCTTATCTTTTCATGTGTTCTCTTTTTATTTTTTTAATTTTTGGCTGTGAGGCTTGTGGGATCTCAATTCCCCAACCAGGGATTGAACGGGGGACCTCGGCAGTGAGAGCACGGGGTCCTAACCACTGGATCGCCAGGGAATTCCCCTTCCCAAGTCCTTGACTCCGCTTTTTCCCCTAGCTCTGCACCTCCAACTCAGATCTCTTCAGGCACCAGATCCTTTTTGTTCTACTTCAGAAAGACTTCTCACCTCCGTCCTCTCCTCTCTGTTGCCAGTTCTACTGCCTGAAGTGCAAATCCTTGTCATCATTTGCCTGGATTATTGCAAAAGACTCCTTACCAGCCTCCCCTGCTTCCGGTCCCTGCATTCCGGTTTATCATCCGTATAATCCACCAATGATAGTTCTCCCTTAAACCCCAGACTCCAGCATTAAATCTGATGTCACTCCCCTGCTTCAAAGCACCCGTGCCTAAAGGCCACCCACCACATGGCCTACAGAAGAGGGTTCAAATGCTTCAGCACGGACAGCAGAGCTTCTCAGCCTGGTTTTGCCCCACCTCTGCAGCTTTACTCGCCATGGCCTTTCACATCTCTGTGCTTTTGTACTTATTTTACTTCCAACTGCCTAGAATGCCCTCCCTACCCCCCGTCCTGTCGCCTAAACTAGTCCTACTTATCACGTGAACCCCCAGCTCCATCGAAAGCTTTCCCAAACTCTCCTATCACACTTGGCGTGGTGACTGCTGCAGCGGCATTGAGAATCATCACGAACGTCTGGTCACATGTCTGACACCCCAGTAGACTGAGCTCCGCGGGAGCAGAGGCTCTGGCCTAGTGCCTGACACAGTAGGCACTCAATAAATGGTAACTGAATCAAGGAACCACTTCCGGGTGCTCAGGTTTGTTTATGCTAAGACTCAGATTCTTTTATCTTTGTTGTCCTCCCAAGATACAATGTGGACACACTTGGAAGGTTAACCAAAGGGATCATGAAAGTGACCACACCCAATCTAAGTCTTCCCAGGCACTTTGCCTGCCACTCAATGAGATCATGGTTATTTCTGTAGCAATAACAGAGAAAAGCAACTAAAAATATTGCTCTTTACTTGGGTCCAGTGCCTTTCATCTACGCATCTGTACTAATGAGATTATCTGTTCTAAGAATTTCCGCACATTGATTAAACCTCACGACAACTAACCGAGAGAGGGACTATCACCCCATTTTACAGATGAATAAACTGAGGCACCGAAAGGTCTTATCCTTGCCAGTGCTCATCCATGTGATAAGTGGCAGAACCAGGACCCAAACGGTCTGGCTTCCTGCTAATTTCTCTGCTAAAATGCCCATCTCATTAGGACAATTTGGAAAAAGAAACTACCTTTCCTCCATAACCCCGCTGCTTCTAAGAATAATATCATCGTGTTTGCATGTTTCTTCAGGCTTTGCCGACATGCCTACATATTCTGACTACTCTATAGTCATAGTTTAGCTACTGAACAAGAGAAAACTACTCCAAGCAAAAGATGAGTCTAATTTTGCTTTCCGAAAAGAATTTGTGCATTCTTTTTTCACTTGTGAACATTTTCTGGCTCATTCATATTCTTTCACAAGGATATTTTAATGGCTACATACAATTTTTATTTAAAATCCCACATTTTATTCATTTCTTTTATTACTGGAATGTCATTACTACAGAAAGTGCTGTCATGAGCATGTTCAGGCCACGCACAGAGCTTATTTTTTTTAAATCTCTTGTGTAGAAATCATCCTCAGGAGTGCAGCTCATGCCCTATGTAAGAAAGGGCCTTTGGCCTTCATAAAGTAGACGCTCTTCTGAAAGTCTGAATGGCCGCAGTTCAATTTGCTAGTGTCTGAGACTGAGCCAAGCCTGATGACCGTGGCCCATTCATGGTCTTGGGGGCCCTAGGAAAACCACAGCAGTTCTGGCAATGCTGAGTCA
This sequence comes from Kogia breviceps, assembly GCF_026419965.1. NCBI lineage: Eukaryota > Metazoa > Chordata > Mammalia > Artiodactyla > Physeteridae > Kogia > Kogia breviceps. The sequence goes on from NC_081323.1 coordinate 75,924,273, forward strand.
GCTGGGACACAGTCAGTGCAGTCAGTCCCTGTGACAATTGAAAGTGCCACATGTTGCCAAAAACTTCGATCTTGTTAGCCACCATAATCCATCACTCTCTCTGTGACTATCACAGCTCTCCCCTCCTACATTCCCTGCCTAGCCTGGGCTTTCCTTACCTCTTCCTGAGATTATTGTGTTTCCTACTTGGCCTTTCTTCTAACTGCCTTACATAAGGCTGTCAGATACGTTTCTTACTGTAGGGCAGAGCTTCCTTTTTCCACAGCCTGGGACACATAGAAAATGTTAACAATGATTTGTGCAGCACACTGGGATAAAGGGTTGAGGCTGCTCCCAGCTGGAGGTGCCTGGCCTAGTGCTTCTGGCCAGCCCAGGCCCCACCCATCTGTCCTAGGGGTTAAAGCAGTGGTCTCAACCCTGGCTGCACACTAGAATTAACCAGAAGTTTTACAAAATTCTTTTGCCTAGGTTGTACCCCAGAGTAATAACAATAATGTACAGCCAAGGTGGAGAACCTTTGAACTAAAGGGATATCTCAGGTTATCCTCAGTAACCTCCACAGGTTACTCCTTCCTTCACTGCAGTGTTTCCCTTCTGAGCAATGGGTCCAGGGTATCAATAGACTAAGAGCGAGTCCTGAACTTGGGTGTGTGCAGCTCTCAGTAGCTGGACTCAGTGTCACATGATGATAAAATTTAACTTAACCAAACCGTCTAAACCTACATGATTGTGTCCGGGCTGGGGGTACACAGTGGCCTAGTGGAAAGCTGAGAAAGCTGAACCTGACAGAAGGCGGGTGCGCGGGGTGGGGTAGGGTGGTGAAGGCATAACGCGCGGACACCTTGGGAACAGCAGTAGAGGACCGGATTTTAAGGCGGGAGGGGCTGTGGTTGCCTAAGGGACTTAATAGAATAACTAGACTCCAGGAAGAGAATGGAAGGTGGAAAGCTGAAAAGGGCAGTGGAGGTGCTCGTCCCGCCCCTTCTGCCCCGGATAACACCCGTGTGCTTTCCGGGCTCACGGGGCGCCGCATCAAAGGGACTCGGCGGAGGCGTGTGTTCAGAAACGCCCCCTGCTCTAGATGGAGGCGGCGGGCCGGGCTGCTGCCCATCGCCAGCTCTTACCCACTGAGACCCCGCACCTCCGTGTCTCCTGCATGACACAGCCGGGGTGCAGCCGAGACGGGGCCGGTCGCCCCCACTGTCCGGAGAGGGCCAGACCCCAGCTCCGGGAAGGCCATCCGTGGCGTGGCGAAGGGCCCAATCCCGAGAGGGCTGACCCCCGAGGGATGGCTGAGAGAAGGCGGCAGCGGCGGCGCCTGGCTCCGCTGCAAGGGATGCAGCCAAGCCTCCGCGACTGGCAACCTCCGCGGCTGGCAACCTCCGCGGCGCCTTCTGGGAAATGTAGTCCCCGCAAAGGGGCCGAGACCCGGATGCGAAGGGTCCCGGGCATCCTTACTCAACCTCCGGCAGGGGGCGCTCCATCCCCCGCCGCCCTGCTTGCTTCTCCTCCCCCAAACCCGCCCCACCTGTCCCCAGGCCTTCCCAAGATGGGCCGAACTGGTCAGAGCAGTAAGCACACCATAAAGAGCCACCGAGGAACCACATCCCAGGCCCTAACTGGAATGTGAGCGGAAGTAGCCGGCTGGGGCGCCCGGGAGAGCGAGCCCTGGTGGAGGTGACCTGGCCTAACGTGGTGTGGTGGCACCTAAAACCTCTCGCTAAGGAAAGACCGAGAGTGAGGAGCTGGCCTCTGGCAGAGAATTTAAGGGAACGCCCCCAAACTCAGTAATCAAGAGAAGCGACATTGTAACTTGATATTTCAAAAAATCAAAATGAATGCAAAAAATTCATGGTGAACAAAATATCGAAGATTTAAATAAAGACAGGCATCAACCCTGTATTTTCTCCACCCGGCCTCACTCACCTCACCCTAATCACGGCCCTGGTACCAATAAAACTTTATTTACAAAAGCAGGTGGCTGGCACAGGTAGTAGCTTTCTGATTAAAAAGTATATATAGGGGGACTTCCCTGGTGGTCCAGTGGTAAAGAATCCACCTTGCAATGCAGGGGACAAGCGTTCGATCCCTGGTCAGGGAACTAAGATCCCGCATGCCGCGGGGCAACTAAGTTCACGTGCCTCAACTAGAGCCCGGGTGCAGCAACCACAGAGCCCATGCGCTCTAGAACCCGCACGACACAACTAGAGAAGACCTGCACACTGCAACTAGAGAGAAGCCTGCGCACCGTAAGGAAAGATCCCGCATGCCTCAACAAAGATCTCACGTGCCACAACTAAGACCCAACGCAGCCAAAAATAAATCAAATTAAATAAATAATAAATAAACCTTTAAAATATATATATACGCATAGATGTATCATTTATCTTGATTGTGAGTATTTTCATGCTCCCTTAAATTTTGCACTAGAGGCTGGTGCCTCGCTCATCTAACCCTAGTGCCCCTCTGCCAAGTCCCCTCAGCTTTGGGAGCCACATATCTGCCCTGGAACCCAGAAGTGGACTACATCTGGAAAGGACCCTGATTTTGGTCTAAGTTCAGCCACCAGCTGCCTGAGTGACCTTGGGCCAGTCAGGCTCCACCTCGCCCTCTGTTGACCCCCAGAGCTGTGTCTTCCCAGAAGGGGCAACTTTTTCTTCACGTGGTGTCATACAAGCTCGAGGAGACTTGGATCAGAGCTGCAAACCGGCGATTAGGAAGCTGCTTCGTTGCCTCTAACCTGCTTCTTGACACCCACAAGGCTGAAGATTAGACACTGCAACACAAACCCCCATGCCTCCTCTACCTTACTGGTCATCAGAAAATAGCAGCAAGAAAGTGGCCCATTTCATTCACACCTTCTAAATCTCATGCAAGGACATTGGAAGAACCTAATATGCAAGGGAAGCTAAGAAATGTACTGTTTAGTTTTCCAACAACTACAGTCTAGAGAGCCTCTTTGGAAGGAAGTGAGAATAGATTCTGGGTGTCAGATGACATCCCAAACTATGGGAAAGCCAAGTTTCAATGCAGGTATAAACCCATGCTGGCAAACACGCACCCTACACATAGCACAATCATAAACTCTTTGAGGGAAAGCTCTGCGAGAGGCCCTGAAAACCATCTCATCCTATCTGCTTATTTTACAGCTGAAGAAACTGAGGCCCAGAGAAAGGAAGTGATTGGGGAGTGGGGGTGGGCAAAGAGTGTTATGAAGACGCTGGCACGGGTGAGCTGGAAGAAGAACCTGCAGAAAACTTCTTGGTGCCCAAAGAGTTTCTAAATTTACAAAGATTGTACTGAGGTTTGAATGTGTTGAGCCTAATTCAGATCCAGGAGGACACTGGCCATTAAGAGATGTAAGCATGGGCTTCCCTGGTGGCGCAGTGGTTGAGAGTCCACCTGCCGTTGCAGGGGACACCGGTTCGTGCCCCGGTCCGGGAAGATCCCACATGCCGCGGAGCGGCTGGGCCCGTGAGCCGTGGCCGCTGAGCCTGCGCGTCCGGAGCCTGTGCTCCGCAACGGGAGAGACCACAGCAGTGAGAGGCCCGCGTACCACAAAACAAAACAACAACAACAAAAAAAACCAGAAGCAATACTGTAACAAATTCAATAAAGACTTTAGAAATGGCCCACATCAAAAACAAAAAAATTAAAAAAAGAAAAAAAAGAGATGTAAGCATTTTTCCAGGTCATGAAAAACAAAGAAATTGTCCTAAAATACTAAAGAATTCTTCTAGATTAGAAGAGACTAAAGAACCATGCAATATGTGCATGTAGTTAGGATTATATCCTGGACCATAATTTTTTTTGTTATGCTATAAAGGCTATTAGTGGAATAACTGGTGAAGCTGTAATAGTCTGTTCATTAGATGACAGTACTGGATCATTGATAATTTCTTTGTTTTTAGAAAATCCACATTAAATTATTTAGGAATAAAGAGAGAGAGACAGAGAGAGAGACGGAGAGAGGGAAAGAGATAAGCATTTTGAACTGGCAGGAAAGAAGAACAGAAAGGGATCCTGAATCCCAGAGAAGAGAAGCTGCGGATCACCAGGCAGTGTGATCAGACCCTCCTCAAGGTGTTCTGCACCTGCCCCACGTGGGATGCTGGGGACTCAACGGGGACAATGCAGAGTCCCTGTCCTCCTGGAATATGTCTAGGGAAGGGAGGGAGGGAGGGAGGGACTTTGGCTTGGGGCAAGGGGGTGCTGTTGCGGCATCCCCAGTGCACCTCTCAAAGCACCTGCCAGCCACTGTTGAGCTTCTGGGTGGGTGGGACTCCAGCTGCCAGCCCGTGGCCACACCCACTGCCCAGCACCAGCCTCTGTACCGCCCACCAGGCTCAGAGGAGGAACCAGGCTCCCGGGACTGGGTGAGATCAGACAGAACTGGATGGAGTCCAAGCTCATGTCCAGAAGCCAGGGCCAGCCCAGGGGACACAGTATTACTGACTCCCCCTCCCTCCGAGCCCACCCGGGCCTTAGCGTTTATAGAGCACCTCCACACCTGCTTGCTTCCCAAAATCGCCCTGCGAGGGGTGTCTGCGGGGACTGTCTCCCTTAGGCTCACAGGGCCCAATACTTGGCCCTCTGACCAAGGCACACAGGGGTTTGCCTGGCCTTGCTGAACTCGTAAGCTCTGCCCCTACTCCCTGGCACACATGGAAAGGAGCTTCAACATTAGAGGGTGATATCTGGGGTCGGGAAAGCAGGTCTGGTCTGTCAGCTGGGCTGGGAGGCTGGGGAGGAAAATGGCTGGTGGGGGGCAGGAAGGGGTGAGGGAAAAGAGAAACTGCCTCCACTGCATGGGTCTTTCTCACGCATGAGAGTGTAGGGTGGGGGATGGTCACCCCCAAACGCCTTTCTGTAGCTGTTAGGCAAGTAATTCAAATGAAACTCACTGAGTCAGGGACACACCAGGGAGTGGTGGGGACTGTCCATGTCCGGGGCAGCCACTACTCAGCCTTGTCAACACGTTGTTGCTGGAAAGCTCCAGTGTTGCTGAATTTTCTGATCCTCTCCCCTCTCTCCTCCCCAAAAACAGCAAACTAGAAATCTAGATTGTGATGTGAAATCTCCCGATTTAAATGTTGGTTCATGGGACTTCCCTGGTGGTCCGGTGGTTAGGACTCCACACTTTCACTGTTGAGGGCATGGGTTCGATCCCTGATTGGGCAACTGAGATCCCACAAGACGCCGGCAAAAAAAAAAGAAAAGAAAAGTGGCTCAATAGTGTGAACACACACACACACACACACACACACACACACACACACACAGTGAAGGCCAAAGCAAACACACCCCGTTGCCTCTGGCCTAAGCACTGGCCACATGCTTGGAGAGTGAGGCTGCCTCTTTCCCCGCTCAGGGCACAGTGAATGCCGGATAAACCCCTGTTGGATTAAGCCCATCCTTCCTGTTTCCAAGGATGGGCCTGCCTCCCTGCTCTGGGCAGGACCTGTCTCTACAATTGAGAGGAGATGGGGCCCAGGGCTATTTACCTGAATGTGAGAAATTAGCTTCCAGTTGACTGACGGGATTTTGCAAACAAATTCTCCTCCCATGCCCACCTCTGCCATGTACCTAACGTCCATCTGCAGTTACAATTTTGCAGAGAACGCAATCCAGCTTTGAGGAAGCTGAGGCCCCAAGGTTGCTAGTAAGAGTATAAACAGGACCTGATCATAACAACTACTTATTGAATGCCTACTACAGATGCACCTGGCTCAGGCCTCCAACTCAGTCACTGGCTTGTGCTATTTTGAGATGCCATTGATGGGGAATATGCCAGAACCCATCCATTCATCGCAGACCCAGCTTGAGGAGACAAGTGGCATCCGTTAGATGTCACCTTCATGAAGCCTCTTAGACTTACTCCAGGTGATGCCCTTTCTCCGGTGCCAGCATCGAGCCTGAGTCCATCTCCTTCACGACACCAAACTACTCCAGGACTGGGGCTGTCTCGCTCATTTCTGTAACCTTTGGGAGAAGCTAGGAAGCACGCTGGCATGATGTCTGTGGGCTGACACCACCGGTGGCAGGGTGACAGACTTAAGGAAGAGCAGAGAAACTGAGGACTGCCCAGTCCTTTCCTTGACAAGTCCTTTCATCATCCCTGTTTTACAGACGAAGAGACTGAAGCTCAGAAGAGGCAGACCTGTCCAAGGTCACGCAGTCACAAAGAGAGAAGCCTGGACACTCTGTGCTAGAAGCTGAGAGAGGAGTTACCTCACATCCCTCCCCTTTGGCCCCTCTTCCCCGTGGATACAGTTCTAGATGCACCAAGCCTGATGAGACAAGATTTGGGGACAGGGCTCACGAGGCTCATGATCCCATGGGGTGGGCATTAGGCCTCCCCCAACCTCCTAAGGGCTACATTCTGTGCCTCTCCCAGGAACACAGCCAGCTACGGCGGGGAGAGCAGGGCCTCACAGCTTAGACTCTGCTCTGGGCACACATTGTGCAGTGCTTTGGGAAACCTCCCTCTGGCTCCCATATACTTTAAGTTTTACCAACAGAAACACATTTGTTTACGGAGGCAGCCAGCCCCAGCGCCCTGGCAAAATGGACCATGTCCAGTCCCCAGTGTCCGGGCACAAGTGAATCTTCGCATTTTCTCCTCTGTTGAGGGATCAGAGAAAAAGCCTGGGGAACCTGTGAGGGAAGAGGCTAAAGAAGAGGAAGGGGCAGACGACCAACCTCGGGCCTTCTGCCCTTGCCTAGAAATGTCACCGGGCACCCCCCAAACTCAACAGACAGGCCTCCCGGTCCTTTGCTTTGGCCCTGGGCCCCACCAGCTTCACCCTGTAAAGACAGCTCTCTTGCAAAGGGGTCATACACCCCAGAGCTCACCTAATGGCCCCAAATTCAAACTCTGATCCTTGTGCTAGAACACAGCCTGCCTTATGGTACCCTCTGGAGGTGAGGACCTCCCTGACCCCCTCTTCCCCTACTGTGCTCCTCATGGGGTCTTGCCTGCCGTTGAGCCCCGATCCCCTGGGCTGAGGTAACTGTTGCTATTGGTGTGATTAGCCCCATCACTCCCTAGGCCTGTGAAGGGACACACCTAGGCTGCCAAAGGTGTTCTGCATCTTAAAGCAGCTGGGCCAGCTCTTGCCATCCCCAAACTCTCCCTCCAGCTGGAATCCCATCTCCAGGGCCTCAGAGAACAGGCCTAAGCCCACTTTTCTGTTCCGATTCCTCCAGCCTGGGGTTCCCTGATTCAGCCCACTAATCAGCAGCCCTAGAGGAGCAGAAGTGAGGTCTTCTGAGAAATGCTGGTCCCCTCAGGCTCCTTGAGGACTGGACCAAAGTCAGAGCTGAAGTCTGGGCTGCAACTTAAGCCAGGGATACTGGCAGGGGCTGCGCCCCTGCAGCGTCCGCTGGTGCTGGCCCAGGTTGGAGCTGCGGGCGAAGGCCTTGCCACACTGCAGGCAGACGTAGGGCTTCTCTCCGCTGTGCGCCACCTGGTGGATGAGCAGGTGGGAGCTCTGGCGGAAGCTCTTGCCATGCTCGCCGCAAGCGTAAGGCTTCTGGCCCCTGTGAGTGTGTTGGTTCCGCAGCAGATGTGAACTGTCTCCAAAACTCTTGCTGCAGCTGGGGCACTTATAGGGCTTCTCGCCTGTGTGCGAGCGTTGGTGTTTAAGGAGCTTGGCGCTGTGGGAGAAGGATTTGCCACATTCTGGGCAGGCATAGGGTCGTTCACCCATGTGAACACGCCGGTGCTCGGTGAACTGGGTGTGCTCACTGAAACCACGACCACACTCAGGACACTTGAAGGGCCGCTCTCCACTGTGGGTGCGCTGGTGCTGTAGGCAGTCCGAGCTGTTGGTGAAGTTCTCGCCACGCTCACAGAAACTGTAGGGCTTCTCCCCAGTGTGCGATCGCTGGTGCTTGAGCAGAGAAGAGCTAAGTCCAAAGCTGTCACCACACCAGGCACAGCGGAAGGGCTTCTGGCCCGTGTGTGAGCGCTGGTGCTGCACCAGGTTGGAGATCAGGCTGAAGCGCTTGCCGCAGTCCCCGCAGGGGTAGGGCTTCTCGCCCGTGTGCGTGCGCTGGTGCTGGATCAGGTTGGAGCTAACGCTGAAAGTCTTACCACACTCAGCTCAGGTGTAAGGCTTCTCACCCGCGTGCACCCGTTGGTGTTTAACCAGGTCCGAGCTGCGGCCAAAAGCCTCCCCGCACTCCAGACATTTATGGGGCTGGAGGCCTGAGTGAGAGCGACGGTGTTGGATGAGGTTGGAGCTCAGGCTGAAGCAACGGCCACACTCAGGACAGGGGTACGGTTTCTCGCCACTGTGTACCCGGTGATGCTTAACCAGATCTGAGCCACGTCGGAAGCTTTTGCTACACTCCGGGCAGCAATAGGGCTTGTCGCCCCCATGGCTGCTTTGGTGGTGAATGAAGTGAGGGAGGTAGGCTGCGGACAATCCACACTCCTGGCACTCGAAGGCTCTGGGGACTGCAGGATAGTTGGTCTTCTTCCTCCCCAGGGCCAGAGACTGACCTACGTAGGTACTGCAGGCCCATCATCATTTCCCGGGCGGCCGGTTGCCCCGGCCACACCAGGAAGGGCCGCTTTGGTGGAACAACTCCGCAATCGAAGGCGGACCTCGGGACTCCCTGGGATCCTGGCGACCGGTTCCCCCGCTGCTCGGCCCCGTCGGAGTCCTCCCTTGCCGTTTCTGGAGCCACCGACTCCACAGAGGTAAGAACATATCGTTTCCTAGACACCAACCACCGAGCGCACAAGCACAACCACAGCTGGAGACACTGAACCCAGGGATTCAGCACCGGAAACGGAAATGTCCACCAGCCCGTGCAGTTCTAGGAAGTGGCTGCGAACGGTCTCGGTAGGTTTAACCCTCTCATTCACCTGGCGGAGCAAGTGCTCCCATCTGCCGCCTCTGTCAGGAACTTGATACTTTCCGCTTGGCTCGGGGTTCTCAGTCCGTCAGCGCGGACTTCGGTGCCCCGGCCACCAATGGGGGGCGGCGAAGCGAGCCTGAAGGAAAAGGCTGTTGCTGCCAAGGACATGCTGGGGGCAGAGTAGACAAGTCACCTGGAGCAGCACTGTACTGAGACTCCATGATCGGACGTCTGGGTTCTCCAGAGGCACCGGCCCACCCCAGTCCCTTGAGTTTCCCATCCATCCTAAGCAAGGCGTCTTAAGCTTGGCGCGGACTACATATCCCAGCATGCGCCGCACGCGCCTCTGGGGCTCGCACAACGATTAGATAACCACTACTCTCAACTGGCCTTCTGCAACTATGCAAGCCGGAGCACCGGGATCGAGAACTACAACTTCCGACTTGCATGACAACTGCGGCGGCGCTATCTAAAAAGCGTCAGAGAGGAGGTGCCTGGCTACGCCCTGCTCTTCCAGTTCCGCTCCCTAGGATGCTGCGAAGAGAGGGGCGGAGCCTTAGGCCTGAGCCAAGATGGCGGCTGCGAAGCTAAGCCCCGCGGACTCGCTCTCATTCTGCCTCGCGCAGCTCACGGCGGCGGCCGGGGAGGGTCTAGGTGGGGGAAAGGACACAGCTACCAACGAGACACCCTTGGGCCGTGCGCTCTTAGCCCTCCGTACGCGCCACGTCAAGGCAGCTGGGGGAATCGAGCGCTTCCGGGCACGCGGCGGGCTCCGCCCCCTTCTCGCGCTGCTACGGCGAGCGGCTGCAGCGGGTCCCGCCCCGTCCCAGGCTGGCCCAGGCTCCGCCCCCTCGTCGGTCGAGTCAGCGGCTTCTTCTGGCCCCGCCCCTTCGCCGGGCCCCGCCCCCTCTGCTGCGTCGTCATCGACGCCCTCGCCACCAGCGCGCCTGCGCAAGACGCTGGACTTGGCGCTCAGCATCCTAGCCAACTGCTGTACGGAAGGGGAGTGCCGGGCTGAAGTGCGCAGACTCGGAGGCATTATCCCTTTGGGTAAGTGCCCCGCCCCCATTTCCTAGAAGGATTCTACCCACACCTCTGTCTGGGCCTGGGCGGAGTCTTGAGTTCTTTGTGTTGTAGCCTGGAAGATCGTGCTTTCTGACGGCGCAGCGCCCGCAGCTCTCATGATGTCATGGCCCGTGACGTCACTGCTCTCTCTATAAATTACACCCTAGCCCTCTTAGATCAGATGCCAATTACCTGGGTATTGGTTGTGGAGCACTTCTCTCGCATCTGGGCTGGTGGAAGCCAAAGGGTTATTTGGTGACTCTTTGAAATGATTCTTACTCTCCATTTATGTTCATAGCAGGCACTCAGTGCCGGCTGTGTCCAGCCTTGTGCAGGGCTCTGAAATCCCATTTGATGAGCTGGGGGTCGGAAAGTGTAGTGGTTGAGAATGTGGGCTCTGCAGTCAACTAGACCCATCCGAGGCTAGGATTGTAAAATGGAGTAATAACAGCTACCTCAAAAGACTGGAATAGGGAGAAAATGAAATACAAAGATAGAACGCAGATATCTAAGTCTGGACTGGGTACTTCTAGTTATTAAAAACTAGCATAATGGGAACAAATCCTGGGAATTCCCTGGCGCCCAGTGGTTAGGACTTGCCCCTTTCACTCCTGGGGCCCGGGGTTCTGATCCCTGGTCGGGGAACTAAGATTCCGCAAGCCTTGTGGCACAGCCAGAAAAATAAAGAACAAATTCTAAGCCAGTATTTTATAATAACTATAAATGGAGTGTAACCTTTAAAATTTGTGAATCACTGTATTGTACACCTGAAACTTATTTAATATTGTGCATTAACTACACTTCAAATTCTTTAAAAAGAACAAATCCTAACAAAAGATAGCAAGCTTTTCTGTTTACCAGCTAAATTGGCGCCTTCTAGTGGCAATGTTGTGAACACAGTTTACACTTCATTGCCAGCTATGAAATTATGCCTATTTTGATGAAATCTTAATTTTTTTGATAAAATAAAACATTAATATATTTTAAATTTTCATTGACAAGAGGCCTGGCACATTAATAAGTCCTCAGTAAATATAAGTTTTGTTGTTAGTGTATAACCCCCATCATTCATTCACTGTTTTGTATTTTAAATATCTCCTGAATCCATCCACTTCTTTGCCTTCTTCCGTCACGTGCCCAGAGACTGTGCTGGGTTGTGCTGGTAGCTGACTTGGGTCAAGCCATCTTCTCACTATTGCAACACCCTCCATGTTGCTCCTCCTGCCTTATTCTTTCCCCCTGTAATCCATTCTCCCCGTGGCTGCCAGATTTTATCATGTCACTTCCATTCTTAAAACCCTGTGTGGCTCCCAGTGCCCTCACATTCAAGTCCTGAGCCCTTGGCCTGATCAAGGCCCTTCATGAAGTCAGAGCATAAACACTAGATCTCACCTCTGGGCCTTTGCAAAGGTTACTTCGAAACCTGAAATGCCCTGTAACACTCCCATCCACCATCCTTCTAGAAAATACCTACCTATCTAACTTTCCAGACCCCACAAGTGTTAGGCCTATTCTGGAGGCCTTCCCTGACTCTCTCAGGCCACGTTCTTGAGGTGATTAATGAGAGAGACAAGAAGGGGTGGAAACCTCAAGAGGCCAAACCCTCTTGCAGTGACTATTCTTCAGTGTGTGAAGACAGACAGCATCCAGAACCGAACAGCCCGTGCTCTGGGGAACTTAGCCATGGAACCTGAGAGCTGTGGGGACATCCACTCTGCTGGTGAGCAGGCTCTGAGGGTGGAGCCATCTAGGGCTTGGGGGTGGGAGAAGGGCTTGGGTGTCTGTCCTCGCTCACCTTCTGTCTTCTTCCCTCTCCAGGTGCCGTTCCCCTGCTTGTTGAGGGCCTGACGGCCTGCCAGGACTCACAGTGCCGCCAGAGTGTGGTTCGTGCCCTCCGCAACCTGGCGGACTCACCCCAGCACCGCCTGGCCCTGGCAAAGCAGGGAGCGGTGCGCCCGCTGGCCGAGCTTCTGGCTGCTGCCCCAGACCCTGCGCTGACCTTGGCCTTAGTCCGTGCCCTCCTGGAGCTGAGTCGAGGCTGCTCCCGGGCCTGTGCTGAGCAGCTAAGTCTGGGTGGAGGACTAGGCCCACTGGTCAGCCTGGCCTCCCACCCCAAAAGAGCAGTGCGTGAGGCAGCCATCCTGATCCTTGCCAATCTGTGCGCCCAGGGCCTGGTTAGGCCTGCGCTGGGCAATGCTGGTGGTGTTGAGGTGCTACTAGGTGAACTCCGGCGGCGCCGGGGCCCCGGCGGGGCTAGCCCAGCCTCCCAGCAGCCCCTGGTGCGGGCCGTGTGTCTGCTGTGCCGGGAGGCTATCAACCGGGCCCGACTGCGGGATGCTGGTGGTTTGGAGCTGCTGATGGGCCTGCTGCGGGATCCTCGCGCCAGCGCCTGGCACCCTCGTGTTGTGGCAGCCCTCGTGGGCTTCCTCTATGATACTGGGGCCCTGGGCCGGCTGCAGGCTCTGGGACTTGTACCTCTCCTGGCTGGGCAGCTTTGTGGTGAGGCTGGTGATGAGGAAGAAGAGGGAAGAGAAGCTGCTTCCTGGGACTTCCCTGAGGAGAGGACTCCTGAGCGGGCAGAGGCCGGAAGCTTCCAAAGCCTCAGGTGAGTTCCCACCTGATGCTGTGGGGTAGAGTCTCTTCACTACCCTCACTCTCCGCCCATTCTGTCTCGGTAAGACTTATTGACTCTGATTCCTAATTCCTTGTTCTCGCTGAACATGACCACTTTCCAGTCCCCATTAAATACACCTCTTCTCTCTTGGGGCCACCTTTGACCTTGGCTCCACCCCAGCACCTCTGAACTTTGGGGCACAGACAGGTTCCCTGGAAGGTAGTATGTGCACTGGTTCTGATGATACGTCCTGGCGTCTAAGTTCTTATTCTGGTACCACCACCTACAAACTGAGTCATCTCAGAAAAGTTAATAAACTTCTCTGAGCATCGGATTCCTTGTTAGTAGAACGAAGGATAATACATACCTACCCCATAGAGCTGTTGTAAAGATCAAATGAGGGCACTTTAAACCTTACCTGGCATTAAGCAGCGCTCAGTAAACGTCAGAGTTCTGTGAACTCCTGACCTCATTTCCCACTGCTTTCCTGGTGCCCACTGTACTCTTACACATTGGCCTTCTAGCTAGTTTTTGAACCTGGCAGATAAGTACCATCTCAGGGCCTCTTTGGTTATTGTTCCCTGTGCCTAGGGCACTCTTCCTCCAAGATGCCTTGATTAGATCTCACCCTCAGCAGCACCCAATTTAAAAATGTCAGCTCTCCCCTCCCCGGGCTCTTTTCTGTTCCCTTTTACTTTGCTCCATATGCATCACTTCACACCACACTAACTGCACACTAACATACCTTGTGGCTTCCTTATTTTGTTATCTGTTTCTCCTCACTAGAATATAGACTCTAGGAGGCAGGACCTTCTGCTCACTGCTTCTCCCCAGCACCTGAAACGGGGCTTAGCACACAATAGGCATCAGTAATTGCTGAATGAGCTGGGGTTTGCCCCTACCTCCCTTTTTCCCTGTCTCCCGCTCAGACCCACCCTCTCTCCTGGCCTCTGTCACCTCTTTTTGCACAACGCGTCTTTTGGCCCTGCCCCCTCCCCTCGGCTCTGGGTTCCATCCCCTCTTTCTCCCTCGGCAGGTCCTGGCTGATCTCCGAGGGCTATGCTGCAGGCCCGGGAGACATCTCTCCCGACTGGTCGCCCGAGCGGCGCGAGCGCCGTCCGCCACCGCCAGAGCCGGCCAGTCGGGCCAGCCCCTCCCTGGGCCCGACCTCGCTGCGGACGCCCCGCGCCCTGCGCCCGCCCGGCCGCAGCCCCGCCGCCACTGCCCCCGAGGAGCCCTGGGGCCGCGAGGGGCCAGCGCTGCTGCTGCTGTCGCGCTTCTCCCAGGCTCCCGACCCCAGCGGGGCGCTGGTGACCGGCCAGGCCCTGTGCGGCTTGCTGGCCTACGTGACGGGCGCACCGGGCTCGCCGAGCCCCCGCGCGCTGCGCATCCTGGCGCGGCTCACCTGCAATCCCGCCTGCCTCGAGGCCTTCGTGCGCAGCTACGGGGCGGCGCTGCTGCGCGCCTGGCTCGTGCTCGGCGTCGCCCCCGACGACTGGCCCGCGCTGCGCGCCCGGCCCGCTCGGCGCAGCCAGCACCAGCACCGGGAGCTGGGTGGGTACCCGCGCGCCTCTCTGCCCACGTGTGAGGCCACGAGCCCCTCCATGCCTTCTGCGCACCCTGCAGCTCACCCGCTGTCTCACTGCCCTCCTCTGCCCACCGCCCTCCGTTTGGACAACCTCAGCCACTAGGTGGTGGCGGGGAGGGACTCCCTTCTGCTCCACTGTCCCCCACACGCAGAGTTCTTCAGCCTCTGCCCGAGCCTTGGGGCCCAGAGACCCCAACACTGGGCTTGGCCCGAACAGCTTAGACTTGTGCCTGTCTTTGTCTCCTTACCCAGTGTCTTCTTGGCTCTGCATTGTCCTGACTCCTGCACTGTCCTTGACTACCACTGGGCCCACTGACGGTGAACCCAGGCCCAGGCACCATGTCCTCCCAGGCCCCACCACCCCTTCCAGCCCTGCCAAGGAATGCCCAGGCTTCTGTGCCCTGTTTCAGTCCTTGAGGGCCCAGACTCACTCCTTGACCATCTCACTCCCCGTTCTTGCCCTTGACCTCCAGTTCTTAGTGTCCAGACCCCATCCCTCCAGGGCCTGCAGTCATCCCCCTCTTCCTTGCCCCGGGGTTGTTCGCCCCCATTCCTTTCGGGGACCCAGAGGCCTGTCCTGCCCATCCACTGCCATCTTGGATACCAGCTCCCAACCTGACCTGCTCTGCCCACCCCTGCAGGTGAGATGCTGCTGCAGAACCTGACCGTGCAGGCCGAATCGCCCTTTGGAGTGGGTGCCCTCACTCACCTGCTTCTCTCCGGGAGCCCTGAGGACCGCGTGGCCTGCGCACTCACCCTGCCCTTCATCTGTCGGTGAGGGAGGCGTGGGTGCCTCGCAGGGGTGGGGGGAGCAAGGTTGCTGTTCCCCAGCCCCGCCTTTTCCCACCTTCTGAAAGGTTCTCTTTTCTCCCCGAAGGAAGCCCTCCCTGTGGCGCCGGCTGCTTCTGGACCAGGGCGGCCTCCGTCTCCTCCTCTCAGCACTCACTCGGCCAGCTCCACACCCACTCTTCCTCTTCTTTGCCGCGGACTCCCTTTCCTGCCTCCAAGGCCTGGTGTCTCCCGCTGTGAGCCCGGCCCTCCTACCTGCAATCCCCTTGGACCTGGACCCGCCCTCCCCTTGCCTCTATGAGCCTCTGCTGGGCCCTGCCCACGCGCCGGCCCCTGACCTCCACTTCCTGCTGGACTCAGGTCTCCGGCTCCCTGCTCAGAGAGCGGCCTCAGCCACCGCCTCCCCCTTTTTTCGTGCCCTGCTAGCTGGCAGCTTTGCCGAAGCCCACATGGACCTAGTGCCACTGCGGGGCCTGTCACCCAGCGCAGCCTGGCCTGTCCTGCATTACCTGCATGGCTGCCGGGGCTGCGGAGCTGCCCTGGGGCCCGTCCCTCCGCCGGGCCAGCCCCTGCTGGGCTCAGAGGCTGAGGAAGCCCTGGAAGCTGCTGGCCGTTTCCTGCTGCCCGGGCTGGAGGAGGAGCTGGAAGAGGCCGTGGGCCGCATCCACCTGGGACCCCAGGGCGGCCCCGAGTCAGTGGGTGAGGTGTTCCGCCTGGGCCGGCCCCGGCTGGCTGCCCACTGTGCTCGCTGGACCCTGGGGCCGGGGCAGTGCCCACGGAAGCGGGCCCTGGCCCTGGTGGGGCTTGTGGAGGCAGCAGGCGACGAGGCCGGGACCCTAACTGAGGCCTTCCTGGCTGTGGTGATGGGGGTAGAATTGGGGAGCGAGGGTCCCAGCCTAGACGGTTGATGTCCCCTGGGAGGAGGCCCGAGGATGCGTTGGCTGTGAGGAGTTCTCCCTCAGAGCGGCACAGGAGGAGGCCGAGCAGGAGGAGTCCCCGTCAAGGACCGATGAGAGGGTGGGCCGAGACCCCGGGATGATGATCTGAAGGCTCAGGAGTGAGAAGCCAAGGCGAGGCATGGGGCCCACAAGATGGAGGACGGCCCAGGGCCCCAGGCACTTGGCCTGGCTCAGCTTTCTGGAGTTGGAATTAAACACTTTGGAGTTGGCTACCCCTGTTGTGTGGTGTCTCTGCTTACCTTCCTGTGGTAGTACCCCGACCCCTTCACCCATTCAAGTAGGGTCCTGTCCCGGTTTCTGTGTCTCAATACAGGCCACCCTTGGCGTATAGGAGTTGTTTTCTAAATTTTTTATTTATTTACTTTTGGCTGCGTTGGGTCCTCGTTGCTGAGCGCGGGCTTTCTCTAGTTGTGGCGAGCAGGGGCTACTCTTCGTTGCGGTGCGCGGGCTTCTCATTGCGGTGGCTTCTCTTGTTGCGGGGCACAGGCTCTAGGCGCACGGGCGTCAGTAGTTGCGGCATGTGGGCTTCAGTAGTTGTGGCTCTCCGACTCTAGAGCGCAGGCTCGGTAGTTGTGGCGCACGGGTCTAGTGGCTCCATGGCATGTGGAATCTTCCCGGACCAGGGCTCGAACCTGTGTCCCCTGCATTGGCAGGCGGATTCTTAACCACTGCGCCACCAGGGAAGCCCAGGAGTTTAGTAAGTAATTATGCGCTGGTTCCTGGAGCCCTGGGATATGGTTGAGTTCCCAGGCTTCTTCTGAGGATGTGGTTTTAGACCCCAGGGGAAGCCTGCTTCCTGCTGAGGCTACTTCATTGCTCAGATAGCCACCCAACTGGACACAGACCTTGATGAGGACTAAGAGGGTTGTGCTGAGGGGATGTGAGTGTGAGGATGTATATCCAAGACCTTGGCATTATGGTTTCCTCAGTTCCCTTCACCCCTTGTGTGTCTTTAGTCTCTGGATCCATTTTCATCTCTTGGGCCAACTGTCCTGCCATTTTTCTGAGGGAAGATCTACTGTGTTCTTCAAGCCCCTGAGGCCCTTAGTCATGCCCAGAGGGAGCTGGAGCCCTAGGCTGGCATTCAGGTGAGCAAAGGGCTTGCATTGCTTTGGTCGTCCAGGCAGTGTCTCCATAATCTGGCTCCCAGATCACTGGCCACTTAGGTGGCAGCCTGACTTTGAGGACAGTGTCTGGACTGGGCCTGTCTGCTAGCTTCTGGGGAACTAAGGTTGCCCCTTGCTGCCTCTGTGCCTCAGGGAGTGTCCAGGTCTCTGTTCTCAGGCTGTGCCTTAAAACCACCCAGAGAGCTTTTTTTCCCCCGCTAATGTATTATATAAATATTTATGTAAGGATCTCTTCATTTCTCTCTCTGGCATTTTTGCGTGTGTGTGTGACACGCGGCATGTGGGATCTGCATGCAGTATCTTAGTTCCCTGACCAGGGATCCAACCCATGCCCTCTGCAGTGGAAGCATGGAGTCCTAACCACTGGACTGCCAGGGAAGTCCGCAGAGAGCTTTTTAAAAATACTGATGTCTGGGCCCTTTCTGACTGAATTGGACTGAGGGGAGGGTGACTTGGGCATCAGTATTTTGAAAACAGCTCCCAGGTTCTGATTTACTGCTGGGTTGAGGGACCCCCTGCCCCCATTCCAGTGCTCATGTCTGGACTCAGGTCTGGGTTGAGACCCACAGTCCAGTGGCTGCAGCCACACCTGTTGTGTCTGTCCACACCTATCTATAGAGTTTCTCGTTTCCGACTTGATTTCTCAGGGTCTCAGTCCAGGGAAGGCCTCTTGTTCCTTTGTGGCTGGAGCCTGTGTCTTGCTTTCTTCTCTATATTCAGCAGTATCTTGGGAAAGGGCTCTTTTGGGACAGGTCTGGCTCATCTCAGTGCTGAGGATGGCTGGCTGGGGTCTGGCTGCCTGGGAGTGTTTCCCCTGAGTCTGTGGGGCTGTTTCTGTTTACCTGTGTCTGTATGTCTGTTTCCAACACTATAGCTTAGAGTCTGTGGGTGGGTTCATTGTGTCTCTCTGTCTCTGAGAGATTTCTTTGTATCTAGTTTGTGTGCCCTTTGGGATCTCTGTTTATGTCATTGTCATGGTCTCTAAGGGAAGGTCTCAGAACCTGGGATCTGACTGATCCTTAGAACATCACTCCCACCTCCAGCCCCAAAACTCTGTCTGGAGCAGGCTCCCAGGAACAGCCTGGGTGGGAGGGGAGCTCTGTCTAAGACTCAGGGTGCTAGTTTTGGGGTGGGGGTGGGCTTGGGGGCCTCAGTCTGTGTCTAATGGTCTCACAGGCAGAGGATCCCCAGCTTAGTCTGCAAGAGCCACTTTCTTACTTTGGCTCTGGCGGCCTGGGGCTCCCTGCCGCTGAGGCCAAGGCTGGGGTGTGGCCGTCTCCGCAGCAAGCAAGCAGGCTGGGCCTGAGTGGGCCGGGGCCCCGGGGCCCTCCCTCCCTTTCAGGCCCCCACCCCGGGTTCTCCCGTTCATTGCCCCCCCCCCCCAGCCCTATCCCAGCGGGTCCCGGCTTCCTTACATGGTCACGGCTGGGCCTCCAGCTCCCGGACGTCCCCCCGCCCCCCGCCCCCACCGGACACGGCCCCCGCCCTGCTCGCCCCGCGCGCGGTCTGCCCGCGCCCCGTCATGGAGGACCTGGGTGAGTGGGGCCCGGGTGCCCTTGTCCCCAGTCCCTCCCCACCGCGTGGACCCGCTTCCCCATCCTGGCGCACCCTCGCACTCCCGGCATCTCTCCATCCCTGCCTCCTGTCTTCTCGCTTCTGGTCTCTGCCGGCGCCTCCTTTCCGACTCCACGTCCCCCTTCCTGCCTCTCCCTTCCTGCCTTTGCCAGACTGGCTGCTCCCTCCCTTCTTCCCTCGCTCCACTCCTCCATCAGTGGCTGCGGACGGATGGGCAGGGAGGCGCAGCGCCTGTCGGTGCCTGGGCTCAGGAGCTCTGGAAAGGGAGGAGTTAAAGGCACCTTGGGTCCAGGGACTGGGAAAGTAGACGGGAAGGGAGAATATGACATCAAGTTCTGGAGAAGAAAATGGGCTTGCCCTAGGGTTTTGGGAAGGAAAGAGTTAAGGGCCCTTAAGTATGGTAGGGGTCAGGTCCTTGGGGCAGAAAGTATAATAGATGAGTGCCAAGATGCCAGGGAGAGGTTAAGAGTTCCACCAAGGCACTCAGAGATGCAGAGTAAAGGGGCAGGGACTTCTAGATTCTGGAAGGTAATGAGTTCAAAGGATCCGGATCTGGGGATGGAGGGTGGGGGGCAGGGGAGGGGGACGGCGTGTGTGTGTGTGTGTGTGTGTGTGTGTGTGTGTGTGTGTGTGTGTGTGTGTCTGTCTGTCTGTCTGTCTGTCTGTCTGTCTGTCGGTCGGTCGGTCTTGGGGCAGGAAGGAGCACCCAGGCATCTCATCCTCCCTGTCTGTTAGAAACGGGGCTGGAAAGCTGTGCCCTTCGTGGGAGAGAAAGGGTTCCAGCACCCTGCAGTAGGGGGTGCTGCTCAGCTGGGGTAACGCTCACTGGTACGGTGAAGAATAAGCCAATCAGAAAGCAGGTCCCAGGAGACTCACCAATGAGGTGCATAGGGTGGAGCCCAGTGGCGTCTGGAGGTGGGCCAGGGCTGGGAGGGGTCTCTTTAGGTGTAGGGGGTGTGGCAGAAAGAGCATCCAATCAGAAAGCTGGTGTCAGGCATACAGCCAATTGAGCAATTTGGGGTGAAGCCAAATTTGGCTCCAGTAAAAAGCCGCTTTTGACTGCATTACGGAAGATTCGGAGAATAAAAGAATCAGGTAGCTGAATTTGTATATGAACCTCAGGATGAGCCATGTGGGATGTTCTGATCTTAAATAGTCCTTGCTGCCCTTACACATCTCTGCCTTGGTCTGGCTTTGTGTTTCTTCTGATTCTTGACCTCTGCTCCTAATACTGGCTTCCATCCAACTCAAACACTGCCCACTTAGAACACTTGTTCTCTGATCTCTTAAGGCCCTGTCTCTGCCTTAACCTTGACCTCCCAACCTCTCACCCTTGACGGCCTCTCCCTGCAGATGCCCTGCTCTCTGACCTGGAGACCACAACCTCACACATGCCAAGGTCAGGGGCTCTAAAAGAGCGGCCCCCAGAGCCCCTCACGTCTCCTCTGACACAGGTGAGATCAGATGCTGGGGACTGGGGCAACCACTAGGGCCAGGTTTGGCAGGGGCAAAGGGAATCTAGGCCTGAGTGGGTGCGGTACAGTACAGGCAAGTACAGTACTGTACTTTACAGTACAGTAAAGTACAGGCCTATCATCCCACACATATGTCTTTCTCTATAGATGGGGTCCGGGGAATCTTCAGGAGCCTCTGGGGACAAGGATCATCTGTATAGGTGAGGGGGCTGGGTACTGGGAGATGGGGGAGCCAATTGGGACTCAGGCTTGTATTCCCCACCCCTGAACCCAGGCCCCCACCCTGTTTCCCAGCACGGTATGCAAGCCTCGATCCCCGAAGCCTGCGGCCCCTGCAGCCCCTCCATTCTCCTCTTCCTGTGGTGTCTTGGGCACGGGTCTCTGTGAGCTAGACCGGTTGCTTCAGGAACTTAACGCTACTCAGTTCAACATCACAGGTACCAGCGTTACTAGGGCAGGGCTTGATGGGATGGGGGGCAGGGCAGGGCAGACACTAAGTGGGTATAGACTTCCCAGAGGAGCAGCTAAAGGGATACAAGCCTTAACTGGGAAGGAGGCTAGAGCATGGCCCCGTGTCCAGTGCCCTTCTATCCTCTCTGCAGATGAAATAATGTCTCAGTTCCCATCTAGCAAGGAGACTGCAGGGGAGCAGAAGGAGGACCAATCTGAGGACAAGAAAAGGCCCAGCCCGTGAGTTTGGCATAGTTGGCAGGGCTGGGAGAGGGGTGATCAGTCCTGGATGCCTGAGTTACGGGAGGAAGCGTTACTCTGCGGCTGTAAGCTGACACAAGTTGTGTTCTTCACAGCCCTCCCAGTCCATGCCCTGTTCTCCCAAAGCCTTCGGCCACCTCAGCCACCCTGGAGCTAGATAGGCTGATGGCCTCACTCTCTGACTTCCGTGTCCAGAATCATGTGAGTCACTCAGGGAGTGAGGGGTGGGCCAGTGTGGATTTGTGGCTCTCAACCCATTTTAGACCCTCCCACATCTGCTGCCTTGCTGACTCAACTCTCCTGTCCTCTCTGCTGCAGCTTCCGGCCTCTGGGCCAACCCAGCCACCAGTGCCAAGCTCCGTGAATGAGGGCTCTGCCTCCCCACCAGGGCCCGCTGGCAAAGGCAGCCTAGACACCATGCTGGGGCTGCTTCAGTCTGACCTCAGCCGCCGAGGCGTTCCCACCCAAGCCAAGGGCCTCTGTGGCTCCTGCAATAAACCCATTGCTGGGCAAGTAAGTGGAACCCTGCGAATAAGGGAGTAGAGACCCACAGACCCATCTTTACTGAGAGCCAATGGGTACTATTGTTATTCGTATTTTACGGATGAGGAAACTGAAGCTCCAAGTCACACAGCAAGTATGTGGCAGAGTAAGAATGCCAATCCAGTTATGTGGATTGTGTGTGCCAGGCTCCTTTACAAACCCCCATCTCAATTAACCTCCACAAAAGCCTCATTGGCTCCACCCACCAGTCTGGGTTGGGAGCTCCGGTCCTTGGCTTACTGACTGAGCAGATGTTACTGGCAACTGTGCCCAGTGGTTGACCTAGTTCCTCCTGCTAGATAAAGCGCCCTACCGCCATCCTAGAATTTCCAACCTCAGCAAAGCAGGGTAGCATTGTGACTTTCGTGGGCCCTGAACACTTTCACCTTCATGGGTCCCTTCTTCCATTAATAAAATTATATTAAAAATTGCATTTTATGACTGTGTTGGTATAAAGGTGAATATATTAGTATTATATATGAAATCATTCTTCTCCTAGCTCATTTTTTCTTCTAATTTTAAAAGAAATTACAACATTTTTGTGGGTTCCTAAAGTATGCTGGGCCCTAGGCACTGTGCTGGAAGACGGGTCGAGTCTCCATCACTTACAGACTGAGTGACTTGAACGTTAGATTCTTCATCCTGATTGCTCACAGATAAGATTCGAAAAGTACCACGTAAACCTTGACTCACCGGGCACATGGCAGCCCGAGGGCCACTCTGACCCAGGCCTCACCCCCCAACTCGCAGGTGGTGACGGCGCTTGGCCGTGCTTGGCACCCTGAGCACTTCGTTTGCGGTGGCTGTTCCACAGCCCTGGGAGGCAGCAGCTTCTTCGAGAAGGATGGAGCTCCCTTCTGTCCCGAGTGCTACTTCGAGCGCTTCTCCCCGAGATGCGGCCTCTGCAATCAACCCATCAGACACGTGAGCCCCGCCTCTGTCTCACCCAAGGCGCCTATGGGATGGGCCTCATCCACTTACAATTCTCCCATCCCCACACCCACCCCAGCCCCGCCCCTCGTTCTCGTCCACGGCCCTTTAGACTTCGCCCTGTCTCTTTGATTCCCAAGTTCCTGCTTAGGGCTCCCACACCTTACACTCGCACTTCCACCCACTCACCTAGGTTCAGGGCGGAAGAGGGAGGGGAGTAGTAATTGAGGGCCACACTGAGTGTTCCCTTTTATTCCCCGCAGAAGATGGTTACTGCCTTGGGCACCCACTGGCACCCGGAGCATTTCTGCTGCGTCAGTTGCGGGGAGCCCTTCGGAGATGAGGGTGAGAGCTTGACTCCCACCTTGAAAGCCGCGGGTCAGCTCGACATCCCGCCCTGCTCTCTTTAGGCCAGCGCACTACGACCTCCGCAGTCCTCGGGGCCGCGAATTTTCTCCTCTCTCTCCTGGCCCCAAGCTGTCCCCCTGTGTGTTCCCATCCCACCCATTCCCGCTCTGCCCCCGCCCCAGACCCCATCCCTCGCCGCCTACCGCCTCCCCTGGCCCCATAGCCTCAGATCTTGTGGGGCTCCTGGTGCCACCTCGCACCCTTTTCCTTCCTCCTACTCGGTTCCCGCTCCTAGGTTTCCACGAGCGGGAGGGCCGCCCCTACTGCCGCCGAGACTTCCTGCAGCTCTTCGCCCCGCGCTGCCAGGGCTGCCAAGGCCCCATTCTGGATAACTACATCTCGGCGCTCAGCGCACTCTGGCACCCAGACTGTTTTGTCTGCAGGGTGCGTGGCTGGGGGGCGGGGCCTGGGAGGGACAGGCCAGCGCGGGGCGGGACTAGGAGCCTGGGGCGGGGCGATTATTCAGAGCAGGGTCCTGGGGAGGCGAGGCTTCGCCTTTGAGGGCGGTGCGAGGGGCTGCGGGGGGTCGGAGGGGGTGTCTTGGGACGGGGGGCGGGTTATTCAGCTCGTAAGGCAAGTTATTTCGTCTGGAGATCGGCGCTGACACTTCCTTTCGCGGTTGCCCTTCCCCAGGAATGCTTCGCGCCCTTCTCGGGAGGCAGCTTTTTTGAGCACGAGGGCCGTCCGCTGTGCGAGAACCATTTCCATGCGCGGCGCGGGTCGCTGTGCGCCACGTGTGGCCTCCCGGTGACCGGCCGATGCGTGTCGGCCCTGGGCCGCCGCTTCCATCCGGACCACTTCACCTGCACCTTCTGCCTGCGCCCGCTCACCAAGGGCTCCTTCCAGGAGCGCGCCGGCAAGCCCTACTGCCAGCCCTGCTTCCTCAAGCTCTTCGGCTGACCGCCTGCCGGGCTCGCCCTTTTGGGAGAGCGCGGCCCCCAAAACCTCGCCCTTCCCGAAAAGACCGGGCTCTCCAGACCCCAAGGCCTTGCTCTTAGAGCTTGGGGCTCCCCCAGCCCAGCTCCGTGAGGTGCCACCCGCTGGAGGGACCGGCCCCGAAGGTACTGTACGTTCTCCATGGGCGAGTTCAGAAAAGGCCCCGCCGATCCTAAGGCCACGCGCCCCGCGAAGTGGGTCGTACACTGGCAAGCGATCCCGCGTGAGCGCTTCACTTTATTCCCAGCCTTGAGGGAGCCCCCCGACCGGAGGAGGGCCCTTGCAATTCCCACGAATCCGAGGCCAGGCCAGGATGTCCCTCTCCCCTCCCCTCACTGCTCAGTGCACTTTTTTCTACCTACATAAACACACAATCCACGTCACACTGGTGCTGTGTCTCTGCGCGGGAGTGCCTCGCCTTGCGTCGCGACGCCCCACCCCTTATACTGGCTCGGGCCTGATGCGTTCTAGGCCACCGCCCTGTGGCGGGAGCCGGACCTTCAGACTCAGCCCTTGCAGGCTGTCCTTCACCTGTCAGATGCGCCTGAGGCTGGAAAAGCCGGCCCCCTGCGCAGGATTGTACAGACGGTGACGAGCCGGGACGACAGCTCAAGCAGGACCCACCAAACCTTCCCGTCCCCAACCCCCCATCCTTCAGTTCCTTATATCCTCGAAATAAGCACTTAATCTGTACCCCTCCCACTCCCTTCCACCTTGCCACCTTGGCTGGCTTCCAGATTCTTTTCCCCCCTCCTTAAAAGACCCTGAGAGATGGGGCTCCAGTCAAGTGCCAATTTACGCCCATTGTTTGGATCTGGGCATTAAATTACAGCTTCCCTCATACAGGTATTGACTCATAACAGCTCCGCTAGGCAGAGGATGACACTTGGGGTGGTCAGGGCAGTGACTGAGGGAAGTGCTGGGGGGCTGTAAGAGCCAGAAGGAGGCTTCTAACTCAGATTGGAAGTCAAGGAGGGCTTCCTGGAGGAGGTGACACCTGAGCCTAGCCCCAGCAGAGAAGGGTGGGGCCAGGGGTTCTTAAGTATGGAGAAGTTCAGGCTCCATCTGAATCCCCAAGCCCCAGAGACCTTTCTAAGCCTGGTACCTTAGACTCTGAAGTTCCCTAGGGAGGGGGCCTGGACTCCTGGGTCCTAACTACAGGGACCTTTGAGGCTGGAAACAATGGATTCTCAGAGGCCCTTCCAGCTCAAGGAGGAACTAACAGCCAAGGAGAACGTGTGGGCAAGAGACAAAGGTGAGGTTCTCTGTCTTGGCCTTGGGCAGAACCCCCAGATCCTTTCCTCTCTGAGGCTCCACCCCCTGGGTCTTCCTAGGCCTCCTGCTCTTCCTCTTCCACAAATTCTCCCTGGGGAATGCTGTCCATCCCTTGGCTTGTAACCACCACCAAGTCTTGAGCCATTCATTTACCAAGTGTTTACTGAGCACGTGCTGTCCTAGGCTCCATGCCAGGTGCTGGGGAGACCATAGGGAACATGTTCCTTGGCCTCACAGTCTAGTAGGGGAGACAGAGGAAAAACAAACACACAGTGACAAGCGTGATGAGGTAATGGGGACTTCCTTGATGGCCTAGGTAAAGCTGGCCCTTCCCTCTAGTTTCCACCCACAGCACCTCCCTAGTCCCTCACTTATCACTATTGCAAATAGGTGTTTGTTTGTTGCTTGTTTATTTCTGAAATGAAGGCAAGCTCCTGGGAGTTTGTTTGTCAGATGACATGTTTGTTTTGCTGACCGTTATCTGTCCAGTGTCTAGGATGCTGTCTAGCATGTGGTAAGTGCTCCATAAATGCTTGCTAATGAAGGAAGGAATGAGGAAGGAAGGAAAGGAGCGAAGGCTAGAAGGAAAAAATAGAGAACTAAGTTAGTGAAGGTGGGGAAGGGAGTACTTGAACCAGACTGTCAGAGAAGGCCTCTGTGAATATCTACATTGAGACTTTGAAGGTTGAGGAAAGAGCCAGCCAGGCAAAGAGACTGAGGAGAGCATCCCAGGCAGAGGAAACAGCGAATGCAAAGGCCAGGCGGTAGGAAAGAGCTTGGCATATTGGAAGAAAGAAAAGAAGGCCAGTGTGGTTGATTAGAGCGAGCAAGGGAGAGAGTAGTTGGAGATGAGGTCAAAGAGGAACTAGGTGCCACATCACGAAGGGCTTTGCAGGCCCCCGTGAGGGCACATAGATTTGATTTTAAGTGCCCATAACCCCAACGTGTCCTCTGATGCTTGCCCCTGGATTTCTCCCAGGCCCTTCAAATTCATCACCCACTGAAGCAGACACTGTGGGTGCCCTGCCCGTATCCACCTGGCCCATCTGGGAAGTCGTATGCAGACACTTCCCAGACACCCAGTCTCCCCAGCTGCTCCCTGAGTTTCTGTCTAAGGGTGCTCTCTGGAGGAGGGCCTGGGGTGGGTGGGGGAGGTTCTGTAACCTCCAGCCAGTTAGAGACAGGGATTGGTGAATGAATACCCCAGCTTTCTGGCCCCTTGGGGGTCAGTTCTGAGGTGAGTTCTCCACAGTGTCTCAGAGGGTCCCCACTGGGATTGTCACAGTGATAACCTTTCGATCCACACGTGATTTATTGGCTTTTCTCCTTTCTTTGTCTCTCTTCCCCATTCCTTACTGGGATTGGCTCCCCGATACAGTCCTTGCACCCCAATTCTCATCGTAGAGTCTGCTTTTGAAGGGACCAAATGAAGGCATTCCTTAAATAACTCATCACATTCCCCTAAAATATCATTCTCCGTTCCCCATCTCCAGCATGAACCCAGTTCCCATAATCAGACATCCAAGTCCGGTCAGTTCTAGAAAGGCAGAGGTATAGATATTTATCCAGCCCCTCCCTTCTTGCATCCAGCCCTGTGCTGAGCAATGGGACTCCAGGGACGAATCAGATCATTTCCTGCTCTTGGGGAGTCTTTGGTCAACTGGGGAGACAGACCTGGACCGAGGCAAGGTCCATGCCATGTGCTCAGAACTGTGTCAGGAAAGTCCAAGAAGTTTTTCCCAAAGAGATGCCATGGGCTGGGCACTAAAGGCTGAGCAGGAGCTGACCATTTGAGAGGCAGGGAGGCATTCTAGGAAAAAAACACAGCTCACACAAAAGTTTGGGGGTATGAGAATACAGGGGCTGGGTTGGGCAAGGGAATGGGAAGGAAATATGATTTCACTCTGGGTTTGGTATGGAGGAGCAAGGCGAAGGGTGGGCAGGGGTCGGGCCGTCAGGCTGAGAAGCTGCTGCCTCCTCCCGGGTGTGGTGGGGAGCTATGGAGGCTTCCTAAGCAGGGGAGTGACACTGTCAGATTTGGGTTTGAAAATGATTCCTCTGGATTAGTCAGAATCAGGGGGCTGGCTCAGCCGGGATCCCTAGGTCAAAGCTGAAGGGTAGGCATTTTTAGCAGGTGAAAGAAGTGATTTTGAGCCTGGAGCTCTGGGGAAGGGGCGGGGGCTAAGGCCCAGGAAGGGGAGTGCTCTTGAATTTGAAAGTGTCCAGCTCCCGCAGGACAAGCCTGCAGCCTCGATGAGAACTGATTCAGCTAAACAAAGCCAGGGAGGGGGGACTTGTCGGCTCATTGCCCCGGGGGTAACCATTAATCCTTCCCCAGGGGGAATCCAGGGGCTGGTGCCCTGAGGGGCAGATCCTGGGCAGAATGGAGGAACACACAGAGGCAGGCTCAGCACCAGGGCTGGGGGAACAGAGGGCCCTAATTGACAATCCTGCCGACATCCTGGTCATTGCGGCTTATTTCCTGCTGGTCATTGGTGTCGGCTTGTGGGTGAGAAGTTGGGGGATGCTGCTGGGAGCCCGCTTTTGGAGCCTGGGGGAAAAGTCTCGGACAGTCCCGATGTGTGGTAGGGGAAGGATGCCTGGATCTTTGAGGGAGAAAGCCGGGGTGGGGAGCAAGTAAGTCTTTTGCTAGCCCCAGGGTCTGTCCACCTTTGGATCGGACTAGTTGAGGGGTTGGTGGATCTTCAGTGGGGACAGCATTCTAAATGAGGTCTCTTCTGCATAATGGCTGGCTGACCAGAAACCCAAATCCAGGGCCCCCAGGAAAGTGCGGCCAAATGCAGCCACACTCGGGCTTGGGGGACCGGACCCTAGGTTAGGGTCTGGGTAGATCTGGGTGCCTGGGAGGAGGCTGGGGGTGCAGGTATGAACCGTCAGGGGAGCCGTGCACTGGTTAATCTTCAGCCTGAAACAAGGCTGAGGAATGTGTTGAGGAGGCTAATGAGGTCCAAAGATGTGCCCCAAACCCAGGCCTCTCCCCACTCCCGTCCCCCAGTCCATGTGCAGAACCAACAGAGGCACCGTTGGCGGCTACTTCCTGGCGGGGCGAAGCATGGCGTGGTGGCCGGTGAGAGAGACTGGGCTATGGAGCGGGAGGAGGCCTAGAGGAGCAGCCCGGCTCAGCCCAACCTCTGGCCACCCAGGTCGGGGCCTCTCTCTTCGCCAGCAACATCGGCAGCGGCCACTTCGTGGGCCTGGCAGGGACGGGCGCGGCAAGCGGCCTGGCTGTGGCTGGATTTGAGTGGAATGTGAGCGTCCCGTTTTGCCAATAACCCCCACCTCCCCGTGGGAACCCCTGGAAGGGTCACACCTGGAGAGGCTCCAGGCGGGAGAGGTGGGGATGTGAGACCAGAGGTGGGACTTCCCAGCTGTGAAGTGGGGTTGGGCTTCGAGGGAGGCTCACGCAGCCAGCTTGGAGGCAGAGGCAGAGGCATGTGGGAGATACCACGTTCAGGGCAGGGGTAAGCCCTGCTCCTGACTCGCTATCGCTGTGTGAGCCTGGACCAGCCACGCCCTCTGTGGCCTTGATTTGACTCCTCTCTGAAGTGGCATGAACAGCCTCAAGGATAGTGAAGTGCGTCTTCTGGTGCTCTCTGAATCTGTGGCCTGTGAGGATCCCTAGGCTAAATGAAAGCCCCTTGCAGAAGTGGGCAGGAGACGAAGCTCTGGGACTGAGGTTCGCCTCGGAGGTTTGGGAAAATCAGGGCTTTGAGCTCAGGGCTTCCTGGAGGAGGAGGCCTCTGAGCTGAGCCTTGAGGGAGAGAAGGTTTGGGTGGGTGGAGAGGAGAGGGAAGGCAGAGGTTGGGGGTAAGGCTGAGGGTTCTGTGCTTGGATTCAGGTGTGTTGTGGGGGGGAGGACGAGGAGGATAGGGGTCATCTTGGGAGGGATGGCAAGGGGTCATGGCCTGGCAGGGCAAGAAGGGCTCTAGTTAAGGGCCCAACAAAGTATCAAGACCTTGTCCCTGATGACCAGGGCCCAGGGACATCTGCATCTGTGTCCTCTGGGCCCCTCCTGCAACCTTGCCTCGGAGTAGCACTTTTCACCAAGAGAAGTTTCCTTAGACCCAGCAGGGGCGAGGACGCACTCATGGCAGGATCTCCCACAGGGAGTGACCCTCAGCTGTCGCGCTGTGCCCGCAGGCGCTGTTCGTGGTGCTGCTACTTGGCTGGCTCTTCGTGCCCGTGTACCTGACCGCGGGCGTCATTACGATGCCGCAGTACCTGCGCAAGCGCTTTGGTGGCCGTCGAATCCGCCTCTACTTGTCCGTGCTCTCGCTTTTTCTGTACATCTTCACCAAGATTTCGGTGCGCATGCGCGGGGAGCTGGTCGGGACCCTGGTAGGGTGGGATCACCCAGTGGAGGTCTCTGGAAAGCCCTGGACGGGGCGGGACCAAGGAGCAATGGCTGTAAGAACCGTGATGGAGGCAGGGCCTGGAAGGAATAGGCTTCTGGGGCGACAACCATAGTGAGAGGTATCTGGGAAGACCAGGTCATCAAAACACGAGGGGACCTTTGAGGTGTGGCCACGTAGGGTCGTGATCTGGGCAGGAAGTGGACCTGGGTCCCCACCCTGGCCCCTGGGTCCTGACCTGCGCGCTTGCTCCTCCCCGCAAGGTGGACATGTTCTCCGGGGCGGTATTCATTCAACAGGCTCTGGGCTGGAACATCTATGCCTCCGTCATCGCGCTTCTGGTCATCACCATGATCTACACTGTGACAGGTGGCAGGTGGCAGGGGCTTAGGGAAGGGAGCGGGGATCTGTGGGCGGGGCTTAGGGGAGTCGCCAAAGGAAAGCGGGCTGGAGAAGTTCTTAAGTGTGCTGTGATCCAAGCAGGAGAAGGACCTAAATCTTTGGAAAGCAAACTACTCCCCCCACCCCACCCCACCCCACATTCCTTGGATTTGGTCTGGAAGTTCAGAGATCTGAGCCCGTCCTGGGCCTGGGTAAAAAGGAAGATTTAACAGCTCTTGAACACCTGGGAAGGGAGAGCCGACTTGGCCAGACTCCAAAGCTCACCAAACCCAGTGCAGGTTGGAGGATTCTGGGGTGGTGCCCGAGGCCTGATGCTCGAGCAGCGTGGGTGGGGCCTGGTACCAAGGCCGGCTTGAGGGGCCCGTCCCTTCGAATGGGATGAGAATCGGACCTTAGAGAATCACCTCCTCCTATCACACAGAGGAGAAAACTGGGGCTGAGAGGAGGGCCTGTAGTGGAAGTCCTGCACGTGGGCACCTGGCATTAGTGGAGCCTAAAACTCAGCCCACTGTGCTCACGCAGCCCTGCCTCCTGATGCCGGAGTGCGTGAGCCCAGGGAATGGGCCATCCTTTTGAAATTTGCCCTCCAGGAAAGGGGAACCCTTTTCCAGTTCGCACAAAGACACTGTATGTACCAGTGGCAGCCTGTCTGGGCTGTCTCCACTGACCCAGGCCATTGCAGGAGGGCTGGCAGCGCTGATGTACACGGATACGGTGCAGACCTTCGTCATTCTCGCGGGGGCCTTCGTCCTCATGGGTTACGGTACGGGCTCAGCTGATGGGGGAGGGGCGCAGAGGTCACAGTTCGCAGATCTCTCCACCTGGGAGCGGGGACATCGCGCGTCTGTGGCATGTGGGTCCTAGGGAGGGCCACGTCACGGGCACCATGTCCCCTAACTGCTTTGCCCTCACAGCCTTCCACGAGGTGGGCGGGTATTCGGGGCTTTTCGACAAATACCTGGGGGCAATGACGTCCCTGACGGTGTCCGAGGATCCGGCGGTGGGCAACATCTCCAGCTCCTGCTATCGACCCCGGCCCGACTCCTACCATCTGCTCCGGGACCCTGTGACGGGGGACCTGCCGTGGCCTGCGCTGCTTCTGGGGCTTACCATTGTCTCAAGCTGGTACTGGTGCAGCGACCAGGTGCGGCGGGGTCAGGGCCTGGGCGGGGAGCGAGGCTGGGGCAGAACTGGAACCGCGGTGGGCGGAGCTGCGATGGGTGGAGCCTGAACCCGTCTGGGAAGCCAGGTGGAAGGCGTGGTCCGGGGGAGCGGGAAGCCCGCCAGTTAGAGCTAAACCAGACGGAGCCGGATGCGAGTCAGGGTCTGCGCTTGGAGCTGTCTTGCCCGCTTCGATGGGCCAGCCGCGGGGCCTGGATTAGAGCGGCGAGTTGAGGCAAGGCGGAGGGGCGGGGTACCGGGGCTGGACGCAGGTAGTTGAACGCCCCTCGTCGCAGGTCATAGTGCAGCGCTGCCTGGCTGGGAAAAACCTGACCCACATCAAGGCGGGCTGCATCCTGTGCGGCTACTTGAAGCTGATGCCCATGTTCCTCATGGTCATGCCGGGCATGATCAGCCGGATTCTTTACCCGGGTAACGTCTGCAACCCCGCCCCGACCGAGAGTCCTGTGCCCCATCCAGCCCCTTTCTTGTGCAAGGATACAGGTGCCTGTCTCCCCTTTCCGTTCCCGTCCTAAGATCTGGGCCACCCAGTCCCACCTCCCACCCGGGGGTCCCATCTCTCCTCCACTGGGATTCCCCGTCCCCACTTCTGGGATCCGAAGTTCCAGACCCGGTGCCGCCCTAGCCGCGTCGTGCCCTTTCCCGCAGACGAGGTGGCGTGCGTGGTGCCAGAGGTGTGTAAGCGCGTGTGTGGCACCGAGGTGGGGTGCTCCAACATCGCCTACCCGCGGCTCGTCGTGAAGCTCATGCCCAACGGTGAGGGCGGGCCCCCGGGATGCCCCACTGCCCACAGGCGCCAGTGGGAGGCGTCACCCCTCGCCCAGCTCGTACCCTCCCGGGACCCCCTCGTGGCCCCAGGCTCACGGCTCCGTCGGCCCGCAGGTCTGCGCGGACTCATGCTGGCGGTCATGCTGGCCGCGCTCATGTCCTCGCTGGCCTCGATCTTTAACAGCAGCAGCACGCTTTTCACCATGGACATCTACACGCGCCTGCGGCCCCGCGCGGGCGACCGCGAGTTGCTGCTAGTAGGACGGTGGGCCTGGGTTTTCCATCTCCTGCCCCACGAATCGGCCCCGGGCGGCGGCAGGGGGCACTCGTAGGGACAGGGGGAGACGGGGTCCTGGGTGAAACCACCTGATGGCCGTTCACCGCAGGCTCTGGGTGGTGTTCATCGTGGCCGTGTCGGTGGCCTGGCTTCCCGTGGTGCAGGCGGCGCAGGGCGGGCAGCTCTTTGATTACATCCAGTCGGTCTCCAGCTACCTGGCGCCGCCGGTGTCGGCCGTCTTCGTGCTGGCGCTCTTCGTGCCCCGCGTCAACGAGAAGGTGAGTGTGTGTGTTCATTGGGAGCTCGGGGCAAACCCGAGGCTGATGCGCTCTCTGGCCCCGCAGGGCGCCTTCTGGGGACTGATCGGGGGCCTGCTGATGGGTCTGGCACGCCTGGTTCCCGAGTTCTCCTTTGGCTCGGGCAGCTGCGTGCGCCCCTCGGCGTGCCCCGCGCTCCTCTGCCGCGTGCACTACCTCTACTTCGCCATCGTGCTCTTCGTCTGCTCCGGCCTCCTCACCCTCGTGGTCTCGCTGTGCACACCGCCCATCCCGCGCAAGCACGTAAGTGCGGGCCTCTGGATGGGGCACCAAACGTGGGCCGCTGCGGGCCCTCTCCACCGGCAGTCGGCCAGCCTGCTTCCCAGAACTCCCAGTGGGTAGCACCTGAATTTCTATACCAAGGCTTGGTGAGGGCAGGCTGAGAGTCCCGTCTGAAGCTTCATTTGCAAAGCAAGTACAATGTTTTTATTTAAATCACATTTATTTGAGGTGCTTTGGAGGCGGCTTGAAGAAGACTGTGGGGGAGGTTAAAGCCCCCCCCCCCAAGTCTTGGCCTGATTGGTGGCGGAGAGGGACAGCGTACTACCCTGAAAGCCCCAAAAGGGTTTGGTCTTGTGCTGTGGCAAGGCAGGTGCCCCAGGGCAGAGCTGATTGCGGGGAGGACAAAAGAGATGGGCCTGGAGGGACCGGCAGGACCCCACAGGTGGAGAAGGGGAAAGGCAGCAGGAGGGAACGCTGTGAGCAAACACCCATAGGAAGGAACAGCTGTGAGCAAACACCCACAGGAAGGAACACTGTTAGCAGGGCTGTAAGACTAAAGTACTACAATCGTGAGTGTAGACAGGGTGATGAAGCAGAGGGCTGAGCAGGGCCAAGAGCTTTAAACACCCAGCTGAGGATCTTGGGTTTAGCCTGAGGGCAAAGGGCAGCCATGGAAGGCCATCCTGGAGTGAGCCTGGGAGGGTGTGCAGGCTGGACAGAGGAGGCGAGGGAGTGCCGGGCGTGGATGGGAGGCCTCCAGTTCGGTGGGGGGGGTGGGGAACGGCACTCCCACTTGGTCCCTGCTCCCACCTTTCCCCAGCTCCACCGCCTGGTTTTCAGTCTCCGGTACAGCAAGGAGGAGCGGGAGGACCTGGATGCTGAGGACCTAGAAGGTCCAACCTCAGCCCCTGTACAGAACGGGCGCCCTGAGCACGCGGTGGAGATGGAGGGTAAGGCACTGCCCGGGGAGTTGGGCTGGCGGAGCTCGGGGAGCTGACTAACTGTAGGGCCGCAATGTCTCCCAGAGCCCCCGTCCCCAGCGCCAGGCCTGTTCCGCCAGTGCCTGCTCTGGTTCTGTGGAATGAGCAGGGGTGGGGCGGGCAGTCCCCCACGCCCTACCCAGGAGGAGACGGCTGCCGCAGCCAGGCGACTGGAGGACATCAGTGAGGACCCAAGCTGGGCCCGCGTCGTCAACCTCAATGCCCTGCTCATGATGGCCGTGGCCACGTTCCTCTGGGGCTTTTACGCCTGAGGTCAACTGTGTCGGGCACCAGGAGCCACAGTCTTGCAGTGAGTGGGGGTGGGGAGCCTGCAGTGGTGAGAAGGGCCTGGGGCAGGAGAGTGCGGGGGGAAGGCCCTGGTACTCCTTCTCTCTACCTTGTCTCTGCCTGGGGCCCAGTCCATCTGATTGGTAGTCACTTCCTTGGCCAACTGGCCACATCGGTGCCCCTAAGCAAAAATAAAGCTGCCTTTCCCAGGTCCTGCTGTGGCCAAAGTGTCCTCGCTCCAGGCTCCTGTCCTGGGACCTGGGCCTCTGGCTGGGCTGCTCACAAGAGCTTCTTTTCTGGACACAGGAGCCACGTGGCCCTCCACTCATCCACCTCAAGCTGGTGATTCTCAGTCCTCCAGCCCGCATCCTGCAGTCCTGGGGAGAGGGCATAGGGATACTGCTGAGGAGGAGACTCTGGGCTGACCCTGCGGAGGAGGAAGGAGCAGCAAAGGCTGGGCGTACCGCTCAGGTTCCCCTTGCCTCTGCTGGGTAATCTCTGGCATAAAATGAGCCTAAAACCTCGTCTGGTTGCAACAAGAATTCATTGAGCAGCACATGAAAAAGGACCAGAATGGAGTAGGTGCTAAATGAAAGAGCATCATCAGTAATTTGTGAGCCTTACCCACCCCCCGCCCACCATTCTCCAATGCCAACTGGGATTCCATAGTCTGTCAACACTGACAGCGCCTCAGAGACCATCCTAACCTCCCCATCCTGCAGACAGGGGAAGTGAGGTCCAGACTTGAGATCACAGAGAGGAACCCAGGTCTTCCACCCTCTAGGTGAAGGGGGTGGGGATGGGGGTAGGCAGGGCCGCCGGGAGAAGGCCTAGGAGCCATGAAGCAGAAGGATATTACCTTTTAAGAACTTTGGAAATAGCTTGTCCAACACTTGGTGGGTCTCCCTGACGATGACGCAGCTCTCTTTCTCGGGACCTGGAGTGGGGTGAAGAACCAGAAGCTCCTGGGTTCCCCAAGCCGAACAGGGTCCTTCCTCTCTCCACCCCGCTTTGAGTCAGAAGCAGCCTAGATGGTGAGGCGCTTACCAGCCCGTACTCGGTTCCTCAGTTCCTCCAGCTCTCCCGGGAGGGGTCCATCTCCCTGCAGGGCTCCAAGCACCAGTCCGTGAGTGGCAGCCCTTAGAATGGTCTCAGGGCCTGCCATCTGGCTCAGGACAACCTGGACCTGGTCTGGAGAGACCCAGGGACAGACTGGCACCAGGGAAGGGCCACCTCCCCAAACACTCTCAGGCCTACCAGCCTGCTTCCTCCCTGTCTGGACCAAAGGCCTCGGCCTGGCATGAAAGGTCATCTCTCACCCTTTCCTTTCCAACTTCATCTCACGTTGCTCCCCAGTGCTCCGGCCAAGTAATTTCCAAACTACAACTTCAGAGCAGCTCCCTGAGGTGGCTTTAGTTTGCACGTCTTTAATGGCTAATGAGAATAAGCAGCTTTTAACACACGACCAGCAGACCAGTAAACTTTAGTACATGTTTCCTCAAGAGGTGACCCCGGATAGGAGAGGAAAGCGGTTCCTCAGGGATAACCAAAGGTCTTAATCTTATCTGAGTGTGCTGCAACGTACAAAGTGCTTTTACAGAGTCACCTTATTGGATCCTCATAAAAACCCTGCAGCTAATAAGGCAGGTGTTGTTAGCGCCATTTTACAGAGTGGTAAAGGGAACTTCACTGGGGCATGTAGCTATCATCTGAATGCATCCGATGTTAGTCTAGAGCTCCCTTCAGGACACTAGGCAGACTCCAAACCGCCCAGCGCATGTCCAGGGCTTGGGGCCCTGGGGCTGGAGGAAGGAGAGGCTGAGCCCAGGAGGGTGAGTCTGAAGCTGGGGGAACGCGGCACACTTACTTTGTGACTGGTCCCAGCGAAGGAGGTAGGGTTCTTGGTGCCCCTCAACCAGCTTTTGCAGCTCAAAGACACTGAAGGAGGGAAGAGCGTGCAGTGGAGGAGGAGAAGACAAAGGCAGCAGGGAGCACCCAGTCAACTGCACAGCCACCTAACTGTTAACTGTCCTGCACCTCCTCGCCGTCCATCCCTCCTCCCCCGCATCAACCCTTCCTTTCTTCCTGCATCCAACAAATATAAGATCCCTTATATCTACTTCATGTTATACACCTGCTGCCCTCAAGCACCCACACTGACCCCAAGTCTATTCGGTGGAAATAGAGAACCAGAGAGGTGGGGCTTGGTTGGGGGAGGCCAGTGTATAATCAGGACAGGGAGCCCGTGTGGGGCGGGGGTGACAGTGGTGATGGGTCAGAGACGCTGGGCCACTCACCTGGAAGTCACACGGTGCAGGGGGACCCCCAGGGACAGAGACAGAGATGGCCAGAAACCTGTGGGAAGCTGGAGTCAGGAGGCCCAGGCAGGGGGAGACTAGGAGCCATAGGAAACTTGAAACGGAGGGGCTGGCTCACCTGTCCACAGCGGCTCCATCTGATTGGCTGAAGCGGGGCCAAGTACCTCTCCCCGCTGAAGGAAGTGCTTCAGGACCAGCCAGAGCCGGCCTTCGTTCAAGGTCTCTATGACAAGGGCCCGGACTGCCCGGTAGTTGGCATAGATGTGGAGGGCAGTGAGGAAGAAGAAGCAGCCAAGGCTTAAGCTGGGGTGACAGAGTGAGGTGGTCAACGAGAGCAGAGGCCCAGCGGGGCGCCTCCTCCCTGCCCTTGATCCTGGCTTACCTAGGGCAATCTGACACCAGGGGAAGCATCAAGAGGCTGACCAGGAGCCCTGCCAGGCTTACCAGCGTCTCCTGGAAAATGGCAGAGGGGATGGGAGCTGGAGGGTTCCCCTCCAGGCCAGAAAGAATACCCCTGAGTGCCTTTCACCACACCCCTCCCTGCCCCAGACACTCCCTACACTGATAAGGGTGCCTAGGAAATTTTTAACGTTTTTGATGAGTGAGCTGTCATTTAAGATACCAGCTGCTTCTCTGCCCAGGTAGGTGCAATGCCCTTGGAATGCCTGTGGAACATGCCTTCTTTGTTTTGCAAGAGTCAAAGTGTAGCCCTACACTCAGGCAACTAAATGTCCACAGAGTAAAACTACTTTATCTGGTGGTTTAAAAAAAAAAAAAAAAAAGGGAATTCCCTGGCAGTCCAGTGCTTAGGACTCTGTGCTTCCACTGCAGGGGGCACGGGTTCGATCCCTGGTCGGGGAACTAAGATCTTGCAAACCATGCAGCGTGGCCAAAACAAACAAAAAAACCCCCAAAAACAGAAAAAAAAAAAAAAAAAAAAAAAAGGTCCATCCGCCCAGTAACCAGCAGATACTTTTGCAAAGGGGTCAAGGAACCACCCAGGAAGAAAAGCACAAGATCCAAACTTCCCTTGAGAATCAATATTATCAGACCCCTCTGATGGCCCGAGATGGCCCGACTGAGCTTACCCTGGGGGAGAAGACGCCTGGCCACCGCCCCTCAACTCAGCATGAGAGAGGAGGAGTCTGGACTGGTGTCCCTGACTACGGGGTTCCCCGGGGCAGAGGGACCTCCCCTCCCCCAGGTGGGAACAGTCATTTCCAGCATCCACATCACGTGGCAGCAAAGCAACATCAGCAGAAAGCAGGGGCCTAGTCTGGGGCTGGGCACGTGTCTCGCTGCCCCAATGACGTTACTGCCTCCGTGAACTGAGGAAGCCCTGGGGCCTTGGAAAATGCATCTGGGGGTGGAAGGGGCTGGGGGTTAGAAAGAGGGCAGCTGAGACAGCAGGCACGGGGCTGGTTGTCCTTATTTCCCCTCCCTAACAACCTGTGGAAGTGATAATGGGGAAGAACTCATCCAACCATTTCTGGGGAGAAGGGATGTGCTCAAAGGGACCCAGGGAGACTCAACCATTCGGTGCCTTTTTTCCCCTCATCTGTAGAGTGGCAACAATGAACACCCCTGCACAAGACCACTGTACGGATTTAATGAGTTCATACAAATGAAATCGTTGGCACATGGTTAATGTTTAAAAAACATTAGCTTGTGTTAATATTACTGAAAGGAGTTAAGTCAATTTTTTTTTTAAATGAAATTCTATTTAACAAAACAATATAAGAGAAGGCCAGAAAGTAGGACTGGAGAGAACAGAGGTTTCTAAATTGCTTCAGTGTCAAAGAAAACCATCACACTTGTGACCAGCCTGGGCCTCACTTTCCTCATCTGTAAAAGAGAGATAATAACAGTGTCCACCTTAGAGGGTTGGTGTGAGAGGTAAACGACGCAGTGCACATAGGCACTTAGCACCAGGGTACAGAGGGAGGCGATACCTGAAGGGTTCAGCCTAAGGGTGCCTCCACCTGCACTTCAGGCTCCTTTGGTCACGTGAGGGCTGGGCCGGAAGGGCTTTGCTAAACTGCCCAGCGGAGGCCTCTGCAGTGACTCCGGCCTCCTCCCACGCTGAGCACTTTCTGACTTGCCAGGCGCTTTAACGTGTGGGGCCTCATGGGGTCAGAACACGCACCTCCCAGGGTGGGGCTCTGCCTAGAGAGGGCGAGGTCCAGGGCAAGGGCTCCCTCCTGGCCTCACGGGCAGCAGGCAGGGGCTGAGATGACCAGCTTGGACTCGTTGCCGCCAGAGCCCGAGCCCTAGCCCTCACACAGACTACCGATCCTAAGAGTCAGAGCAGGGAGAGGCTACGTTTCCTCCCGCCTGTCTCCCACCCCACCCCGCGGGAGCACTCAGGTGCTTCTCTTCATATGCCCAAATCGTGGCTTGGTCTGATGGCTGCCCCGCCTCCCGTACATCCGCGCTGCCCCCACCATCCCTCCGATTCTGGCTGCTCACCTGGCTGCCGTCCTTGGCTGACACGTCGGCCATGTTGTTTCTCCGGGCCTGATGCATGGTCAGTGCTGCCCGAGTGGCCCCACCAGCCACGCCCACAATGCACTGGGTGGGGAAAGGAAAGAGTGAAAGTCAGAGTGGCCATAACCTGCTGCAACACAGGAGTTTCTGTGGGTGAGCCAAGTAAACGGCTCAAACCAGTTTAAGAAAAGTAGGCCTCAGGCCACCCCGCAGCAAAACCCTGAACGCCGTCCTTGGTCTCCTGTTCTCACCCCGCATTTCCACTAGGCCCGCCTCCCCTGTCTTGCTCCAGGAGAAAAACTGAAGGCCTGCCTGTCACACCACCCTGTGGACCCAGCCCCAAAGAAACTCACTTTCTCCCCGCAAGGTGGAGGCCCACAGACCATTCTTAGCCCAGAACTTCCCCAGCCTCCAACTTCTGCTTTGGCTGCACCCTCCCCCCTGCAGAGCCAAGTCTGGTTTCCAACTTGGTGCTTACATTCTGCCTGCCTGGAACTAACTCCACTCTCTTCCTGCCCCAGTCGAGGCCCAGCCAAGCCTTCCAGGCCAGTTCAAAACCCACACCAGGGGGCTTCCCTGGTGGCGCAGTGGTTGAGAGTCCGCCTGCTGAGGCAGGGGTCACGGGTTCGTGCCCCGGTCCGGGAAGATCCCACGTGCCGTGGAGCGGCTGGGCCCGTGAGCCATGGCCGCTGGGGCTGTGCGTCCGGAGCCTGTGCTCACTCCGCAACGGGAGAGGCCACGGCAGTGAGAGGCCCGCGTGCCACAAAAAAAAAAAAAAACAAAAACCCACACCAGTGGCTCTGACCTCCTAGGGCTCTCCCTCTGAGATGGGAGAGCTCATCGATTAGGGTCACTGACTTCGTTCATGTCTATCAAATCTCTTCTAGATGTCAGATACAGATTTAGGTGCTGTGAGAGACTTCAATACAACCCCTGCCCTCGTGAAGCCTGTAAATCATCAGATGGTAAACGAATAAACTAGTTGTTACATAGGCAGTGTTTATTTGAAGGTAAGAGGAATGTGAATCAAAATGAGGCTGGAGTTATGGGCGGGGACCTGATCACATAGAACGTACCAAGCCTTGTAAGGTCTTTACACCAAGAGCAATGGGCACGGGGAAGTGACCTGATTTGATTTCCACTCTAATGAGGACGACGGGGTTGCTCTGAGAAGGGCTGAAGAGGGGTGAGAATAGACGCAGGGAGATGACCTAGGAAACAACTGTGCTTTTTCAGCAGCAAGGAATCACCAGGTGACACGGGGATGGAGGCGTGAAAGGTCTGGAGAGATTTAAGAGGGCAAATAACGGACATGAATGGAGGTTGAGCTGAGGGTGACAGGTAAAGGGGGCGGAGATGAAGGCCTGGATGACAACCAGGCTTCTGGTTGGTGTACCTCAGGGATGGAGGTGCTGGAACTCTAGGGAGGGGCGGGAAGGTGGGGAAGGGGAAGTTCATGGCCCTGCTCGAGTCCCTTATTCGACAGATGAAGAGACTGAGGCCCCCAAGGCGGAGCTTAGTGCAGAATTTAGGCAGAGGTCACAATCCTTGGTTTCTCTGTGGTCTCCTGCCCTGGAGGGGCAGGCGGTGCTCATGGCCTTTAGTGCCTGGGCCAGGGAAGCTCGGTGGCCTCCACCACAAAGAACTGTTGGCTCCTAAATATCAGTAGCGCCCAGCAGAGAAACACAAGTGATTGTGAACAGATGGATGGGCCTTTAAGATGGGTCTTACGTGTCTTCTTAAGACTCTTTGCCCTGTGCCAGGTACTTAGCCCTGTAGGGAAGACAGGCTGAGCTCTTTACCGAACCTTGCCAGGCCTCAGTTTCCTCATCTGGATGAGGCCAACCGGAAGGAACCATGAGGGTGAGCAGCATGGCAGAGAAGGGCTGCGATTCACCCCAGTCGCCCCTTCAGCCTTGCTGCCCAGTCTGTGCTGTCTTGCCGCTGGACCTGGACCTGCACTCTTCTTTCCGCTCAGAATGCCCGCGCTGTGCCTCTCACTCATCCTTCAGAACCCAGCCCCAGGGAAGACCTTCCTGCCTCCCCGGACCAGGCCAGATTCCCTGCTGAACCCTGCTGCAGCCCCCTACACTCCTCATCTGACATAGCTACAGCTATCACTCGATAAATATTTAACTATGTGTGGCTTCTTTCAGAGATGGGAGGGCCCGTATTCTGTGCCAAACATGCAGTAGGCACCCTAAATATTTTCCTGAAAGAATGAAAGGTAGCCAGGGAGCTGGTCCCAAGACGTTGACACTGGACCACCCTTACTCTCTTTCAGCTCAGAGCTCCCTCACCAGTCCCGTGGCTCCAGACACTGCCTTAGACTGACTCTCTGAGGCTCTAGAGGCTGTCTGGCTGGAGGAGGATCAGAATACGTGGCTGAGTCCCAGAAGAAACATCTGAACTTCTTCACTCTTCTAGAAATGCCTCGAACACGGGGCCCAGGCTGGGATCCCCTGTGGGCCCCAAGCGAGCCCGCACACAGCACCACCAGGGCAGGTATCTTGGGTACAGGGGTGTCCCAGAGGTGGGTACCTTGGCCAGATTGCTGATGCAGATGGTCATGGTGAAACACACGGGAAATATGGGAGCCATAATCTCGAGGAACATGGCCACATCATTGAGGATGTCGGCAAAAAGCCTGGGGGAAGGGATAAGAAGTCAGAGGTCAGAGACCTTCATACTAGAAGACTCCCCTCCCCTCAGTTCCAGCCCCTTCTCACCTCCACTGCTTGGCATTACAGTCCATTTTGCTCCTGTGGGGGAGGAGAGGTTGGTTTGCAATTTGGATTTAAGGAGAAAACACAGCCTGTGGGCAGTGCAGGCCATTCCTATGCCTTGGTAAGGTCCGAAGGGCTCAGGAAAACCCACACCCCAGCCAGACATCTGTCCCCACACCCTGTCACTGCTGCCTCAAATGCCACCATTAGCTGGGAGGACCTTCAGCGGTCACTCATATTTCCCCTTTACTAACCCATGAGGCACCAAAGGAAAAAACTGATTGTCTTGTGGCTGCTCCCAACCCTCGGGTCCTCCTGGGAGAGAGGCCATCCCTGGGTTCCTCTGCCAACTCCCCTCCTCTTCCTTCTGCTTCATAGAAGGCACCCAGCAAGAAGTCCACATATTCTATAAACAATATATTTATTGTTTATAAATACCTACCCTGCATGTTATAGACAACTAGCCCAGAGAGGGATATGACTTCCCTCGGATCAAATGGGAGAGGGGGGAAAAGGCCGAAAGAGCCAGGCTCTGACATCCAGCCTAGGATATCTCTATTACATGATGCTGCAAATGGTTCCCTCCTCTGCAGGCTGAGTGACACCCTGGCCCTTGCACAAACCCCCAGGGACTAGTTCTCCAAGATCCCAGTGGCAGGAGATGCTGCAGCCCCCTGCCCAGCTCAGAATTTGCAGCATTAGCCCTGACCCTCAATTTGAAACCTCCTAGAGGGAAAGGGAGCATTCCTGGACGGGGCATGGGACACACATGGGGAACTCCGGATGGAACGAATATATGGCAAAGGCAGGACTAGAACACGTGGGCCTGGTCTTGGGCTCTGTCTGATGCCACAGAAAGACCACAGGCTTTAGGTTCAAATCCCATCTCACCAGTTACAAGCTGTGTGACTTGGTCTGCTTCACATCTGGAAAAGGTACACATTCAATCCAATTCTACACAGTTACTATAAGGATTAGAGAGGATACACAGAGAGCTGGTGAGGCCCAGTTAGGGTTAGTAATCGCAGTTGGTGTTTACTGAACACTTATTAATGTGCTAAGCACTTTACATAGCTCACTGCACCTCACAACCACGACTGACGGCAGATACTAACTCACTCCTGAGGTCACCCAGTAGTGACTCAAGGAGGGAGCAGGCAGCACGAGACCCTTAATCCCTTCTAGATAAATGGTGATGTGGATCCCACGTTGGACAGGGATCCTGATGACCTACCCAAGCCCACTCCCCACTCAGCAAAGTCCAACCAAGTATCTAAGCCGCCACAGTAGCCTCTGGAGTAAAGGTATTCCTTCTGGGCTAAGCACTGTCCCATCCAAGCTTCTCTTTTAACAAGCCAGCAGAGGATGCTCAGAGCCTGTGGCTCCCTGTGCTTTTCCATGATGGGCAGCAGAGGGGCAAATCGGTGCTCTTGAAGGCAGATCTCATCCTGGCAATGGCTCTGTGGCCTCACTGCTTGGTGACCCCGGGCAAGTCACCTGTACTGGGTACTCGTTAAGACTCCTTAGCTCTGATATACCTGCTAAATCTCCCCGCCCCTGGAGACTGGTAGGAAAGAGGGGGAGCTGAAAACACAGCCAGGGCTGAGAAAGACATGACTCCTGTCTAGGGAGAGTGGCTTGAAGTCTGCAGATCGGGAAGAAAAACTCACCCCATCCACCAGGCAAAGATGATGCGGCCCAGCATGCCAGTTGAATCTGGGGGAGAGAGGCATCGGTAAGGAACAAGCAAGAGCCTTGGGGGCTGTAGGGCCTGGCAGAGCCTGACACTGGGATGGCTTTCCACCTCGGATCGCTGCCCTTGGGAGCTCAGTCTGGTACGATAAGTTCTAGACAGACGTAGCTGCATTATGGGGTCAGAAGTGCCTAGACCAAGCAGTCCCTCAGCATGTACCCCAGAGAACTAGGTCCCCATGCACACCAAGAGACACGGACCAGAAATATTCTTTGCAGCATTGTTTGTAACAGCAAAAAACTGGGAAGAATGCAAATGCTCATCAACAGGAGAATGCATAAACAAATTCTGGTACATTTACTCAGGGGCAAACTAGACAGCAGTGAATACCTAATGGACCACAATTACCCACGTCGGCATGGATGAATCCTAGTATTATCATCCTGCATGAAAAAGATGACTACATACAGCACAGTATACTCTTCATAAAGCTCGAAAACGACTGAGACTAAATAATATAGTGTTTGGGTATATATATCTGTACGGTAAAACTATTTTGTTTAAAAAAAGCAGGAAATTCTGTGTGGAAGGTTCAGAGGTTATTGTTGATATTCTAGCTCTTAGGCTGTGCAGTGGGTTCACAGGTGGTCATCAGAGTATAAATAAATAAAAAGGCTTTGAACTGCAGGTTGGTGACAAGCGAGCTGGCCAGTTGGGAGTGTGGGGCAGAGGAAGAGGCCTTCCTCAGACTAGGGAGAGTCAGAGAAGTCTCTGGAATCCACTAGACCTTCACTTGCACGACAAGTGCTTCTTGGCTACCCACTGCCGTGAGGCCTGGGGGACACCACAGCGAGCCAGAGTCATGGTTCCAGGCTCAAAAGCCAGTGTAAAAGCAGACAGCAGCCACTATGAAAAACACTGATTTAGACCAAGGGTCAGTTAACGGTGGTCTGTGGGCTTCTACACCGTTTCTGTAAATAGTTTTACTGGAACACAGCTGTGCCATTTGTTTCCAGACTGTCTACGGCTTTTTTCAGAAAACAATGGCAAAATCAAGGTGCTGCAAGTGAAACTGTACAGCCTGCAAAGGGTAAAACCTTTACAGTCTGGTCCTTTACAGAAAGTTTGCCGACCACTGATTTAGACCCTACCTTATACTGAGAGTAGTACTCATTAAGCCCAGCAGGGGGATCGCAAAGAAGGACTGTTCTAGAATCAAACTGAGAAGGGCTCACACTGCGGCCACTGGGAAGGACAGGCAGAGCCCGCAGAGGACCCTTAGCTTGTCTGAGCTTGAGGGAAGGGACCCTTAAGTGGGGGCCTGCAAGAAGAACTAGGTTGTGGGCAGGAGGGATGAGAACGTCCCACGACATATAAAGGTGGTGACATGGGCCAGTCTTCCTCATCCTCCTCTTGCCACGGCGGCCATCCTTGGGCATTGACCCCTTCTAGCTAGACATCTTTACCCAGCCGTGGACTTGAAGGAGACCGCTAAGCACTCTGGCAGAAACCTGAAATACCCATGTCCTCCAGTCGTCACGAGAATCCTACGAGCTTGAGGGATCATCCCCTTTTGAAGATGAAGCAACTGAAGCTCGAAGGTTCATAAACGAAAATGGGGCACGTTACAAGAAAATCTGGATTTA
Organism: Kogia breviceps; assembly: GCF_026419965.1. Classification (NCBI taxonomy): domain Eukaryota; kingdom Metazoa; phylum Chordata; class Mammalia; order Artiodactyla; family Physeteridae; genus Kogia; species Kogia breviceps. The sequence continues at coordinate 75,968,818 of NC_081323.1, forward strand.
CAGCTTTCCGAGAAGAACCTGAAGACACGGCAGCACCAGGCCTGCTTCCCCTCGCCGCTCCAGTTGGCTGGGGCTGAGCAGCAGCGGCCTCATCCAGAGGCATGTGTACAACACATTTCCCATCCGGCCTGCCCGGCTTCTCTATTTCTGTCCCCTCTGTCCCTGGAAGTTATACTTCCCAGGGTGGCTTTAGAAGCCTCCTCCTGCTGTCACTCACCCATACTCTTCCTTTCAAGCACTTTTAATTCTGCACAAAATTTTCATTGTTCAAGATTTTTGTACTGGATCATTTTAGTGACTCTGAACATGGCAAGGTTACTTTTACTGGTTGAGAGCTCACAGGGCCAGACTATTTTCCTTCCCTCCGACTGCACAGTCTTTGCCAGTCAGGTGTGTATGTCCTTCACACAAGAAAGGGGCCTACTCTATCTTTCATCGGAGGCAGTCTGCAGGGCCCTTGTCAGAATCTGGAGGTTGGCAATAGGATTCAGTGACATATATCCTCCCTATTAGCTGAAAGTCAACACTGTCCACTAGACCAAGAAACTTAATTCCCACCTGCTCCTCTCTACCTCACTTACAACTGGCCATGCTGTAAGATCTAAAAATTTTGAGTCCTAGTAAGGGATCAACTGTCCATAAATTGTACTCGGCTCCACTCTGAAATCCTAACTGGCCAAAGAGTGGGTGGTTAAGAGTAGGACACAGGAGTCAGTGGGCCTGGGTCCAAATCCTGGCCCTATGTGACCTTAGGCAAGTTACTAAACCTCTCTGTGCCTCAGCTTCCCCCCCCGAAAAAGGTACTCATAAAGGCATCTCCCTAATATGGCTGCTGCAGAGACTAAGTTACATATTACATGTCAAAATGCCTGGCATACACTCAGCTGGCAAAATATTGGCTGCTAGTAGTATTACTATTGCTAGTTATGACAATTAACATCATGTTCTATTAAGAGATCTGTAACTAAAAGTGACCACATCAAAAAATTCCAAGGGAGTTTCTTATATAAAGCTCTGCATACAAATTTCCCATGTCTGACGGAAACAAGTTTGTAATATCCTTTCTAATTAAGGGGGTTTCCTTTAATACCAACAACAGGCTTTAAAGTAAGAGGATATTTTTCCACATCTCAAAATGATCTTATTTTTTTCTTAATAACTTGCCTGAGCTGAAGACATACATGAGCAACATGTTGGCGATAAGACTAGGGTGCTGAGAAATGACATGGAACTATTGACCCAAGCTCCCACTTCGTTCCAAACAATTAACCAATAGGAGAGGAATGGAAAAGATCCAAATTAAGCACAGTGTGGTGGTATGAAAATGTACTCTGGAACTAAACCTCCTGGGTTCACATCCGTGACCCTGGGCAAGTTACCGTTCTGTGCCTCAGTTTTCCCATCTATAAAATGGAGATAATGACAATACCCGTCTCAGAACTATTGTGAAGACTGAGTCAGGACATTTAAAGACTGGTACACAGTAAGTACTGTTCAGGGAACTATTATTATTAAAAGAAGAGACAACTAGGACAAGAGGCACAGATCACCACCACTTCTCCACTGATATGCAGTCTCAGAGAAAGAGCTTCTTTCCAGCAGTGACTCACATTTGGACAGTATGCTCGTCTTAATGGTAAGGGTATAAGAAGGAGCCTCCAGATTCTCCAAAAGGTCCACGGAGGCTCACCAGCGCTGTGGCCAGGCTGATGCCAGGTGCAGAATGAGCCTTACCTTGGGTCTGATTTAAACGGCCACTGGGAACAACAGTGAAAGACAAAGGATGGTGGAGAGAGCCATTGGCCCTCCTGATGTGGGCCGTTTCCCTGTTCTTCTCTACTTCACTCTCTAGGTAGCACGGTACCCAACTGTATCTTTATTCCCCCCCTCTTTAGTGGTTTTTCAAAAAGCGGTACACATTCAACAGATAGTTACTATAGTTATTATTCATGGTATCATCTAGCATCCCAGAGGATATAAAATGCCTTTCATCCTTCCCCAAACATCCTCTATGCCACTCAGGACCTATTACAAAACTGTTTCTGTCTAGAATTAACTAATTTCCCACACCCAAGGCAGTTGGCAGTTTTATTCAATAACCAAATTCTTAAGGCAGTCCTCCACAGATTAGGAGTAAAAGGGAGGGGACGGTTTACTTGGGGATCTGGGCTCCAGATGATTAAGGGACACTGCACAGTACGTATGGGGAACGGAGTGCAGCTACCAAGGCTAGTGGGCGGGATAAGGGTGTTCCCGCCATGGGTTACTAGTCAGTCGTCAAAAAAGCCAATACAAATCTTTAAAATTTACTCAGTTGAATTTTGTTTTTTAACGAGGTACAAGGCACTCTTCTAGAAAGTGGGGAGGCTTGGCTCCCGGATCTAATCAGACAGGAATGCATAAATAAACATACTCATCAGAGCCCAGAGCTAGGTGACAAAACACTGGGAGAAGGGGAAAGGAGGGGCTGGGCCTCCCGGCCGAAGGAAAAGGTGGACAGAGAAACGGCAGAGCTGAGAGGAGCGATCGGTGAGACTCCAGGGGTCCAGCTCACCTTTCACGAGCCAGGTGGCCGTGGCAGCTGAAACTGAGGCTTTTGCGTCCCCTACCCCTATGCCCAGCAAGACTGCGTGGGTGGCCAGGGAACCCGAGAGGCTGGAAGCAAAGGCCTGGAGAAGAAAAGAAGTGGGGTGAGGAGTGGGCGCAGGAGCATGGAGGTCTAAGACCTGTTATCAGCTCTCCTGGGTGTGTGGCCTGGGATGTGTCACAGCTTGGCTCTGGGCCTCAGTGTCCAGTGTGTAAGTGGGGAGGGAGAGGTGGCGCGCTGTCTCCCCTGCCCCGGCTACATGTCGCTCCCTTCCCCAGTCGGCCGGGCTGACCTGCACGGAATCCCACAGCTGGTAGGGCAGATAGTCCGGGCTGACGCTATCGGGGAAGCCCTGAGGCAGGAAGACAGCCAGGAGCCGGGAAAGAGGTGGGACGGCAGTCCCGGGAGCCACCCTTTCGCCCCCATCTCGTCCTCCGGGTTTCGCTGTGAGGGCCCCGGAGAACCCCCACCAGCGCCGCCCCCAGGCCTCCCACTGCAAGCTCCCGTCGGCGGCGGCGCGGCAGCCCCGGGCCGTCCCGGAGCCGAACTGCTCGGAGCACAGTTGATCCTCACTCCTAGCAACATATGCCATCCTGGATTCCTCCCTTTAGTTCCGCGGGAAGAGAAACGTGGCCGAAAGACGTGTCTTGCTCGGCTACGGCGGCTGCAGAGGGGCATTATTCCTTCGCGAAAGGGCCTCCTGTCTCCGCGTACTCTTTCAGCCAGCCCAGGAGCCAGATGGTTCCTTTCCGACCTCCCGGCTCCGCCTCGACCCCTCGGGGCTGGTCCCGGTCCTGGTTCTTTGTAGCATCTTGTCTGGGGTCGCGGGAGCCCTTTGGCCCTCCAAGCCCTGAAGGTACCTGCTTTGCTGTGACCCACGACTTACAGTTATGGGGAGAAGGGAAGAGGGCGTCCCTAGGGAATCGCGTTGAGACCCGGTGCGGCCACAGAATTTTTCGCTGTGTGGCTTTGGGCAACTCAATGTCCCTCTCTGGACCTCGGGTGGCTTCTTTGCTGTGAGGCCAGGGCCTGTATTTTACTCCTATTCTAAACCCGGTACCCAACACATAGTAGGTGCGTAAAAGAGATAATATTTATGAATGAATGCATGCATAATGAGAAGTTGGACCAGATGATCCCTGAGGCCCCTGTAAAGCTTCTCTTTTTGTTTGTTTGTGGTTTTTTTGGTTTTTGTTTTCCTTCTGGGCGTCTCTGGCCCTCCACTAGAAATTTTCTGCCCTTCAGCCTTTCCCGACTGGAAGAGTATTATTTCTGAAAGGATCCTAAGAACATCTGAGGAACAAGAGAATCAAGGGATTGTAGTGAATAGTATCAGCAAATAGGAGAAATAGGCAAGAAGTTCTTCTGTGTTTATTGGGGGAGAGGGTCTATGAAATTGGGGGGAAAGTCTAAAGACAGTGTTTCCCTCCAAACTCACCTCTTTTTCTCTTTCCCTCTCTCCCTTTCTCCTTCCCATCTAGTGCACTGTACTGCCTTCAAAATAGAAATTTGCTAAAAGCGTCCTCCTTTCTTCAGAAAATAAAATATCCTGGTTCCTTAGCTCAGCATTCTTGGATCCTCACAGTTTGATTCCCTGCTTGAAACTTCTGATTCTCCCAAACTATCATCTTTCTCTTGGATCTCAGCCTGCAATGCTCTCCACCTCACCTCACCTTACCTAAAACCTAGGCAGAGTCTCTGAGGCTGAGGTAGACCCAGGGCATTTGATTTTTTTGTTTGTTTGTTTGGTTCCTGTGAGAGTGAAAAATTGAAGGGATACAAACGTGTAATATTTTAAATGTTAGCTTCTGTGGGTATATTGAACTGAGACTAACCTCCAGGAATGAATCCACCAGAGGGCCTTAGTTTGGATGCAGGTTCTGTCACTTAGTATCTGTGAGACCTTGGGCAAGTTTCTCACCACTCTGGCCTTCAGTTTCCTCACCTGTAAAAGGGGAATAATACTAGTGCCTACCATATAGGGTTGGGATGAGGATTAAATGAGTCATATGTGTAAAGCTCTTAAACTAAGTTTGGTACATAGTACATTGCTATTTAAGTGTTGACCATTATTTGGAGTTACTGTCAAGTATTCAAATGTGAGGCCCTTTGCTTCATATGGCCCTCATGACCAGCACTACTCTATGACATATTGTCCAAACCAGGATTTTTTTTTGGCTGCGTGGCGCGGCTTGCGGGATCTTAGTTCCCAGACTAGGGATTGATTGAACCTGGCGCCATGGCAGTGAAAGCACTGAGTCCTATCTGAATCTCGAAGAGGACTGCCACAAGGATCTGGAAAGCAGAGTTTTGCTGTGAAAAGCAAAGATCCTTTACCTACACATTTTACAAGAAATGTACAGAAAGCCATTGATAAATATGCCTGTGAATCCGCGTCATCACTTTCACCAAGTGGAAGCCCCGTGCCCACAGAAGCTCCCAACTCCTGGTCTGGGTCTGGGACACAGAGTTCAACCACAGACTTATCAACCGAGAGGAGCTCCATTTACTCTTGGAGAGATGATGTATGTCTCACAAAATTTTGGATCATCCCATGGTTACAACTTATAATGATGATTTGCTTTCTTATTTAAAAAGAAATCTTTTTACCAATTTTAAAAGCATTACCTAGGCCACACATACATATACATAAATATAAAAGCACTTACATGTCACACATGAAAACTGAAAATACAGAAACTCTAAGGAAAAATAAAAATTGCCCATAATCGCATAAAAAAAAAAGAAAAAAAAAGAAAGCACTGAGTCCTAACCACTGGACCGCCAGGGAATTCCCCAAATCAGGATTTTTGAGAGTGTCTTTAAAGGAGGCACCATTAATAATCACATCGGGCTAACAGACTGGAGCCATCCTGGGCAAACTGAGAAATACGGTCACACTATTTACCAACCCTCTAGGCTTTACTGAACATCTTTGTCCACTTTGACCTCTCCCTGCTCAGAGACCATGGCATCCCTTGTTCACTGTAGAACTTATTTAACACTTAGCATATGCTTTCTGGAGCCAGTTTGTACTTGCTTTTATTAGGTATCTAAGTCCTGTCTTCCCAAGTGGACTGTAAGTACCTGATAAGGACTCATACACTTCTTTGCAACCCCAGTGTCCAGATCAGTGGCTTGACAAAGAGATGAGGGATGCTTCCTCTTCCCCTACCCCATGAGACTTCTTGGCAGCCTGCATTCACAGTATAGTAAGCACCGGGCAGAACACTCCAAGCTCCTCATCTCCTTGACTTTATCCTCACTGATCTCCCCACTTCCACAACTACCCGCTTATGGTCTACTCCCTACACAGTTTAAAACTCCCCAGCTCAAAAGCTTTCAGCAGCTTCCTGTTACTGTTAGGGAAGAGGATTGCAATATTCTCCTCCAAACCCTTCAATGACTTTCCTTCATATTTGAAAATAAAACATGAACTTCTTGTCATGGCCCGTGAAGCTCTGTAGATTGGGCCCTGCTCCATCTTTCAGACTTCACCCCTTACGGTTCATCGTCTCACTCCCCCCACTGGAACATAAGCTCCCAGAGAAGAGGAACTTTGTCTTTGGCACTGATGCATTCCCAGGGCCTGGCACAAGGCAGGTGCCAAATACCTATTTGTGGAATGAATGAATTTATTTTCTCAGTAACCCTCATAGGTATTATTTCATTCCTCCTTTAAACAAAGAAACTGGGGTTTGCATGTGTGAAGTGACTTCATCAAGGTGACAGAGCTGAAAAGTGGCAAAAGCGTTCATTCTCCTATTCATTCAACAAATATTTAGTGAGAAGCTGCTACTCTTCTAGGCCCTGAGGCAGGTGTCCAATTTGAGGCTAATGGTTTCAGAACTATACCATCTTGTTTCTTTTTTATTTTGTATTCTTGTTAAGTATTTTAAAAAATAATAGAAGGATACATTCTCGCTATAAAATAATTCAAACAATATAGATGGAGGTCAAATTCTCCCTTGACATTCATCGCTCTTTCTATTTTTCAGCAAATACCAGTCAATGCCCAGAAGTAAACGTTGTTCACCATGAGAGAGAGAGAGACAGACGGAGAGACAGACAGAGAAATATAATTTTACATTTAATCCCCTCTCCCGTACTCGCAGCCTGAGGTAGCCTGCTCTAATTATAGTTCATTTAACATTGTCATTGAGATCTTTTCCTATCAGCACATATGTAGCTACCTCATTTATTTTAATAGTTGCATGTCATGCCGTGGTGTGAATGTGCCATAGTTTCTATAAAGATTCCCCATATTGCTTTTTTCATTATTACAAATAGGTATGATAAATTCCTTGTACAGGCCTTTCTGTACATTGAATATGAATATTTCTTTAAAATGAGTCCAAAGCAGAATTGTGTGGCTGAAGGTTATGTGTATTTTAATTTGAACAAGTATTGTCAAACTATCCCTGTAAAAAGCTTTACCAATTTACACTCCTACTAACAGTATATAAGAATGCTTGTCGGGCTTCCCTGGTGGCGCAGTGGTTGAGAGTCCGCCTGCCGATGCAGAGGACACGGGTTCGTGCCCCGGTCCGGGAAGATCGCACGTGCCGCCGAGCAGCTGGGTCCGTGAGCCACGGCCGCTGAGCCTGCGCGTCCGGAGCCTGTGCTCCGCAACGGGAGCGGCTACAACAGTAAGAGGTCCGCGTACCAAAAAAAAAAAGAATGCTTGTCATAGTCAAGATATGTATTCCCATTATCTAAAAAAGTTCTCTTGGGCACCTGTGCATTTTAATGTCCACTCTTGTATTCTGATCGCAGATAACCCCTGATGTGCTTTCTGTCACTATAGATTATTTTGTCTTATTCTAGAATTTCAGAGAAATGGAATTATACTGTATATGGTCTTTCATGCTTGGCTTCTTTTGCTCAGCATAATGATTTTGAGATTCTTCCATGATGTCATGAGTACCATTAGTCTGTTTCTTTTTATTGCTGAATAGTATTCCATTGTATGAATATACCACAGTTTGTATATGCACTCACTGGTTATTGGACATTTGGGTTGTTTCCAGCTTTGGGTTATTGTGAATAAAGCTGCTATGAACATTTGCATTTGCATGTAAGTATTTTTGTAGACGTGTATGGACTCCACCTAGGAGTGGAATTGCCAGGTCCTGTGGTAAGTGTATGTTGAACTTTATGAGAAATTGCCAAATTGTTTTTTCAGACATTTCATTTTACCTTCCCGCTGGCAATGTATGAGATTTCTAGTTGTCCTAAATCCTTACCAACACTTAATCAGTCTTTTTAACTTGCAGTCGCTGTAGTGGGTATGTAGTGGTATCACATTATAGCTTTCATCTGCATTTTCCTGATGAGTAATAATGTTGAACATCTCTTCATGTGCTTATTGGCTATTTATATATCTTCTTTGTGAAGTGCCAGTTCTAATCTTTTGGCCATGTAAAAAAACTGGGTTGTCTTATTATTGAACTATTAAGAGTTTGTTTTAAATTCTGTATACATTTTTTGGTCAGGTTGTATTGCAGTTATTTCTCCTAGTGGTAACAAATACTTTCTACCCTAAATACATGAAAACACGTTTACACAAAAATCTGTACACAAATATTTATAACAGCTCTATTCATACTTGCCAATAACTGCAGACTATCCAGATGTCCTCCGGTGGGTCGATGAATAAACAAACTAGTGCGTCCGTACGATGCAATGGAAAGGAACAACTCACTGCTACTTGAAACAACTCGGATGGAGCTTTTAAGGGCATTATTTTGAGAGAAAGAAGCCAGTCTCAAAGGTTAGATGTTTTATGACTCCATCATAGGACATCCTCAAAAACACTGAACTGTAGTGGTGGGCAACAGATCAGCGGTTGGCAGGATTTAGGGGTGAGAGTGGGGGTGACTACAGAGGGGTGGCACGAAGGAGTTTGGGGGCAATGGAAATGTTCTGTATCCTGATTGTGGTAGTAGTTACATGAATCTACATATTAAAATCCAAACATCGTACACCAAAAGGACGTTAATTTGCTGTGTATTAATTAAGATAATGCTATAAACAAAAAAGCAGAGCAACAAGCCATGAGTGAATAGGTGCCTATGAAAACTGGTTTTTGAAGGCAGGAAGATGTGACAGGAAATACACACATCTTCAATGCTGGTTACTTTGTCGGGGGAGGGAGCAAAAATGATCCACTTTTCAGTGTGAATTTTTATAATGTTTCACTTATTTCAGTTATTATATGGTGATTTTGAAATTTGAAAAAATCTATTAAAAATGGAAAACATTAGGAAAATATTTTTTAAAAAGAAAAAGAGTATTTTTGCTTTGTTAAGTACCCAGTGATATGTTAGAGAATAAGACACGAGTCTCCATTCCTGTGGAACTCAGCCTAGTAGAGTCCAGTCCCCTCCATCTTACAGAAGGCTCATCTGCAAAATATGACTATTATTGGAATTTGCCTAACAAGAGTTTTCATAAGAATAAATACTTATTTATTCATTTATTTTGGCCACACCATGTGGCTTGCAGGATCTCAGTTTCCTGACCAGGGATTGAACCCGGGTCATGGCAGTGAAAGCCCTCAATCCTAACCACTAGGCCACCAGGGAACTCCCAAGAATAAATACTTTAATACTTGCTTGAAACAGTGCCTGGCACAAATGATGACTGTAATGTTAGCTGCTATTAATATATCACCTATGAATTGGGAGAATAATTGCCACCACTTGTTAGGATGATTTTAAAAGTGTCTTTCTCGTAACAGGGCATCTAACAGTTACTGTTAGTTTCGTTAGCATTTGGAGCCTGGATTCTGGGATGTGGGGGAGAGGGCATGGCTCTATCCCTGGTTTGGTTTTCTGGGTCTCCCCACTTATCTGTTCTCTTGGCTTTGCTATCTCTCTAATTTCAGGGAAGCCTCTCCCTCCTTCCCCTCCCCTTGTTGACCTATCACCCTCCCTCAGGACCTAAATGCAGGGCGTTTCCCTCTTTGGCTGACACTGGACTCCTTGTCTACATCTAGCTTGGCACAGAGGGACATCCAGACCCTGAAAAGTGTAGGTGAGACGTCTATACATAGCGCTGTTGGACCTGACTGTGAGCCAACCTGGGGGAAATGTGATCTCAGAGCAGGGCAGGGTTTGAAAGGTGGTGGAGGGGAGGTGATCCTGCAGGGCCCCAGGGATGCTTAAGGGCAGTGAGGAGATTGGGGGAAATACCCTGGGAGAAAAAAATACTTAAATTCCATCTCTTTCTCTAATCAGGCAGATGGCCCTTCTTCAAACCAATAAGGATCTCATTGCTACAGGAATAAAGGAATTTAACGTTCTGCTAAATCAGCAGGTAAGTCTGGTGCTCTGTTTCATAGGACAGGCCTGGAGCGTTGGGAGGTGGGTGAGGACAGAGAAGGGAGAATAATGTGGAGCTGGGAGGGTAATGGTTGAGTTGATGGAAACAACTAGAGACAGGTAATACAAAGCAGAGAAAAGAGGATGTCAGAGTTTGTGGTTATTCCTGAATCACGTGGCCGAGCGTGGTCTCCCTTGCCAAATCCTGACCTCCCCCATCCCCATCCGCTCCCCCTCCAGGTCTTTTCTGATCCTGCTGTCCCTGAAGAAGCCATGGTGACTGTGGTGAATGACTGGGTGAACTTCTACATCAGCTATTATAGGCAGCAGATGGTGGGAGAGCAGCAAGAGCAGGACAAGGCTATGCAGGAACTTCGGCAAGAGCTGGATACTCTGTCTGCCTCTTTCCTTGACAAATACAGGAACTTCCTGCAGTCCTTGTGAGCAGCCGATCACAGGCTGCCTTCCTCCTAGCCGGGAGACCCAGGCTGCCTTCCTCCTAGCCGGGAGACCCAGGTGTGCCTGAGACCCGTAACTGCCGCCTCTGTGTTCTTCAAGGCCTCAGGCTCTGCTCCTTCATGGTGTTACTGCACCCTGACACCTCAATAAAGACCAGTACTTGTGTTGATGGTTTTCCTGGCTCTGTGGCTCTTCTTTGGTTTCCATCGCTGCCTCGTGGAGACAGTTGGTCCTTTTGCCCTCACCCTGCTTCCTAGATATGATCTTGGAGATCTAATTCCTTAGAGCAGAGGTTTGCAGCCTTAAGTCACCCCTGGGCAGCACTAAAATAGCCCTAAGGAGGGGCCAGCCGGCAGAGCCGAAAGAATAAGTGCTGAGGGACGGGGGAAGGGCTCGTAGACAAAACAGGGGAGATAGAGGCTCTCCAGAAACTGTGGCCCTGTGACCTGCTGTCGAGAAGACAGTTGTTGAAATCTCCCAGTCTTGTTTATCCTTCACTAGGTGGAATCAAGAGTCCTCCCGCCTCAATTTTCCAATCCCCTGCCCTTGGCCCCAGTTTGAACAACGTTATAGGCTCTTCTAACTCTAAAGACGACCACAGAACACCTCCTGGGAGTACCTCTTGATTTAGAGTTGGAAGGGGTCTTGGGAACTATTCAGCACACCCCTTATTTTTCAGACGGGATAACCTTGAGCTCTATCACCCCTCAGCCCCAGATCCCAGGCTTGGGAAGCGAAGATTCCTGCCAGCCGGCCCTGCCGCCCCAACTTTCTCCTGTCACTCCCCGGACTAGACCCCCTTTCACTACGACCTCCAGACCCTAGGCCTCCTTATTTGAGGGCTTTAGGGTAGAACAAGGGCCGGGCCAGGCTCTCGGGCTTTTAAAAAGCGAAAAGAAGGTATTAGGGAGAATGAGGAAGGGTCCGCTGGCTGGAAGACCCTTACCTAAAACCCCGGGGCGCGGGGCAGGAAGGGCGGGGCTCGGGGACAGGGCGCACCAATCAGATGCGGTGCTCGGCGCGCGCCGGGGGAGGGAACGGGGAGTTCTCCTGGGGACTCTCTCTACCGCGTTGGAGAGAGGATAGAGAAGGGGTGTTTTCTCGTTCCAACCTACAGCGAGCCTTCATTTCGGATCTGTGCACTCCCACCTCCGACTTTTGGTTTTTGGGGTCTCTGTAGTCCAGTTCAAGGTCCAAAGGGAATGAGCTAGGTAACCCCAGCCATCCTTTCAAACTTGGGGTATGTGGAGGCCCCAGACCTTGCAAGAGAGTAGCGGCCTCCAGGTAACTAGGTAATGAGCACCTCTACGGTGTGACTGGTGGCCCAGGCTGAGGCCAAGGCCTTCCCAGTGCGCCCATCAGAAAGTCTCAGCCCGTTAATGGGGACCCAAGGGCCTGCTCAGGGGGGATGGTAGTCAATGGCGTCACCTGTGCAAAAAGACCCGGACTGCTGCGCGTGGGTAGAGAGAGAGAGACAGAGGTGCCACATGAAAAAAATATTAGATTAACCCCATTGCTGTTGGAAGCATAGCTGAAAAGTATGGTCAGAAGCCACTTCTTTCCTGTCTTTCTTTATCCCCTGCTGCCCCCAAGAGCAAAGATTAATTTAAAGGCAAAGATGGAGTCCCTGTAAACTCACCTGTCCTCATTGACACCTTCCTTTTCTTTTCCAGTGCAGCAATTAAAAGTAAGTATAAAGCATGGTGATTTGGAGTTGCTTTGTGTGTGTCGGAATCACTGGTAAATTGTTGGCTGAGAGCAGTTCCTCCCCTTGCACTGTGAAAAAACACTGAGTGCTTAAAGAGATTAGAACGAGAAATAATTTAATATCTTTTCTCTTAAAAAAAAAAAAAGAAGAAGCCATTTTGGCTCCATTAATGAAGGTAAACTTTCTATAAATTTGGAACTATCTAGCTTTGAAGCTGTAAGCCAACCGTTTCTCAACGTCTAAATTCCATTCTGACCATTCCATTAACTGTATGAAATTGAGAAGTTGAAAAACATTTTTTAGGCCAGAAATCTGTTAAATTGCACTGCATGTTCTTGAATTCCTACCATCCAAGCATCTGGCAGTAAATCTACAAAGAAGTAAAATTTGGAATATTTTGATTTTTCAGAGTTAGTGGTATGAATTATCTGGATCTGATGGTCCATAATAATACAATTAAAATTACTGGGCCAGTGAGTACCCCAAATCCATTACTGTTCCCACAGAAAAATTAACCAGAATCAGCAGGAATAATAATGTTCCTTTTACTTTGACAGCAGTACTTGAATTAATACTAGAAATAAGATTGTAAACAAAAGGTGAAATATTACAGCCATAACCCTGCCCTTATCCTCACCCTGACATTGACTCTGCCCCTAGAGCTGTGAACTTGAACCTCACCTTTAATCTCACCCTGACTCTGATGCTTATCCACTCTCACTTGACCTTGATTCTGACCATGACAAACACCCTTACCCTCCCACTGTCCCTGACCTTCACACTGACATTATCTCTCATTCTTACTCTCACACTGATCCTGATGCTGAACTAGACCCTGAACTTTATCTGACCCTACTTTTCACCCTGACCCTGATTCTGACTTCTACTCTGACCCTGACTGACAGACATATCCTGTCCTAGACACTGACTCTGAAGTTGACTTTGACCCTGATACACATGAGCACCCTGCCCCTAAACCTGACTGTGACCCTCATGTCTGACTTATATTCTGACCCTTAACCTCACATAGTACATAGCTCTGAACCTCACCCTGACCCTGAAAGTTACAAGGACTCTCACCCTGACCCTCACCCTGAGTCTGCTCTTGATGCTAATCCTGACTGATTCTTAACCTCGCCCTGACCCTGAACTACTTACTCACACTGATCCTGACTATTACACTGGCATGACACTCAACCTGACACTGACCCCAATTGTGACTTCATTATGGCCCTGCCCTACTCTGATGTTGATCCTACCCTGACCCTCACCACATCCCCGATTTTCGCATTGCCACTGAATCTCTGTCACCCTGACCCTTACTTGACATTCACACTGAACTTGACTGTCACACTCATCCTCACCTGACCCTGACGTTGACCCTCAGTTTGACCTAAACACTGATTATAACCATCACTCTGACCCTGAAGTGTATACTCACTCTCACCTTGACTCTGAGTCTCACTCTCATTCTGATACCACCTCTGTTCAATACCTGAATCTCACCTTGTTACTCACTCTTACCTTGTGTCTGACTGTGACACTCACCCTGACTTTGATCCTGCTACTCATTCAAACACTCTATCTCATTCTCACCCTGACTCTGATTCCGTACCTGACCCTGACTCTCACTCTCACCTTTACCTTCAATTTCATCTTTACCCTGACCCTGCCCCTAACATTGATGCTAACCCTACACCAGCACTCAACTTGACCCTCACCCTGGCCCTGAATCTCAGCCTCACCATGACTCTCATCATGACCATAAACTTGACCCTTACCTGACCCTGACCCTGACTCTTATACTCACTCTCCATTTACCCTGACTTGACCATTACCTTCTCCCTGAGCCTGACCTCACTCTGACTCTTCAATGACCCTTACACATACCTTCACTATGCCCTTGACACTGTCTTGAATATGAAACTTATGCTTAACCTGAACCAGATGATCACCCTGACACTACCCTTCCCTCACCCTGGCCCATGTTGGCACCACACCCTGATCCTGACCCTGATCTTGGTGCTGAAACTGACCTTGACCTCTTCCTGATCATGACTCTGAACATTTGCCTCACACCCTTGACTGTTCTTCCTGACTCTGACACTAACCCCCGCTCTGACCCTCACAATGACACTCAATCTGACCTTGAGCGTGACCCTTACCTTCATCAAGACCCAGAAATTAGCATGGGCCTCACCTGAACCTGACACTGATCTTTACCTTTAAATTTACCTGATTCTGACCTCTCTTCCTTTGCCTCCTGACCCTGACTGTGACCCTGACCCTGATCCTGAACCAAACCCTCACTCTACAATGAATCTCATCGTTATCTTGACCTTCACTTAACGTTTACCCTGACCCTGAGACTCACAGCCACCCTAATCTTGACCATGACCCTTACCCTTAGCTCTATTCTAACACTACCCAGACCCTGATAATCCTCAAGACCAAGATATCCCTCAGCAGGTGAATGGATAAATAAACTATTATATCCATACAATGGAATATTGTTTGGTGGTTTAAAGAAAATGAGCTGTCAAACCATGAAAATACATAGCAGAACCTTAAATATGTATTGCTAAGTGAAAGAAGCCAATCTGAAAAGGCTACATACTGCATGAGTCTAATTATGTGACATTCTGGGAAAGGTAAAAGTATAGAGACAGTAAAAAGGTCCGTGGTTGTCAGGAAGGAAATGAGAGTCAAAGAGGGTTAACTAGATGAAGCATAGAGGATAGTTTTTTAGGGTGATAAACCTATTCTGTATGCTACCGTTATGATGAAGACATTATGCATTTTTTGAAAATTCATAGAACTTTACAGCATGAAGAGTGAAACTTAAGTATGCAAATTTAAAGAAAAATAATTTGGCTATGTTTGAAGGATCCCAGGAGGGAATGCAGAATGTGACATGAGAGTCAAACTATTACAAATGTACAAGACAACCTCACTGTAGGGATGGGGGAATGAAATGTACTAACCTAAGTGACTTTGGAAATGATGGAATTGATAAGGCTAAGCCAGAAATAACTGCACACAAACACTGTGCTCTAGTTGATAAAGTTATTTCTCACAGATGTACTAGTTAATAATTCTGATACTGCTGTACATGCACATTAGAATTGAACAATGAAGTAAATAGATTGTGGATGATGGGAGCTGGGTTTCTTAATGATGGAGCGGGAATTTAGGGATAAGCGCAGGGGGAAGGTTAGAATAATCTATGTAGTAATGGATTAGAGTTAGAAATATCAGCAGGGATAGACTTGTAGGAGTGATATCAGCATATGGCCAGTGGGGTAAGTTGCTCCTCTTTTCCCTCCCACTTTTTAAACAACTAATTAGACATCCATCACTGAACAAAAGTGCCTCTGCACATTACATCAAGGAAGCCAGGAGGTTTCTAACCCACCTGTGTACCTGAAAATAAACAAACAGGACCTCAGTAAGGGTTGTAGATCCAAAGGAGTCAGCAAACCTGCTCCACCCCCACTAGTCACAGCGGGGCAGGGGATGGAGGGGAGGAGAGCCTGGAGATTGCCAAACGGGGAAGAGACCAAGAGACCCTCTAGAGAGAGAGAATTTGTGGAAGTCCAGCCTGCCTGAGGGGGATTCTACCATGCCATTGGAACAAGGTGAGGATGAGTTTAGAGGCAAGAGGGAGAAACTTGTCAAGGTGGCCCATCTCCCCAGGGTGACACTAACAAGGGACTGAGCTTTTGGCAGCAGTGGTGGTGACTCCTCCAACAGAGGAAGTGGAAAGCCATGAGTTGGTGGAAAGCGGAAGCGATGAGTGACTGGCCCACTATCCCAGTCATGCGAGTTGCAACTGGAGGAACCCATTTCTCTCCAGCAGCAACCAGATTCCTGAGGAGGGACCTCCATGACTGAGGGGAGAGAGGAAAAAGGGAAGGAAACAGATAAGAATATCAAGAGGCATTAAAGGTTTGTTTCCTGCTATCTGCTTCAGGACTTCAGCAGGAAGTCTGCCCACAAACCTGCTGGAGAACCTCACTCGAGGAAACACCCACCAACCGTGGGCACTCCAAGAACCCCAAGTGCTGAACCCATACCTCCTTCTACTCTGCTGTCGCCTCCCAAGTGCATCTGCCAGAGTGAGCCCTAGTTGACACAGAGGGTGCTCAGATAACAGGCGAAGGTTTGCGGTGGGGGTGGTTGGGGGTGGAGGGCAAGGAAGAAAATACAAACTTGAGCTATAGCACCACCTTCTGGGGTACAAAAGAAAGGATTCTAATAGCCGGCCTGGTGAACTGTAAGAGCCAAAGAAGACATTAAAACTTACTTAGTTAAGGTTTCTGCTACTTCTAATGTGAAAGCAGAAGTGTGTACCTATAAACACTATATAAAAATCAAGGAAATATGATGGACCTAGAGATTATCATACTAAGTGAAGTAAGTCAGACAGAGAAAGACAAATATTATGATATCACTTATATGTGGAATCTAAAAAATAGTACAAGTGAACTTATTTACAAAACAGAAACATAGAAAAACATAGAAAACATAGAAAAAACATAGAAAACAAACATATGGTTACCCAAGGGGAAGCAGGGGGAGGGATAAATTGGGATTATGGGATTAACAGATGCACGCTAACATGTATAAAATAGATAAACAACAAAGTTTTACTGCATAGCACATACAGTATATTGAACTATATTCAATATCTTGTAACAACCTATAATGGAAAAGAATTTTGAAAGAATATAGATGTGTATAACCGAATCAATTTGCTATACACCTGAAACTAACAAAAAATCAAGGAAATAGGCCATCATAAAAAGAAAATGACAACCTTCAGAATGGGAGAAAATATTTGCAAATGAAGCAACTGACAAAGGATTAATGTCCAAAATTTATAAGCAACTCATGCAGCTCAATAACAAAAAAACAAACAACCCAATCCAAAAATGGGCAGAAGAACTAAATAGACATTTCTCCAAAGAAGATATACAGATTGCCAACAAACACATGAAAGAATGCTCAACATCATTAATTATTAGAGAAATGCAAATCAAAACTACAATGAGATATCATCTCACACAGGTCAGATTGGCCATCATCAAAAACTCTAGAAACAATAAATGCTGGAGAGGGTGTGGAGAAAAGGGAACTCTCTTGCACTGCTGGTGGGAATGTAAATTGATACAGCCACTATGGAGAACAGTGTGGAGGTTCCTTAAAAAACTACAAATAGAACTACCATACGGCCCTGCAATCCCACTACTGGGCATATACCCTGAGAAAACCATAATTCAAAAAGAGTCATGTACCAAAATATTCATTGCAGCTCTATTTACGATAGCCAGGACATGGAAGCAACCTAAGTGTCCATCAACAGATGAATGGATAAAGAAGATGTGGCACATATATACGATGGAATATTACTCAGCCATAAAAAGAAATGAAACTGAGTTATTTGTAATGAGGTGGATAGACCTGGAGTCTGTCATACAGAGTGAAGTAAGTCAGAAGGAGAAAAACAAATACTGTATGCTAACACATATATATGGAATCTAAGAAAAAAAATGTCATGAAGAGATTAGTGATAGGACGGGAATAAAACACAGACCTACTAGAGCATGGACTTGAGGATATGGGGAGGGGGAAGGGTAAGCTGTGACGAAGTGAGAGAGTGGCAGGGACATATATACACTACCAAATGTAAAATCGATAGCTAGTGGGAAGCTGCCGCATAGCACAGGGAGATCAGCTCGGTGCTCTGTGACCACCTAGAGGGGTGGGATAGGGAGGGTGGGAGGGAGGGTGACACAAGAGGGAAGAGATATAGGAACATATGTATATGTATAACTGATTCACTTTGTTGCAAAGGAGAAACTAACACACTATTGTAAAACAGTTATACTCCAATAAAGATGTCAAAAAATAAATAAATAAATAAATAAAAGCAACTCATGACAAATAAATCTGGGCCTCCATATTGGTATGGCCATTTTCTGTCATGTACTAAAATTACATAAATAAATATATATATATAACAGCTTATAGTTATAATGATGGATATCATCATAATTATATCATTGTCAATTTGATGTTTCTTGGTGGGGACAGGTGGTAGAAATTCTTTTACTGTCATCTTGCTGACATCATCCTAAGAAAGTCCTCTGCTTCCTCTATTGCCTGTACATTTAAAGTATTTGCAGTTTATTTTGTGTCATTATACTGTAATAAACTAATTCAAAGGAGAAAAATGAAATGATGCATGACGGGCCATAGGGGTTTATTTTACTTGTTTTGTTTGTTTGTTTGGGGTTTTTTTCTCTCTGTCACCACAGGATCTTAATCACATGGAGCTGAGTCACATTGAATAGGTGTGTGATATATGTCTTCTAACTGGGAAAAAGCAAATTGTTATTTATGGCTATATGTAAAATGGAATTAAATGAAGGCAATTCACATTTTAAAAACTCACTTTTTTTTTTCCTTTTGGGATTTCCTTGGTGGCACAGTGGTTAAGAATCCACCTGCCAATGCAGGGGACACGGGTTCGAGTCCTGGTTGGGGAAGATCCCCATGCCGTGGAGCAACTAAGCCCCTGCACCACAACTACTGAGCCCACGTGCCACAACTACTGAAGCCCGGACGCCTAGGGCCCGTGCTCCACAACAAAGAGAAGCCACTGCAATAAGAAGCCCGCGCACCACAACAAAGGGTAGTCCCAGCTCGCTGCAGCTAGAGAAAGCCCACGCGAAGCAATGAAGGCCCAATGCAGCCCAAAATATATTAATTAATTAATTAATTTTAAAAAATTGGACAGCCATATGCAAAAGAATGAACCTGGACACCTACCTTACACAATACACCAATCCCACTCAAAATGGATAAAGACTTGAATGTAAGACCTGAAACCAAAGATCTCCTAGGAGGAAACAAAGGCAGTAAGCTCTTTGACATCAGTTGTGGTGGTGATTTTTTGGATTTGACACCAAAACAAAGGTAACAAAAGCAAAAATAAACAAGTGGGCCAACATCAAACTAAAAGGCTTCTGCACAGCAAAGGAAACCGTCAACAAAATGAAAGACATCCTACTGAATGGATGAAAATATTTGCAAATTATGTATCTGATAAAGGGCTAATATCCAAAATACATAAAGAATTCACACATCTCCATATTAAAAACAATAGAAAACAAAACACCAATCCTATTAAGAAATGGACAGAGAAACTGAATTGACAGTTTTGCAAAGAAAACATACAAATGGCCAACAAGCATGTGAAAAAGTACTCAATATCACTAATCATAAGGGAAATGCAAATCAAAATCACAATGAGGTATCACTTCATGCCTGTGAAAATGTCTATCATCCCAAAGAGAAGAGATAACAAGTGTTAGTGAAGATGGAACCCTTGTCTATTGTTGCTGGGGATGGAAGTTTGTATAGCCACTATGGAAAAAAAAAAGGATGTTTCTCCAAAAATTAAAATTAGAATGACCATGTGACCCAGCAAACATACTTCTGAGTATATATTCCCATGTTTGTTGCCGCATTATTCACAATAGGCAAGATATAAATACAACTTCAGGTTATATCAATTGATGAATGAATAAAGAAGTGTGGAATACTATTCAACCACAAAAAAGAAGGAAACCCTGCCATTTGCAACAATTTGGATGAAACTTGAGGACATTATGCTAAGTGAAATAAGTCAGACAGAGAAAGGTACATACTGTATGATATCACTTATATGTGGAATCTAAAAATGCCAAATTCAAGAAACAGAGAATGGTGGTTACCAGAATCCAGGGTTGGGGAAAATGGGGAATTATCAGTCAAAGGGTGCAAACTTTTAGCTATAAAGTTAACAAGTTTTGTACAGTAATCTAATGTACAGCATGGCGATTATAGTTGATAATACCATATTATATACTTGAATGTTGATAAGAAAATAGGTCTTAAATGTTCTCAACACAAAGAAATGATAAGTACCTGACAGTGAGAAGGTGTGTTAGCTAACGCTATGTGGGTAATAATTTTGCAATATATAAATGTATCAAATCACCACACTGTACATCTTAAACTTATACAATGTTCTATGTCAATTATATCTCAATAAAACTGGAAACAAATGATAGATTGAACTGTATCTCTTTCTAACATTGAGAATGAGATAATGAAGCCCCCGTCACCACTTCTACTCAACATTGTACTAAAAGTCATAGTCAATTAAGTAAGGCGAGAAAATAAAAGACATAAAATTTGGAAAAATAAATGGCTTTCGCTCAGATACCATGTAGCCAGGAAATCCAAATAAATCTACCAAAAAAGCTATTACCACTTATTAGTGAATTTAACAAGTTTTAGAAGGGTTACAGAATAAGATAAATGTATAAAAATCATTGGAATGTGTATTACTAGCCATGATCAAGTAGAAACTGAAATTTAAAAAATATGATTTACATTAATATCAAATAAATAATCTAGCAAATAAAAACTCTAAGGAAAAGTAAAGTATACTTATAAGTTTTTAGTAATCTGACTTATTAAAACTTTCTGTGCTACATAAATCTGGAACCTCTGTTTAACATGAAAGTGGATCTGAAAGAGAAAAATAATTTTATTCATATAGTTAAAAGCTATATAGGAAAAAATACTATTCTATAAAACCATTATTTAATGAGCAAATGTATGCTTTATAAACTACTAAATCATAATTTGTTTTATACATTTGGAAAGAAAAACCATATAGTTTATTTAGGGTGAATCTTTCCTTTCTCTAAAAGAAACTATGGACTATCACATTATTACCTAAAGGGTCCATCCTCAAATGCAACCAAGTGCATTTTATAAATGCACTTTTACAAGGCTAACGTTATTGTTTTTTATATATGTAACAACATTGGTGACTCAAATTTTAATAACACTGGATTATGTTGAGAGAATGAGAAGATGAAAATCCCTTAGCTGTATAATTCACCAGCATGTGGAAAAGCAATAATAAGTTATACTAATTGTTTATCTTCTAAAAGTCAATGATCTAAATTAAACTATCCATGCATATAATATAGCTAATGTACTATTATTGTTTTCATTTATTCAATGAACAATTACCACCATGTGCCAGGCACTGTTCTAGGCCTAGGGATGAATTCATAAGTGAACAAAACAAAGATCCTGGTCCTTGTAGAGTTTCCATTAAAAGTTCACATAGTAGACTTCATTCTTCCCCCAAATGATAAAATCATAAGGTGACCTAATAACATATATAAAAATCATTATGGATATACCTCCCTTTCCCTGTATTTTTCAAAAAAAATTTTTTTCAAGAAGTAAAGGTATTATAAATCAGATTATATTTTCTCAAATATTTGGAGGCAAAATCACAATACCCTGATACCCTGAAAAAAATGCTGCCTTTGAAATGAATGCAGTAATAAAATTATAACAGAAGAAAAATTTATTCTTTTAGGGACATGAGAAAAATTCCATGAACTATGCCAGATGTAGCTGGAGTAAATATATACAGACCCTCAACGGTAATACTTTCATAGAATGAGTCATGGTGAGTCAGCCACGCACATAGGTGAACTGACATTGTAAATGCGGAAAATCAGGATATATAGTCAGAAGGAAAATTTTGAAATGGCAAAAAAAAAAAGTCCACTTTATTTGATAACTTTAGTTTTAACATATACCCCAAATATGTAAGGTGTAATATTATCATCCAAATGTTACTCATGGTTTCCCACTATTTTCTGGCTCTCCCTAACTTTTCAAGATTTATTCCAATATTAGTTTTACAAGGTCTAACATAAAAGCCTAAGAGTTCCAATCAGAAACAATCTTTTATTTAATAAAAACTATTAAGAAATTATTATCAGTAGAATTTGTTAAGAAATATCAGCATAAGAATTAGCCTTTTCTAACATAATATTTTATGCCAACAAATCCCCTACTTCTATTTAGATATGAAATAGTATATATACACTTGGTCCCTGGAGCCACAGGTAGGGCTATGGTAAAAGAATTTCAACAGCTAATCACTTTTTACACTGTGCTATATAATTCTTTGATTTTCTTTCATTTTAGCAAATATTTATTGAGTGCTAATTCTGTGCTACTCTTGTTCTAAACACTGAGGACAGAACATTTACCAAGATGGTCAAGGTACCTACTCCCAAGGAGTTCACATTCTAGTTGGAGAAAATATACAATAAGCAAACAGATTTTAAAACTTAGTATAATTTCAATCAGAATTAGTGCTATGAGAAAAATCTCACAGGAAGTGGGATTGAGAGTGATAGGGCTCTATGACACACAGAATGGTAAGAGAGGATTATTTCTTACGATCTTTGTCCTTCCTTATATTGGTACACCCCTGAGTCTTCAATGTTCCAGAGGCAGCCTTCATTTTATAAAAATCTATTATTTCTTCTTCCAATTGTCTTCTCTCCTCCTCAAGTTTCATTGTCTCCTCTTGCTGGACCCTCTTAAGATGCTCAAACTTGTCCTGTAGCTGTGAAACAAATCTGCAGTTGTCACTCAAAGCACGCTATGGTGGCACATCCCCAAGAACGTGTTTCTTTTTTTCTGGTTATCAAACATACCCTAATCATCAGAGTAGCACTTGATCTTAATAACAGTCTCAAAAATTATCTCTACTGGAGTCATATTGCTTGTAATTACATTTTCAGACCTGAGAAGTGAATGAGCATCTAGATACAATGGCAAGAAGAATGACTGCAAAGGCTGGGGATGTGGGAGTGTGGTATTTATAAATGATGGCAAAATCATTGAAAAAACTTTTTACTTAAAGATGGGAGGTTGAAGGTAGAAATCAGAGAAAGCTAAACTTTATCTTAATACATAAACATTTCAAATATTAACTACTCTGGTGAGAAACTCGAACTTTTCCTGCAAATCAGGTTCAAGGTAAGGATGTCCCCCCTCACTACTCCCTTTCAACATTGTACTGGAAGTCCTTGCTAATGCAATAAAGTAAGAGAAGAAAAATAAAATGTATACAGATTGGGAAGAAAGACATAAAACTGTCATTGTTTGTAGATAACATAATCATCTATGTAGCAAATCCAAAAGAACTGACTTAAAGCTCCTGGAACTAATTAGCGATTATAGCAAGGTTGCAAGATATAAGGTTATTATATAAAGGTTAATTGCTTTCCTATATACCAGCAGTGAACAAGTGGAATTTGAAGTAAAAAATGCAATAACAATTGCATTAACCCCCCCCCATGAAATACTTAGGTATAAATCTAACAAAAATACATACAAGATCCGTATGAAGAAAACAACAAAACCCTGATGAAAAAAATTAGAGAAGAACAAAATAAATAACTATTTCATGTTTGTGGATAGGAAGATTCAATATTGTCAAGTTGTCAGTTCTTCCCAACTTGACCTACAGATTCATTGCAATCCTAATCAAAATCCCAGCAAGTTATTTTATAGATATTGACAAACTGATTCTAAAGGTTTTATGGCAAAACAAAAGACCCAGAATAACCAACACAATATTGAAGGAGAAGAATAAACTTGAAGAACTGATGCTACCTGACTTCACTGACTATAGTAATCTGACTAAAACTACAGTAATCACGATAGTCTGATATTGGTGAAAAAAATAGAGAAATAGATCAATGTAACAAAATAGAGAGCCTAGAAATAGATGCAAATATATTTAGTAAATTGATCTTTGACAAAGGGGCATAGGTAGTACAAGGAGGAAGGATAGTCTCTTCAACAACTTGTGCTGAAACAACTGAACATTCACATGAAAAAAAAAACCCCCAACGATGTTGTAAAGGAAAAACTAACACGCTATTGTAAAACAGTTATACTCCAATAAAGATGTTAAAAAAAAAACCCAAAGAATCTGGACACAAACCTTCACAAAAATTAAACTCAAATGGATCATAAATCTAAATGAGGGGACAGAAAAAGTATTCTATGCAAATGGAAAGGAAAAGACAGCTGGTGTAGCAATACTTATATCAGCCAAAATAGGCTTTAAGGCAAAGACTGTAACAAAAGACAAAGAAGGACATTAGATAATGATAAAGGGATCAGTTCATCAAGAAGATATAACAATTGTAAATATAGATGCACCCAACAAAGGAGCACCCAAATACACAAAGCAACTATTAACAAACTAAAAGGAAGAAATTGACAGTAGCATTATCATATTAAGGGACTTGAATAATGCACTCACATCCATGGACAGATTATCCAGACAGAAAACCAATAAGGAAACATTGGTCTCAAATCACACACACACACACACACACACACACACACACACACACACACACAGAATACTCTGTCCAAGAGCAGCAGAAATATACATTCTTTTCAAGTACACATGGAGACCACAGAAGAAGTCTCAATAAATTTAGAAGAGTGAAATCATATCAAGCCTCTTTTCTAACCACAGCACTATGAGCTAGAAATCAACTATAAGAAAAATACTGCAAAAACACAAACATGTGGAGGCCAAACAATATGCTGCTAAACAACCAATGGGTCATGGAAGAAACAAAGAGGAAATTTTAAAATACCTGGAGATAAATGAAAACAGAAACACATTTTTCCAAAATCTATGTGATACAGCAAAAGCAGTGCTGTGAGGGAAGTTTATAGCAATACAAGCTTACCTCAGGAAACAAGAAAAATATCTGGTATAAACAACTTAACATTACACATAAACAAATTAGAAAAGAAGAACTAACAAAACCCAAAATTAGCAGAAGGAAATAAATCATTAAGGTTGAAGCAGAAATAAATGAAATCGAGGCTTAATAAATAGAAAAGGTCAATGAAACTAAGAGCTGGTTCTTCCAAAAGATAAACAAAATTGATAAACCTTTAGCTAGACTCATAAGAAAAAAAAGAGAGGGCTGAAGTAAAATCAGAAATGAAAAAAGAGAAGTTACACATGATACCACAGAAATACAAAGGATCATAAGAGATTAATATGAAAAATTATATGCCAATAAAATGGGCAACCTAGAGGAAATGAATAAATTTCTAGAAATGTACAATTTCCCAAGACTGAATCAGGAAGAAATTCAAAATATGAACAAATTACCAGTAGTAAAATTGAATCAGTAATTTTAAAACTCCCAACAAACAAAAGTCCAGGACCAGATAATTTGACAGGTGAATTCTACTAAACATTTAAAGGAGAGATAATGCCTATCCTTCTCAAACTATTTCAAAAAGCTGAAGAGGTAGGAATACTTCTGAACTCATTCTACAAGCCCAGCATTACACTGATACCAAAACCAGACAAAGAAACCACACACACACAAAATTACAGGCCAATATCACTGATGAACATAGATGCAAAAATCCTCAACGACATATTGGCAAATCAAATTCAACAATACATCAAAAGGATCATATACCATGATCAAGCAGGATTTATCCCAGGGGTGCAAGGATGATTCAATACTCACAAATCAAACAATGTGATATATACTATATTAACAAAGTTGAAGAATAAAATCATATGATCATATCAATAGATGCAGGAAAAGCTTTTGACAAAATTCCACATCAATTTATGATAAAAACTCTCAACAAAGTGGGTATAGATGGAACATAATAACCTCAATATAATAAAGGCCATATATGACAAACCTACAACAAACATGGTACTCAGTTGTGAAGAGCTGAAAGTATTTCCTCTAAAATCAAGAAAAAAACAAGGATGTCCACTCTCACCACATCTATTCAACATAGTATTGGAAGTCCTAGCCAGAACAATCAGGCAAGAAAAAGAAATAAAAGGCATCTAAATTAGAAAGGAAGAAGTAAAGCTGTCACTGTTTGCAGAGGACATGACGCTATATATAGAAAATTCTAAACATGTCACCAAAAAACTGTTAGAACTAGTAAACGAATTCAGTAAAGTTGCAGAATACAAAATTGTTACACAGAAATCTGCTGTATTTCTATACACTAACAAGGAACTATCAGAAAGAGAAATTAAGAAAACAAACCCATTACAATTGCAAAAGAACAATAAAATACCTAGAAATAAAATCTAGCCAAGGACGTAAAAGACTTGTATTTGGAAAACAATAAGACAACGATGAAAGAAATTGAAATGACACAAATAAATGGAAAGATATACTGTCATCGTGGATTGAAAAAATTATTGGTATAATAACTACAATACAAAAGGCAATCTATAGATTCAATGTTATCCCTATCAAAGTGCCAATGGCATTTTTCACTGAACTAGAACAAATAATTCTAAAGTTTGTATGGAAACACAAAAGACCACGAATAGCCAAAACAATCTTGAGAAAGAAGAACAAAGCTGGAGGTCTCTCTATCCCTGATTTCAAACTATATACTACATAGCTACAGCAATCAAAACATATAGTACTGGCACCAAAACAGACACACAGACCAGTGGAACAGAAGAGAGAGACCAGAAATAAACCCACACTTAATACAGTCAACTAATCTACAACAAAGGAGGCAAGAATGTACGTGAGGGAAATACAGCCTCTTCAATAAATGATGTTGGGAAAACTGGACAGCTACATGCAAAGGAATCAAACTGGACTACTTTCTGATGCCATATACAAAAATAAACTCAAATTGGATTAAAGATATAACTGTAAGATCTGAAACCACACAACTCTAGAAAAAACATAGGCAGTAAGCTCTTTGACATCGGTCTTATCAATTTTTTGGGATATGTCTCCTCAGGGAAGGGAAACAAATGCAAAAATAAACAAATGGGACTGCATCAAACTGAAAAGCTTTTGCACAGTGAAGGAAGTTATTAACAAAATGAAAAGGCAGCCTATTGAACGGGAAAAGACATTTTTAAACAATATATCTAATAAGGGGTTGATAATCAAAATATATGAAGAATGCATACAACTCAACATAAAAAAACCACAAACAGCCCAATTACAAAATGAACAGAGGAACTACACAGACATTTTTCCAAGGAAGATATGGAGATGACCAACAGGTACATGAGAAAATGCTCAACATCACTGATCATCAGGGAAATGCAAACCAAGTTCACAATTAGATATCTCTTCACACCCTTCAAAATGGCTATTATCAAAAAGATAACACTTTGGCAGGGATGTGGAGAAAAGGCAACACTTGTGCAGAATTAGTGGGAATGTAAATTGATACGGTCACTATGGAAAATAGGACGGAGCTTCCTCAAAAAATTAAAAATAGAACAACAGTATGATCCAGTAATTCCACTTCTGGGTATTTTTCTGAAGAAAACAAAAACACTAAGTTGAAAAAAATATATGCACCTCTATGTTTATTGCAGCATTATTTACAATAGCCAAGATATGGAAGCAATGTAAGTGTCCATCAATAGATGAATGGATAAATAAGATGTGGTATATATATATATATATATATATATATATATATATATACAATGGAACATTAGCCATAAAAAAGAATGAAATTTTGCCTTTTGTGACAAATGGATGGACCTGGAGGGTATTATGCTAAGTGAAATAAGTCAGATAGAGAAAGATAAATGCCATATTATTCAACTTATACACGGAATCTAAAAAACAATTCAAATGAACAAACATAATAAAACAGAAACTGACTCATAGATACAGAGAACAAAGAAGTGGTTGCCAGAGAAGAGTGGCGTTAGAGGATGAGTGAAATAGGTGAAGGAGATTAAGGGATACAAACTTCCAGTTATGTAATGGGCATATAATGTACAGCATAAGGAATATAGTGAATAATATTGTAATATTGTAATAATATTGGGACATCATGGTGATCATTTTGTAATGTATAAAAATATTCAGGGGCTTCCCTGGTGGCACAGTGGTTAAGAATCCGCCTGCCAATGCAGGGGACACAGGTTCGAGCCCTGGTCGGGGAAGATCCCACATGCCGCAGAACAACTAAGCCCGTGCGCCACAACTACTGAGCCTGTGTGCCGCAACTACTGAAGCCCATACACCTAGAACCCGTGCTCCGCAACGAGAAGCCACCACAATGGGAAGCCCACGCACCGTAACGAAGAGTAGCCCTCTCTCGCCGCAACTAGAGAAAGCCCGCGTGCAGCAAAGAAGACCCAACACAGCCCAAAATAAAAATAATAAAATAAAATAAATAAATTTAAAAATATCAGTCACTGTTGTATACCCGAAACTGATATAATATTGTAAGTCAAATTATACTTCAGTTTAAAAAATTTTTAAAGTGAATTCTCCAAATGCTCTAGAAAAAAATAAGATTACAGATGGCAAATTTTTAAAGGCTGTATCCAAAACCTATATGGTAAACAGCTACTTTTTGAAGAATAGTAAGTATCCTCCAACAAAATCATCCAAACTCTCGAGGTGAAAACCTCCAACTTAATAGGACACCTAAACTTGAATACCAATTATATCAAACTAGCAGGACTTGCCTCTTTTTCAGCTTCTTTAAATGCTGTTTCTTTCTCCTTTACTCTCTGCATAAACTTCTGTTTCAACTCTTCTTCTTCCCTCTGACATTGATCCAAGAAATCCTGCCTTTTGGCTTCATAGATATCTTGAAAACTGAAAAGAAATTTGTGTTACTTTTATATTAAAATGTTAATATAAATGAACATGTAAAAATATATATTGTTTATTAATATAAGTAGCTCATACAACTCAACAACAAAAAAACCAGACAACCCAATCGAAAAACAGGCAGAAGACCTAAATAGTCATTTCTCCAAAAGAAGACATACAGATGGCCAACAGGCACATAAAAAGATGCTCAGCATCCCTAATTATTAGAGAAATGCAAATCAAAACTGCAATGAGGTACCACCTCACACTGGTTAGAATAGCTATCATTAAAAAATCTACAAATAACAAAGGCTGGCGAGGATATGGGGAAAAGGGAACCCTCCTACACTGTTGGTGGGAAAGTAAATTGGTACAGCCACTATGGAAAACAGTATGGACATGCCTCAAAAAACTGAAAATAGTGTTGCTATATGATCCAGCAATCCCACTTCTGAGCATATATCCAGACAAAACTATAATTCAAAAAGATACATGCAGCCCTGTGTTCATAGCAGCACTATTCACAAGAGCCAAGACATGGAAACAACCTAACTGTTCATCAACAGAAGAATGGATAAAGAAGAGGTAGTACATATATACAATGGAATACTACTCAGCCACAAAAAAGAATGAAATAATGCCATTTGCAGCAACATGGACGGACCTAGAAATTATCATACTAAGTGGAGTAAGTCAAAAAGAGAAAGACAAATACCATATGGTATCACTGATATGTGGAATCTAAAATAGGACACAAATGAACTTATCTACGAAATAGAAACAGACTCCCAGACATAGAGAACAGACTTGTGGTTGCCAAGGGGGATGGGGGAGGGGAGGGATGGATTGGGAGTTTGGGATTAGCAGATGCAAACTATTATATATAGAATGGATAAACAACAGGGTCCTACTGTATAGTACAGGGAACTATATTCAATAACCTGTGATAAACCATAATGGAAAAGAATATGAAAAAGAATATATCTATATCTATATATATATCTGAATCACTTTGCTATACAGCAGAAATTAACACAACATTGTAAATCAACTATACTTCAATAAAATACATATATATATATAGTTATGTCACATATAAGGACATTTACCAATATTCTCTCATGTATAGAAATGAAAATTTCTATATCAGGAGATGTAAAAAAGTGAGGTGCCATATTGAATATAAGTATAGAGAGTGTATATATAGTAAGTACTCACATTTTGAAACACTTAAAATATGTTTTGTTTCTCCTACCACTTTTTATTATATCACACTTCTTCACATCTTTTGACAACAAAACTTGGGGAAACATCTAATTTATGAGGTTCTCAAAATAATTAAAATAAGGCCAGGCGTCTTTCAAAATATAATGCATTTAAGATAGCCAGTTCAGGGCTTCCCTGGTGGCGTAGTGGTTGAGAATCCGCCTGCCGATGCAGGAGACGCGGGTTCGTGCCCCGGTCCGGGAGGATCCCACATGCCGCGGAGCGGCTGGGCCCGTGAGCCATGGCCGCTGAGCCTGTGCATCCGGAGCCTGCGCTCCGCGATGGGAGAGGCCACAACAGTGAGAAGCCTGCGTACCACAAAAAAAAAAAAAAAAAAAAAAAAAAAAAAAAAAAAGATAGCCAGTTCAGTTCTGGTTGCCCTCAAAGTACTGTAACTAATATAACTGGATTGTTCTACACTGTCATCCTTCTACAGCACAAATCCTGTTCCTCCTCAATATAGCTAAGTACACCTGCTCTCAAACTATTTTCACTTGACTTCCATTGAAACTGAGTCCCCCGAAAACCTAGTTCCTCTGCCAAGTTTACGATTGAGCTCTCCGTTCAAAACGTTATTCCCTTTCTTGTCCAACACCTGTTCCCCTCAAGATTGAGGGATATCAAAGAAAAGGGGAAATTGAAACCAGGCATAAAAGCCTTTCTGTGTACCCCCTTTCTTGTTTGTGGGAAAAAGGCTTTCTGCCTCCTAGACCTTCCCTGAGTTCCAAAGGGCAGATTCAAATAGTTACTGGGAGGAGAGTGAGGGAATGCAGAAACAATAGTGCAGCATGGGGTCCTGGACCTGGTTCCTCCTGGGGCAGGGACGGGAGTGTCTGTATGACAATCTGATACACATCTCTTGAGTTCTTCTACAGGAACTAACGTGCCTACCCAGGTGGAGGATGATAATTTCACGCTGAGCACAAGCAGGTAGACCCAGATTGGTAGGAACCAGAAGACTGATGACTGAACATCACCCTGTTACCTCACCATCAACCAATCAGAGGAGAGTTACACACCCTACAGCCCTCCCCCACAAATTTTGCCTGTAAAAACTTCTTCCGTGAAACCTATCAGAGAGTTCAGGTCTTTTGAGCATGAGCCACCCATTCTCTCCTTGCAAGGTCCTTGCGATAAACCTTTCTCTGCTCCAAACTCCAATGTTTCGGTTTGTTTGGCCTCACTGTGTGTCGTGCACATGAACTTGGATTCGACAACGCCATGACATTACACTGCTGCTTTTCCTCTTTCCTCCATCCAATCCTCAATATCCTTTGCCATCCTTTTCAATATCCTTTGCCATCTTATACCAATTTTTACTAATATTTGCAAATCTCTTTCCTGAGCTTCTGTTCCATATAAAATCTACTTTTTCTTTTGGATACACATTTCAGCACGTACACATGTTGGATGCATATAAACGAGCCTTTGCATTATGTTGCTCCTACTAACTCTCCATCTAAGTCTGAAGATGAAGAAAACCCACAATATTTAGGATGTGAGAAGTACAGCTATTCTCATTTCAAAATAATCATATCTCATCGTTGCAGGGGATTTCTAAGTCACCCGTCATCTTGTTTGAGCAAGATCTCCACTCACCTAACTGGCTGGTTGTCTGGACCCACATCAGTAAATCCCATTTTCTGAAGTTTGCTGCACCTATAACGTTCATAGTGCCGAGTGTGGGTTTGTTCTTTCAAGTCTTCCATGTTTGTAAAAAGAAGCACATCCCGGAGCTTAATAAAGTCACAGTGATTTTCATTTTCCACTAGGCAGAAAAATAATAAAGCCACATTGCTTATTATCAATCCCTATCACTTTCTAAGTATTCTTGAATGAGCTAAGAGAGCGTTCAGATTAATAGTTATAATTCTTTTAACCATGTAACTATGGTTGTATGGTACATACCAATTATAAGTAGAGTTTATTTATAGACCAGGAAATTTGCTTGAAATTTATTAGCCAAAGAATAAATAGGAAACACTGAACTAACATGTAATATGAGTAGATGGCATAAACTTTCATTAATAATTGTGTTCGTATTTTTCAGATGAATATTCTCAAGGTATTTTACAGAGCACTAAAAAAGAATATAGGGCTTCCCTGGTGGCGCAGTGGTTGAGAATCCGCCCGCCGATGCAGGGGACACGGGCTCGTGCCCCGGTCCGGGAAGATCCCACATGCCGCGGAGCGGCTGGGCCCGTGAGCCATGGCCGCTGGGCCTGCGCGTCCGGAGCCTGTGCTCCGCAACGGGAGAGGCCACAGCAGTGAGAGGCCCGCGTACCACAAAAAAAAAAAAAAAAAAGAATATAATTTCACTAAAGTAAATAATTTTATTAAAGTAAATCCTGCTAACATAAAGGTCTTAACTATGCATGATTTAGTTATTAAACTATATTTATACACCATATTTATGAGAATGAATTAGTCAATTTTCAAAATCACTCAATAAATTCACATGGCTCTCTACTCTCTTTGTCATATCCAAAAGACTGAGCACAATACTTTGTGCATTGTGTATGATATTGTAACCAAATGTAATATTCATTAAAATATGTTGTTTTTAAGTACATTTCATAAATTTAAAAATTTGTAATGTATTAACTGAAAATAACATTTGGAAACTAGTCCCCAATAATTAGTATCACAAGTATATGAATCAGACAATAAATGACTGCTATTACATTATTCTAACTCATCATTATGCTAGATAACTAATATAAATGTCTAGGTATAATTTATCCAAAAATGAATTGTATTACTTTATTTTTTAAATTTTTTTTCACGGTACGCGGGCCTCTCACTGCTGTGGCCTCTCCCGTTGCGGGGCACAGGCTCCAGACGCGCAGGCTCAGCGGTCATGGCTCACGGGCCCAGCCGCTCCGCGGCATGTGGGATCTGCCCGGACTGGGGCACGAACCCGTGTCCCCTGCATCGGCAGGCGGACTCTCAACCACTGCGCCACCAGGGAAGCCCTATTACTTTATTTTTAAAACGGTTTTCCATCCTTTTTTATAGTGACCACTTTAAAATGCTTTATAAATTAGGTCGAAATTAACTTATATAACATGTTTCAAGTACCAATGTTTATGCTTCTGTGTTGTTCAGAGTTCTTTTGTTCAAAGAACTTTCCAACATTCTGAATGTGATGGTTTATGCATAGAGAGGTAATCTGCATATGGCAGATAGGGGGAAATGAGGAGGTTCTGCCCAGTTTCTGAATTTTTGCCTAAAGCACCATCCAGAAAACTCCCGTGAGAATAGATTTACAATCAAAATAAGCATTATCTTAAATGAAACAGAATCTGTGCTCCTTATCAGTAACTATTAATTTGCTGTTTAGCGAGAGTTACCAATATTTACTCAATTAAAATATTTTGTTTTATATATTTATAGTTATATTTTATATAATTTTTATAATTATATATATATTTAAGCATAATCATTCCAGAGCAAGCCTGTGTATCTTTGTTACATTTACCTTGTAAAACTCCCCAAGGGTACTGACGGCCTCTGACCATTCTTTTTCCAACTTTCACTTCATCCATACTTCCTACTACAGCAAAAGGTAAGAGTCCCTAGAAAGTAAGTACAATTTTAATGTTTCCTTATACCAATATGACTTACTCTATTACTCTTATTTCTGTTATGGAAACAACAGAGACAATAATATCATCATAAGTTTATTCAAACAAGTGATTTATCCTGCCTCAGATTTTATGACTTCACATTAAATATGTGTAAATTAATTTCTGTAAGCATTTGTGCAAAATTATGAACACAACTGAAAACTACCTACTGAGTACAGCCTAAAGCAAGGCATTCTACTGTGGGGAATACAGAGAAAACAGTTTTGGGTAGACATATCATTTTTCTCACATTATCTTTACCCTGAAACACAAT
The DNA here is from genome assembly GCF_026419965.1 of Kogia breviceps. Classification (NCBI taxonomy): domain Eukaryota; kingdom Metazoa; phylum Chordata; class Mammalia; order Artiodactyla; family Physeteridae; genus Kogia; species Kogia breviceps. The sequence continues at coordinate 76,002,628 of NC_081323.1, forward strand.
AAGCAAATCACTTTTAACTCCACTATAAAAGCTAAAAGACAAAATTAAGAAAACTCTAATAATTAGTTAATTGAAATATAACATGAAGCATATTAATAAATAATACTATATAGAAAATGGAAAAGAAAATTTAAAAAGAAAAAAGGAATGCAAATCAGAAAGGAATAAGTAAAACTATCTGTTCTCAGATGATATTTTTTAAAATATTTTTTAATTGGGATATAATTGACATATTATATTAGTTTCTGATGTACAACATAATGATTTGGTATTTGTATATATCGTAAAATGACCACCACAGTAAGTCTAGTTAACATCCATCACCACACAGTTACAATTTTTTTTCTTGTGTTGAGATCTTTTTTAATCTACTTTCTTAGCAACTTTCAAATATACAATACAGTACTATTAACTACAGTCACTATGTTGTACACCACATCCCCAGGACTTATTTATTTTATAACTGAAAGTTATGCGACACAAACGTACATATCTATGAAACAAACAGACTCACAGACATAGAGAACAGACTTGTGGTTGCTGGGAGGTGGGGATTGGAGGAGAGAAGGAATGGGAGTTTGGGATTAGCAGATACAAACTAGTATATATGGGATGGATAAACAACAAGATCTTACTGTATAGCACAGGGAACTATATTCAATATCCTGTGATAGACCATAATGAAAAATAATATATGTATATATATATATATATATATATATACATATATAACTGAATCACTTTGCTGTACAGCAGAAATTAACACAACATTGTAGATCAACTATATCTCAATAAAGTATAAAACAAAATAAAATAAACTATTTGGGGTTAAAATAAAGAAAGGCAACTGATTTCTGTATGTTAATCTTGTATCCTTCTACCTTGTTGAATTCATTTATCAGTTCTAGTAGTTTCTGTGTGGAGTCTTTTGGGTTTTCTATATATAGTATCATGTCACCTGCATATAATGACAATTTTACCTAATCCCTACTGATTTGAATACCTTTATTTCTTTTTCCTGTCTGATTGCTGTGGCTAGGACATCCAATACTATGTTGAATAGAAGTGATGAGAGTGCGCATCCTTGTCTCGTTCCAGATTTTAGCAGGAAGGCTTTAGCTTCTCACTGTTGAGTAGTATACTGGCTGTGGGTTTGTCATAAATAGCTTTTATTATGTTGAGTTACATTCCCTTTATACCCACTTTAGTAAGGGTTTTTTATCATGAATGGATGTTGAATTTTATCAAATGCTTTTTTCTGCATCTATTGAGATGATCATATGGTTTTGTATGCTGTACATGGTGTATCACATTGATTGATATGCTTATGTTGAACCATCTTTGTGACCCTGGTCATGGAAGGCTTGTTTTTTAAAAAGGTAAACAAAATTGACAACCCTTTAGCCAGGCGGAATTAAAAAAAGAGAGAGAGAGGACCCAAATAAACAAAATAATAAGTGAAAGAGGAGAAATTACAATGAATATTACAGAAATTTAAAAATCATAAGAGAATACTATGAATAATTATAAACCAATAAGTTGGACAACCTAGAAAAGTGGATAAATTCTTAGAAAAATATAATCTCCCAAAACTGAACCAGGAAGAAATATATAATCTGAACAGACCAATATTTAGTAGTGAAATTGAATCAGTAATCAGAAAACTCCTAGCAAACAAAAATCCAGGACCAGACATCCTCATATGGGAATTCTAATAAACATATAAAGAAGAGCTAATACCTATCTTTCTCAAGCTACTCCAAAAAACTGAAGAAGAGGGAAAACTCCCAAATTCATTCTACGACTCTACCATTACCCTGATCTAAAACCAAAGACACAGCAAAAAAAAAAGAAAAAAAAAGAAAGAAAGAAAATGACAGGCCAACATCTTAGATGTATATAGGTACAAAAATCCTCAACAAAACATTAGGAAACCAAATTCAACAATATATAAGAAGAATCATAAACCATGATTGAGTCTGATTTATTCCAGGGATGCAAGGATGGCTCAATATCTGCAAATCAATCAGTGTGACACACCATATTAACAAATCAAGGGATAAAATCTCATGATCATCTCAATAACTGTAGAAAAAGCATTTGACAAAATTCAACATTCATTCATGATAAAAGTTCTTATCAGTGTTGGTGTAGAGGGAATATATCTCAACATAATATATGTCATTTATGACAAACCCACAGGTAAAATCATACTTAATGTTGAAAACTGAAAGTTTTTCCTCTAAAATCAATAACAAGACAAGGATGCCCACTATCACCACTTCTATTTAACATAATATTGGAAGTCCTAGCTACAGCAGTCAGAGAACAAAAATAAATAAAAGGCATCCAAATTGGCAGGGAAGAAGTAAAACTGTCAGTATTTGCAGATGACATGATACTATATACAGAAAACATTTAAGCCTCTACCAAAAAACTACTGGAACTAATAAATGAATTCAATAAAGTTGCATAAAAATGTTAATATACAGATTTCTGTTGCTTTTCTATACACTAATAATGAACTATCAAAAAGAGAAAGCAAGAAAACAATCCTGTTTAAAATCACATCAAAATGAATAAAATACCTAGAATTGGCTTAAAAGAGGAGGTGAAAGACCAATACTCTGAAAAATATAAGACGTTGGTGAAGGAATATGAAGGTGACACCAATTAGTTAAAAAAATATACCACGATCATGGGTTGGAAGAATTAATAATGTTAAAATGTCCATACTACCCAAAATAACCCGTAGATTTAATGCAACCCCTATCAAAATACACATGACATTTTCCACAGAACCAGAATAAATAATAATAAAATTGCATGGTACCACAAAATCCTTGAATAGCCAAAGCAATCTTGAGAAAAAAGAACAAAACTGGAGGTATCACACTCACTGACTTCAGACTATACTATAAAACTACAGTGTCAAAATAGTATGGTACTAGCACAAAGACAAACATGTAGATCAATGGAATAAAACAGAGAGCCCAGTTATAAAACTACACACATATGGCCAATTAATCTATGACAAAGGAGAGAAAAATATACAATGTGGAAAAGACAGTCTCTTCAATAAGTGGTGCTGGGATAACTACATGATAACTACACAGCTACATGTAAAGGAATGAAATTAGAACCTTTTCTCATAAGATATAGAAAAATAAACACAAAGTTGATTAAAGACCTAAATGTAAGACCAGAAATCATAAAACTCCTAAAAGAGAACATAGAACACTCTTTGACATAAGTGGTCACAATATTTTTTTGGATCTTTCTCCTCAGGCAGAGGATACAAAAGCAAAAAAAAAATTTTAAATGGGATCTAATTTAATTTAAAACCTTTTGCACATCAGAGGAAACCATCAACAAAATGAAAAGACAACCTACTGAATTAAAAAAATATTTGCAAATGATATAACTAATAAGGGGTTAATACCTAAAATATATAAACAGTTCATACAACTCAACATCAAAAAAAAGCAAACAACCCAATTTTTAAAAAGGGCAGAAGACCTCAATAGACATTTTTTCAAAGAAGACATGCAGATGGCCAACAGGCACATGAAAAGATGCTCAACATCACTAATCATCAGGGAAATGCAAATCAAAACCACAATGAGATACCACCTCACATTCATTAATATAAACTATTATTTTAAAAAAACAGAAAGTAACAAGTGTTGGTATGAATGTGGATAAATTGGAATCCTTGTACACTTTTGGTGGGAATGTAAAATAGTGCAGCCACTATGGAAAACAGTATGGTGGTTCCTCAAGAAATTAAATGTAGAATTACCATACAATCCAGCAATTCCACTTCTTGGCATTACCCAAGGGAATTGAAAGCAGGGACTCAAATAAATATTTGTACAGGTATAAAAGGGAAAATATTATATATTTCCCTCTACTAGAAGTACCTTGAATAGTCAAATTCATAGGGCTGAGGGAAGGAGTAATGGGGAATTATTGTTTATTACAGAGCTTCAGTTTTTGAAGATGAAAAGAGTTCTATGGATATAGATGGTGGCAATGATAGTAGCACAACATTGTGAACGTATAATGCCACTCAGCTGTAAGCTTTAAAAGGTTTAAGATGTGGGCCTCCCTGGTGGTGCAGTGGTTGGGAGTCCGCCTGCCAGTGCAGGGGACACAGGTTCGATCCCTGGTCCGGGAGGATCCCACATGCCGTGGAGCAACTAGGACCGTGCACCACAGCTACTGAGCCTGTGCTCTAGAGCCCGCGAGCCACAACTACTGAGCCCACGTGCTGCAACGCTGCAACTACTGAAGCCCGCGCGCCTAGAGCCCGTGCTCCACAAAGAGAGAAGCCACCGCAATGATAAGGCCACTCACCGTGACGAAGAGTAGCCCCCACTCACCGCAACTGGAGAAAGCCCCGCGCGCAGCAACAAAGACCCAACACAGCCAAAAATAAATAAATAAAATTATTTTTAAAAAGGTTTAAGATGGTAAATTTCAGGTTATGTGTATTTTACCACAATTTTAAAACCTCTTAGAAGAAAACTTGTAAGTAAATCTTTATTACCTTGGATTTGACAAAACATTCTTAGATATGACATAAAAAGCATAAGTAACAACAAAAATAAATAAACTGGACTTCATCAATATTAAAAATTTTGCTTTTCAAAGCACACCAAAAATAAAATGGAAAGACCAATAGATTGGGAGAAATATTTGCAAATCATGTATCTCATAAGCAACTTGTATCCAGAATATATAAAGAACTCTTACAACTCAATAATAAAAAGACAAAAGCTCAATTAAATATAGACAAAGGGTCTGAGTAAATTTTTCTCTTGGGAAGACACATTAATAGCCAATAAAAACATGAAAAGACCAAATATTATATAATTCCATTCATATGGTATGTCTAGAACAGAGAAATCTGAAGAGAAAGAAGTTGATTAGTGGTTTCCTAGGGTTGGTGGAGAGGAGGGCTGACAGGTAATAGGTGAGAAAAGCTGAAGAGTATGGGATTTCTTTTTGAGAAATAAAAATGTCCTAAATTTGGTTGTGGTGATGGTTGCACACATTGTGAATAGACTAAAACTCACTAAATTGTATATTCTAACTAGTGAGTCACATGGTATGTGAACTATATCTCAATAAAACGCTTTTTAAAAGAATTGATTATCAGCAAACATTTTTCAAAATCAAGGAAGTGAAACATTTTCCCACACTGGCTTTTAGAAAGAAAATATCTTATTTATAGTATCTGTCAGATACAAGTGACACTATATTACTAATATTGTTACTTATAAATTATACTTTCATTCCCACCTGTCAAATAGAACTGATATTCAGTAGTTAGAAGCTTACATTCATTGAGGTGTTCACGCGCGTGGTAGCTTCATCTGTTGGGAGCTGGTATATCTGGATGCCATTACTAATCAATTCACTCATTATCTTACACTTAAATTTCTGTAAATCATTTTTAGAAATTGTATCTGCTTTGGCAATCAGTGGTATAATGTTCACCTATTAAGAAAGAAGCAAACAAAATCTCACCATTGAGGATTTGTTATTAATTTGTTATATTTACAGTCAAAACTTCAATCTCTGACAATAAATTTTCATAACTAGATAATCACTGGCTATCATGACTTCTTCAAAGAATTACTTTCCAAAATCATCAGTACTTTTGAAGATTAATCCTTAATCAGAATTCAGGTTTAGAAATCTCAATTTTCTTTCTCTTCTCAAATTTTCTTACACTTCCGACACATCTGGAGTTAGTAAAATGTATGTAGCAAAATGAAGTATGATCAATTTGATTTCATTATTAATTTGATTTCTTATTAAACTGAGTATTAAAAAGTCAAGAGACCTTTCATCAAAATTATAGAACAGATCAACTTTGTCCTTCTACCTGTCATTCATTTGCATCATCTTCTCCGTAAATCCATCTTAATCACTGTCCCATCTTCTAGGTAGAATTTGTTCTACCTAGATGACCTTGCAGGTAGATCTGCTTGTGTTTTCCAAAGACCATCTAAAAACAGTAGACTTTTTTTTACTATACTTTAAAAGCTGAGTGTGTATATGTGTGTGTATAGCACCTTGCTAACAAAAAAGTCCATTTGTAATTTGTAAAAAGAAATGATTTCACATTGCATATTTGAAGTTGAAATTTTATACATAAAATTTTCTTCCTAGCTCTACAATATGATCATTCCTTCTCAATGAATTTACACCTTAATAATTAAACTTTGTAGAAAATAGCAATATAAAATGCCAAAATATGTTTTATTACTGTTAAAATAAATCATTACTGTTAAATCATAGCTACACAACGTTAAGTTCTGTGATCTAGTATAAATGCATAAAAGTCAGTTTTAGGTCTATTGCTTTTCTTTTAGGTTCCTCAAAGTACATTTTTTAAAAAATCCTTGTGAAAATCTAGGGCTTCAACATTATAACGTGGATGTTCAAAATTTTGTCTAATTTTAAAATCTTGAATAATAGCTTCCATAGTAAAAAGCAGACAACTGCTATGGTAGATTCAAGACTAACGTAAATGTCTTGGGTTGTATTAGTGAGAAAGCTGGGAAAAGATATCCTCCAGTGATAGTAAATCATTAACACATGAGAAATGAAAATGCTTCATGTCAATAATTCCTCAGGTGTTCATATCTAAGGAACAAAAATCACTTATTGTAAGGAGAGCTGAGAAACCAGTAAGAGAAGACAACAGAGAGACACACACCCTTGCCCAACCCTTTATGCAATGGTCTTTGCAAAAATTAGCAACTTCCTGTATCTGGAAATGGCTTGATGATTATAGCTGCCCATAAAATTAAAAATAAAACTGTGTGTCCTTGAGTATTGAATATACTACTAATCGAGAAATTGAGACAGCTCTTAATTTTAACTAGAAATCTAACTTCTTTCAACTACTTGGTGACTTAGATTAAGTACAACGTTTTTTTCCAGTTTGAACAATACGTAGCAAAGGTCAGGCCTTCTTTGATAAAGGGAACGCAATTTTAGAACTCTTCCTCCCTTCAACTGAATAAAGTTGAAGACAGCATGTTTTATCAGGGCTGAGTGCAGAAAAGAATCTCATGACATAACAAGTTCTTTCATATGTATATTTGCTCTCTGTTGGAAAAAATAATTATATATATTATGAATTTTCTCTGACAGAACCAGTAGCCAGGATCATGAAATCTTCATGTTTCCCACCATCAGTGGTACCAGGTAAACGTTAATGGCATTATTTTATAGTACTATAGAGTAAATTCTATTTCAAAACTACAGGTAAATGACAATGATCTGAATTATGATTTAATCACAAAACCCCTAAATTTTAAAAAGAGTTTTTAAAATTTTTATTTTAGATTGGAGCATAGTTGATTAACAATGTTGTGTTAGTTTCAGGTGTACAGCAAAGTGATTCAGTTATACACATACATGTATCTATTCTTTTTCAAATTCTTTTCCCATTTAGGTAATTACAGAATATTGAGCAGAGTTCCCTGTGCTCTACAGTAGGTCCTTGTTGGTTATCTATTTTAAATATAGCAGTGTGTACATGTCAATCCCAGACTCCCAGTCTATCCCTCCCCCCAACCCTTCCCCTCTGGTAACCATAAATTCTGTTCTCTAAGTCTGTCTGTTTCTATTTTGTAAGTTCATTTGTATCAATTTTTATTTAGATTCTGCATAGAGGTGATATCATATGATATTTGCCTTTCTCTGTCTGACTTACTTCACTTAGCATGATAAATTTTAAATTTTATTAAACTTTTTAAAACCTGTGTCTCATTTTCCTAACTGATACACATTCTAATTAAATTTCTCTGGAAAGGAAGAAAGGTTGAAATGTATCAAATGCTATTATGGGCTGAATATGTCTCCCCCTTCTCCCTCACATATATCTTAAAGCCCTAAACCCCAGAATCTCACAAAGTGTTTGGAGATAGAACCTTTAAAGAGGTGATTAAGTCAAAATAAGGCCATGAAGATAGGCCCTAATCCAATCTCACTGGTGTCCTCGTAAAAAGGGGAAACTTGGGGCTTCCCTGGTGGCGCAATGGTTGAGAGTCCGCCTGCCGATGCAGGGGACGCGGGTTCGTGCCCCGGTCGGGGAAGATCCCACATGCCGCGGAGCGGCTGGGCCCGTGAGCCATGGCCGCTGAGCCTGCGCGTCCGGAGCCTGCGCTCTGCAACGGGAGACGCCACAACAGTGAGAGGCCCGCGTACCGCAAAAAAAAAAAAAAAAAAAAAAGCGGTGGCGTGTGTGGAACTTGGACACACAGAGACATCAGCTGTGTGTACAAAGGAAAGATCATGTGAGGACGCAGTGAAAGTGGCAATCTGCCACCTAAAAAGAGGTTTCAGAAAAAATGAAACTCGGCGACACCTTGATCTTGAACTTGTAGCCTCCAGAATTGTGAGAAAATTAAGTTCTGTTGTTTAAACCACTAAGTCTGTGGTATTTTGCAATGGTATCCCTAGGAAACGAACACAAATGCTTTAAAGATTAACAACAAAAAAGATATATATACGTATTACAAAATAACAAGTTCTCTGTGTGCAAACGCCTTCAGGATTTGTATTATTTCACAATAAGTTTCAAATCTTGATTGGTTGATAGATTTACCAAACTCACCTTACTGTCAATGTTCTTCATGGTTAATAGATCAAGGGATTTCAGAGAATGTCCTGTAGGTGAAATGAAGTAAAGGCACACGTGGATACGGGAATCACGGTAGTCAACAAAGGAACGCTTAATTTTCAATTCTTCTTGAAGATAGGACTCAAATTGGGCATCTATGTACTCAACTATCGGCTGGTAGCTGAAAAAATGATTATTTAAATATTTAGCATAACAGATTAATAGCATCTGATGTCTGCATTTTTACCATTTAATATCTAGTTACTATGTGTACTCACTAGTTTGCCACAGTGATAAAATAACATGTCCTTACAAAGATAACAGCTACAAAGCAATAAGAAGTCCTCTTGTTTATAGAAAAGGAAAAGTGATCTATCAGTTCAATGAAGTTCCAATCAGAAAACAATTTTTTATATGCATACATATGTATAAGTGCAAAGAACCAAGAATGCTCAAGACGTACTGAAAAAAAATGAAGGAGATATATTCTTCATATATCAGGTCTTACTATGTATGAAGTAAAACAGTTAATATGGGATGGTATCAGCACAAGGATAAATAGACTGAAGCACAAGAGAATTTTTGGATGTGACAGAACTGTTCTATGTCACAACTAAGACGGTGGGTATAAACCCTATGCATTTTTAAAAACCTGCAGAAATATACACCACAAAAATTGAGTCTTACTGTATGTAAATTTTAAAACAGTGCCATCAGCATCATGACACTGAATACATCTCTCCTTTTGCCCCCCTTTTTAACAGCTAATAATTGGGTCCACCCACAAACAAAAGTACCTCTGTGGGAGATGGGACACAGCACCACATGCCAGGGAACCAGGAGGAATCTTGCCCATCTGTCTGGCAATAGGGAGACAGATGTCCATACAGGCTGTGGAACCAGCAGGAGCCGGTGAACCTGACACACCCTCTTGCATACAGTCATGGAAATTTTGAAGTGCGCTGACTTGGACACATACCCACAGATGGGAGAGACCTGTAGAAGTTCAGCGATCCATATGGCAGATTCCAGCACTTCGTGGAGAATAAGAAAGAATTTGGATGTGCTGGAGAGGGTAAGAGGAATTTCTTCAGTGTCAATGCTTCCCCAAGACAACACAGCACAGGGCTGAAATAGTCATCAGTAACCTCTCCCACAGGAGAATGGGAGGCCGTGAGTGAGTGCCCAGCACCCAGTGCCTGGCTGTGCAGGACACTGTTGGAGAAAACCGTTTCTCTCCAGCAGCACCCAGAATACTGAAGCCGGAACTCCATGACTAGGGGCAAAAGGACACCGGGAAAGAGGTAGATAGAATATCAAAGGGCATTAAAGGGACATGCTGACCAAGCTCAGGACTTCAGCAGGAAACTCAGCCATTAGCCTCTGGGAGAACCTCACCTGACAATCTCCCCATTGGACCCATGCGTATTCTCAGTGCCCCGTGTGCTAAACCCACACCTCCCTACACTCTGCAGCAGGCTGTGTGCACACTCCTGCATGTGATGGCAAGAGTGAGATCGGGTAAATGGAGTGTGCTCAGAAAAATCAGACCAGAATCTGTGAGCAAGAGAAACCACTTTCTGGAAATTTTGAGCTATAGCACCACTTTCTGAAAGGAAAAAAAGAAGTTCCCAGAAGCCAGCCAGGAGAGTTGTAAGAATCAGAGAAGGCATAAAAGCTTAAGAATTTGGCCACAAGAGGGAGCAAGAATTGTGGAGCTGGGCTGTACATACAAGGTCAGAGAAAGCCCCCAGATATAACAGGACGGATAAACAGTTTATCCATCTAAATGCAAGTAGTAAAAGATTTGAGGAGCTGTCTGCTACTTCAAATGCAAAAGCAGCAATGCAAAACTCCAAGGAATGTGAAGAATCAAGAAAACATGTCACCCGCAAAAGATAGTGATAATCCTCTAATAACTGAATCAAGGGCACAGAATTTTGCAATCTATCTGAAAAAGATTTCAAAATAATTGTTTTAATGAAACTCAATGAGATACAAGAAAACACATAAAGACAATTCAACAAAATCAGAAAAACAATGTATGAGCAAAATTAGAAACTTAACAAAGGGATAGAAATCTTAAAAAAAAAATCCAAACAGAAATTCTGGGGCTGAAAAATTCAATGAATGAAATAGAAAATGCAATAGAGAGCATCTACAGCAGAAGAGACCAAATGAAGAATAGAATTAGTGTGCTAGAGAATTGGAACTTTGAAATAACTCAAGCAGAGGAAAATAAAGACAGAAAGAATGAAAATGAATGAAGAAAGCCTATATGATCTAAGAGACTTCAAAAAATATATAAATATTAGAATAGTTGGAGTTCCATACTGAGAGGAAAGGAAGAAAAGGGCAGAACATTTATTTAAAGAAAGAATAGGGACATCCCTGGTGGCACAGTGGTTAAGAACCCGCCTGCCAATGCAGGGGACACGGGTTTGAGCCTTGGTTCGGGAAGATCCCACATGCCACAGAGCAACTAAGCCCATGAGCCACAACTACTGAGCCTGTGCTCTAGAGCCTGTGAGCCACAACTACTGAGCCCGCGAGCCACAACTACTGAAGCCCGCGCACCTAGAGCCCATGCTGCACAACAAGAGAAGCCATGATGATGAGAAGAAGCTCGCGCACTGCAATGAAGAGCAGCCCCCCCTCGCCACAACTAGAGAAAGTCCGCACACAGCAACGAAGACCCAAAGACAGCCATAAACAAACAAACAAACAAAAAACAAATAAATAGAAAGAATAGCTGAGTGGTGACCTAAATGGGAAGGAAATCTAAAAAGGAGGGGATATATGTATACGTATGACTGATTCATTTTGCTGTACAGCAAAAAACTAACACAACATTATAAAGCAACTATACTCCAGGAAAAATTAACTTAAAAAAAAGAAAGAATAGCTGAGAACTTCACAAATTTTGGGAGACACTTAGCCATCTAAGTTTACAAACATAATAGATCACCATATATCTCAATGCATAAAGACCTTCTCAAGACACATTATAATGAGGCTGTCAAAAATCAAAGACAAATAGAGAATCCTAACAGCAGCAAGAGAAAAAAAAAGTGTAACCTGTAAAGAAACCCCCATTAGGTTATCAGCAGATTTCTCAGCAGAGACCTACAGGCCAGGAGAGAGAAAAATAACAAAATATTAAAATTGCCAGCCAAGAATACTCTGTTTGGCAAAGTTATTCGTCAAAAATGAAGGAGAATAAGACTTTCCCAAACAACAACAGAAAAGCTGAGAAAGTTCATCAGTACTAGATCTGCCTTGCAAGAAAATCTTTAAGAAACTCTTCAGGCAGAAGCAAAAAGACACTAATTAGAACATTAAAATGTACAAAAGTATATAACACACTGGTAAAGGCAAATATACAGATTTAGAAAAATCTAATCTGTGATAAGATAGCATGTTAACAACTTAACTAGAGTATAATGGTTAAGGACAAAAGTATTAAAAATAACTATAGTACTGTAATTTGTTAAAGAATATACAATATAAAAAGAGATAAATTTGTGACCTCAAAATATCAAAAGGGGAGCAAACGGGTGAAATTTTCTTATGCAATCAAAGTAAACCACCTATCAGTTTTATCTGTAAGATGTTTTATGTAAATTTCATGACAACCACAAAGCAAAAACCTAGAGTAGATTCACAGAAGATAAAGAAAGGGAAATCGGAACATACCAGCACAAAAAATCACCAATTTACAAAGACAGAAAGAAACAGAGAAAAAAACTAAATAATGGAACTACGGAAGAGACAGAACACAATTAATAAGATGGCAGTAGTAAGTCCTTTCATATCAATAGTTATTCTAAATATAAATGAGTTGAACTCACTAATCAAAAGGCACAGATGGCTAGATGGATTAAAAAAATGAAACCCAACCATCTGCTGCTGACAAGAGACTCATTCAGCATTAAGGACACACATAGGCTCAAAGTAAAGAAATAGAAAAAGATATACCATGAAAGTGGAAATGAAAATAAAGCAGGGGTGGCTGTATTTATGTCAGAAAAAAATAGACTTTTAAGCAAAAAGGGTAACAAGAGACAAAGAAAATCATTATATAAAGGTAAACTGGGGCTTCCCTGGTGGCGCAGTGGTTGAGAGTCCGCCTGCTGATGCAGGGGACACGGGTTCGTGCCCTGGTCCGGGAAGATCCCACATGCCGCGGAGCGGCTGGGCCCGTGAGCCATGGCGGCTGAGCCTGCGCGTCCGGAGCCTGTGTTCCACAGCAGGAGAGGCCACAACAATGAGAGGCCCGCGTACCGCAAAAAAAAAAAAAAAAAAAGATAACCTGGCCAATCCATCAAGAGGTTATAACAGTCACAAAATACATGTACTCAGCATTGAAGCACCTATATATTAATCAAACACTAACAGATCTGAAGGGAGAAAGAGACAACAATAGCATAATTGTAAGGGACTTCAGTACCCCACTTTCAGCAATGGGTAGATAATCTAGAGAGAAAATTAACAAGAAAACGTTGGACTTGGGAGTTCCCTGGCAGTCCAGTGGTTAAGACTCCCCACTTCCACTGCAGGGGACGTGGGTTCAATCCCTGGTCGGGGAACTAAGATCCCACAGGCCACGCTGGACAGCCAAAAAAAAAAAGGAAAAAAAAGAAAACATTGGACTTGAACCATGCATTAGACCAAAGGGACCTAAGAGACATATATAGAACATTTCATCCAACAGTAATAGAATACACATTTTTCTCAAGTGCACATGGGACACTGCTCCCAACAGCCAAGACTGGGAAAATGTGAGCAAAAAAAATTTTTTTTACAGTAATGTATTATAACTCATAAAATAAAATAAGTATCCACGAGTCCAACTGATATAAAAAATGAATAAGTAAATAAATGGGGGAGAACATTAAACTTCCCTTAGAGAAGAATTCCAACTAATAAGTGTAGAAGGAATAAGAGAAATACAACTTCAACATTAAAGCACCACAGCAATGATTGTTACAGGCAGAATCCAGATGCTTACAAGAGTAGTTGAAAATTTTAGGAGAAATAGAATATTTGTATAGTCTCAAAGTATTATTCCCCAAGATGTTTATTCATTACAAAGGTAAAAAAAAAATCTTAACAGTGAAGAAACCCTGGTAGATACTATCTTAATCTTAATCAGTTTAACATCACTAGCAGTAAGACACGTCCACATTATGCACCTGCTGTTATGACACATTGAGAAAGTAAAATCGACTCTGTGGTATTCTTGCCAAATTGTACAGACTCAGTCTAATCATGAGAAAATATCAGGGAAACCGAAATTGTAAAGCATTCTACAAAATAACTGGCCAGTGCTCTTAAAAATGTTAAAGGTCATGAAAGGTGAAAAAACAAACAAACAAAAAACTGCCATAAATTGGAGTAGACTAAAGAGACATGACAAATAAATGAAAACTGAGATCCTATGTTGAATCCTAAAACAGAAAAAAAAAAGTTGCTAGTGGAAGAACTGGTGAAACTGAATAGTCTATAGTATAGTAAACTACATTGTAGCGGTGTTCATGTCTTACTTTTGATAATTGAACTATAGTTATGCAGGATGTTGACATATATGGAAAAATGGGTAAAAGTTATAAAGAAGCTCTCTTTACTAATTTGAATCACAAAAGTCTAAAATTTCTGTAGGTCCAAAATTATTTTGGAATAAAATAATTTTAAAAACTCAGTAGGAAAAAGAAACTCAGTAGATAAGCAACAAGATTTACTGTACAGCATAGAGAGTTATACCCAATATCTTATAGTAACCTATAATGCAATATAATGTGCAAAAAAAACCCTATAATGGAAGATAAACTGCAAAAAAAATCACCATTCTGTATACCCAAAACTAACACAATATTGTAAAACAACTATATTTCAATTTTTTAAAAAAGAGGAAATACCAAAGACAAAAAACAAATAAAAAAACAAACAAACAAAAAGAGTAGAAAAATAAGAAAAAGATCGAACAGGGATTTCACAAATCAGGTTCACAAAATTAAATGTCAAAAAAAAGAAAATATAAAAATCTCAGTAGTATTTAGGGAATTGCAATACAATACAATCATAAACCTACTAGATGGCAAAACTTGAAAAGTCTGTCAATATCTGGTGAAGGTAAAGACGTGACACAAAAAGGTGTGGTGCATACTTTGCTGCTGGCAGTGTATATTTTTATAAAAACATTGGAGAAAAGTTCGGCATTATCTAGTAAACTTGAAGATATGAATATCTTCCGATCCAGTAGTTTTACTCCCAGTTATATATTTAGGATACATTTACAGCAATGTCTATTGCAATACTGTTTTAAATAGCGCATGTGGTAGCCAGTCTTCAAGAGATAACCAATGATCCTCAAAGTCTGCTATTTGTATCCTGTGTGGTCCACTCCCAAGAGTTAATAAGGGTTGCTAAGTAGCAAGTAAAAGTGACCATATGTGATTACCAGGGCTGGGTTATAAAAGTATTTCATTCTCCACCTTAGTCTCTAGGATAATTTATTCTGGAGGATGGACATCTAACATGTTATGAAGATACTGCAGCAGTTCAAGCAGGCTTTTGGAAAGATTTATGTGAGGAGAAGCTCAGTCATCCTGCCAGCATCCAGAACCAACTTGTTAGCCATGTATTTGAGTCATTATAGAAATGGATCCTGTAGCTCCAGTCAAGCCTTTAGACAACTGTGGCCATAGCTGATATCTGACTGAACCTCATGAGAAACCTGAGCTAGAACTTTTCCAGGTGGCTTTGTATGAATACATGATGCACAGAAAATGTAAGAGATAAAAAAAAAATTATTGAACATGTCTGGTTTTTACATATTTTGGGAGATGTAGAAACCTAAAAAGATGATTGCTCTCATTCTTACAACAAACAACAAGGATGTACTTGTTGTTTGCACAGGTAACTATATTCAATCTTATAATAACCTATAATGGAAAAGAATCTGAAAAAAATATGTATATAACTGAATCACCTTGCTGCACACCTGAAACTAACACAATATTGTAAATCAACTATACTTCAATTAAAAAAAAGAAAAGAAAAAAGCTGGGCAAAGTGAAAAATCAATGACTTTTCTTGAATCCATCAGAGAAACAAAGTCATAGAACAAGAAACTTACTGAAAATCTAGAGGCAAAGAGAGGTGTACAGGGAAAAATGGTAACTGATCATTTGCTTACCTGAGACACATGTCAATGAAAACTATATATCCCAGTAAAAACATTAAGCTAGGATTTTTTGTTGTTGTACGCGGGCCTCTCACCGCTGTGGCCTGTCCGGCTGCGGAGCACAGGCTCCGGACGCGCAGGCTCAGCGGCCATGGCTCACGGGCCCAGCCGCTCCGCGGCACGTGGGATCTTCCCGGACGGGGGCACGAACCCGCGTTTCCTGCATGAGCAGGCAGACTCTCAACCACTGCGCCACCAGGGCAGCCCTAAGCTAGCAATTTTTAACTAACTGTTAAAATCCAAGAGTGGGCTAGCCTGAGAGCATAAAACACTTCAGGAACCATATTAGGGAATCACAGAGAAGATCAGGGAAAATCCTGAGAAATTTCCCCCAAGATGCTGGCGAGGGAAAGGTCACAGCAGTCAATGCTGAAACTTCAAACAGACCTGTCTTCCAAAGGAATAAGTCTTAACCTTCAGGGATAAAGGCTTCAAAACTGCAGCCTGAGGGCACTAGTAGAAAGCCACTGAAGATTAAGGAGAGGAACACAGGCAAAAAACAAAAACAAAAGAAAAGGAAAAACTCTACCCACAAGGAAGGCACAGAAATAACAAAAACAAAAGAAAACAAAAAACTCTACCCACAAGGAAGGCACAGAAATACGTGCTAGGCCAAACATTATATATGTAGGAGGAGAAATAATGCTTATGAAGACCACACCCTTGATAAACAGATTCTTAACAACTAGCTAACATTAAATTTTAATTAGAAAAATAGACAATGACTGATGAAGCCCCAATGATGTGAGTGAGGTAGATACTGTTCCATGAATTATACAGAAAAGGAAAACTGGGCTGAAAGAAGTCAAGTAAATCTTGAACAAAATGGTGGACCGGGAAGCCCCAAGCTCTCACTCCTCCACAGCAACATTAAATAACATCCAAAAACTACCTGAATTAACTTTAATAGAGCTCTTGAAAATAGTCAAAGATTTATAGGCACCAAATAAATGCCCAATCAACAAAAAGCCACCTTCAAATAGTAAGAAAGTTTTGTGGCATTTGTTATTTGCCTTTGTTTCACCACCTCCTTGTCATGGAAGTGGTCTTGGCATTACAGGAGTGACAACCCAAATCACAATTTCCTCCCTCAAACTGGGGGGAGCAGAGCAGACCTTATTTGCAAATTGTTTAGCACTTATGTTCTAACCAGTGGAGCTACCTGAAAGACAAATCAGAAAAGAAAATAGAGACATTACTACTGATAATACAGAAATAAAAAGGATTTTTAGAGAATACAATGAACAATTATATGCCAACAAATTGGATTACCTATAAGAAATGAATAAATTTCTGGAAATATACAACTGATCAAAACCGACTCATGGGGGCTTGCCTGGTAGCACAGTGGTTAAGAATCTGCCTGACATTGCAGGGGACTCGGGTTTGAGCCCTGGTCCAGGAAGATCCCACATGCCACGGAGCAAACTAAGCCCGTGTGCCACAACTACTGAGCCTGCACTCTAGAGCCCAGGAGCCACAACTACTGAGCTCACGTGCTACAACTACTGAAGCCCACGAACCTAGAGCCTGTGCTCTGCAACAAGAGAAGCCACGGCAATGAGAAGCCCGCGCACCGCAATGAAGAGTAGCCCTCACTCAATGCAACTAGAGAAAGCCTGTGCACAGCAACAAAGACCCAATGCAGCCAAAAATAAATAAATAAAATAATTTTTTTAATTAAAAAAAAACCTGACTCATGAAAAAATAGAAAATCTGAATATATCTATAACTACTATAGCTATTCAATCTGTAATTTTTAAATTCTACATAAATAAAATTCCATGACAGACGGCTTTGTTGGTGAATTCTACCAAACATATAAAGAAGAATTAACAGCAAACTCTTCTAAAAATTGATGAGGAGGGACTATGTCCTGACTCATGCTATGAGGCCAGCATTATCCTGATGCCAGAGCCATACTAAAACACTAAAAGAAAAGAAAATATACACCAATATCCCTCATGAATATTAATGCAAAAATCCCCTATTAAATATTAGCAAAGCAAATTCATCAGTACAGTAAAAGGATTATCACCACAAATAAGTGGGATTTATTCCTAAAATGCAAGGATGTTTCAACATATGAACATCAATCAATATAATACATCACATTCATAGAATGAAAGGGAAAAAAACAGATGATCATCTCAATAATTGCAAAAAAAGACATTTGACATAAGTCAATACCGTTTCATGATAGAAGAAAACACTTAATAAACTAGGAATAAAAGTAACCTTTCTCAACATGATAAAAAACTATATATGAAAACCCCACAGCTAAAATCGTACTCTATTGCAAAGTCTGAAAGACTTTCCCCTAAGATTAGGAACAAGTCAAGTATGCCTACTTGTGCCACTTCAATTCAACATAGTATTGGAAGACCTAGCAAGAGCAGTTAGGAAGAAAAAGAAATGAAATCCAAATTGGCAAAGAAGAATTATCTTTGTTCATGGATGACATGAAAGCAATTTCATTTATAGTAGCATCAAAAAGAATAAAATACTTAGGAATCAACTTAACCAAAGAGGTGAAAGATTTGTACACTGAAAACTACAAAACATTAATGAAAGAATTTAAAGAAGACACAAGTTAATGGAAAGAAATATCATGTTCAAGGAGATTTAATATTGTTAAAATGTCCATAATACTCAAAGCAATCTACAGATTCAATGCTATCCCTATCAAATCCCAGGGGATTTTTTTTATATAGAAATAGAAAAAACAGTTCTAAAACTCATATGAAAACACAAAAGACGGGAGATTCTGAAGGTGAAGAAGAGAACAACTGAACTAAAAAACCACTAGAGGGATTCAAGAATGACTTGATGAGGCAGAAGAAAGAATCAGCAAACTCAGGTTATTTAAAATTGCCCAGTCAGAGGAGCAAAAAGAAAAAAAAGACTGAAACAGGGTGAAGAAAGCCTTAGGAAATTATGGGACTCCATCAAGCAACAAGCAAACCAACATGCCTATCATGAGAGTCCTAGAAGAAGAGAGAGAGAGAAATGGGCGGTAAGCTTATTTAAAGAAGTAATTGCTGAAAACTTCCCATATCTGGGAAAGGGAAATGGAAGAGGAGATTGAAGAAACTCAGAAGACCCCAAAATAAGATGAACCCTAAGAAGTAGCCACCAAGACACAATATATTCAAACTGTCAAAAGTCAAGGACAAAAAGTAAATTTTGAAAGCAGCAACAGAAAAGCAACTCATCATGTATAAGGGAGCCCCCATAAGACTATGAGCTGATTTATCAGGATAAAATTTGCAGGCCAGAAAAGAATGGGATAATATATTCAAAGTGAAGTAAAGAAAAAACATGCCAACAAAGAATATTATACCCAACGTAACTGTCCTTCCAAAATGAAGGAAAAACAAAAACTTTCCCAAATAAACATGGAGGAAGTTCATCACCACTAAATCTGCCTTAAAAGAAATGCCACTAGATCTGCCTGAAAAGTAATGCTAAAGGGAGTTCTTCAAGTTGAAACAAAAGGACACTAAACAGTAACACAAAAGCACACAAGTGTATGAAACTCACTGGTAAAGGTAAATATATAGACAAATAGAGAATACTGTAATTTAAAAGGTATGTATATCACTTTTACCTGTAGCATAAAAGTTAAAAGAAAAAGAGAATTACAAATAACTATAAATACAAAAATCTTTTAATGGATACACAACATAAAAATATGTAAAGTTTGATATCAAAACAAAGTGAAGGACAGGTAAAAGGGTAAAATTTTTGCATGTGATTGAAGTTGTTATCAGCTTAAAGTAGACTGTTATAACTATAAGATGCTTTATGGAAGCCTCATAATAACCACACAGAAAATACCTATAAAAGGTATTTTATAAAAAAGAGAAAGGAATCAAACATATTACTACAAAAATCAACAAAATACAAAGAAGTTCAAAAGAGAGAGGAAAAGAGGAACAAAAGAACTACAAGATAGACAGAAAACATTTAACAAAATAACAATAGTAAGTCATTCCCTGTCAATAATTACTTATATGTATTACTATATACTATATATAATAGTTACTTGAATGGAGTAAACTCTCCAATCAAAAGACATAGAGTGGTTGAGTGGATTTTAACAAAAAAGATCCAACTGCATGCCATCTATTACAATAGACCCATTTTATTATTTTTTAATTGAAAAATAGTTGATTTACAATGTGTTAATTTCTGCTGTACAGCAAAGTGACTCAGTTATATATATATATGTACATGTATATATACATATATATAAATTCTAGAAGACTATTACTTTTTAATACATGGAGAAAGAAAGTTCCTTGAAATAAGAATAATTTTTAAATTAAAATAAAAAACCACTCACCTGGCTTCC
This sequence comes from Kogia breviceps, assembly GCF_026419965.1. Lineage (NCBI taxonomy): Eukaryota > Metazoa > Chordata > Mammalia > Artiodactyla > Physeteridae > Kogia > Kogia breviceps. Next base: position 76,022,878 of record NC_081323.1, read on the forward strand.
TTGTTTATTTGATCACCATACCCCACTGTTTTCACAACAGTTAAGTTCAATTGAATATTGCTTTCCTGAAGTTCATATGTCTGAATTTTAAGTCCAACATTTGGGTTAAAATGTGAGGATTTTTTGTCTTTCAAATTAGTATTGAACAGTGTGTCGATCAATGTTGATTTTCCAATCCCAGTTTCCCCTGTATAAACATGGATACATCATAGGGGCATAAGATGTCTGAGAAGAAGTAACACCCTGACCCTCTAGGATGGTTTAAAGGGTCCCAAACACTTTAAAGACTGGAATGTCCTTGAAAGTATACATGCTACTCTTGACTCCCTCCATCATTAACATAATATAGAAAGATAATATACACAAAGCTATATCAGATTTTGAAGAGCACTGAAACACTTAAAGAAAAAAGTCTAAGTAACATGACTAAGAAGATACAAACCAATGCAAACATGAAGACATAGTCTTAAATTAACAGCACCAGTGTTATGCTGCTTAAGATAAGTTGAAATGAGCATTTAGGAAAATTAGGAAATAATTCATGTGAGGGGTTTGGCACTTACCCACACAGAGAATATTTAAAAAGAACCCTTGCTGAACAGATTTGTTCATCAGTTGATGAGGCAAACAATCAAAACCAAAATGACCAAGCGTAGTTAAGCAACGGATATTATCCTCTTTTGGCTTATAGAAAAAAACAAATAAAAATATATTAATTGGAATAGAAAATATCATTTGAAAATATGACTATAATAATGTTAAAGAAATGGAATTGATTATCATTTGATTATCATACCTCAGATAAGATGCAAATGAAGTAAATTTGTGAAAAATCTTTATCCAGACACATAGATTTTTGTCATAATTTTTATAAATAGTGACTCTATCTCTGATCACACTCAGGCTATGTTTCTAAATTTAAAAATAGGAAATTAAAGAAATACCACAAGAAAGCCTAGTGTGTTACTATACAAAATAAATTATTTTTATAGAAAAAAAGGAAACAAAATTCTTTCACTCCGTTTCAGTGTGGTAATACATTCAGGAAACCCAATATATGTTAATATAAGTAAGGAAATCAAAGTTAATTTGAATTTTTTAAAAAGCAACTAAAAACTTTGACTTCAAATTTGTTATATGCCCTCTGAGAACTTGTTATATCAAATTGTTAAAGGAATCCACTGCTAATAATACCAACCTAGAAAACTAGAAATCCAACAATATTATATATAAATTTAACAACTGATTATTTTTAAAAGGTGGAAAAATAATTCAAAGAATGCTTAACAATCTACACTAATCTCACCCCTAGAAATCTCTCCCAAACAACTAGAAAATTTCACAAATGCTTTATGCAGAAAAGTGTTCACTGTAGCTATCTAACATCGAAATATATGACTCTCTGAAATAGAATATCCAAGTAAATGATAATATATTTTTTCATGCACACACTGGGGCATTCTTAAGTCATTTTTAAAGATATTTATGAAGAATGCTTTAATAAGTTGAAAAATACATGAAAATATTAAGTTAAAAAAGTAAGGTGTGAAATTGTGTGTACACTCCTAGTTTTTGGTGATAGAGTAACTTATAGCATTTTACCTTTCCTTACATCAACAATTAGAAACAACTATTTGGGGAGTTCCCTGGTTGCCTAGTGGTTAGGATTCCGGGCTTTCATGGCTGTGGCCTGGGTTCAATCCCTGGTCGGGGAACTAAGGTCCCTTAAGCCGCATGGTACGGCCAAAAAAAAAAAAAAAAAAAAAAGGACTGTTTGAAGGCACTGGGAGGGAAAGAAAAGGAGGCAGAAACAAGAATAAATCACGCTGGAAATAAGGTTAGCATAAGAGGTGAAACTAGGTTTATCCATATATTCCCTTGAAGTGACTCCCCAGTAAATGAGAAACTTGGGAAGCAGAGCTCAAGCAGAGTGACGATCTTGAGCTGGGAAGTCTAAGGTCAGAAGTTGGGCTGCCAAAATACTGGGATATTGAGAAAGAAATGCTGGAAGAGCAAGCCACAGAGTGAGGAGATCCAAATCTGCAAACTTTAGAACACTTGTATGAGTCTAACTCTGCACATGCAGGCATGACGACAAGAGCTCCGTGGCAATGGAGAGAAGAGTTGGCATTTCAAAAGTGCTAAGGTGGTATCTCAGCAGTGGTCCTGGGAAGACCCAAGGACACAGAGTTTGGAGTTTACATTTTTTCCAAGTTAGACAAGTTTGGTCAACACTTTAGATAAACACTTTGGACTTTAAATTTGTAAAAGGACTTGCTATAGGATTTAGGATTATGTTCTAAGTCAAAAGGTTACTCCCAAGTCAAAGGGTATAACTAAGGTAACCCATCTTTACAAAGAGTATCATGACTCAACAGGATCCAAATGACTTGCCAGTAATCTAACTGCCTGCTAAAACAAAATTCAATACTCTTTAGAGAAATATAGTAATAGAATTCAGACTTTCTACAATACCATCCACAATGCCTAATGCATAATCAAAATGACTAGATTTGAAGAAGCAGAAAAAAATCTGTCTCATAGCCAAGGAAAAACACAATCAATAGAAATACCCACACAATGAGGATATTGGAATTGGCAGACAAATACTATAACTATTATGAACATGTCTAAGAATCTACAGAGGGCTTCCCTGGTGGCGCAGTGGTTGAGAATCCGCCTGCCGATGCAGGAAACACGGGTTCGTGCCCTGGTCCGGGAGGATCCCACGTGCCGCGGAGCGACTAAGCCCGTGAGCCATGGCCGCTGAGCCTGCGCGTCCGGAGCCTGTGCTCCGCAACGGGAGAGGCCACAACAGTGAGAGGCCCGCATACCGCAAAAAAAAAAAAAAAAAAAAAAAAAAGAATCTACAGAAAAAATGAGTTTAATGGATGAAGTGATAGGTAATTTTAGATACATGAAAAATGATGATATAGGAGTCAAAGCATACCACCAAATAAAGTCATCAAATCACAAAGGAAGACAGCAAGATAACAAATAAAGAACAAAGCAATTACAAAACAATCAGAAATGATTAAGAAAATGGCAATAATAAGTCCTTACCTATCGATAATTGTTTTAAAGGTAAGTGAATTAATTCTCCAATAAAAGGTCATAGAAGGTTGAATGGATTTTAAAAAATCAAATGATATGCTGCCTACATGAGAATAACTTTAAGAACACAACAGACTGAGAGTAAAGGGATGGAGAAAGATATTTCAAGCAAATGGTTACCAAAATAAAGCAAAGGCAGTTATACCTATTTCAGACAAGATAGACTAAGTTATCATTATAAAGAGGACAATCTATCAAGAAGATGTATTTATTATAAATATGCACTCAGTACCTAAATATGTAAAGCAAATACTAGCAGAACTAAAAGGAGAAAGAAATAGCAATGCAATAGTAGCTGGGGACTTGAATACCCCACTCTCAACAATGGATACATCATCCAGATTGAGAACCAATAAGGAAACAGCAAATGTGAACAATGCAATAGACTGAATGGACCTAATAGGCATATATAGACAGTTCCACCTAACAGCTGCCTACTACACATTCTTCTCAGGTGCACACAAAATATTTTCTAAGGTAGAGCATGTATTAAGCCACAAAACAAGTCTTGATTAATTCAAAATGATAGAAATAATATCAAGTATCATAATGATATGTAAGACATTTACACTGAAAACTACAAAAGAACGATAAGAGTGATTAAGATTGAAATAAATAAATGGAAATATATATCATGTTTACACAGTGGAAAAACCATTAATATTAAGATGTTCTTTCACCCCATATATATTCAAATGCAATTTCAAAAGCACAGGAGAATCTGTTTAAATGGCACCTACTGGCCAAATGTTGCATAGCTGAGCATCAAAATTATTAACTATGAGATTACTGTTCTTTATATTCCAATTTCATGCTCCTTTCTACATGCCTACCCCTTCCTGAATCACCCTGCTATGGGACTCTTTTTTTTTTTTTAAAGAAGATATTGGTGGTAGGAGTTTATTAATTTATTTTTGCTGTGCTGGGTCTTCGTTTCTGTGCGAGGGCTTTCTCTAGTTGTGGCAAGCGGGGGCCACTCTTCGTCGCGGTGCGTGGGCCTCTCACTATCGCGGCCTCTCTTATTGCGGAGCACAGGCTCCAGAAGCGCAGGCTCAGTAGTTGTGGCTCACGGGCCTAGTTGCTCCGCGGCATGTGGGATCCTCCCAGACCAGGGCTCGAACCCGTGTCCCCTGCATTAGCACGCAGATTCTCAACCACTGCGCCACCAGGGAAGCCCTATGGGACTCTTAATTGAGTTCAGTATAAGAGTAAAATAGGTTTACTATATCATGTTTTTAGCATAACTATTTTGAATAGTGTGGTCAAAAATATGAAATTATTAAAAAATTTTTCTTAACAAAGAAAACATAGAATTGGTAGTCCTAAATAAAAATATGCTTCAAAGATTTTTTTTAAAAACACTCTTTGCATAGAAAATAAAATTATGCTATTTCTTTTTCCATAAGCATTAAAATATTATAGACACAATGATATAAGGAAACATTTGTATTAATAGTTTCACTATGATTAGTATTAGAATTAATTTAATCCTCTTATGTTAAAATAAGGGATTAAGATCCAAACAGTTTACATGATTTACCCAAAGACAGAGTTCAATACACTTTGGGCTCTTTGAGATAGAATTTTATTCATTTTATATCATTAACTCCCAGCTCACAGTAGGCTTTCAATAGTTTTTGGTTGAATTAGTGCATGCTAAATGAAGAGTGAATGGTAGGGATAGGAGCCTACCAGGGTCCTATCTGGTCTCAACTAAGAATCCAGGAATCAACCAAGAATTAATTAGTAAAAATTCCATGGGGATTTTATATTTAAAGAGAGCGTATTTAGCAATACTAAACTGAAAATACAATCAAATAAGAAATAATAAAAAATTTCAGTTTGTAACTATTTGTGCTCTTAGAAGACAGTGTTTATATATGGTGGTACATTTTGAGTTCTCTACTCAAAAGAGAACATTCTGACTCACATAATCTGAAGATTATATGTAACAATAAAAGATTTGGACACTCTACTGTCCTCTCTGTCCTAGACTCCCTTGTGACAGGCTTCTCTCATTTTAAAAACTGTAGCTTAGGGAGGTACCAGATCAAAGTGCTTTGTGTGTCCATAGAACAAAATATAGCCCATTTTCTTATCAGGAACAGACCAGAAACCTTGGCCTCATGAACACTGACTTTTCACCCACAGAGCAAATATCGATAGAACAAGCAGGGGTTTCCATAGAATCATCACTGTTACTTAACAAACGTCTTCTGATGGGCCAAAAGTTCTTTCTTATAATATTTACTTTTATAAAATTCTGATATAATCTATGTAGAGAACTTAAATATTTCAGATTCTATTAATTTGGAATTTGTGATCTTTCAAGTCTCGTTCTTGAATTCACCTTTGCATCATCCACAAACAAAGCACAATAAAGCAAATTAAGAAATAAACAAGGTAGATATATAAAAGTATATGAACCTACTATTAAAAGGATTATTTCATATGCATTCACATGAAACTGAAATGCAAATCGTACATTATTTTAATCCCTCATGATAGCAAGGACACACAGACTACATCTAGCAAATGGGATACTGTACATAAAGTTATAGTCTGTAAATTTATAAAAGGACTCTACAAGCTCTGACAAGCCCTGATGTTAACCCTGTACTCACTGAACATTTTTTTCCAGCGGTACGGGGAAAGGTAGCTGAATAAGAAAAGTCACTAGTCATTGTGAGCCTTTGGGACAGTCACTGGTGCCTGTTTTCTCTTCTGTAAAATGAGAACATTTGATCAAGAGAGCTTAAAATTCTTTCACACTCTGATGTTCTATAAGTCAAAGAGTCTTATTTATGAAGAGCCTACAATTTCAATGAGAATAAAAGCCATGAAGAAAAAGTTAAAATATCTATTAATATCATACTAAGTACCAAAATTATAGAAAAGTCAAAAAATAATATAGGAATTTGGAAGAAGGATAGATGACTGTGGAGTAGTTAAAAATAATTTTTAAAGATGGCAGATTGTCTCTTGAAGACAGGATAAGATTTGTATGAAGGAGGGAGGTATTATGAACAAGAGGCAAAAAACGGACCCCAACAATAGAGAGTTTTAAATGTGAGGCTAAGGAATATGGATTTTATCTAAATGGTAATGGGCAGTGGCTAGAGATTTGAGCCAGAGAATAGTAGAAGGAAGAAGCATTTCAAAAAGATGAATAAGGCGGGCTTCCCTGGTGGCGCAGTGGTTGAGAGTCCGCCTGCCTATGCAGGGTACACGGGTTCGTGCCCCGGTCCGGGGGGATCCCACATGCCGCGGAGCGGCTGGGCCCGTGAGCCATGGCCGCTGGGCCTGCGCGTCCGGAGCCTGTGCTCCGCGATGGGAGGGGCCACAACAGTGGGAGGCCCGCGTACCCCACCCCCACCAAAAAAAAAGATGAATAAGGCACTAGCATGACAGTGGCCTGGAGAGGAAACTAGAGCCAGAAGATGAGTTGTGAAGCCCCTTCCCTTATAAAAGTGAGTGTTCTGTTGGTGGGAATGTAAATTGATACAGCCACTATGGAGAACAGTATGGAGGTTCCTTAAAAAAACGAAAAATAGAATGACCATATGACCCAGCAATCCCACTACTGGGCATATACCCAGAGTAAACCATAATTCAAAAAGAGTCATGTACCACAATGTTCATTGTAGCTCTATTTACAATAGCCAGGACATGGAAGCAACCTAAGTGTCCATCGACAGATGAATGGAGAAAGAAGATGTGGCACATATATACAATGGAATATTACCCAGCCATAAAAAGAAATGAAATTGAGTTATTTGCAGTGAGGTGGATGGACCTAGAGTATGTCCTACAGAGTGAAGTAAGTCAGAAAGAGAAAAACAAATACCGTATAATACATATAAATGGAATACATGTTAATAACACATATAAATGGAATCTTAATAAAAAGGTTCTGATGAACCTAGGGGCAAGACAGGAATAAAGACACAGACGTAGAGAATGGACTTGAGGACACGGGGAGGGGGAAGGGTAAACTGGGATGAAGTGAGAGAGTGGCATGGACATATACACACTACCAAATGTAAAATAGATAGCTAGTGGGAAGCAGCCGCATAGCACAGGGAGATCAGCTCGGTGCTTTGTGACCACCTAGAGGGGTGGGATAGGGAGGGAGGCACAAGAAGCAGGGGATACGGGGATATATGTACACATATAGCTGATTCACTTTGTTGTACAGCAGAAACTAACACACCATTGTAAAGCAACTATACTCCAATAAAGATGTAAAAAAAAGAACAGAGCTATTAAAAAGAATTAGGTTGATCAGTACGGGCTGATATGAAAAGTTGTCCAAAGATTAGATTAGTTATTGCCTGTAAAGAGCTAGGTTGAGAGGCCTGTTATCTCTTTCCTATTGTTTGAATTTTTCTTTTAATAATGTTATTTTTAATTTCAAAAAGGAGAATAAATCAAGTTGCCAGTTGTAAAGGGTTCAAAAAAAGTTTGGAAGACTACTTGCTAAATGGTTTGTAGCAAGCATTTATATATCGGATTACAGTTCGACTAGTTGGCCTTTGGGATCCGCCTATTCTAAAATTTTATGATTTTCATGTCATGTAAACAGAGGAGCATTCGCCGTGATTTAATGCATCAGAGGGCCCAAAGGTAATATGGGATGGACGTAAGTCAGTGGTTTAGTAACTGAGATAGGACTCTGACAGTAGTTTTGTCACCAGCAAAGCTCACTGGGGTACCTGGGAAAAATATGATGGAATCTAGGTGATGGGATAAGGTCTAACCTCTTCGTCTGTGCTTAGTCTAATCTCACTTGCCTTAAGGGGGCCAAGGGCAGAGCCCCTACACCCAACGTGTGGGATTAGAGTTCCCAGCTCAGAACCACGGCACTCAGGACTTCCCTGGTGGCACAGTGGTTAAGAACCCACTTGCCAATGCAGGGGACATGGGTTCAAGCCCTGGTCTGGAAAGAGCCCACATGCCAAGGAGCAACTAAGGCCATGCACCATAACTACTGAGCCTGCACTCTAGAGCCCACAAGCCACAACTACTGAGCCGACGTGCCAAGAGTAGCCCCCGTTCGCTGCAACTTAAGAAAGCCTGTGCGCAGCAATCAAGACCCAACGCGGCCAAAAATAAATTAATTAATTAACAAAAAGAACCGCTGCACTCGACACGCCAACTTGGCGCTCCATATGGAGAAGCGCTGCGCATGACATCTCAATTCAAGATGATGACAGTGAACCGTGTACAGAGATGCCGCTGCACCCGGCACTGCAGTCGCCCTCCAAGAACGCCGCCCCTCTCTCCCCTGACAAGAACCCTATAAAGCGAGCCCGTCAACAGCTTGTTCAGGAAAGCCAGGACTCTAGAGCGAGAGCTCACACCTCTCTATTCTTTGATCAAAGAATAAAGCTTTCCTTTGCTTCTGAACCAAACTGGCTCTCATTCTATTGGCTCCAATAACACCAGGCAGGAGGACTCTTGTTGGAGCCCGACTCAAAAGGGTCGGTAACAATAATATAAGGTCTAACCTTTTCTCTCGCGCTAAGTCTAGTTTCACTTGCCTGCGGGGGGCCGTGTGCAGAGGCCTGCACCTAACACCTCCGATTAAAGTTCCCAGCACAGAACCGCAGGGCCCAACACCGCAACTTCGCATACCGCGTGGAGAAGCCCTGCGAGCAACACTTCAACTCAAGATAGAGGTGGGGTGCCGTGAGCACCCACGAGAACTCAGCCCCTCCCTCCGCAGACTGGAACCCTACGAAGCGGCCTGCCCACAGCCTGATCGCAGAGCGTGTACTTTAGAGCTTGAGCTCACACACCTCTCCATTCTTTAATCAAAGACTAAACTTTCCTTTGTTTCTGAGCCACACTCAGTCTCACTCCACTGGCACGACTGACCCCAGGCAGGAGGACCCTTGTGGGGACCCGACTTGAAAGGGTCAGTAATGGTTTCAGAAAAGCAACGAAGATGAAAGTTGGATCAAATGTGATTTTTAAAGTGTGGCTGATAGAAAAATAAAGGTGGAATAAGCCATTCCCTTCAGAAAAGTAACTGAGAAAGAGAAGAGAAAAAATATGATCATTTGATGGTTCAAACGAAGATACAGAAAACCATGCATGATTGGAGGAAAACACCGAAAAGAGAGTCATTAGTTATTAAGTCATAAACAAATACGACTTAACATAGCTCAATATTCATGTATCTATTTTGGTCAAAAATAGTTCTAAAACTCAGTTTTCACCCATTCAGATATACTACTCTCTCTTTTAGGGTAAAATTGTATGTGAATTACTATGTTTTCCCTAGTACAGAGGCGCGTCTTAAAATGGAACTTGGTTCAATCTCCCACTCAGTAAAGTAATAAAAAAGCAGCCGCCCAGCCACTTCCTAAAATAACTTCATTAAAAGTTTTTTATTATCAGTATCTAAAGGTCCACAAACATATGCATCAAAGTAGCATTATTCTCCTCACCTACTGGGAGGTTCTGGAATTTTCATTTGTTATTCTTTGGTGTTAAATAGGATTAGTTTTTTGTACTACTAAAAATGTCTGCAGATGCAAGAAACATGCATCAGTTATTTAAACGATCATTGATATTTAACTCCAATCAGTATAAAAGTTAATTCATGTCCAAACATAAGAAACATAAGCCTTTACCATCTAGGTCTGTATCAGTTTACTGAGTCAATATTTTGAAGCTACACAATTTTGTTAGGACAAAAAGGAGAATTCTCTTTGAAAGATATACTCAACTATATCTTCATCATCGGGTATTTGTGTGGACATACGCATTGGTTTTTCTGCCATGTCAGACTGAAGGAGCTGAAAACAAAGAAACAAAAACCTTTAAAAGATTACTTTAAGAGGCTACATTCCTACAATATAACTTAGATCAATAAGGGAGCCTAATATAGACATTATCCCTGGTTTTGGCTTTCAGTCCACACTGTTAACCTGTTTTCAATTGTGGCTGCTTTGCTAGACAGGCTTTTATATAATAAATAATACTCAACTTATAATGTACAGTAATACATTTAATCATAAACACACAAAAAGCTTCTAAAGAAAGGTAAACTCCCTTTTGAAATCAAAAGGACAAAGAGCATTGTTCTTCTTTAAAGAACTCTCTGGGCATGAGAAACGGAAATAGGGAATTTTGCTTTTCTTTTTCACTTTTTCTTTAGTGAAGTATAGTTGATTTACAATAGTATATTAGTTTTAGGTGTACAACTAATAGTATATTGCTTTCAGTGATTCAATATTTTTATAGATTATACTCCATTTAAAGTTATTACAAAATAATGTCTATATTTCCCTGTGCTGTACAATATATCTCTGCTGCTTATTTATTTTATAGGTAGTTGTTTGCGGCTCTTAATCCCGTACTCCTATATCATCCCCCTTCCTTCTTAAAAAGTGCTAAAAGAACCAGGAAGACACTTATAATTACTTAACTTTACAGAGTAGCTTATCAGGGGAGGCTGGGGTGTTAGAGTGTACTTATTGAAGGAGAATTGAGAAAGCAGAGCTTCTAAAAATCTAAATGACTCCCTTAGACAAGGAACTAAATTAATGATAGTTGTCATTTATGAAGCATTGTGCTGAGTGCTGATATGCTTTATCTCCTTTAGTTCTCATAATAGATATGAGATACACATATTTTCATTGCCATATGCTAAAAGAGAAAATTTAGAATCAAAAAAATTAAGTAACTTACTTGCTTAAGATTTCAGCTATGCGGCAGACACAGGTCTGAACTGACTCCAATGCTGGTGTTCTTTATACTGTCCCCAGTTCTGGACCAAATATTCACTGTGTTTGCAACAGTTTGGAACAAGGGAGGAGAGGTACAAGAGAGCAAGCTGTGCTGATTTCTAAGCAACACTGCCTGAGAAAGACATGCTACCCTACTTTTGAGTATAACACAAAGATACTGAGACTATGAGGCATGTTTTAAAGTGAAATATTATATATAAGCATAGCAAAGAGAAAAGCAAACAGAATTAAAGAATGGCTCTGTACCATGGTCTTTTCACTTGATATATCCTGAGGATTATTCCACTTTAGTATATAGATTTACCTCATTTTTTCCCTAATGGTAAATAGTATTTTCTAATACAGGTAGTGTTTTGTTCTATGGTATGGTTTACTCTAGTCTAGTATATATGAAGGTTCTATATTATTTAGCAGAACAATAATGGTGGGTATTGCAGTGATTTCTGAGCTTTAATTGCAACCCAACAGTAAACACTTAAACCACTGAAAAAGGGTTATTTCTTAACTTCTTATACTTATCCTACCTCAGAATTTGAAGTAAATTACTATAAATTTAAGAATCTTTTGTTTCAGTTATGCAGATGAAAAAAATTCTAGAGATCTAATGTACAGCGTGGTGACTACAATTAACAATACTGTATTTTATACTTGAAATTTGCTAAGAGTAGATCTTAAGCATTCTCCTCCCCCAACACACACACACACACACACACACACACACACACACACACACACACACACACACACACACACACACAGAGTGGTAACTATGTGAGGTGATGGATATGTTAGCTTGATTGTGGTAATCATTTCACAATGCATATGTATATCAAAACATCACATTATGCACCTTAAATATATACAACTTCTATTTGTCAATTATATCTCAGTAACTCTGGAAAAAGAGAGAGGAATTTTTTAAAAATAAGAGTATCTCTGTGTAACTGCTGACTTTTTGTCAAGTCTGCAGAAGACGGTTTGAAAACTAAAGATACAAGTTACCTTATTTTTTAAAACCTAATTAATGGTGCCTTAAACAAATAGGGGCTTACTTCTTTCACATAAATCTAGAGCTGAAGTTTACAAAGTATGGTCCCTGGGCCCCTGGGGATCCCTGACTCTCTTTCAGGGGGCCCATACGGTCAAATTTTTTTTTCTAATAATACTAAGGTAATTTGCTTTTTCCACTGTGTTGACATTTGCACTGATGGGTCAAAAGCAATGGTGGCTAAAACTGCTGCTACTTTAATCAAGGTAGTGAGTACCGTAAAGCATTTATACCATATACAAGTTCAATGGCTCTCTTGAGCAAAACAAGTTATATGATTGTGAGAAATAGTAACTCCTTATTTTATGGAACACCAATTTCAACTGCAAAAACAACGGACAAATACTAGTTTTTTAGACTTGGTTATTTCTAAGACGGTTTCTTGAAAATGAATGAAGTGTGCTTTATAGCATGAAGGAAAATAACTGAAAATATATGTTGTAAATGATAAAATTTGAACTTTAAAGTTTTTGGAGAACTTGTATCCACTATCTTGACAACTTCCTAATACTTACAAACTTTTCCCAAAAAGATTAGTGATGATATTAACAAACACAAATTTTTATATTGTATAATGAAATATGTCAGCATTAAATAAACTAGGGTTTTCCAACCTCAGCACTATTGACATTTGGAGCTATGTAATCCTTTGTTATGCATCGTTAAAATGTTTAGCAGAATCTCTGGCTTCCACCCAGTAGATGTCAGTAGCAACCCCAGCGTGTGACAACCATTGCCACATATTGCCAAATATTATTTCCTAGAGGGTAAAATCATACCCAGTTAGGACCCACTGAATTAGGTAACTCAGTAAACAGATATTTTCCAAGTGGCCAGTGTGTGACATTACAAAGTCATACATGAGTTCAAGATCCATTTGGAGAGTGAGATAGACTAACAGATAGTGGTGTAAGACCCCAAAGTATATGAATATGGTTTCAGATTCTACACTGCAATTGATCTCATCAAGTTCTGGTGGGGTATCAAAGAAGAATATTCACAATTACATGAGAAGACTTATTAAAGGATTCTTTTTCCCAGCTATGTATCTATACGAAGGCAGATTTTCTCCAGAAACATCAGCCAAAACAACATATTTCAAAAGATTAAACGTGGAAACAGATATAAGGATCCAGCTGTCTTTTTTCTCTTTTTATGGTATTAAAAAATACATAACATAAAATTTACCATTTTAAGTTCAGTGGCATTCCGTATATTCACTTTGTTGTGCAGCCATCATCTCGAGAAGTCTTTTCATCTTCTCAAATTGACATTTTGTACTCATTAAACAGTAACTAGACATCTCTATTCCACCTTCAGCCCCTGGCAACAATTGTAATGTCTGTCAATGTCCAAATTTAACTACTCTAGGTACTTCATATAAGTGGAATCATACAGTATTTGACCTTTGTTTTATAACTTTTTATTTTATATTGGGGTATAGCTGGTCAACAATGTTGTAATAGTTTCAGGTGCACAGCAAAGGGACTCAACCATACATATGCAGGTATCCACTCTCCCCCCGACTCCCCTCCCATCCAGGCTGCCACATAATATTGAGCAGTGTTCCCTGCGCTGTACAGTAGGTCCTCGTTCGTTATCCATCTTAAATATAGCAGTGTGTATATGTTGATCCCAAACTCCCTGACTATCCCTTCCCTCCATCCTTCCCCCCTGGTAACCATAAGTTCGTTCTCTAAGTCTGTGAGTCTGTTTCTGTTTTGTAAATATGTTCATTTGTGTCATTTCTTTTTAGATTCCACATATAAGGGATATCATACGATATTTCTCTTTCTCTGTCTAATTTACTTCACTAAGTATGACAATCTCTAGGTCCATCCATGTTGCTGTAAATGGCATTATTTCATTCTTTTTAATGGCTGAGTAGCATTTGACCTTTTGTGACTGAATTATTACACTTTGCATAATGTCTTCAACGTTCCTTCATGTTGTAGCATGTTTCAGAATTTCCTTCCTTTTTAAGGCTGAATGATACTCTATAGTATGTATACATATAGCACATTTTGCTTATTCATTCAACTGTCAACCAACACGGGGTTTCTTCCACTTTTTGGCTACTGTGAATAATGCTGTAACACACATGGGGATGCAAATATCTCTCTGAGATCCTGCTTTCCAGTCTTTTGGTGTTATCTACCCAGAAATGGAATTGCTGGATCATATTGTAATTCTATGTTTAATTTTTTGAAAAATTGCCAAACTCTTTTCCACAGCAGCTGTACCATTTTACATTCCCACCAGTAATGCACAAGAGTTCCAATTACTCCACATCATTGCCAACACTTGTACTTAACTGTTTTTTTCATAGTAGCCATCCTAGTGGGTGTGACTTGGTATCTTATTGTGGTTTTGACTTGCATTTCCCTAATGAGAAGTGATGCTGAACATCTTTTCATGTGCTTTTTGGTCATTTGCATGCCTTGTTTGAAGGATTGCCTATTCAAGTCCTTTGCTCATTTTAAAATCTGGTTACCTGTTTATTTGTTTTTGACTTAGAGTAGTTTTTTATACATTCTGGATATTAATCCCTTATCAGATATATGATTTGCAAATATTTTCTCCCATTTTGTGGATTGTCTTTTCACTCTATTACTACTGTTCTTTGATGTACAAAAGGGTTAAATATTGAAGTCCAATTTATCCACTTTTTTCTTCTGTTGCCTGTGCTTTTGATGTCATATACAAGAAATAATTGCCAAGAACAACATCATGAAGCTTCTCTCCTATGTTTTCTTCTAAGAGTTTTATAATTTTACCTCTCACGTTTAGGCTTTTTGATCCATTTTGAATTACTTTTTGTATGTGGTGTAAGGCTAGGGTCCAATTTTTTTCTTTTGCATGTGCATTTCCAGTTGTTCCAACACTATTTGTTGAAAAGTCTCTCCTTTCCCCATTGAATACTAGCATTAACAGATGAACATTTGCAACCGATTTTGGTGAATCCCAATTAAGCAAAATGTTATCCCCTTAAAAGAATTCCATTAGCCTCATCAGTAGACCTGTATTATATATTATATATTCAATCATTATTATTGTATTTTTAGTTTCGTCAATATAAAATTCGGGAGGGGGACGGTATTTCAGGACTGAGGAGAGCGACGGCTTGTGTGGTCACCTGGGGGACCGAGCAGCAACCCACGCGGGAGCTTCTTATTGGCAGGGGCTATGAGGGGTTCTCGGCCCTCTCGGAAGGCGCAGTTCTCCGAGTGCCGGGAGCGGGAGGTCCGGGCCCGCGGGGTCAGCGCGGCCCTGGTGACAAGCAGAGCCGGGGAAGCGGGTGGGAGTTCCGAGCCCAGCACATGGGAAGCGGTCGGCCCTGGGCGCCGCCGGCGCATGCGTATTGCAGAGCCGAAGCCAGCGCGGCGCGGCCGCCATTGCTTGGAGGCTTTCGTCAGAGCCCGGCTGGCGCCGGCGGCTGGTCCAACCCCAGGGGCCCCGTCACTGGGCGTCATTGGCTCAGGCATCAGGGCCCTCATCACCCTCTCCCGCCAGGGTCCGGACGGGCGGCTGCGGCGGTGGTGCCGTCGTCAGGGGGCGGAGCCGGCCTGGTTGCCCTTTGTCTGTGGAGGCGGGTGAGTGCGGCCCCCGCGGGCCGGGCGGCGGGCGAGAGGGCAGGGCGGGCGGCAGCCCGGGGGTCCCGGGTCGTGGACGCCGCCCCTCCGGTCGACTCGGAGCCCCCCAGCGGCGCCCTTAGGCTTCTTGGACACCCTGTACCCCTTTGATTGGAAGGCCTCCCCATTCCAAGATTACAAACCTATTTTCCTCTAATATCTTCTACAATTTATTTTGGTATAGGCGTGGGTGGGTATCATTTTTGGAAAGTTTTCCCCATCTCAAGAGTATTAAAACATTCACCTTTATTTTCTTGTAATACTTTTAAAGGATTTTTTACATAGCTTTTTTTTTTTTTTTTTTTACATTTTTACCTACTGGGTATTAATTTTGTGATAACGTGTTAGATAGGAATATGCCTTTTTCCCTGGTGGTCTTGCCATCATATTTTCCCACTGAATT
Organism: Kogia breviceps; assembly: GCF_026419965.1. Classification (NCBI taxonomy): domain Eukaryota; kingdom Metazoa; phylum Chordata; class Mammalia; order Artiodactyla; family Physeteridae; genus Kogia; species Kogia breviceps. The sequence continues at coordinate 76,038,835 of NC_081323.1, forward strand.
GAAATGACGCTTTTATTCTATTCTACAGGCGTGTGTATACTCGGATCTGTTTCTAGACTGTTTCACGGCCCTCATATACTCGGTTCTGTTTCTAGACTGTTTCACGGCCCTCACAGTTTCTGCACTGATACCATTTTGTTTTAATATGTGGCAGAGCAGATCCCCCTAATTGTGTCTTTTAACATAATGAGCTTTCTGTGTCTTTTAGTTATTTTGAATTGTGGGAAATGTAAAAGGTACAAAAGTTACCATTTTCTGGGCTTCCCTGGTGGCGCAGTTGTTGAGAATCCGCCTGCCAATGCAGGGGACACGGGTTCGTGCCCGGTCCGGGAGGATCCCACGTGCCACAGAGCGGCTGGGCCCGTGAACCTTGGCCGCTGAGCCTGCGCGTCCGGAGCCTGTGCTCCGTTGAAGTTACCATTTTCTAAGAGACAGAGTTGACCATGGCACTTAGTAGGTGCTCTTATTAAATGGAGAATTTGTTGAAAGTCACTCTATTGCTGAAAACTTTTATGTGCTTCCCTGCTGCCATCAGGATATTTTAGCTTCTTAGCAGTGCCCTCAAAGCCCTTTATGACCTTAATATTGCATACTGCTTGGCCTTCCACCCTTGCAGTTTATGCTGTAGCCCTACCAAACCACCCAAACAGGACGCAAAACCCTTGGGGAAAATTCACTAATTTAATGATATCGAAATTTAAAGTTTTTGTATTTGAAAAGAACAGAGGGCTAAAAATTAGAGATATGAAGAAAATATTTGTAACATGTGTTAGAGAAAGTGACCATAATATGTAAAGAGACTTGTTGAAAAAAGAAAAGAGAAAAAAGAAAAGTGGGCAAAGGATGTGCACAGGCAATTTATAGAAGATATAGGAAACCAATGAAAAAAGTGCTTAACTTCATAAGTCACTGTAGAATGCAAATGAAGACATATTTTTCACCCACTGGACTGGCAAAATATAAAAATATTGGTGATACAAAGTGTTGAGGAAAGTGCAGGGGGGAAGGGCACCGGTTGTACAGTTGAGGAAGTATTTTGGGTGGCAATTTGACTGCATTTATCAAAATGTTAAGTGAGCTCACTCTGTGGTTCAGAAATTCTATTCTAAGATCTGTCCTGCAGAAATACTTGCACAGGTGCACAGGGAAGTATGTACAAAGATGTTTATTACAATATTGTTTGTAATTTGAGAAATAGGTACAGCTTAAATGTTCACTCTGGATATGTTTAAACATATTGTGATAGACCCATACAGTGGAATATTGTGCTGCTATAAAATAGAATAAGATAGTTTATTATGTAGTTTATTGTGAAGTTAACACACAAAGAAAGATCTCTAAGACATTTGGTGAATAAAGGATGTTGCAGAACAATGAATATAGTATGGTGTGCATTATGTTAAGTATGTATGTGGTTATATTATGTATGTTCATAAATACACAGAAAAGGATGCAAACCAAGTGACTGACAATGAGTTACCTCCAGGGAAGGAAGTAGAGTAGAAGAGAAGTTAAAAGGCACACATGGGCTTCCCTGGTGGCGCAGTGGTTGAGAATCCGCCTGCCGATGCAGGGGACACGGGTTCGTGCCCCGGTCTGGGAAGATCCCACATGCCGCAGAGCGGCTGGGCCGGTGAGCCATGGCCGCTGAGCCTGCGTGTCCGAAGCCTGTGCTCCGCAATGGGAGAGGCCACAACAGTGAGGCCCGCATACCACAAAAAAAAAAAAAAAAAAAAAAAAGGCACACATATTTTACTCTGTGTACACCCATGTTTTGCATACTCATGTTTTTATGTAGAATGTGTAAAAACAAAAAACCTTGTTAACATGTATAATCTGTGTAAGGAAAATAAAACAAAACAAAAACCCTCACATGCACTTAGAACCTATACAGAGAGAAAAAAAAAACAGGTTTTATAAGGTAAACTTTTTAAATATTAGCTCTTTTTAGAAAGCAGCAAAAATTAAAGACAAATGATGAAGTGAAGACTATATTTGTTATCTATGTTATGACAGGGGAGTTGCTGGTTACTATCTGTGTTCAGAGGTCCCCAACACCATACTCAGGTTCAGTGATGTTCTAGAAGTACTAACTCAGCAAAACTGTTATACTCCCAGTAAGATGAGTATTACAGTGAAAGGATGCAGATTAAAATCAGCAATGAAAAAAAAGCATGTAAGGCAGGGTCCAGGAGAGACCAGGTGCAAGCTTCCAGTTGTCCTCTCTCAATGGACTTGTGCAAGTAGTCCTTAATTCTCCGAGCAATGATGTGTGGCCATGTGTATGCAGTACTGCCAACCAGGAAAGCTCATTCAAACCTTGGTGTCCAGAGTATTTATTGGAAGTTGGTCATATAAGCATGGCTGACCATCCATTTTGCTGACCTCCAGTCTCCAGCTCCTCCAGTGGGCAAGCTGATACCACATGGCCCAAGGTTCCCACCATAAATCCCATTGTTAGCATAAACTTTTTGACCTGTCCCAAGGCCTCAGGTAAACAGAGACACTCTTAACAGACAGGATGTTTCAGGGGCTTGTAGGTTATCTACCAGGAGCCAGGCCAGAGTCAAACCTTTCCTTGGAATATGCAGAGTTTGGACCATTCAGACCTGCTCATTTAATCCTTTATTGCAGACTATGTAATAAAGGACTCTTACAAATCAATAAGAAAAAGACAATATGGTAGAAAAGTGGACAATTGACACAAAAGGGTAATTTATAAAAGAAAAAATATAAAAGTTAAAAATGTTAAAAGTCCTACCTTACATGTTATCTAAGAATTGCATATTAAAGCAGCAGTTAAATACTATTTGTGTATTAGATTTAAAAAGAATAATACCTAACATTGGCTAATGGTCACTATCATATATTGCTGAATATGTAAAATGATACACCTTCCTGAACACCTTTTGCCTTCCTTTGTACCCATCAGTTCCTCTGCTAGGAATTTATCCTAAGGAAATAGTCAGGCAAAATTATGCCAAAACTGTATAATGTTTGCTGTTGTCTGTAACAGCAGAGAAAGGAGAGAGAGAGGCCTAAATGTCTATTAATAATAAACTTGTTAAATAAACTTTAGGTATCTCATGCAATGGAATATACTATGAGCCTATTTTTTTAATGAATATTTGGGTTTTTGTTTTCTACCATGATGTATACAATATTATCAATTAAAATCCAGGTTTCAAAAAAGAAATAACATGCCATATTATAATGTGCATGGGTGTGTGTGTGTGTTTGTGAAGGAAAAGCCTGAAAGGCTATATCCCGAAAAAGTAATTGGTTATCTCTGGGTGATGACATTATAGGTGATTTTTTTCTGCTTTTCTGTATTTACTAAAATTTTCATTTTAATATTTGTCAGAAAATAAAGTGAAGGTGTTTCCACAGTAGAGAAGGGGTGTGGAGAAAGATCTCTCTGGCTGCAGTGTGAAGAAAATGTTGGACTACAGTCAAGGACCAGTTAGATGGGTGTGGCTGTAATCAAAGTGAGAGATGATACCTGAATAAAGGTAGTGGAAGTGAAGATGGAACACTGACCACGTGTTTAAGGAGGGAAATTTACCAGGATTTGACGTTTGATTGGGGAATGAGACTAAGGGAAAGAAAGAGAGGTCAGGAATGGCACACTCAGGTTTCAGGTTTGGTAGCGCTATTCATTGAGACAGGGAATATGATAGAGTAAGAATAATATGTAAAATATATAAATACCGCTAACTAAGTGCTAATATGATCTGAATATTTACAAATATTTAATCCCTTAAGCCTCACAACAAACCCACGAGGTAGGTGGGGATGTCCAGTAAGAGTGTATGTGGTTATATAGCTCAAAAAAGATGATCAATGAAACCGTAGCAATGGGTGAAGCCACCTGAGAGTAAATAGACTACATTCAGCCCTTTGTTTTTCAGCTTCCATATTTATATATTCAACCAACTGCAGATGGAGAATATTTGGGGAAAAAATTCCAGAAAGTTCCAAATAGCAAAACTTGAATTTGCCATGTGCAGGCAACTGTTTATGTAGCCTTTATACTGTATTAGGTATTATAAGTAATGTCATCTAGAGATGATTTAAAGTATACAGGAGGATATGTATAGTTTATATATAAATACTACACAGCATATTATATAAAGCATTTGAGCATCCTCAGATTTTGGTATCTGCAGTGGATTCTGTAACCAGTCCCCCAGGGATACCAGGGGACGGCTGTAAAAATAGAAGATAATGAATACAAACACTAACAAACATAACTGTAGTACAAATGAATGACATAACCTCACTGAAGGAAGTGGCAGAGAAAAGAACTGACCTAAGTAACTTTAGCAACCACTATCTTGACTGGATACTCTTAAGGTTAAAGACAAAGAGAACTCTACATAAATGCTGTAATCAAGCTAGTAAATGTGTTTCTCACAAGGGTATGAGTTAGTAATTCTGAAACTACTTTGTGTGTATACCAGAATTGAACAAATAAGTAAATATATTGTAGATAATGAGAGCCAACAATTTTTCACTGTTGAAGAAAGAAGTTACCAATGAGAAAAGGAAGAAGACCAAAATGAGCCCTGTGGTATCGAATTGGAATCAGAGGTGTCAGAGTGTGAACTCATGGTATTTAATATATAGACAAACACAATAGAAGTATGTATATATATGGTTGATATGCATACATATATACTTCATAGCTCAGTCTCCTGGAGGGCCTAGAAGCAATGATACAGCAGTAGCAAGCAGCACACCTGGTAACCAGATTTTTGTGTCTAAACACTTTTCCAATAAATGGAACCAGGGCTCTTTGGAGAAGTGGCTGATTCCAGGGATGGTCAGGGAGAATACAAGAGCCTAGAACATCTTATGGTGCCAGGAAGTGTGGTCAGAATAACACAGGAGCCTCCTAATGGCCAAAGCTGGAACAGTTTGTATAATAAAATAATAATGTTTTGTATTTTAACTCATAGAATAAAACAAATATCCATAAATCCGTACAGATATAAATAAATTAGAGCCAAGGAACAGATTTTCCTTATGGAAACATTCCAATTAATAATTAGTAGGAAAGAGGGAAATAGAGAAATCACCATTAAGCAAACACCATATTAATAATTGTTGCAGTGGAGAAAACTGGTAAACACCACCTTAACCAGGTGATAATGGTCAATGTTACCATTCATAAAACATACCTACATCATAAACCCATTCATATTATGCACTAAAAAAGACACAACATCACTTCTGTGTCATTCTTGGTAAAAATCTTAACTTCATTCCAACCCTGAGAAAACATCAGACAAACCCAAATTGAGGGACAGTCTACAAAATAATTCATTAGTACTCTTCAAAAGTATCAAGCTCAAGAAAGAAAACCTGGGGAGCTGTTACAGATTGGAGGAGACTCAGGAAAAATAAAAACTAAATGCCATGTGGGATCCTGGATCAGAGAATATTAGTGGAAAAACTGGTGAAATTTGAATAATGTGAATTAATAATATTGTTAAATTCCTGGTATTGATCATTGTACCATGGTTATATAAAATATTAATGTTAGGACAAGTAGGGTAAATGGTATTTAAGAACTGTGTACTACTTTTGCAGCTTTACTGTAAGTCTAAAATTGGTTCAAAATAGAAAGTTAAAAAATAAAAAAATAGAAGAGCAAACACCAGAACCCTTTCATTTACTCATTTAGCAAATATTTGATACATATCTACTGTGAATCACATACCGGGCCTTGAAATTAGAATAGTTAAGCAAGACAGAACAGATTCCTGCCTTCACGGAGGTTAACATCACACAGTAGTGAGGTATAAATAAAGATGGATAACTGTACAATAATTACAACAATAAAAAATGCTACCTAAAGAAGGAAGGTGTGAACAAGGGAGCCTCACTTCGTCGGTGATGTCAAAATCTTAACTTGATTTAAGCTGAGACCTGAAGGAAGCGTACGTATTGCTAGGGGAGGAGGTGGGGGTGGATCCCACACATGGCACATTTAAACACCTAAAAGCAGGATGCTGTGTATGAACCCTCAAAAGCAAACAGCAGAGTGGCTTGAGAGGGAACAGGAAGCAGGTCGTAGGTTTCTTTACGGCTTTGTACTCCAGCCTGAGGAAGCTGCTGAAGAATTTCAAGTGAGGGACTGATACGGTCAGGTTCAAATCTTTTAAAGATCCCTTTACTTCAAGTGTGGAGAGAGCGAGAGTAGATTTTGGAAAATCCTAAGGAACAACAAACAATATGTGAATGGTAGGCAGAGGAAAAGGGATTAGAACGTAGCCCACTGAAGTAAAGCAAGACGCAGCTGTCAGCCGTACCAGATACCATCAGAGCTCAAGAAAGCAAGAAGTAATGAGGTCCACTGCATGAACTACAAAAAGAGTTTGGTATTCTTGACCAGAGCAATTTCAGGGGAATGCTGATGGCAGAACAGAAGCAAGATTACAGAGAATTGAAAAATAAATGGGTAATGAGGAAGTAGAGACAAGTATCGACAATCCTTTGAAGAGTTGTGGCCTTGAATAAAAAAAGAATGGTAGTTGCAAAGGGGTGTAAAAGCCAGTGAAAAATTTTAATGTTGGGAGAGACATTAAATGATTTTAAATGATGATAGGAAGGAGTCAATAAAAGTTCAAGTTGAAGATCTAGGAATGAGAAGATAGGTGCTAGATTAGTACCTGTAGGGAGGCTGGAGAGAACGGACTGATTCCAGGGAAGAAATACTTTGTAATGCAAATTCTTGGGCCAATAATATCTCCACAGGTGCTATTTCATGAGATCTAGAATAGGACCAGTGAGTCTGCTTTTCAACAAATACCATGATTCAAGTGCTCTTCAGACCACACTTTGATAAACACTGCTCTTTTGTCTATTTTCCCTGCATCTATTAAACCACTACTCCTGCCTTCATTTTCTTCCCCATCTAGTCTAGAACCTAGGTCTCCCGATTCACAGTCTAGTGTTGTGTAAGGTAAGAAAGATTTCAGAAGTGGTTCGGCCCTAGAAGTGGGTGACTGAAGTAGAATGATGGTGAAAATCATTGGGATTGAGGGTGTGAAGGAAACGAAAGGCTCTGATAGTTGTTCTGAGTTCTTGCTTGCATCAGAATCACTTGTGGGGCATTTAAAAAATATGTGGATGCCAGAATTCTTCTCAACAGTTTCTGATTTAGTAGCTCTTGGGTAGAGCCTTGCCATATATATATATATATATATATATATATATATATATATATATATATATATATATATATATATGCATCTGTAGTGTCATTTTAAATCTGGGCTGAGTCTAATGCACAGCCCAGATTGAGAACCACGGCATAGGTTTTCTATGGGCAGTGAAGTTCACTCAGATTTTTGGAAGAGCTTGGGGTGAAAATGAAAACTGTTAAGCCAGAATCATTCTTCCTCTGAACTGACTATAATTCTAGTATTCTTTAAGCAGTCAAGGGAATTTGTTACTTTCCCAACCATCATGGTTACTTGTTTGAAAAAGACTGGCAATTCTGCAGTCTCTTTCTCTGGAAAGCTCCACCCATTTGTATGAGGAATTGCACAGTTTGTGGGTTGGGAGTGCTTCTCTTTTTTTGTTCTTTCCAATCTAGGAATTAAAAGGGAAATTATGAAAAGAAAGGGATCATATTTTTTTAAAAAGAAAAGGGAGAAAACAAGTAGCAAAAAGGACTTTAGTGTATACTAGGAAAAGCCCAGGGCTGAATCAGAAGACCTAAGTGTTCTAGAACCAGCTCTTTCACTTAGCTCTGTGATTAGAGCTTCATTAAGCCAAGAATTCATTAAACTCAGAATCCTTCATTAAACCAAGAAACTGAGAACTAAATCAGCATTTCCAAAGGTGTATTTTAAGGAACCCTAGTCCCATCAGATGCCATAAAAAGTATTCTCAGGGGACTTCCCTGGTGGCGCAGTGGTTGAGACTCTGCACTCCCATTGCAGGGGGCGGGGGGTCAATCCCTGGTCAGGAACCAGATCCCATATGCATGCCGCAACTTAGAGTTCACATGCCACAACTAAGGAGCCCACGAACTGCAACTAAGGAGCCCACCTGCCACAACTAAGGCAGCGCAACCAAATAAATATTTTTTAAAAAAGTATTCTCAAACTAGCTATATTTGTATACAATGTATAATATATTTGAAATGTTCCTCATTGCCTTGGGTTCACACATATAAAGGAGAAACCCTGTCCACTAACATGGTTAGTGCTGTTTTTGTTGTTGTGAATAAATGGTTTTCAGGTGACTGGGTTTGAAACCTCAGGACATCCTCGTAGATCTACCTGACTCTTCAGACCACAGTACCTTTTTAGAGCTTTTGCTTGGTAAAATAAGGACCTGGTTCTTAAAGTGCTTTTAAATTACTCTTGAAAGGTCTGCCTCTTGGTCAACTGGTTGTAAAATGTTAGAATCGTGCCATGTCTTGGCTTGAATGGCTTCCTTATCTAACAGGGCCACTCCATTGGAACTGCAGTTTTCTCTTTTTCTTCTCAGAAATGACTTCATTCTTCATTTCTATCAGTAGTTTTTGAGAAAAGTTTTTCAGGTCAACTTTTGTGAACAGAGAACAAATGTATTCTCTCATGATTACTAGCAGATCAGTACATTTCACTCTGTTGTTGGTATTGGTGAAACACCTGTTTTTTCTTCTTTCTGAGGAGAAAACTCTATCTGAAAGTCTTCCTCTGGGCAAGGACCACATGTTTTCTGTTCTGAGAAGAAGGTGGGAGAGGACTGAGGCTAAGTTTGTTGTAGTTGATGCATCTGTACATCTCTGCTCTTTGTAATCTGAGAAATTCTAAAAATGCTTTTTGCTTGTTTTAAAGAATTCCACATCCTACGGTGCTCTATCTTTATGAATGAATAGTTTGTATGTCTCTTTATAGACTCCCTAGGTCCCTAGGTGACTGACACTGCTGGATTTCTTCTGCTGACTCTGGTGCATCTCATTACAGCTGTTCAACCTGAAACTGCTCAACCAGGAGGCAGATTTGAATATCATAGTGAAGTCTGTACATGAAGGATTGATGCCTTTAGAGAGAAAAACTAATGTAATAGCCACTTTCAGGAACCTCTGCATCTCAACTCTGCATGAACAAGGCAAGATTCTGAGAGTGGCTGCTCCTGGCAAGCAGAAGTCATTCTCATGGATATCTACTGGCTCCTGACCCTCTCATGAGTTGAGGCACCTTTAATACCTGGGAGTGGCTGTTTCCTGTAAGGCACTGGGAAAAATCAGCCTTCAGGGACTGACAAGGATACTGAAGCTGCTAGTACTGGTATATCTCCTGACTGTCATGCTAGAAGAGAACAAGGCTTTGGGGACATTACAACTTAAGAACTGCAAAGAGGTGTAGTCATCCTGGTGGAGGACTGAATCCAGGTACTCAAAAAGGAAAGCAAACATTCTGAAAAATGAAAAGAGTGAAATCTCATTTCTATATTAGAAGGGCCATCTTAAAGAGAGTAGAGGAGATATCTGGAGTTTGAGGTTAGGGATGAGTTTATCCCCTTAAAGGGTAAGAATAGGCCCTTAACATATGTTCTCTGCATCACCTCATCTCAGTGGTTCTCATTTCCCACTTAGAATCACTTGGAGACTTTAGAATTTAAAATGCTGTTGCCCAGGATCACCCTAGACCATTAAATCCAAATCTTTGGGAATAGGGGCTAAGCGTTGGCATCTTTTTAAAATTCCCCAAGTGTGTAGCTAGGGCTGAAAATCAGTGAGCACCTCTGAGCTTCCCATATGTCACAATAAGTGGAGAAAACAGAGGAGAAAAAGTCCCATATTATGTTCCTCAATGTGATAGAGGAACAAGAATGTCACAGTTAAGTCACCCAGCCTTTAGGCTTATGTCTTAGAGGGCTTCTCTCTAAACCATTTGCCATCCTAATCCAAAACAAAAGGTCCAAGGTTTAGGTTCAGCTTTAATGTCATACATTGACAAGATTCTTCTTTTCTCTTTTTCCCAGTAATGCCTTCTCAGAATGCTTTACTTTCCCAGGAGGGAAACATGGAGAAGGAAATGAATGTTGGATCACAGATACAGTGGTCTCAGGTAAGTTCAGTCTTACTCTGCTCTGAAATGCTATTATAGTTTTCAGAATGCGGGTACTTTTATTTTTCAATTTTCAGAAGTACTAAGCCCCCAAAATCCAGAGCACTTGAGGCTCTTGAGACAGGTGCTGATCTCTACAGGATGTTTCCCACTCTCTTTATGTGCCCCTTTATAGCTCTTCTCTCCTTCAGCATTTTTATCAGATCATGGACTCATGTCTGAGCTAGATGGTGTAAAGGTAACACAAGAAGCCATAGACTGTGTTTTAATCACCCTTCCCTTAAATAGCTCACTAGAATTCAAACAACACTTGCCACTCTGTCTGCAAACAATGAATGATGCCCAAGTCACTGTGACTGCTTGAAGGTAACAGGACTGTTAATGTACCTGAGAACATCTGCTGCCACAAGTTAATATTTATCAAGAATCTGTTGTATCTCTTGCAAAACCTGTTTAAACCAGTTGTTACAATTTGATTAAGTATGATGTAAACCTCTATGAGGTATAAGTATGATAAGTTGTTTCGATGAAAACTAGTCGAATGCTTTGGAAAGACTCAGTAAATGCCAGTCACCTTTTAAAATATTGCTGTCAAATTAGGTGTGAACAAAACTGTAAAACATTGAAGGAAAATCCTAAAAATCTCAGAGAGTTCTACACCAGTATTATTTCCTAAGAGTCATTTGCTTGTTCTGATTTAATGAAACAGGAAGTGATACATTTTGGATATGGGCACTCAATCATTAAAATCATTCTCATATCAAAAGACAAGGGAATAAATGTACACTTATGTATTTTAAATTTAAATGTTTAAATCTTTGAGATATTCTTTATGGATCTCCACTTTAACCAGCTGGTACGTACCAGATACCAGTCTCGATTGCTTCAGAAAGGAGGATTTCTGTTGTTCCATGTTGTTATGAGATAATCATTATCCACAGATAGCAAACTCATTGGAGGAGATTTTTTAAAGCCTACATCACACAGTTAATATTTAGAAAAGTGTAATGTTAGGTTCTTCTCTGAAAGCCAAAGACAACAGATACAGCAGGTGCTCAGAGAGGAGAGAAGTCCAATTAAGACTGGAGTGGCAGGGGCTTCCCTGGTGGCTCAGTGGTTAAGAATCCGCCTGCCAGTGCAGGGGACATGGGTTCGAGCCCTGGTCTGGGAAGATCCCACATGCTGTGGAGCAGCTAAGCCCACGTGCCACAACAACTGAGCCTGCACTCTAGAGCCCACGAGCCATAGCTACTGAGCCCATGAGCCACAACTACTGAGCCCACATGCCACAACTACTGAAGCCCACACGCCTAGAGCCTGTGCTCCCCAACAAGAGAAGCCACGCAATGAGAAGCCCACACACCGCAACAAAGAGTAGTCCCTGCTCACCTCAACCAGAGAAAGCCCACGCACAGCAATGAAGACCCAATGCAGCCATAAATAAATAAATAAGACTGGAGGGGGTCAAGACTTCCCTGGTGGTCCATTGGTAGAGAATCCGCCTTCCAGTGCAGGGGGGTGCAGGTTCAATCCCTGGTCAGGGAACTAAGATCCCACATGCCGCAGGGCAACTAATCCCGCACACCACAATTACTGAGCCCCCAGGCGCCTCAACTAGAGAGCCTGCATACTGCAAACTACAGAGCCCCCCCACCCTGGAGCCCATGTGCCACAACTAGAGGAAGAAAACCTGCACGCCACAACTAGAGAGGAGCCTGCATGCCGCAATGAAGAGCCTACGCACCACAACTAAGACCTGACGCAGCCAAAAAAAATAAAAATAAATTAAAAAAAAAAGAAAAGGCGAAAAAAGAATGGAGGGGCAAGGGAAGACTTCATGAGGAAAGGAGAGTTTGAATTTGTTCTGATATCAGGTAGTATTTGGACATTAGAGAAGACAGGAAATAGAACTTGAGCAAGAGCAGGGACCATAAGGAGACCATCTGCCGAGCTTTAGCATTTATTTGGTACATCAGTGCTTTGGGTTGCAAGGAATAGATTCATTCAGTTTACTCTTAATTGTAAGGCTCCCCACAGACAGGGATAGAAAGACATTGAGAACTAAGGTAGTGTATCTGCTTGGCATTCTAGCCAGAGGAGTTTGCTTTAATTTTCCAGAACCATTTACTTTGTTCAGAAGAAAGATGATTCATTCATTCAATGAGTATTTTTTGAGCAATTGCTATGTGCCAGAAATTGTGCTTGGCATCAGAACTACATCAGTGAGCAAAACAGACATGGTCCTAAACCCAAGTTGTTTAGCAGAGACAGACATTCAGCAGATATACTAAGGAATTGCAAATTGAGATGTTTATTATACATAATAAGAATAAGGCATTGTGAATATGCATTAGGGAATCAGGGAAGAACTTTCTGGGGAAGCTAAATTTAGGGTGGTATGTGAAGGAGAATATAGGAGTTATAAAAAGTAAGTAGACCATCTCTACAACCTCATAGCAACATCTGTTCACAGGTTGCAACCCAGTTGAACTGCTGTATACCTGGGCACCAGGGCATTGGAAAAAATAAGAAATTTGTATCTGCTTATACTTACACGAAGAAACTCTAGAAGAATACATAAAATACTGATAATAGCGATTATCTGTGGGAATGGAGGTGGGGACCAGGTCAATTGTACCAGGAACGTGAGACCTTTTTTGAGCCGTATAAATACACCTGTTCAAAAATATTTTAGGGCTTCCCAGGTTGCACAAGGGTTAAGAATCCACCTGCCAGTGCAGGGGACAGGGGTTCAAGCCCTGGTCCGGAAAGATCCCACACGCCGCAGAGCAACTAAGCCCATACGCCACAACTACTGAGCCTGCGCTCTAGAGCCCATGAGCCACAACTACTGAGCCCACATGCCACAACTACTGAAGTCCGCGCGCCTAGAACCCGTGCTCCGCAACGAGAGAAGCCACTGCAGTGAGAAGCCCACGCACTACAACAAAGAGTAGCCTCTGCTCGCTGCAACTAGAGAAAGCCCGCGTGCAGCAATGAGGACCCAGAGCAGCCATAAATAAATAAATAAAATTTATTTTAAAATTTTTTAAAAATTATAAACAGTGTACCAGAGAAAACTAAATTGGATATAATGAAGCTTGATGACAGCTTCTGACGTCAATAAAAAAGCAGATTTGGAAAAAAAAAATAAGTGGAAAAGAGCATTTTAGGCATGTGCTAAACATCATGTACAAACACTATGGGTATATTTGAGAAATCAAAAGAAGGCCACTGTTGTTGGACAGAACGGAGAGGGGGACTTGGAATAAGCTTGGAGAAGTATGCAGGGGCTACGTATACATGGCTTTATGACCATGATAAGAAGTTCAGTTTTTATTCTAAGTGCAGTGAAAAGCCTTTGAGAGAATTTAAGCAAGGTAGTAACATAATAAGTAACTGAATTCTACTTTAAACATCACCCTGGTGCGTGCTAGAGTGCATTTGTGGAAGGCAAGAAAGGAAAGGGGAGAGATCCCTTAGGAAGCTACTGCAGTATTCTAGATGATAGAAAGTAATACCTTAAAATTAGAAGATGGAGAAAAATAGGTGGACTTGAGTGCTCTGCTCTGGGAAACAGCAGAGATTAGTGAGAGGGATAAAGACAAAGGAAGAAAAAAGATGACTTCAAAAAATGTAGCCCACATAGAGAATGGACTTGAGGACACAGGGAGAGGGAAGGGTAAGCTGGGACGAAGTGAGAGAGTGGCATGGACATATATATACTACCAAATGTAAAATAGATAGCTAGTGGGAAGCAGCCGCATAGCACAGGGAGATCAGCTCGGTGCTTTTTGACCACCTAGAGGGGTGGGATAGGGAGGGTGGGAGGGAGACGCAAGAGGGAGGAGATACGGGGATATATGTATATGTATAGCTGATTCACTTTGTTGTACAGCAGAAACTAACACACCATTGTAAAGCAATTATACTCCAATGAAGATATTTTTTTAAAAAAAGACGTAGCCCAGGTAATAGCAGGCTAATGGTAGATCAGACCATGTCACTCCTGGCTCTCATTTCACTCAGAGTAAAAGCCAAAGTCCTTATGATGGCCTAAACAGTCCTACAGAATCCAGACCTGTTACCTCTCTGACTTCATCGTTTACTTCTCCCCCTTGCTCATTCCACTCTACCCTGGCCTCGTTCATCTTCCTTGATCATGCCACACACTCTTGCCTTTGTACTGTTAACTTTTCAAGTCTTTTCTCCATTGTCACCTCTTCAATTATATCTTTCCTGACCACCTTATATAAAATTGCAACTGCCTCACCTCGACATTCTCAAACCCTCTTCCTCTACTCTTCTTTTACCTTCTAACACACTATGTAATTTACCTAGTTTTTATGTTTATCTTCTACTTCCTCTGCTAGAGTTTCATAAAGGAAGAGAATTTTAGTCTCTTGTTCACTAGTATATCTCAAGCACTATAGTTGGCATGTAGGAAGCACTGAATAAATATCTGTTGAACAAATAGGAATTTAGCATATAATATAGGTCACATCTCAAACCAGTGGTGAAAAGATGGTTTATTCAATAATTTATGGTATTTCTATGGAGCCACCTGGAAAAAGGCAAAGTTGAATCCATACCCCATACTTTACATCAGAGTAGTCTTCAAATTGATCAAATATTTAAATGTGAAAAATTAAGCCATAGAAGTTACACAAGTATAAAATGGGAGAATTCCTTTATAGAGTTCACTGAGTAAAGACTTTCTAATTACAACTGAGAATCCAGAAGCCATCAAAGAAAAAATTGATGGGTTCAACTCTTTAAAAATACCCAAAAATCTGTATGAGAAAAGAAAACTGTAAGCAAAATAAAAAGACATGTCAAATTTGGAAAAATATTTTTGCTACTCAAATTGTAGTGGGGTAATCTTTCTAATAATAATAGAAGTCTTTCTAATAATAATAAAACACTCCTCTAAATCAGGTAAGAGATTAGGAGTCCAATGGAAAAACAACATAAAAAGACAATTCACAGGAAAGAAAATTCAGATGCATCTTAAACACAGGAAAAATGTTCATCTGTACTCATAACAAGAGGAAATTTAAACTAGAGAAAGCTTGGCGTTTTATTACCAAGCTTTGTATTTCCTACGGGGTTGATATTTTCCACAAGCTTGATAACATACTCTCTTGGCAAAGTTTTGGGAAAACAGACACTCTCTTACATTGCTAATGTGAGTGTGTGGCCGATCGCATTTCCAGAAAAATGACCAAATGTCTGCCATCCAAAATGCTTTCTATACAATGACTTTGACATTTATCCCATCAAGAGACATTAAGGTCAGTGTTTCCTCCATTGAATCTGGGCAAGCTTGTGACCAGTAAAAGTGAAACTATGTGACTTTCAAGGCAGGTCATAAGAGGCAGTAAGACTTCCGCTTCATTCTCTCATGATGCTTGGTCTAAATCCAGCCACCTTGCCACACACACACACACACACACACACACACACACACACATCACACACACACACACACACACACACACACACACACACACACACACACCCAAACAGCTCATGGAGAAACCTACATGGAGCGGAACCAAGGCCCACAGACCTGGCTGAGCTCTCAGCTGAGAGCCAGTACCAACTTGCCAGCCATGTGAGTGAGCCATCTTGAAAGTAGACTCCCCAAACCACAGTCAAGCCCTCCCAGCTGATGCCACGTAGATCAGAGGCAAGCTGTCCTCACTAAGTTATGCCCAGATTACAGATTTGTGAGCAAAATCAATGATAGTTGCTGTTTTAATCCCCCAAGTTTTGAGGTGGTTTATTATGCAGCGATAGATAAATAACTGGTACAGATTTTGTTACCTGGAAGTGGTGTGCTACCAAAACAAACATAGAACCACATGTTCTGCTTTGCAGCAGAGCCAGTTGAACAAAGGGCAGAAGATGGAAAGGAAAAGATTATTAGTAGAATCATAATGGCCTCAAGGAGAGTTAGTGGAGGCCTATGGGACCTTTCCCAGGGCTTAAAGGATAATGAGGAAAATCTTACTATGAGCTGGAGGAAAGGGGAAGCTTGAAGAAGGAATTTTGGTCAACACTGTCACCTTCAGTAACAAGGAAGATAGGAAATATACTTAATGGACTCAATGATCTACTTAAGGAGATTTACAGGTAGAAGATTGAAAGTGCCAACTGGCAGCTTCTGGCTGCCTAAAATAAAATGCTAGAGGAAAAAGAAGATTAAAAAAAAAGAACTTAAATATACAGGAACCAGACATGAAAATATGCTCAACATTGCTAATCATCAGTGAAATGCAAATCAAAACCACAATGAGATATCACCTCACACTTGTCAGAATGGCTGTCATCAAAAAGAACACAAATAACAAATTTTGGCAAGGATGTGGAGAAAAGGGAACCCTCATGCAATGTTGGTGGGAATGTAAATTGGTGCAGCCACTGTGGAAAACAGTATGGAGGTCTCTCAAAAAACTAAAAATAGAATTACCACATGACCCGGCAATTCCACCCCTGGGTCTATATCCAAAAAAATCTACAACTAATTTGAAAAGATACATGCACCCCAATGATCAGAGTGGCATTTACAATTGCCAAGATGTGGAAGCAATCTTAGTGTCCATCAACAGATGAATGGATAAAGATGTGGTGTGTGTGTATATATATATATATATATATATATACAACAAAATACTACTCAGTCATAAAAAGGAATGAAATTTTGCCATTTGCAGCAAGATGGATGAACTTGGAGGGCATTATGCTAAATGACATAAGTCAGAGAAAGACAAATACTGTATGATATCACTTACACGTGAAATCTAAAAAACACAAACTAGTGAATAAAACAAAAAAAGCTGACTTGCAGATATAGAGAACAAACTAGTGGGGAGAGGGAAGCGGAAAGGGGCAATGCAATTGGTAGGGGATTAAGAGCTACAAGCTATTATGTATAAAATAAGCTACAAGGATATACAACACAGGGAATATAGCCAGTATTTTATAATAACTATAAATGGAGTATAACCTTTCAATTTGTGAATCGCTATACTCTATACCTATAACATATAATATTGTACATAAAAAATATTTCAATTTTTTAAAAAGTCTAAAAAATAAATATAAAGGAGCCAGGAGTTACTGAGCTTGAAAAGAAAACTACTTGTCATTCACACCTCTCAACATGTGCCCAGCTCAGCTACATTTTAGAATTGCTATGAATTGCTGTGTACTTGAACGGGAGTGTCTCTCATGGTTATTTCTATGCCTTTCCCACCACTTCGAGTTTGTGAAGGGTAGAGGGTGGGGCCAGATAACTATTTCTTTAGCTCACAGAAGGAAAAATAGGGAGAAAGATTTCAAGGAACTGTACCTGAGGAACTGCACTCAAAGATCCTTATCTGCATGTGGACCTGATATAGGTGACAAGATCCTGAACTTCACACTGACGCTCTAACAGGATGAAACATGAGGGTCTTGAGGAGGATGAATGTATTTTGCATGTGGGAGGGATGTGAATGTTTACATTCAGAGGGTAGACAGTAGCAGATTGTATTTTCTGAAAATGGCACAATTTCTCCCATTCCCTAGGCTCCTCATATACTATGATTTAAGTACTCTTTCTATCAAGAGATGTGGGAGTGTGTTCCTTCCCCTTGGATCTGGGCAGGCCTGTGACTGTGGTGGATCTGAAGCTATGTGACTCTTATTTTTTTTTAATTTTTATTGGAGTCTAGTTGATTTACAATGTTGTGTGTTAGTTTCTGCTGTACAACAAGGTGAATCAGTTATACATATACATATATCACCTCTTTTTTTAGTGAAGCTATGTGACTCTTGAGGCTGGATGATGAAAGCTGGTTCTGTTGGGAGTTTTGCATTTGGGGTCCAGCTACCATGCCGTGAGGAAGCCCAAGCAGCCTGTGGAGAGGCCTGTATGGAGAGAACCTGAGGCCCCTGGTTGAGCTCACAGCTGACAGCCAGCACCAACTTGCCAGCCACATGAATGAGCCTCTTAAAAGTGAATCCTACAGCCCAAAGTTGAGCCGCCCCAGCTGAAACAAAATGGAACAAAGATGAGCTAGTCTCACTGAGTCCTGCGCATGTTACAGATTCTGTGAGCAAAATAAATGATTGTTGTTGTTTTGAGCCACTAAATTTGGGGGTGGTTTGTTATACAGCAATAGATAATGACAGAACTGATACAGCCCCTGTGGAGGTCAGTTTGACAATATATATCAAAATTGCAGATTCATATGCTCTTTTGGATTCTAGAGATAGACTTACATGCAATTGCAGAATAATATACATAAAAGATAATTCACTACAGCATGATTTGTAGTAGCAAGAGAGTAGAAAGCAGCTAAAATGTCTGTTAATAGACTAGTTAAGTAAATTGTGGAACATTCACTCTGTCCCATCCAACTATAAAAACAAATGAGGAAAATATCTATGAGTTGATGTGGAGGGCTTTCCAGGATAAGCTGTTCAGTGAAAAAATATCAAAGTGCAAAAGAGTATCTGTAAAATGCTACTTTTGTGTAAGAAAGAAGAGGAAATAAAAATATGCATATAGGGACTTCCCTGGTTGTGCAGTGGATAAACTCCACACTCCCAATGCAGGGGCCCCGGGTTTGATCCCTGGTTAGGCAACTTGATCCCACGTGCATGCTGCAACTAAGAGTTCACGTGCCACAGCTAAGGAGCCCACGAGCCACAACTAAGGAGCCCACCTGCTGCAACTAAGACCGGTGCAAACAAATAAATATTTTTAAAATATGCATATAAATCTATTTGCTTGTTTGAGCAAAAAGAGACATTGGAAGGGTAAACTTGAGTCTAATGAGTTTGGTTACTTGTAGGGCTTATATGGGACTGGGGTTGGGGTGGTATGGGAGGAGGGCTTAAAATTGAATACAAACAGAAACAAGTGAACCAAACTGTACTTCAAATTACTGATATAGCCACACTGAAAAGGAGTTAACTTTTGAACCTAAATAGTTATTTATACTCTGTGTCCTCAGGCTAAAAGCAAAACAGTTCTAAATAGTGAACTCTCATTTGTAGGCTTGTTTTGCACTGAGGCATGTGTTAGCAATACTGAAACCACTTTCTTTACATTCTAGGATTGAGCAAATAAGTAAATTCATTGTGCGTAATAGGAGCCAGGTTTCTCTTGGTCAAAGAAGGGAATTACAGATATGAAAAGAGAGGAGGATGGAATGAACCTTGCCATGTTGGATTAGAATTAGAGGTGTCAGTGTGGACTCATGGGTTTTAATACGTATAACTAAATACAGAATTGGGTATGGAGTTGTGTGTGTATACATACATCATTATGTATATTCCTTTCTTTCCCAGGTGCGACCCCTGAGAGGGCCTAGAAGCAGTAATACTCCAGTAGCATTGGACACATCTAGTGCCCAGATATTGGTGTCCAAGTGCCATTCTCCATTAAAAGGAACCAGACATATCCACTCAGTATTTGACCAACAGAGCAGAACATGACAGACTGTGACTCTGTAGAGCTTCTAGTGGGAAGCAGAGCTGCTCAGTATTTGACCATTAGGAGTCAGGGATCCTTTGAGAAATGGCTGATTCCAGGTTTGGAGCAGGAAAAGCACAACATGAACCTTGAAAGAACATCTTTCTATCCCAAAAAGTAAAGTACTCAAAGAATGATAGGTACATTTCAAAAGAACAAAAAAGCCAGTTTGAAGGGGCTTCTTCTGGCTAAATGTAGGACCATCTGAGCATTTTTAAAATAGTGATAGTAAATGATTATAACTTATAGAATAAAATAAGTAAGTAAATCCACCTCATATAAATTAATGAATAAATAGGAAGGGAAACTTCTTCAGCACAGTAGAAAGCCAACTAATAATGTACAAAGAGTGTTAGCATTAGAAAAGCACCATGAAAATTACAGTTGGTTCAGGCAAGAATTATCAGTGAAAGCCAAAATGAGTGGGTGAAAGTTTGAGGGGGAACAAAGTATCTCCTCTGCAAGAAACTTAGTAATTACAGGATCCAATAGTAATCTTCCAGGGGAAATTACTGGTAGGTAACCACCTTAACCAAATTATCAAAGTTAACATTGCCAGTAATGGAACTAGTCAACAATGCATACAATTCACTGAGAAGAACCCAGCATCGCTCCTGGACTATTCCTGCCATAAATGCATAGTGTGAATCTACTCATGATGAGACATTAGACAAGCCCAAATTGAGGTTTATTCTACAAAATAACTAGCCTGTGTTTTCAAAATGTCAGTGTTAGGAAATACAAAGAAGGGCTGGGGAACTGTTGCAGATTCAAGGAGACAAAAGATACAAGACAACCAAAAATCTTGATTTTTGTTATAAAGGACATTATTAGGACATTTAGTGAAATCTGAATAAGTATATAGCTTAGACAACAGCACTGTATCGATGTTAATTTCCTGATTTTGATCATCCTGTTGTTATGTAAGAGAATTCCTTGTATTTAGGAAGTCAATTTTTTAGGGGTAAAGGGGAATCACCTCTGGAACTTACTCTTTTGTAATAGATTTATTTATTTTTAGCCGCGTTGGGTCTTCGTTTCTGTTCGCAGGCTTTCTCTAGTTGCCGCGAGCAGGGGCTACTCTTCGTTGCGGTGCGCCGGCTTCTTATTGGGTGGCTTCTCTTGTTGCAGAGCACGGGCCTTAGGAGCACGGGCTTTAGTAGTTGTGGCACACAGGCTCAGTAGTTGTGGCTCATGGGCTCTAGAGCGCAGGCTCAGTTAGTTGTGGCGCACGGGCTTAGTTGCTCTGAGCATGTGGGATCTTCCCGGACCAGGGCTCAAACCCGTGTCCCCTGCATTGGCAGGTGGATTCTTAACCACTGCGCCACAAGGGAAGTCCCTCTGCAACTTACTCTTTTTTTTTTTTTTTTTTTTTTTTTGGTACGCGGGCCTCTCACTGTTGTGACCTCTCCCATTGCGGGGCACAGGCTCCGGACACGCAGGCCCAGCGGCCATGGCCCACGGGCCCAGGCGCTCCGCGGCACGTAGGATCCTCCCGGACCGGGGCACGAAACCGTGTCCCCTGCATCGGCAGGAGGACTCCCAACCACTGCGCCACCAGGGAAGCCCTGCAACTTACTCTTAAACAGTCCAGGAAAATTATAGAAAGAGAAAGGGAGAGGATGGGCTTTTTCTTTTGCTGATCCCAACATGCATCACGTGCCTTCTACTCTCAACCTATTTGCCCTTGTTGCCTTTTTTTTTTTTTAAACACAGTGGAATATTCTCTCTCCTCTTCTGTCTAAAGCTTAAAAATCTGTTAAGGATGTACACATGATCCACCAACTTGATACCTACTTTCACTATTTCAGCATATCCTGAATTCTTTCAATTCCGAAATCTTAATAGTATGAATTTTCCATGTAGCTTTTTAATTGTTTAGATGATACGAGAGAGTTTCCTCCGCAGCAGGTTGTAAAAAGCCTAAAAGCAAGCATTATTTCATGCATGTTTTTATACCTGTCTTGAAAGGTGATAGAAGATAGAATTGTTGCTTCCAAAATTTTGACCTGGATTACTCAAGAGTCCTGAAGACCTTCAGCACAACTGTTTAGACATCCTAACCTTTGTCTACTGCAGCACCTTTGCCTTTTACCCTAAGGGCCCCTGTAAAAAAAAGTTTTCTGGCTGAACAAGGATGTACTTGATATTTCAGGAATCACTGACATTCCAGGACGTGGCTGTGGACTTCACCAGAGAGGAGTGGGACCAGCTATACCCTGCTCAGAAGAACCTCTACCGAGACGTGATGCTGGAGAACTATAGAAACCTGGTTGCACTGGGTAAGGATGGCATCCCTGTAAGACTGGAACTCATCCTACATGGGTTTCTTTCCTTTAGTAGTGAAAACCTTCAAAGCTTTTGTGTATATAGTTCAGGTCAGGATGGAAGAATGCTAATCAGTTTTGGAGACAGAGACCTCTGTTTTTTGCTTTCTTCTCAGGTGAAAGGTCCTGATTTTGAGATGGGTAGCTTTAGTTTGCTGCCTCTGAAGCCTCCCCTTTCCAAATCCAGAGGCCCTAAAGATTAAACAGGTTGGAAATGAATTCTGAGAGAGATGTTTGTTCCCAGTATAAAATTCTAAGATACACATTTTTTCCCATGAGTAGGGCATCAACTTTATAAGCCAGAGGTGATCACTCAGCTGGAGCAGGAGGAGCAGTGGATGATGGAAATAGACAGCCCACCAGACACTCATCCAGGTGAGAAGCAAGCATGTGGGTATTTGCAACTCAGTGAAGGAAAAGAGTCGCTTTTGAAATACTTAACTGAGTGTGTTACAAACATCTGCCTCTGGGATTTAAAGAGGCATGCTTCTTAAAAATTCAGTTCATATTTGACATTTTTCCAAAGTGGAAATGAATCTCATACTTTTTTTCTGATTAAACAGATAATATATACTTTTTTTTTTTTTTTTGCGGTACGCGGGCCTCTCACTGTTGTGGCCTCTCCCGTTGCGGAGCACAGGCTCTGGACGCGCAGGCTCAGCGGCCATGGCTCACGGGCCCAGCCGCTTTGCGGCATGTGGGATCTTCCCGGACTGGGGCTCGGACCCGTGTCCTCTGCATCGGCAGGTGGACTCTCAACCACTGCGCCACCAGGGAAGCCCTATACTTATTGTTTAAAAAAGTTACACAAGACAAATTTATTTTGAAGGTGTTAATTTGAATGTCCATAAATACCTTGATGTTGCAAATCTCCACGAAGCATTTTCTTTCTCTTCTTTATTCATACATCCTCTCGGTATTCTTTAAATCTTTTTCTTCTCCATATCAAAAATCCTCTGCCATTTTTACCCATTTTTCATTCTTTTTTTTCTTTTTATTATCAAACACATTAAACTTGTCTAAAACCCATAGCTTCCGTTCTAATTCTCTAGCTCACCTTTGTCATGTGACAAAGGTGTTCTACCAGTGTTACCAAAATTGTTTTCTTGGAGATTACCACTGACTTCCTTCCAGTCAAATCCAGTGACTAAAAAACCACAGTTATTGTCTCCTATGATTGTGTTGCATTTAACTGTGCTGACTTGACTTTATTGAAAGTCCACTCTGGCCTGTGATACACACCATTCTTGCCTCTTCTGGCCTCTCCCCTGTCTCTCTACCTGCTCCTTTAAATACCCTCTCCCTCCTTATTCTTCTAAAGGCATATATTCTTATGGACTTGGTATTCACTCTGTAGTAGTGTGCTTTTTTTTTTTTTTTTTTTTTTTTTTTTTTTTTTTTTTGCGGTATGCGGGCCTCTCACTGTTGTGGCCTCTCCCGTTGCGGAGCACAGGCTCCGGACACGCAGGCTCAGCGGCCATGGCTCACAGGCCTAGCCGCTCCGTGGCATGTGGGATCTTCCTGGACCGGGGCACAAACCCGCGTCCCCTGCATCGGCAGGTGGACTCTCAACCACTGTGACACCAGGGAAGCCCATACTGTGCTTTTAAGTGGCCTTTCTATGTTCATTTTCCCATTTCTACATTTCTACATTTCTAGCCTCAGTATTTCACCCACATTCTCTTCCCAGATTTTAGATTATATTTGTGTTTATGAATGTCATGCTATCATCTTTTTTTTTGGCTTCATTGGGTCTTCATTGCTGTGCACGGGCTTTCTCTAGTTGCAGTGAGCAGGGGCGACTCTTCGTTGCGGTACGTGGGCTTCTCATTGCGGTGGCTTATCTTGTTGTGGAGCATGGGCTCTAGGCACGTGGGCTTCAGTAGTTGAGGTGCACGGGCTCAGTAGTTGTGGCTCACAGGCTCTAGAGCACAGGCTTCAGTAGTTGTGGTGCATGGGCTTATTTGCTCCATGGCATGTGGGATCTTCCTGGACCAGGGCTCGAACCTATGTCTCCTGCATTGGCAGGCAGATTCTTAACCACTGTGCCACCAGGGAAGCCCCTGTATAATGCTTAATGAGGGTGTTCGTCCTTAACAGTGCCCATCCTTAAGGGCAGTTGCAGTCATGTCTACTAACATAGGGACTTGGGTTAGGTGAGGAGCTGGAGCAAAGAGACTAGAGTTTGTTTTCCAAAACTGCTTTAAAGCCCAAGATAATCATTGTCTCCATCTGGAGTCTAGACCCTGTCCCCTGGCGTCTTGCTGGGTGGCAACCCTTTGGTTGAAGATCTGATGTGCCTTGAGGGTGTCTACCATGGGGGAGCAGTGCCTATACATTTCATGCACTATCACTCCTCCTGGTATGTTGATCAGGCTGCGCTGTTTCCAGGGATAAATGAAAGTTCTGGAAGATAGGCCTTAGGCAGTGAATGCCCTGAAATGTACTCCTAGGCTGTAGGAGCCTAGAGCACCACACTTACCTGTGGTTCCAGGAGCCAGGTCAGCAGCCTATGGATTTTAATGCTAAGAGAATAGAAAAGACAGTGTTCTGAGCCTCAGCCAGTTATTCCAACCATTTGAGAGCCAAAGTCCCTGAGCAGATAAAAGCAAGTGGTCCAGTTGATAATTCTGTTGAAATGATAAACTGGTTTAAAATGAATATTTTAAATCATATTTTTCCACATATAATTTAATTCTTGACCAGAGTAAGTTTATTTTCTGACTTGGACTTTTTCTTTTTATAATTTCTATTGCATGTTCAGCCAACTAACTCATCATGTTGTGCTGTTTGTGATAAGAATAAGCCCAAAGTAACCTAAATGTGAATTGACTTTGGCATATCCATAAAATTGGATATTTTACAGTCCTTTAAAAATTATGTGGGGGCTTCCCTGGTGGCGCAGTGGTTGAGAATCCGCCTGCCGACGCAGGAGACACGGGTTCGTGCCCTGGTCCGGGAAGATCCCACATGCCGCGGAGCAACTAAGCCCGTGAGCCATGGCCGCTGAGCCTGTGCGTCCGGAGCCTGTGCTCCGCAACGGGAGAGGCCACAACAGTGAGAGGCCCGCATACCGCAAAAAAAAAAAAAAAAAAAAAAAAATTATGTGGAAATGTATTTGATGACATGGAAGTGTGTTCATGATATGCAATAATGTAAGAAAGCAGAATACAACAGTATTATGGTATAATTCTATTTTATTTTCCCACGACAGTTGCTGGCATAATTATTTATTAATGTTGCCTCTTTTGCTGTCAAGTGTCCTTGACCATAAGCATATGTGCCAGCTTAAAGCGGAGCACTCGTACAGCTTTTTATATACCTCCCCTGTGGGTAGAAGACCAGGACTAGTGCATGATTCACATCTGAGAAAGCTAAAGCAGTACAAGGCCTGAGAACAGCTGACTCTGACTAAGGAAATGGCTCGATGGGTGAGCCAGGAGAAGCTGCTGAGTTAGGATCAGTCTGTGCTACCCAAATTTTGTTGGGACAAGGTTTTATGAGTGTTTTTCATGAGTCAGCCAACATGATCTTGGATCTCGTCCAATAGGGTTCATGCCCTAAGGCTGGTCCCAAGGGATTACCCCAAATAGAAATATATCTATCCTAGATCATGGAAATGACCGGAGAGAAGAGAGGTCTAGCTAGAACCTTCCAAGAGTCATAAAAGTTCCCAAAAGTGAGTCTGTTTTAAAGATCCACCAAGCTGAGAATGTGAAGCTAAAAAAAACTGGCCTATCTCTTGATCTCTCTTCCCTCCACACAGCTGCTACCCTCCAACTCTTGTTAGAAGGGAATTAAACAAGAGTTAGTGAGTGAAGGAAGAGGTGTGTAGGGAAATAGTTAAGGGGAGAAAGAAGCAGAGGAGAAGCAGGGAAAAGACTAGCAGGGAAGGAGTAGGGCGGGGGAGAGGCAGGGAGAGAGAAGGAGGAATATTGACTCTGTAACAGCCCAGGGAACGGGAGAGGGATTAATTTTGAAGTTTTGAATACTATACATGACTGAACACTTTAATTACTGAATAGAGACTGTGTTTGCAACTTAATGTAACAGTAGGAGTATCTGTTACCTAATAATTAAAGGAAGAGCATGGGTCCTGCCCAAATCTTCATACAGAAGCAGAGGAAAAATACCCCCACTAAATAAATTTTAAAGAAGCAGTGGGAAACTCAAATGAAATTTTGTTTTTACCACAATCCATGTGTCATGCTTGTTCAAAATATGGTTACATTTATATTTATGTGAATATAGGAGAAATCTGGCAAGAGAGGCTCCAAACTTAACAATGATTACATTTAGGGGGTGGAATTCTTACTTTGTACATTGGATATGTTACTATAAGCAAGTATTAGTTTTATCATTTTAAACAAAAGATTAAAAATCGCAAGAAATACTTTTAAAATAAACAAGTAGTTGGCATTATAATAGAATAATCCACAGGTGAGATTTAGAAGGTCTTGGACTTGGACCTGTCTTCTCTAAGTAGTCTTTTCTCTGTCTCCCACCTCTGAACACAGACCTTACCCTGATATTTCTTATTCTCCTTTCCATTTCCTTTCGACTATGTATGCTCCTGATTGATCTCTTCTTTTTATGATTACCACACATATTTTAAAATTTCCACCTGCTCACTGCTTCTCATCATCCTTCTATAGTCTTTCCCCTGTTACATGGCCATATTTCAAAACTTTTAATGCCATATTTGCCTTGTCTGCATTACTGTCAGTTTCATTTGGTAATTCACTATGCAATAATTTCTTTTACAAAACAGAGAATACTGAAAAGTGTTTATATGTTCTGAATTTCTTTTAGATGGGGAGAATAGTCCAGAAATTAAAAAATCAAATCAGAATATTTCTGATGAAAATAAAACCTGTGACATGCTAATGGAGAGATTAACAGGAGACAGTTTTTGGTACTCCATCTTAGGTGGACTCTGGGATTTTGATTACCGGTTAGAATCTAACCAAGAAAACCAGCAGAGACATTTAGGACAAGTATCTTTCACCCACAAAAAGATCACACAGGAGAGAAGCCTTGAATGTAATAGATTTGGGGAAAACTATAATCTGAACTCAAACCTTGTTATGCATCAGAGAATTCCTTCAATTAAAATACCCCTTAATTCTGACACACAAGGAAATAGCATCAAGCATAATTCAGACTTGACTTACTATCAGGTAAACTATGTAAGAGAGAATCCTTATGAATATAATGAGTGTGGAAAAATCTTCAATCAACATATTCTTCTTACTACCCGTATTCATACTGAGGGGAAACCCAGTGAATGTGGGAAGGCCTTCAGCCAAAACTCATCTCTTACTCAACCTCAGATAGTCCTCACAGGAGAGAAGCCCTATAAGTGTGATGAATGTGGGAAAAGATTCAGCCAGAGGATACATCTTATTCAACATCAGAGAATTCACACAGGAGAAAAACCTTTTATATGCAATGAATGTGGGAAAGCCTTCCGTCAACATTCATCCTTTACTCAACATCTGAGAATTCATACTGGAGAGAAGCCCTATAAATGTAATCAGTGTGGTAAAGCCTTTAGCCGTATCACATCCCTTACAGAACATCATAGACTTCATACTGGAGAGAAACCTTATGAATGTAGTTTTTGTGGGAAAGCCTTCAGCCAAAGGACACATCTTAATCAGCATGAGAGAACTCATACAGGGGAGAAACCCTATAAATGTAATGAATGTGAAAAAGCCTTCAGCCAGAGTGCACACCTTAATCAACATAGGAAAATCCATACTCGGAAGAAATTATGTGAATATAATAAATGTGAGAAAACCTTAAGCCACAGTCCTCCACTTACTCCTCAGCACGTAACTCAGAATTTTTAGCTTTGTCCTGGCGGGGGTGGGGGTGGAGTAAGGGACTCATATGAATATATAAATGTAGGAAAATTTTGGTCAGACCTTTTCATCCCATGCAATATCATATTATTCATAGTGGGGAGAATGGTTATAGATAGACTTTTAATGTGTAGAAGCCAAATAAATTTAGGCCTTTAACTAGTAGCATATTATATTCCCAGGAGAGGTTATAAATAGTGAGAGTAATTTATTTTATAAACAAGATTATATGAGGAGTCATGTTCCAAAACTTTTCTTAATGACCAGAAATCCTGTAGGCAATAACCTATGATTATTCCCCTGTGATTTTTATAGCATAAAGTTTTAAAATTATATAAACATTGATTAATCAAGGCAATGATATAGTATAACCAGTCACATAAACTTGAAATAAACAGAAAAGAGCAATATTTCTTAAACTTCAGTCATTTGTATGCATCCTTTACAGATTTTACCATATTCAGTGTTTACTTAATATTTTCCTTTAAAGGGACTCAGAATTTTTAGCCTTGTCCTAGGAAATATTATTTATGGAAATTATGAGTTCTGTATGCTAATTATATTCTAATTTCCATCAAAATAAATATATAACTTTGAAATTGAAAGTATCCATTGGTGTACCATCTAAGTCTTCTGACCATTTTTTGAGAAGCCATGTGAGAGGATATGACAATATTATGTTATTTTTTAGGAATCCTTGCATTATTTTCATCAAACAGGTCCTAGGATCTTTAAGAAGAGTCTTGGAGGAGACTGAGGGTCATATTGATGAACTTTGAAAAGTGATTCAGAGAAGTCTACTTTTCTATCCTGTTATTCTAGTTTTAAATTTCCCTGTAGCAAACATAGATTTTTGAACTAAAATTGTCATTTCTGTTATTATTACAGATTTGAATAGAGAGGAGGTTTTATTTTATAATGACAGGGGCTTTATAAGAATCTCTACACCACTGTGGAAGACGGAAGTAGGGTACCGTGCCAGAGGATGAGTGGTGGTGCCACACTGAGGCTAAGAACCAGGGAAGAGCCTTACTGGCTTATATAAACAACTAAGGAAGTGTTACTAATTGGCTTATTAATTCATTTTATTTATTAAAATATATTTATGTACCACCTTTTTCCAAAAAGAATTTAAGGTGTTTTAATTTGATTTTTATGATTACTGCCTTGTTTGACAGAAATCACTTTTTTTTTTTTTTTTTGTGGTACGCGGGCCTCTCACTGTTGTGGCCTCTCCCATTGCGGAGCACAGGCTCCAGACGCGCAGGCTCAGAGGCCATGGCTCACGGGCCCAGCAGCTCCACGGCATGTGGGATCTTCCCGGACCGGGGCATGAACCCGCGTCCCCTGCATCGGCAGGCGGACTCTCAACCACTGCGCCACCAGGGAAGCCCAGAAATCACTTTTTGACATTACAAAGCATCATAAATATAAACTGTCATAAGCCATGCGTAGCTGCAACTAGGATGCTGCTTCTGTTTCTTGGCTTTCTGTTTTTCTCTCGGTCTTCTCAGGAATGGCTGAAGAAGCCATGAGGCTAAGTAAGAATGCAGTCCCCTTGCTTTCTCACCTTCCTTCTAACATATCTCCCAGCTCAAGACTTGCCATTTTTTTTCCCTGTGAAGGACTAGATATCATAGGCCTTAAGTGAAAGCTGGAATGATTTAAATTTTTTTAAAAATTAAAACACTAAAAACCAAGAAAGTAATGAAATGAATTCATTTCATCATGGAAGTTAAACTTTTCAAAGTACATTTATGTCCCATGCATCAGTGGATGTAATAGTTAATAAAACCCCAAGTTACTGTAGTCATGGAGGATTTCTAATAGTATTTTGTGTTCAAGTATCTGTGAAATGGAGATCCATTGTCAAGACAGATAAGTTCTGGAAGTGTCTCTTCACCAAAAGGATCTACATTGAACATTTATTTACCCTAAGGAGGCAGAGTATAGAGCACTCAGGTTTCAGGAAGAGAGAGTGAGCCAAGGCGAAGTCTCAGATAGCAAAGGTATGTATGAAAAGAAGTAATGGTTAATTACAATTGGTGAAGCCTTTGATCAAAGTTTAATTTTGCAACCTTGGTGCGGGGGGGAACCTGAATAATCCACAAAGAGTGCTAAGGGCTTCAGTACAAGGCAGTGTATCTCAGCACAGGGGAAGAAGGAGAGCAGTATGGGATTTTTCAGGAGAGGATCAGCAGAATTTGGACAATTTCAGAAAAGAGGAGTCAGGACTGAGGAAGACCAGTTGGCCATGGATTTTCAGCAATTCTTCATAAATAGGCATTATAAAATTAAAAGCTTATTATATATCCTTAGGGTCATAAATGATTATGCTTATGTTAACTGTACAGTAAACTGTCATTCTGGTGTGAATTCATTCTCATGTCCTTTGTTGTCTTCAACATGTTCCAAGTTAAGTGAATCCTAAATATATTTATTACATCAAAATTCAAGGAAGCCATAGGAGTAGTACTCATTCAGAAACCTGTTGTTATGATTTATTTCTGTCTAGTCTGTCTAGACTTTTACATATATTAATTCATTTGGTCCATCCAACCAGGTGTTGTTGCCTTTCTTTTATGAAAAGAGATACTTCAGCTTAGACATAATAATAAGTGATTTATTATTCAGGGTTTCTTGGACTGAAATGTCACTAGAACATGGATCATGTTACTCTTAATCCAGTGGATACAAAAAGTGCCTGGAACAGTGTTTTATAGCACTCTGAAAACATTTGATAACTATATTAAAATTAATAAAATTGAGAGATTGCTGCTCAACACCAAAATTCATATGACTCTTTCTCTGAACCTCAGAGTATAAAAGGATTACCATGTTGATAGATTCTCTTATGTCCAAAGGGCTTATGGGTTGGAGAAAAATACTCATCTGGATTTTGATTAATGTTCAATTTATTAATTTAAGGAACCAACTGACATTCTTTAAGCAGCCAACATTCCTCTAATTATTCATAGATGTGCAAATAATAAAAACTTAAGAATTTCTAAAAGTAGATATCCCTACTCTTTTAAACACTGATCAGATTTAAACACATGTCAACATTTCATTAAAATCACAAACCTAGGGCTTCCTTGGTGACACAGTGGTTAAGAATCTGCCTACCAATGCAGGGGACATGGGTTCGAGCCCTGGTGCGGGAAGATCCCACATGTTGCAGAACAACTAAGCCTGTGTGCCACAACTACTGAACCTGCACTCTAGAGCCCGTGGGCCACAACTACTGAACCTGCATGCCACAACTACTGAGGGCCACATGCCTAGAGCCCATGCTCCACAAGAGAAGCCACTGCAATGAGAAGCCTGTGCACTGCAACAAAGAGTAGCCCCTTCTCGCCACAACTAGAGAAAGCCCACATGCAGCAACGAAGACCCAACACAGCCAAAAATAAAATAATTTTTTAAAATTTCACATTTTATTAAGTGCCTTAAACACATTAAGAAACAGGTAAGAGGTACCCAGATTATAAAAATAATTATACCAAAACTAGTTATAAAAATGTTAACTCTGGGCTTCGCTGGTGGTGCAGTGGTTAAGAATCCACCTGCCAGTGCAAGGGACACAGGTTCGAGCCCTGGTCTGGGAAGATCCCACATGCCACAGAGCAACTAAGCCTGTGCTCCACAACTACTGAGCCTGCGCTCTAGAGCCCATGAGCCACAACTGCTGAAGCCCGCGTGCCTAGAGCCCATGCTCCGCAACAAGAGATGCCACCATAATGAGAAGCCCACGCACTGCAACAAAGAGTAGACCCCGCTCGCCGCAACTAGAGAAAGCCCGCGTGCAGCAGTGAAGACCCAACACAGCCCAAAATAATAAGATAAATAAATTTATTTTAAAAAGTTAACTCCATGGACTTGATGTTTTTGTCCTTATTTGAATATTTTCCCAGGGTTCCAATTTTCATATGTTCCTAGGTTTACGTTTTGCTACCAGGTACTATTTGTATACCTTCCTCGGGTTTTATTAATCTTATTCAACCAAAAATAAGAATAATACTGTAACAGACAAATTAAGTTGAAATTTATGGGTTAGCAACTGGCTGATCTTTAGTTAGGTCATCCATAAAACCTAGTTGCACAGACCAAATATTCTTCGGTCTCCTTTTAAAACAAAATATCACTTGTTATGTCATGAGACATTTTAAGACCTTACTTTTATATAGATTGTAAATTTTTGACACTTGAATTTCCCAAAATCATCTGGCCCATTGGCCTGTCATTATGGTATGGTGATCTCGCTGGCTAGCATTATTTAAAGCTTTTATGTGCATCAATAGGATAATTAATGAGGCTATCCAGCTCCTTCCGAAAGAATGCAAGTTTTGTTGTCAGTTTTCCTCTATAGAACATTTGGCTACCTCATCATTTTGCAACATAACTGCAACCAACTTTCTGCTTGTTTACTGTATGTGACCGTTAGAGGTGATTAACTGTTGAACCATCTTTCCACTTGGTCTGAGTGACTGTCCGGTTCTTCCTATTTCTTGATATGGTTCAACATTTTCCAGGATTATCTGGCTTGCCCCACACCCCTTTGTTTCTTCTTAACTGATTAAACAGGAACAAATACATATATACACATACATGCATGTATATATACATATATATGTACATATGCACATACTTAGCAAGAAATATATATATTACTTTTTAAGATCAGTATTGAATTATACATACCATGTTACAATCATCCTTTTATGACTGTTTTAACACACTTGACTTGAGCATCATTATGAACACTTGGCCTCTTATATAACAAGCAGTTCCAATGAACCAAATTTTTAAATGCTCAAATTGTGAGAACATGGCCAGTGGAAGTTGCATTAAGCTAGCTTCTTTTAACTCTTAGCACTTTATCTGTTATCTGTAAACACTTTCTCATTTTTGGAAGTAAGGTGGTCCAAACCCATTCCAAAATTTTTCACTGCTCCAAGACGTGAGTATACTGTCTTTTTTTTGGCCTCACTCAGCATGTGTAATACCAGTTCCCCAACCTAGGATCGAACCTGCACCCCATGCAGTGGAAGCGTGGAGTCTTAACCACTAGACTGCTGGGCAACTCCCAAGATATGAGAATAGATCTCCTCCACCTCCTGCCCAAAGAGTTCTAGATTCTTTTAGTACAGAGTAGTAGAAAAGACCAAAATCTGGGCACTAGGGATGTCCATGACCATTGAGAGTGAGCAAAAGTCCTGCTGTTACTACAGCCACTGCTATCAGGACACTTTTTAGACTTTATAGAAAACCTTCAAAACTCCACCAAAAGCTATTAAAACTAATAAATGAATCCAGTAAAGTTGCAGGATACAAGGTTAATATACAGAAATCCGTTGCATTTCTATACACTAATGATCTATCAGAAAGAGAAATCAAGAAAATAATCCCACTTACAATCACATCAAAAAGAATAAAATACATAGGGAATAAATTTAACCAAGGAAGTGAAATACCTATACTCTGAAAACTATAAGATACTCATTAAGGAAATTGAAGATGTTACAGATAAATGGAAAGATGCCCCATGTTCATGGATTGGAAGAATTCATATTGTTAAAACGTCCATACTACCTGCAGAAAACTATAAGGCACTGATGAAAGAAATTAAAGATGATACAAATAGATGGAGAGATATACCATGTTCTTGGATTGGAAGAATCAATATTGTGAAAATGACTATACTACCCAAAGCAATCCACAGATTCAATGCAATCCCTATCAAACTACCACTGGCATTTTTCACAGAACTAGAACAAAAAATTTCACAATTTGTATGGAAACACAAAAGACCCTGAATAGCCAAAGCAATCTTGAGAAAGAAAAACGGAGCTGGAGGAATCAGGCTCCCTGACTTCAGACAATGCTACAAAGCTACAGTAATCAAGACAGTATGGTACTGGCACAAAAACAGAAATGTAGATCAATGGAACAGGATAGAAAGCCCAGAGATAAACCCATGCACATATGGTCACCTTATTTTTGATAAAGGAGGCAAGAATATACAGTGGAGAAAAGACAGCCTCTTCAATAAGTGGTGCTGGAAAAACTGGACAGCTACATGTAAAAGAATGAAATTAGCACACGCCCTAACACCATACACAAAAATAAACTCAAAATGGATTAAAGACCTAAATGTAAGGCCAGGCACAATCAAACTCTTAGATGAAAACATAGAACACTCTATGACATAAATCACAGCAAGATCCTTTTTGACCCACCTCCTAGAGAAATGGAAGTAAAAACAAAAATAAACAAATGGGAACTAATGAAACTTAAAAGCTTTTGCACAGCAAAGGAAACCATAAGATGAAAAGACAACCCTCAGAATGGGAGAAAATATTTGCAAACGAAGCAACTGACAAAGGATTAATCTCCAAAATATACAAGCAGCTCAATATCAAAAAAACAACCCAATCCAAAAATGGGCAGAAGACCTAAATAGACATTTCTCCAAAGAAGATATACAGATTGCCAACAAACACATGAAAGAATGCTCAACGTCATTAATCATTAGAGAAATGCAAATCAAAACTACAATGAGATATCATCTCACACCAGTCAGAATGGCCATCATCAAAAAATCTACAAACAATAAATGCTGGAGAGGGTGTAGAGAAAAGGAAACTCTCTTGCACTGTTGGTGGGAATGTAAATTGATACAGCTACTATGGAGAACAGTATGGAGGTTCCTTAAAAAACTAAAAATAGAACTACCATATGACCCAGCAATCCCACTACTGGGCATATACCCTGAGAAAACCATATGTACCCCAATGTTCATTGCAGCTTTATTTACAATAGCCAGGACATGGAAGCAACCTAAGTGTCCATCAACAGGTGAATGGATAAAGAAGATGTGGCACATATATACAATGGAATATTACTCAGTCATAAAAAGAAACGAAATTGAGTTATTTGTAGTGCAGTGGATGGACTTAGAGTCTGTCATACGGAGTGAAGTAAGTCAGAAAGAGAAAAACAAATACCGTATGCTAACACATATATTTGGAATCTAAAAAAAAAAAATCATGAAGAACCTAGGGGCAGGATGGGAATAAAGATGCAGACCTACTAGAGAATGGACTTGAGGACACCAGGAGGGGGAAGGGTATGCTGGAAGAAAGTGAGAGAGTGGCATGTACACATATACACTACCAAATGTAAAACCGATAGCTAGTGGGAAGCAGCCGCATAGCACAGGGAGATCAGCTTGGTGTTTTGTGTCCACCTAGAGGGGCGGGATAGGGAGGGTGGGGAGGGGAGTCACAAGAGGGAAGAGATATGGGGATATATGTATATGTATATGTATAGCTGATTCACTTTGTTATAAAGCAGAAACTAATACACCATTGTAAAGCAATTATACTCCAATAAAGATGTTAATAAATAAATGTCCATACTACCAAAAGCAATCTACAGATTTAATACAATTCTTGTCAAAATACCCATGACATTTTTCACAGAACTAGAATAAATAATTCTAAAATTTGTAGGGAACCCAAAAGACCCTGAGTAACCATAGCAATCTTGAGAAAAAAAGAACAAACCCAGAGATATCAGTCTCCCTGACTCTAGGCTACAAAGCTGCAGTATGAAACAGTATGGTCCTGGCACAAAAACAGACATACTGATAAATGGAACAGAATAGAGAGCCCAGAAATAAACCCACACGGTTATGGTCAATTAATCTATGACAAATGTGGCAAGAATATACAATGGAGAAAAGATGGTCTATTCAAGAAGTGGTGCTGGGAAAACTGGACAGCCACATATAAAAGAATAAAAGTAGATCATTTTCTCACAGCATAAAAACAAATAAACTGGAAATCATTAAAGACCTAGATGTAAGACCTGAAACCATAAAACACCTAGAAGGAAATATAGGCAGAACACTCTTTGACATAGGTCTTAGAGATATTTTTTTGGATCTGTCTTTTCAGGCAAGCGAAATGAAAGCAAAAATAAACTAATGGGACAGAATCAAACTTAAAAGCTTTTGCACAGCATAGGATACCATCAACAAAACGAAAAGGCAAGTGTCCATGGACAGATGAATGGGTAAAGAAGATGTGGTATATATATATACAATAGAATACTACTCAGCCATAAAAAGAATGAAATATTGCCATTGCAGCAACATGGATGGACCCAGAGATTAACATACCAAGTGAAGTAAGTCAGACAAAGACAAATACCATATGATATCACTTATATGTGGAACCTAAAAAAATGATACAAATGAACTTATTTACAAAACAGAAACAGACTCACAGACATAGAAAAAAACCTACAGTTGCTAAAGGGGAAAGAGGGAGGGGAGGGATAAATTAGCACTTTGGGATTAACATATACACACTACTATATATAAAATAGGTAATCAACAAGGACCTACTGTATAGCACAGGGAACTCTACTCAATATCTTGCAATAACCTATAATTTAAAAGAATGTGAAAGAGAATCTGAATCACTTTGCTGTACACCAGAAACTAACACAACATTGTAAATCAACTGTACTTCAATTTAAAAAATTCGACAACACGTTAAAAGGATCAAAAAACATGATCAAGTGAAATTTATCCCTGGGATGCAAGAATGGCTCAACATACACAAATCAATAAATGTTATATACCATTAATAGGATGAAAGATAAAAATCATATCCTCTCAATGGATGCAGAAAAAAACATTTGACAATCCTGTCATGATTTTTTAAAAAAATCAACAAATTGGGTATAAAAGGATATCCTAAAGATATCTGCATTCCTATGTTTATTGTAGCATTATTCACAAAAGCCAAGATATGGAAATAACCTTAGTAGTGTCTGATGAATGAATAAGGAAATGTCATATATATATATACAAAATACTATATATACAAAATACTATATATATTTTTACGTTATATATATGTGTATATATTATATAAATACAAAATTCCATCTCTATATATGTATATACAAAATACCATAGACTGAGTGACTTATAAAAACAGAAATTAATTGCTTACAGTTCTGGAGGCTGGGAAATCCAAGATCAAGGTGCCAAAAATCTGTGTTTAGTAAGGGCCCACTTCCTGGTTCATAGACAGTGCCTTTTTGCTGTACCCTCACATGGTAGAAGGGAGCAAGGGAGTTTTCTTGGAGTCCTTTTGTAAAAGAGATTGAATCCCATTAATGAGGGCAAAGCCTAATCACTTCCTCAAAGCCCCATCCCCTAATACCTTCACAGTGGAGGTTAGGATTCAAGATAAGAAATTTAGAAGGACACAAACATTCACACCATAGCAGTGACCGTGAGGAGAAATGGATGAGAAGGATGGGCTGGGGGGCAGGGGGCGGAGGGAGAGAGAGAGGGAGATTGAATATGAGAATGAATAATGTGTATATGGGTTATGGGTTAGGGGACTGGATGGCTGACCAAGAAGCTTATCAGATGTGGGGTGGTTTTTTTACTCCTTTCCAAAAGCATCTGATTCATGTCTTACACTATGAATGATTGCATGTTGTTTTCCATTTTCCAAGTGCCAACTTCTTTATAGGCTAAATTTTTGTGGGTGCAAGCAGCAGACATTGACTCTGGTTGTATAGTCTCTTCAGGACACCTCCCTCAGGATGCAGTAGCTCCAGTCACCTCCCATCCTCCGATCAGAGCGCTCAAGATTCATATTCCTGGAAGGTAATTTGATTGGTCCAGCTTGGGCCTCGTGCTAAACGAAGATGGAGGACTTTGATTGGCAGACCCATTGAGGCTACAGACACAAGAATTCACAAAGGCAAATCAAGGTGTTTTTTGTTGTTTGCGGTACGCGGGCCTCACGCTGTCGTGGCCTCTCCCGTTGCGGAGCACAGGCTCCGGAC
This sequence comes from Kogia breviceps, assembly GCF_026419965.1. Taxonomy (NCBI): domain Eukaryota; kingdom Metazoa; phylum Chordata; class Mammalia; order Artiodactyla; family Physeteridae; genus Kogia; species Kogia breviceps. Next base: position 76,076,513 of record NC_081323.1, read on the forward strand.
GCGCAGGCTCAGTGGCCATGGCTCACGGGCCCAGCTGCTCCGTGGCATGTGGGATCTTCCTGGACCGGGGCACGAACCCGTGTCCCCTGCGTTGGCAGCCGGACTCTCAACCACTGCGCCACCAGGGAAGCCCATCAAGGTGTTTTTACCACAGCAGACAGGACACTAAGGGGTGATAGGACTCAATCGGATCCCCCAAAATGGTATAAAGATTCCCTTAAACTGAGGACATTGAAGATACAGCGGATGCAGAAAAAAAGCCTTTTCAGAGTGTCCCTTATCTAACTAAAGGCAGAGCTTTCTTTTTTCTTTTTTAAAGACAATAGTTTTAATATTTATTTTGGCTGCGCCGGGTCTTAGTTGAGGCATATGGACTCCTTAGTTGAAGGAGGTGAGATCTAGCTCCCTGACCAGGGATCGAACCCGGGCTTCCGCACTGGGAGCAAGAAGTCTTACCCACAAGACCACCAGGGAAGTCCCTAAAGGCAGAGCTTTCTAAGAGTGAAGCTGCCGTAAATCCCCTCTCAGGGGAGATTCCAGCTAGGAAGGAGACCAACAAACTACTGGCACCAGGATGAGAAATTGAACAAACAAACATTATGACAAAATACTTTCCATTGTTCTCATAAAAGCCCATTTGCCTTTCCTAAAAGTCCACTTGTTTTCCCAGAGGCTCTTTCTCCCTCCTTCCTTTCCTGTATTAAGTTGGTATATAATCTCCTATTTCTAGTTGTCCAGGAGTCTCTTCGTCTGCTCCTGCATGCATGTGTAAATAAACCTTGTCTTTTCCCCTGGCAATCTATTATCAGTTCATTCACAGCCCCACCATCAACACTCAAACTTAAGTTAGTAGAGGGAATGTTTTCCTCCCAATGAGGGTTGGAAAATATCAGCAGATGTTTTTTCTACCTTCGATGGTGTGAAATGATTTGATTTGCATTAAAAAAAATCATTCTGGGGGGACTTCCCTGGTGGTCCAGTGGTAAAGAATCCACCTTACAATGCAGGGGACGCAAATTCAATCCCTGGTCAGGGAACTAAGATCCCACATGCCACTGGGCAACTAAGCCTGCACACCACAACTACTGAGCTCGCGCGCCTCAACTAGAGCTCACATGCCTGAAACTACAGAGCCTGGGTGCACTGGAGCCTGCACGCCACAACTAGAGAGGAGAAAACCCGCACACCACAACTAGAGAGATGCCTGCGCTGCAACGAAAGATCCCGCATGCCTCAGTGAATATCCAGCGTGCTGCAACTAAGCCCCGACACAGCCAAAAATAAATAAAATAAATAAATAATAAACCTTTAAAAAAAATCACTCTGGGTATGTCTTGGTTTTATTAACAAGAGAAGTTGTAAGCTTGCTTGTAAAAGAAAGGAATTTAAGTTCATAGCTAGAGGGAAATATGATATCCCAGAAAAGTTTTTGTTCATATGAAATAATGCATATAAAGTTATTACCACTTTCATTGAAAATTAGCTCCCATTTCTGAAATTTCAAACATCTCACACTCTCTCCACCACCATCTCTCCTTTTAAATTCACTTGCTAAGTGTGCCCTTGGCCTTAATTCTTTATCTGAATTCACACTTCAATCTAATGACACCACCCCCCCCTTTTTTTTAACCCTCCATTAGCTCCCGCCTAGTCTAGCAATTCCCTAACAAGAGCCTAATACGTTCCCAGCCTTCCTTCTAACTGAGAAGGCGTCAGCAGCAGCCCACATATATATGTACCCACACCGGACTTCTCTCCATCTCACAGATATTGAAAACACCTGAAGTCATACTAGATATAAAAATCTCCCGAATTTTATCTTAAATACAACTGCTGGGGGTGGAAACGCTTAAACATTTCAGTCTCAGCATTTGGCAGCGTCCAATGTTTCAATGTTTGATGAATGAATTAAGTTCCTTTGATTTGGAAGGCCTTGTCCAATGCCTGGGAGCTCAACAGAAAAAGAGGGAAACTAAGTGGAACGGATAAAGGAAAGGCCAAATCCCAACGCTCCAGCCGCCGTGCAGGTGAGGAAAGGATAGGTCAACGTCTCCAGTTAAGCCACAGCCCGCGGCTCCTTTTAAGGGGGAGTGGGCGGAGCCCTGACTTTAACCACGCCCAGGACTGAGGGGACCCGCGGCCAATGAGAGGGCGGTCCGGGGTGGAGCGACCTGCGTGCGACGTGACGCCATCACGCTCCGGTCGGCGCTCCGCAGGACGTGCGCCGCAACAGTGGACTTGGTAGGTGACCGTCTGCCCCGCTCCGCAGTAGAAGTGGGGTGGATTCCGGAGACCGAAGCGACGCGTCGTGGGAGCCCTCCAGGCGAGTCGAGTTGAGTCGAGTCACCCGACCTCGGGGTTTTAGGGGCGAAGGGATCAATCACCCCCAACCTTCCTCATGCCGCCCATGCTGGGCGGCATGGACTCACTATTAATTGATCTCGAAAGCGATGCCAAATCAAGGTCTCCTGTGGAGAGGATACCACGGCCGCGCCGCGTCGGCCTTGCGTGCCCCAAGTAGCCAGGCTGTGAGCGTCTGGGGAGAGGCAGCCCAGCGGGATGGAAAGCAATAGGGACGCCAGTAAAGGCCAGTGTTTATTCGCGCTGTCGGGCACCTTATAGGTTAAATCTTCAAAGCACTCCTGTGAGTAAGCTCTGTTGTTATTCCCATTTTGCAGAGGGGTAAACTCAGGCTTAGAGAGTTTAAAATTACAGCTTTGTGGGGGCTTCCCTGGTGGCGCAGTGGTTGAGAATCCGCCTGCCAATGCAGGAGACACGGGTTCATGCCCTGGTCCGGGAAGATCCCACATGCCGCGGAGCGGCTGGGCCCGTGAGCCATGACCGCTGAGCCTGCGCGTCCGCAGCCTGTGCTCCGCAATGGGAGAGGCCACAACAGTGAGAGGCCTGCATACCGAAAAAAAAATAAAAAAAATAAAAAAAATAAAATTACAGCTTTGTAAACAGTATAAAGATGGGAGGTTGAGTAGTTAAGGAAGTAATAAAACGTGTAAGCAACTCTAAAGCGGTGATTCCAGAGGGCCAACAAAAGCTGTTTCTGAACTGGGGCAGTTCTAGTGACAAAATTCATTTGGTGAGGCACAACCATCAGAATATTGAACTTTGGAATTTGTTTTCAGGTGACCAAAGCCACATAATGTCAATAGTTCGTTCATCTGTCCATGCCAAATGGGTCGTGGGGAAGGTGATTGGGACAGCAATGCAAAAAACTGCTAAAGTGAGAGTGACCAGACTTGTTCTGGATCCCTATTTATTAAAGGTAAGGAACATCTCTGTTTTCAGATGGCATCGATAAATCACCAACATGTTCTGGGTTCTGAACAGAAAAACACTCCCCTGTCAGTAAAGATGCATTGAGCATCTGCTGCATACCAGACATTGTGCTGGTCTGTGGGTGTAACAAAGTGAATTAATCATGGTTCACACTCACATTTTAGAGACACACAGTTAATTTCAATTCAGTCTGATAACTGCTATAGTCATTCTATGTGCAAAGTACTGTGGGAGCAGAAGACTCCTCGTTCTTCCTTCCCAGGTTGCTGAGAAGAGCATTATTGATTATATAAGACATATGAGCTGAAGCTCCAAAAGGATTTTATCCAGAGGACCAGCTGGGGGGCAGGAGGAGTTAGGGGGAGTCATTCCAGCCATGATGAATGGTTTGTGGAAGTTCTTTTAGCCATGTATTTACCTAAAACAAATAGACTGCTAGTTATTTCAGCAGCAAAAATGGATTTATTCGGGATCAGCAGAGAATTGCAATTCAGGGTCTGCAACATGGTGAGCCACGTGCAAATCCCCCACAAACGTGGTGCGGTGACCGGGGAGGAGAGTGCTTTTACAGAGGGGAAAGGAAGTTGGGAGGGGATGGTAAACAGAGTCCATGGCTCTTCACTGGCTGAGTTGTTGCCAGGAAAGAAGAGAATGTCTTTCTTCCTGTTGAGCTCTGCTATCACCACACGGTGTGAGGACTTCCCCTTCAGGTCTCCTGACTCTGTTTAATTGAGGTTTCTGTTTATTAATTCCTTACACGTGAAAGGGCATGACATTCTAACTGGAGCAGCAAGTGGTTCGGCAATGTTGAGCCCAGAGCTTGGCACTAAGTAGACGCTGTTGTTGAATGAACACGAGAAGGATTGGAGCTGGAGTGTGAAGGGTCTTTTATGTTGTGTTTTGGATTTCATCCTATAAGCAAAGGAGACAGATAGGGATGAGGACTGGAGGTAAGGAAATGGGTAAAGAGGTTATTGCAGATGTCTAGGATGGAAATGATAAAAGAACTGAACAGTCCTGGGAGCAATGAGGCTGGAGTGGAAAAAGATTTCAGGAAAGAAGGGACAGCGTCCTTGATTTGGTAGATGCGCAAGGGAGGGAGGGAGAAGTGCCAAGGATGTTTCTGCTTTCAAGATTGGGCACACTGGTGGGCACAAATGCTGTTTGTTATCTAGGATCAAAAACACAGGAACCTTTTCAGGGTCTTGTAATGCTGGGGAGACCCAGCCGGGTGAAGGACATTGGATCTCATTGTCCTCCTAGCCCTTCGACTCTCCCTCGAAGCCTCTCAGTGAAATGGCTTGATCCCAAAGCAGAAACAAAAACAAAACCACAGGAGCAAGCTGAAGAGTGATGGCATGATCATTGGCCTTAGAATCAGAGGGCCTTAGTTTGAGTACTGGCTGTTGGTTACTAGCCGTGCACATTACTTAAGCTCCTTGAGCTTGTTTTTCTCATCTGTTAAATGGGACTACCTGCTGTGGCAGGGTTGTCTTGAGGAAGAGGTGGTTCTAGTTCTCATCTGTGGTTTGTTTGCAGTGCTTTGAGTGAGGCATGAAGCTAAGTGCTGTATGAACATTATAATGTTTCATTCTCTTGATAACTTTAGAGGTGCAGGTATTGGAGCCTCATTTTATGGTGGGGAAAAAAAAACTGAGCTTGGAGTAGTTAAGTGACTTGTCCCAAATCACACAGCTAGTGGTGAGATAGTGTGTTTTTAGGCTGGAGAGAAGGCTCTACTGGGAAGGAAGAGTTTAAATATTGTGGAAGAGGATGATAACTGATAGAGCAAGGGTACTGCAGGAAATAAGCAGGAGAGCTCGGGACAAGATCAGTTCTGGAAAAGTCATTGCTGTTTTCCAGAAATTAAGCAGCTAATTTTTGTATTGGAAGTCTCCATAAGCATGTTATCTATTTTTTCCCCCAAGTTCCAACTTGTTTTCTGCGCATTCCTTTTTCAGATTTTGTACTGCATTGCCAGGTCATGGATGGGAACTACTGATTTGTTTCCTCCTTCTCTCAACAGTATTTTAATAAGCGAAAAACCTACTTTGCCCACGATGCTCTCCAGCAGTGCACCGTTGGAGATATTGTGCTTCTCAAAGCTCTGCCTGTCCCGAAAACAAAGCACGTGAAGCATGAACTGGCTGAGATAATTTTCAAAGTTGGACAAGTCATAGATCCAGTGACCGGAAAGCGCTGTGCAGGAACCACCTACCTGGAGAGTCCAGTCAGTCTGGAAACCACCCACCTAAGCAAAAACCTGGAAGAACTCGATCTCTCTTCAACACAGTGAAGGAGGATTGGAAAACAGAGCCAAAAGGGAAGGATTTCTAAGTTTGCTTTATGGAAAAATTTTTATAAGTTTCCTCACAAACCGTCCAGTTTCTCTTTTGGTATTTATGAACTAGCTAAAAGTAAATGAAGTAAAGGCCTTGTTGTAATTTTTCATAAAGGTTTACAGTCATGTTTCACATTTCCTTCTCAGCGAACATACTTTCCTGTTACACTAAGTGTGCCTAGCAGTGCGATGCATTGTTTTGTAAGCTCACTGTTGTAGAAGGGGGTTTTTTGTTTTTGTTTCTGTTTTCATTCAAAGGAATCTGGAATTTATCTTAGAACTTTTATTTTGGGAGAAGAAAACCTTTTTATATCATAACCAGATAAGACCACATTAAGTGAATATTTATTTTTGATACTATATATTCGAAATTAAGTTTTTCTCTGATTTAACCAATTCCAAATGGAAACAATTAACATGCTGGGGTCAGACTTTATCAGATTAAAGTCTGTATTAATAAGAATGTTGACACGTAGAAAATAAAACAAATTCTGTCACTTTTCTCCTGTATCCTAGGCTAGATTAAGTAGGAATAAGTTCTTAAAATCTGATACATTGATGAAGTTGTGGGATTTCTCACACATGCATTTGAGTTGGAGAGTTGCAGAGTTTTATTGCTGTTCATTGATAAACTGTGATAACTTAGATTTTGACTTGATGAAACACTGAGCTATATATTTCAGTTTTCTGGCTCCCAGAAGGGACTTGGAGTATATTTCAACCTCAACAAATATGTCAGTATTTGGGTAATAACCACAGGCACTGCCCCCTCCTCAGGGCTTATAATCTCCTGGGCAGGTATGCACAAGTGTCTTCATGACAAACACAGAAACACATGGGTGGGGGAGAAATTGGGATGACTTTCCAGAAAAAAATGAGAGAATGCTAGAACTGAATCTTAAAGGAAGAGTCTCCAGGTTAGTGCGTGAGGCATTTGGAAAGGGCATTCCAGGCAGAGGAAGGGAGTGTAAAGTCCTCGAAGGATGAGAGAAAGGACTGTAACCAAGGGGTTTTGGAAGTGGTGAGCACTGCTGGGACATTGAACAAGGGTGGAACTCAAGTAGAGAAATAGGCAGGAATTGTAAGTGGTGGTGGGTTGTTTAATGTTTTAAAGAGTGATATAATTAGATTCACATTTCTGTAAAGTAATAGCATCTGTGTCAAGAATAGACTGGACTGGGAAGAATTGGAGGTAGGGAGACCGTGACCTGTTCAAAGATTGGTCCTAAGACATAAACTGAGTTGGGCAGGGAAGATGAAAAGAAGATAGATGATGTTCCGAAGTAGAACTCAGGGAGGATGAGCCAAAGGGAGGCATCTTAGCCTGTCTGCCAAGGGGGTGGCTATGCGGTACCGGTTATCCTGGAGGGGACAGGACACCTGTCCGAGCCATCTCGAAAAGCTCAAATATTTTAAAGGCTTACCTATACTCTAATGTATCATTTTTATCTTAACATAGATACTTTGCCTGAAAACCTTGGTGTAACAATTATCCTCCAGGAAGATGCCCCATATTTAAACTATGACATTGTAACCTAAGGCACACACCTGTGAAATAAGAGTATCTCCTTCCCCCCAGTAAAAAGCACTGGATTAATGGAACTTCAGAGCAAAATGATAGTGGAGAAAAAAGTGCAGAATGAGTGGCCTAATACTAAACAAAAAAAGCCAGGTCAGCAAAGAAATGCCTTCCAAGTTAACATTTCAGGAAAATAGACTTGAAAGCATCTGTCTCCTGAAAGAGAGCTGAGAAATTGGGGAATATGTAGGAAAGTCACACCGACACCACTGGCTTGAAGAGGCCCTGCCTCCCATAGTGCAGGATGGGGACATGTCCTTTCCGCCCTGGAGAGAACTCCAGCTTTCCTTTTGCGTCTCTGCAGCCTCTATGGCCTCACGAACCATAAGCCAGTTGAGATCAGGAGCTGGCCTGATCAACAGCCTCTGGCCTCCTGTCCCTGTGTGCCTGGCCTCCTTTCCACCAGATGCCTCTCTCTGGTCTGGGGCAGTTCCTTGTTTCCCTTCCTCCATCCACAGGATCCACTTCTGTTCTCCCTGGTGGCTCCTTGCCGTATTAACATGTTCAAACATTGCCCCAGTCAGAGAAACTCCTGCACCCCTGGAGCCCCCTTGCCCTTCCTTCGCCTCCAAAGATTACCAGCTTCAGAGAACCCCTCAGTCCGCAAGCCCAGTTCCTGCCCCCAGCCCTCCTAGCAGAGACCTCCCAGCTCCCCAGCCCTGAGTGTCATGGTCCGAACGCGGGTTGGAAAAGAATTTCCAGACACGAGGCAGAATGTAAAGAAGATAGAATTTATTAGAGGGAAGGGTCGCTGTCAGAACAGCGGGCCGACTTCCTAGTAGTCTGGGAGAGCCGAGCCAGAACATGTGCTATTGATCAGTTTTTATAGCCAAAAAACAAAGGAATGGTCCGAGGTGAAAATTTCATTTACCGATCGGTCGGGGCACATATACCTTCCTTCTCTAGGGTGGGAGTGGGACAGGCCAGATGCCTTACCTTATTTGGGACAGGTCCTGTTGCCCAGGTGGGAGTCACCCAGGTGGACTCAGGAATTTTGTAACCATCGCAACATGGTGGGGAGGGCGAGTAAGAGTCCGGTGAGAGGTGTTGAGGGGTATAACGCTGACACTTTTTCAGGCAGGGTCGTACTTTGCCCTTGAGGCACCTTTGTCCTTGGAGCACCACACAGGATTCGCACTGGCCTTGAAACGCTCCCTATGGTGGCTGGGGAGCTCCTCCCTGTTTCTCTCCCTTTTCTAACTGTCCAGCTCACTTTCTGTGGGCCTTGTCTTGGTTGCGGTTTCATGAGTACATCTGTGGCTCTTTTATCTTGCCACAGGGTACATTTCCCCCCAACAGTGCCATCCCGACCCACGCCCTTCTTTAAGCTGTTTCCTTGGCCAGACAAGTTGTACTCCCTTCTTCCACGAGTCAACTCTTTCCCTTGGGACTGCGCTATTGTGCCAGCTCCCCGGGGTCTATCCTCCACTTCCCAGGCACCACCGGTTACATGCTCTCCCGTCCGTGTTCCCTCCCTTCTCTCCATTTCAACACTTGACACTCCAGTCATTTCACATCCAGTCCCACAAGACTGGGACGGCTCGAGGGCGAGGATGGGTCCCAGCCCACCGGTGCTGAAATCAACGGGAACAATGGAGTCTGGAGACCACGAGAGAACCTGAGTGCGCCGTCCATCCAGAATGCTTCTATTACAGCGTAATTTATTTTTGAAAAGGCAATATATTTACACGGAGCAAAATCCAAAAGGGTATTCGGGGAGAAGCCCGACCCCCCCGCCCCAAGCTTCGCACCCCAGGTCCTGGCTTCCCCTAGGAACCGTGTTACTCTCCCTTTGTGGATCTCTCCACGTGCATTCAAGCCTTGCCCTTGTTCCTTTGGCGCGCCCTGTGTTACGCAGAGAGCTCCCTTCTCTGGAGCTTAAAGTCTCAAGATAGGTTCTTCTCCGGCTTCCCTTTGTCGCGGCTCGGGACCTCAGCGCCGGCACGCGCTGCGGACGCGACCGCTGCGGGCCCCGCTCCCCCTGGCGGCCGCGCCCCGCACTGCAGCGGTAGCGCGCCCGCCCCGCCCTGTCCCGCCCCCTCCTCGGCTGGCCCGGCCGGGGGAGGGGTCGCGGCGGCGGCGGCGGCGGCGGCGGCGTCAGCGGCGGCCCGGGCGGTGGGAGCCGAGGCGCTGGAGCAAGATGGCGGCGCGAGTGCTGCGCGCCGGCAGAGCGGCCTCGGCCGGCAGCTTTCTGCGGCGGGCCGGCCCCTGCAGCCTCCAGCCCGGGCTCTGGTGAGCAGCGCCGCCCTTTCCGGGAGCGGCCGGGGAGGGGCTGCCGCGGGGCGGAGGGCACGGGTCCCCGGCACGAGTCTACGCCCCGGCCCGGCCGCGCTCCCCCTGGGCAGGGCCTCCCAGACTGCGGGTCGGCGGGACCGAGGCCTCTGTCGGCGTGGCTGTGCGAGTCGGAGCCTCGGCGGGGTCGGAGTGCCTGCCTGCCGGGCCGGCCGGGCTCAAGGTCACGGTGGGAACGACGCTTGGCGCCGAAGCCACGTCCGCGCGCCGAGCCTGCCCGGCCTGCGGGACCCTGACCCGGCGCGACCCGGAGCGGTAGCCGGGCGGCCGGCGCATGCCTGAGGCCGCAGGCCCTGAAGTTGCGACCGCCTGAGAACACTGCTCGCCCGCGCAAAGCCCCAGTGCTCGATTCCGCAAATGGCAGTAGAGATAACCCTCACCTCCTGGGTTGTTGTGAGGAAGAAATAAAATACCGCATCGTCCCCGGTGAGCCCTCAAGTGGAGGTCGGGGGAGTAGTGAAGAGGTGTCAGCCCTAAGAACAGTCGTTGACTGCATTTAAAAGTAGATAGCGAATCAAAAAGTATGTACACTTATCAGCACTAAGAGTCCAGACTGAGTCCTAAAGAACACCTACAGTTAAAGCAGACTAGAGCCCAGTAAGGAGTGAGTAGTCGGAAGGTACAGGGGACCTTGTGTAGAGAGACAAGGCTTCATGTTTAAACTTTTTTGGCTTCATGTTTAAACTTTTTTTCTAACCTCATTGGATTAAATATTTGGTTTTCAGAATCCATCCCTGAGATAGCCATGTCCCATTTTCCAAATTGAAAAACCGAATCCCATACTAACGTACACGTCGATTTGCTTCTTCGGTTTCTTTACGTTGGGTAACTTAAATTTTCTCTTTTTTGTTTGTGTTTAATTGAATAGTGAGCCTATAGAAAATACAGTTGGCACTTAAAAATGGAAGCGCGAGGGAGCTACCTGTTTGTTAAACTCTTAATATGGGCCAACTTTATACTGTTACGGCTTATTTAATGTAATCCTAGTAGCACTCTTAAGAAGTAAGTAATAGGATCTGCATTTTAGAGATGAGAAGGAACCTAAAGGGCTTGAGACACATGGCTGGAAAAGGCATTTGAACCCAAGTTTGTGAGGCTTGAGGCCCAGTGCCCTTCCAAGGACTCATGCTCAACTTGTGTTTCAGAATTTGATATTTATGTTTCCAAGTTGGTTAACAAATCACCCTCCTTTTATTTTTATTCTGTTATTAAGTGTCTACTGTTGCTTTATTTTTTCACACAGATGATAAAAGCCCATGAAATTGATATTTTCTTCTTTTCACAAAAGACAGCTGAGACTGAAGGTGTTCCCCTAAAGTGCCCAAGGTCACTTGAAGCTAATAAACTGGAGATTTGGACCCGGGTGTCCCCGGTACCCCCACCTCCTGCTGGGGCCAAATGCTCTCGACACTGGCGTCCTTGTCTCCATACAAGGTCCCCTGTACCTTCCGACTACTCACTCCTTCCTGGGCTCTAGTGTGCTTTAACTGTAGGTGTTCTTTAGGACTCAGTCTGGACCCAGCTAACTCATTGATTCTATCAGATATTGAATGTATATGATGTCGTTGAAGCCCCTTGGACTCTCCCCAGGAAGCCATGGCAGAGGTGAAATCCCATGTAGACTTACAGATTGAGGTAGGTGGCATGGGAGAATCAGGGAACCTCCCTGCATGAGGTCACATGGCAGAGTTGTGAAATCCCATGTAGACTTACAGATTGAGGTAGGTGGCATGGGAGAATCAGGGAACCTCCCTGCATGAGGTCATGGAAGGCCTCTCCGAGAAGGTGGCATTAAGCTGAGACCTGAAGGATCAGTGGGCATGAAAGCCATGAACGGGAGGAGTCAGGCATGCTGGGAAACCCGAGAAAAATCCAGGAGCAGGAGTAAAGGGAAGATGGAGAACAGGTGGTGGGGAGCAGGGGCCCGATAATTCCAGGCCTTACAAGCCATTGAGAGAGCTTGGATTTTACTCTGAGAGCCATGGAAGGTTTAGTGTGACATGATCTGATCTACGTTTTTAAAAGATCAGCCTGACTTTGAAAAGGGGACAGTCAGGATGATGGCCAACTAGGCAGATGCTGGTGCCATTTACCGAGACTCGTTTGTTCCAAAGGTGAGAGTGCCTACCACGTGCCAGGTGCTGTTGGGAAGCATCAGTGAATAAGGCACACAGGGTGCTTGCTAGTCATTCAGAGAAGGAGGAACAGGTGCAGGGTGGGGAGGGAGCGGATCCAGGGCAGTTTTGAACCCTGTGAAATTGGAGATGTCTGTGAGCTACTCGAATAGAAAGACCCAGTAGGCAGTTGGCTTATTGGACCTATATGAATCCTGCAGGGAGATGTCTGGACAGCATTTGAGAGTTGTCAGCATATAGGAATGCAAAATGTTAATAGATCCATGGGTTTCAGTATACTATATTTGATTGAAATTTTTCATAATAAAATGCTTTTTTAAACTATAGGAATGGATGAGATTTGCTTGAGGAGTGTGGATAGAGAAAGAGCTGAGAAGCAGGCCTTGGGCTGTATGGATATTTACAGGCTGGATATAGGAAGGAGAGGCAGCAAGGGAGCTGGAAGGGGCAGCTGTGAGGTCATTATGGGTCAGGGCCTGGGGGCGGTATTTCAAAGAGGGAGTGGTTCAGCTGTGCCAGATGCTGCCAGAAGGTTAAAATGATGGAAGAAAACTGCGCTTACCGACAGGGGTGTTGTAAGTGACATTGCAAGAGTGGTTCCAGGGGGACGGAGGACGCGTTCCCGGGAGGCTGATTTGCCAAGCACGTCTTTGCTCTGCTCAGTGCCAGGCCCTCTGCTCGGCTGTTCACTGAGCACTGCACCAGTGTCCCCCAGGTGCTGGAAACAACCATGTACCCAGAATTTAACTCATCTTCCTCCTGCAAAGCCTGCTTGCTCCTCCTGGGTTCTGTCTCCCCAGCCATGGAACACCTTCCATTTAGTGGTCCAGGCGGGAAACGAGGTCTTCCCGAAGCCCTTCCCCTCCTGCTCCCCCGCCTGTCTAGTCAGTTGCCAGATCTGTTAGTTCTGCCTCCAGCATGTCTGGACTGTGCCTCTGCATCACCACTCGGCTGGATTCCTATCAGGAAGTGTAGACTTGAAGCCATTGGTGAGGGGGACAGCTAGAGAATTCCGCAGAACAGACGAGCAGGACATTTTCCTACTAGGAGGACCTCTGACGTGAGCCCTGACTGGATCCTAATCCCTCTTCCTTTCCACCCCACCTCCACCAAGAGGAAATCTATAAAAAACATTTTAGGGACAACTGGGGACATTTTAAGATGGAGTGGGTATTAGATATTATAGAATTATTATTTTCCTTAGATGTGATATTTATCAGTAGTGACGTGGTTTGTCCTTGATCTTAGGAGATGTGTGCTGAAGTATTTAGGGATGGTGTATCATGGTGTCTGCACTCTGGTTTCATATGGTTTGGTAAAAATGAAAAAGCAAAATATATATAAACAGTAAAAATTATAAAATGTTCATTTTTCATCTAGATACAGGCCATAGCGGCCTTCGTTATACTGTTCTTTCATCTCTGTGTCTGAAGTTTTTCAAAATGAAAGGTTGGGGAACTGCTGTCTCTAGCAGCAGTGGCGAAGACAGATTTCCTGGGCTTGGCGGCCCGGGCGGGGGAGGGGAGTCCCATGGCTCCTGCTTTAAGGCAAGACTCTTCTTGGGTGGGCCCTTCGGCCTCCGCCCCTCCCCCTCATCTCTGCCGCATTCACATTCCCCTGGCTTTGGCAGCTAGAGTTCTGCTTCCGAGAAAGTCCTTCCTCCCGTGGGCAGCAGCCTGACAAACTGCTCCTCATCTTCCAGGTCCTCAGCTCAACAGGTGCCTCTTCAGAGGGCTGGTCCACGTCTCCCTCAGGCTGACCTAGACCCCACTTCCTCTGCCCCAGCCCGCCACGCCACGCCACCACCTGTGTCTCCACGGAGGGGCCTTTCTTCCCCTGGGCTGTGATCACCTGGGCTGTGATGACGTTTGTCCGTCTGCTTCCACCAGCAAACCGAGCTCTGTGAAGTCAGGGCCAAGTTTATTCCTCTTCGTAGCCTGTGCCTGGCATGTGCGGGGCACAGTCTGTGCATATTTGGTGATCAGACACCCAAGCCCCTTGCCTCATCCCGTGGTCTCTGTTAAATGTATCTCCCTTCTGTAATTTGCCAAACCCAGACACCACCTTCCACACCTAATCAGGACCCGTGTCTCCTCCTCTTCACCTCAGGAGTATCTTTTGAATGTAATCCATCCCCTTCATCCCTCCTGCCGTCACCTTAACCCGGGACCATCCTTTGGTCCATCCAATGAGTATCAGATGCCCTCGGTGTGCCGGTACTGCTGGGCTGGGCAGCCGGCCAGGAGCCATGCCCCTGCCTTTCTTGCTTAGTCCACCCACCACACCACCGCCGGGCTGCTTTGTACACCTGGATCTTTCTGCAAACTTTCTAACATTGCCCCATCTACAGGATAAGGTCCAGCGGATAGGCTTGGTGCACGGGAGCCCATCCCCCCTGGCCCTCTTGCCCTCCCATGGTTCTTCTCACTGTCCTCCCACACCCTGTTCTCTTGCCTTCCCGAATCCAGAAACATGCCACACAGCTTCACGGCTCCATGCCCCAGGACACGTTGCTCCCTTTGACTGGGATTATCACTGGCTTTGTCCCCTGTCTTGCTTGTCCTCCAAGACAGAGCTAGAATGTCTCCACTGGAGTCCCTCTCACTCCTTGCAGGCCAAGGCCAGGACGGTTCATTTCCTCGAGTTCCCACAGTGCACGTGAGTCCGCAGTGCCTGTGACCGCTCTGGCTGTTTACTGGTAGGTTTTTCCCATGACGGTGGGAAGGCTAGGCATCTGTTCATCTTTGTATCCATTGAGCCAGGCACATAATGCTTATTCTATTTAGAATCTAGTGTTTTGTAGGATGTGCTGCCCCCTACCTCACCCTCTGTAAAGTGCCACCCAACACATAAATGATGTTGTAAAAACAGCTGATTGCAGTGTTTGTCACTCTTGGTAAAGCACCCTGGCCCAGCCCAGGTCTTAGCACCCTGACAGCTGTTGGCATGGCTGCTTCTGTCCCTTTCCATGATTCAGCTTGGACAGTGAGGTGGACTGGGCACATGAAGCAGTTTTGGTCACCTGCCAGCTGAAAGATTTCAGAGCTCGACAGTCAGTTGGGGCTGTGCTGCGCCACACTGTTTTTCATTTGTCAGGACAGTTGCTACCCAACTTTGACAAGTAAGCAGCGCTCAGGTTCTTGTGTGTGTCCTGTGATGTTGACTACTTCTTAGGTTAATATTTAGCTTACAAAGTGTTGTCATATCCCTTACCTCATCTTACCCATCCTAAAGTAAATCCCTTTGGTATTAAAATCTGGAACGAATGCTCACTTGGGGAGGTTTGTGTGGAGGAGGCATCCCTTATTAGTGAAAATATTTTGAACTTTACAGTTAGATCTGGGTTCATATTTTTATCTTGCTGCTTCTTAGCTCAGGTTGTGTAATAACCTCTGTGAGCCAGTCCTTAAAATGCAATAATACCTACCTTGCTAGATTGTTCCAGGGATTAAATGAGGAGACAGGAACAAACTGCCTAGTCCAGTGCCTAACAGGAAGTATGTGCTTATTAGCTTGTAATCCCCTTAAATTCTAAGGAGGAAGGGAAGAATTACTTTGGAATTTTTTTCCCTTCCAGATTTAGTCTGTCAATAATTCTTTCTTATGCTCTCTTATTTTATAAAGTATTAAATGCCATAGGAATTAAATATCAATATGAGTGCACATGGTATACACTTGTCTGTGCACTTCTGGAAGGATTCATTAAGAACTATTAGTAGTGGTTGCTTTGGTGAGTATTTCTTAATGAAATTCCTTAGTGCTGATATTTTTAGAAACTTCCATTGTACCCCTTTCCTAGTTGTTCATAATTTTTATTCCTAAAAAAAAAAAAAAAAAGGAACTATACAGAGTCCCATTAAAAAAATCCTAAAACTTTCTACTTTGCATATCACTAATTTTATATGCTTGCCATTTCACTTCATGATATTATTTAAGCAAATATCCCAAAACATGGTGTGTTTAAAATACTTTAAACACAGGAATTCCCTGGTGGTCCAATGGTTAGGACTCGGTACTTTCACTGGCGAGGGCCCGGGGTTCAATCCCTGGTCAGGGAACTAAGATCCCACAAGCCACGTGGCACAGCCAAAAAATAAATAAAATGAAATACTTTAAACGAATTAACAAAAATGTTTTTATTTTTATTGAAGTAAATTTTACCATGATTCATTTGGAGAATTGCCTTCTTCAGAATTAGTTTATTTATATAATCAAAGAGTCGGGGGGGGGCTTCCCTGGTGGCACAGTGGTTAAGAATCCACCTGCCAATGTAGGGGACACGGGTTCGAGGCCTGGTCTGGGAAGATCCCACATGCCGCGGAGCAAATAAGCCCGTGCACCACAACTACTGAGCCTGGGGTCTGAAGCCTGCATGCCTAGAGCCCGTGCTCTGCAACAAGAGAAGCCGCTGCAATGAGAAGCCCACGCACCACAACGAAGAGTAGCCTCCACTCACAACTAGAGAAAGCCTGCGTTCAGCAACAAAGGCCGAATACAGCCAAAAATAAATAAATAAATAAATTTGGAAAGAAAAAAAGTGAATTGAAAACAGAGACAAATACCGTATGATTTTGGTTTCTGCTAAAGAGCTAATAGTTGTTATATATAATTTCTTTTAAAAGTTTTTTTAAAGTAGTTTTAAAAGTTTTTAAATCTCACCATTAATCAGGTGCTGTCCTAAGTGCTTTAAGCATATTTACTAGGTGTTAAACATGTACTTAAAAATATACAAGAGTAAAATAAAAAACATAGTCAATACAGATACTATATGGGGAAAGATGTGTGTCTCCTCTATTTTAACTCTCCATCCTTCCTTCAGGGATACCACCGTTAATACTTTTCTTAATTCTAAGGCATTTTAACATATAATAAAAGCAAAATGGAAGAATTTCCACCTTCTTTTTACAAACCCCGCTTAGGACTATATATTTTTGCCCTATGCACTAATAAGAAAAATTGCATGTACTGGTATTAACTTGTTATTTTGCTTATTTAACATGAGCTTGCTGCTTTTTAATCTTAAAAGATTTGAAAAAATGCTTTTCTGTTTCTTGATCATTACTGTATTTATAGAAAACATTTTATTGTTAATTTTATATTTGTATATTTTGTTTATATATTTGTAAGCTCCATTGGTCAAAAAAAATCTTTTTATCTGGTTTCTAGCTATTTGTGATAATATCCTATGAATTGATTTTTAAATTTAAAACAGTCATATGGAGTGAAAAGAATTCTGAAATGTTTGTTCATTAAAGCAGCAAGTCGATTTTTTTTAAGCAAAAAAATAAAAAGGCTGCCAGTGTAACCCGTGAAAGTGAAATTTAGAGTTCTGTTTTTTCTAAAGCACCATAGTTGAATAAGAATAGGAATTTGTATTAATGTGGAATACACACGTTCATCTCAGTGAGGCATTGGGGAATTTGCATGTCATGCAAGTTTTTCTTGCCTCTTGTTTAAACTCCCCTTCCTTAACACCTGGGGTCACTGCCTCTTTTCCTCATATTTGCTTTATGGTATCTGTGCCCTTAAACAGGTCTGCTAAGCAGATTGAAAATGGTCTGTAGGAAATCATCTAGTGTTTCCAAGAGATCCCCCTAGAAAAGGCTCACGCTGGCCTGTCAGTAGCCAGACCTTGTTTTGAAGCACTGGATAAGATCTGAGTGTTTGTATTGGTCATTTGGAATCCCAGCACGTTACTGCCCTTGGCATGATCTAGCAAGGGGCAGAAAAGATCATTTATGTGTTCATGAATTAAAGATCAAAACAATAAAGAGTATGCGGCGGTAGCCCCGGCCAGAGAGTATGGTCATCTGCATAAAGGCAGTCGTGCAGAAAGAATGGGCAAGACTCAAACGACTGCATTCTGTATGATTCCATATATGAGACATTCTGCAAAAGGCAAACTATAGAGACATAGAACAGATCAGTGGTTGCTAGGAGTTGGGAGACTGTAGAGACATAGAACAGATCAGTGGTTGCTAGGAGCTGGGAGAAGTGTTGATTACAAAAGGAGGAATTTTAGGGAGTGAAGGAACTGTTCCTTATCTTACTGTGGTGGTGGTTACATGGCTTTATGCATTTGTCAAAACTCATAGAACTGTATGTCCAAAAAAGAGTAATTTTACTGTGCATGAATTAAAGTGGAGAAGATGAAGGGATGCCATTTGTCATTTGATTATGGTTGTATGAAGTTAGGAAGAGGGTGAGTCTCAGCCAGGCTTTAATTTTTAAAATCTTGTTCTCAGGTTATATATACCTATATACCTTACCCATAAAGGAGTTTCTAAACATGCAGTTTAGATATTTTAGCTAATTTTAGGTATAAAAATAATATATGTATATGGAAAATTCTCAAAGAGTCCGGAAGGTTATACAACAAAAAGGAAAACTCTCTCCTCCCATCCCAAGCCCACTCACAGTCCCCAGATGTCCTCACTATTAGCAGTTCACTTTGTGTGTGTATTTGTGGCACTGTTCTGGGCCTACTTTTCCATGTAACTCATCTCAGCGATACCAACATATCAGTGCGTGTAGATCTACCTCATTCCTTGTACTGATTGCATTCTATTCTGATTTTGGCTCTACTTTGATTTATTTGACCAGTCCCCATTAATGGGTTCCAAATTGCCTGTACCAGGAACAAACTGGAAACAAGGTAGTAAGGAATGCTTGCATGCATTCAGCTGTGTGCACTTGTCTAAATATAGCTGCCCATGGGACATACTACAAATGCAACTCTTAGGCCGAAAGGCCTACGCAGTTTTAATTTTGCTATAGATAATGTCACACTGCCCTCTAGGGAGGTCACATAAATTTGTGATCCCACCAGGAAGCATATGGGAATTAAACATGCACTTAAAATTTCACGGGTAAAGTGTAGTTTGTTACTTAAGTCAAATCTGTCCCCACTTTCTGACAGCATGGATAGTAGGAGTTCATTTAAAAGATGAAAATAAGCAAATTATTTATACATTAATGAAGTCTGTATTCTTAGGTTTTTGTGAGTTAAAAATCTTGATTCTAAGGTTAATTTAGTTTGGGGGTAAAATAGTTTTTTTAACGAAAGAATTCATTTCACTTTCTCTGTATATTCCTTTTCACATTCTTTTGTTGTGGTAA
Organism: Kogia breviceps; assembly: GCF_026419965.1. Lineage (NCBI taxonomy): Eukaryota > Metazoa > Chordata > Mammalia > Artiodactyla > Physeteridae > Kogia > Kogia breviceps. The sequence goes on from NC_081323.1 coordinate 76,095,270, forward strand.
AGTACATATAACATAAAATTTGCCATTTTTAAGTGTACAGTTCAGTGGCGTTAAGTACGTTCACATTGTCGTACAACTGTCACCCCCATCCCTCTCCAGAACCTTTTCGTCTTCCCCAGCTGGAACTCTGTACCCATTAAGTAGTAACTCCCCATTCTCCCCTCCCCTCTGCCCCTGGCAACCACGTTCTACTTTCTTTCTCTGTGAATTTGACTAGTCTAGGTTTCCTTGTATGTTTTTTCTATGTTGAAAATGTCCTTGGAGGAAGGAAGAACGCATGGTGGAACTCACAAAGGTACACGTGAGAGCTCTCCTAGGAGTGCCGAAGTTACTCCCCTCACGCTTTGCTCCTGTGCTCGGAGTGCATGCTGGTGGCATGGAAAGTGGACATGTGGTATCCCAGGTTCTAGAGCAGTGCCTAGACAGTGTGCTCAAGGCGTGTTTGCTGAATGGATTGATGAATTTATGAAAACAGTGTACTACGCGACAACCTAAAGACCCTGAGATCTTCGTACCTCTGATTAAGCTCAAATTTTTGCATTTGTTATTCCATAGGAAATTGGCGTCTTCCAGTAACAGACCTCGAGAGGACAGCTGGTTAAAATCCTTATTTGTCCGGAAAGTTGATCCAAGGAAAGATGCTCACTCTAATCTCCTAGCCAAAAAGGAAACAAGCAGTCTGTACAAATTACAGTGTGAGTCATAGGTTTGCTATCTTCATAGTTGACTTTTTTCCCTTTGTTCATAAGTTTATCGTTGAATTTTCTTTTGTTTCAGTTCACAATGTTAAACCGGAATGCCTAGAAGCATACAACAAAATTTGGTGTGTATACCAAACTATCCTTTACTTGGGGAAAAATAATGATTTTAATATTTGTCAATTGCGCTAACCCTTGATAGCAGAGCGAGATCTTTCACACCTCTTCTTAAAGCTGAACATTGAGAGGCTCTTAAGTTGAGCTCTCTTGGGCATTACCAAGGGTGTTTTGATTTTAAGCGCTCATTCAGCTAACTTCTCACATAGGCTATCAGACTTCGGAATGTTACTGAACTCTTCAGGTTGGAAGGGACTTTGCAAGGCGGTCTATCTAGCCCAGCTACTCATCCAGTGCAGCCCTTCCTGACGCTATGCTTAAATATATTTCATATGCTCCATTTCTGGACAGCTTTGAGTGTTAGGAGTTAGAATTCACATCCCTGGGACCTCCACTGTGTCCAGTTTTATTCCTAAGTAATATTGCCACGTGAGAGCCCTGTATGGATTTCAGTAGAGCTGCCATTTCTTCCCAGGTCTTCCATCCGCCAGGATTCAGGTCCCTTCAGCAGATTTTCACATGACATGAAACCCATATATTCTTATAGAATTTGTAAACTTTAAGACCAAAGAGAATTAAGTGTGTTAGTTCTTAACAGAAATAGCATTTTAATGATGAGTTGTCCACAAATATAATTTAAAAGCTTTTTTTTAACCTTTCATATCTTTTGCTTTCATGAGAAAGCAAATGATTTTGTTACCAGAATCAGCATAACTTTCAGAAGCAAAACATCTTTTGTTTTTTTATTTTTGGAGGCGGTTCGTGAAATGTAACATTAGTGTTGTTTCTTGCTCCCCTTAGCACAGTTCTCTTTATTGTAGAAGTGTCCTAAAAACAAAACAAATGCTTTTTTCTAATTCTCTTCTCATAAAATGAAATTTTTCTGTATGCTGATGTTTCCATGGATTATCTTTCCTGTCCTTTTTTTTTTTTTTCACTTCATCTCCTATCTCAGATTCCTGGCTATCTATTCATGTTCTTTTTTTTTTTTTTTTTTTTTTTTTTGGCCGTACGCGGGCCTCTCACTGTTGTGGCCTCTCCCGTTGCGGAGCGCAGGCTCCGGACGCGCAGGCTCAGCGGCCATGGCTCACGGGCCCAGCCGCTCTGTGGCATGTGGGATCTTCCCAGACCGGGGCACGAACCTGTGTCCCCTGCATTGGCAGGCGGGCTCTCAACCACTGCGCCACCAGGGAAGCCCTGTATTCATGTTCTCACTTCAAACTCAATGTGTAGAATTACCCTGCTCTTCCACTTTCTCCATGTGTGACACTCACCATGGTTTTATTTGACTCTTTCCTTAGTTTTATGTGAGTAGCCAGTCACTAAGGGCTGTGCATTCTTCATTTGACGTGTATTTTGCTTCTCTTTGCTTGTTTCCCTCTCCAGGCCTGTTGAGGCCCATTTCCAAGTAGCCCTTTCTGACTGCCTTCCTGGGCTTGAAGCTGCCCCTGTACCTTCACCCCACCCTGCAGTCCATTACCCAAAAGTTTGTCAAATTGATCTGCTTGAGTTCTGTTTTTTCCTTCATCATGTTTGTTTTTCTTTTCCCTGAAACTTTCAGCAGCTCCCTGTTTCCAGCCTGGTTTTTAGGGGCCCAGATAATGAGGTTCTTCCCAACTCATCAAGTTCTGGGTACAAGTACTACCTACCTTACAGCCCCCATTCACCTGGCTCATCTGTGCAGGCTTCCATCTGCCACACTAACTCCAGTGCTGTGTGGTTTACTTCTTGCTCATGTCATGTGGCAAAAAGAAAACCCAATTCCATTTCCCTGACATAATCTGTCTTTCTCCACCCCCGATTTCCATCAATCCCATGTGTTTTCTGAACATTCATGGGTCGTACATCAGATACACTTAGTATCTGATCTTAATTTTAAAAGTAAATGCTACCCTTCAAAAAATTACGTGGATTGGTCATTGTACTGGGTCTTAAAGACATTTGAGTTTTCAGTTAGACATACAACCATTCAGAGCTTTTCTCTGTTAACTAGTCATATCCACCCAGTCCTAGTGCTTCAACATTGGGTGGTGATCAAAAGCTTAATATCACTTGATGTCAGCAAATAATCAGAACAGGTTCCATTTCTGACCCTTGATATCTTTTTGCATCCATTGTTGGATCTATATGGCACTTTTTCATCATAATTTTTCTATTCAAAAAGTGTGCAAATTTTAGCTTTTCTCTTGGAATGATGCAGTTATGCCTCTTCCCTTTGCCTTTCCCTGTCCATTAGAATCTGTAATGTGGGAAGGTTTCCGTGGAACCAGGCTCTGACACCTCTGTTAAATTAATACACTGCCAGGACCATGCGCGATCAATAGTGACAGACTGGGCGGTGTGTCCAGTGTGGGATTAGGTGCGGTACCTTTCACATCCTCTCAGCTGGTTGAATTGAGTAGAAACTAATTTATGCCTCATGTCATCTCTTTCATTTGGATTCCCCTGCCCCTTTGATGCCCTTCGGGATGGTTGGGGTCGGGGTTGCTTCCAGACTGTGTTGTGTCCCGGCCCCGTCGTCTTCCTTAAAGCCCACTCGTTCTCTGCTGCTGCTTCCTGTGCCTCCTGGGCCACTCCTGTCATCTACCCCGTCCTCCACATGACCTTCTTCCCTTTCTTCTCCCGCGTTCTTTTTCTGCTATTCCCGTTTCTCTCATCCTTCTTACCTTTGGAACCAGCAAAAGTTAGCTTTCATACACATCACCATTCCTAAGTATATACTTCTTTTTTTTTTTTTTCTGAAACAGCAAATAATAGACTCATAGTTCCTGGAATTTTCGGACCTTTGGCTCTTCTTTATCATTATTATCAATATACTTGAGTTACTTACCACTGTTGTAGATAGCTGGGGTATCAGTCACCTAAGCTTCTGATAAGTGGGACATGAGAGCACAACAGAATTCAGCCAGAAGGCTAATTCTGCATGTCTTTTTATCATAAACGTATTCTGAGGTCAGTTGTCAGAACACAGAGTAGATGACCTTTTCCTGTTACTGATCATGTGTTGTCCACCTGGTGTAATTTTGGTGGTTGTTTAATTAGTGTTGCTCTTTCTTCTCTTTAAGTCAAGAGGTGTTGCCAAAGATTCATGAAGATAAACATTACCCTTGTACTTTGGTGGGGACTTGGAACACGTGGTATGGCGAGCAGGATCAAGCTGGTAGGAAGCAGAAGTCTTTGGAATAAACACTTGTTCCTTAAGCCTTTACTGTCATTACTTAAATCATTTTTAACATAATGCTTGTTTTTATAAGCAATGCTTTTCAAGTCTCAGTCTAGTTTTATGGTTAAAGTAGTTTCTCCAGTAAATCACTGCAAAAACTCCTTTTTGATCATTTTTCATGTTTGAATCTATTATTGAAACTTTATGGTGTAACTTGAGCCAACACACATTACAGTTTTGTACTGTGTTAACACCATGCGTATCTAGAATATTTGCAAGGTAAGTATCGTGAAACTCTAAATGTATGTTATTGTTTAAAATATATTTCAGTTCACCTCTGGAGGTATGAAGGAGGTTATCCAGTCCTCACGGAGGTCATGAATAAACTCAAAGAAAATCAGGTAATGATTTTTGAAAAAGACTAATGATATAGTAGATGTTAGTACAGAATTAAATGACTTTTCTGTCATTATTTTTGTTAGTAAACTGTTAGTTTTCTGTAGTAAAAATTTTATTATTTGAACTCTTGAGGTTGTATTTAAACATAGAGTAGCCAGTTGTAATACTATTAAAATAATAGTTCTTATTGTAAAAGTCGGTTGTACTTTGATAAGCTGGAACTCTGAAACCGGTAAGTCAGTCGGGGTCACCTAACACACACCTGCTTCAGGAACTGCCAACCACATATGCTTCATCTTGGGCCGACTTTGCTCTTCTCCCCCTCCCTTCACGAATAGGTGTGTGTCAGTGGAGAATATTCTACCAGCCATACATTATTAGGAAAGAAAACCTTTTGTGTAGACTCCCCATCCATAGATAAATGACTTTTTTTTTTTTTTTTTTTTTTTTTGCCTGGTTGTGAGGCTTTTGGGATCTTAGTTCCCGATCAGGGATTGAACCCGCGCCCTCAGCAGTGAAAGCACGGAGTCCTAACCACTGGACCGCCAGGGAATTCCCAAGATAAATGGCTTTTTGATTATCTGATGTTTTGAGGTGTCCATGTCACCTGTCTCAATATGCTGTCAAACATGTGTTAGAAGAACCTAAAATCATAGGAAATTAAATTAGTTTACTTTGTCGTTTAAATAATTAGGATGACTATGTAATTTGATATCTAAACTTGGACACTTTTGAGAGTGAAAGGGAGTACTAATTAGTCATTATGCTGGTTCAACGAGATGTAAACTGGGACTGTCGTCTCAGGCCAACTGGACCCTATTATAATAGTATTCTATTGTGGGAGGGACATAAATGTTGCTAAAGTGGGCTTATATGTAAATCTTCTAATATTTATAATATAAATATTAGAAGATTTCACAAGCACCTTTGTTCACTCAAAGGAATTTGAGGAATTCCGTAAGGCGAGAAGCAACATGCTTCTCTCGAGGAAGAATCAGCTGCTGTTGGAGTTCAGTTTCTGGAATGAACCTGTCCCACGGTCAGGACCGAATATATATGAACTCAGGTCTTACCAGCTCCGAGTAAGTACTGAAATAGGAGTTAACTGTCCCCTTGTTCTTCTGTGCAGAAGGACACGCACCCCTGATGCTGAGTGGACAGCAGACACTGAGCGAATGTTCTGTGATGTGTGTTTGGCTCGTTTTCTCCCCTGTCCAGTTCTTCTCCTCTTGTTTCCTTTTTTTAAACCTTCCTTCTTTCTCCTTCTTTCTCTTTGCTAAGCTCATTTGTTTTTTGTAGCCTTACACATAAGAGGAAAGACCTAACATGCAGGACCAGCTACATTATATAGCATCTATTGTCATTGAACTAGAGCAGCTAATAAGCATGTGACTATTGAATACATTATACAGCACTGCAAGACAAAAGGGGAATAATATTTGTACGACTTTCTAGATATTTCCCTACTTAGGTGACCACTAAAAAGAAAGGCCCAGGTGGCAACATAGTTAAAGTGAAAAAGTATCAGTAGATCTTGGTGGTCTAATACTCAGTATTATACTGGAAAAAAATCCAAGTGATGTCCTTGTTAGGTTTACTTAAATTGAATTATTTAAAAATTTCACGATAAAGTCTGAATAGGTGCCAACAATTTAATCATCGTGGGCCTAACTATGGTTTTCATAACTATAATTGTATGACTTAATTAACTTTCACTTTGTGTGTATGTTGTCTTCTTAGATGAATATTACTTCCCCTGTGGGATAGGTATGAACACAGTGAATAATACTATTTTGTTACTTTTTTTAATCTGTTAGATCTCACATTATTAAAAGTTAATTTTTAAGTTAGTCTTGTCATTGGGTGTTTTTTATACTGTTAGTTCCATATTTTTTCACAGAAGAACTAACAAACCAAATCCAAATCTCTTTTCAGCCAGGAACTATGATTGAATGGGGCAATTACTGGTGAGTATTTTACCAAATGATGAGTTTGTTAAGTTTTATAAATAGATTCTTTTAGGCCATAGTGTTACTTCTAGAAATAAAATTTGGGATTAGTGCCATGATTTGATACTATACTGTTGTTTTGTTTGACGTATTTGTATTATGAAATTTTTCAAACATATACAAAACTAGAGAGAATAATACCACAGATCTCCCTTCCATACCCGTTACTTAGCTTCAGTAATTATCAACACGTGGCCAGTCTTGCTTAGGTCTAAATCCTCCAACCCAGAGTATTTGGAAGTAAATCTCAGACAACATAAAATTTCATCTATAAATATTTTAGTATATATCTCCAAGAGATAAAGACTTTAAAAAAAAAAAAAAAAAAGCCCCCAGTGTCACATGACGTTATTTCATATTCTTCTTGGATGTTATCTTTTCTGAAATGTTGCTTTTGTCACATAAACAGAGCACCACAATGATACAGTTGCTTCTTTTATTTTCTTCTTAGTTTAGCAAAATACGAATTTTTCTTCAAACTGATCTATAGATTCAACAGAATCCCAATCAAAATCCCAGCAGGCTTTAGAAATGCAAGGGACCCAGAATAGCTGAAACAACCTTGAAAAAGAGGAACAAAGTTGCAGGACTCACAGTTTTCAATTTCAAAACTGACTGCAAAGCTAGAATAATCAGGACAGTATGGTACTGGCATACGGACAGGCATATAGATCAATGGGATAGAATTGAAAGATAAGAAATAAATTCTCAAGCATGTGAGCAATTGGTTTTTGACAGATGTACCAAAGCAGTTCAATGGGGACAGATGGTCTTTTCATCACAGTGTCCTCAGACAACTGGGTATCCTTGCAAAAAGATGAATTTAGACCCCTGCCTCACATTGTATTAAAAAAAACTAACCGAAAATGAATTGTAGACCTAGATGTAAGAGCTAAAGTACAACACTTTCAGAAGAAGACATAAGAGAAAATCTTCGTGACCTAGGGTTTGGCAAAGAGTTCTTACATAAACACCAAAATCACAATCCACAAAAGAAAAAAAATGGTAAATTATAATTCATCAAAATTAAAACCTTTTGTAATTCAAAGGATACAGTTTTAAAAATTAAAAGACGGGTCACAGACTAGGAGAAAATTTTGCAATCACATATCTGATAAAGGACTTGTATCCTGAATATATGAAGAAATCATACAACTCAATCACGAGAAGATAAATAACCCAATTAAAAAATGGGCAAAGGACTTGAATAGACAGTTCTCCAAAGATACACAAATAGCCAAAAAACATGAAAAGATGGTCAGCATCACTAATCATAAGATAAATGCAAATCAAAACTACAATTATTTTCCATTCATCTCACACCCTTTAAGAAGGCCATTATCAAAAGAACAGAAAATAGCAAGTGTTGGCAAGATACAGAGAAATTGGAACCCTTGTGTACTGTAGGTAGGAATATAAAATGGGGCAGTCATCATGGAAAACAGTACAGAGGTTCTTCAAAACATTGAAAATAGCATTACTCTCTGACCCAGCAACCCTACTTCTGGGTATATATTCAGAAGAATTCAAAGCAGCATCTCAAAGAGATGTTGCACACCCATGTTCATCACAGCATTATTCACAGTAAGTAAGAGGTGGAAGCAACCCAAATATCCATCAACAGATGAATGAATAAAAATGTGGCATATATATATAATGGAATATTAATGCAGCCTTTAAAAAGAAGGAAATCCTGCCACATGCAGGGTGAACCTTGAGAACATTACGCTAAGAAAAATAAGCCAGTCACAAAAGGACAAATACTGTATGATTCCACTAATACAAAGTTTCTAAAGTAGTAAAAACCATAGACACAGAAAATGAAAAGGTGGTTGCCAGGGGCTAGGTGCAGGGGAGTTGGTGTTTAGTGGGTATAATTTCAGTTTTGCAAGATGAAAATGTTCTGGCGATCTGTTGCACAACAACGTGAATAGACTTGGCCCTACTGGCCTGCACAGTTGAAAATGGTTGAGATAAATGTATTGTTAGGTGCTTTTTACCACAATAAAAAATAAAATCATAAAATAAATTTGGAAAAATAAATTTAATGGGCAAAGAATTTGAATAGACATTTCTTCAGAGGAGCTCTATGAATGCCTAAAAAGCTGCTCAACATCCTTAGTCAGTATGGAAATGCAAAGTAAAAGCACAGTGAGATAGTACTTCATACCCAGTAGGATGGCTATAATTAAAAAGACGGAATAACATGTTGATGAGGTTGTCAATGAATTGGTATCTTTACACATTTCTGGTGAGAATGTAAAGTGGTACAGCCACTCTGGAAAAGGAAAACCATGACTTTTTACTTACTTTCAATTTATATATAGTCTCTTTTTTTTCAGTTATAAAATTTCTTGCTTTGGGCTAGATAATTTCTAAGATCTACCTCCAAAAAACAGTTCTGGGATCTCTTTTTCTAATGAATCTTTTCTTCTTAGGTCATCAAAGGCTAAATAATGCAAGGTAGAATTCCTTTTCATTTGAAAACTAAGAAATATGTATTTGATTGTATACTATTATTGTAGACATCATTTTATTAAGGAATTGGGGGGTAGGGTGGATGCTATAAGTGTAGTAATTTAGTTGCCCACAGAATAGGATCACCTAGTTCTATGTTGCCGTATTACTCGTTGAGACTTGCCCACCATGGAATCCACAAGGAAGGAACTGAGGTTATTCTTCAGTTATTTTAAAAATTATTTATAAAGCCAGTTCAGCATTCAGTTTATATTTTGGCACATAGGTAACTAAGGTGGTGATCTCCTCTTCACCACATGCTTCTGACTATTTCCAGGCGAAGGCAAGTTATGTTTTCTTTGCCTACTGAGAAAGTGAATGAGAAAAATTCAGAGTGAAATGAACAGTCCTGAATATTTATCACTGTCAATGAAACTGAGGGTTTTCCCCCTTAGGGTTAGAATGCACATTAAAGTGATTTGCTTAATTTCAGTAATTTACAAATCAGATTGGTAATTTTTGTGAAGACTATGATCACTTAACACTACATGGAAGGTTAAAGAAATTAACATCAGTTGGAGGTAGCCCATGGGGGCATTAGCAAGAGATCCCTCCTGTTCCCCTAAAGAACCTGAAAGCATGGGTCACCTTCGTGGAGTTGAGCACGTGGTGAACGAGAGCCAAGATGTACAAAGTGACCTTGAGGAGACTGGCTTCCTCACTGCCACCACAGGCTGCCCTTGCTCTGATTCCACGCCCCGTTTTGAGATGTTCTAATTCAGTTACTATGAAGTTTGCCTCTAAGAAGAGAATGCGTTGGTCAAGCCGACTCACTTATCTTTCTCTCACTGTGGATATTAGTGGATTGAATCCTTGTTCATAGTCTCCAGCTCTTTTAAATGAATTAGAATGAATCCATCTTCCCAAGTCCTGTCCACTCTGGGACCCTAATATGACTGAGACATCAGGCCAAGCCTGGGAAGTGTTGATATAAATTGACTGGGTAACTGGGGTGTGGAGTCTCTTGAGAGACTCTACCTGTGGCCTTCCTACATCACTTGAAGCTGCTTCCTTCATTTTCAACTTTGATTCTAGAAAACTGCTTTAAGAAATCATACATTTTAAAAACTTGTTCAGGATTTCAAGTGCATCACTAAATATAATAATAAAGTACTGGTGCAGACACAAAAGAAGGTGTTTAAAAAGCTGATACCTTTTGCAGCAGGGAATCTTAAAAAGCAAAGTTTAAGGCAAGTGCCAATTTTTAACCAATTTAATCACAATTTCATGTTATACACATAGACACGTGTATCCACACATGATGCATACATAATGAATGCCATTTGGTACTCATTTTCCTAACGGTTTGCTGAGGTAAGTGGGGAGAAAAGGAGGCAGCTTCAGTGTTGGCAGTGACAGTGAACTGCCAGGAAGCTCACGTCCATGGTTCTTCCATATGCTGTCCAAGGGGTCGCAGAATTCGACACCCGCCCTCGGCCATAGATCACAGAGCTTGCGCGTTTCTCAGCTCACTGTGTGCAGCTGCTTTGTAGGTGCGGTGCACTTCCTTCCTCTCTGTTTTAAGCCCCGTTCTCGAGACAGGGTCCCTGTCTCCCTTGGAGTACAGTGCCTGTGGCACCGTGGGGTTCTCGGATCGAGAATTCCCTCACTTGCAGTGTGCTCTTGGAAAGCAGTATTTTTTTAAGTTGACAGGTCCTACCCTCTGCCAGTTTTCTAGACTTTAAGTTAAGAATCAGCAGCGCAACCAGATATCCTCACGTTGTTTTTATTTTTTATTTTTTTAAATTTATTTATTTTGGCTGTGCCGGGTCTTAGTTGCGGCATGTGGACTCTTAGTTGCAGCATGCATGCGGGATCTAGTTCCCCAACCAGGGATCGAACCTGGGCCCCCTGCATCGGGAACGCAGGGTCTTACCTACTGGACCACCGGGGAAGTCCCATGTTGTTTTTATTTTAATAGTTATGAATAATTACTGCCCACTTTTCACAAAAATGACTGCTGTAGCTACAGAAAGGTACATTTACATCTTATGTACATTAAAATAACTTTAGAATGCATTCTGAACAACTTGCGCTGAGGATGGGGGGAACCCACTGATACTTTTTAACATACCTGATTCAGTATCTGAACATTGTTTTTTTTCTTAACAGGGCTCGTGCAATTCGCTTCAGACAGGACAGTAACGAAGCAGTTGGAGGATTCTTCTCCCAGATTGGGCAGCTATATATGGTGCATCATCTTTGGGGTATGTTTTTTTCCCTTCATTTTTGTATTCCTGGGATTTCAGAGTTCATTACTAACTAACTTGTCCTAGCAGTAAATCGTGTCTCAAGTCAGGAAACTTAAACACTGCAGCTGACCCAAATGTCCCAGATGGAACGTAGGTGCTGGGCTGCCCGGAACAAGAGGTCAATAGTGAAGGGTCCACAGGTGTGCGGCACGCCAGTGCACTGGTGACAGTGAGAGTGGGGCGAGAGAGGTGAGGCAGCAGCCCCGGGTGAGGGGAGATGATAGAGCTGCCCCCGGCTCCCTCAGGGACGGTCCCGCATTCCATGCAGTAGAGGGGCCCACACGCGCACCCACCCCCTGCCTCGGGTCTGACTCCACTGTCCCAGGGGCCCTTCTCTGCCTTTTCCATCCCCGCCCACTTTGGTTTGGTACCATCTTTGGTGTCTTTCAGGGCCTGACTCAGATGTTCCCCTTTGTCCCCAAGGGAATGTCGCTGTCCTCTGAGCCCCCAGAGCCCAATACTGTGTGTGTGGTCACAGTCATGGCTGTTTGTGTCTGTCTCCCTGCTGAACAGGAACCGGGTCTCAGCAGTAGCTTGGTTCATTCTGGGCACATTTGTAAATGGTTATTAAAGTTAAAGAGATGAAAAGCATGACTTTTTCCAAACCTTATTAATTTGCTGAGGTGTTGGTTTGCCCTGTTTGGTCCACCAAGTGCTGCGGAGTCACGTGCCTGCTGGGTTAGCAGGAGGCTCAGAGACCGATGACAGGTCTGCTGAGCGGGAAAGCAAACCTGAGTGACAGGCCACCAGGCCGTGCTGAGTGGTGAGTGACGCAGGGAGTTGCAGTTGGGGTCCTCCTCGTCAGGAGTGTATATCGGGTTATAAAGGGGTACAAAGCTGTGAATTGGGGGAAAACCAGTGAAAGGTGGAATACGAGCTAGACTTCAGCATCTAGGTAGGACTGGAGAGGAGGTGGGAAGGAGGGGCTGGAACAGCAGTGGAGACACGGGAAATTATAAAAAGTGCTCAGGAAACTACAAATAGTGCCAATGGGCTAAACGGTAAGATACCTGCCGGGGACCTGGGTCTAAATGGGTGAGTTGAGGCAAGAAAAGTCATTTTCACATTGTGCCCCTGGAACCTTTCCCTGAAACCCTCCGCGTCTGGGGAGGAGACCCCACTCCAAGTCCCCGCCAGCCACTGCTTACCTAAGCCACACACACTGGGCTTCCCCGGCATTTAAAAGATTGAAATCTGCACCAAATGATTAGAGGCCACCAGTAACCCTCAGCTCCCGGAATGTCGGGGCCAGTGGTGTTCCTGGGAGCTGTTTTCTAGCCAGCGGAGATTTGACCTCCTAAGGATCAGAGTTTTCAAATGGAGTAGATTTGCAAACAGATCTTTAAAAGATGTGTTCTGTGTCCCTGCCTTTTGATTATACTAAGTGTAATTTAACCTTTATGGGTTCAAGGTGGGAGTGAAGTCATTTTTATCATTTTTTAGTGCATGATCTGTCCAGAGGATATGAACTGTAAAGACAGACCCCTCCCCTTCCCCAGCCTGTAGGGGCCTCTGAGGGCGGCTTCTGTAGTGAGTGAGCGCGGAGATGGATGGGTCAGGACCCACGTGCTTTGGTGCACAGGCAGAGGTCAGGCACATGTCTACTCTGAGGCCCCGCCCTTCTCCACCTTCCTTTTTGTCTTGAGTCTGTGTCCCAAATGTCCACTGCCCACTTCCTACTTTATAGGAAAAAGTCTTGAGATGTGCAGAGATGAATTCTCAGTTGTCTGCCCCCAGAACTTACCCTCACTTTTCCATCTTTTTTAGAGAAAGAGAACCAACATTTATCAAGCACCTCCAGTGTGTTGGTTATTCATGCACCATTCCCTTTAATCCTTACAGCCACACACCACAAATGAGAGACCTGTGACTCACGGGTGATGAATAAACCACCCAGGACCCACAGCTGTTCAGGAGCTGAGCCAGGCTCAGACGTCAGCAAGTCTGGCTTCAAAGCAGGCCTTCCTGCCAGCACAGCCCCCCTTCCTGTTACCCTTGCACGTGATGCCATCCCTCCCCCACCTCCTCAAGGCCTCGCTGCAGCCACGGCTCCTCCATTACCCCATGTGTGGCCTCCTTCCCTTAGTATCTGAATGGGCTCAGTGCCTCCCATCTTTAAAAGCCTCCCCAAACCCAAAGGTACATTGACAGATGAACAAAATGTGGTTTGTTCAAATTCATAGAAACAATGTAGAGTAAAGCGTATCGGGTTGGGAGAAGAGGGGATGGGAAGATATTGTTCAATGGGTAATGGTGGCACAACGTGAATGTACTTAATGCCACTGAACTACACATTTAAAAATAGTTAAAATAGTCAATTTTGTTATGTATATTTTACCACTCCAATTATTTTTTTAATTAAGAAAATTTGTGAAAGAACACAGGCCTCTCCAACCTGTGTTTGTTCCCTGAGGGGGGGCCGGGGGGGGCAAGGCGTCACCACATGGTACCCTAGGTGTGCACCTGACCCCGGTGAGGACACTGCTGCTTGTCACATGAATGTGGTGAGAGGTAAAAGATTTTGTTTTCCTTCTGTTTTTCAGCATCTTCAGTATTTTATGTAATAAATTTATACTCCATTACTAGTGGAGGGAACTTTTGTCTTTAGATGGTCAAATTGCCAGGCCTGCAAGGTTAGGTCTTCTCATAGGGAGAACGAAGCCCCAAAACAGAAACTAGAACTGAGGAGGGAGCCCTGGGTGATGTCTTAGTCACGACTGACACCGTGTCCAGATGCCTAGGAGGCATTTCCCTGGTCACTGGTTGGAAGGATCTTGCCCGGGTTGGGAATCAGAGACCAAGGCACGTGGGTGAGATATCCGAACTGTACCCCAAGGACTCTGACCCTTGGCCCGTGCTCTTCCCTCCACCTGGAGCACCTTTCCCTCCTGTTCCCGCGTGTCGATGATGAAATGGCCTTTTCAACCTTGAAGACCCACTTTGTCAGATCACAGCTTCCAGGCAGCTCTCCCTGGTCAGCTGTGTTCTCCCTGTTGAGTCTCTTTGTTCTCCACTGCCTTGAGTACAGTCTCACCCAGATCACTGCAGTGCTTTATAAATGCTGAGAAAAATGGAATCTAATATTGCTTATCCATAGTCTGACAGTGTGTGGGTACAGATTTAACATATATCGAGGAAGTTCACTTGGTTTGTAAAGGCACGTCTTGAATCCGCTAGACTGAGCCTTGAGAGCGGGTGTTTTGCGTCTCCCACGAGGCCTAACGGTTTTGCTCAGAATAGCCACCGCACCGTCATTCCAGCTTAGTACTGAGTTCCCAAAGTATACGTGGTCCCTGACTTACGACGGCTCAACTTAGAATTTTCCAAATTTACGACGGTGCAAAAGTGATCCACGTTTAGTAGAAAGTGTACTTCACATTTTGAATTTTGCTCTTTTCCCGGGCTTTCGATACATTCTCTCGTGATGCTGGCCAGTGGCAGCCGCAGCTCCCGCTCAGCTACACGATCACGAGGGTGAACAACCAATACACTTAAAACTATTCTGTTTTTTACTTTTAGTGCAGTATTCAGTAAGTTACATGAGATAGTCAACACTTTATTATGAAATAAGCTCTGCGTCAGATGATTTTGCCCAACTACAGGCTAATGTGAGTGTTCTGACGTTTAAGCTAAGCTAGGCTAAGCTAGGATATTCCAGTAGGTTAGGTGTATTGAATGCATTTTTGACTTACGATATTTTCGGCCTACAGTGGGTTTATTGGGATGTAACCCCGTCATAAGTTGAGGAAGGTCTGTAGGCTCTTTGAGAAAACAAGGAGTGCAGCAGAATCAACACTTAATGGATACACAGTTGACCCCTAAACAACACAGGTTTGAACTGCTGGGGTCCACTTACATGCAGATCTTTTTCAGTAAATACACACAGTACTGTATGACCTATGGTTGGTCAAATCCAGGAGTACAGAACCATGGATACAGAGGGCCGGCTATGGGATTTGAGCACCTGTGGATTTTGGTATTCACAGCGGATCCTGGAACCAGTCTCCCACTGTACTAGTGGAATTATGTTTGGTTTAAGTCTTAATTCTTCTGTGTGGCTATTTTTAAGCTTACAAGGATCTTCAGACCAGGGAAGATATACGGAATGCAGCATGGCATAAACACGGCTGGGAAGAGCTGGTATATTATACAGGTAATACCTTAATAGACATAAAACATTTCATTCTTCTCATCTCATTGTTTTAATGTTCTTTCACCCTGAAGCTAATATGTATTTTTTTAAAAAAATAGTACCTTGCTCTAGGATTGTGAATTGTAAGGTTGAGGGAATGGAGAAATAGTCATATTTTTCTTTGACAGTTACAGGACATTTTTTCAATAGAGAATATTCATTCTTTCAAGTATATATGTTGTCTGGTACAGTTCTCAGATCTCCGTGTGTTGTAAATTTTACATCATTACCCTTTTTGTACATTTCTGTATTCTCTGAAGATTTATTATACAAGTAAATTTTTTTCTAAGCTTTTCCTTTCTCATCAAAATTGTCCATTCCCCAAAGCATTACAATTTAATACAGCAATTAAAAAGTAATTTTGAAAATTAAGTTGGTATTTAGACTTTCCATATGTACATGTGTACATATGTGTACACCTATACATGTATGTATACCCATACATATACACACACACACACAAAATGAAATCCTAGTTGCTTGATTTTTAGAAGAAAACAACCAGGCTGAATACCACCCAATGACACCAATGCAGGTACGACCTATGTTGCATGTCAGTTACATTTAAGCCCATATCCTACCAGGAAGATCAAAGAGTAATTTGTTCTGGAAAATAACTATTATCTTGTCTTTTAATTCAAAAAAATCATATAACTGTATGTGGCTTTGCTGTTTATTCTTACATTTCCATCAGTTCCCAAAGATGTGTTTTACTTAGCACTGACAGTTCTACAAGTAGTGTATTTGTTCCTTTATACAGGATACAGTCAAATTATTTGAAGTTATATAAATTTTAATTCAGTTGAAAGAACCTTCTGAGAAAGCACCATTTTTCTCACAATATGGACTTCCCTAATTTCCTACAAATGAAACACATTTCCGACAGAATGTTTAAGTATCTTATAGGATGTCAGCTGATCTGTCATTAGCTTGTGTATTTCTTCCCCTGAGATCAGTCCTAAATATTCCAGTACTCTATTCTGATTTCAAGCAGCATGTCTTCTGAATATACTTAGCAACCTATTTGTTAATGTATATTTACTGCAGTCTGTTTAGAAAAGAACAAGACCAGTAATCTTGATGTTGGTTTTCAGTCCCACTTATTCAGGAAATGGAATCCAGAATCATGATCCCACAGAAGACTTCACCCCTTCAGTAAAGCTACAGAATTTCGATGTGCCTACATAAATTTATGTGACAAGTACTTGTCATAAATTAATTTGAACTGTACATCAAGTGAAAAGAAACACTGAAGTGTAAACTGCTGTATATAGCTTGTAAGAGACCTCTTTTCTTTAAAATTTACAAAATCACAAGAAAGTAAACTATTACAGTTTGGCTGATTGTAGCAGTGCTCTGTAGTCCTCTGAAACATCCCTGTATTTGTCAAATATACCTTACAATACTGGGCCACCTCTCCCCACCCTCCAGGAAAAGAGGGCCCAAATTAAAATTGGAATCGTCTCCAAATAAGAATCCAGCCATGAAAAAAAGTTAGCCATTTCTTTATAAAAAGCAAATCTGTTTTATAATTACAGATTTTTAGACAAATTTCTTGTATCAGGAAGAAATATAAATTTTGTCATGTTTCTGTAACATTTTTCTGAGTCTCAGACTAGGAACAAATTATAAGTGTACCCAATACCTGAAAATGTTTTACTTCACTCTCATTTTTAATGTCAGCATAGTAAACAGTGTATCATTACTGAGCTGGAAGTGGTTGATCGGTAATTCAGTCTCCACATTGTGTATCGTGATATCTTTATATGAGAGGAAAAAATGGCTTGAACCTGTGTATCATGTGACTTTGAAATGAACACCTTGAATAGCACTAATTTTTATTTGTAATATTTTTCTATAACAAAACGAGTAGCACTAGGAAAAGAGGTTTTATTTTGTAAACAATCATCTGTGACCTCAGACATTCTCTGGTTAATATTTTAGTAAGCTCACGGACGATTTTTCCAAGATCATGTGTGAGAGGTGGTGCATGTTGAGATGTAAATTGGCATCAAGCTGCATACTGTGTCTAGCTCTGATTTCATTTTTTAATATAGTGTGCCAATTTTGTGACTGTAATCATGTGAAAGTCCAGTTGAAATGAAAAATTATGTCTGACCCCCAGATCAAAGAATTTATGTTAAAGTGTGAATAAAAATCTCATGTCAAATGTCAAGCTTTTACATGAGAATGGTTTTCTCCAAGAACATATAAAAGTCAATAAAATCCTCTTAATTTTCACATATTACATGTTTGCGATCTTTTTTTAATGACTGGTGCTGAGAATGACCCTGTCACTCTTGAAAGATAGCTTGTCCCAGTTCAATGGGCATATGTGCGTCTACAGAGTAAAATATTAAATAGGCTCATCAGCTGCTCCTTATGGCCACTTGGTAGGTGTTATGAGGAATGGGTGTTTGGGTACCAGTGCATGATGGCCTGATGTTTGGGCGCTGGGACTGCCAGTGGAGGAACAGGCTGTGCTCCTTGATGGGGTACTTACCCCTCCTGGGTGTTGGGTTCCTTAACCTATAAAATGGGGAGGTTGAATCCAATAGCCTTTAAGGTCCCTTCAGCTCTGAATTTCTGTAACTGGCTCTTCATGGTGGCACAGGAAGCAGTGGGAGAGAGAGGGTATATCAAGCTGTGACACAGAAAACCTGCAGTTTAGCACCAGCTACTCTACTGATTAGATGCTCTGAGCATGTTTGCAGCATGTGAATGAAAACTACATGAAACTGCTTTCTAAACTACTTAAAAATGGTAGAATTACTATTACTAGTAAAGGTAATCTAGCTATTCAGAACTGAAAAAGCATTGCTGGGAACAGGGAATTTTCACTTACAAAATTGCGTGGACTTGTAAATGAAACAAACCCTGCAGAGGTCAGGAATCTTCTATCATACACTGGTGTATCCGGGTCCAGAGAAACAGAACCAATAGGATATCTAGATATAGGTATATTTAGGGGGGGTGAGGAAGGGGAAGACCGGGAGTTGGGGATTAGCAGAGGCAAACTGTTATATATAGGATGGCTAAACAACCAAGTCCTACTGTGTAGCACAGGGAACTATATTCAACATCCTGTGACAAAACATAATGAAAAGAATATGAAAAAATATACATATATGTATAAATGAGTCACTGCTGTACAGAAGAAATTAACACAACGTTGTAAATCAACTACACTTCAATAAATTTTTTTAAAGATATATTTAAGAGGAGATTTGTTATAGGAATTGGCTCATGCCATTATGGAAGCCAAAAAGTCCCATAGCCTGCTGTCTGCCAGTTGGAGAACCAAGAAACCCAAAGGTAAGATTCTGTCCAAGTCCAAAGGCCTGAGAATCAGGGGGAACTGATGGTGTAACTCCCAGCCCGAGGTCAAAGGCCCAAGAACCAGAAGCTCCAGTATCAGAGCAAAAGATGGGCTTCCTACCTCAAAAAGACAGTGAATTTGCCCTGCCTTCACCTTTTGGTTCCATTCATGTCCCTGACGGATGGGGTGATGTCCACCCACATTGGGGAGGGTAATGCGCTTTACCCAGTCTATTGAATCACATGCTAATCTCTTCCAGGAAAACCCTCACAGACACACCCAGAGATAAGGTTTTACCATCTGAGCATCCCTTAGGCCAGTCAAGTTGACACATAAAATTAACCATCACGCTGGGCTCAAGAGCTTCCCCAAACTGCCTCATGCACCTGACTCCCCGTCCACGGGCCATTCAATATCTGGTGAGAACCAGAGTGTCCAGGTGCCAAACAGAATATGAAAGGATGACATTTTCTTTTAGAAATAGTTCACTTCTCTCTTTCGAAAGTCTTGCTTTCTCTTCAGAAAAGCATAGAGGGGACTTCCCTGGTGGTCCAGTGGTAGAGAATCCACCTTCCGATGCAGGGGACGGGGGTGCAATCCCCAGTCAGGGAACTAAGATCCCACATGCTGCAGGGCAACTAAGGTCACGTGCCTCAACTAGAGAGCCCGCGTGCCGCAACTAAGACCCGACGCAGCCAAAAATAATAAAAATAAACAAATTAATTAAATAAGTATTTAAAAAGAAAGAAAGAAAAGCGTAGAGCAATAAACCGACTCTAAAACGGAGTTCGGGACTTCCCTGGTGGCGCAGCAGTTGAGAATCTGCCTGGCAATGAGGGGGACACGGGTTCAATCCCTGGTCTGGGAGGATCCCACATGCCTCACAGCAGCTAAGCCAGTGTGCCACAACTACTGAGGCTGCACTCTACAGTCCGTGAGCCACAACTACTGAACCCATGTGCCACAACTGCTGAAGCCCGCACGCCTAGAGCCTGTGCTCTGCAACAGAAGCCACCGCAATGAGAAGCCCGCGCACTGCAACGAAGAGTAGGCCCCTCTCGCCGCAACTAGAGAAAGCCTGTCTGCAGCAAAAAAGACCCAATGCAGCCAAACATAAATACATAAAATAAATAAATTTTAAAAAATAAAAAATAACATCAGCTCATATAGTGAAAAAATAAAATAAAATAGTTCAGAATACACCCTCCTCTAGAGTCCTGAGGAATTTCTGTCCTAATTAAATCATTGGGTTTCACAAGGCAGCAAAAAAGCCCCACACTGGGCTTTCGTCTTCATTCAACTCAACAAACGTTGAGCTTCTGTTATGTGCCAAGCACCAGGCACTTGGAATAACATGAACAAAACATGATCCCTGCCCTTGCGAAGCTTACAGTCCAGTGAGAGGAGACTGGAAATTAAAATAAAAAACCCTGTAAGTTACATGGTATGGTAGAAGTTGATAAATGCTGTAGTGGAAGAAGGTAGAATGGGTAATGGAGTTCAGGAATCTGAGGGGGCGCTGGGAGGGGAGGTACATAACATTATATACGTTTGATCAGAGTTGGCCTTTCTGAAAAGCTGAGATTTAAAATTGAAGGAGCTGGGCTTCCCTGGTGGCGCAGTGGTTGAGAATCCGCCTGCCAGTGCAGAGAACACAGGTTCGAGCCTTGGTCGGGGAAGATCCCACATGCCGCAGAACAACAAAGCCCGTGCACCACAACTACTGAGCCTGCGCTCTACAGCCTGCGAGCCACAACTACTGAGCCCACGTGCCACAACTACTGAAGCCTGCATGCCTAGAGCCCATGCTCCGCAACAAGAGAAGCCACCACAATGAGAAGCCCGCGCACCACAACGAAGAGTAGCCCCACTCTCTGCAACTAGAGAAAGCCAGCGTACAGCAATGAAGACCCAATGCAGCCAAAAATAGATAAATAAATTTTTTTTTAAAAATGAAACCACTTGTATTTTTTGCAAAACAGGTCTTCCATCGTAGGAAGTAAACTTTTATCTACTGTATTAATATATGTTAACACTTGTGATCACAGTTCAGGGTGGATTCTCTCGGCCCCAGTAAATTGTTAACACTCTAGTAATGCATAAGATAAGGAATGCTGTGGAAATCATTGGCCTGGGTTCCAGCTCTGAATGTGACCTCGTAGCAGTCATTAACTTCTCTGAGCTTGTTTCCTTTCTGTTAAAAATAGGGCAGTGATATCTGACCTCAGGGCTATGAGAATCACATGAGGAACATGTGAAAACACCTTGGAAAATGTGAAAATAAGCAGTGTGACTTGTGGTCAGATCACTCCCCAAGTTTTCTGAACCTGATCATAAAGATTCTGAGGGTCACAGAGGCAAAAGCCACCATGCCGTGCCGTCAGTTACTGAGGCCGACCACTTCAATCTCTGGAATCTCTTGCTATACTCCTGCCCCAGGTCTAGAATGCTGTCCCCTGCTCTTGGAATGGCAGCCAGATGGGCCTCCCTACATGTCATGGAGAGACACTTGTCTCCACTGGAAGAGACAGTGAGAACCCAATTCTCAATTTTTTTCTTTTTACATAACCCAGTGCTCATAAACAGAATGAAAAATGGTGGGTGTCACAAGGATAGGAAGCCACATAACACTAGCACTGCTTTCTGAATCCTGTCCTGGTGTCACCATATACATAACTCCTGGGAGAGCCTTTCGGTGCTGTTTCCAGTGAGTCCAGAATTAGAAAAGCATGAAAGAGGTTAGCACAGTTCTCGGGACTGTGCTAACTCACCCCTCTGACTCAACAAAGAAGGGACTGTGCCTGCTGCTTTTGTGCAGCTTGTGAGAGCTGGGCAGCCTGGGGGCCAGAGGAGGGGCTGTATAATTGGTATAAAAGGTTTTCTGTGGGTATCATGATTCCTCAGCAGATCAGACTCCTCTGAGCCAAATTTAGCATGCACCGCCCCCCGTTCAGGCTGCTGCCCAGTGGAGGGCAGGCTCTGAAGGCCAGGCAGTTAGAACAGAAGGAACAGAATGGTGGCTTTTGCCTCTGTGACCCTCAGAATCTTTATGATCAGGTTCAGAAAACTTGGGGAGTGATCTGACCACAAGTCACACTGCTTATTTTCACATTTTCCAAGGTGTTTTCACATGTTCCTCATGTGATTCTCATAGTCCTGAGGTCAGATATCACTGCCCTATTTTTAACAGAAAGGAAACAAGCTCAGAGAAGTGAACCTGCCCACCCGGCTTGCTCCAGCTTATGCACACAGGGTGGTAGCAGAGGCTGAAACACTTTGAAGCACCCTTCACAGGCCTGGCATGCCTGGCCCGGCCAACTTTGCACCTCTGAGAGTGCCAACACCGCAAAACAGCTTCGAAGAGAGCTGCCAGCAAGCACTCACAGTTATGAAACAACTGCCTTGCTGTCTGGGGTCTTGGTTAAAGGTTGCCAAACTTATTTCATGGCTCTCCTACAGAAACTTTGATCTGGAAGGAAGCTTGATTCACCTAATTTGATTATTTGGCTAAATAATTATCTGACAATTTGGCCAAATTTGATTATTTGGTTAAAATATAAATTTTTCAAATAACTCCCAATGTTAAACCCTTCCGGCCTTTTCTACTTAATTATCCAATAGTATCCACTCATGGCCTGCCTCTTCCTAAACCTGTGTCTCTGTCTTCCCCCCAACTTTCCCACCAGGGAGAGAATATAATCTCCTACTTTCAAAGCATGTTCTGAAATGTCCCTTTCAAGGCGCTACTCAGAATAAATATGAACCTGGGCTTTCAGGTCCTCCCAAGCCCTCTGTAAGAGACAGAAATGGTTCATATATGTTCTGAGGAGTTACTTCTTAATTCATTTAAGGGAAAATTCATTAAGGGAAAATTCATTTGGGATAAGTAAAACTTGTTTTTAGTTCTCCTAGTTCATGTGATTATCAAATCCATTTTTTAAGATCAGTACTTTTGTTTAAGGCGCCATGGTTATCTTTTTTAAAAAATCTTTGTAACATTCCCTATAGGACAAATACCAAGAGGTAGTAAAAGCATTTCCATCCCTCTGGCCCAGCGCTTCCCTCAGTGGCGGGGGCTGAGTGGTGGATTCACTGTGACAAGCACTCTGCCCTGTGCTCAGGAGGGTCTCGACTCCTTGGTTCCTTGCCCGGAGGTCGTTTCTACTCAAACACTTAAACACTTAAAATACTGGATACTGAAATACATGATAGGCAGAATTAAAAATTCTACAAATTGAGAATTTTCTGGCAGTCCAGTGGTTAGGACGCCATGCTTTTTCACTGCTGAGTACTTGAGTTCAATCCCTGGTCGGGGAACTAAGATCCCACAAGCTGCGTGGTGTGGCTCAAAAGAAAAAAATTAAAAATTCTACAAATCTGTTCTGATATGTGGATAAACTTTTATTTATATATAAAGGGAAAACCAATTTCACTTAAAGCTGCCTAATCCATATTTCCAATAATGAAGGTGTTTAATTTACTATCTACCTTCAAAAGCCTTCAAATAAAATATAGCTAGGAAAATACACAAAGAATTTAAATTATAAAACTCTCCAGGTAATTAAATGGTCATAATAATACCAGAACTACAGTTTAAAAAAAAAAATGAACCACAATGTTCTATGAGCCCTAACTATAGTTTACTTGGAAGTACAGATAATCAGTACTAAATTTATATAGTAAGTCCTAATATGCAATTGGAAGCAAACAGTATCAAACTGTATAACTTTTAAAAATTAACCTGAAGTTGTTATGAACTTGTATAAAAACTGATCTTACTCTTCCAGTTCTCCCAAAAGCTCTACAAAATCAGTGATGTACCATTCCGAGTTGTCCTTTACTTGTTGCCTGATCACATTTCCTCCAAATCCAATGAAAACATCCTAAGAAGAGAACAAAAGGGAAATAGTTTAAAAGAGAGAGAGAAAGATACAGCAGCAGCCTAGGGCAGTAAGTGTTGTTTAAAAGAATAAACTCTATTCAAAGAGAGGTGAGCCCAGCCTCACCTGGGGCACCTCCCTCCCCAGCTCCCTGTGAGCCTCTTCCCCTCCTCCTGCCCCAAGAATGAATGAGTCTGACCACCACTGCTGCAGATGCATTCAGCTGGACATTGTGGGCTTCAGGAGAACTGAAGCCCTCTTAAAACCAAGACAATTGCTTACAAAAATAAAACCACACCAGCTGGTAAACATCTGAGTTCTAAACTAGGTGGCAATCACATCCAGGCCAGACAATTTCAGAAAAAGAAGATCAAAGAGAAGCCTGTGGTGCCGTGGAAATGCCTGAGGCCTGGAATCAGGACCAGAGCAGGTATCTCGGGGCTGGCATCCTGGGTGAAACTGAGGGAACTCCCTCCCAGGAGGGCATGTTATTCTGGGCTGAAGGAGATGACAACCCCAGAGTATGTTAGCAGCACTCTACTTTTCACTATTTAAAGTTACATTGTTTCATTAATTTCTACTCAGTGATACCTTCTTTTAGTCAATGATCTTTTTAAATAGTATTTTCTCTTTTTCTGCCAGGCTACAGACACAATATACACTAATTGAGAAGTACAAAATTCTCTTACTTGACCTTTGTCTTCATTTTTATTTTCATACCATACAAGGGGGGGGGGGAATAACTAGATGCTTCCCTTCTAGTTAAATTTAGCCTCCTCCTAACTGAGCTCCCTGCCTCTGCTGCAGCCCTTTCTGCATGCCAGCACCAACTCAGCTGTCCTAACACACTGACTTGTTCCTTCTCTGTCCAGAAGCCTTCCAGGGCTTCCCAGGACCCAAAGGTAACACCAGAGTGCCTGGTACGTGGGGTCTTCTCTTGCTGAAGAGAAAGCTCACTCGTGCCTAGGACCATGCTAGTACAGCCTTACTGTGCTCTGCTGCTTCCCCTCCCTCTAGAAATTCCACACACACACACCCTGCCAAGTCCTGCCAGGCCTCCACATGGAGGCTGCTAACCGTCCTTTAGGGCACAGATTCCTCTAACCACCTTCCAGGGCTGCACACCACTTTCTCTTGGTTCAGTCAGGCTGTATCATTTTCTGACTGGTAGGGTCATCTGAAATTTGTAATTTTGCTCCTTCTGGACACCGGGATCGGGGGCCCCCTGAGAGAACCTTGCATTTTATGCCTTGCTATTCAACTAGACCGGCGTTCACTACTTAGTCGACCCCAACATCAGCTATAAATCATCTAAGAATGTGTTATCTCGAACTGACTCAAGTAGTGTTAAAAGGATCCCAAAAGATTCTTTAACCACGAATGCTAATCATTGACAGAGAAAGATGCTATTTTTAGATCTCAGGAAACTAGGTAGTAAAATGTTCACCACTATATTTTTGGTTCAGTTTTTCTTAAGTTAGAACAAGACAATATAGTCATAGTCCTACGTGAAATGGACATGTGATAAGTTAATATATTGGCTTAACTTAAGATAAGATATTGGCTATATAGCATTTGTTTCCTGCTAGTCTCAGAAAACAATGTTAATTCAGAAGAATAAAATGCCTTAATATGGGCATGGTATCAAACCTCCCTGAGCCTCAGTTCCCTGATCAGTAAAAAGGAAAAGATAATACTTTTACCTCACAGGGCTGTTATGAGGATTAAATGAGATAACGTATGAGGAAATAGTTTATCAAATATAAAACAACATTAAAATTTTGGTTATAGTAATAAGAGCTGCATTATTTGTGGAAATGAAGCCAAACCTTGTTGAGCACATACTTGGGCTAAGAGGTGGCAGCCATCCTGTAGGGACAAGGGGTCTTTGGAAGTTTTAAAAGGTTTTTAAGTTCCTTATTTGCAACCCTCATTGGGTTTGCAAAAAGTCAATTAATATATTGAGATTGAATTTGTTTTATTTATTTTGGTTTTTTATTTTAGGCTGATACAGGTTTTTGTTTAACTCTCGCAAATTGTACTGAGTTCTAAGTCAGCTGTCAACAGTAAAAGTACAACTGCAAAAAAATTAGTACACTTAATACATACAGCAGGAGGACAGGCTTCCATGTCTGTGGCTCCATCTCCAATCATGACTATTTTCTTAAAATGAAATTTTTCCTTTAAAAGTTTAATAACTTTTCCTTTCCCACCAGATTCGGCTGTTGGCTGCATCTCATCAAAACCTGCATATTCACCTTAAAAGAGCCATTAAAACAGTGTTAAAGATCCACAGGATTGTATCAGTAGGGCCAGCCTTTTGCATAGATGATAGCCTCACCTTCATGTCACTCACAAAGCTAAAAACAGCCTTCAGTAAAGTGACACAGCCTGGACTTCCACACTTACTCCTCAGAATGAAAAAGCTTTGCTTTTAAATTACAAATACCTCTTGTCAAGGTTACTCCTTCAGATGATAAACATCTTGGAGTAAATTAATTTTATCCTCTAAGCTTCCAGTGTCATAATTCTCAAAACTTGAGGTGGCAGAACACCATGAAATAGTAATATATTAATTTAAAACATGTTAATATACAATTTCATCTAAGAGGAGATTCCAATTTATATTTGATGGGTTATTTCCATTCTTATAGTAATTACCACACTTATTCTCTACTTTTTTTAAAGACTTCTATCTATAGACCCTTAAAAAGTGTTCTATTAATACATTTAATTTTTTTTAATTAATATTATTTGGTTTTAAGAATGTCAGCCACCCCTTGACATAACTGGAGACATCTTGAGATGACAGAAAACTACAGCTGTGGCTCTGTGGTGGTCCAGAGAGGGGCCAGGAGGTGCCTCCAAAGGAAGCTAAAGTGCAGCAACTTGCTCACAAATTAACTCTCCTTCCTGAGTCTAAATTGATTCAGATACATGAGAGCTTTCATAGAAGTGAAATATGATGCATAACAAAATAAGTGAGGTGGGTTACATAGGAACTAACATTTTACTAAGTACAGACATTTATATACAGATAGATGATTATATGGATACTGAAGGTAGGAGAGATGATGACCTAAGCCTATTTTGCAGAGTAAACGATACCAAGGTGCAAAAGACATCAGTAAAGAGAATCCTTTATCTCAACATTTAACTCTGATGCCACCTTGCTTGAGTCGCGTTCCAACAGACATTACCTAGGATATTGAATACTAAAACTGATAAGAAGGAGAAAATGTTACTATTAAAGACTTACCATTAAAGTAGAATTTCAGCCTGTTGGCAAATACATTGGTTGATGGGATGTTGAGCTTTGAAGCCACATGCTCCACAATGCTCCTAAAGCCTCCAGATATTAGAAAAACCTGAACATTTCGCTCTTGTAGGCGACTTACTAGCTCCCTGAAAAAATAAAAACAGAAAAACATATAAAATACCAAATGCTGATTAATATAAAAGAGAAAACATGAAACATGAAAAGGAAACTCAAATATATTTTTTTCTCCAAATGCATTTGCCCAAGGTACACCAGACAAGGTATACTGCCTAATGAATTAATGTTTTATATATGTTTTTCTAAAATCACTTAAAAATTAGTGGGTGGGGCTTAACTGCATTAGGAAACCATTCTACAACTCTATTCTGCCCATGGACCCAGAAACACAAGAAAGAGAGAAGGCTTAGGCTCTCTGTGGGGAGAGAGGGAGGGCAGACGTGGGCAGGACCAACTAGCAGACAAGACCATATACAAGTACCAAAGGAAGCACAAAGAAGGGAGCTCTAAAGTAATGGTGAGATGCCCTCAGGAGGACATGCCCCCAAATGCAGGTGCTGATAGGGAGACAGTGTACCCAGACCAGCGAGCCCCTTACCTTATGCCAGGGGTCAGGTGCGGTGGGTGCTCTGCTATGAGCCTTTGCACCTGTTCTCTGGAGGGCTGGATCAGAGCTAAGCGCTCTGTGAGGGCAGCCTTGAAAGGCACTGCCCCGCCCATGGCTCGCCGTGTCCTAGGAGGAAGACCCAAAAATCAGGCCAGCCAAGTGCTGTCTTCGAAGTTTACACGCCTACCCTCCCCCGCTCCTCACAAGGTCCACGCATGAGGAAGGTGCCCCACCATATAACAGACGTGGTACATGGCCATGGGAGTGAGTGAGGCCTGGGATAAACTACTGAAGGTTTGCTTGAAAATCACATTACTATTTTGCAGCCAAAATAGCCTAAGTCTATTTTGCAGAGCAAATGATACCAGGGCGCAAAAGACATCAGTAAAGATAATCCTTTATCCCTTGCATCTACAAATACACCATCCAGTGAGCTAAGAAAACCACATATACAATCCACAGGTACGTGCCTTGGAAGCTGTGTTTGTAAACCAAGAAAGAAACCAAAGGCCAGGTACTCTTGCATCAAAGGAAGCTGAACATGAAATGGCCCATGACCTAGAGACTGCAGGTGGCACAGGGAGGGCAGGAGGGAGGGAGGGAGGGACTCTCACCCAGGCATCCATGAAGAGACTCTGAACCATAACTAGCTTTCTAGCCACAAAGCACTGGACCCCTGGAGACCCCCCAGGTCATCTTCTTTGGTTACTTATCATCATTCCCCTGACCAAGCTAAGAGTATGTCATCCATATTTGTTTGTCAGAGGCAACCATATATTTTTTTGCCATAAATATTTGTATAAATGGATGGTTGGATGATATACACTACCAAATTCAGCTCTCAGTGATGGAGGAAAAAGCCTAGTGCCCATGTTTCATAGGCAGGGACTAAGATCAGGGAATTGTGGCTCTGGTCCTGCATGTCATCCAAAAGTCACTCTTCTTTTGCAATTCTTTATCATTTCCTAAGGTGAATAAATACTGTTCCTACATTTCTGACACAGCATCCTCAACGCCACAGAATTTGGCCAGCTCATCAATTCCTTCTTCTCTGATGACTGTGCTGTCAACGTCAAAGCACACTGCATCAGCTGAACAGAAAAGTTTCCTCAACTCTGAATGGGAGACCATCCTGGGAAGAATTTTCCTCCTACAACAGAAAAAGATAAATATAGTTAAAGACATAAAATATAGTCATAAAAAGGTCTAATTTTGCCTATGACTGTCAATATATTTTAATTTGTATCAAAGTCAGTGTAGCCCATATAAGCATGTCCTCATGGAATCATTCTTTTTTTTTTTTAACACAAATTAAGCATCTTCTAAATGTCAGGCTCTGGGGTTACAAAGATTAGCGGGACCCAAACTCTGCTCCCAAGAATTGTCTAGTGAAGGTACCAACTTATAAATATATTTGATGTTCAACCAATATTCAAGGACTTTTGACCTAACAGAGCAATAAGCCAAGGGCTACAATGGAAATGTGCATAAGATACCGTGAGCACACAGAGGAAACGTTGAACCTTGTCTATGAAACAGGGCTTCCAAGAAGTACAGGCATTAAGCTGAACCTTGCAGAGTAAGTGGCCCTCTGATTGGGTTCTCAAAGGGCGGGGTATCAATTTGGGGTGTGCTGGGAATTAGCAGGGAGGGAGACGCAGCAAGGAGAGAGGGTATGTTGGCAGAGGGAAGAGCAAGGGCAAAGGCAATGCAGCAGAAGAATGGATGACGTGCTGGAAGCTGCCCAACAGCCCAGTCCAGCTGCCAGGCAGTGCACAGGGAGTTAGTGTGGGCCGGGCTCAGGAGTTTGGATTTTAACTTCTAGCTAATGGGAAACCTTGCTTTCCACCTCAGAAGAGAAGTCAGAGCTACACACACACGGGTTACTCTCTGGTGCAGAGGTGGTAGCTGAAGTCACAGCCTGATGGAAGTCACCAGGGAGAGTAGAAAAGGGGAGAAAGAAAAGGCCTGAGGACAGAGCGCAGGAACGGGACATTCAAGTCAGGAGCCTGAGAGGAAAATGAGAGGGAAAGGTCACGGGAAGAAACTCTGGGAGACCACAGTGCTGCAGAAACTATGGAGGATAGTTTCTAAAGAATTTTGAGTATTTCTTTCTTTTTTTTTTTTAAAGAAAATCATTGGACTAGAATCGTGGATATGAACTAGATTCTAGAAGTTACCCAGACCACTCACCCATCAAAGAGACTAATATGTCATGTACAACGCCACACAGACAATGCAAATCAGCATAAACAGTGGCTGAAAACAGACTCAAAGGAGTCTGGCCAACCCACTTTGTAACTGATTTCAAACCAATGCATTTGGGGCTTCCCTGGTGGCGCAGTGGTTAAGAATCTGCCTGTCAATGCAAGGGACATGGGTTCGAGCCCTGGCCTGGGAAGATCCCACATGCCACAGAGCAACTAAGCCCATGTGCCACAACTACTGAGCCTGAGCTCTAGAGCCCTCAAGCCACAACTACTGAGCCCACGTGCCACAACTACTGAAGTCCACACTCCTAGAGCCCATGCTCCGCAACAAGAGAAGCCACGACAATGAGAAGCCCGCGCACCGCAACAAAGAGTAATCCCCACTCACCACAACTAGAGAAAGCCCACGCACAGCAACGAAGACCCAACACAGCCACAAATAAATAAATAAATAAATTTTTTTAAAAAAACCAATGCATTTGGCAGAATGATCTGGTTCAAAGTTGACCTGGAAAAAAAAAATCTTTTAAGCCAGGGGTCAGCAAACTACAGCCAGTAGGCCAAATCCAGCCTGCCACTTACCTTTGTACAGCCTACAAAGAATGACTTTTTTACCTTTTAAGTAGTGGGAAAAAAATAGAAGAATAATATTTTGTGAAACATTAAAATTACATAAAATTCAAAATTCAGTGTCTGAAATCAAGTGTTATTGGAACACAGCCATGTTCATCGTTTATGTGCCTATAGCAGCTTCCCTACTACAACAGACAAGTTGAGTAGCTGCATCAGAGACTGTACAGCTTGCAAAGCCTGAGATATTTACTATCTGGCCCTTTACCAAAAAAATTGTTGATCCTTATTTGACCTCTTACAAGAGAGTACTCCAAACAGGAAATCTGAGTTTCATTAGAGACCCAATAAAAATAGGCAAGGGAAGATAAATTAATGAATCCAGTTAGATAATAGAATCTTAAACTCTGCATTAACATTATCAACCTAAAAGTGAATAAGTCTCCATTCAACAGAAAACTATTCTTAAAAAACATGAATACTAAACACATCTACTCCTGGTTACCAACAATTTGTTTTTTTCCCCCGGCATCACGCTCTTGTTCAAGCTGATCCCTCAGCTTAGAGGACTGACTTCCCAGGTTCACAGATCATCGGCTCTTTGAGGCTAAGCTCCTTTGCTGGTTGGTTCTCTTCTGTTCTCTTAATGTTGCAATGGCCCATGGTCCGTCCTTGGTCTTCTCTACCTATACTCACTCCCTAGATGAACGAATTCATCCAGGCTCATGGCTTTAAATGCTGTCTCTATGACAGTAACTCCCAAACGTACACCTGCAGCTCAGTTTTCTCTCCCAAACTCAAAACTCCAACTTACCTACCTGACTTCCACTCAGATGTTTGGTAAACATCCCAAACTTAACATATGCAAAACTGAACTCTCCCTCTTCCCTCCCCCCAGAAAACTGTCATTCTTGCAGCCTTCCTTCTCTCCCTTGATGGCAACTCCATTCTTTAGTCACCCTTGACATTTCTCTTTCTCTCAAATCCCACATCCAATCTCTCAAGAAATGCTGTTGGTTCTGCCTTTAAGCTCTAGCTAAAATATGACCACTTCTCACCACATCCACTGCTATTGTTCTAACTTGAGTCACCAATGTTTCTTGGCAAGATTATACCAAAAGCCTCCTAAAAGGTCCCCACCCCAGTATTTGCTCTCGACATAACAGCCAGAGAATCACTGTAAGCTATAAGCAAATCATGCTACACTTCTGGCTCAAAATCCTTCACTGGCTCCTCATTTTACTAAAAGTAAAAACCAAAGTTCTGATGATTACTTAGAGGTCTGCCCCCCAACTCTGGCACCACCACCACCATGCCCTCCCCATTACTTCTCTGGCCTCATTTTCAACTCCTCTCCCCCTCGTTCTCTCTGCTCCAGCCTCGCTGGTCCTCTTGCTGCTCTGCAAATACACCAGGCAGACTCCCCACTTAGGGCCTTTGCTCCAGCTGTGCCCTCGGAGGGAAGGCTCTTCACGCGAATATCCACTTGGCCAATTCCCTTGGCAAGAGTTTGCCCAAATGTCAACCTGACCACCCTGTTTACTGCTGTAACCCCCGCTCCCTAACCTTACCCCCGACATTACTAACCTCCCTCATGATGCCCTACTTCTTTTTTCTGTAACATCTCTCATCTTCTAACACATGATAAAACTTAAGTTTATTATGTGTTGTCTATCTGTTCCCATTAGGATGTAAATTTCACAAGAGTAGGATCTTTATCAGCTTTGTTCACTGCTGGATCCTTAGGACTGAGAACAGTATTTGGCACACAGTAGGACTCAGTAATATCTGTTGAATTAAGTGAATGAATAAAGCTCAAATGCCATCTTCACTATTAAGTCTTCCCTGATTCCCCTGAGCTGGAAAAAAATCTCTCCCCAAAACTTCCACAGTACTTCATGTAGATCTGTTTTTTTAAGATATGGAATTCATAATATTCCAACTTATCTTAAATTGAGTTATGTGCATAGCACCTCCACTCTTGGATTGTAAGCTCTTTATACTAAGATCCAAAATTTTCTAAAACACCTATTGTTTTGAACCTCTTTTGAGTAGATGCTCAATTAATTCTGAAGGTTGAATGAATGAATAAATGATAAAATTGTGAATTACATACCCACAACTAACCATTTTTTAAACTTTTTATTGTGGCAAATTTCAAATGCATACAAAAATAGAAAGTATAAATACATGAACTCCATGTATTTATCATCCTGCTTCAACAATCATAGCAAATCTTGCTTTATCAACCCCACTATAAAAGGTTCTGCACCCCAATTCCAACATTGGGGGCGGTTAGGGCTCCCACACTACCAAGCAATTCTCGGACACCAGCAGGGTATCCTACATTTCAACTCAATTCCGACACTATCTACCCATAGGAAGAGCATCAGGTTCTACAGGTTAACGGTTCAGTCCCACAAGACTGACCCCACTCCACCCGCGACACACATACACACACACACACGTGCACACACACACACACACACACACACACACACATTTCAGATGCCAGTCACAAATCCACAAGTCCAGATTATCACCTGTGCTTCTGACTGACCGGCTATAGACTGGAGGTTCCAACAACCCCCTCCTTGGGTTTGATTAATTTGTTAGAGTGACTCACAGAACTTTACTAGATTTACTCTAAAAGGATATAACTCAGGAACAGCAGATGAAAGAAATGTACAGGGCAAGGTATGTGGAAAGGGGCATGGAGCTTCCATGCCCTCTCCAGGCATGCCATTCTCCCCAAATTTCCATGTGTTCACCAACCTAGAAGTTCTTCGAACCCCATCCTTTTCGGTTTTTAGGGAGGACTCATTACAAGGGCATAATTGATTAAATCATTGGTCATTGGTGACTAAGCTCAGCCTTCAGCCTCTCTTCCCTCCCCAGAGGTCAGGGCAGTGGGACCAAAAGCTCCAACCCTCTAATCACATGGTTGGCTCTCTTGGCAGACAGCCCCCATCCGTAGGTGGGTCCAAAAGTCACCTCATTAACATAAGAGACATCTTTATCCCTCTCATCATAGGAAATCCCAAGGGTTTTAGGAGCTCTGTGCCAGAAATGGGACAGGACCAAATATATGTCTATTACAAATCACAGTGTCACACCCACACACTTCCACCTTTGAGATAAATCTGATTTATCTCAAAGCAAATCATATCATTTCATACAAAAATATTTCAGTACGTATATTTTAAGGTAAAGACTTTTTTGTTAACATAGTCATTTGCACTTAAATTTTAACCATACTGCTGTGCCTGCCTGTGTTCAGGTTTGGCTGCTGAGGACTGAAGAATCAAATCAGGTTAATCACATCAGACCTCATGATGCCCTTGCTCATCCATTCTTCATCATTAGCATATAAATTAACAAAATGTCTCTGTTATTCATTTATGCCCTTCATGATTTGAATTCTATTTCACCAGTCTCTTCCCCATTGCTCTTCTCCCCTCACATACACTCACATACACACACACCTTATGCTCAAGGATTACAGAGGACTTCTTGTTCCTTAAACATGTCATGATTTTTTAGTTCTCTGTACCTTTGCAGATGCTGTTCCCTCTGCCTGAAATCACCTAATTACTCATGTCTAATGGGAAAATCCCTATTTGTTCTTCAAGGTTCAGAATAAATTATTTTCCTAGCTCCTTCATAACCCCCTCAGAGAATTAATTAATCATTCCCATTCCCTTCCTAGAATGTGAGTTCCTTCAGGGTAGGGACCTTGACTGAATTATCTTTCTGTTTCCAGCACAGTGGGTGCTAAAATTAAATGTTTCATGAATTAGAATTGAATCTAAGCAGTTACTGAGAACACAGAATTGAGTAGATTACTATTTTCAATAAAACAATTCAAATTTAGTGTGCTATTATCCTAAAATTAAAATCCTTAACAAGCAATGATGACTATAACAGAGAAACAGAATCAATACCATATATTATGAAGTTGGAAGGAAACTCAAAGCCATTATCTGGGGCTAGTCCCATGCCTTTCTGCAGGAACAATATTAATACATCCATTTCACAGATTAACTAACAGAGGTATAAGGAAGTTAAACGCTTTACCCAAGGTCATACAGCTCCTAAATGATGGCCAAAGAACTGAAACTTGGGTCTCAAATGCACAGAGAGAACATAAAAGAGGTGGATAAATTAAGCAGAATTAAATAAGGTTAGACATTGTTAAGAACGTAACGTGGGGACTTCCCTGGTGGCACAGTGGTTAAGAATCTGCCTGCCAGTGCAGGGGACACGGGTTTGACCCCCGGTCCAGGAAGATGTCACATGCCACGGAAGCAACTAAGCCTGTGTGCCACAACTACTGAGCCTGCGCCTAGAACCTGTGCTCCACAACAAGAGAAGCCACTGCAATGAGAAGCCCACACACTGCAATGATGCAACTAGAGAAACCCCGTGCACATCAATGAAAACCCAACACAGCAAAAGAAAGAAAGAAAGAAAGGGAAGGAGGAAGGGAGGGAGGAAGGAAGGAGCTAAGGAGGGAAGGCAGGAAGGCAGGAAGGAAGGAAGGAAGGAAGAAAGAAAGAAATGTGGACCCAGGAAATGTCAAAGACTTTCAGCAAGAATTCAGACTGTCCTCCAAAGAAGACATACATATGGCCAACAGGCACATGAAAAGATTCTCAACATCGCTAATTGTTAGAGAAATAGTGAAAGAAGAAAGTCTGCCCATTCTTTGGGAGACCAGCAGATGGAAACAGGTTTCATAAATTGTCAAATTCCCACCAAGCCAGCGAACTCCAAGGAGCCCCATATCCCACTCTCTGTGCCTCAGAAACACCCATTTGGCTCTGGTCCAGAGGGAATTAAACTAATATTACATGGCTAAGCAGGCTCACTATAAAAGCCTAGAAGACAGAAGTCTATCAGCAGAGAAGCAGTGCTTAATGCA
Organism: Kogia breviceps; assembly: GCF_026419965.1. Lineage (NCBI taxonomy): Eukaryota > Metazoa > Chordata > Mammalia > Artiodactyla > Physeteridae > Kogia > Kogia breviceps. The sequence continues at coordinate 76,130,404 of NC_081323.1, forward strand.
GTGCAGTTCCACTGAACATGGAGAATGAGCCATTTGTAAATGGAGAGAAAGCCAGCAACAGACAAACAAATGATGTTAGAGGACCTAAAATGAGATAAATGGAATGGGCTAAAGAACCTTACAAGAATGTACAGGAGGCGACATTCACAGAAAGATAGACAAGATGAAAAGGCAGAGGGCTATGTACCAGATAAAGGAACAAGATAAAACCCCAGAAAAACAACTAAATGAAGTGGAGATAGGCAACCTTCCAGAAAAAGAATTCAGAATAGTGATAGTGAAGATGATCCAGGACCTCGGAAAAAGAATGGAGGCAAAGATCGAGAAGATGCAAGAAATGTTTAACAAAGACCTAGAAGAATTAAAGAACAGACAAACAGAGATGAACAATACAATAACTGAAATGGAAACTACACTAGAAGGAATCCATAGCAGAATAACTGAGGCAGAAGAACGGATAAGTGACCTGGAAGACAGAATGGTGGAATTCACTGCTGTGGAACAGAATAAAGAAAAAAGAATGAAAAGAAATGAAGACAGCCTAAGAGACCTCTGGGACAACATTAAACACAACAATATTCTCATTATAGGGGTCCCAGAAGGAGAAGAGAGAGAAAAAGGACCCAAGAAAATATTTGAAGAGATTATAGTTGAAAACTGCCCTAACATGGGAAAGGAAATAGCCACCCAAGTCCAGGAAGCGCAGCGAGTCCCATACAGGATAAACTCAAGGAGAAACACGCTGAGACACATAGTAATCAAACTGGCAAAAATTAAAGACAAAGAAAAATTATTGAAAGCAGCAAGGGAAAACCAACAAATAACATACAAGGGAACTCCCATAAGGTTAACAGCTGATTTCTCAGCAGAAACTCTACAAGCCAGAAGGAAGTGGCATGATATACTTAAAGTGATGAAAAGGAAGAACCTACAACCAAGATCACTCTACCCGGCAAGGATCTCATTCAGATTCGATGGAGAAATCAAAAGCTTTACAGACAAGCAAAAGCTAAGAGAATTCAGCACCATGAAACCAGCTCTACAACAAATGCTAAAGGAACTTCTCTAAGTGGGAAACACAAGAGAAGAAAAGGACCTACAAAAACAAACCCAAAACAATTAAGAAAATGGTAATAGGAACATGCATATTGATAATTACCTTAAATGTGAATGGATTAAATACTCCAACCAAAAGACACAGGCTTGCTGAATGGATACAAAAACAAGACCCATCTATATTCTGTCTACAAGAGACCCACTTCAGACCTAGGGACACATACAGACTGAAAGTGAGGGGATGGCAAAAGATATTCCATGCAAATGGAAATCAAAAGAAAGCTGGAATAGCAATACTCATATCCGATAAAATAGACTTTAAAATACAGAATGTTACAAGAGACAAGGAAGGACACTACATAATGATCAAGGTATCAATCCAAGTAGAAGACATAACAATTATAAATATATATGCACCCAACATAGGAGCACCTCAATACATAAGGCAACTGCTAACAGCTATAAAAGAGGAAATCTACAGTAACACAATAATAGTGGGGGATTTTAACACCTCACTTACACCAAGGGACAGATCATCCAGACAGAAAATTAATAAGGAAACACAAGCTTTAAATGACAGAATAGACCAGATAGATTTAAGTGATATTTATAGGACATTCCATCCAAAAACAGCAGATTACACTTTCTTCTCAAGTGCACACGGAACATTCTCCAGGATAGATCATATCTTGGGTCACAAATCAAGCCTCAGTAAATTTAAGAAAATCGAAATCATATCAAGCATCTTTTCCGACCACAACGCTATGAGATTAGAAATGAATTACAGGGAAAAAAACGTAAAAAACACAAACACATGAAGGCTAAACAATATGTTACTAAATAACCAAGAGATCACTGAAGAAATCAAAGAGGAAATCAAAAAACACCTAGAGACAAATGATAATGAAAACACGACGATCCAAAACCTATGGGATGCAGCAAAAGCAGTTCTAAGAGGGAAGTTTATAGCTATACAAGCCTACCTCAAGAAACAAGAAATGTCTCAAATAAACAATCTAACCTTACACCTACCTAAAGGACCTAGAGAAAGAAGAACAAACAAAACACAAAGTGAGCAGAAGGAAAGAAATCATAAAGATCAGAGCAGAAATAAATGAAATAGAAACAAAGAAAACAATAGCAAAGATCAATAAAACTAAAAGCTGGTTCTTTGAAAAGATAAACAAAATTGATAAACCATTAGCCAGACTCATCAAGAAAAAGAGGGAGAGGACTCAAATCAATAAAATTAGAAATGAAAAAGAAGTTACAACAGACACCACAGAAATACAAAGCATCCTAAGAGACTACTACAAGCAACTCTATGCCACTAAAATGGACAACCTGGAAGAAATGGACAAATTCTTAGAAAGGTATAACTTTCCAAGACTGAACCAGGAAGAAATATAAAATATGAACAGACCAATCACAAGTAATGAAACGGAAACTGTGATCAAAAATATTCCAACAAACAAAAGTCCAGGACCAGATGGCTTCACAGGTGAATTCTATCAAACATTTAGAGAAGAGCTAACACCCATCCTTCTCAAACTCTTCCAAAACATTGCAGAGGAAGGAACACTCCCAAACTCATTCTATGAGGCCACCATCACCCTGGTACCAAAATCAGACAAAGATACTACAAAAAAAGAAAATTACAGACCAATATCACTAATGAATATAGATGAAAAATCCTCAACAACATACCAGCAAACAGAATCCAACAACACATTAAAAGGATCATACACCATGATCAAGTGGGATTTATCTCAAGGATGCAAGGATTCTTCAATATACGCAAATCAATGTGATACACCATATTAACAAATAGAAGAATAAAACCATATGATCAACTCAATAGATTCAGAAAAAGCTTTTGACAAAATTCAACATCCATTTATGATAAAAACTCTCCAGAAAGTGGGCATAGACAGAACCTACCTCAATATAATAAAGGTCATATATGACAAACCCACAGCAAACATCATTCTCAATGGTGAAGAACTGAAAGCATTTCCTCTAAGATCAGGAACAAGACAAGGATGTCTACTCTCACCACTATTATTCAACATAGTTTTGGAAGTCCTAGCCATGGCAATCAGAGAAGAAAAAGAAATAAAAGGAATACAAATTGGAAAAGAAGAAGTAAAACTGTCACTGTTTGCAGATGATATGATACTATACATAGAGAATCCTAAAAATGCCACCAGAAAACTACTAGAGCTAATCAATGAATTTGGTAAAGTTGCAGGATACAAAATTAATGCAAGAAATCTCTTGCATTCCTATACACTAATGATGAAAAATCTGAAAGAGAAATTAAGGAAACACTCCCATTTACCACTGCAACAAAAAGAATAAAATACCTAGGAATAAACCTACCTAGGGAGACAAAAGACCTGTATGCAGAAAACTATAAGACACTGATGAAAGAAATTAAAGATGATACAAATAGATGGAGAGATATACCATGTTCTTGGATTGGAAGAATCAGTATTGTGAGAATGACTATACTACCCAAAGCAATCTACACATTCAATGCAATCCCTATCAAATTACCAATGGCATTTTTTACGGAACTAGAAAAAAAATATCTTAAAATTTGTATGGAGACACAAAAGACCCCGAATAGCCAAAGCAGTCTTGAGGGAAAAAAAAACGGTGCTGGAGGAATCAGACTCCCTGACTTAAGACTATACTACAAAGCTACAGTAATCAAGACAATATGGTAATGGCACAAAAACAGAAACATAGATCAATGGAACAAGGTAGAAAGCCCAGAGATAAACCCATGCACCTATGGTCAACTAATCTATGAGAAAGGAGGCAAGGATACACAATGGAGAAAAGACAGTCCTTCAATAAGTGGTGCTGGAAAAACTGGACAGCTACATGTAAAAGAGTGAAATTAGAACACTTCCTAACACCATACACAAAAATAACCTCAAAATGGATTAGAGACCTAAATGTAAGACTGGACACTATAAAACTCTTAGAGGAAAACATAGGAAAGACACTCTTTGACATAAATCACAGCAACATCTTTTGTGATACACCTCTTAGAGTAATGGAAATAAAAAGAAAAATAAACAAATGGGACCTAATGAAACTTAAAAGCTTTTGCACAGCAAAGGAAACCGTAAACAAGACGAAAAGACAACCCTCAGAATGGGAGAAGATATTTGCAAACGAAATCAACGGACAAGGGATTAATCTCCAAAATACATAAACACCTCATGCAGCTCAATATTAAAGAAACAAACAACTCAATCCAAAAATGGGCAGAAGACCTAAAAAGACATTTCTCCAAAGAAGACATACAGATGGCCAAGAAGCACATGAAAAGCTGCTCAACATCACTAATTATTAGAGAAATGCAAATCAAAACTATAATGAGGTATCACCTCACACCAGTTAGAATGGGCATCATCAGAAAATCTACAAATAACAAATGCTGGAGAGGGTGTGGAGAAAAGGGAACCCTCTTGCACTATTGATGGGAATGTAAATTGATACAGCCACTATGGAGAACAGTATGGAGGTTCCTTAAAAAACTAAAAATAGAACTACCATATGACCCAACAATCCCACTACTGGGCATATACCCAGAGAAAACCATAATTCAAAAAGACACATGCACCCCAATGTTCACTGCAGCATTGTTTGCAATAGCCAGGTCATGGAAATAACCTAAATGCCCATCGACAGACGAATGGGTAAAGAAGATGTGGTACATATATACAATGGAATATTACTCAGCCATAAAAAGGAATGAAATTGGGTCATTTGTTGAGACGTGGATGGATTTAGAGACTGTCATACAGAGTGAAGTAAGTCAGAAAGAGAATAACAAATATCATATATTAACGCATGTATGTGGAACCTAGAAAAATGGTACAGATAAACCGGTTTGCAGGGCAGAAATTGAGACACAGATGTAGAGAACAAACATATGGACACCAAGGGGGAAAAGCCGTGGTGGGTGAGGATGGTGGTGTAATGAATTGGGTGATTGGGATTGACATGTATACACTGATGTGTATAAAATTGATGACAAATAAGAACTTGCTGTATAAAAAAATAAATAAAATTAAATTAAAATTTTTTTTTTTAAAAAAGAATGTACAGGAGGCAACACAAATAACGGAGAATGGGCAAGACTCCTGAGTATGACTGACAAGCTCCTGAAGCCTCGAAGATGAAGCCAATCTACAGTGCCTCTCTGTGCCTAGCACAAGTCCTGGGAAATGCAGAATGGGCACCATCCTCAAGAGGTTCCCTGTCTCGTTGGGATGATCAGAAAAATCATTATTGCTCACATTTGAAAAGCCAGCACCTTTAGCCTCTTTCCAACCACTGATATCAGCAATAGTTTCAACCAGATCATGAGCCTCAAATATGAAAGGAAATGTACATTTCCTCAAATAAAGTGAGGACTGATTTTCACAGACCCAGATGAACATTAGTCCTGACTTATGACTCAGAATTGCTGACACCTGCATCCTGGGTTGCACTGTGGTTCCAAAAACAGATTTTGCTTCCAAAGACAGGATTTTTGAGACAAACTATTGGAGGACAGAGGGAACGAAAAATGCCCACCAAACTGAGAAGGTATCTTGAGACCGAAAAATGATGCAGGCAGCTCTGTATAATCAATGTTTATCATAGGTAACTTTATCATAGGTAACTTACTCAGAGGGTGGGATCTGGATTGGGTGGACAACAATCCAGAAGCATTTGCAGCTGCACTTCCCACCACCAAGGGGCCACTGGGACAATTTTATAGCGCTTGGGAGTAGGTGCTTGGAAACAGGGCGTGCACTCCCAAGACAAGATTTATGAATGGGTAAGTAGTCTCGTGGGTGCCGGGAATACATCAGGGGAGGGTTTTCATCATTGTTTGGGGACTAACAGAGCATAGAGGCTACCTGGTACTAATGATTATTAAACAATGTCTATTAACTACAAAGCCCTTGATGACAGAGAAGTGAGTCACTGCACAGTACAGTCCTGGGTAGGGTCAGCGGAAGGACAGGAGAAACTGTAAGGGTCCATGATGGTGCCAGTTATGCTACCAGCCATACACAAACATTATACTGAAGTTACATGGAAGACTGATTCTTTCTTCATGCCCTCCCTAGCAGATGGAGCTGGATTATATGACCTAAACTTTGCCCACTAAATGCTCGTGCCAGAGGATATGCCCCCCACTCCTCAGCTTACATGGGTTTCAATCCCCTGCTTATACTGCAGAACAAATTCAGCTTCCTTTAGCGTTTCCCAACCCACACTGTAAAATTCTCTGCCTCCTTGTTCACTTCTGGTTCCCTCTTTTTTTCATTGTCTCCACCAGTAGTGACTCATGATTCATACAAAGTCAAAATTCTCATAGCTCCAGGGGACAGAGGGGAAATCTGCTGAGTAAATTCAGTTGCTTCAAAGTGAACTGTGTACATTAGAAAAATCGTTGCTGGAGAATGGACTCTGGATCCTTCACATCTGGCCCTTGCAAGGAAGGGGGACAGGACGGGGGTGGAAGAAATCCTGGTGGAAAGGTCTGTGCTTAGACATGGCAGCTTCCAGGCCTGGTCCCGACCACTGGACCACTGCCTTCTGTGTCTCAGGACAGGACTCCTGCCCACCCGACCTCAAGCAGGTCCATCTTGGGGAAGCAGAGGGCCAACTGGTAAAGAAGCCACAGCTGACAACCCCTTCTCACCCCCAGCTCCAAAAGTACAAAAACAAGTTTTCCTTCATGGCCAACCTTAGGAGGTCTGGTTTTAGATAAAAGGAGAAAAACTTGCTCATCCAAACTCTCTTCCAACTTTTCCATCTAAGTGTCTCACAAGAGGCATCTAAGATCACCTTCACCAACTTCCTCTTTTGCTGGGATTGACCTCTTACCTTCACCTGTGTAAGAACAAATATAAGCTGGTACAGAGGTTAAGGAAGCCGACAGAGCAAAGCTTCCTGGGCTTAGATGGGCGTCACCTGGGGTGGCTTTGGTCTTAGGGGTGAGTCTGTTTGGGGCCCTCCAAGCAGTGAAACAATGCCCAGTGGAGTCTGAGAGGTTTCTGAATCAGAGGAGAGTCAAAGAGGCTTCCTGTGACTAGGACTATGGTTTCTGGTCAATGCATTATAGTATATTTTATGATAAAAAAAGAACAGCTATTCTTCGGGGAACCTGAGATTTTTAAGCATGCCACATAGGTTACAGCAGAAAAATTTTTTTTATTCAGTGAATATTAAACTGTTAACTGATAAATACACAACAATGACAATGAAAACAGAAGACAAACTGGACTCACGTTTCTCCAGGGCTGGATTCCTAGGAGACAATACTCTTCTCTTCCTGCTTCTTTCCTGAATAAAAACACAGCACAAAGTTCTGACTACAAATTTCTTTAAGAGAGATCTTGTGAGTTCTGCAAGAGCAAGAGCCTAGAAAAAAACAGGAACATGAACATCAAGGTCCAGACACAGGAGAAGAAAGAGGAGACTGTCTAGCTTCACTGTCCCTCCTAGCAGGACTGGTACAAAGAAGGGTCAGCTGCAAAGTCTCCTAAGACTGCTTCCCCTGGGAAACCCTTCACCTCTGTCTCCTTGAAGTGCGCAGAGGAGGAAACACTCTTCTGTGGCTTTAATTCTGCAAAAGCTTCAAGTCTGATAGGAAATCACCTACACCTGATTAGCAAGCCTCAAAGGCAAGGGAAGGAGAGAGAAAAGGAAAGAGGATCTGCTGGGAAAACACGATACAAATACAGAGAAGCCAACACAGGTCCATTACAGGGTCTACAAAATGGTCCCTGCTGTCTTCAAAATGAGGAAAGTCAACAACATTCCAAGAACAGTCAGAGGGGAATCCTGCTGCCCTATAACAAGGGAACGAAGCCAACAACTTCAAATTATAATCCTCATCATTTAAACTGTAAATAGAAGTGGATAGGGACTTCCCTGGTGGCGCAGTGGTTAAGAATCCACCTGCCAATGCAGGGGACACGGGTTCAAGCCCTGGTCCGGGAAGATCCCACATGTTGCGGAGCAACTAAGGCCATGCGCCAGTACTACTGAGCCTGAGCTCTAGAGCCCGGGTGCCGCAACTACTGAAGCGTACACGCCTAGAGCCCGTGCTCCACAACAAGCCACCGCAATGGGAAGCCCGAGCACTGCAACGGAGAGTAGCCCCCGCTTGCCACAACTAGAGAAAGCCTGCACGCAGCAACGAAAACCCAAAGCAGCAAAAAAAAAAAAAAAAAGGATAAAGGTGCTAAATCTCAGAAGCAAAAAAGAGATAAAAAGAAATAGTTAAGAACAAGCGGCAAGAAAAAGCAAAGTAGAGGTTGACAAAGAAAGGAAGCCAGAATGGAAATAAATCATTTGGAAGGTTCGAATATGGTCCTCACTGAACTCAGAAAGGGTTCGGTGTACCCTTCTCTCAGTGGAGTCACACAGGATAATACTCCTGTGAAGGAGGAAGAGTACAAAGTGTACTCAAAGCCTTGTACCTGAGCATGCAAGTCTAGCGTTTCTTTCCACTCTGCTGAGCATGACTGGCTTCTGCAGGTGTTCTGAATCCCACTCCCCTGCAGGCCAGCTGCACCCTAGCGACCCTCCCCGGAAGCTGCTGTTCTTAAGGAGAACCCACTGCCCGGAATGGCAGGACAATAAAAGGAATATTTCCAATTTGCTTCTTTAATAGAGTTTATTCTTCCTCCTTTGATCCATTGGTTTAATTATAAAGGCCCACTATTTCTCTTCTAATTTAGAATTCATACTTTGCTACTGGCCTTTTTTTTTTTTTTAAATTGGGCATGTATTAGATCATGTGAAAATTTAAGACATCCCTTGTTTCACCAGCATGAAAATGACAAGACTCTGATCGTTATTATATTGAAATCCTACCTGGTAGTTTTATTTTTAATAAAATATAGAAATGTATATTCTTCCCTAACTTGTAGTCCAATGCCAAAAATTAACTCCAAATGAATCAAGACCTAAACACAAAAGCTAAAACTTTAAGACTTCTAAGACACAGAAGGAAAATTGCACACCTGTGGTAGGCAGCCTCTAAAATGGTCCCTAGTGGGAATTCCCTGTCGGTCCAGTATTTAGGACTCTGTACTTCCACTGCAGGGGGGCCTGGGTTCCATCCCTGGTCAGGGAACTAAGATCCTGCAAGCCACACAGCAAGGCCAAAAAACAAAAAATCCAAAAAACCTAGTGAACCGACTTCCTGCTATCCCAACCTATCTGTAACCCCCTACCCTTGAGGGTGAGCTGGGTATAGTGACTCTCTTCCAGTGAATAGAGTGAGGCAGAGGTGCTAGGATATCACTTGCAAATTTAGACTGCCACAGATGAGTGTGTGTATAACTGTGAGGTCTGAACAAGCTCTATGGATTGTGCTAGTGTCAGTTCCTTGGGATGTTGTCTTCAGGGGAAGGGACATGGGCAAAGGAGGAATGCATGAGATTTCCCTGTATATTTCTTTGCAGCCTTCTGTGAATCCATAATTATTTCTAATTAGAAAATATTATAAAAGTGGTTTTTTTATAGTGAGTTAATCTTGGGGAATTCCCTGGCAGTCCAGTGGTTAGGACTCGGCACTTTCACTGCTGGGGCCTGGGTTCAATCCCTGGTCGGGGAACTAAGATCCTGCAAGCCACACAGTGAAGCCAAAAAATAAAATAAAATAATAAAATAAAGTGAGTTAATCTCAAAAAAAGAAAATAAAAGGAATGTGGCTTCCATCTTGCCCCAGCACCCCCACTCCTTGCTCTGGAGGAAGATAGCTACCATGTTGGTAGCTGCCCAATGAGAGGCCCATGTGGCAGAACTGAGGGGACGTCCAGCAAACAGCCAGTGAGGAACTGAGGACCTCAGTCCAACAACCCTCAAGGAACTGAATCCTGCCAATAACCAGGTGAGTGCTCTAGGAAGCAGATCCTCCCCCAATAAAGTGTTCAGATAAGTTGACCTTTGCCAACTGCAACCTCTTAAGAGACCCTAAGCCAGAACCACCCAGCTAAGCTGCTCCCAGATTTCTGACCCACAGAAAGTGAGAAAATAAACATCTGTCATTTTAAGCTGCTGAGTTTTGGGATAATTTATTATGCAGCAATAGATACTAATAGAACAACATTAAGGTAGGCAAAATTTTCTCAAAAAAACCCAAATAGCATGAATAATAAAAGGAAAAAAGTGACAAATTGGACTTCATCAAAATTAAAAACTTCTGCTTTTCAAAAGACACCATTAAGGGGGAGGGGGGAGAAAGAAAGGGAAAAAAAGGCAAGTCGCAGAATGGGAGAAAATATTCATATTCACAATACATATATTTGATAGAGGACTTGTATCTAGAATAAAGAAGTCTTATAACTCAATAAAACAAACAACCCATTAAAATATAAGCAATAGATATTTCAAAAAAGATGTGCAAATAAACTCAAAAGAAGAATAACAAAAATAAAAAAGACTGACAATACCATGTATTGGTGAGGACATGGAACAACTGGAACTCTTATACATTGCTGGTGGCGATGTAAAATGGTACAACCACTTTGGAAAAGTTTGGCAGTTCCTTATGAAACTAAACATTGACCTACCAAAAGAGTCAGCAATCCCACTCCTGGAGATTTATTCAAGTGAAATGAAAGCATATTCAGGGGGCTTCCCCAGTGGCACAGTGGTTAAGAATCTGCCTGCCAATGCAGGGGACATGGTTTCGAGCCCTGGTCTGGGAAGATCCCGCATGCCGCGGAGCAACTAAGCCCGTGAACCACAACTACCGACGCCCGAGTGCCTAGAGCCCTGTGCTCCTCAACAAGAGAAGCCACCGCAATGAGAAGCCTGCGCACCGCAACAGAGAGTAGCCCCCACTCGCTGCAACTAGAGAAAGTCCGCGAGCAGCAAGGAAGACCCAACACAGGCAAAAATAAATAAATTAATTAAAAATATATATTTTTAAAAAAGAAGCAGCTAAGGTATGGGACTTCCCTGGTGGTCCAGTAGTGAAGATTCCACACTTCCAATGCAGGGGGCATGGGTTTGATCCATGGTCGGGGAACTAAGATACCATGTGCCGTGCGGTGTGGCCAATAAATAAATAGATGTATGTAAAAAACCAAAAAACATATTAAAAGCAGCTTTATTCATGATAGCCCAAAACTAGAATGACCACCAACAGATAAATGGATAAACACAGTGTGTTACATCCCTAGAATAGAACACTACTCAGGAATAAAAAAATATGAATTACTAATGATGCTGTAACATGAATAAATATAGAAAACATTATACTGACCAGAAGAAGCCAGACACAAAAGAGTACGTACAATATGATTCTGATTATATGAAACCCTAGAAAATACAAACAAATGCTATTATGACAAAAATCAGGCCAGTAGGGCTAGGAGTGGGGGGATCTGACTGCAAAGAGGCCATAGGAAACTTAAGGGTGATGGAAGTGTTTTATTGTGGTGGTGATTATAAGTGTGTACAACATTGTCAAAATTCATCAAAATGTACATGTAAAACGGGTGCATATTATTGCATTAAATTATACATCACTAAAACGTTAGCTTAAAAAAGGTTATTAGGCATGTATCAAATAAACTGAAAACTTAAAACGTCCGGACTACTTTGTTTCCCATCATGAAAGTGACAGGACTATGATCATTACATTGAAAATACACCAGGCAGTTGTAATAACGTATAGAAATCCTGGATTTAATTTTTCTTCCCTGATCCTCATTCCAATACCAGTCAGTCAAATATTTAAAGAATAAACACAACGTGCAAGTCACATATAAAGAAAACATAGTACATAAGTTTAATGAATAGAAGAATTATTTACTTAATTCCCAGCTTGAAGCTCTACCTTTACAACAATTTATCTGGTAAGTGCATATTTAAAATTCTAATTCTAATGGTAAAGAAGTTGATGAAGTCAGACACTGCAACTCTAAATTCTGGAGATTTTCCTACCCTTGTCCTGATGACTCCCCTATGTAGGATTGCATCATTCATTCATGCTGTTTGGTAACAGGCAGCAGTGGGATAAAACAAGTGAAAACCATTCAAAAGTAAACGGATGAAAAAATAGCCTTGGAATCCCATGAAATATTTTATCTATCCCGATTAAGGAAAATAAATGTAGAATCACAGAAGCCCTGAGTGTAGGACAGACAGACCGGTAATCAGAAAGTTGGGCGCAGAGAGATAAACACATGCCCAGACTTACCCGGGCGCTGCTGCTAGTTCCTGGGCCGCTGCCACCGCCTCCAGGTCTCCCGCGGCTGTAACCGTCCGACTGCAGGGGGGCCGAGGGCTGGCTCCGACGTGGAGTCTCGGAGTTCCGAGGGACGTGACCTGTGTAGACCCGCAGAGCCTTTACCAAACAATCGTAAGATCTGCTGATAAATGCGGTGGCTTCTGGCCGGGTTTGCCTGCGCTTTACTAAACTGGAGCCTGCAGACCTCCGCTCTGCAGGGCTGGGCAGCGAAGCAGCCCTTGGCCCCGCCCCCGAAGGAGGGACTCCCTGAGCCCGCCACCTCCTCCCTCAGGGGGCTCAGCGCTGGCGGACCTAGACTTGAACTCCGCGGTGGACGCTATCTCGCAAAGCCTCGGGCCACACCACCTCCACTTTGCGGAGGAGGAACAACAGAGCTCGAGTGCTACCCAAGCGCTCCCCACCGCCACCACCACTTGGGATAAGAGTACGTGAGAGGAGCGAGGGACCTCTGCACTGATTTTGCACTTAACGAAAGCCCCTTAGGGACCTTTTTTGAAATCCACGTTTGGCTTTATGCTGCTGTAGTAATGTAGGTCCCAAGAGAACTTCAAAAACTACTTACATTCGCAAATGCAAAAAACCGTGAGTGACGAAATAAGTCTTTGCACACTTTTTTTTTTTTTGTCATCTTATTTTCTTCTAGGTGTCACTTGCCCAGCTACTTTTATGTTGACTACAATAAATAAGAGTGATCGCCCCCAAACATTTACTTTTGGGTACAGCTGGCTGGAGCTGGGCAGTGAGGTCCTACCCTAAAATACAACCTGAAACCTCAGATACTGACAGTCATGTCTGCAGGCTCCTTCCAGAACTGGTCATTCAGGCAGAGGGGACGCAATTGCTGGAGCAAGACTCGCTCGGTCACAGCATCCCTGCCCTTTGCTACAGGACCCCTCAAAAAACATAATTCTATCCAGAAACAAAAGTCCTGATGCTCCGTGGTCACATGTGCCTTTGAAGTTCAATGTTCTCAGATTTCATTAGTAAGAATATGTTTGCAGGTTTGGGGCACACCCTGTTTAATTTCTCCCAGATCTGCCAGAGATGGTTTTGATGAAGGATGGAAAGGAGGAATTTTGATGTTTTGAAATATGAGGTGAAAGATTATACAATTAGTAGGGGAGGGCAAAATAAAGGGGTCTAAAATAACAGTCTAGTCAAGAACTTGTTTATATTTTATGATAAGTAATTTAAAAATAAGTATAATAAAAGAAACAAGATGTTAAACACCAAATATTTACTTGTATATAAGTATAAAATGGTAACTGAGAATTTATTTCAAGAGGGAAAGAAACCCAAGTACCATAAATGTGAAACAGTAAAAGAGTTCATTTTTGCTATTATTCATATTTCATAGATGTTTAATATTAAATAGGTTTCAGATAAAATATACCAAATAAAATCTGTCAGCTATTTACGGTCCCTGTACCCACCTCACATTTACACCTGTATTAACACTTGTGGGTGGGAGGTGGCAGTGTTGTAGGCACAGTTTAGCTAGAACACATAACATTAAAAAAAAAAAAAATGTTGTCCAGAGGAAGCTAATGGGTTGTCACAAATACATATAACAATCAGGAAGTAATACATGTAACAATCAGACAAGGCATAACTATATAAACAGATTATAATATGCTTATTGTTGTTCCTCAGTAATATGTTAAATAGCACACCTAAACCAAATACAATATAGTATAATGAAGTCATAATCAAAACATCAGCAAGTTATTTTGCAAAGTTTTAATCATAACTGGCTATTAAAAAGTAATACAAGTAATACTAGTGTTCCTGAAAGGTTTTCTATAGATCACATTTTTATAAGCTAACAAATTTTCTAATGATTAACTATGTTAGAATCAAGTACTATTTTTTTAAGTAATTCAGTGCTAATCAAATAGCCTTCTAAAATATAGAATGTTGGAACAGTCACTCTAGAAAACGATATCGTATTATTGAGCAACATTGAACCTGCACATTTTCTATGACCCAGCAATTCCACCTCAAGAATGCACTCAGAAGAAACTCTCATACATGAGTACTGAGAGTCACATAGGAGAATGTTCACAGCAGTACTGTATATATATAAATCGTCATTGATTGGAAACGTTAAAAAGATAATATCACTTAATATCATAAATGATAACTCATAACATAAAATTCAGAATGGCACTTACCTCTAGGGACAGAAAAGGAAATGAGACTGGAAAGAGAGTATAAATAGACTTAGTTCTTTAATGGTATTGACAGTATTCCTTTATTTTAAGGGCAGTGCATATACAGGACTTTTTTTGTATCTGTGTATATATAAAATATTTTATAATACATGTAATATTTTATATCAGTACATTAAATGCCAATATATTAAAACATCGTAAACATTTTAAAAGAATATACTTAAAGAAAAAATACAATTTAATGTAAACATTGACATTCAAAATGTCACACCCTGAAAATGTGCCCATGATATGTCATGTGAATAAAGCAGGTTGCAGAACATTATATATGGCTTAATTCCCATTTTTGAACAAAGAAAACTCTGTGTATGTCTATAAACATGTGCGGTATATGATTATATGTCTATGTCTACATATAGTTGTTAATTCTGGGGAGTAGTTAATCCTGGGGAGTAAAAGGAATGAAGAATTTACCTTTCTACTTTATTTGGTTTCGCAGATACAGAGAACAGCCTTGTAGTTGCCAAGGGGGAGGGTGGGTGGGGGAGGGAAGGGCTGGGAGTTTGGGATTAGCAGATGCAAACTATTATATATAGGATGGATAAACAACAAGGTTCTACTGTATAGCACAGGGAACTATATTCAATATCCTGTGATAAATCATAATGGAAAAGAACGTAAAAAAGAATATATATATGTATAACCGAATCGTGTTGCTGTACAGCAGAAATTAACACAACATTGTATATCAACTATACTTCAGTAAAATTTTAAAATATATTTAAAGTAACTCCTCTTAGGTCATAATAGTTGCTTGGAAGAATAAATTCTGATAATTTAAAAAAATGGTGTAAATCTATATCTATTGATAAAGAAGAACTTTGGGACATATTATTGAATAAAAATGCAGAATACAAAACAGCATATATAGTATGAGCTTATTCTTATAAATCTGTGTATAACTGAGAGACGTTTGGAATGTTTACCAAAATGTTGAGTAGTTGCCTCTCAATGATTTTCATTCTTCCTTGTACTGTTTTGTATGACTTGAATTTTCTACATGATTATGCATTATGTATTATCTTTGGCATTAGAGAAAATATACAGCTATCTTTATAGTGGAGAAAAATGGGGAAATTTTACATTACAAAGCAATATGATTATGATATAGGTACTGCAGTTATGTATGACTGAATGTCCGCCACCCCACCCTATAAATTATATAAAGCAATAGGGAAATATAGGAAGGAAAAAAAAAAGAAAATCCCATATTCCACAATACCAGGAGACAAAGAGCAGGGGGAGACTACGAGACCTGAGTAAGGATTCCCAAGAGCAGCTGAAATTGGGCAGAGGTTGCATGGCAAGAGACTCTTGGAGTGTTTAAGGGAAACAGCAGCAGCAGATACCAGAAAACATCAGCAAAAATAGACTCCCAGAGAATGAGAAAATAGATTCACTGAGGATGAGAAGTTCATGCGAAAGTGAAAATGTTTGTTGTTCTAAACAATCAGAGCAGAAGTAGAGATAAAAAGAACTGAGGTTGGGTTAAAGCTATAGGGAACATAGTAGGAAGAGGAGGTACAAAATGTCCAAAAGAATGTCTGGGAAACTCAGATATAAAAATCTCAGAAAGTAGATAAAGAGCTCACCTAAAATGCAGGGGCTATGTTTCCTGTGTGCAATGACTAGTGATGATACCAGAGAGCACAGGTTGGGGGCAAAAGCCCTGTTTAGAACAGAGAAGCAAAGAAAGCAGGGCTACACAAAAACTACAAAAAGGGCCACACTGAATGAGACAGTCTGATTGTCGCAGCTGAAAACCTTTGCACTGTGAAGCCTGGAAAACTACCTTGGTCTCTCTTGCCCTTCCTTCACAGAAGACACTTGAAAATGGTTGGAAAACACAATTCATTTAATAATGGATTAAAAAAAGAAAGAAGAAGGGTAAGCTGGGACGAAGTGAGAGAGTGGCATGGACATATATACACTACCAAATGTAAAATAGATAGCTAGTGGGAAGCAGCCTCGTAGCACAGGGAGATCAGTTCGGTTCTTTGTGACCACCTAGAGGGGTGAGATAGGGAGAGTGGGAGGGAGATGCAAGAGGGAGGGGATATGGGGATATATGTATACGTATAGCTGATTCACTTCGTGATACAGCAGAAAATAACACACCATTGTAAAGCAATTATACTCCAACAAAGATGTTAAAAAAAAGAAGAAAGTGACAAACACCTTTGTTATGAGACGAACTGTGTACCCCAGAAGTTTATATGCTGAAGTTCTAACCCCTAGTACCTCAGAATGTGACTCTATTTGGAGATAAGGTCTTTAAAGAGATGATTAATTTAAAATGAGTTCTTTAGATTGAGCCCTAAACTAATCTGACTGGGGTCCTAATAAAAAGAGAAAATTTGGATGCCAGAAATGCGAGTGTGCACAGAAAAAAAACTATGTGAGGACACAGTGAGAAGGCAGCCACCTGCAAGCCAAGAAGAGTGGCCTCGGAAGAAACCAAACCTGCCAACACCTTGATCTTGGACTTCTAGGCTGCAGAGCTTTGAGGGAAAAAAATTCTATTTTTTAAGCCACCTAGTCTGTGGTATTTTGTTATGCAGTCTAATGCAATCTTTCATACAAAATTACTATTAAAATGGTAGAAAAGAGCAGCTAATCCTACCTATAGACAAAAAACACACACTAGAAAACTAGAAAACTGTTGGCCACAGAAAAAATGAAAGCTGTGATTGATTATACATTCTGCCTTGATATTTAAAAACACAAAGGGACTTCCCTGGTGGCACAGCAACGAAGAACTATGCAGCCAAAAACTAATTAATTAATTCATTCATTTTTTTAAGACAAATCATGAAGTGAGAAAAAAATATTTGCAGAACTAATTTCCCTAATATAAAAAGAAGTCCTGGGCTTCCCTGGTGGCGCAGTGGTTGAGAGTCCGCCTGCCAACGCAGGGGCCGCGGGTTCGTGCCCCGGTCCAGGAAGATCCCACATGCCACGGAGCGGCTGGACCCGTGAGCCATGGCCGCTGGGCCTGCACGTCCGGAGCGTGTGCTCTGCAACGGGAGAGGCCACGACAGTGAGAGGCCTGTGTACCGCAAAAAATAGGAAAGAAGCTCAATTTCACTTACATGAAATGCAAAATAAAACCATACTGAATGATTTCTCACTGTTGTATAAAGAAGTTACAAATAAGGAAAGCAGAAGTACTAGAATGAACCTTGTGGTATTGGATTAGAATTGAAAGTATGAGTATAAATGGATGGTTTTTGTATATATGCAGATTGATGTAGATGTGTATGTGTTCATACAAATATTCTGCTGAGAGGGTCTAGTGGCAATGACACCCTAGTAGCAGTAAGCATACCTAGCATCCAGACGTTACTTTCCAAATACGATTAACCAATAAGAAGTCCAGAGCTCTTTGGAGAAATGGCTGGTTTCACGGCTTGGGCTAAGAAAATACAAGATGCGTTTGGAACATTTTATACTGTGCTGCCAGAAAGTAAAGTGCTCAGAAAATGACGGGGACAAGTCAAAAAACAAAAGAGCCAACTTGAAGAGCTCCTAATTTGAGGATCAAAATAAAGACTATAACTGACTACAATCTAAGAATAAAACAAGAATCCTTGAGAGAAGGGGAGAATGGAAAGATCTTCCTTACAGTAGAATTCCAATTAACATAAATACATAAAGAATGATCAAAATAGAACAAAGGAGGCAAGAATATACAATGGAGAAAAGACAGCCTCTTCAATAAGTGGTGCTGGAAAAACTGGACAGCTACACATAAAAGAGTGAAATTAGAACACTCCCTAACACCATACACAAAAATAAACTCAAAATGGATTAAAGGGGCTTCCCTGGTGGCGCGGTGGTTGAGAGTCCGCCTGCCGATGCAGGGGACGCGGGTTCGTGCCCCGGTCCGGGAGGATCCCACGTGCCGCGGAGCGGCTGGGCCCGTGAGCCATGGCCGCTGAGCCTGTGCGTCCGGAGCCTGTGCTCCTCAACGGGAGAGGCCACAACAGTGAGAGGCCCGCGTACCACAAAAAAAAAAAAAAAAAAAAAAAAAAAAAAAAAAAATGGATTAAAGACCTAAATGTAAGGCCAGACACTATAAAACTCTTAGAGGAAAACATAGGCAGAAAACTCTATGACATAAATCACAGCAAGATCCCTTTTGACCCACCTCCTAGAGAAATGGAAATAAAAACAAAAATAAACAAATGGGAACTAATGAAACTTAAAAGCTTTTGCATAGCAAAGGAAACCATAAACAAGACGAAAAGACAACCCTCAGAATGGGAGAAAATATTTGCAAACAAAATCAACGGACATAGGATTAATCTCCAAAATATACAAGCAGCTCATGAAGCTCAATATCAAAAAAACAAACAGCCCAATCCAAAAATGGGCAGAAGACCTAAATAGACATTTCTCCAAAGAAGACATACAGATGGGCAACAAACACATGAAAGGATGCTCAACATCATTAATCATTAGAGAAATGCAAATCAAAACTACAATGAGGTATCACCTCACACCAGTCAGAATGGCCATCATCAAAAAATCTACAAACAATAAATCCTGGAGAGCGTGTGGAGAAAAGGGAACCCTCTTGCACTATTGATGGGAATGTAAATTGATACTGCCACTATGGAGAACTGTATGGAGGTTCCTTAAAAAACTAAAAATAGAACTACCATATGACCCAGCAATCCCACTACTGGGCATATACCCTTAGAAAACCATAATTCAAAAAGAGTCATGTACCACAATGTTCACTGCAGCTCTGTTTACAATAGACAGGGTATGGAAGCAACCTAAGTGTCCATCGACAGATGAGTGGATAAAGAAGATGTGGCACAAATATACAATGGAATATTACTCAGCCATAAAAAGAAACGAAATTGAGTTATTTGTAGTGAGATGGATGGACCTAGAGACTGTCACACAGAGTGAAGTAAGTCAGAAAGAGAAAAACAAATACCATATGCTAACACATATATATGGAATCTAAAAAAAAAAAATTGGTTCTGAAGAACCTAGGGACAGAACAGGACTAACGATGCAGACGTAGAGAATGGACTTGAGGACACGGGGAGGGGGAAGGTAAGCTGGGACGAAGTGAGAGGGTGGCATGGACATATATACACTACCAAATGTAAAATAGATAGCTAGTGAGAAGCAGCCACATAGCGCAGGGAGATCAGCTCAGTGCTTTGTGTCCACTTAGAGGGGTAGGATGGGGAGGGTGGGAGGGAGATGCAAGAGGGAGGAGATATGGGGATATATGTACATGTATAGCTGATTCACTTTGTTATACAGCTGAAACTAACACACCATTGTAAAGTAATTATACTCCAATAAAGATGTTAAAAAAAAAAGAATGATCAAAATAGAAAATTACCATTTGGCAAACTGTCAGGTCTGAGAGTTAATTTTATCCTACTTACAAACTAATAAGTTAGACTGATACCACTTCATAGATGGTGGCCAAAAACAGAGACTCCTGGATCAGAGACAAAGGACTTTATCACTTACAGCATAGCAAACAGCATAAGCATCATTTTATTTCCATCAGTTCTCCTTGTTCTCAAGTTCCATGGGGGCAACATAATACAGCAACATAATACAGCCCTCATGAAAAGGATTAGTGCTCTTATAAAAGAGATACCACAGAGACCCCCCAGTCCCTTCCACTATATGAAGACACAGAAAAAAGGCACTGGCTGTGAACCAGGAAGAAGACCCTCACCTGACCAGGCTGGCACCTTGATCTTGTACTTTCCAGCCTCCAGAACAGGAATACGGCAAGGATGCCCACTTTAACCACTTCTGTTCAACATAGTACTGAAAGTTCTAGCCAGAACAATTAGGCAGGAAAAGAAATAAAAGGCATCCAGATTGGAAAGGAAGAAGTAAAATTATCTCTGTTTGCAGATGATATGATCTCATATGTAGAAAACCCTAAAGACTCCATAAAAAAGCTTTAGAACTAATAAATGAATTTGGCAAAATAGCACATTAAAAAGTTAACACGAAAAAATCAGCTGCATTTCTATACACCAATAATAAACAATCTGACAAGAAATTACAAAAATAATTCCATTTACAATAGCACCAAAAAGAAAAAAAAAACTTAGGAATTAATTTAACCAAGGAGGTGAGAGACTCATACAATGAAAAGTACAAACTATTGCTGAAGGAAATTAAAAAGGATATAAATAAATGGAACACATCCCATATTCATGGATTGGAAGACATAATATTGTTAAAATGGCAATACTACCCAAAGCAATCTGTAGATTCAATGCAATCTCTATCAAAATTCCAATGATATTTTTTGCAGAAATAGAAAAAACCTATCCTAAAATTCATATGGAGTCTCCAGGGACCCTGTATATGTCCTAAAACAACCTTGAAGAAAAACAAAACTGGAAGACTCACACTTCCTGATTTCAAAACTTACTACAAAACTATGGTAATCAAAACAGTATGGTATTGGCATAAAGACAGACATATAGACCAATGGAATAGAATAGAGAGCTCAGAAATAAACATCTATGGTTAAATGATTTTTGA
The DNA here is from genome assembly GCF_026419965.1 of Kogia breviceps. Lineage (NCBI taxonomy): Eukaryota > Metazoa > Chordata > Mammalia > Artiodactyla > Physeteridae > Kogia > Kogia breviceps. Next base: position 76,151,533 of record NC_081323.1, read on the forward strand.
CAAGGGTGCCAAGACCATTCAATGGGGGAAACAATCTTTCCAACAAATAGTGCTGGGAAAACTGGATATTCACACAAAAAAGAATGAAGCTGGACCCTAACACCTTATACAAATATTAATTCAAAATAGGTCAAGGACCTATATGTAAGACCTAAAACAATAAAACTCTTAGAAAAAAAAGGACAAAAGCTTCAAAACATTTGATTTGGCAATGATTTCAGGATATGACACCAAAGGCACACATTACAAAATAAAAAATAGACAAATTGGATTTCATGAAAATTTTAAAATGTTGTTTATCAAGAAACAGTATCCAGGGCTTCCCTGGTGGCACAGTGGTTGAGACTCTGCCTGCCAATGCAGGGGACACGGTTTCGAGCCCTGGTCTGGGAAGATCCACGGAGCAACTAGGCCCATGAGACACAATTACTGAGCCTGCGTGTCTGGAGCTTGTGCTCCGCAACAAGAGAGGCCACGACAGTGAGAGGCCCACGCACGGTGATGAAGAGTGGCCCCCGCTCGCCGCAACTAGAGAAAGCCCACACACAGAAACGAAGACCCAACACAACAAAAAATAAATAAATAAAATTTTTTTTAAAAAAAACAGTATCCACAGAGTAAAAAGGTAACCCACAGAACGAGAGAAAATATTTTCAAATCATATATTTGATAAGGGATTAATATTCAGAATATACAGAGAACTCCTAAAACTCAACAACAACAAAAAAAAACCAACCCAATTCAAAAATGGTCAAAGGACTTGAATAGATATTTCTCCAAAGAAGATATACAAATAGCAAATAAGCACATGAAAGGAGTTCAACATCACTAATCATAAGGGAAATGCAAATCAAAATTACAATGAGATACCCACCTCATACCCATTAGGATGGCTGTTATCACAAAACAGAAAACAACAAGTGTTGATGAGGATGTTGAGAAATTAGAACACTTGTGCACTGTTGGTGGGGATGTAAAATGGTACAGCTACTATGGAAAACAGTATGATGGGTCCTCAAAAAATTAAAACTGGAAAAAAAAAAATTAAAACTGGAATTACTATATGACCCAGCAATTCCACGTCTGGGTATATACTCAAAAGAATTGAAAGTAGGGTCTCGAAGAGATATTTGTACACCCATTTCATGGCAGCATTATTCACAATAGCTAAAACATGGAAACAGCCCAAGTGTTCATCAATGGATGCATGGATAAGCATAATGTGGTATATACCATCAACGGAATGTTGTCCAGCCTTAAAAAGGAAGGAAATTCTGCAATATGCTATAACACGAATGAAACTTGAGGATGTCTGCTAAGTGGAATAATTCAGTCACAAAAAGACAAATACTGCATGATTTTTGTTATGTGTATACATATATATATCTTTACATATATAGAGATGTGTGTGTGTGTGTGTGTGTCTGTGTGTACAGGCATACCTTGGAGATACTGCAGACCACTCCAATAAAGTGACTATCACAACAAAGCAAGTCACACAAATTTTTTGGCTTCCCAGTGCATATAAAAGTTATATTTACACTGTCATGTAGTCTACTAAGTGTGTGATAGCATTATTTGTTAAAAAAAAGTACACACCTTAATCTAAAAATACTTTACTGCTAAAAACTGCTATCATTTGAGTCTTCATTGAGTTGTGATCTTTTTGCTGGTGGAGCGTATTGCTGATATCTGATGACTGATCAGGTTGCTGAAGGCTGGGGTGGCTGTCACCATTTTTTAAAAATAAGGCAGTGATGAAGTTTGCTGCATCAACTGAGCATTCCCATCGTGAACAATTTCTCTGTAGCGTGCAATGCTGTTTTAAAGCATGTTACCCACAGTAGAACTTCTTCCAAAACTGGAATCAGTCCTCTTAAATCCTGCTGCTGCTTTATCAACTGAGTTTATGTAATATTCTAAACCCTTTGTTATTTTAAAAATCTTCACAGCATCTTCACCATGCATAGGTTCCATTTCAAGAAACCACTTTCTTGGGAGTTCCCTGGTGGTCCAGTGGTTAAGACTCCTTGCTCCCAATGCAGGGGGCCCAAGTTTGATTCCTGGTCAGGGAACTAGATCCTGCATGCCACAACTAAGAGCCCACATGCCACAACTAAGTGCCCACATGCCGTAACTAAAAAAAGAGCCCACATGACCCAGTGTAGCCAAAATAAATAAATAAATATTTTTTTTAAAGTAAAGAAGAAAAAAGAAACCATCTTCTTTCCTCAACCGTAAGAAGCAACTCTTCATCCATTAAAGTTGTATCTGGAGGTTACAGCAATGCAGTCACATCTTCAGACTCCCACTTCTGATTCTAGCTCTCTTGTTTCCACCACGTCTGCTGTTACTTCCTCCACTGAAGTTTTGAACCCCTCAAAGTCATCCATGAGGGTTGAAATCAACTTCTTCCAAACTCCTATTAGTGTTGATGTTTTGACCTCTTCCCATAAAGTACAAATATTTTCTTAACATTCTTAATAGCATCTAGAATGGTGAATCTTTTACAGAAGGTTTTCTTCTCTTTTTAAAAAAAAAAAATTTTATTTATTTATTTTTGGCTGTGTTGGGTCTTTGCTGCTGTGCACGGGCTTTCTTTAGTTGTGGCAAGAGGCGGCTACTCTTTGTTGCGGTGCACAGGCTTCTTATTGCAGTGGCTTCTCTTGTTGCAGAGCACGGGCTCTAGGCACACGGGCTTCAGTAGTTGTGACACGTGGGCTCAGTAGTTGTGGCTCACAGGATTTACAGCACAGGCTCAGCAGTTGTGGCGCACAGGCTTAGTTGCTCCGCAGCATGTGGAATCTTCCTGCACCAGCGCTTGAATCCATGTCCCCTGCATTGGCAGGTGGATTCTTAACCACTGCACTCCAGGGAATTCCCCAGAAGATTTTCTATTGACTTTGCCCAAATCCATCAGAGGAATCAATGTCTATGGCAGTTATAGCCTTATGAAATATATTTCTTAAGTCATAAGACTTGAAAGTCAAAACTTCTCCTTGATACATGGACTGCAGAATGGATGTTAACAGGCATGAAAACGTTAATCTCATTGTACATTCCATCAGAGCTCTTGGATGACCAGGTGTATTGTCAGTGAGTAGTAATATCTGGAAAGGAATTTTTCTGAGCAGTAGGTCTCAGTGGGCTTTAATTACTCAATAAACTATATTATAAACAGATGTTCTATCATCCAGGCTTTGCTGTTCCACTTATAAACCATAGGCAGAATAGATTTTGCATAATTCTTAAGGGTCCTAGGATTTTCAGAATGGTAAACGAGCACTAGTTTCAAATTAAAGTCACCAGCTGCATTAGCCCCTAACAAGAGAGTCTGCCTGTCCTTTGAAGCTTTGAAGCCAGGCATTGACTTCTCCTCCCTAGGTATAAGAGTCTTAGACAGCACCTTCTTCCAATATAAGGCTGTTTAATCTACATTGAAACTCTGTTATTTAGTGTAGCCACCTTCATTAATTATCTTCGCTAGATCTTCTGGATAACTTGCTGCAGCTTCTGCATCAGCACTGTGGCTTCACCTTGCACTTTTACATTATAGAGATGGCTTCTTTCCTTAGACCTCGTGAACCAACCTCAGCTAGCTTCAAACTTTTACTCTGCAGTTTCCTTACCTCTCTCAGCCTTCACAGAATTGAAGAGAGTTAGGGCCTTCCTGTGGATTAGGCTTTGATGTAAGGGAATGTTGTGGCTGGTTTAATCTTCTAACCAGGCCACTAAAATTTTCTCCATATCAGCAATAAGGCCGTTTTACTTTTTTATTTGTGTGTTCACTGGAGTAGCACTTGTAATTTCCTTCAAAAACTTTTCCTTTGCATTCACAACTTGGCTAACTGGCACAGGAGGCCTAGCTTTCAGCCTGTCTCAAATTTTGACATGCCTCCCTCACTAAGCTTAATTATTTCTAGCTTTTCACATGAGAGACATGCGACCCTTTCTTTCACTTGAACACTCAGAGGCCACTGTAGAATTATTAATTGGCCCTGTTTCAAAATTTTTGTGTCTCAGACACCAAGGGGGGAAAGCGGTGAGGGGGGGGCCGTTATGAATTGGGAGATTGGGATTGACATATATACACTAGTATGTGTAAAATGGATAACTAATAAGAACCTGTTGTATAAAAAATAAATAAAATAAAATTCAAAAAAATATAAAATTTGAAATATGAAATATAAAAAAAAAAATTTGTATGTCTCAGAAAATAAGGAAGCCCAAGGAGAGGGAGAGAGATGGGGAAATGGCTGGTAGATGGAGCAGTCAGAATGCCCACATTTATTAATAAGCTCACCATCTCATGTGGGCAGGTTTCATGGTGCCCCCAAATAATTACAACAGTAACATCAAAGATCACTGATCACAGGTCACCATAACAAAGATAATAATAATGAAAAAATTTGAAATATTGCAAGAATTAGTAAAATGTGACACAGAGACATGAAATAAGCAAATGGTGTTAGAAAAATGGTACCAGTAGACTTTCCTCAATGCAGGTTGTCACAAACCTTCAATTTGTAAAAAGTGGAATATTTGTGAAATGCAATAAAATGAAGTACAATAAAATGAGGTATACCTGTACTATACACACACATACACACACACCACAGAGAGACAGAGAGAGGTACTTTAAGGGATTGGCTCACGTGACCATGGAAGCTTGGTGAGTTCAAACTCTGCAGGATAGGGCAGCAGACTGGAGACCCAGGGAAGAGCTGCAGATTAAGTCCAAAGGCAGTCAGCTGGCAGAACTCTGTCTTGCTATGGGGAGGTAAAGTTTTTGTTCTATTAAGGTCTTCAACTGATTGAATGAGGCCCACATGTTATATAGCATAATCTGCTTTACTCAAAGTCCACTGAGTTAAATGTTAATCGTATCCAAAACACACCTTCACAGAAACATCCAGAATAATGTTTGTCCATATATCTGTGTACTGTGGCCCAGTCACGTTAACACATAACCATCACAAGTCCACCCCTTGTCTAGTTGGCACTCGTATGCCTCTCCTCAAATTTAATAATCAAATAAAGACAATAACAAGGTCATAATTTTGCCTAACATGATACAACTCTCCTGCAGACAACTGAAAACATCCTAACCCTTTCCCCAGAAGAGGATGCAAAGTCCTTGGGTGATGTTTATTCTTCTTCCTGATATCCCATAACTTAAAAACTATGCTATAAAGTCAACGATAAATACTATGACATAAAGTCAATAATGTTACATGACTATGTTACATGATAAAGGAATGAGACAGAAGAAAACAAAGATATTTGCTCAAGACACACACACATGAATAATAATAACATAAGGAAGAAATACTCGACAAATACAGTCCTCGTTTCTGTAACTGGTTATGTGGTTGCCGATGGTATTTAGAACTACCTTCTTCCACTCCCATATGGTGTTCCTGTTGCCCTCAGCAAGGACTTCAGCTAGTCACAGTTCTTTATTTGTTGGAGTGGCCCAAATCTTCATGCCTGAAGGGTCCTGGGGCATTAGTAATCCTGCCTGAATTGAGTTGTTATAGTTTTCCACTGACTTTTTTTTTTTCCCACTAACTTTAATCATAGGCATGGTAATACTAAGAGACACCCTGTGGGATATCTTGTATCCCAAACATATCTGTGTTGTGGAGTAGTCCAATTTCCCTTTGTTTGTTTGTTTTGTTGTTGTTGCTGCTGTTTTTGTCTGCACCGTGCAGCTTGCAGCATCCCAGTTCCCTGACCAGGGATCGAACATGGGCCCCTCCAGTGAAAACGCCAAGTCTTAACCACTGGGCCGCCAGGGAATTCCTCAATTTCCCTTTGGTAGTCAGGATAAATCACCCCAGTCAGCCCAGTAAAACTCTTCTTTCCCTGTTGACCCAGAGGCATGAGGAGCTCAAAGTGGCTGAGTGGCAGTATTAATTTCCAGTTCCATGGAATTATTATTTTGTCTCCTAGTAGAAGCATTTCTCCCTTTGGAACTAAGACCTGTAGGCTAGTAGAGCATAAGGTCATGAGGACAGGTAGCGAAAATTTTACTAGTGGGTCACTAGGGGTGCCACTCTCATTTCTACTCCTAGATACCTGTGATTCCTGGCTATGGGAGAAACAGCACTGTATATTGGACCTTAATTCAGAGCATATAAGCCTCCTGGAGAACTTTTTCCCAGCACTGCAAGGGACTGCCACCTAGCTAGCCCAATAACTGAGTCTTCGAAAAGCCATTCTTCCATTCTATCAAGCTGCTTCAGGAGGGTGGGGAACATGGTAACATCAGTGAATTACATGAGCATGGGCCCACTGCTGCACTTCCTCTGCTATCAAATGAGTTCTTTGAACAGAAGCAATGCTGTGTGGAATACCATGATGGTGGATAAGGCATTCTCTAAGTCCACGGATGGTAGTTTTGGCAGAAGCATTGTGTGCAGGGAAAGCAAATCCATATCCAGAGTGTCTATTCCAATAACAAAACGTTGTCCCTTCCATGACAGACGTATGGTGCAGTGTAATCAACCTACCACCATGTAGCTGGCTGATCACCCCAGGGAATGGTGTCACATCAGGGATTGAGTGTCATGTCACTCAATCTCAGTGCTCAGATTGAGCACTCAGCGGTGGGGGTAGTCAAGTTAGCCTTGGTGAATGGAAGTCCATGTTGGAAGTCCCATGCATACCTCCATCCCTGCCCCCAGGGCCACTTTTTTCAACTTCACTGGGCAATGACAGGGGTGGCTGGGGAAAGAGGCCAACTGTTATCCACAGAATAAATTATTCTAGCCACTTACAAAAATCTTCCTCTGCTGAGGTCACCCTTTGGTGAGCATTCACATGGGACAAAAATATCTTCACATTGTTCACCCATTCAGAGAGGTCAATCCATGTATCTCTTTCCAAGACTTCCTTGTCACCAATTTTCTAATCATGTTTCTTTCAAGTCCCTGACCATCCAGCCAAAGCATTGGCCACAGCCCATGAACTGGCATATAATCACTCATCAGGCCTTTTCTCTTTCTAAGCAAAATGAAAATCCAGTTGCATTGCTTGAAGTTCTGCCTGCTGGGAGGATTTCCCTTTACCATTATCCTTCAGGAATGTCCCAGAAAGGAGCTATAGTACTACAGTTGTCCACTTTTAGGTGGAGCCTGCATGCCCTGCAGAACCATCAGTAAACCAGGCCCAAGTTTTCTCATCCTCTGTCAGCTGATCACAGGGAACTTCCTATGAGGCCATAGGTGCAGGCTGAGAGAGAAGGTAAGACAGCATGAGTTGGGATCATGGATATTTAGGCCACTTCTTCATGTAACTTACTTGTGCCTCCAGGGCCTACTGAGACTTTAGTCTAGTTACAGCTTCAGAAGTAAAAAGGGGTGAGTCCTGAAGAGAATCACCAGTATTTTGCAAGGCAACTGCCTCAGAGGAGGCCATTACAGTTTCATAGAGCAACATAGCGTAAATCTCCACAGACGGGGTTAGAGAGGCTGCTTCTACCGGCAAAGAAGATTCAACAGAATGTAGGGGCTCAATGTCCCCAGCTTCATCAGGGTATTCTCATACGTCCCACTCCAAATTGCAGATCCCATTCCTTCCTCATAATGCCCTCACTTTTCAATTTGCATTGTAATTCAGCCACTCACATGATAAGACTTCAGCAATCTCAGCCCTGTGGCTATAGGAGCTAAAAGTCTCTTTCAGGATAGACATAGAAGCTTTCAGGTGATTTATATATTGCTTAAGCTGGGAATTTGAATCCCTGATCTCATCCTTTTCTTCCCCCACTTTGTCCAGTGACATTAGAAGCAACCAGCCAACCTCATTATATGCATTAGTTTGACAAAAATGTTCGAAGGTATCATATATATGGTTACCCAGGTCCTTGCCTCTTGTGTTTGATTAGGAGCATCCAATTAGGATACTTTGCATATTTTCATAACATGCCATGAACTATACCATTACTACTACTCTCCTTTTTATCAGAAACAGAATCATTAGTCTTTAAATCTAATATTAGAAAGCCAATTCCAAAAACCCCAGAACAAATTCAGAAAATTCATCCTTAAGATTCTGCTCCTTGGGCTTCCCTGGTGGCGCAGTGGTTGAGAGTCTGCCTGCTGATGCAGGGGACACAGGTTCGCGCCCCGGTCCGGGAAGAATCCCACATGCCGCGGAGCAGCTAGGCCCGTGAGCCATGGCCGCTGAGCCTGCGCATCCGGAGTCTGCAACAGGAGAGGCCACAACAGTGCGAGGCCCACACCGCAAAAAAAAAAAAAAAAAAAAAGATTCTGCTCCTTTAGAAGCCTTATCAGCACCATAATCTGTATTAGTCAAGATTCTCCTGAGAAACAGAACCAACAGAATGTGCATCTAGATATCTATCTATACATATCAATCTAGATATATAGATATACAGCCTCACAGCATATCTGTTAAAGTGAAGACATGTAGGGCATCACCCACGTTAAAATGAGAGAGATTGATTTACTTTAAGAAATTGGCTCACATGATCATAGAGGGCTGGTAACCCAAAGGCTGTCTGCTAGCAGAATTTATTCTTGCTAGGGGGAGATATGCCTTTGCTCTATTAAGGCGTTCGGCTGATTGGAGGAGGCCCACCCATTATTGTAGGATACTCTGCTTTACAATACAGTAAATTTAATGGTTAAATTTTAAATCCACCAATTTAAATGTTAATCTTATCCAAAAAAAAAAAAACACCTTCACAGAAATGTCTGGAGTAATGTTTGACCTAATATCTGGGCACCATGGACCAGCCACATTGACACATAAAATTAACCATCACAAATGGTCACCTTTGAGCAATGAGATTATGAATTTATTTTAAATTTATTTGCTTCTGCTACTTTTTCTATAATGATTATGTATTATTTTTGTAATAAGAAAATCAAATATAATTTTTTCAATAGTTAAGAAAAAGAATTGCTTTAGGAAGTCTTCTCTAAATAGCATGCACTGAGATTATACATACCATAACAGGTCTTTAGTATATTGTATATATTACGTATGTTATTGTGTGTTTGTCTCTCTACACTGGGAAGTCTTTGAAGGGGCCTTCTCTTTTCATGTGTATATTTACTCCAAGCACAGTACTTGGCAACACAGTAGACACTCAGAAAATGAATGGCCAACAACAGAAGAAACATTACCCAAAATCAATATTGTTACCCCACCTCCCCATACAAAACCTGCCCCTTTTCCGGAATTTCCTTGACCTCTTCAGACTCCTAGACTAGAAATGGTAACTATGTAGCAGGTTTCGAAATTCAGTCAATTTTATGTCAGAAATGCCTCTAGCCCCTGGCCTTTTGCTATCTCCACTTCCATTGCATAAATTTGTATATTCCACCTGTTAAAACATGTATTTTACTTAAAAAGTAATAAAAAAAGAGATTTTTTAAAACTAGATTAATTCTATTATTTATTTAAAAAGAAAAACAAACATGCAAAATAGCCAGAAATTTTCTGAAAAAAGATTGATGAAGAGGATCTGGCCCTACCAAACTTTGAAACATACTGTAAAACTATAGTAAATTAAACAATATGGTGTTGAAACGTACAACAGTATGGAACTGAATATAGTCCAAAGTAGATCCAGATACATCTGGGAATGTAGCATATGCTAATAATTACATTATACGTTAATGGTGGAAAACATTAATTATTCTGGAAGAAAAATTAAATTGGATTCTGTGTGAGTTTTTCCCAAGCACCAATTCCCAGAAACCAACTATCTGATTCTCCACCACCAACTGGGCATCCAGCAACTCAATCTTGACACTATCTGGAGTTAGGGCAACCCCCACAGTTAAGGGTTCAGACCCACAGGACTGCCTCCACTCAGACACTAGTTGCAAGTCCCAGGTCCCTAAGCTACCCACACTTCTGTCCACCTTGGTTACAGATTTTGGGGTTCCCACAAAATCCCCTCTTTAGGGCAAGCTGAAAATTTTTGAGACTGACCCACAACTCAGGAAATCACTTGACTTAGGTTTAGTAGCTTATTAGAAAGGATACAACTCAGGCACACCCAAATGGAAGAGGTGCACAGGACAAGGTACTGGGGGAGTGACGCAGAGCTACCATGCCCTCTGGATGTACCACCCTGCCAGGACATCAATGGGTTCACTCACACTGATTGTTCAAGCATTTTTATAACCCATCTCCAGCCCCCCTCCACTCTCCAGAGGTTGGGGGCACGGGGCAGAGACTTCCCAACCTCTAATCACATGTTTGGTCTTCTTAGTGACCAGCCCCCACCCTGAGGCTATCTAGGGTCCCTACCTTGACTCACCTCAATAGCACAGACTCAGGTATATTCTAAAGGGGACTGTAATGGATAACAAAAGACACTCCTATCTCTCAGAAACAAATAGTTTTAGTTCTGTTCCAGGAACCACGGACAAAGACCAAATATATATTTTTATTATATCACAGATTCTCTCATTCCTTACCAAAATAAAATAAATTCCAAATGAATGAAAGATTAAAATGAAACACGAAACCTTAAAAATACAAAAGAAAACATGGGAGAAATTTAAAAATATTTTTTGTGTGTAAAGCTTGTTTTACACAGTATAGCACAAAATTCAAACACACATAAAAGAAAAAAGATACAACTGACTACCTGAAAAAAATTTTAACGTTTAATTGGAAAAAAAGGCATAAATACTAAATATAAATAACACTGGGACAAATTAAATGCAACACAGAAAACACAAAGAGCTCCTGCAAATCCATAAGAAACCAAATAGGAAAACAGAAGATGTAAATAGACAGCTCACAGAAAAAAAACCTACAAATGGCTCTTACATATAAGATATATGCTCAACCTCACCCTCAACAAACAAAACTATAAGGGAGTTCCCCGGTGGACCAGTTATTAGGACTCCACACTTTCACTGGTGGGGGAACTAAGATCCTGCAAGCTGCATGGTGCAGTCAAAAAAAAACCCCAAAACTTTCAGATACCATTTTTCACCTATAAAATTGGCAAAGATAGAAACAAAATGTTCAACATTTTGAGGATATCCTTCCTGTCCTTTACATATATAAATTTTTAATATATACATATGTATTTTTTTGGCGGTGCCATGCGGGATCTTAGTTCCCCGATCAGGGATCGAACCCGTGACCCGTGCAATGGAAGCTCGTCTTTTTTTTTTAATTTTAATTCTTTCATAGTTACATGTTTCATTAATCACGTCTGAGAAAAGTCATTGATTTTCATTTAGAAGCAGTCTTAACCACTGGACCGCAAGGGAAGTCCCCTAAATATTTAATATTTTTATGAAATCATATGTGCATATACATGATTTCAAAAAATAAGACACTGGACATACTTTGTATATTTCATATTTTCATGTATATAATTCTGTATCCCGCTTTTATGGATACATAAATTGGGGGGGGCTGCAAAAATGAAAACATTATGAATTTTTTTAATATAGTCAAAGTTAATACCTTTTAAAATATTTATTTGGCTGCGCCGGGTCTTAGTTGCGGCACACAGGATCTTTTAGCTGCAGCATGTTGGATCCAGTTCCCTGACCAGGGATGGAACTCGGGCCCCCTGAACTGGGAGTGTGGAGCCTTAGCCACTGGACCACCAGGGAAGTCCCCAATGTTAATATTTTGATGCATATCCTCTGTCCTTTTTTGTATAGATGCATGGAGAATGGTTAAAAAACTGAGAACATATTATACATGCTATTTAAAACATGATTTTCCCCCTTATTTATGTTATTAAAAATGTTTCATCACCTTCTGCATGGACTTTTCAACCCCTTTCTTTCTGATTGCCTTATCCTCAGTCTTCTCCCTTAGTTCATCCTCCACTGCACCTCCAGAGTTATCTTCATCACTACTTCTTTGGGTGGATTCTCACCAAAGAATCCAGCTGGCAGGCTTCGGCCCAGACTTCTTAACTAGCAAACCAGGCCCTAACAGTCAGGACAAGCTACTTCACCAAATTTGTCTCTTGCAGATTGTATCCACCCACCTTCCGCTGGGCATGCCAGGCCCTTCCACTGTCACTCTCTGTCTGATATCACTGTCCTAAGCCCTCTTCTCCTGCAAAGTATCTATGTATCATTCAAAACTTACCTCCTCCAAGAAGCCTTCCAATACTCCGAGTTAATATGTTTGTGCTCAGAGAACTGCATTCATCCCTTAAATAAAACATCCTATACTCTACTGTCATTTGTTTACAAGTTTATCTCCCTAACTAGGCTACCTGCTTCTTGAGGATTAAGGCTCTCCAGAACTAATCATGCATCTCCTTCTACTGTGTAACTCAAACTTAGATGCTTCTGTGATTCTCAAATACACAAAGCCACTTAAAAGCATTATATACCACGGTAGTCGCTAGAAGACTGGGAACAACCTAAATGTTAACCAGTAGGTGACTGGCTAATCAGGTCATTCTTATAAAGAATATCATGCAGCTATTAATAAGAATGAGGAAGACGTATTTGTATTGATATGTGACAATCTCCAAGATACTGTAAGTGTAACACACCCAATAGTGCGTATTATAAACTGCCATTTTGTGGGGGGGAAATTTCTTATATTTATATATGTATTTATTTAGAAATGCAGAGAGCATCTGGGGAATTCACACTATCTAAAGGAAACTTATGTAGCTAAAGGTACATGCCAGGAAGAAGTTGAACTAGAGGAGGGAGGAAGACCTTTCACCATATACGCTTTGGCACCTTCTGAATTCCGAACAGTTTTAGTCATTACCTATAAAAATAAAATACAAAACACTAGTGAATACCTGGTATCTACGCAGGGGGCGGGAACTGGATACTAGAAAACAGTTGTGGACATCTTTCAGAATAAAGGAGTTCTCTCAAAGGCTGGACACCATTGCTCAACGAAGTCTGAGTTTTCAAAACTGCCTTGAGGGCCTGAAGCCTCAGCACTGTGTCGAGTGCCCGAAGGGTGGACTGACTCTAGCTTTTCCTCAATTGCCATCGCACCAATCAAGTAGCTTTCTAAAGGCTTCTAGCACTTTCCACCTCGCATTATATCTCTTCGTCTTCCCTACGCCTGAAACACCTAGGATACTGAGATGAAAGGAGCAAGGCGATAAAAAGGGCAAACGGCGCGAGCGGGGGAGGGAGGAGGCCCACCCTACACCCTGCGGCCGGAGACCTCCGGGAAAGAGCAGCCGCCTCTCCCCTCACGCCCTGACGCACGCGGCCAACAAGCCCGCTCCGCCTACGCCCTCAGATCCGCGGCCAGCAAAACCCGGCGCTGACGAGGGCCCCGCGAGCCCCGGCTGCCTGTGGGAAACGCTCCTCCCGAGCGCAATGGCGCCACGGCCAACGCGAGGGGCGGGGCTACGTGCGGCCGTGACCCAATGAGCGGCACCGGCCGACCCGAGGCCCAATGGCGGTGGCGCGCGGTCACGCTGGAGGCGGGCCCGGCGCGCCCGATTTTTCCAGAAGACCCGGATAGCGCCTCCCGGCCACGCTGAACCGGCTCTGGGCTTTCCGGACGCCGGGTTCCCTCATTTTCTTCTGTTGGGTCAGCTATGGCGGCCGTGAAGACCCTGAATCCCAAGGCTGAGGTGGCCCGAGCCCAGGCGGCGTTGGCGGTCAACATCAGCGCGGCCCGGGGGCTGCAGGACGTGCTGAGGACCAACTTGGGGCCTAAGGGCACCATGAAGATGTAAGGCGGGGCTGGGCGGGCACCGCGCACCTCGCTCTGTCGCGGGCCTGCGCCGGGGACCGAGGCCTGGAGCCCGCCGCCTCCGGGCCTCTGCGCTCGCCGCGGCGGCCTTTCTTCCCCCCATTGTCCCGGGTCGGCCCTATTTCTTGCCCTGGCCGTTTCTTTTGGTGATCGATGCCGTCTCCGCAGAGAACAAAGCTTCCCGCGTGCGCGGTTTCCCCCCCGCCCCCCACCGCGCCTGGGACCTAAGAGACCCTGAGGACTGTTTCCCAGACGGGAGGGGGTGGGCATTGAACCATTCCTGTTACCGGAAGCAGAGAACCAACCCTTGGCCCCAGCTCCTGAGGATCTGGGTAAAGCCCGATTTTTATGGGCCTCTTAATTTGGTCTCCATTGAAAAAGTCAAACTGTGATTCATTTCTGCCCATTGAACAGGCTTGTTTCTGGTGCTGGAGACATCAAGCTCACTAAAGATGGAAATGTGCTGCTTCATGAAATGGTGAGAGGCTGCTAGACTAGGTCCAAAATGTCTTGGTTTTCCGTAGTACATTTGATTTGTAGGAAGACTTTTACTATTCGTTTACAAAGTAGGAGAAAATCACATTCATTCTTCTCAACAGGTAGTTTTCCAGACAATGGAAGAAGTAGAAAAAATGTAATCAGTACTGTTGTTGACAGTATGGTACAGTGAGGAGCCCTGGAGTCTAAGAAACTTCCTTTTGAATCCCTTACCCTTGCCATTTAAGGCCTTCGTTAAAGGGTATTAATTACTAAAATTCTAATAAAAACTGAGAGCAGTTGACATAATCAGGGAGGCAAAATGCGACAGGATGGTTATACTTTTTCAAACAGCACTTCTGTTATATCACACTTCTCCACCACCAACTGGAGGAGAAATAAAACTATACCATTTTTAAAGTCCCAGTGACTAAGAATCTGAGGTTACTGAGAGGAGCAATCATTTTACTCATCCCTAAGTTTCCAAAATCTAACAGTTCAAATCCTAGAGAAGGAAATGACTTGCCTATGTTTTGAGTTTAGAGTAAAATTTAGGGTTTTGATAATAGCATATCATGCCTTCAACATTCCAGGTGTTTGTAAATATCTTCAGTAAGGAATAGCTAACCTAGAAGGTGTAGTTTTTGTTTGGTGGCTTAAGTGGTGGCCTGTGCTAGCAGAGAACATTAAGAGTCATAGTTTAAACTTGATGTCAGAAAAGTCATCTCTACATGGCTGGAGTATAAGAAGACAAAAGCAGTGCAGGAGCCATGTTGGAGCCTTTGTAATTAAGAATCTGTGGGTGACAAACATAATATTCTGTTTTTCCAAAACCTTTCCAGAGTGACTGAGCATCCATTGATGATCTTTGCTAAAGAGGCTAAGTTTTTCTTTTTTTTTTTTTTTTTTCATCTTAATTATTTGTTCAGTGCCAAGTAAACTGGGCAGATGGGCTTTCATTTAAAAGGCACTTGGTTTATTCTCACAAGAATCTTAAATTTGTCATAAAGAGGCACGCATGGATTTGAAATTATTGCTTGTTAGTTCTATCACCTTGAGTTAACCTTAACTGGGTCTCACATTTCCTCATCAGTAAAGTGGAAATAATCAGAAGGAAACATTTATATATGAAGGTGTTTCTGTCATCATAAACTGGTAGCTAATGGTGAGTTTTTAATCAGAGTAATATGTAACTGTACACTTGGGCATTTTGTGCAGATAGATTAGCCCTTCACACATTTTAAGGTATATTTGGACTGTTTTCATTTTTAAGTTGTTGCACAAATTTTTTTCTTTCTCTACCTGTAGCAAATTCAACACCCAACGGCCTCCTTAATAGCCAAAGTAGCAACAGCCCAGGATGACATAACTGGTGATGGTACCACTTCCAATGTCCTAATTATTGGAGAGCTCCTGAAGCAGGCGGATCTCTACATTTCTGAAGTATACATGATTCTCGTGTTTCTGTGATATTTTATTGTGTATAGGAAATAATCTTAGTTTTACTTATAAAAACTGATGTGCTAGTCGTAACTGAGGCCATATAATAGAATGTAAAGAGCATGGGGTTAAATATGGGAACAAGGGTCTGTATCCTACTGTGACACAAATTTACTATGATCCTGGATGAGTTGAAGAATCTTCCTTGGCATGAAATGTGTTTTTCATCAAGTTGCATTGCATATACAATATGCCTATAACAGATTAATAATTGTGATGTAGAAATGGAATATTCAGGATTAGGCATATTTTTAAGGAAAAAGCTAACAAAAACCTTGAATTTAAATAAGAATACTACAACTTTTTTAGCCCTCAGTAGTTCCAAGGTTAAAGCAAACCTCAGTGAGTACTAATCTGATGTTAGGAAGAATTTCCTGGGAAGAGAGAGAAAGTAGACTCTTATTCTTCCTGTTTATTTTATTAGTAAATGGTGTGAATTAATTTCATATCACCTATAGGAAAGATATAATGGTCCTATTGACTGCCAGTTGTTACGACACTTTGAGTTTTGGGCGTTATCCCTTGTGGTTTGCACAGTGAACACCCAAGTGTGCTTTATAGTTCCCTTGGCTTTGACTCTGTGCTAGAGCAATGTCTGTTCTTTTCCTCTGCATTGAAAGGAGTATTTGTCCTTTTAAATGTATTCAGAAAGTCAGCACATTATATTAATTGTGTTTAAGGGTATGAATGATCCAGAATATCCCTTCATAAATTTGCTTTATCGTGAACTAGTTGCATCTAACTGAAGGTCTCTGTTGTTAGTGGCGGTTTTGTAATTGTGTGTTTATCATAGGGTCTTCATCCCAGAATAATTACAGAAGGATTTGAAGCTGCAAAGGAAAAGGCACTTCAGTTTTTGGAACAAGTCAAAGTAAGCAAAGAGATGGACAGGGAAACACTTATAGATGTGGCCAGAACATCTCTACGTACTAAAGTTCATGCTGAACTTGCTGATGTCTTAACAGAGGTATGTGTTAAATTTGGTATGTGTCTGGTACATTACACCTATACTGAAAACCCCTGGCAACTGGAAACATCAGTATTCTTACTAATTCCAGTTATAGAGTGCCATCTGAAGTCTTCACAGTTCCATCCTGTGTGGAGTAAATAGGTTCATTTTTGTGGCAGTGATAACCTGATCTGTGGGCCTAAAAGTAGAAAAAAAAATAAGTAAAGTGAGAAAATCATAATCACATACCTGGCCAGGTTACGAAGGTATAATCAGAGCTTTCAGTAAAAAAGGTTTCTAAGATGGAGATTTCCTTATTAAAAAGCTACTAGTAGTAGAGATGCCAGTGATTCTTTAGGTAATTACAAATTGAGGTTTCAGAAATGTAAATGACTTCAGCCCTTTACAAATAATGCATTCTATTAGTGTGTAAAAAAAGACTTAGATCAATTCAGAGATTTTTAAAGACGAGAAGCTGTCTGCTTTAAACTTTTCTGAAGAATAAACAACAAAGTGTCTCAACTTCTGCTAGTCAAATTCATTGAATGGTTATACTTTGTTGCAGGCTGTAGTGGACTCCATTTTAGCCATTAAAAAACAAGATGAACCTATTGACCTCTTCATGGTTGAGATCATGGAGATGAAACATAAATCTGAAACCGATACAAGGTAGGTGGTGGAATGCTATGAAATAAAAAGAGTGTTTACAAACTTGAAGGAGTCTATACAATACATATATTTTGCCTGGTTTTTTTTTTGTCTTTGAATTAACGTATATTGCCTAGATGAGTATTTCATTTACTCAGTAGTATCAGTATTTCCTCTTGAAATGAAGTTAATGGTATGATGTATTTTTACATAGAATGATTCTGGAAAGTCAACTATATCAGTCACTTGGCATTTATTGAACAAGGCATATGGGAGACTTCAGGGAATTTTAAAGAAAATTATTTCAAAGACCTAGTTTGAAAGCATTTTTTAAATGAGGTGATCACAGTTTAATAGCCTATCAAACTTGTGACTATTTCTCTGCAGAACCTTCTGCACAAGACAGGGTTGTTACTTATATTTGAATGGCTTGTTTTTGTCATGATCTGGAATTCTGCTTTTTCACAATTGAATCTTCCTAGGTATTACCCAAAAGTCTTGTTCAAATAGCTCAAGAAGTAAAGCTGATTGTGTGAAAATTATCAATACAGTCTCAATTCAGTGTTTTAGTTTTGTTAGCATATGTTACACCCCATCTGGAAATCAATAAGAACATAATTTTTATGTGTTGTAACAGCTTGATCAGAGGTCTTGTTTTGGACCATGGGGCACGGCATCCTGATATGAAAAAGAGAGTAGAAGATGTGTACATCCTCACATGCAATGTGTCATTAGAATATGAAAAAACGTGAGTTTATGTATAGCTCCTTAAAAATGGAAGAGGTGGAAGAGCTTGATAATTGGGGCAAGTCACTTTTTTGTGAGACTCAGTTTCCCCGCTGTACGGACAATAATGCCTCAATGGGGTTTCGGAAAATTACAGGAAATAGTCTCTGAAAACGTACCAGGGGTGGAATTGGAGCTCGGTGACTATTTGCTAAATATTTCCTCCCCTTTCTGTAACTTCCTTTTTTTTAGAGAAGTGAATTCTGGCTTTTTTTACAAGAGTGCAGAGGAGAGAGAGAAACTAGTGAAAGCTGAAAGAAAATTCATTGAAGACAGAGTTAAAAAAATAATAGACCTGAAAAAGAAAGTCTGTGGTGATTCAGATAAAGGATTTGTTGTTATTAATCAAAAGGTAAGAAATTTTGTTTTATAAATAGTGTGTTTATTTTTATTTTAAAGGTAAAATATTGAAACTTATTTTTTATTATAGGGAATTGACCCCTTTTCCTTAGATGCTCTTGCAAAAGAAGGCATAGTAGCTCTGCGCAGAGCTAAAAGGAGAAATATGGAAAGGTATGGATAGCAGACTGTGACATGAATTTCACTTATTTTGCAAGTTAACTTAGATTATTCCTTTTTTTCTCTTAGTTTTGTGATTTACTTATTTTTTATTGCAATAAAATATACATAATATAAAATTTATCTTTTTATCTGTGTTTTCCAGGATCACTTTTCTTTTTAAGGATAATATTCCATTGTATGAGTATACCACATTTAGTTTCATTTATTTTATCTGTTAGTGGACATTTATTTGGGTTTCTGCCTTGGCTGTTGTGAATAGTTCTGCTATGATTGTTGATATACATGTTTTATTTATTTATTTATTTATTTATTTATTTTTGCGGTACGCGGGCCTCTCACCGCTGTGGCCTCTCCCGCTGCGGAGCACAGGCTCAGCGGCCATGGCTCACGGGCCCAGCCGCTCCGCGGCACGTGGGACCCTCCTGGACCGGGGCACGAACCCGCGTCCCCTGCATCGGCAGGCAGACTCCCAACCACTGCGCCACCAGGGAAGCCCATACTTGTTTTATTTTTAAACGATGACCTATACAGTACACATTTTTCCATGTCAAGAGACAGCATCAAGGGTTTCAGAGGAATACTTTCTTCCAAAGAGCTCACCATGATGAAGAGCACCTTTAGATTTCATATCAGAGGAGTATTTGCTGACTTAAGAAGTGTTTTAAATGGAGAGTTAGGAGAAAAGACCAGTTTTCAGCTAGTTGGTAGTGAATGGAAAGGCTTAAGCTAAAGTATATTTTAGAATATGATTTTTGCATGTAATTCTAAAAAAGATTGCTTTCTAAAAATATTAATCTCTAAACATAACTAATAAAACCCCTTCTGCATTTCCCTTAAAACACTTGAATATTTCAGGCTGACTCTTGCTTGTGGTGGGGTAGCCCTAAATTCTCTTGATGACCTAAATCCTGACTGTTTGGGACATGCAGGACTTGTCTATGAATATACATTGGTAAGTGTATTTTCTTTCCAGAATAATACTACTTTTTGGCTCATGAATTCTTCAGTAGTTAAAAATTCATTCAAACTTTGGATGATATTTTTGCTTTGTTAATATACATTTTGATGATTTATATGTAGTAGTGATAAGCCATTGATGGGAAAATCACATTTCTTTTATGTGACTTTTTTAAAGAAGTTATTTGCTTTAATGTGATCAGTGCTGTGCCCTATTAATATGCTACTTATTCCCTCATAAGGCCCTCTCATCTGGTCATTCTTTGCACAACCGTATCCTGGTTTTTGAAAATAGTCTCTTCACACAGGGAGAAGAGAAGTTCACCTTTATTGAGAACTGTAACAATCCTCGCTCGGTCACATTATTGATCAAAGGACCAAATAAGCACACACTCACTCAAATCAAAGATGCAATAAGAGATGGCTTGAGGGCTGTTAAAAATGCTATTGATGATGGTAAGATCGTCATTGTATTTAAATTGTATTCTTTTGCTAGTCTAAAAGGCATGGCTGAATACTGTGTTCTTTTTATCAGTAGTTTACACAGCCAGACACCATGCAAAAGTAAAGTTTTACCTTTAAAATGGCTATGATGGTATGCTGTTTTTTCATGGCATGCTATTGTTAAAAGGGGATACAAATAAGTGAACTAATACTAAGAGGATGTTGCCTGTATTGCTTTGAAATGTAATATTAAAATTGCTGTGGTTATACTGAATTCTCAAATTAATGGATTTCCGGTGTGTGTTTTAATTTATATATTTTCTTAAAATTGCCTCTACAGTTTTTTTTTCTTTGTAGCTTAGCATTTCTCTCTTCCTCCCACCCAACAGGCTGTGTAGTTCCAGGTGCTGGTGCAGTGGAAGTGGCAATGGCAGAAGCCCTGATGAAATATAAGCCCAGTGTAAAGGGCAGGGCCCAGCTTGGAGTTCAAGCATTTGCTGATGCATTGCTCATTATTCCCAAGGTGTGAATGCTTTAACTGTTTTCTAAACTACACCAAAATGATTCATCTGATGAAAACTTTTTGTTAATGTGGGTTTTTTCATAATGTGGATTTTGAATAAAAAGGGTTCATCAGTTTTCACCCTAACACTAGAACAGGTATTTATTATCTAAATGTATTGGTTCCTCTGGAGGGGAGGCTTGAATATCTGATGTTTCAGATGGCAAGAGATAGCTGTTTTAAGAGGGTTTGCAGTGTGGGGGTACAAGCTTGCTTTTTGTTTTTGTTTTAAACTAAGGTTAATACTGTGATTAAATTGTATGCTTATTTGAGGGTACAGTTTATGACCAGTGTATTGCCGGGCTTGGGGTGGATTAGTAAGTTGGTTGGTAATGTATATCTAGTCATTCTCTGAAGTGAACATAAATACCGGTCTGTTTTCACTTATTAAAGGTTTTCTTTTAACTATTAATTGGAAATACTGTTCATTTATTACAGACTTGACTATCTGTTATTAGGTCCTGTCTTTTAAATAAATTTGTTTCCTTTAGGTTCTTGCTCAGAACTCTGGTTTTGACCTTCAGGAAACACTAGTTAAAGTTAAAGCAGAGCATTCAGAATCAGGTCAACTTGTGGGTGTAGACTTGAACACAGGTAAGGAGGATGTGACTATTTGTAGGGGGTGAACTAGATACTATAGGTGAGGTAAGACCAGGAAGGATAAAAAAAAAAAAGGGAGCGAGAAGAATCTTGGAGTTGCTTTTGCTCTTTGACACCAGTGCTATCCGGGATCTCTGGGTTCTAAAATATGATACAAAAATGTAATGACTAGATACAGAAATAAAGGGAATCGAGGAGACATTTGAATAATTTAGAAGAGTACGGATTTGTTGATATTGCTGAGTTGTGGTAGGTGGTTTGGTTTAATGTTGAAGGGTTTCATGTTGAACTGCTTTACTGTTTTTTATCAGGGACTTTGATTAAAATGATACATTTCATGATCATACTCATGGGTGAAAAAAGGCTGAGGATAGCAAAAAATGCTGGAAGAGGGAACCAAATCTAAAAATGAGTAAAGCCCTGATCTTAGGCCAGTGTAATCCAAATTATACAAGTACAAAGTGGAAGAGAGATAACTGAGATACATCTGTGCAGTATGTGTAAGACCTATTGTGAACAGCATCATTTACATTGAAGTTAATATCAAAGGTTTCTTTTTTAAATTAACTTTTATTGTAGTATAGTTGATTTACAGTGTTGTGTTAGTTTCTGCTGTACAGCAAAGTGAATCAGTTATACATATATCCATGCTTAGATTCTGTTCCCATATAGGTCATTACAGAGTATTGAGTAGAGTTCCCTGTGCTATACAGTAGGTTATTATCTATTTCATATATATATAGTAGTGTGTATATGTCAATTCCAGTCTTCCAATTTAGTTAATTTAAAAAGGTTTCTGGAATGAGGGTAATGATAAGCCTTTTTGCTAGATTATATTTCAGGTGCTATACTTTAATATGGACAAATAGGAACATCTCCAGAAAAACAGAGATGTTCAAATATTTGATAACCAAATAGAGCATTCCTATCACTGGAAGCATTCTAAGTAGAGGAGAGCCGCTCATCAGAGCTGCTGTCCACAGGAGTCATGGTCTGGAGTACAACATTGGGCTAACTGAGGAACTTTGGGTTCTCATAGATAATACTGGAGGAAATGAGTGACCACTGATGAGTAAAGCAGCACAAGATACTCTTATTAGTTCTCTCAGACAGTATTCTGATCTTAGGACCTGCTCTATATGATTTTAAGAATACTGGGTTACTTTTCAGGTGAGCCAATGGTAGCAGCAGAAGTAGGCGTATGGGATAACTATTGTGTAAAGAAACAGCTGCTTCATTCCTGGTAAGTTTGGGAAAGCCAAAATTATAACATTTGGGGAATATTCGTACTCTTTAATGGTATGTTTTATTTAATTTTCTTTCTGTAAGAAAAGGTAATCAGTCAAAAGTAGCAACTAAGTGAGCCTTCTATGTATGGAAAGGGAAGGGGAAACCTGACTGGATATAATTTGTGCAATTTAATTGGAGATTGAGTTGAATTAGAGTTCATACCTCAAACCTGAGTAGTCTGATTGTTTTCCCCCCCTTTTCAGCACTGTGATTGCCACCAACATTCTCCTGGTTGATGAGATCATGAGAGCTGGAATGTCTTCTCTCAAAGGTTGAATTGAAGCTTCCCTTGTATCATCTGAATCATGAAGATTCTACAGAGTGATCCTAAGAATATAGCTATGGAATTTTTGTCCGAGCTTCAAATGATTTTCAAAGGATTTTCTTTTCCCATATAAAAAAAGGAGAGAACACTGGCATCTGTTCAGATTCTGAAGTTCTGAAATTAAAATTACAATATTTTTTAAATTGCACTGTAGTGTACACATACAGGCCATACTTACGAATAAACAGGATGTTTTGCTTTAGCGTCAGTGATAAAAATACATGTTAGATAAGTGTATATTATCTACTGTATTAAATATTCCTTGAAAAACATTTTAATGGTTTAATAATTCTTCTAATGTATTTTATCTCCAATAGTTCCCCATCATTAAGCATTTAAGTTTTCAATTTTTATGCTAGTTATTAGACTTAAGTAACTTAAGGTTTTGAAAGCATTCCTGCTTCCTTAGTATAAATCCTTTTGAGCAGTGGTACCCAACCCCTGGGCAGAGGACCAGTAGTACTGTTTAGTGGCCTGTTAGGAACCAGGCCGCACAGCAGGTGAGCAGGGAGCAAGGAAGCAAAGCTTCATTTGCTGCCCCCCATCGCTTGCATGACTGCCTGAACCATCCCCCGCCCCCCTCGAAAAACTGTCTTCCACGAAACCAGTCCTGGTGCCAAAAAGGTTGGAGACAGCTGCTTTTGAGTAAAAAAAACTTGGATAAATTGGACTTTTCATGCTTTTGAAGTAGCTTTGCTAAACTGCTTCCCAGAAATGTTACGTTGTAGTTGAGTAGAAAGATGGAAATAGAGTCAAGGGAGTTGAAAGAGCTGCAAGTCTAAAGTGGCAAAATAGGAAAGGCAGAGGTTAAATACATGGCTGAAGGTGTGGTGACAGAGGACCAGGTGAGGTAAGAGATTTTCAGGCAAGACAGTATTTTTGCACCTCGTAACCTTGCTTAGGCTAATGTCCCTCCCAAACCCTCTAGTGGCCTATTTTTCTCACCCAAATTACTGTTCTCCTACATGTTGCAACAAAATACAGTAGGTATATTTGAAGACCCTGAAAGGGAAGTTGTGTTGCTAAGCTTTGCGTTTTGAGGACTAAGCAGTTACCTACAGTGAGTGTACAATAAATTGGAAGTTGAAACCTTTTCTGTGATCTTGCGGTGGTACTCCAGGGCACAAAAGGGAAGGAAATCAGTCCGTCCAAATGTTCACAAACTAAAGAAGGGGTTTCTAGAATGGCAGGGTCTCTGGACCCCAACGCTGAGAAAACTGCCTTCTCTTAACTACCTGGCCGGGCAACAACGGAGCTTCGGCCCCAGGAGTATTTTCTAGGTGGGGCCGCGTAGAGGAGCAGTGCGCACGCGTGCGCAGGGCACGGCCGCCGACGTGATGCGCGCGTTGCGCGTGCGCAGCAGATCCGCATGGTGGCGCGTCTTGTGGGGCTCCAGGGGTCGTGTTCTCGGCATGGGCACCTCGCTGTTGCCGCTGCTGACTCTGCTGTCGCTCCTCTCCGCCTCGTGGCTCGAACTAGGTCAGTGTGCTGGCCTGCCCGACTGCCTCTGGCAGGCAGGAGAAAAGGGGTGGAGCGCTCGGCCCCTGCGGGGAAAGAGATGATGGCCGGTCTGCCAGCGTCCTGCGCTATCTTGCAGCGGCCGGAGGTGCCTCCCAGAGGCGGCCAACTTGGCGAGGTGTATCTCACTTCTTTTTTACTTTTAACTTATTATTCTGGAATCTTTTGAGCATAAAAAAAGAATAAAACGATCCTTTCCCGTCCACCACGTACCCGTTAACTTGTTTAAACGGTTGCCAATTTATGGCTTTAATCTTGCTTCTTTGGGACCCTTCCCCTGGGAAATTCACTTTGGAGTGAATCGAGGCACAATACAATTTTATTCCTCAGTATTTAACTTGAATAGCCAAAAAGACAAGTCACGAAAAAAACAGTATCACTCACTTTCCCACCTAAAAAATTAACCGTACTCCTTAATACCATTAAACATTCAGTTAGTGTTCAAGTTCACCTACTGTAAATGTTTTTAAGTTATAGTTTACTTGTTGAATTAGTGTCAAAATAAAATTCATATATTGCTAATGTGTGTGTGTGTGTGTGTGTTTTGTTTTGGCTGTGTTGGGCCTTCATTGCTGCGCGTGGGCTTTAGTTGCCGCGAGCCGGGGGCTACTCTCTTCGTGTGCTGTCGCAGCTTTTCATTGCGGTGGCTTCTCTTGTTGTGGAGCATGGGCTCTAGGCTCATGGCCTTCAGTAGTTGTGGCATGCAGGCTCAGTGGCTGTGGCTCAAGAGCTGTAGAGCACAGGTTCAGTAGTTGTGGCGCACGGGCTTAGTTGCTACGCGGCATGTGAGATCTTCCTAGACCAGGGATCGAACCTGTTCTCCTTGCATTGGCAGGCAGATTCTTAACCACTGCGCCACCAGGGAAGTCTCTGTATGTTGTTTCTTAACTCCCTTTTAATCTGAGAATTTCCTGCTTTCTCTATTCCAACCCTCACCCCCCTTAAAGTGGACGAAATCATGTGTGAGTGTGTCAGAATGTAAATGAGAAAAGGGCCAAAGATGGGATACTGGGGAACATGAAAAGATGTGGACTCTGTCTTTAGGGAAATTATAGCACTTAGACACTGTTAGGTAGAAACATAACAAAACAGTACGTCAAGCCAGAAAAGTGTGACCTTTTGGAAATAGCACTGACCTGGAAGTAAGGAGACCTGGGTTTCTCCTGTTAACTAGCTCTTTAAGTCATTTCCCTTTTGGGTTTTGGTTTCCTCCTGTCATATGAGGGGGTTGAAATAAAGATCCTTTTAATTCTATGATTTTTGGAGGTATCCAAACAGCAAGTGTAAAGCAGTTCATTCAGTCATTTGATGATAATTATTGTGAACTTATGCTAGGTGCCAGGGATACACGGGCAAAACAGATGTAGTTCTTTTTTCTTTCTGGAACATATGATATAATGGTGAAAATCATTACGAATTGATGAGTTCAGACAAGAAAAGGAAGAGTCAGAGAAACATGCACAGTAGTATGGGTAGAAAGTTGATAGATGTATTTCAGAGTATAGTGTCTAGATTTATCTCTCTGGGACAAAAGGTTGTCATGCAGAAGAATAGAGAGGTAAGGAAAGGAACTAAGCATTTGTTGAAAACCTACTGGGACTTCCCTGGTGGTCCAGTGGTTAAGAGTCTGTGCTCCCGGCGACTTCCCTGGTGGTGCAGCAGTTAAGAATCCGCCTGCCAATGCAGGGGACACAGGTTCGAGCCCTGGTCCGGGAAGATCCCATATGCCGCAGAGCAACTAAGCCCGTGTGCCACAACTACTGAGCCTGCACTCTGGAGCCTGTGAGCCACAACTCCTGAGCCTGTGTGCTGCAACTACTGAAGCCCATGCACCTAGAGCCAGTGCTCTGCAACAAGAGAAGCCACCGCATAAGAAGCCCGCGCACCACAACAAAGAGTAACCCCCACTGACCGCAACTAGAGAAAGCCCGCGCAGAGCAACAAAGACCCAACACAGCCAAAAATAATAAATAAATAAAATTTAAAAAAAAAAAAAAGACTCCGTGCTCCCAATTCAGGGGGCCTGGTTTCGATCCTTGGTCAGAACTAGATCCCACATGTATGCCGCAACTACGAGTTTGCGTGCAGCAACTAAGACCCGGCACAACCAAATAAATAAAATTAATTTTTTAAAAAAAGAAAACCTACCATGTGCTAAACATTTCATACATTATTTTAATACAGCCATCCATTTGAGTTAGATATTATCCCCATTTTATAGATGAAGAAATTGAAATCCAGAATAAGTAATTTGCCCAAGGTGTCACCCAGCAAATTAAGTGACAGACAAGAATTTAAAGCCAATTTTTAAAAATAAATTTATTTATTTATTTAATGTTGGCTGCATTGGGTCTTCGTTGCTGCACGCGGGCTTTCTCTAGTTGCAGCGAGTGCAGGCTACTCTCATTGTGGTGTGCGGGCTTCTCATGGCGGTGGCCTCTCTTGTTGGGGAGCACGGGCTCTAGGTGTGTGGGCTTCAGTAGTTGTGGTGCAAGGGTTCAGTAGTTGTGGCTTGCGGGCTCTAGAGCACAGGCTCAGTAGTTGTGGCACACAGGCTTAGTTGCTCCGCAGCATGTGGGATCTTCCTGGACCAGGGCTCGAACCCGTATCCCCTTCAATGGCAGGCAGATTCTTAACCACTTCGCCACCAGGGAAGTCCTAAAGACAAATTTTTTAAGCCTCCATTGTTTTTTTCATTATAGCATGAGTTTTACATATGATCCAAATATTGCCACTTCTTTTACATATATTCGACTCTTTTTTTCTCTGCAGGGAGTGGGCAGACGACCAACATGGTCCAGCTACCAGGTGGGAGATTCCAGATGGGAACAAATTCACCAGATGGCAGAGATGGTGAAGGACCTGTCCGGGAGGTCACGGTAAAACCCTTTGCCATCGACATATTTCCAGTCACCAACAAAGACTTCAGGTACATCCAGTGTTCTTCCAGGAGAAGTAAAGGCTATTCTAATCTTCATAATATTTAAAAGGAGATTAGCTTGTTCACTTCCACATATCATCTTTGCAATGGTACAGTGAGATAAGTGTTATCCACGTTTTTAAGATGAAGAATCTGAAGTCCAGGGACTTCCCTAGTGGCACAGTGGTTAAGAATCTGCCTGCCAATGCACGGGACACGGGTTTGAGCCCTGGTCCGGGAAGATCCCACATGCTGCGGAGCAGCTAAGCCCGTGCACCGCAACTACTGAGCCTGTGCTCTAGAGCCTGCAAGCCACAACTACTGAAGCCCTCACGCCGAGAGCCCGTGCTCTGCAACAAAGAGAAGCACTGCAGTGAGAAGCCCACGCACCACAACTAAGAGTAGCCTCCGCTCACCGCAACTAGAGAAAGCCCGCACGTAGCAACGAAGACCCAACGCAGCCAAAATTTTTTTTTAAAGTATCTGAAGTCCAAAGTTTCTGTTAGTGGCAGAGCTGGGCCTGGAACTCAGATCCTCTGACTTTTGAGCCAGTGGATTGTCCAGTGCACTGGGCATAGCGCTGAGAAATATGGGCAGAAGTCAGACACTCAACAGAAACCTCTGCAAGAGGGGAGAAGGAATTGGGAGAAGGGTCATAGTAGGTGAGAGTCCCTTAAATTCCCTTTACATTTACTTAGGGAAATGGCATTGTTTCCAGAATCAAACATTTTGGTTCCAGCTTAATCTAAGAAGCCATGTTGAGCTGCGTCAGTGTCCCCAAGGTGATATGTTTTGGGTAGGCCAAAGTAGAAAATGATCCAGGACATATCTATAACTTACCCTCAAATGGTAGAGGAGGGAGTGTATAGAGAGGAGAGGGAAAGGAAGAGGAGGGGATGGGAAGACGGTAAGGCAAATGTGAGAAATGACTTAAATGTTACATTTGTGGACTTAAAACTTTTCAGGATAAAAAGTTTTGGGGAAAATTTGATTCAGAAGACACAGGCTGAAATAAGCATAAGGATTATCAGTATACTCCTCAGGCCTTTTGACTCATTGGTTCCACCTCTAGGGATTTGTCTTGAAGAATTAAAAGTCCTGAAAACATTTAGCTACACAACGTTTAGCTATTGATACAACGCTAATACATTTACAATGTCATCTTGTAAAGAAGTGTTAACAATTTTAGGATCTCTTAAACATATTGTATCAATATAACAGACTACTTAGCAGCCCTTAAAAATCCTGTTGTCAAAAAGAGATAGCTTTCTAGCATGAGAAGTGGCTGAGGCTATTATTTAACATATTGACTGCCCCTGTGTCATTTTTTTTCACATTTAAAATGTGCCACTGAAGTTTTAAATTGGATAAGACAAGCTTACAAACCTGAAAATAAACTTGAGAGAACTTCAAAAAAGAGAGATAGTTCTGAAGTGTTAAGAGAAGAAAGTAGGTTACAAAATACTAAATAGGGTATGATCCTATTTTTTAAAACTGTATGTATAGAATGTATATGCATTAAAAAAGACTTGGAAGATGCAACATGGCATTAGGTGACGGATTCTGCTCATGTTTTTGTGACTTCCAAAGGAAAATAATTACAGGAAGCACCTTCTGAAAGCTATTTAAAAATCCTTGGTTGTGGGGTGAAGGGGGAAAGAATATGGACAAGTATATCTTAGTTGGTGTGATAATGGATGATTTTAGTTTTTTTCTTTTTACCTACCTCTATTTCCTCATTTTTCTATGATATGATGTTACATATGCTTTTAAAAAAATATTTTTAAACAGGAAAGTTATTAAAATCAAAGGAGAAATCACTTCTAATCAGGCTTGCACCGCATCATGACAACCAGAAATAGCTAGCTAGGTAGATGCATTCTTTTTTTAAAAAAAATTTAATTTTATTTATTGATTTTAGCTGTGTTGGGTCTTCATTGCTGCGTGTAGACTTTCTCTAGTTGTGGAGAATGGAAGCTACTCTTCATTGCGTAGGCTTCTCATTGCAGTGGCTTCTCTTGTTGCGGAGCCCAGGCTCTAGGCACGCGGTTTTCAGTAGTTGAGTCTTGCGGGCTCTAGAGCGCAGGCTCAGTAGTTGTGGCGCACGGGCTTAGTTGCTCCGTGGCATGTGGGATCTTCCTGGACCAGGGCTTGAACCCATGTCCCCTGCATTGGCAGGCGGATTCTTAACCACTGTGCCACCAGGGAAGCCCTAGATGTATTCTTTTATATTTTAAATTGACCTTTTATATTATGGAAATATAATGTCACCTTCAGTAAGCCCCTAAACTTTGCTTAGAACCCTAATCTGTCTTTGCCTCTCCGGTAAAAGAGTCTCAAACCGTTCAGGTGGTCAGAGGTCGGTAAATAGCTATTGCTACCAAATCTCATCTCCTCCTCCATTCTCAATGCCCCTTTGATGGGTGAACAATGTCTTCTCATCTCAGAAGTCTGGCACAGATAGAGTACTCCTAGCCCAGTGAAAACAATCCATCTTAACCCTGGAAATCTGCTTGCTGAAATTTGCTCAGCCATACCAAACTATATGAAAATCCATTCTAAAATCTCGGCAGGTCATTTTTGTTTGACTCAATCTCCCTCATCTGTTAGAGGGAGATAATAACCCCTGTTCTGCCTCCCTCCTGTGATTGTTGTGACATTAGGTATGTGATGAAGACCTTTCCGAAGAGAGACCCATTCCCACCCTTGAATCTTCTCAGCAGCTTTATTCATTATATCCAAAAACTGGAGGTAACCCAGATGACCTGCAACTGGTGAATGGATAAACAAAATATGGCCTATACATCCAATGAAATACTACACAGCAATGAAAGGCAACAAACTGCAAAAGAAAAAAAAAAAAGGAACAGGGAATCTTGGGAGCAGTATGCTAAGTGAAAGAAACCAGACCCCCAAAACTACATACTCTGTATCATTCAATTTATGTGAATTTATATTCTGGGAAAGGCAAAACTATAGAGACAAACAACAGATCAGTGGTTGCAGAGGCATAGGGGAATTTTGGGGGGTGGTTGATGGAACTGCTCTGTATCTTGATTATGATAGTGACTACGTGCTTTGTCACAACTCACAAAACCATACACCAAAAAGAGTGAATTCTCCTGTTTGTGCACTGCACACACAGCAACGGGTTTTAAAAGCAAATCTGCTCAGGTTCTCAGGTTAATTCCTTGTAGTTCATGAAAATTCTGTGATGTGTGACTAACAGGATAAGGGTTTATGAGGTTTTCTGGAGCAGGAGAGGGTGAGGGTGGAGCACAGAACCCTATTAGCTAAACCGTATGAAACATCTCTTTTCAGGGAGTTTGTCAGGGAGAAAAAGTACCAGACAGAGGCTGAGGTGTTTGGGTGGAGCTTTGTCTTTGAGGACCTTGTCTCTGATGAGCTTAGAAACAAAGCAACCCAGAAAATGCAGGTAAGAGAACCTGGGTTTGCAGCTGAGGGGATGGGAGTGGGACCTAGACAGAGAATCCTGTGGGATCTGGGGTCCCCTGGGCCACAATAGAGAATCAAACCTGAGAACCAGAGGCAGGGAGGAAGCAAGAGAGACCCACCCTGGACGAGTCAGATGAACACACACTCCCAGGAAGTTCACCCTGTGCTGGATTCTGTATAGAGAGACTCTGTAAAGATGCAGATACACACAGGGTTCAAGATACTCCCTGGACCAGTAAGAGAACCTCTTGAGAAGCCTCCCTCCAATACGGGTGGTGAGATTTTGGACACAGCCTCGCTTGGACCACCTGAGTCTCAGCCTAAAGTCTCTGCTTTGCCTCCTGGGTGTCAGTCAGGAAGGTGCCCTCGCTGGGTCAGAGCATCTTTTGAGTCGTGTTTCTTCCTTTTTGCAGTCTCTCCTCTGGTGGCTTCCAGTGGAAAGGGCATTCTGGAGGCAGGTACGGGTTGGTTCCTCTACTTTGTTTTCTACCCCTGTTGACTCTTGGGAAGCCTGGCTTCCCTAGACCCTTGCCCATCTAGAAATACTGAGTTCAAAAGGATGACAGAGAAATTTCAGGGAAGCAGCCAAGCCACCCTGTTTTCTCTGCCCTAATCCTTTTACCCCTGACCCATTCCATTTCTCCCTTTCGTCTCATGCTTAGTCCTTCTTTCTGACTCTGGACTTCTCCTCACTCACCAGGCTCTCTCTTCCCACTTCCTTGCTCCATCTGTGGTAAAACCGAACTCAGGCACCCTAAGCCTACCCTTCCTCAGACTTCCACGAGCTCCCAGAAGCTTGTCTCACTTCATCCTGGCTATCAGCCTGCAGGTCCCGGCTCTGGCATCCGAGAGAAACTGGAGTTCCCAGTGGTACACGTGAGCTGGACTGATGCCCGTGCCTACTGTGCTTGGCGGGGGAAACGGCTGCCTGTTGAGGAAGAGTGGGAGTTTGCTGCCCGAGGGGGCTTGAAGGGTATAGAGATGCCATGCGATCTCCCTTTATTCTTTCTCCCCATCCTGCCTTGCATGGGGGGCTTTAAAGGGTGGGACAGGTTTGTGCTTCCTAGAGCAGTGCTGCTTCTTTTTTTTTTTTTTTTTAATTTATTTATTTGTTTTTGGCTGCATTGGGTCTTTGTTGCTGTGCACAGGTTTTCTCTAGTTGCAGCGAGTGGGGACTACTCTTTGTTGCGGTGCGCGGGCTTCTCATTGCGGTGGCTTCTCTTTGTTGTGGCACACGGGCTCTAGGTGTGCGGGTTTCAGTAGTTGTGGCTCTCAGTCTCTAGAACGCAGGCTCAGTAGTCGTGGCGCACGGGCTTCGTTGCTCCACGGCATATGGGATCTTCCCGGACCAGGGCTCGAACCCGTGTCCCCTGCATTGGCAGGCGGATTCTTAACCACTGCGCCACCAGGGAAGCCCCGAGCAGTGCTTCTTACACTGTGTAGTGATGGACCAGTTGTTGGTGGTGTTATTTCTAATCCATCTCATACCAATACTTCCATAAAATAGCATAAAAATTAGTAACTGGCAAATGGAATGAAAAAAACAGACATATTTTTTTAATTATTGGAGAGTCTACAGACATGTTCCATTTCAATAAGTATAATCAGAACAACATAGCATGGGAAAAAGAAAAGGATTACCTATACTGTATACCTTTTCAATAGCTGTATAGGGATTAATATAACATTGCTGTTTGCTTATAACTTTGTTAGTTTGCAATCCTAGCTAAACAGAAAGTTAGAGTGAAATAGCAATTTCCCATATTCAACACCTCTACACAGTCTTTGAATGAACACTGGCTATACCAATAGTCAAAGTTATTAGTGTGATAAATGAGGTTGCTTGTTCATTTATCCAGTCTTAAGTCTAGCAAACAAGTTTCTCAATGCTTACTCTCAATTTCTGTACTTATCCCAGCATGAGCTGGTAACAGATAGTTTGCAGAATGGCATTGGTCAGAACCACACCTAGAATTGTCCTGTCCTGGAGCAAATCAGAAGCCAGGGCCTCCGAGTGCAGTACTGTGAGTGGAAGGGAGGGGTGTGGGAAGTAAAAGTAAGTAATCTTACTCTTCTGTTCTCATCACTTCCTTACTTCCTTTCGGTTGCCTCGCTCTTTCTGCCTTTCCCTTCTTCCCCAACTCCTCACCTCTTCCTCCTCCGCTGTCTCCTTGCCCTCCTGGCAGGTCAAGTTTACCCCTGGGGAAACGAGTTCCAGCCAAACCGTACCAACCTGTGGCAGGTAAGACACACGTTCCTCACTCCTGTCCCTTCTCAGAGTGTTGATCGAGACCCGCTGTGGGCTAGACACGTGTGTTAGGCTGTGGGACTTAGAGGCCTTCGTGTTCTAATGAAACTGAAAGGTGGTAAAGGGGTAAAGCAGAAGACAGCGTGGTAGGGCTGTATAGTGAAGATGTGCAGCGTGTGCTGGGGGGTGTGCTGGGAGTGTGCTCTCTTGTGCTGCAAGAGCAGGGCGTGACTTCACAGTGAACATGCCATTTGAGCTGATTGAACCGGAGTTTGCCACGAGAAAAGTGGAGGAAACAACATGGATGTCAGTAGTGGGTTAGGAAAGGGTGCTGTGTGTTCAGAGACATGCCAGACTCGGAGAGGCTAGCGCACAGGGAAACAGGAGGTATAAGAGTTGAAGTAGGGCTTCCCTGGTGGCGCAGTGGTTGAGAATCCGCCTGCCGATGCAGGGGACGCGGGTCCGTGCCCCGGTCCAGGAGGATCCCACATGCCGCGGAGCGGCTGGGCCCATGAGCCATGGCTGCTGAGCCTGCGCGTCCGGAGCCTGTGCTCCGCAACGGGAGAGGCCACGACAGTGAGAGGCCCGCGTACCGCAAAAAAAAAAAAAAAAAAACAGAGAGAGATGAAGTAGGCAGTGGATTGGAGGCAGATTACGAAGGACCAGGGGTGCCAAGATGTGGTTTTAGATTCTGCCCTCCAGGCAGTGGGGAGCCGACAGAGGTTTTGAAACAGGGGAGCAACAACATCATTTTGATTTGGGGGATGCTGATTGTTGAAAATTTGTGTGGGATCAAATGAAGTAGAGCTGCAGGAGGTCTCTGATTCTGAGGCTGCGGCCATGGCCCGGGGATGTGAACACTTGAATGAAGTGGAAGTGAAATCGAGAGGAAGCCAGGTGGGAGACACCTGCCTGAGAGGAGAGACAGGGTTTGGTACTTCGCCAAACATGGAGGAATGGAAGAGAGAAGAACTCAAGCATGAATCCAAGCTTGGGCAAGAGAGTGCTGGTGTGACCATTATCCAGAATAGATAATATGCATGTTGGGGTTCAGAGGGACAGGACTTGGTCAGTTTAGGATCAGCCTAGCTTAAGCCGCCTTTGGGTCATGGATATGCTCAGTAAGAGGTTGAAAGTATGTGTTTGGAGCTTAGGACAGAGGTCTGGGTCAGAGCAACTGGTTTGGAGTCAACAGCATACACTGTAGGCAGGAGTGACATCCCCCAGGGGGACTCTGCAGCATGAGGGGAGCCCAGCACCAGCATTTTAGGGTGAAGCCTTGAAAAGGGTAGACTGACCTTTTAGATGATCTTGGGATCAGAGCTTTGCAAAAAGTCTTATCTGACTTATTCACCATGGGATCTTTGATAAATTAACTGTTTTGAGTCTCAGTCGCTAGCTTTTTTTTTTTGGCTGCTAGCTTTTTTTTTTGGCTGCTAGCTTTTTTTTTTGGCTGCGTTGGGTCTTCGTTGCGGTGCGCGGGCTTCTCATTGCGGTGGCTTCTCTTGTTGTGGTGCATGGACTCTAGGAGTGCGGGCTTCAGTAGTTGTGGCACACGGGCTCAGTAGTTGTGGCTTGTGGGCTCTAGAGCGCAGACTCAGTAGTTGTGGCACACGGACTTAGCTGCACCGTAGCATGTGGGATCTTCCCGGACCAGGGCTCGACCCCGTGTGCCCTGCATTGGCAGGTGGATTCTTAACCACTACACCACCATGGGAGTCCCAGTTGCTAGCTTTTTAAAGGGAGAAAATACTTGCCTTACAACCTGGTCAGGATTAAAGACATAGATGTAGCAGCCCTAGCACATAGTTGGCGATGAGTAAATTGTAGCCCCTTCATCTTCCCTTTCATAAGATCAGCCTCCATAGAGCAGGGCCAGCTGAACTCCAATTCAACGAGAAGCAGAATGAACAAGCTGAACAAGTTGCGTCAGCAAATACAGGTTACTTTTCCAGAATCTTGGCGGTAAAAAGCAGGAGGTGAGGAAGGCAGGGTCAGAGCAGATGAGGGAGAGTTAAGGCTGTTGGTGGTAGAAGGGAAAGCGATGGTACAGGGGAGCACAGGATGAGCATCTTGTTCCTGAGGAGACGGGTGCAGGTCATGGAGGAGGGGAGGCAGAGCCTGTCTTCTCAAGGCACATGGGGAGGAAGTCGAGAAAGTGGGAGTGGGACAGGCTGGTGTGGACACAGGGGAAACGACACACTTCCTTACCCAGTCAGGAGGTCATGGTGGAGGACATGAGGCAGCTGGTTTGGGAGCTCAGGGTGGGAACCTCGGGTCACTGCCCCGTGCCCTTCCCCTACCGCAGAGGATACCGCAAGATGGCCTTGGTTTAAACTCCTCCGGGCAGGTGGGAGCAGCTGCCTTGGGACGGGATGGTAAATCTTTGAGCCTGAATTTCTCCCCCTCAGGGAAAGTTCCCCAAGGGCGACAAGGCTGAGGATGGCTTCCACGGAGTCTCCCCGGTGAACGCTTTCCCCCCACAGAACAACTACGGTAAGATTGCTTGTCGGGTTGCCTTCAGCGTTCACAGCTTGGCTGGTGGGATGGTCCTGCCGGAAAGATGAGGAGGAGAGAAGCAGCACGCGGCACCAGGAAGCGTTAGCTCCCCAGGGCCGGCGATGGCCAGGAGGGGCGGGGGTGGCGCTCCCCAGCCTGGGCCAGACCCACCACTGTGCTTCAGGGCTCTCCGACCTCATGGGCAACGTGTGGGAGTGGACAGCATCACCATACCAGCCCGCCGACCAGGACATGCGTGTCCTCCGGGGGGCGTCCTGGATCGACACGGCGGACGGCTCTGCCAATCACCGGGCCCGGGTCACCACCAGGTGAGGGGCTCGGTAGCTGGGGGCTGAGGGTCTGGGTCCTGGTCTCCCAGAGCACAGGTGGCACCAGATCTGGCATGGCCGCCGCTGCCGTGCCTCCCCCTCCACTGGGGGCTGTGGGTACAGAAGAGGAAGGAAGCCACACTTGCCGTCCAAGAGCCCGGGACTGCTGCTGCCTTTTCCTGCCAGCCGTCAGCACCAAGGCAGACTCTATGTCCAGCATCTTAACTGTGTGGTTTTCCCGCTTGTCCTCCGAGCTAGGCTTGCAGAGAGAGGGAGGTGGAATGGCCACATTGATAGGTCATGGCCAGCGGTCACGGAAATATTGACTTTTCCAACGAGTGTGCACATGAAAAGTCATTTTCGACAACCATTTTGTTTTATAGTCAAGAAAAAAATAGGCTCAGGGAGGTCCTGGAACCTGCTCATTTCACACAGATGCCTAGTGGGGGCACCTGAGTGGTAGAGTCCCCGGCTTCCGAGTCCCCTTCTAGGACTTTCTGCTTTGTTCATCTGTAGATTTATTTTGGTTAATCTCCCTGCAACTCCTCCTGCTCCTGGATTCCATAAGGACTGTCGAGAAGCCACTGTTCCTGTGGCCTCAGGGTATCAGGTTTGCAGGCGTTTCTTTGATACGTTGAGCCCCCTGGATTTTCCTCACCTTTTTCTTTAGGACAAAGTAGTGGAGAAAGTATTGGCCTGGGGACCAGGAAACTGGGTTTGCCACTGATTCTGTTGTGCCACTGAAGCAGTGGTTGGCCTTGGGCAAGACATTTAAATATTTCTAGTGTCTGACTGTGGGTCTGTGAGATGGTGAACAAAACACGCCTTCGAGAGCAGTAAGGGAAATGGCAAATGAAGGAATACATGTGAAACTTCTTTGGAAAGTGTGAGGTACTGATTGGTGCTGTGATAGTCTCACTTCTTGCCGACAGGTTTTTTTCGGCTGAGTTATTCTAAACTACCGACAGTCGAAGTTATTACTTGTGGCCTTTCCTTCCTTCCAGTTCAGTCTCTCAGGACCACCCTCACTTCCTCCACTGTGTCCCAAGGTCCCTTCTTACCCCTTTCCCCCAGGAATGGCACACCCTCAGGCCCTACCCTCACGCTAGGTTTCTTTCCAGACTGTGTATTCCCCCCCCACCAGTCCTTAGGCGCCCCAGACCACAGCAGGCCCTGGGAGCTGGAGCAGGAGAGTTGGGTAAGGCCCCGGGTCCCTTTCTCAACAGATGCCCATTCTCTCTCCCCTTCTCTGGTGCCAGGATGGGCAACACTCCAGATTCAGCCTCAGACAACCTAGGCTTCCGCTGTGCTTCCAGTGCAGGCCGACCACCTGGGGAGCTGTGAGCAGCCACACAGAGAGGAGGAGAGTCCCCCGTGGCGCTCCCTGGCCACGTGCCAAGCGCGGGACGACGCCCATCCCCTCCCCCATCCTCTGTGGCAGGCACCTCTCCCCGGGGCAGGAAAGGACCCTGACCTCCGCGGAGGGGCGCCACTGTCTCTTGGAGAAGGGGCCCAACTTACTGATTGTGCCCAGGAGCCAGATGTTTCTCTTAGAGGTCAAATATTGACCGTATGGGGGCCACATACTCAAAACAGTTGGGGCACAGTGTGCTCTGAAAGGCAGTTTGTGAAAAAATTTTAAATCTGCTCCCTCCTCCTTTCTCGCTGTCTGACCCGGGGACCTGACATTGTTTGCTCAAGGCAGAATTTCCCCAGGTCTCCTTGTTTCCCAGCAAGTTGCTGTAGAAGGAAAATGATTCCTCCATTTGCCTTATTTGTGGGGTTTCGTGCACCTCCGAGGGAACCTAGTTTCCACCGTATGTGAAATGCAGTTCTGGGGGCTCTTGAAAGCACGCTGTCAGTCTTAAAAGGGTCTAGGAGAACGACGGATCTACCAGGCGCAACTGTGTATTCTGGGAGGCACAGAGTGAGTAATACTCCACAAAGACAAACAGCAGAAGCTTCCCTTTCTATTATTAATTACGTAAGGGCTGCCCTATGCCTCTAAAAACATGGCCCCGGAGAAGAACCTGCTCCCGTGGTGTCACTGGACTTTGTGAGGTCAGTAAAATCTCCTGTGATTGCAATTCTCAGACTGCTCTCTTTCGTCCTCACCCTGGGACCCTAAAGGCGGTGCACCGAGTGTCAGTAACTGGGGGCCTCCCGTGAGGACAAGCGGACGTGGTGGTATAGCTGGGCCGTGGAGAGGCAGGGTGCTCCTGGTTCTGGACCACAGCTGGTCCCCCTCCGTGGGCCTGGCTCCAAGTGCACTGACCACCACGTGACGCCTCCAAGAGGGGAGAGTGGCCCCAGCTCCTGGGGTCCGGGCTGGGGCCAAGTGCCCCCTCTGGACAGAGGCCTGCACACGCTCTCCTGTGCCCTCCACGTCGGTGGCTCCTCCTCCCGGCCTGAGCCCCGCCCCAGCTGCCCTGCCGGCCGGCCAGTCAGTAGCCCTCCTCGGCCAGGGAGAGGAGCACAGCCTTGGGTGTGTTCTCGAAGAGCGCCGCCCGGTTCTGCTGCTGCCCCTTCTTCACCCAGTGGCCGTAGATCCGGAAAGCGTAGGCGTCGATGAGTCGCCGCAGGGGCCGGAGGGCATAGGGGTCTCGGATGACGATCTCCCGGGTCACGGGCTTCACCCGGCGGTACTGGTAGTAGATCCGCACGGAAGCCAGCACCGTCAGGGCGATCACCTGTGGAGGGCCTGGCCTGAGAACCGGGCCCGCTCCGCGGCCTGTTTCCTTCCCCATCCCTGGCGGCAGGCCCTGAGCTTGTTTGCCACGAAAGCTTGTGTGGTTTCCGCTGGGCCTGTCCTAGCGTTCCCGCCCCCCGCTCCTCCGTTACCCCCGTTTGCCACCCGACCAGCAGGCACGGGGCTTAGGGCTGTCGGAGCCAGAAGCCAGAAGCTGAGCTGCAACCATCACAGGGCTGGGCGGGAGGAGAAGGGTGGCTGCTCTGGAAACCCCGTGGGCGTAAGGAGTCCCCAAGAAGGACGCCGGGAGCTTGGACTTCAGGGGCCTGCGGCACCTGCCCCGGGGCCCTGAGTGGCAGGGGAGCCTAAGTACCTTGAACTTCCCCCGGGGGCTGAAGTGACGCACTTCCTGCACCGTGTACTGCTGGAAGAAGGGATGCGCTAAGGCCTCTTCAGCCGAACAGCGGCCTTTGGGGCTCACCACCAAGAAGCGGGAGACCTGAGAGCACGAGACAGAACGGAAGACGTCTATGGGGGGCGGGGGGGGTCCCTCCTGGCAGGGCCTCCATCCCATGGCATGCACGGCACACTCCCCCCTCCCCACCGTCTGCCCCTCGCCTGACCCCCGGGCCAGGAGGCCTTTGCTCTCACCAAGTCCTTCACGGTGTCCGAGTAATCATCCCACTCTGGCGAGCCAAACTGGTAGTTGCCACTCATGATCATGCGCAACATCAGCATCTGCTTGCGGTGCCAGAAGGGTGGGGAGCCGGCCAGCAGCGTGTACATGATGACGCCCGTGCTCCACCTGGCACCGGGCAGCGGGGAGGAAGGCAGGGGGGCCAGCTGTAGCTCCCACCGTGCCCGCCTCCCCAGCCAGGTGCTCCCGGCCATGGGGGCGTCCCTGTCCCTACGGGTCACCTACCTCCCCCAACACACTCACATGTCCACCTCCTTCCCGTAGCCAGGGTGGTCATCGTCCATGGAGCACTCGATGATCTCAGGGGCCAGGTAACTGGGGGTCCCACAGACCTCTGCAGGGACAGTTTCCATCCGAACAGGTCAGCAGAGGCACTTGGAAGAGGAAAGCCCAAAGAGACAATGGAGAAGGAACCGAAGTGGTGGCTGGGCTGGGACTCTCTGAACACGGGCCTGGCCCAGGGCCAAGGGCAGGGCCAAGGTGCTGGGTCCTGTGGCCGCCCGATGGGGGACCGTCAGTGGCCTGGTCGCTTCTAGCTATCCTGGCCTGGAATGCAGGCAGTGGGAACCTGGCTCAGCCCATTCCGGGGAAGAAACACCCAGCCCTGAAATGGTAGGATTTTTACTCTGGGTTGGGGGGGAACCCAGGCAATCTCTGTTCCTAGGAGAGCTGAGGAGAGAGCCTGAGCCCCTGACATGGGCCAAGGCCTTGTTACCGGACCTCGCAGCTTCTCTCCTGGCTCCAGCTGGCAGGAAAAGCCGAAGTCTGTGAGCTTGATGTTCATGTCATCATCCAAGAGGATGTTCTCAGGTTTCAGATCCCGATGCACGATGTTGAGTTTGTGCAAGGTGAGGATCACCTCCAGCAGGGCTCTCATGATCTTTCTGGGGTGGGACAGGAACAGGTTACTTTCATCTGCTACTCTGCAGGGTCAGGTAACAGGCAGGGACACCAAAGCCCATAAGCCAGCTGGACTGCAAGTGAGGGAGGACTCAAGACAGGCCAGGCCTACCTTGGCTGAGTCGAGGAAGGGAGGCCACCAAAGCCAGCGGAGCACACTGCCCACCCAGACGGCTTCATGCCACGCCTCCTCCAAGACCTCGGTGCCTAAGCAAGGGACTCAGGCCGGAAGTAGGGAGAGGGGCAAGTGGACCCTCACCTGGTTTCCTTCTCACTCAGGGTGACCTTCTCAGTGAGGTAATCAAAGAGCTCCCCTCTCTTCATCCTGTGGGGACAGAGGGTTTGTAGCTGGATGTGCCCCCAAGGCTACCCCCTCCTTACCCTGCACCCGGAAAACTGTTTCCCACCCTAACACCTCCAGGGGCAAAGTGGGCTGCTCCCCACAAGGGACCAAGGTCTGTGGGGAGGAGCTAGGGAAGTGAGTGGAGAGGCTGTCTCGGAAGGTTGAAAGAAGAACAAGGGAGACTGGGGGCTGGGGGATGGCACCAGTGCGAAGGTCCCCCCATGTGTGGGAGTGACAGCATGGACTGGGATCCATCAGGGTCAAAATCAGGGTTGGCGGGGGGGGAGAGAGGGAACTTGAGCCACTGGCACAAGGCCCCAGACCCAGATCAGAAGGACAGGAGTATCCTGATTTTTCCCAGGAACAAACAGAAGCAACAGCAGTGATAGAAGAGCAGTTTTACCTATTTTAGGATTTCTTAGGTTTAAGAATTGCGGTTCCATTTTCTCACCTGGGATGATCTAGAAAGAGGTTTCTGCTAGAATCATCTAGTTACACCCTGAAGGGCAACTTGGGGCAGCATTAAAAATAGCTTCCCCAAGCAACTTCTTCAAAGGTTAGACATTTGAGCTGCCCCCAAGGGCTCTACAGGGCAGTGCCACCGAATGGAGTTGAGACAGCTGGAGCTGGGCAAATCTGGAGGGGCCCTAGGAAAGTCTCCTTTGGTTAAATAGGAAAGGTGCATACTGCCTGCCCCTCCAGGAAAAGCAGGGCCCACGGGAAGAATTCTGGCCAGTATCTGAGGGAGGCAAGAATATCCTTGAACTTAACCGGTGGGGTGGGGAGTTGAGTTCTGTTTGAGGAGCAACCCAGAAATTACAGAAGTGAGCCTTGTTTCATACACGATTGGTACTGTGTCCCTAAAAGGCAGTGTGTGCCTCCAGTTTTGATCACTTTAATTCCATTTTAAACACGCTAGGAGGACTCACTAATAGCAGCAGCAGCAAAAAGATTTACCAGTCAACACTGGGACCCTGCAAGGTCCATCAGCAGTCTCCTGCCTTCCTGGAGCCGGTGGTTGAATTGTACACACAGGCCAAGTTAAATTGTGTCTCCAAGAAAAACTTAACACTGCACGTGTTCAGTATGGCTGCAAAATGAAGTGTTCCAGCAATACAAAATCTGCTTGAATAATTTTCTCAAGTAAAGCTAGTCCCTAAATTAGCAGTTACGTACGGAGAAGCCAAGACAGCTCTCCAACAATGATTCGTGCAACAGAGGTGTGTGTTCTTTAGTGAGGACTCAATGGAGCGGGGGCATGGGAGCTGGAGAGTTCCCTTCCTTGGGAACCTTTTCCAGTAAAAGTGGTAAGAAGTCTGGGGGCTTCCCTGGTGGCGCAGTGGTTGAGAATCCGCCTGCCAATGCAGGGGACACGGGTTCGAGCCCTGGTCCGGGAAGATCCCATACGCCACGGAGCAACTAAGCCCATGCGCTAAAACTATTGAGCCTGCACTCTAGAGCCCACCAGCCACAACTACTGAGCCCGAGTGCCACATCTACTGAGCCTGTGCTCTAGAGCCCACGAGCCACAACTACTGAAGCCCACGCGCCTAGAGCCCATACTCCACAAGAGAAGCCACCGCAATGAGAAGCCCGTGCACCGCAACAAAGAGTAGCCCTCGGTCGCCACAACTAGAGAAAAGCCCGTGCGCAGCAGCGAAGACCCAATGCAGCCAAAAATAAACAAATAATTTTTTTAAAAAAATGGTAAGAAGTCTGAGTGCACGGTTCACAGAACACTTTGTGTTGTTGGAATTTGATGCTTGGAGCCTGGTGAGATGGACGGTATCGCTTTTCCTTTCCTGAGAAAACAGAGGCTCTCACAGCTAAAAGGCCCACTGGTCCCTGGGGGCAGAGGGCTCTGTGACAAGGAGCTCATCTTGATGGCCCGGTTGGTGCACAAGCAGGGGAATAGTGACGTGCTGCTGTTGATGCTCCTGCTGGTGACAACGATGATGATGTCCATCTCTGAACCACGTCCCAAAGACAATCTCTACCACCTGTCTCCCTGCTGGGCCTCTTGCCCCCATAGCGCTGGCTTCCTCCTTTCCACTCTCGCCTCCTTACAGGCAGTGGAATCCTTTATAAAAGTAAGTCAGATCACATCACCCTCCTGCTCTTGGCCCTCCAAAATGCCTGCATAATCTGCTTTTTGGTACCGACTGACCTTGCATCCTGCCATCGCCACAGGCTTGCCCCAACCCCCCATCCTGACTTGCTTGCCGAGCCTCAAACATGCCAAGCCCACACGGCAGCACCCCTGCTCTGGCCCTTCCCTCTGCTAGAGGCTCCTTCTCCAGCTCTTGGCACGGATCCCTCCCTCCCTTCATCCGGGTCTCTGCTCAGGTCACCTCCTGGAGCGCATTCCCTGCCCGCTCGCTCCCTCTGACCCCTGCTCAGCTTTACATTCATGTGTATATGTATAACCCTGTGTGTGTTTTATGACTTGATTGCTTTCTGTTCACGCCCTGTGAAAATCAGTGCATGAAGTAGGACTGCGTATCCTCAACGTCTAGGGTAAGTACTGAATGACCGCCGTGGTCATCGTCGT
Organism: Kogia breviceps; assembly: GCF_026419965.1. Lineage (NCBI taxonomy): Eukaryota > Metazoa > Chordata > Mammalia > Artiodactyla > Physeteridae > Kogia > Kogia breviceps. The sequence goes on from NC_081323.1 coordinate 76,194,453, forward strand.
GGTAGTTCATAATCATTAGCATTTACACGGTGTCAGTCGCTGTGCCATTATTACGCCTGCAATACCGATGGGAAAGCTGACACTGACAGAAATCATCCAGCCCATAAGTGATGGACCCAGGATTTAAAACCTGGCAGCCTGACTCCAGGGGCGGATCTGCCTAAAGCGTCTGTGGCCTAGTTTGGCATCCACGGTGTAAGGGGCTGGCTGCTCGTCTCCAGGAAGCCCTGCATGGGGGACTACAACAGAAGCCTCTCCAGTAGGCCCCAGGCCTGGGTACTTACAGATCAAACACCAAGAAGAAGAAAGTGTTGGTCTCGTAAGTGTCCTTCAGCTGTACTGAAATGGAAATGGCTCGCTCGTCTCAGGCAACAGAGGAACCCAGGCGGGGGCAGTGGAGGCGCGGGGTCAAGGGGACTAAGGCCGCTGAGGCCGGACTCAGAAGCCGGAAGGGGTATCGCGATGGTGTTCAAAGGAGGCGTACCAGGGGAGGGGGCACCCAGGGACTTCACACTCCCATTCCCGCGCCTGCACCCAGCCCTGCCTGTCACCCCTTCTGTGGGGCTGGAAGAGGAGGCTGAGAGCTGACTCCCGGGAGCGGTGAGGGTGGAGCCGGGTCCCTCGAGCCTCTGGGCACTGGGCTTTCAGGGCCTCAGGGTGCGGGAGACACTCTGGTGGTCCTGGCTCGCTGCACTGGGGCCATACTCCCCGGCTTGGGTTATCAGAGCAGACCCGTGGCAGGGCACCGCGCCGCGGCTCGGGGCCGTCACTCACTGATGTTGGGGTGTCCTGAGACCTTGTGCAGGATGTCCACCTCCTTCTGCGTGGCCTCTCGCAGCTCCTGCACCTCCTCGGAGCTGAAGCTGCCCCCACCCGTGACGTCGATGATCTTCACAGCGTACTCCTGGCACGTGGGCTTGTGGATGCAGCGCCTGACAACGCTGCTTACTCCCCTGGGGGTGCAGAGGACAGATCATGCCCGGGGCCCCTCACCCCAGGCGGAGGCCCAGATCCAGGCCGCAGCACAGATGCCCTGCCTTGTCCCCCAACTCCCTGTGAGCTTTGGGGGATGGTAGGATGAAGAAGGCACAGAGAGGGCCATTTGCCCGGAGCCCAAGAGGAAGAAGCCCGCTCTGGGGCCTCCTAGCTCCTAGTTCAGTGCTCTTTCTCAGCACGGAGGCAGAAGCTGTACCCTCTCAGGGCCATAAGTTTCTCTCTGACACCTGATTCCCGACCCTGGCCCCAAACTCTTGGCTGGGAGAGGTCTCTAATCTGGGTGCCCTTACACCCGCTTCCTCCATCCTGGTGCAGGAGGGCAGGACCCCGAACTGAGAGTTTCTCCAAGTGGACAGTACTTTCGGGATGGAAATGGGGTCAGTGCTCAGGGTCAAGCAGAGGTTGCTGCCGCCCGCCGTGCCGGCCGGAGCCCAGGACAGAACCTCATGGGGAAGGCCCGGGCCTCACCTGCCCAGGATCTCCTTGGGTTCGTAGTTCTCATAGAAGCCCTGTGCGGAATAGGAGTCCGGCAGTGCCTTGTTCTGGGTCATGTTCAGCTCCTTAAAGAGGGGAACACAAAGAAGCGGTCAGCCTTCATGACCTGGGGGTTGTGCTCTTTGAGGGCCGAAGCCGTTTCTCCCTTTTTTGCTTTTGGCTGCACCGCACAGCATGCGGAATCTTAGTTCCTTCCTCTGGTAACCAGGCACCTAGCAGAACCGGGGATCAACCCCGTGCCCCCTGCACTGGAAGTGCGGAGTCTTAACCGCTGGACCGCCAGGGAAGTCCCTCTCCCTCGTCTTTGTATTTCCTGGCATTGGTCTGGCCTCTTGTGAATATTCAAAATAAATGTTTATGAATTTTTTTAAAAAGCTTTGGAAAGAGCCCAACTTGCTTCTCCCCACTGGCTGTGAGCTCTCGTGACCCCAGGTGACCAGGTGGCTCCCGGCATGTTCTCACTGGTCGTTGTTGCTCCCCGGTAGGAGCAACAGATGGGCAGACAGGCCGAAGCCCAGGCTCGAGGCAGGAATCGGACCGCCAGGCTGCAAGGTTAGTTCCGACAGGGCCAGCACACGCTTGATTTTAGAAAGCACCACCGAGAAACCGCAAAGGACAAATTAAAGTGCTCTTTCCTTTCCTCTTTGAGGCAACGAGGCTGGTCCTGCTTTTCCTCTGCCTGCTCTCTGCACTTCTGGAAAAGGTGAGACGCTTCATGGTTTCATTTTCAAATATGCTGCTGCCATAACCTCTCCTTATCTCCCCCACTTGTAACTGTCCTACCCAGAAAACACCCCTCCTTCTGGGACAGCCTTGCTGTGCTTCCCATTGCTGCTTCCTCACCCATTCTGCCCTTAGTTTTTGTGATCACTGTCCTTCCTTCCTTCCTTCCGTCCTCCCTTCCGCCCTCCCTCCCTCCTTTCTTCCTTTCATACTCTGAGAAGTACTGCGCCAGGCGCTCTGATGGATGCAGTTTGATGGGTGAGTCCTGGTCCCAGCCTCTGGTATCACTTGTTCTCTCATCTCTAACCCACCATGATCATCTCCACATCTTCCCGACCATCCCTCCCCACTGTGCCCAGTGCAGGTGTGTCGCAGGTGCTGCTCCGTAGATATAAGTCAATGGCTGGAGGTGTCCCTTTGGTCCAGGTTCCTGCCAGCAGGATGGTCATGTCCTCAGAATGCCCTGTGTCCTACCTAACGATGGCCAATGAGCCCCGAGCGGTCCTGCTGCAGCATGGGTTAGAACGGAGCCAGGACACTCAGGCCTAGACCCAGAGGAGCGGGCCGGCTTTGCTTCAGGAACATAGAGGCCACTGGGTACGGAACTCCTACCTGACGTGGAGGATTTGAGGAATGGAGAAAACGCTGTACCAACAGGAAGAGGGGCAGATAGAAAATGGGCACGAGCTGCCTCTCAGCGGGGCCAAAGATGCCTCTGGTCCCATTTCCACCGCCCTTTCTGGGTCCAAGAAGGTCTGGCCTGTCAAAGAGGTCAATTTGCTGACCAGCCAAGCAGCAGCCCTGGCTGCCTCAGGACAGGCTGGCTGTTCCAGGGAGGCTGGTGTCCCCACTGCTGGGTGCCTGGTTACCAGAGGAAGCATTAGAATAACAAGAGTCTCCTCTGCCAGCAGCAGGCTCTGGAGCTGTCTCTGTTCCACTCCCGTCAGCAACCCCAGCTGAGCCCCGGAGTGTCTGTTCCCTATAAAGACTAGCCCAATTCCTGGTAAGCCCTTTAAAGTTCCCACGAGGGGCATCTGTTCCTCCTCCTCCCCCCACCTCCCAAAGCTGGGTAAGGAAAGGTCTCTCCCTTCCTGCAGCCCTCCCTGCACAGACGGTACATGTGGACCCAGCCCGGGATGCCGTGCCGTCCGGGCCCGTTCCCTGGTACAACCGGCCCCACTGAGCCCCAGCAGCACTCCCGTCTCCTGGGGTGGGCGGCGGAGGTCTATCTTGCCTCATCCCCTTACTCGAGGCCTAACCTGGGGCCAACTTCGCGCCTCTGTCCACTGCCCCCGCCTGCATTCCCCATGCCTTACCGAAGATGCCTTTGGAAAGGGTCCCCAAACGGGAGTAGGTAGCCTGGTCCTTTCTGGAACATGACATCCCTCCCTGAAACTTAAGAGAATCAGTGCTGCCACTCTTCTGGGCCCATGTGCCTTCAGAAGCAGGGAGAGGTGGGTCTAAGGGATGTGGGGGGTTCTGTCTTCCCTACGCCACAGCAGCTCCCGTTCCCAAACCAGCTACTCACCTCTATGTCCTCGCAGGCCCTGGAATGAATGTGACAGGAATCCCAAAGGTCCAGGAGCCCCCTGGGGACAGGGGACAACAGAGGGCTGAAGCGTGTCCCGAGCCGACGCTTGTGGCCAGAACAGGATATCTTGCAGCTCTTCCTTCAGGCTTTGCTACTTGAGGACGGAAGGCTGATGTGCCAAAAATAACTCCCAGCTGCAAAGCTGGGGTGCAGGCCAAGGCTCAGCACGACAGTGCACGAGTCGGGGCCAAGGCGCAGCACCCCGGGTGACCTCTAGTGGAGGGTGAGGGAAGCTCCGGTGGCCTGGGAGCAGGCAGGACAGCACAAGGTGACCCATCTTCCCTCTGGAGCTCACTCAACCTCCAGGCTTAGAGGAGATAAAGCCAGCTTGCTGGGAACACGCTGGCTTCTCTGGGAGCCATTCCTGTGTGTGCTGAGAGCAGAGCCCTGGAGACACCCCAGCACACTGGCGTGCCCACCCTGCAGCCCTGGCTGCTACAGGGACCCGCTCAGCTACGGTTTGTGTGGCTGCCTGACCCAATGCAGACCTCAAAGGCTAGGGAACATTCCCTTCAAGACTCCATCTCTGATCTGCCTCCATTTCATCCTTAACTTCAGCCTGCAGTTTCCAATGAATGAGTTGTTCCATGTGCCACGAAAAGCACGTGGGCTCTACCCGTGTGTGGCTTTAGGCTCTTTGGGTGAGGATCCTCATCGGTGAGTCTAGCTTAAGAGGCTGACAGAGTTGGAAATAATGTATGCAACATGCTGGCACACAAGTAAGACACTTTTTAAATGCTCACCCTCATTCTAAAGCTACCTGTTCTTCAAACCCCTAGTTCTTCTAAAATACCAAACGAAGAAAGGGGTAATACACTGCTTCATACAGGTGCTGAGCACACAAAAACCCATTTAATGAGCATCTTACAAAATGCACTCATACACACTCTCATTGGGCCCCCAAAACTCTGGTATTAAGCCAATTTTAGAGATAATGTGACTTGCTCGATGAGGTGAGTAGGAGGGCCTAGGTGAACCTCAGTGTAGGCCCACGTGCTCTTTCCATTGTATCATGCTCACCATCTCTTCCACTCTGGGGAAATACTTTGCTGAACTGCTGCTATATAGAAAGGAGTTGTAAATGACTTTGTCCCTATCTTTAAAGGCTTCCAGCTTATCGAGATACAACATCTGGTTCCAAAGGTGAAAACACTGAATTCTCCTTTTACCTGTCAATAAGCCTTTTTCCCCGATTCTAAGCTGCAGACGCCTGGTGGCTTACACTTCCAATACATGACAAAAATCCCTTCTGACTTTAGGGTAAAGGCCAATACACCTGCTGGATTATTCCGTGACCTTCTCTGTGTAGCCATGGCTCCCACCAGAGGCAGGCCAGGTCAGCCAGACTCTTGCATTTTATTGTCAGTGGCTCATTCTCCTTTGATTCAGTGATTCAACCATCTTTGGGTACCCACCATACAGCATCACACCTTGGACATAAGGGGCATTAACACTATGAACTCAGAGGTCCTGAGCCTTTAGGAAAATGGTTAAAAGAGCTCACTGATGAACCCAGGAGGGAATATGCTGGGGGACTGGCCAGTAGTGAATTGTCTGTGGTCATTTAGGTCCTTGGGCAAGGTAGTCTTGGCCTCTTTCAGAAGTGAATGATTAGGTACAGAATGGGGCATTCTAAGAATACTGATGACAGGGAGGTAACAACTGATTAATTCACTTACTCAACAGCACTTCACTCACCTTGCAGTAACAGAGAGGAAAAAAAAAATCAGATAATGGAAACTATGAAAGGTATATTTGAAAGTAGGAAAACTGCAAAGCATAATGGAGACTGGAGGTCAACTCCCAGAAGTAAATGAAATTTTAAGCTCTTTGTGAGGGATGGAACTGGGTTCATTAAAAAAAAAAAAAAAAAAAAAAAAGATGCACCCCAAATTGAGTCCAACATGGACTTAAGACAGCTTGGAGAGGGCAACCTAAGTCTTTCAGGAAGAGGAAGCTACAATGCCTTAAGTAGAATAAAAACATCTGCAGGGAAACTGCCTATATTAAGAGAATGAATGTTCATCTCCAACCAATAAATTGGGTAATCTAGGTTAACAATGATGTGTAGTGTTGACCTGGCCACAGGGAGCCCACATGTGTAATGAGTCTGCTCCCAGATTTCCTTTATCATTCACCTGATTAGAACAGTTAGTATTTTAGTTTTGTTACTGCTCAGTTTACTGAACATTGGCTCCAAAGGCCTGTAGCACCTGGAACCTTTTTAATGAGCAGCACGTTTGCTAGGGAGCTACTCTTTACATAACTATTTCTCTACCAAAGCTCCTCAGGAAGCTCTGCCAGATGTTCCAGGTGGCCACTACTTTAATATCCAGAGACTACAGACTAGATACACTTAAAGACATGTAGACAACTGTGTTCTTCTGCAAAATGCATTCTGTTCAGCATGTGTATACCATGTGTGATTTATAAGCTTATACTTAAGAGACACATTTGGGTATAACTGATTCACTTTGTTGTAAAGGAGAAACTAACACACTATTGTAAAACAGTTATACTCAAATAAAGTTAAAAAAAAAAAAGAGAGACACATTTGGAAATAAAATCACTTTATTCTAATTCACAAACAAAAGCATGTTTAAGACGCCACACATCCGCCTAGCCCCAAACTCAGTATCATCTCAGTGAGCTTCTATATGGTAAGAATACCCTCTTCCATGGCAATCCTGAACCACAAAAGCTATTAATGATTGCAGAGCGGTTTAACTGGTGGCTTCACACTTTATATCTTCACTATCAATTACATTTTTAATGCTAAATCAACGTGGTCATGAGAGATGATTTTTCATGCCTTCAACTGGAACTTCTTGATTAAGCTAACCCTGCAAACAGAAAAGGTTTGTTAGAAGAGCACTAGCTACGTATGCTCAACAAAACAGAAGTCCTCCAAATTATGAAAGCAGGGATGAAGCCCAAGGTTATTAGTTTCTTTCATAAGCTGTTTAAGGCATCCTGCAACCAATAAAACTTCAACTCTACACTTTGAAGCAGAAATATAGTTACTTTGGTATTAGACGTAGCTTCATCAAAGACTTCTGATAAACTTGGCCATGCAATCTCTTAATTCCACAGTTTGACCACCTATAAGGATTAACTTCTCCCCTATTTCCTACATGAATGAAGGTGGGGAACTTTGAGAACCACTGGCCCAGACCAGGGTTTTAAAACGTTTTTCCGTAAAAAAATCAGGTAAATACTTTTCGCTTTGTGGGCCATATAGTCTCTGTCACAACTGCTCAACTCTTCCTTTGTTATGGAAAGCAGCCATACACAATACCTAAATGAAAAGGAGATGGCTGTGTTTCAATAAAATTATTTACAGAAACAGGTGTCAGGATGGCTTTGGTAAAGGGATCATAGGTGGTCAACCTCTAGCCTAGACCAATTCAGTGTAAGAAGCCTGAAAAATGACTGTATATATTAAATATACTCTGTGACTCCATGAGAATCAACTATAGATTTATCCACAAAAACTCTTTCTAAGTTTCTAAATAAAATCTGCAGAACTATAAATAAAAACACAGGCAGGAAAATGAAAATAATTATTTTTAATCGATGGCAAATTCTTAGGATGATAGGAGGAAATCACACAAAAACAAGTTGACTGCCAACATTCCAGAGAACCTACACCTCAAAGTCCCACTGAGGGATTTAATAAACTTGTCTCTCTCAAGTGAGGTGTGCAGAATGACAATGCTCTGTCAGATCTTGTGCTCATTCCTGGACTTTGGTGAAATCAGCGCTAAGGCTATGCAATAACCACAGTAAGATCTTGGCACACTAATCTATACCCGCCCAAGGAAGAATCAGATTCAGAACATAACTGAATCTGATTCTTCCTTAGGTAGGTAAAAGCCTAAGATAATGACTAGAAAACTTTGGACCAGCTCCTTGTTAGAAGAGTTAGATTATTTTTAGAGTAATTTAAACAAAATCTCCTCTAATTTGTCAGTTTAATTTATTAAACACAGACTCCCTAAGTTTTATAAGGTCCAGGGGTACCATTCAGTGAATTAAGCAGATGCAAGTTCAACTATGGATCGATGTATCACCTACCGTTCGCCAATCTGCACTGTTTCAGCACCTCACTGAAACCTTCACAAAGCTTAAGGTCACCCTGGTTCTGGGCACACTCCAAAAACTGTTTCACCTCAAAAAAGCATGGGCCATTCTGCTGCTGCTGTGCCAGCTGGGTTCCCTGAGGCTCCTGCAAAGGCATAACATTCAGGACTGTTAAGAAAGGAAATCAGGGACTTCCCTGGTGGCACAGTGGTTAAGAATCCACCTGCCAATGCAGGGGACACGGGTTCGAGCCCTAGTCCGGGAAGATCCCACATGCCGCGGAGCAACTAAGCCTGTGCACCACAACTACTGAGCCTGTGTGCCTAGAGCCCATGTTCTGCAACAAGAAGCCACTGTAATGAGAAGCAGAGTAGTCCCCGCCCAAAGCCTGCGCACAATGAAGAGTAGCCCCCATTCGCTGCAACTAGAGAAAGCCCACGTGCAGCAACGAAGACCCAACGCAGCCAAAATAAAATAAATAAATAAAAAAGGAAATCAGACTTACACCCGAACAAAGAGTAATAGCCACTCTTTGAGGTTAACTGGGGGAACAGAACTAGAAACAGATGCAAATTAAAGTTTCTATCTAATAACATGGAGAGTGAAAAAAAGTAAAGGCAGAAAGAAATGAGCTTTAACAAAAATCCCAGTTGTCATCACAAAGATTCATGAACAAAGATGCAAATAAAGTGGTTATCTGGGCATCTAAAGACCAGTGGTTCAGTGATGTTTCATGGAGGAAAAAATGGGCCTACTACAGAAAAAGAGATGGATGAGAGTTTTAAGTACATCAGAAATACAGAGTATACACCCATGCTCCTTAGAGGAGAAAATTCACGTATCTCAGAAAGAAGGGCAGTGGCAAATATCCGATAAGAGATGAGAGAGCACAGAGCCATTAAAAAAGATTTCTGAACACTTAACAAAGATTGAGATTGAATTAGTTAGGCGCGACCATGACAAACAAAACAAAACATATATATGTATATATATATGTATATATTTATATTCATTTATTCATTCACTCATTCATTTATTTATGCCAGGCCACACGGCTTCTGAGGTCTTAGTTCCCCAACCAGGGATTGAATCCCGGGCCCACGACAGTGAAAGCGGCAAGTCTTAACCATTGGACCACCAGGGAATTCCCCAAAATATTTAAAATAAGGGGAAAGTGGCTGTTTGACAGTGCAGCAGATTGAACTGCCACAATTCTACTCCTTGAGAAGAAAAACCATTTGTCCAGGACTCTATGACGCTGGCCTAAGTAAGGTACTAACTCAACTGCTGCCAAATATGGATAAACCATTCTCCACAGGTGGAGACAGTCCCAATACATAAGGCACTTACAACTAACTAGGTGTTCTCATAAAATACACCACCTTAGAGAAAGCTGCCCCAAATCTTACCTGGTAAGTGATGTCAGGCCTTGAGGGCTCAGCATTACTTCCTCCACTAAAGCCACCAGTGATGGCATGACCCAGAGTGTGGCCGACGGCAGAACCCACAGCCATGCCGGCTGCAGTGGTTGCCATCTGGGCCATCAGACCTGGCTGTCGGGGAGCAGCAGCAGGGGAGCCAACAGCAGATGGTGGAGCCGCTGCTGGTGGCTGAGCTGCGGGCGCTGGCCTGGGCACAGTTCTCATCTGAGGCGCCCGGCTGTGAAAGAAAGAAAGAACAGAAAGTATAAAGTTCCCACTCCCAACCAAGTTTGGAAATTGTCAACTTTTTTTTTTTTTAATAAATCCAATGGGATATTAAGTCGATGTTATATTTTTTTTAAAAAAATAATATTTATTTATTTGGCTGTGCGGGTCTTAGTTGTGGCACGCGGGATCTTCGTTGTGGCACGTGGAATCTTTAGTTGCAGCATGAGGGATCTAGTTCCCTGACCAGGGACTAAACCCAGGCCCCCTGCATTGGGAGCGCTGAGTCTTAACCACTGGACCATCAGGGAAGTCCCAGGAAATTGTCAACTTAAATAAACAAACAAACAAACGAAAACCCCCTGTATATTAAAATAACCTCAGGATTTCATTTTAAATCATTAAATGCAAATACTACATACATACAAGAAAACCTTACAGAACACAATTCCCTGAACTGTTTACATCATTTTCCCTTTAACCTTTTACGGTTGTAATCACCAAGTATAAACGTTTTTTTCCCTGCTTTTTTCCAACCATTTCCACGTATTCACAAAGTCTATAGTATCTTTAGAGAACACAGTTATTCCAATACGTCATAAAAATCAATATAACTGTTAATGAGACAAAAGCCTCTACCTTCGTGGAGCTGACATCCTATTGAGGGATCAAATAAATGTTAAGAAAAATGTTAAGAGAGAGCACAGCGTGTTGTGGGATGCTGCAATTTTCGGACAGTCAAGGGAAGTCTCACTGAGCTGGTTAACAATTGAATAAACACGGAAAGATAATCATCTGGGGAAATAAACTAGTCCAATTCCTTCATTTTACAGATTAGAAAACTGAAGCCCAGTAAGTGGAAGTGACTTGCCTGAACTGTTATACCTAAACTGATTTCAACTATTTCCCATCTGTAGAACATTTGGATGCCTTCAAAATTTCACTATGTCCAATGTTGCTCCAAAAATCTTTCACACAGATTATACCAACTCTGCATTTTTAGATTGTTTCCTTGGGCGCTCTTCCCTCAAATGATGCTAGGTTAAAAGTTTATGACTTCACTTCCTATCAGGTGGTATCTGGTCTAACTTTACAAAAATGTGGTTTACCCTCCTTTAGATAGCAGCATCTTTCCATTAGTGAACTCCTTCCCTATGCTCCTAGCACACAGTTTAAACACAATTCACCTTAGTCTTGAGAAGCAACGTGGTCCTCTGCTAAATGTCCTGAATTTGTCACCGGAAAACTCAGGTCTGAGAGCTGGCTTCTCTACTTATTGGTGGCATGACCTTGGACAAGTCACTTATTCTGAGTCTCCAGTTTCCTTACTCCTGTAAAACATCTACCTCTGAGGCTATCAGGAGGTGCAATTGGCAGTACATTTTACAAGTATTTTATGAACTAGAAAACGTCATGTACACGTGGGGCCTTAGTGACTATGACTGTGTCCTCTACTGGGCCGAGCCCTTAGAATGCTCACTGCTCCTGGAAGGTGCTCAAAGATTACTTACTGAATTGAAATACGATCGTTTCTCCTGATTATACTACCTTACACTTTTTTTTTCTTGCTATTTTTAAAGAAATTTATTTATTTACTTATTTTTGGCTGCACTGGGTCTCCGTTGCTGTGCGTGGGCTTTCTCTAGTTGCCGCGAGGGGGGGCTACTCTGCATTGTGGTGCGCAGGCTTCTCGTTGCGATGGCTTCTCTTGTTGTGGAGCATGGGCTCTAGGCACAAGGGTTTCAGTGGTTGTGGCGCACAGACCCAGTAGCTCCGCGGCACGTGGGATCCTCCCGGACTAGGGCTTGAACCCGCGCCCCCAGTACTGGCAGGCGGATTCTTAACCACTGCGCCACCAGGGGAGCTCTTCTTGCTATTTTAGACGTTTCAGCCAGATTACATTTAGGAATATCCATTTCTTTCTAGAAGTGGCCTGCTTTAACTTAAAATGTATTCTAAGTATTTTAAGTAATAATTCATGGACATTCCAAATTAGCAAGTTTGCCACTAACGGGAAAACTAGCCAAAGCCCTACAACCAGCTGCGGCGACCGGAGGCGGGCCCACGCCGCCCCAGCCTTCGTACGCCCCGTCCCCCGCCGCCCCGCCGCCCCGAGGCCCAGCGCAACCTCCCTCTGCGTCATGGCGTCGCCAGGGCCCCAAACCTCGCGGTGGCCTCACCTGGCCGGAGGGGCTACGCGGGAAGTGCGGCTTCGGCTTCCACGAGGCATCTTAAATGCGTGGCGAAGCGAGATCTACAAGCCCGAAACTCGGAGGAGACCCTGGCTGCTCCTGCGACGAGCGAGAGCGGAAGGCGGAAGGCGGAAGGCGGGGCTGGACTCAGCGCGCGGCCAATTAGAGCAGAGGAAGGCAGAGGCCTTCCTTTCGCCGACGTCTCCGCGCGTCTGAAGGTCACAGGAAGAGCAGGACGTCACGGCGGCGCCTTGACGGTTGACGTCAGGAGCTCGGCGCAAGGACTGTTTAGAAAACCGGAAGTGACAGTTGTTGGCGTGCGTACCTTGTCCTGCGATCCTAGCGCGGACCTTGTCCTCCGAGCCTAGTGCGAGTCACAACCGCTAGCTGTTTGCTTCCTAGGGCACAAGGACCGTCGCTACTACCTTCAAACGTTTGCCTTATTAACATGGTAGGTCAGCTCCAATCTTGAGAGAGTGAGTCAGAGCTCTGGCGTGATTGTCTCTGGACCTTGGGCCAGTTACTTAACCTTTCTCACCATTAAGTTACTCATTTGGGTAAATATTTTTTGAGGCACAATGTGGGCACATAATAAGACGGAAAACTTTAGGGATCGACAGAGCTGAGTTGGTTCTACTTTTATTTTGTCCGTGGATCCAGTCAACAAGTTAAATTCAGACAGTAATAATGCCTTACATTTATGTATTTCGTACATTTTCAAACCCCTTTCATATATTATAGAATTTGTGCCCGTAATTTGTATGGTATTCGTTTACTGATACTTAAGTGAGATGTTCTGAATGATCTCCAAGTGCTAGCTAGGTTTTGGAGATAGAGCAGGAAATAAGACTACCTCCAAGGAGTTTAAATTCAGGGAGGCAAGAGACAAACACCTACATAAATTAGATGGTGGTGATATGAAGCGAAAGCAGGGTAAGGGTGGTAGGGAGTGAGGGGTTGGAGAGGGCATGAGTCTTTGAAGAGGAAGTATTTGAATGGAGTCCTTGAGGAAGTGCGGAAGCAAGCCTTGTGTTTATCAAGGGTGCGAGCATTGCTGGCAAAGGGAATGGCAATTGCAAAGGCCCCAAGGATCTGTGCTTCAGTGATACTTGGTGTTAAATGCTTTTAACAGTACATTTTAGCGCCTCTGCAGTAGGGGACAAGTTAACTAGTGGCATTTCATGGGGGGCTTCATGGGAAAGTCCTTGGGGGTGGGGTGGGATTTATGGAGGAGAGAAAGCAGAGGTAAACCTCCATTTCTGCTTGGATGCCAATCAGAAATTTCCCCCTTCCACCAGAGGTAGCAGAGTTTAACACAGCCTTTCCAACAACAGCAGAATGTTTGTGGAACTGAGGGGTAAATAATGCAAAAAGCTTTTGTGAAAAACAAAGTTTTATTTTCACAGAACTTTTTAAAGAAATGAAAGGTTTACAAATGATAAGCCTTTGTATTCGCCTTTGGATAATTCATAAAAAGAGATGGGAGAAAGGAACTTTATTTATAAAGGACATTCTGGCACCAGAAGAGCTTAAGCGTGAGCAGAGCTTTGGACAGACAGGCATGCAGACCAGAACAGAGACAATTTTAATCATACTTAGCCAAGTCATTAATTCCTAAATTGAAGAGAGAAAATTAGATGTTTGTACAAGGTTATTTTGTGATAGTAAAAGATTAAACAGTCTAAATTCCTGTCAGCAGAATACAGGTTAAAAAAATTATGGCACATTCACACAATATGCAGCTATAAAAAAAGTTTTTCTGTGTATTGATATGAAATGATTTCCAAGATAAACTGTCAAGAGAAAAAAAGCAAGGGGCAGAATTGAGTATAGGGTGCTATTTGTGAAATGGAGAGAAAAGCCCATAGTGTCCATGCATAAAATATCTTTAGCTGATAACACTGGTTGCCTTCAGGCAGTGGCACAGGGGTGAGACTTTTACTGATAACATTTTCTGTCTCTTGGATTTTGAAACAGTTAATGTATTACCTCTATTCAAAAGACAACAACATGTTAAAAGTTAAAATGAATAGCAAAAAAGTGGGAATTGAAAATAAATAGAATTCTACTACCTATCATTTGCAGTTTGGCGGGTTAGGTGTGCTGAAGTTCACACTTTAGTAGAATTTATATACCAACTTATTCCCTAGTGATCACAGTCATTCTCAACAAATGCAATTACAGTGATCAAAATTTGAACAACGAACTCTTGCAGGCATTATTACAGATATTTGATGCAGATATTTGAATGAACTTTTGATGATTGCAATAAAGATTCTACTGAAATTAGGTGGTAAATATCAGAAGTTTTAAAACTGTGCAAACTCTGTTCCAGAAATTCCATGTCTAAATATTGAGAAAGTCATGAATGTGAAAGAAATTAGCCATGAGGATGTTGATTTAACAAAATGTATAAAATAGGGAAAACGTGAAATAACCTAAGTGTCCTGCAATATACAATTAGTTAAATAAGTTATAATACATACATACAATGAAATGCTATGCAGCCATTTAAAATGTTGTGAAAGAATATCTGAAGTGAGAATTATCTTCACAAAATACCAAGTGAAAGAGCAGGTTACAAAGTAGTATACATAGTATGTTTGTATTTTGAGAAAGTTCTTTTATATTTTAAAGTCTGTAATTATATACATCCCAGTAGTGATGTTATCCATTGGATAGTGATTTCTTTCTTCCTTCCTTTTTTTTTTTTTTTTTTTTTAATTTATTTTTTTGGTGGTACGCGGGCCTCTTACTGTTGTGGCCTCTCCCGTTGAGGAGCGCAGGCTCCGGACGCACAGGCTCAGCGGCCATGGCTCACGGGCCCAGCCGCTCCGCGGCATGTGGGATCTTCCCGGACCGGGGCATGAACCCGTATCCCCTGCATCGGCAGGCGGATTCTCAACCACTGCGCCACCAGGGAAGCCCTCTTCCTTCCTTTTTTTTGGCTTGTCTATATTTTCTAATTTGTCTACAGTGAACACACAATAATTAAACCTACATTGGTGGTTTAAAATATGTCCTCAGGGCTTCCCTGGTGGCGCAGTGGTTGAGAGCCCGCCTGCCGATGCAGGGGACGAGGGTTCGTGCCCTAGTCCGGGGGCATCCCACATGCCGCGGAGCCGCTGGACCCGTGAGCCATGGCCACTGAGCCTGCGCGTCCGGAGCCTGTGCTCCGCAACGGGAGAGACCACGACAGTGAGAGGCCCGCGTACCACAAAAAAATAAAATAAAAAAAAAAAATAAATAAAATAAAATATGTCCTCAAATTCCTTGATGCTCCCTTCAAAAGGTGGAGCCTAATTCCTCTCTAGCCTCCTGAAAGACCCTGAGTTAGAATCATCCAGCTAAGCCACTCCCAAATTCTTGACCCACAGAAACTGAGATAGTGATTTGTTACACAGCAATAGGTAACTAATACACATAACTTCTGCAGTGAGCATATTTAAAATTTAAAAGCTCTAGTATCTTAAAATGAGCAAAATCTAGTTAGAACATCTTAGAGTGTTGCTTTAACATAGCTGTTGTCTCTCTGGATATGCTGTACTTTACAACAGGAATTGTGTAGGAACTGAGATGTTTAAGACATTAAGGTCTATACACTATAAATGTAGTTTTCTCTTTGGATAACTAAGACATAGTTATATGAATATGGTGCCTTGCACATATCAGACAAAAAAAGAATGAATGAATTAAACTGTCGATCTAAAAAAGTACAGAATACTATAAAACAAATGGTTAAGTGGTGTTTATATGAAGTTCTAAAGGATTTTAAAGGAATGGACAGTCAGTGTGGATGAATGCTTCAGGGAGAAAGTGGCACTTGGTGCCACTTTCACTTAGGTGAAATTAGTTTTAGAAAAATTAAAATTGTAAAGGGCACACTGAGTAGCACAGCACAGATTCAAAGAAGCAGAATTGAATATGGTGAATTTAGAGGACAGAAGACGTGTGTCACGAACCAGTGTGTTTTTGGAAGTTTTGAGAAACAAACTTAAAATCCAACAGATGGGGACTTGCCTGGTGGTCCAGGGCCTTCCAATGCAGGGGACGCAAGTTCCATCCCTGGTCGGGGAACTAAGATCCCACATGCTGCGGGGAAGCTAAGCCCACGTGGCACAACTCGAGAGAGAAAACCCACAGGCCACAACTAGAGAGAAGCCTGCGCACTACAACAAAAGATCCCGTGTGCCGCAATGAAGATCCCACGTACCACAGCTAAGACGCGACGCAGCCAAAAAATAATGCAACAGATGATTTGCAGCACAATATAAGGCATTTAAGCTTTTTGGCCTGCAAGGTTAGAGCAGCACTGAGGGTCTTTATATTATTAAAATGGTCTTCTGAAGATTAATCTGGACATGTGTGAGATACTGCAGAGGGAGACTAGGGGTAAGGAAAAAAATCCTGATGGCTAAGACAGTGGTGATGGGAACATTATTACTAATTATTTGAGTGCCTATTGTATACCAGGCACTGTGAGCTTTACATGCGTTATTTCATTTATGCCTCACAAGAACTCTTGAAATAGGTACTGTATCATCCCTATTTTATATGTAAGGAAACAGATGCTTAGAGTTTAAGCACCTTGCCCAAGTCCATACAGGTGTTTGACTCCAAAGCGAAGACTCCTACCACACCACACTGCCTGAATGCTGGAGACATTTTAAAATAATTAATGAAGTGAGTGAAAGAATTTAAGACTTCCCTGGCAGTCCAGTGGTTAAGACTCCACACTCCCAATGCAGGGGGCACGGGTTCCATCCCTGGTTGGGGTACTAAGATCTTGCATGCCGCATGGTGCGGCCAAAAAAAAAGAAAAAAAAGACTTCGTGACTAGAGAGGAAGGAGAAGAGGGATCACGTTCTGTAAACTTAAAAATAATTACCATTTATTGAGCATCGGTTATGTGCCAAGCCCTTAAGGGTGTCAGACATTTTATATATTTTATCTATAATCCTGTTTGGCGAGGTAACCCAGTATTATTCCCATTTTACAAATGCAAAACCTGAAGCATGGTGGAACTTGAAAGTAGCTACCACTCAGAAATTTGCTGAATGCCAGATTGATGAACACCCATAGCTAGGATTAAAATTCAAGTTGCTTCTTCCAGAACACCACCCTTCTCCCCCAACAAAGGACTCACCGCTGGGCGAAGAGACCTGACTGCAGAGTGAAGAGAAAGAAAAGGGACCCTGCCATACTCTGCATAATTTTTAAACTATAACCCTAGTTCTTGGACATGGAGTTTGTGGGTGGTTCTGAACCACAGAAGGATGTCTACAGTTGAGGAAAACTGATGCTGGGAAGAGTGAATGTTTTTGAGTATCTCTTATGCCAGGTTTTCTAATTAGCTGTACGACCTCTGGAAAGTTACTTGAGTTCTGTGCCTCAGAATCCCGTCCGTAAAATGGCGATAGCATTCGCTTCAAAGGATTGCTGAAGGGTCAGCAGCGCAGGGAACCTAGCATACAGCATTACAATTTAAAATATTCCTATTCTGGAAAATAAATATTAAGCCTGCACAGTAGTATATGACACTTGGGTTGAAATCTTGACAAATTCCTATCTTTGTTCTGCCCAAATTCATCTTTGTGACCTCTTCTTTGCAGATAAGAACTCAAATATTTGTGGACTTGAAAAGTTACCACAGCAACTTAAAAAAAACAAAACACCAGAAAAATTTTAATGCCATTCTTGCTGCTCTTTTAATTAAAAACCCTAAACAGGCATACCCACTTGGATGTTACTTAATTAACAATCAGTAAGGAAAAGATACTGAACTTAAGCGATGTCGAAAAGAAGTTCTGTTAACCAACATGGACTGTTCCCGTTAGGACCACAGTTACAGCTGGAGTCAGAGAAAATACTTTTATCAGGTCCTTTGGGTATGGGTATCCTGTTGAAAACCAGACAAAAACAAAAAACAATTATTCTCTTTAGTCCGTGCATAAACACTGGAAGTAAATCCCTTACTTGTATGTTTAGAAAGATGTTTTCTGCGTTTCCTAGCCCCTTCTACCCAACTAAAAAATTCCAAAAGGTAGAATTTTAACTGCAGCCGGGAGATAGGCTGGGAGTTTAGGAGGCCCAGCTAATGACTCGCTACGCGGGGCAGCCTCGTGGGGGGGCGACTGTGCCCCGTTCGAGTCGCAGGGGACGGACCGGAGCGTTACCAGGGCGCTCGCGCGGGCCCGCACGCACCAGCGCTCAGGCGAGACGTGTGCGCGGCCGGGGCTGCAGCTGGCGCTGGCGACGCTGGCGCTGGCCGTTGAGCTTCTGCGCGATCCTGCGCTCGTGGCCGCCGGGCACCCGCCAGTTGGTGCGCAGTTCCCGCTCGCGCCGCGTCTGGCCCTTGCTGCGCCCGGCCCCGCAGGCCGGGAAATCGCGCAGGTAGTAGTAATCCGGACAGGCATAGAGCGTCTCCTCGGAGCCAACCAGCGGCCACGTTTCGGGTGGCGGCGGCTGGGCCTGACCCTGGACACCGGGAAAGGCCGAGTCCATCGCGCCTGGCCTCCTAGTCGCCCGCTTGCGCGCTCGCGCGCCTGAGTTTCTGGAACCCCCCCCCCCCCCTCAGCGCTTCGATTGGCTCCGCCGAAGGGGGCGGGGCCTAGAGGTGTGTCACAGAGCCGGGAAGGTACTCAGCGCGAGGCCTCTGCGGTTTGGCACCTGGAACCGTGATCCCTTCCTCCATCACGACCTGTGCGCCGCCGGAGCGAGAAGGGTATTTGGCAAAATTCGACCAAACACTTGTTTATGTCGGTCAAAAATGGGAAATTATCCAAGTATGAAGTGTGAGGGAGCTGTGCATTCCTCCGGCGGACTTTTATCAGCATTGAACATTTTGTTAGGCTATTTGATGACAGGAGTAAGTGCTCAATAAATGATGCAATGTGAAAAAGGAGCTTCTGAAGTAATATCTCTGGTATCCCAGTAATATATTTTTAAAACATGTCTGGAGTGAAAGGAAATGCGGTGGAATGCTAAAAGTATTTCTGACTGGTAGGGACACACGCACATTAGTTCGTTTTCCTTTCCACAACCCACGTGTTTGATAAGGGGTTCAAATTAACTATTAAGCGAGCGAGCGATTAAGAAGGGAAAGACCCTGCCTGGTGCGAGGCCGGGAACCGCGTGCAATTTCGGATTATCAGCAGGGGCCCAAGCCCTGCGGCCAGGGGACGCTAAAATTGTGGTAGCTTGATGCGCCTGCAGTTTGGGGGTGAGAGCCGAGAGTTGGGAGCGGCCGCGCCGGGCAACCAGCGCGAGGCCAGCGTCCCACCCGCCAGCCCCGGGTGCGCCCGGCCCCGCGGGCGTTGAGGGAAGGATGCTCCCCGAGAGCGGCAGAGGCGAGAGGAATCAGGGCGAGTGCCCTGCGCTCAGAAAAGGCCAGGCCTACCTCCTCGCCGAGGGCAGCTGCACAGCTGAGCAGAAGTCATTAACACCCTGCGGCACCCGAGGCTCTGTGGTGACTCCCTGGTCTAATTACCTAATTACTGTCTCCGTAAACGCTGCTCTCAGGGAGATACTGCGAAGAATGCCTTTGTTTTGGTTTGGTTTAACTAGCGCAGATAATTCTCTTCCCACGAAAATTGCATCTATCCCCTCGGGGATTTTCTTTTTAATAGATCGAAAATAATTCAATACTTAAAAAAAAAAAAAAAAGTCCTTTTCAGGTATTTGATCTTGCTGAGTTTCTGTCTGTGACCAAGTTGCCAATTTGAGGTTTTTTTTCTGCTCTCTGTGAAGTATCCCTGGTGGGGCGTGGCCTACATACCACGCTCTGAGGGCAATTTTGTTAGTTCCTTAAATGAGCAAATCCCAAGAGAGAGTTTTTAATAAAACGCAGAGAGGATTTTCTCTTCCACCCACGTGTCTTACACCTGCTACTGGGAAAGAGAGAAGCTAATATTTATCCCTCTACCACTCTCCCACACATCATCTCCTTTTAAAACTATCTTTAGAATTTGTTATGAAAATATTCAGACCTTCTCAGAAGTGAAAATAGAACAAAGAACTCCCGTATCCCATCACACGGATTCAACAATTATCAAGATCCTGTCAGGTTTGTTTTACCCCTTTCTGTTTTGCTCTGCTGCAGACCTTATGTCATTTTACTCCTCTATATATCAATATACAGCTCTAAAAAACTAGACTTTTTTCTTACATAACCTCAATGCCATTTTCATACTTGACAAAGTCAACTTGGCCCTGTTATCATCTAAAACCCAGTCCAGAATCAAATTTCTCTGATTGTCTAAAAGACAATAGAAAACATACAACTCAGAATACGTACAGAATCTACACATGAAATTTTCTTGTGTGATGTTTAAGCCTCTTATAATTTAGGGTGGGCCCCTGCCCTTTTCATTTTTCCCTGTCATGACTTGCTGCAAAAACTGGATCAGTTGTCCTGTAAAATGCCCCACTTTGTGGATTTTTCTGTTTCCTTGTCGTGTCATTTAACTTCTTCCTCTCTCTCCCATATCGTATAAATGGAGGTTGGCTCTAGAGGCTAGGAGGTGAAGTGTGTTGGTATCACACCAGGAGACCCGCAATAGCTCATGGTCCCAATTATAGTGATCAGTAGGCTCAGGTGGTGACAGCCTGCCCCTGCAATTGTATAGTTCCACGTTAAGCTCTTATCTAATAGTTTCAACCATGGTTCATTGCTTTATTTGCTATTGTGTTCATTTGCTATTATCTTACTAGGGGCTGTGAAATGGTAATTTTCTAATTCAATCCTTTCTTCCACATTTATTAGCTAGAATTCTTTCCCTCATGAATTTAGACTCTTTGGTTACCCTGATACACCTTTTTTTCTTCCAGTTTTATTGGTATATAGTTGATGTACAGCACTGTGTAAGGTGTACAGCAAAATGATTTGACTTAATACATCATGAAACGATGACCACAGTAAGTTTAGTGAACATCCATCATCTCATATAGATACAAAATTGAATAGAAAAACTTTTTTTTCTTGTGATGAGAACTCAGGATTTGCTCTGTTAACTTTTGTATATCACATACAGCAGTGTTAATTATATTTATCATGTTGTATGTTACATCTCTAGTACTTATTTGTCTTATAGCTGGAAGTTTGTATCTTTTGACTACCTTCATCCGATTCCCCCTGCCCCCCATACCACTCTCCCACACATTACCACTAGACCTGTCCTACAAGAAATGCTACAGGGATTCCTTCAGGTTGAAATGAAAGGATGCTAGACAGTAACTTGTAGCCAGATATAGACATAAAGATCCCTGTTAAAGGTAAATACATTGGCACATATAAAAACCTATTGTTGGGGCTTCCCTGGTGGCACAGTTGTTGAGAATCCACCTGCCAATACAGGGGACACGGGTTTGATTCCTGGTCCGGAAAGATCCCACATGCTGTGGAGCAACTAAACGCGTGCACCACAACTACTGAGCCTGTGCTCTAGAGCCCATGAGCCACAACTACTGAGCCCACGTGCTGCAACTAATGAAGCCCGCGTGCCTAGAGCCCGTGCTCCACAACGAGAGAAGCCACCACAATGAGAAATCAGCGCACTGCAACGAAGAGTAGCCCCCACTCGCCGCAACTAGAGAAATACCACGCACAGCAACGAAGACCCAACGGAGCCAAAAATAAATAAATAAATAGATAAATAAAACCTATTATTATACATTTTTTTGTAACCCCACTTTTATTTTTTCACGGGATTTAAGAGACAAATGCTACAGTAATCAAAACATGTAGTACTGGAATAAGGCAGACATATACACCAATGGAACAGAATAGAGAACCCAGAAATAAGCTCTTGCATATATGATCAAATGCTTTTCAACATTTGGTTCTGGGTAAACTGGATATCCATATGCAAAGGAATGAAATTGGACCTTTACCTTACATCCAATACAAAAATTAACTCAAAGTGAATCAAAGACCTAAACATTAACTCTATAAAACTCTTAGAAGCACACGTAGTGGAAAAGCTTTATGACATTGGATTTGGCAATGATTTCTTGCATATGACACCAAAAGCACAGACAACAAAAGAAAAACTATATAAATTAGACTTCATCAAACTTGAAAACTTTTGTGCATCAAAGAACACTACGAAGAGAGTGAAAAAGCAACTTATGGAATGAAAGTATTTGCAAATCATTTATCTGATAAGGGTTTAATATCCAGAATATATGAAGAACTCCTACAGCTCAACAACAACCAAAAAACAACCCAGTTTAAAAATGAGCAACAGACTTGAATATACATTTCTCCTTTCCTAACCTTCCTTGCCATATTGATTTCTAGCCCCCTATGGTACTCCAGCAGCTATGATAAACAATATGGGGTCTGTGCCAGTTGCCAATTTATTGCCTTTTGGCTCCAAATTCACCCTTCATTGCTTGCTGTGCAAAAATTGGAGCTGGACCATTTAAGTATTTTTTTCTTTACCAGTTGGCACAGTGTTAGACTTTGTCAGGTGAGGGCTCTGGAGAGTAATTGCAGGAGGAAGGGGTTTCCCTTCTCATTCTAATGTACTCTTTTAGCAGGCTCCTGCAGCATGCATGGGTTCCTTAGTGCTCAGCTCCTGCAGTGCAGATAGCTTCCCCAGCACCAGCGTTCCTCAGCTCATGTAGCTCTTCCAGAGCCCGGCTCCTGCAGTGACAGTGGCCAGCACCACCCAGCCAGTAGTTTCCCCCTGAATCCTCCCATCCTTGGTTGCCTTTGAGATACCTCAAAGGGTATCTCAACGGCACCTCATAGGGTGCCTCCATTGAGATACCTCTCCAAGAATGGCTTTCCTTGACACCCTAGAAGGTAGGTTTCTGGCAAGTTCTGGAGGGCAAGTTTCCAGCAACTACCATTGCTCTGTAAAGCTCAGCTTCTATGTACACCGGTCCCAAATCTCAGACACAGAGTTTTGGGTAAAGTAGAAAAGGATAGCTTTATTACTTTGTCAGGCAAAGGGGGACTCCTGCCTGGAAAAACTGTGTCCCAACCCGGGAGGATTTGATGAGGGGTTTTACAACAATGGTTCAAAGGTGGGGTCTCTGACAAGATGAGGGTGTGTGCGAGGCTTGCACTTCCTTAATCTCTTCTCAGATGGTGGGTCTCCTAATCTTGATGAGCTTCTCTGGTTCCTTTCATCTTGCCTCAGGTGGTTTCTTGGCTGCTTCTCCCTTGATTAGCAACTGTTCGAATCTGCCCTTTGGAACTCCGGGAAGGTCGTGGAGACTGGAGTCTTGCCTATAAGAAACAGGGGACAAAAGGGCCTCTATACCTGGGAGCCTCACAGGGTCTCACTGGGTTTCACCATTGGCCCAGCATTGAGTGACTTCTGTGCCATCCAGTTACCCACAGCTGTGTAACTCTCCAACAAGGTCTGGATCTCAGCCCTGGTCCTCTGCCTCAGCTTAGGGGCTGAGGGATGCACCTTATATATGCCAATCCTATATTCTTTAGAGTTCTCTCTACTTTTTGGCTAGCAGCCAATCCCACTTTACTCAAATCCCCTATTATAGTTAACACTTACATGTATTAAAATTTTGCTGTTCAAATTGCTGTGTGGCTTCCATCTCCCAATTTAACCCTGAGTGATACAGGGTCTCTGCCCAACATAACAAGGAAGAAGGACACCCAGTCTCTCGTCATTACACAGTATGGTGTGCTAAACCAGTAGTGGGACAGAGTATTGGGGGTAGTGGGTAAGAAGATACCTAGAGGGTCCATGAAGACTGAGAGAATTAAGCTGAAAGGATAAGGAGGGGATCAGGGCACTCCAAGTTCATCATTAACACCTCTTGTCTTTCTTCCCACCATCACTAAATCTCTGAGTTATATCAATTCTATCTCCCAAGTCTGGTCCATGCTTTCCACCCCACTGCTGCATCTTATGCCAGGCCATCATCGTCTCTGGCTGGTTTATTGTGAGGGCTCTCTAATTATCCTCTTTGCTTCCACCCCTTGTTCAGCCTGTTCTCCACAATGAAGCCAGAGAGATTCTTCTAAAAGACAAATGTGAGTCCTTGATTAAAAACTGTTGGTCGCTGCCCATTGCCCCTAGGACAAAATCTGACTCATTTGGCCACAAGGTTTGGAAAGATCTGGCCTCTGCTCACCTTTTCAGTTTCATCTTGTGCCACCCCTGCCTGTATTCTTACTCTCCAGCCACATGGAATGTTAGTTTCCTTAGGAACCTTTATTAGTACTGTTCCCTCTTCCAGGAAACCCTCTCCCTACCACCACCTTCACCCTTTCACTCTCATCTTTGCTTCTTTAGCTCATCCTTAGCCTCAGCTAAGATATCTACTCCTCGGAGGAGACTTCCCAAGCCTATCTTTCTCTGATCTGGCTAGGCACCCCTTATGTATATTTCAGTCAATCCTGGTACTTTTCTCATAATGCTTATCACAATTGTAACTGGCTGTTAACATGTATGTCCCCTCACTACCATGACGTGAAATTCATACTTCGTGGCAAGAAAAGAAAAATTTAAACATAAAAACTTTTCTCTGCCCTTTGGCCTCCTCTCTCCCCTCTACTGTGCATTGTGTATCTGCATTATGCATCAACCATGCCTCCCCATAGGCAGAAATACCTTCTCAGCCATAAAGAGCAACATTCTCCTAGCACCAGCAAGACAACTCCTTACAAGATAACATTCCTTCCTGACTTTGTAAGGGGTCACGATGACCCACTTACAAAATTGGCACTACTTTGCACTCACAGATCTGTATTGTGTAAACTGTCAATAATACGTCACTTAATGTACGGCCCCTTGTCTCAAAAAAACTTACGTAACTGTGCTTTGACTTCTAATGGGCGGAACACTTCTTGGAGCTTTCTGAGAGGCTGTTCTCAGGTTATAATCCTCAATTTGGCTTGAATAAAATTTTCCATTTCTTAGATGGACTGATTAATTTTTCGTCGACACTACACTACAAGCTCCATGAGGGCTGAAACTCTTGTTCACCCTTGTTTCCTCAGCATCTATTAATATTATAGTGCATGGTACATATTAGGCACTCAATAAAAGTTGGGGGGAAAAGAATGAACCAGCAAAGATGACAGGGAGAATGTGTGAAAGTATGTGATGTAAGCAGAGTGTAGGGACATGGGTAAGAGTGGCTGGACCTGAAGGGCCCTGTAATTTATACTGAGCAATTTGTACTATAAAATGTAAATCACACACTCCACATTGGTTGCTGGTGATTGAACTGGGCTTCCTGTTCATACGTTTGGTTTGACCAGCACAGTTTTAAGAACCTTTGAATGTGTATGCCTTTCAGTTTGCCACAATTCCCACTGGTCCCCACATTACATGGGCCTCCTTTCCTCATTGAAGCTGGCTGCCTGCCTCACTGAGATCTGTGTTTGCTATCCCCGCATATGGATGGGAGGTAATTTAAAGAGGGGGATTTAAGATATGAGTTCTAGAAAGATGAATCCACCCTCAGTGGCGGTGTGCTTTGAGGATTCCTCGGGAGAAGTGAATTTGTTTCATTCAAAGAGCCCTGGGAATAAAGGTAGACTCAGAAAATCAGAGGCATCGACCACATTTTGAACAGCTCACGTCTTCAGACTGCTAAGTTGGCCATTGCCGGGCTGGGTCCATCCTCTCCTGTTTGCTTTCTGAAACACAAACTGCCCTGGTGAAATCTGAAGTCAGAGCTGCAACATTGACTCAACAGCCTGCCATATTGCAAAGCCTCATGCCAGGAGCTGTGGGGGGATATAAAATGTAAGGGGAGGCTGGAATATAGCATTTCCTAGGGGATATGGCAGCTGTGGCCACACAGTGCCCCACAGAGACAGGGGGTTGGTGCTGTTAGGGAAAACTGGATTTGCCTCTTGGTAGGTGTGGAGCCAAAAGTCACAATCAAGCCAAAGAGTGGGAGGAGGATTTATTACTTGCAGCAAGTAAAGAGAACACTGGAGATCTTTCCCAAAGCAGAGTGTCTCCCCAAACAGCAAAATTGGGGAGGTTTTAAGCTAAGCTTGTATACATATTCATGAAAGGGCTTGGGCTGTCCACAGAGTCCAAGCTTTAGTTGATTGAAGTATCAAGGGTCAGAAAAGGTCAACATCATCATCCCTTAGGTTTCAATTGATCTGGTAGTTGAGTCCCGGGAGGGGGGGGGGTGTTAAATTCTGCAAAACACCTCAAGAAAGTGCTTCAGAAGGCTAGTCTTTACCATTGAAACAGAACTTAAGAGTCTTTACAACAGATTTGTTATCTTTGCTATTGTTAACTTCTCTTGCTTGATAACAGTTTATTCTTTTGTTCCCCTTCTCCTACAGTTTCCCTACATTTACATTCTGAAATATTGTGTTATGCTTGTTATAACTGATGAACCATATTGATACATTATTATTAACTAAAGTCCAATATTTTATATTAGGGGTCACTTTTTGTGTAGTACATTGTATGCGTTTTGACAAATGTGTCCATCATTACTGTATCATAGAGAATAGTTTCGTTGCCTTAAAAATCCTCTGTATTCCACTCTTTGTCCTTCACTCCCTTCCCCCAACCTCTGACAAAACTAAAACTCCCGGAAAATAACATAGGTGAAAAATCTTGGTAACTTTGGTCTTGGTGATGACTTTTCAGTTACAACACCAAAAGCATGATTCATGAAAGAAAAAATTGATAAGTTGGACTTTATTAAAATTAAAAACTTAGGGACTTCTATAGTGATCCAGTGGTTAAGATTCCATGCTCCTGGGACTTCCCTGCTGGTCCAGTGGTAAAGAATGTGTCCTGCAATGCAGGGGATGTGGGTTCGATCCCTGGTCAGGGAATAAGATCCCACATGCCACAGGGCAACTAAACCTGCGTGCCACAACTACTGAGCCTGCGTGCCTCAACTAGAGAGCCTGTGTGCTGCAAACTACAGAGCCCACGTGCTCTGAAGCCCGCGCACCACTAGAGAAGAGAAACCCCGCACGCCACAACTAGAGAGAAGCCTGCGTGCCACAGCGAAGAGCCCGTGTGCGGAACAAAGATCTCGTGTGTCACAACTAAGACCCGACACAGCCAAAAATAAAAATAGATAAGTAAATAAAAGATAAATTAAAAAAAAAAAAAAAAAAGGCTCCGTGCTCCCAATGCGGGAGCCTGTGTTCGATCCCTGGTCAGGGAACTAGATCCTGCATGCATGCTGCCACTAAAAGATCCCGTGTAGGGCTTCCCTGGTGGCGCAGTGATTGAGAGTCCGCCTGCCGATGCAGGGGACGTGGGTTCGTGCCCCGGTCCGGGAAGATCCCACATGCCGCGGAGCGGCTAGGCCCGTGAGCCATGGCCGCTGAGCCTGCGCGTCCAGAGCCTGTGCTCCGCAATGGGAGAGGCCACAGCAGTGAGAGGCCCGCATACCGCAAAAAAAAAAAAAAAAAAAAAAAAAAAAAAAAGATCCCGTGTACAGGGAACTCTACTCAGTGCTCTGTGGTGACCTAAATGAGAAGGAAATCCAAAAAAGAGGGGATATATGTATACACATAGCTGATTCACTTTGCTGTACAGTATAAACTAACACAATATTGTAAAGCAACTATACTCTAATAACAGTTTAAAAAATAAAAAAAATTAAAAAACAGAAAAATAAAAGATCTTGTGTGCTGCAACTAAGACCCGGTGCAGCCAAACAAATAAATAAAATATTTTTAAAAATGAAATGAAAAACTTGGACTTCCCTGGTGGTCCAGTGGGTAAGACTCTGTGCTCCCAATGCAGAGGGCCTGGGTTCAATCCCTGGTCGGGGAAATAGATACCACACGCACGCCGCAACTAAGAGTTCGTGTGCTGCAGCTAAGACCTGGTGCAGCCAAAATAAATTAATAAATAATAAATAAGTAAAATAAAATAACAAAAAAAATGCATTAAAAAAATAATAATACATTTAAAACTTAAGCTCTGTGAAAGACACAGTTAACAGAATGAAAAAACAAGTCACAGACTGGGAGAAAATCTTTGCAAAACACATATTTGATAAAGGAGTGGTATCAAAAATATATTTAAAAAGTCTTACCGCAGGCCTCTCACTGTTGTGGCCTCACTCTGGAGGCGCAGGCTCAGCGGCCATGGCTCACGGGCCTAGCTGCTCCGTAGCATGTGGGATCTTCCCAGACGGGGACACGAACCCGTGTCCTCTGCATTGGCAGGTGGACTCTCAACCACTGCGCCACCAGGGAAGCCCCTACAGTCTCCAATTTTTTGATGTTTGTCACCATCCTTGTCAAATAGTGGAAAGCTTCTTTCAATTCTGCACTGTTTTCCCTTCAGCTGGTCAACCATGCTACCAGTGCCACTTGTCTTCAAGTGACAGTCACACAAACGTTCAGTTCATTAGCTCCACTCAGACTCTCTGAAATACTATTACTTCTTAATGTTTATATGTTTATATTTATACATATTTTAAGTAAAACTTACATGGAAAAAGCTTATGTGTGCATTCACTATTTTTTAAAATTTATTTATTTTAATTGACGTATAGTTGATTTACAATGTTGTGTTAGTGTCTGGTGTACCTCAAAGTGATTTCTTCCCCCACCTCATCCTCTCTCTTGGCAACCACAAGTCCGTTTTCTATGTCTATGAATCTGTTTCTGTTTCATAAGTAAGTTCATTTGTAGCATTTTTTTAGATTCCACATATAAGTGATATCATATGGTATTTGTCTTTCTCTTTTTGTTGTTTTTAAAAAAATATTTTATTTTATTTGTTTACTTTTATTTTTTTGGCTGCAGCGGTCTTCGTTGAGGCGTGCGGGCTTCTCTCTACTTGTGGTGCATGGGCTCCAGGATGTGTGGGCTCTGTAGTTTGCGGCACGCGAGCTCTCTTGTTGAGGTGTGCAAGCTCAGTAGTTGTGGCTCACGGGCTTAGCTGCTCTGTGGCATGTGGGATCTTAATTTCCTGATCAGGGATTGAACCTGGGTCCTCTGCATTGGAAGGCGATTCTTTACCACTGGACCACCAGGGAAGTCCCTTTCTCTTTTTGACTTACTTCACTTAGTATGATAATCTCTAGGTCCATCCATGTTGCTGCAAATGTCAATATTTCATTCTTTTTTATGGCTGAGTACTATTCCAATGTGTGTGTGTGTGTGTGTGTGTGTGTGTGTGTGTGTGTGTGTATCACATCTTCTTTATCCATTCATCTATCGATGGACATTTAGATTGCTTCCATGTCTTGGGACTTCCCTGGTGGTTCAGTGCGTAAGACCCTGGGCTTCTAATGCAGGGGGCCCAGGTTTGATCCCTGGTCGGGGAACTAGATCCCACATGCATGCTGCAACTAAGACATGGGGCAGCCAAAATTTTAAAAATACATAAGTAAATAGATTGCTTCCATGTCTTGGCTATCATAAATAATGCTGCTATGAACATAAGGGGGCATGTAACTTTTTGAATTATAGTTTTGTCAGGATATATTCCGAGGAGTGGGATTGCTGGATCATATAGCAACTCTATTTTTAGTTTTTTGACAAACCTCCGTACTGTTTTCCATAGTGGCTACACCAATTTACATTCCTGCCAATAGTGCAGGTGGGTTCCCATTCACTGGATTTTGCAAATTCATTGGTTTATTTGATAAATGCATGTGTGCATTGGTAACCACCCAATGAGAAAGAAAGTCATTTGTTACAGTCAGGAACTGGTTTTGCACTATCAGGCTTTGGCATTCTCTTGTTTTTTATTGCTGAATACAAGTCTGCTGTATGACTAT
The DNA here is from genome assembly GCF_026419965.1 of Kogia breviceps. NCBI lineage: Eukaryota > Metazoa > Chordata > Mammalia > Artiodactyla > Physeteridae > Kogia > Kogia breviceps. Next base: position 76,223,897 of record NC_081323.1, read on the forward strand.
ACCATACTTGGCTTTTCCATTCACCTGTTTGTGGTCATTGGGTTGTTTCCAATCTTTAGCTGTTAAGAATAAAAATGGTATGAATAAAAAGACTTTGTACATGTATATTTTGTGAACATATATTTCATTACTCTTCTAGAAAATATCTAGGTGTGAAATTGCTGGGTCATATGGTAGGTGACATTTAGCTTTATGACTAGCTGCCAGATTTTCCAAAGTGTTTTACCATCTTACATTTTCCGACAATGTGTGAACGTTTCAGTTGCTCTTCTTCCTTGCCAAACAGGGTAGGCGTTGTCATTGTTTTCAATGTTAGCCATTCTAGTGGGTAGGAAATGGTATCTTGTCGGTTTAATTGAATTTCCTTTTCAGAAAACATCATCATATTAACTGAATGCTGCTCATTTGAATTTTACTGTTTTTTAAATATATTTTATATTTATATTACTGTACAATTACATTTAATTTTCTAACTTGCTTTGGTTTTATCCTTGTACAAGGATCCATAAGAATAAGGCATTTATATCTACTTTTCTGTTTGTACATATTTAAGTAACATCATAATAAAAATAATATAGGTCAACATTTGAGGCTCATAATTTTTCCTTTACAAGATGTAAGTGCATTGCTCAAGTCTGAACTGCTAACCCAGCCCACGCATTTCTGCCATTCAAGTCTTTGTCCAATTTTCTTTTTTAAAAAATGTATTTTATTATTATTATTTTAGAAGTCAGTTTTTTTTTAATTTAAATTTTTATTTTTTAAATTTATTTTTGGCTGCGTTGGGTCTTCGTTGCTGTGCGCGTGCTTTCTCTAGTTGCGGCGATTGGGGGCTACTCTTCCTTGCAGTGCGCGGGCTTCTCTTTGCGGTGGCTTCTCTTGTTGTAGAGCATGGGCTCTAGGTGCGCGGGCTTCAGTAGTTGCAGCACGTGGGCTCAGTAGTTGTGGCTCGCGGCCCCTAAAGCGCAGGCTCAACGACTGTGGCGCACGGGCTTAGTTGCTCCGCGGCATGTGGGATCTTTCCTGGACCAGGGCTCGAACCCGTGTCCCCTGCCCTGGCAGGCGGATTCTTAACCACTGTGCCACCAGGGAAGTCCCAATACTTACTTTTAAATAAAGATGTAAGAATTGTCCTCTACTCCTTAGCTCCATGCTCTTATTTTAAAAGACAATTACTGTTAACAATTTGGGGGCTTCCCTGGTGGCACAGTGGTTAAGAATCCGCCTGCCAATGCAGGGGACATGTGTTGGAGCCCTGGTCCAGGAAGATCCCACATGCCGCAGAGCAACTAAGCCCGTGTGCCACAACTACTGAAGACCGTGTGCCTAGAGCCAGTGCTCTGCAGCAAGAGAAGACACTGCAATGAAAAGCCTGCACACCTCAACGAAGAGTAGCCCCCGCTCACCACAACTAGAGAAAGCCCACCTGCAGCAATGAAAACCCAACGCAGCCAAAAGTAAATAAATAAAATTAAAAGAGGCACATTTTTTAAAAAAAGTTTGGGGGGTTAGTGGGAGGGAGGTCACTTCATACTTTCCACTTTAATACATCATGGACACCTATGCTTATATCTACTGATCTATCTTAATCTTTCTCATGGTCACATCGTGTTTCATTGTATGAATGGATTACAGTTTTCTCACCAGTCCCTGTAGGCTTTTAGATTCCTTCTCACATTTGTTATGAGCTCTTTACATCATTAAAAAATGAAAATATCTCACATTTCCTGGTAACATTTTCCTCTCTAAATTTTCCCCATAAGCCTTTGAATGTTGTTAACTTTTCACACACCATTTAAAACTTTTAAGAACTTATAGTGTCTGTGTGTTCCTTCTTTTTCTTCACGGTGTCTTCTGCTCTACTCTGGGCTTCACCATCTAGGAAGAAAGGCTGAGGAGGTAACATGGCTCCTGCGTGCTGGGCGTGGGAGGGACAACCCCTCAGCTCTAACGTCTCCTCCAGTGCCCGCCCTAGGAAGGTGATATTCAGTGTTCTGGAATCAGTTCCCCCACCCCTTTATTTTTTTTTTTTTTTGCTTTATTATCCCCTGACATAACTTCAACTGCTCTCTCCCTATCTGCTTCAAAATCTGTCTCTTTAGCACCAGACTCTCCCCCAGATGCCTTCTACTCCTATCCAGATAGATGCCTTGCATCTCCAAGACAACAGCTCTCCAGCCAGACTCATTATACTCACCCACAAAAACTGATTCCCTTTTTCTCAAGACCTCCTAGTCTTTCACCATCCATATCAAACCAGTCATCACAAACCTCATTGATTCTACCTTCTAAGAATCTCTGGATGCTTTCTCTTCAAGCCCACTGTTACCGTCTGGGTTATGGCAATTGAAATTGTCAAGTCCTGTGTGTGACAATTATTTAAATCTTAGTACAACAACAACAAAACACAAAACATAACAGAAAAATCTTAGTACAATTGACCCTTGAACAACATGGGTTTGAACTGCACAAGTCAACTCATATGTGGATTTTTTTCCCACTGCATAAATATGTACAGTAGTACAGAATGAGCAGTTGGTTGGATCCAGATGCAGAACCACAGAGGGCCAAGGGCTGACTGTAAAGTTACTGGAGGATTTTTCACTGGGCAGTTGGGTGCCCCTAACCCCAGTGTTGCTCAAGGGTCAACTGTCAATAGAAATGATCTAATTTCCTCCCTTCCTCTCTGTTCCTCTCCCTCCCTCCTTTCTTCTTCTTTGTCTCCCCATCCAATCCATCATCCATGCTGCCCCCCAAAGTTCTCTCTCCAAAAGACAGATTTGGTTGTTACTCCAAAACTGTAAGATAATAAACTTGTGTTGTTTCAAACCACTAAGTTTATGGCAATTTATTACAGCAGCAATTGGAAATTAATAGTGGGGGTGGGCATAGACAGCAGTGTTAAGTAGAGTGGTCAGGGTTGGCCTCATTAAAGTAAAAATTAAGCAAAGTCTTTCTTTTTTCCAGGGAAGCCCAAGCAAAGTCTTGAAGCAAGTGAAGGAGCTGGCTAATGGTCCACCTGGGGCAAGAGCATTTCAGGTAAAAGGAACAGAATGAAGGCCCTGAGAGGGACCTGTCTGGTGTGTCTGAGGCTTAGGAAGGAGGCCAGTGGAGCAGAGAGAGTGAGGGAGAGAGAAGTGGGGGAAGAGGCCAGAGAGTTGACAAGCTGGGGTCCATGCAGATCATGTGAGCCCTTGGAGGTCGTTGCCAGGATTTGGCTTTTACTCTTACTGATATGGAAATCAGGAAAGGGTTCCAGCAGAGAGGTGACATAATATGTCTCCTGATTTAAAAGGACCTTCTGGCTGCTCTAGGTTGAAAAGACTCCAGGAAGATTTGGGTAGAAGCAGGGAGACCAAGCTATCGCAACATGTGGGTGGGAGATGATAGTGGCTCGGACCAGGGTCATAGCAGTGGTGAGAAGTTGTCAGATCCTGAATACATTTTGAAGATCACCAATGGGATTTTCCTGACAGACTGGATATGGGGTGTCAAGGCTGAGTTTTATTTTTGTGGAATTCTTTTTTTTTTATAACCTTCAATATTCTTTTATTAAAATGAAAATATTTTATTTTTAATATCAGAATACCTTAGATAGCTATAATTAATGTACTACACTGTAGATCATTCTCATTCTAACTTCTTTATATACATAGAACAGTGAGACTCTTACCCAAGGTTGTAGCTCACCTCTACTTCCTCACAGACTTTTTTTTTTAACATCTTTATTGGAATATGATTGCTTTACAATGGTGTGTTAGTTTCTGCTTTATAACAATGTGAATCAGTTATACATATACATATATCCCCATATCTCTTCCCTCTTGCATCTCCCTCCCTCCCACCCTCCATATCCCAACCCAAAGCACCGAGCTGATCTCCCTGTGCTATGCGGCTGCTTCCCACTAGCTAGCTGTTTTACATTTGGTAGTGTATATATGTCCCTGCCACTCTCTCACTTTGTCCCAGCTTACCCTTCCCCCTCCCCATGTCCTCAAGTCCATTCTCTAGTAGGTCTGCGTCTTTATTCCTGTCTTTCCCCTAGGTTCTTCATGACCATTTTTTTTTTAGATTCCATATATATGTGTTAGCATACGGTATTTGTTTTTCTCTTTCTGACTTACTTCACTCTGTAGGACAGACTCTAGGTCCATCCACCTCACTACAAATAACTCTATTTCGTTTCTTTTTATGGCTGAGTAATATTCCATTGTATATATGTGCCACATCTTCTTTATCTATTCATCTGTCAGTGGACACTTAGGTTGCTTCCATGTCCTGGCTATTGTAAATAGAGCTGCAATGAACATTGTGGTACATGACTGTTTTTGAGTTATGGTTTTCGAAACTTCTCTAGTAACAAACTATAGAAATGATCCCTGAAAGTATAGTCTTTATTTTTGTGGAATGCGTAAATGATTTTTAAAAATAATACTGCCTTTCCCAATCCTACCAAGAATGGGAAGCTAGATTAAAGAAATCTCAAGTCAGACCAGTCCCTCTTTGACTATACAGACCTTATAACACCCCAACCGTACAATCAGGATTTTGTTACCAAGGATTAGGAGAGACCCCTGCACAGCTGGTGCCTGTTGTTGTATTTTTTTTTCATCTACTAATCAAACTTACTTTATCATTCTTTTTTTTTTTTTTTGTGGTACGCAGGCCTCTCACTGTTGTGGCCTCTCCCATTGCGGAGCACAGGCTCCGGACGCTCAGGCTCAGCGGCCATGGCTCATGGGCCCAGCCGCTCCGCAGCATGTGGGATCTTCCCCGATTGGGGCACGAACCCGCGTCCCCTGCATCGGCAGGCGGATTCTCAACCACTGCGCCACCAGGGAAGCCCTATCATTCTTTTAAAACATTTTATTTTATTGAAGTATAGTTGATATACAATATTATGTTAATTTCTGCTGTACAACAAAGTGATTCGGTTATACATATATATACATTCTTTTTCATATTCTTTTCCATTATGGTTTATCACAGGATAATGAGTATAGTTCCCTGTGCTATACAGTAGGACCTTGTTGTTTATCCATTCTATATGTAATAGTTTGCTTCTGCTAATCCCAAACTCCTACTCCATCCTTCCCCCACTCCCCCTCCCCCTTGGCAACTACAGTCCGTTTTCTATGTCTGGGAGTCTGTTTCTGTTTCGTAGATAAGTACATGTGTGTCATATTTTAGATTCCACATCTTTATCATTCTTGATAGTCTTATATACATGTGGTTTTGGGAATTCTTTGAACAGCTTGTAACATCTTATTGGTTCCCTCATTAATTAATTTTTCCCTAATCAGTTTTGATAAATGAGGAAATAAAATTATGCTGTTTGCATACTTTATCCAAGATTGGAGTCATATTGGCTACATCAAATCAATGCTTGAGCAAATGTGAAATTAGAGCTTTTTTAGCCTGGAACATTCTGGGTGTTGTTATTAAAGAAGATGCCATTTTATTTATTTATTTATTTATTTGTTGATTTATTTTTTTCAAACAGTGAAGAGAGTTAACCAAATTTTGGCTGTATTTATTGATACATAGTGTTTATTTTTATTTATTTATTTTTAATTTATTTATTTTTGCCTGCGTTGGATCTTTGTTGCTGTGCTCGGGCTTTCTCTAGTTGTGGTGAACAGGGCTACTCTTCCTTGAGGTGTGCGGGCTTCTCATTGTGGTGGCTTCTCTTGTTGAGAACACGGGCTCTAGGCACGCGGGCTTCAGTAGTTGTGGCATGTGGGCTCAACAGTTGTGGCACATGGGCTTAGTTGCTCTGCAGCATGTGGGATCTTCCCTGACCAGGGCTGGAACCTGTATCCACTGCATCGGCAGGCGGATTCTTTTTTTTTTTTTTTGTGGTACGCGGACCTTTCACTGTTGTGGCCTCTCCCGTTGCGGAGCACAGGCTCCGGACGCGCAGGCGCAGCGGCCACGGCTCACGGGCCCAGCCGCTCCGCGGCACGTGGGATCCTCCCGGACCGGGGCACGAACCCGCGTCCCCTGCATCGGCAGGCGGACTCTCAACCGCTGCGCCACCAGTGAAGCCCAGGCGGATTCTTAAGCACTATGCCACCATGGAAGTCCCTCACTGTACTTCTACCAAAGAAGTTTATTTAAGTCTCTCCTCTTCTCAAAATCCATAGATTTTACTCTCACAGACCATATCTATTGTGGTATCAGGCAGAGCGGTCACAAAATCCCTGTAACATCAATTTCATTGTCCAAAACCGAGAAAAATACATACTATTTGAGCATCATGGGAATATCACAGTACAGTCCCAAGATGATTTCAGCACACATTTTATATATTTATTTATTTATTTTGGCTGCACCAGGTCTTAGTTGTGGCACGTGAGATCTTCGTTGCCGTGTGCAGGATCTTCGTTGTGGCATGCAAACTCTTAGTTGCAGCATGTGGGATCTAGTTCTCTGACCAGGGATCGAACCCAGGCCCTCTGCCTTGGGAGCACAGGGTCTTAGCCACTGGACCACCAGGGAAGTCCCTCAGCCTACTTTTTTAAAGCATGTTTTTTTTTTTTTTTGCGGTATGCAGTCCTCTCACTGTTGTGGCTTCTCCCGTTGCGGAGCATAGGCTCCGGACACACAGGCTCCGCGGCCATGGCTCACGGGCCTAGCCGCTCCGCGGCATGTGGGACCTTCCCGGACTGGGGCACGAACCCGTGTCCCCTGCATGGGCAGGCGGACTCTCAACCACTGCACCACCAGGGAAGCCCTAAAAGCATGTTTAGTACAATATTTTAGTAGAACTGAGATGTTTGGAGAGTCTTTGGAGGTTTGTGATAAGAGAATGTGACCCATATCTCTCAGGTTATTCAACCTAATCACTAAATGATTACTAATTCAAGTCCTTTCTATACCTCTGGGTATATGGGTGATTTTGAACATGGCAGATCCTTAGGGTAGACGGTGAAGAGTGGAGACTGAAAGCTTTGTCTTTGCTGTAAACGAGCCTGCCAGACAGATGACCTGGGGAAGCCCATTTAGTCTCTTTGAGCTACAGTTTCTCATTTGGGCTCAGAGTTAAATATCACTAAGGGGCTTCCCTGATGGCGGAGTGGTTAAGAATCCTCCTGCCTTGGGGCTTCCTTGGTGGCGCAGTGGTTGAGAGTCCGCCTGCCGATGCAGGGGACACGGGTTCGTGCCCCGGTCCGGGAGGATCCCACATGCTGCGGAGCGTCTGGGGCCATGAGCCATGGCCGCTGGGCCTGCGCGTCCGGAGCCTGTGCTACGCAACGGGAGAGGCCCCAACAGTGAGAGGCCCTCGTACAGAAGAAAAAAAAAAAAGAATCCTCCTGCCAGCGCAGGGGACATGGGTTCAAGCCCTGGTCCGGGAGGGTCCCACATGCCGAGGAGCAACTAGGCCCGTGCGCCATAGCTACTGAGCCTGCACTCTAGAGCCAGCGAGCCACAACTACTGAAGCCTGCGCTTGTAGAGCCTGCGCTCCACAACAAGAGAAGCCATTGCAATGAGAAGCCCTCGCACTGCAACGAAGAGTAGTCCCTGCTCGCCGCGACTAGAGAAAGCCTGTGCACAGCAAGGAAGACCCAACGCAGCCAAAAAGAATTATAAATAAATAAATAAATATCACTAAGGTTCTTTCCAACGTAGAGAGAGTAGTATTTTCTACGCAAAGACCTGGATTTTAGTTTTTAGGCTTTGCCATTTATTAGCTGTGTGGCCTTGGGCAAATTACAAAACCTCTTTGAACCTCTGACTTCTCACCTGAAAAATGGGAATAATCATAATTTGCAAGTTGTACCAAGCACCAAATAAACTGATATATGGGATAATACTGTCTAATAAACCATAAAGGAATACTAATGCAGAGGTATCAATTTTTATTTTTAAGAGTAGCTGGTCATAAAGGAAAACAAAATAAAACACAGTTTTGAGTTGTGTTCTTGGTTTCTTCAGAATTTGCGAAAACAGAAAAATTGTAAATGTGCTTACTGGGCCTTTATAGCAACGAGCACTTAGTTTGAAATACAGTATTAATGGCTTATAATATATAGACCAGTGCCCTCTGGGAATGTTTGGTCGTGGTGAAGAGAGCCTATCAGCTCTGATATGGAGGTGCATGGAGCCCAGCATCAGGGAGTGGCTGGTTATATGTCTCCAGCAGGACACAAAACATAGCACATCATGTGGCCATGAAACACTTTGATTCCTGGGACCTTTTTATTTTTTAAATTAATTTATTTAATTTGGTCTTGGCTGCATTGGGTCTTCGTTGCTGCGCACGGCTTTCTCTATTTGCGATGAGCAGAGGCTACTCTTCGTTGTGGTGCGTGGGCTTCTCATTGCGGTGGCTTGTCTTGTCGCGGAGCACGGGCTCTAGGCACACGGTCTTCATTAGTTGTGGCACGCGGGCCCAGTAGTTTTGGTGTGCGGCCTCTAGAGCGCAGGCTCAGTAGTGTGGCACATGGGCTTAGTTGCTTCCAGAGCATTTGGGATCTTCCCAGACCAGGGCTCGAACCCATGTCCCCTGCATTGGCAGGCGGATCCTTAACCAGAGTGCCACCAGGGTAGTCCATGTGACCTATCTTTAAAGCCAGCAATGGCTGGTCGAGTTTTTCTCCTGATGCCATCCCTCTGGTTCTGCCTCTCTCTTCTGCATTTAAATGATCCTTGTAATTACACCTGGCCCCCCTAGATAAGATTTCCCACCAAAGTAATCTTCTTTTAAGGTCAGCTGATTAGCAACCTTAATTCCATCTGCACCCTTAATTCGCCCTTCCTGTGTAACATAACATAGTTACATGGGGACTAGGACATGGATGTCTTGGGTGGGGGGCATTATTTTGCCTCCCACAGTGACGATTTTGTCACTGTGCTAACAAGACCAAGTGCTGAGCTCAGCACTGGGAAATTAAGCATGAATAACTCGAGCTCCCTAATCTCCATTCATTCATGGGGGGAGAACCTCACCTAGGTTTGGCAAATCAGAGTGGGCTTCCAGGAGGAGGTGATGTCAAAGCTGACAAGTGTCAGATGAGTAGGAACAGAAGCAAGGCCAGCTGAGAGCAGGGGTTTAAGAAGAATGTTCCGAGCAGAGGGGAATAACACACTCCAGAGGCTCCCCGAAGAGAGAGCATGGGGCATTTGGGGGGCAGAAGAGATTCAGGAGGGCTAGACAGCAGGTAAAATGGAGAGGGGAAAACAGTGATGTTGCAAGGTAGGACAGAGCAGGGACCGTTAAGAAGTTTGGACTTTATCCCCAAGGCAAGGTATTTAAATGGGGAAGCGACACGATCAGATTCATGGGGTAGAGGCATCACTCGGGCTGCTGTGTCCAGAAGGCACTGATAGGAGCGGACAGCTCAGTGGGAGAGCTGGAGAGGCCCAGGGGAGAGGCAGTAGAAATGGAGAGGATGGATGGATGGATGTAGGAGATGCTGAGGAGACAGAATCATCAGGGGTGGTGAATGGAGTTAAAGGGAATGTGCCTGGGTTTCTGTTTGGGCAACAGGTGCTTCTGTGTGTGTCTTTCACAGAGACAGAAATAGGGTCACATTGCGGCGGCGGGGATGGGGGTGGGGCAGTGGTTGTAATAAGATGCTTTTAGGACGTGTTAAATTTGGGATGCTTGTGGCCATCCTAGTGTGGATTCTAGTAGGCACATCAGTGTAGAAGTCAGAGACCCAGAAGAAGAGTCTAGGATGAAGATGCCTATTTTGGTGTGATCATCAACTAGATGAAAGCCATGGGAGGGGATGGTTTCACCCAGGAAGAGAGTGCTGAGTGAAAGTCAAGAAGTCACAGGATAAGGAGCACAGACATTGGAGGGACTGGAAAGGCAGACTCAGCCTCCTATAACTGGAGGGGCCAGCTTCCTTTCCCTTCCTTTCTTCCACCCTCCCTCTCTCCTTTTCTTCCCTTGTTTCCTTTCTTCCTCACTCCCTTCTTTGCTTCCTTCCCCTTTCTCCTTTTCATTATTCCATTCCGATTCAGCCCCAAATTAGGCTTGACGAGGCCAAATGAGGTGGTCATGGTGGCCTGTGTGAGGACAGCAAAGAAATGGGGTGGCAGGGGCAGCCCACCGGGGTCAACTGATTGGCGACATAGAGAGGGTTGAGCACATGGAGACAGATTCTTTTTATTTTATTTTATTTTTTATTTTATTTTTTTTAAACATCTTTATTGGAGTATAACTGTTTTACAATAGTGTGTTAGTTTTTCCTTTACAACAAAGTGAATCAGTTATACATATACATATGTTCCCATATCTCTTCCCTCTTGCATCACCCTCTCTCCCACCCTCCCTATCCCACCCCTCTAGGTGGTCACAAAGCACAGAGGTGATCTCCCTGTGCTATGCGGCAGCTTCCCACTAGCTGTTTATTTTACATTTGATAGTGTATATATGTCCCTGCCACTCTCTCACTTTGTCACAGCTTACCCTTCCCCCTCCCCATATCCTCAAGTCCATGCTCTAGTAAGTCTGTGTTTTATTCCCATCCTACCACTAATCTCTTCATGACATTTTTTTTTTTCCTTAGAGTCCATATATATGTGTTAGCATACGGTATTTGTTTTTCTCCTTCTGACTTACTTCATTCTGTTTGACAGACTCCAGGTCCATCCACCTCATTATAAATAACTCAGTTTCATTTCTTTTTATGGCTGAGTAATATTCCACTGTATATATGTGCCACATCTTCTTTATCCATTCATCTGTTGATGGACACTTAGGTTGCTTCCATGTCCTGGCTATCATAAATAGCGCTGCAATGAACATTTTGGTACATGACTCTTTTTGAATTATGGTTTTCTCAGGGTATATGCCCAGTAGTGGGATTGCTGGGTATGGAGACAGATTCTGAATATACATTGAGATACTGGGAGCCAAGTTTCTCACTGTTCGAGAAGAGAGGAAGCAATATGGTGGAAAGAGGAAAGGAGAATGGGCCCTTTGTTGTTGGCTTGGAATTGCAACTGTTGGTGTAAATTCATGCTTTATAATGTAGAAAGATAGCTATAAAGAGAGATATAAAAGTATATGTGGGGGGGTATACATATATTTATTCCCTGTTCCATCCACTAAAAGAGCCTGGGAGCCGTGACTCCTCATAGCAAATGAAACCAAGGCTCCTTGAGAAATGACTAATTTCAGTCAAGGCTTGGGAATGTATAAGATGGACCTGGAAAATTTTGCTGTGGAAGTAGTGTTCAAATAATGATGGGAACGTGTCAAAAGACACAGAAGGTGATTTGAAGGCTCTTACTTGCCAAATCTGAGATAATTTGACCACAAAAGTAAATAAGGATAATAATTGGTTAAAACCAATTGAAAAAATACAGAAATTCATGAGTCTACACGGATCTAAAAAAAATGAACAAATAAATGGGGAAGAGAAACTCTTCTTCATATAGTAGAATGTAAATCAACAAATGGAAAGAAACCAAGAGGGCCTAGAGATAGGAGAGAATTGAAGAAACATAATGGAAACCAGAAGAATGACATGTATGGAGGAGGGTGTGGTCAACAGTGTTGCTTATTACTGAGGGGAAGAGCAAGGTAAATTCTAGAAAGGGTCTTATGGCTTCGGGCCCATGGAGGTTGTTGATGAGAATCTATTGAGCAGGTTGAGGAGGAGGGAATGGGGAGGGAGAAAGTGGACCCACTGAGCACAGACAATTCCCTGAAGAAATTTCGCTATGAAGTGGAAGAAATAGAGGGGTAGCCGCAGGGAAACACACTGAGTTTAGGGAGGGCTTTTCGAAATGGAAGAAACATGAGTAGTTTAAATGCTAATAAGAAGGAACTAAAAAAGAGGGACAGGTTAAAAATACAGGAAAGTGGGAAGAAAATTGGTGTGAGGTTCCCGAGAAGCCAGGAAGAGAGGAAACGCCCCAGCTGGGGGATTAGCACTTTCTTTATAACATGAGGGAAGGAGGAAAGGCAGAGTACAGGATAATATGTAGATTTAGGGGCAAAAAGTTGAGAGAGTTTCTGTCTGATGGCTTCCAAGTTTTTGTGAAATAGGAGATGGGGTCACTGATGGCAAATGAGGGGCAGATGAAGAGCACAGAGAAGCATCTGGAAAACATGGGAGACAAAAAGCTGGCAAACATGCAAACAACTCCTTGGAAGTATCAGGGGTCCAGTGGAGGGTGGCAGTCATCAAGTTACAGTGGCCCCAACCTATGTGGTTATGGGGTCTTTGTCCTGTCCTTCTCAGACTGGCTCTGCAAACCTGAAAGGGCCGGCTTTCTTTTCCTTCCTTCCACCCTCCCTTTCTTCTTTAATCCCTTCTTTCTTTGACAGGTGGAAATGATATATCATGTACCAGTTACCAATTGATGCCCCTTAGCTCCAAATCCACCCTTCATGGTCTGCTTTGCAAACGTGGAGATGGGTCCTTTTAAGTGTTTCCTTGTGAGCTGATGCAATATTAAGTATGGTCAGTAGAGGGCAATAGAGATCCATTGCAGGGACACGGGGCTTTTCTTTCTGGTTCAGGTGTACTATTCTCAGGCACCTGCGGTGCGCGGTGGTTAGCAGCACCTGACGGCCAGCAGCTTTCCGCAGCACACCCCTTGGGTGATTTTATAATGGACTGCCTCCAGCGAGACATGTCTTCATTAACCGCTTAATCTAGCACCCCGAAAAGTAGATTTCCAGCAAGTTCCAGGAGGTGGATTTCTAGCACACCCCACCCACCACAACTCTACCATCCAATTACTCAGGACTGTGCCCGCCCCCCCTCCCCACCAATGTGGTCTGGATCTCAGCCCTGAGGGACGGCGTGGTGGGGGGAGATCCTTCCTTAGGGATAATAGCTACCCTTTACATCTGCTATTGTTATATTCTTTAGAGTTCTCTTTACTTCTTACTAGCCAGTCCTTAGTTCCTCAGATCCTCTGTTACAATAATTCTTTATTTGCTTAATTTTTGTGTGGTTTACGTCTCCTGATTGGATCCTGACAGATACAGGATTGGTACAAGCAGTGGTACCAGGAGATAGACTTGCAAAGATGGGATTTGGGGATAGGTTTGGTCATGGCTTTGGCTTTGAGTACAGTGCTGAGCTCCTTGTCAATGGAAAATGGGATGCTGGTAGTTTATCACATGAAGTGAGGTTGCAGTTAATCAAGCTATTTGTTGTTTATTGTGATGAAACGCCAACTGAAGCACATACCTTGGAGGCTAAGTGGCTGCTGCACTTGACAGTTACAACAGTAATGATGACTTTGAAGACTGTGGTATGAGACGGATTTTTGTGAGTGTACTTAAGCACTTACAGAGAGAAGAACCACAAGCTCAAGTCTTTAACTCTCAGCTTAAGTCATGGTTTAAGAACCTGAGATTGCCATGATAGCCCTCTTATTCTTATACAAGAATCTCTTATTTCTTGTATCAACAGGGCTAATACTGCTGAAAATCAAACACAGATTTATGTATGTGGGTTGTTGAATTACAGCAAGAGTTGAGCTCACAGTCTCACCACGTTTCTCATGTGAAAGTTAGGGCATGAATTGGTAAAGAATGGGATTCTAAAACTTGGAATGGGAATGTATGTTTAGATCCAGATGAAAGTGACGATTTCTCACATAAGCTGAGAAGCCAAAGGGGTGGATTATCCAGTTATTAATTTATTGCTTCTCAGATCCAAATCCATCCTTCATTGCCTGCTCTGCAAAAATAAAGATGGGTCTTTTAAATATGTTTTCTATGCCAGCTAGTATGATGTTCAGCTTTGTCAGCAGAGGTACTGAGGAGACACTGCAAGAGGAAGTTTTCCTTCCTGCTTCTGATGTGCTCCTGTTGGCAGACTCCTGTGACGTGAACAGCTTCTCCAGTACCCAACTCTTGCTTGTCCTGGATGCTGTTTCTACTCAATGATTCAGTTGACCCGAGAGTCAGTTGAAATTTCTGTTTCCCTACTGTCCCATATGTTGACCACCAGGTCAAGTGGATTCTTTTTTTTTTTTTTTGGCTACGTTGGGTCTTCGTTGCTGTGCACGGGCTTTCTCTAGTTGCGGCAAGAGGAGGCTACTCTTCATTGCGGTACGCAGCTTCTCATTGTCGTGGCTTCTCTTGTTGCAGAGCACGGGCTCTAGGCATGCAGGCTTCAGTAGTTGTGGCTCGCGGGCTCTTGAGCACAGGCTCAGAAGTTGTGGCACACGGACTAAGTTCTCCGCGGCATGTGGGATCTTCCCGGGCCAGGGCTCGAACCGGTGTCCCTTGCAATGGCAGGCAGATTCTTAACCACGGCGCCACCAGGGAAGCCCGGGTCAAGTGGCTTCTGTCTGCTGAATATTTCTCACCCCTCCTTCACTCTACCCCCACCCCTACCTCCTCTCCATGCCCACTCCCACTGCTTCTATTCAAGCCTTGCTTGCAGGGTTTGAGTAGCTCCTAGCCTACAGCCTCTGCCTGTATTTTCACCTCTATTAATTCACTCTCCACACTTCAGACAGAGTGATTTTACTAAAATAAAATTGGATCCTGTTGTCCCCCAGCTTAAGTTCTTCAGATGGGTTCCCGGTGCTTCTAACAGTGGTCTCCAATCTTCGTTCCTACATAGCATCAGTGAAACATTTTTGAGCATGCAACCACAATCTGTGTACATTGTTATAGATATGTTCTACTCTACTTAAAATTATGAAAATGGGGGGAGGGATAAATTGGGAATTTGGGATTAACAGATAGACACCACTATATATGAAATAGATAAACAACAAGGACCTATTGTAGAGCACAGGGAACTATAGTCAATATCTTGGAATAACCTGTAATGGAAAGGAATCCAAAAGAGAGTATACACACACACACACACACACACACGGTTTTATATATATATATATAACTAAATCGCTTTGCTGTACACCTGAAACATTGTAAATCAACTATAATTCAATAAAAAATTTAAAAATACATTCCAGTGGGTAAAAATTATGAATATGATAAAATATATATAAAAAAGGAATGAAAATGTGCAAAATAAAAATAAATATGAATAGAAGTTCTGGTATTTTCTTTCCACACTCAATAGTTATTTTTGGAATCTCCTGGGGGAATATTTGCCCATTTTGAATACCACTTATTAATTGGACAAAGGAACTGCTTAGCTTGGCATACCAAGCCTACATGATATCTTTTATTTGACAATAAAACTTGGCTTAGGGACTTCCCTGGTGGTCCAGTGGTTAAGACTTCGCCTTCCAGTGCAGCGGGTGTGGGTTCGATCCCTGGTCGGGGAGCTAAGAGCCCACATGCCTCAGGGCCGAAAAGACAAAACATAAAACAGAAGCAATATTGTAACAAATTCAATAAAGATTTTTAAAAGGGTCCACATCAAAACAAACAAACAAAAACTTGGCTTAAAAACTGCCTCTCGGGGCTTCCCTGGTGGCGCAGCGGTTGAGAATCCGCCTGCCGATGCAAGAGACACGGGTTCGTGCCCCGGTCCGGGCAGATCCCGCATGCCGCGGAGCAACTAAGCCCGTGAGCCATGGCCGCTGGGCCTGCGCGTCCGGAGCCTGTGCTCCGCAACGGGAGAGGCCACAGCAGTGAGAGGCCCGTGTACCGCAAAAAAAAAAACCCAAAAAACCAAAACTGCCTCTCTAGGGGATATATGTATACATATAGCTCATTCCCTTTGCTGTACAGTATGAACTAACACAATATTGTGAAGCGACTATACTCCAATAAAAATTTTTTTAAAAACCACCTCTCACCTGTGCCACCTTCTCTTACTTTTCCAGCTGAAGCTGGAGACTTCTGCCCAAGATCCTGTGGCCCCCTTTTTCAGATTTTTACCATAGCATTTTCATTAGTGGCAACTCCAGAGGCGGAAATCCGGTTGGGGTAGCTGGGTGTGGAGGGAGCTGCAGCTGCCTGGTTTGTCCTACTACCAAACACACACTTTTTGCTTAGACGGTAGGGACTTTCTGGCTGTGCCACCCAGGCCCACGGCAGTGAAAGTGCCAAGTCCTAACCACGGGACCACCAGGGAACTCCCATTTAGGGACTTTTGGGGCCTGACTTCAGTGGAGGTGTTGAAGGTGATGAGGCTGCTGAAGCACCCTGACGCCCACCCCTTGGCACACCTGAGTTTGGTGCGAGGCCGTCAGGGTGTGTCCGTAGGGGACTCATCAGGAGGAAAGAGCACCGAGGCACACGTGTCGGGTTCAAGAGCGCTGGGCCAGGATCAAGGGAAAGTGGTTCTGAGTTGCCTTCTCAGCCTGTTCCTCTCATCGTCTTCCAGCCCACGGCCCAGAGAGAAATGCGGTTAGAGAGGCAGATGGGGCCAGATGCTGCAGGGTCTCCCAGGCCATGGTGAGCCATTCACGGTGTGTGGTGGGACCCCCCACTGTAGGGTTTGGAGCCAGGGAAATATATGGCTTGATTCATGTTTTACATCCACTACTCTCTGTCTTGTGGAAAAAAGATTGTAGAGGGACACGTGGAAGTAGGGGCAGATTTGTGTGGGTCCTGCGGCAGCGATGGGACCTCAAGTGGACCACGGCCCTGGCAGTCATTGCTATATGGGGCCCTCACGATTCTAGGAGACATGATTATGAGCATGCCACATCAGAGGAAGATCCAGTGGGGTAGCCAAGGACACATGCCACACACACCCTGGGCAACTCAAGATTTTATGAGATGGAGTTCCCAGAGAGCAGGTTGGGTAGGACCCAAACCATGACATTCTCTTACAACTATGATGGTGGACTCATTTTTCATCTCCAGGCTCCTGTTAGCATGGCCTGGGAAACGTGGGTGACACTTTTATTGCCATTTGCTTTTCATCTATCATTAAGAATTTTTTTATCCATATCGTGTGACTATATATAAACATTCATTATGAAAGAGATATTTGAATACCCAGAAATTGATACGTTTCCTCAGGCTTTTGAAACAACCCTTGTAACAAAGACTAAAGAAGTACAAAGTATCATTGCTAATGAAAGTGGACAGAGGTGACGAGTCAATAGTACTTTGTACTTCAACCACCTTCCAGCAGAGCATCTCAAAGGGCTGGATATATATCTGAACATCAGACCCTTTTACAGAGGTCAGGAGGCTCTGTGATGATGACTTCTCTTAAGACCTAAGTGTGACCCTTGTCAGGGTGAAGTCACCAGGTATTTCCCCAATCATAGAGATATTGAATAACAGCTTTGGTCAGGATATGAGTATTGCATTTGGCTTGTCATAGCAGTGTCCTGGCCTGGGCAGGTGGAGTATTGCAGAAATGTGTGTGTGCGAACACTCACATGCACACGGTGGGGGTGGAGGTGGTGGTTGAACTTGATAAAACCAGGGGGAGGCAGGCTGCTAAGGGGGACATTGGCTTTGGCCTTGGGCAAAGTTCTGACTCTGCCCTTCCTAGCTGTGTGACTCTAGCAAATTAACAAATACCTGTGGGCCTCAGTTTCCTCTTTTGGAAAATGAAGATGATAATTCCTCCCTTGATGAGTTAGTTATATGTGGATTAGATGATCCAATATGTGCAAAATATCTAATACATAGTAGGGGTTGACTAAATATTTCCTGTAGCACATTCTTAATGACTGCTTAATTTAAGAATTTTTAGAATGACTATTGTTTTTGTAAAAAGAATTTGAGATTGTAAATGTAAAATTGTAAAATTCAAGTCATATACAAAAGCACGAAGAAGAAAGTAACAAATCATAAAATTTCCTACCACCAGGAAATAACTATTTTTAACACTAGGTGATAATCATTTCATATAATCATTTCATACCTCTTTCTGTGCAAATAGGTAGTTTAATAGGTAGTTGGATAAATGAATGGATTAAAAATAACTTTACATATTATGTATGTATTTTAGTTGAAATACAAATGTGAACTTTAATTTTCCTTGGGAGCTAATGAAACTAAAGTAAGATGAAAGATTTTCTGAACTTCAGAGAAATGCTTATGTACAAGTGATATTTGTTTCTTTGAGATTCATTAAGGTTGTGAAAAAAAGATCATAAAAAAATACGCTGATTCTTTTTAAACTGCAGTGTCCGTTTTAGCTCATATTTATTTCCCAAATTGGTACATGTTTGAGAGTTTCTGCTTAAAGCTTTTGTACTTGGGATGACATCATTTTGGATGGAATATTGTTGATTCATTTTTTTTCCAGCCCTTCCTTTGAGCTGGTAGAGGCTATGGAAAGTTCTGAGGTTAGCTGAAGTTTCTTCTCAGATGTAGGTCATGGTTTCCTGCCCGAAGTCCTGTGGAATGCTTTCTCTTTACTTGAAGTTCAATAGCTTAGCCAGGATTTTCTCTGGGCCAGTCACTCTATTAATTTTTCAAGGTATTTGATGTACCCTTCGACTGCTGATTACCTCCTTCTATATCTCTGCATACTTTTCCTGTTTCCTTTTTTTAGGTTCTCCGCCTCTGAGTCATCAATTACAACCAAGTGTTGGATCGTCTCTTTCTAATTTCCACAATTATGATATTTTTCCAGGTCCTTTTATCTATTTCTTTTCTCCTGTGAATTCACTATGATTATCTCCAGCACGTCCTTCATTAATAATTCTGATTTTTGATCATGTTGGTTCTCTTCCTTGTGTCTAATTGATTAGATTTTCATGGTGGTGTTTTGGTCCTCTCTTTGTTTCCTTTTTTTTTTTTTTTTTTTTTTTTTTTTTTGCCACTTGTGGGATCTTAGTTCCCTGACCAGGGGTCGAACCTGGGCCCTTGGCAGTGAGAGTGCAGAGTCCCAACCACTGGACCACCAGGGAATTCCCTCTCTTTGCTTCCTTAGTTCTATAATTTCCCTTTTCATCTCATTCTGGGGTGCTATTTTCTTTTCCTTGTGCTCTTATTTCCTGATTCATCTATAGTGCAAAGCACTTGTAGGGGCATTTTCTTCCAAACAGCATTCTAAATGCTGCAGCATCTCTAGGACTGGTGCTTTTCCCTTCTCTGCCTACATCCTCTGGCTAGGTGATCTCTTCTATCCTATGACTGAATGCCATGTAGATGCTTATGACTGGCAAAGTTATACCTTTAGCCCACACCTACCTATCTCTTGAACTCAAATTAAAATTCAGCTGATTTCTTGACATCTCCACTTGCAAAGCTAATATGCATCTCAAAATCCAAATGTCCTATACAAATTTCTTGATTTTCTTCTCCCACCTCCCAGTCACTCTTCCTCCCTCAATCATCTCCATTAGAGTAAATGGCACCAATATTCACCCTGTTGCTCAAGCAAAAGGCCTCACAGACATCCTTCTCCTCACGCCCTACGTCCAGTCCGCTACCCAGCCCTATTATGTCTACCTCCCAAGTGTGTCCTAGCATTCTGCACCTCTTTCATCTCCACCCCATTGTTATTTCCTGCCTGGATAGTCCACTGACTCCTAACTGGTCTCCCTTCTTCCACCATTGCCCCCCTATAATTTATTTTCCACTTGGGAACCAGGATGTGGTGGTTTAAAACATGTTTGCAAATTCTTTGCCGCATCTGTCATCAACATGTGGAATCCAGTTCCCCTTCCCTTGAATATAGACTTAGTCACATGCTTCTAAGAATAGAATACCCATGCCTTCAAGGCTAGATTGTAAAAGATGATCTGGTTTCCACCTGCCTCTCTCTCCTGCGATGGTTGCTCTTGGGACCCATTCCCCATTCCTTAAGTGAGCCCAGGCCACGTGGAGAGGTTACCTGTACATGTTGCACTGGACAGCCCCAGCAGAGGTCCCAGCCAACAGCCCACTTTAACCACCAGATATCTGAGCAAGGAAACCCTGAGATGAATCCAACCCAGCTGTTGTTTAAAGGCAACCACATAAGAGACCTTGATCAAGAACCACCTAGTTGAGTTTAGTCAGCCCCCAGAACTGTGAGAATGATAGTGAGTGTTGTGATTTTACATCACTAAGCTTGGGGTGGTTTGTTACACACAATAGGTAACTGATACACTGAGTGACTTTCAAATATAAATGATATTATGTGACTCCCCCACTTGACAGCATTGAATGTTGTAGAATTGAGTTTATTTTTTAATTTTTTTGGCCACACCACGCAGCTTGCAGGATCTTAGTTCCCGACCAGGGATTGAACCCAGGCCCTCAGCAGTGAAAGCACAGAGTCCTAACCATTGGACTGTCAGGGAATTCCCTCAGCAGTGAAAGCGCAGAACCCTAACCATTGGACTGCCAGGGAATTCCCTCGAATTGAGTTTAAAGTAAAATCAAAACAAAATCCTAGCATGATCTGGCCCCACCTTCCATCTATCTCTTCCCTCTTGCTCATTGTGCTCCAGCCCTGTAAGCACCAAGTGTTTCCTCTTCTCAGGACCTTTGCACATGCTCTTCCCTGCATGAAATAGACTTCCCATACCTCTCACCACGGCTGGATCTTTCTCATCTTTCAGGCCTCAGCTCAAGCCTCACCTCCACAGAGGATTCCTCTCTCACTCTGTCTAAAGGAGGAACTCCTCCTTCTGGTCACACCACCCTGCTTAGTTCCCTCAGCGCAGATACCACACTCAGAAATTAGCTCATTACTTGTTTATTTAAAAAAATTGTATGTCCTACCCCCCAAATTAGAACACATGGCAGGAGTCTCATCTTGTTCATTCTCAGAACCTAGTAATTGACACATAGTAGGCACACAATAAATGTCTTTAGAATGAATGCGTATCAAGGGAGGGAGATTTTGTGATTTACCTCCTCTATATGGAAATCCTAGCAAGCGTTGAAATTTTCCATTTGATGGCATTTCCTAGTATTGAATCTGGACTAATTAAAAGAGAATAACCTTTTGTTGGTTGTCCTCACTTTTTTCATTCACTCATTCATTCGTTCATTCATCAAGCACAAGATTCCTTCTCCCAGAAGGTGGAAGTAAACAAACAATAAGTATTAAAGGTACAATGTAATATTAGGATGTGATACATCTATGAAGCAGGGCAAGGGGATAGAGTGTGAGTATTTTAGGGGGACTGTTTCAGATGGAAAGACCTGTCTGAAGGGGTGACTGGAGCAAAGACCCAAGTGAAGTGAGAGATGGAGCCACAGGAGGATCTGAGAGTCCTCCCGCAGAGAGATGGATCAGTAAGTGCCACGACCCTGAGAAGGGTGTGTGCCTGGTGTGTTTGAGGAATCGCAGGGATGCCAGTATGGCCAAAGCAGGACAGAAAGGCAGGAGATGAGGTCACAGGGGTCACAGGGGCCAGTCAGGAAGGGTTTCTGAGACCCTGGTAAGATCTTTGGTGCTTACTAAGAACTATGGGAGGCTGTTGAAAGGTTGTGAGCTGAGAAGTAACTGATCTGAAACTGGACAAGGAAGGGAGAGGGAGGAGGATAACTGGTGAGGAGCTCCTTTTCACTCCAGGCCAAGTTTTCAGCAGGGCCCCGGAGAAAACGTGGCCCAGCCCCAGGTCCCCTCACCTGTGTCTGGTGAGGAGGCCCAGTGGGTCCAGACTGTGGAGGCTTCTCGGGAAACTGTTGGCTCCTTGAAATCAACATCTTAATTCATTCCTTCACTGGAGACAATGGTCTGTCTCTCCTCAGACACCTGCTCCATCCAACTGCAAACAGAGTGGAGTGTCTCTTAGCTCAAGGGCCTGTGTTGCTCAAACAGAAATCCTTGTCACAGGCTGCCTCCCAGTTGATGTGGCTTAGTTATGAGTCAAAACAGCCTTTCGACAGCGGTGGGCTTCTAAAGAACAAAAGTTCCCCAATAGCTCTTTTCCCAAGTTTGAAAATGACACCCACACTTTGAGAGGGACAAAGACATAGGGAAGAGATTGACCAAGAAACCAACCAGGCTTGCCTGGATCAACACAGTGTCCTTTAAAATTGGTTTTACTTCCACTATTGTCTCTGAACTTTTTTTCAGTTTCTTTGAATTTAAAATTTCCCAAATGGTATTTGAGTTGTTTTCCTTCTCAGTGAATTCGAACCTTGAGTATCCATTTTGTCATTGAACAAAGCTGATATTTTACACTTGGAAAACTGTTTTTTTGCGGTACGCGGGTCTCTCACTGTTGTGGCCTCTCCCGTTGCAGAGCACAGGCTCCGGACGCGCAGGCTCAGTGGCCATGGCTCACGGGCCCAGCCGCTCCGCGCGCGGCATGTGGGATCTTCCCGGACTGGGTCACGAACCCGCGTCCCCTGCATCGACAGGCGGACTCTCAACCACTGCGCCACCAGGGAAGCCCGGGAAACTCTTTTTAAATATGAGTGGATTATATGGGCTTCCCTGGTGGCGCAGTGGTTGAGAGTCCGCCTGTCGATGCAGGGGACGCGGGTTCGTGCCGCGGAGCTGCTGGGCCCATGAGCTGTGGCCGCTGGGCCTGTGCGTCCGGAGCCTGTGCTCCGTAGCGGGAGAGGCCACAGCAGTGACAGGCCCGCGTACCACAAAAAAAAAAAAAAAAAAAGAGTGGATTATAGAAAGAAATGGACAAACTGGCGGCCAGGTGGAGGAGGGTGTCACTGTGGCTTGTGTCCCTCAGCCCCTTGCACACCTCCTCCATCCCCTGTTCTCCCAGCATGCTTGTTAAGTGGCATAGGGTGCAGAAGGAGGGATTACCAAATGGAACATCCCAAAGGCATAATTCTTGGCTTCATGGAGTTCACTTACTTTTATCTAATTTTTTTACTTATAAGATTCATTAAATGTGCACTGTCTGAGGACTTCTGAATATCTACACCAACTGTTAAACACAATGATGATATTGGATTCTTAAAACAAGCTTCATTTTGTAATCGTGAAGACAGGCAATGAGGGCGGGTGAGATGTGTGTCATGGGGCTGGAGACACGCGGCCCTCTGCAGGCTCTTGGTCAGAGTGTATTGACTGGCTGAGTGATGGTATGTATTCTCCCAGCTTTATCTGCCAGCTCAGTGACTGGCACTGCCATGTGCTGTAACTGGCCATCTCAGCCGGGCACCTGGGAACCTTCTTGAGTTTTCCCTTTACCCATGCCACCAGATCCACTTGCTCTCCAGGTCCCATTTGGTTGTATCTCTGGACCATCTCTCTTGTCTGCCTCTTCCTCTCCGTCATCCCCACCATCATACTCTCAATCCAGCGATAATCATTTCTAGCCCAGAGCAGTGCAGTAGTTCCTAGTTGGAATCTTTTAAACTCCCTCTTTTAATCAGAGGTAGAACTCTCTACAAAACAGCTAAATTTAGACACTTCCTGGTATAATGACACATTGCCTTTTAAATGATCCAGGTACCATGTCTGTGTGTCTAAAATGTTTACGCATTCTAATTACCATATGATCCAAAAGAGGACACAGTTGTACCCCCCAAACACATCAAGTTGTATGCGTTAAATATGTACAGCTTTCTATATGTCAGTCATACCTCAATAAAGTGGTGGGGGGAATACGACTTTAAAGAAATGAAATACGTAGGCACTTTTCTCAAACTTTAATCGTTAACTTACTTCGACCATGATCTCACTAGGCCAGAATGAAAATGATCCTTTGTAACTCATCGGATTTTCTTAGACCCCAAATCTCTTGCTAATGTGTTTTACTCTCTCTCCAAGTGGAAAGTCATTTTCCATTTTCACTTTAAGTTGCTCCCTGGCATATTTAGTTAAGCTTCATTCTGGTTCACCAGAACAAAGGCATCCCTGGCTGCCCTGGAGTGAATGCTTCCATTGTCTGAGTTTATTGTGTCCAATTTCCACGGGGAAAATTCCAGAGGTGGTAGGGGAGCAGATTGTACTAGCTCACAGCTTTCCTCCCTAACTAAATACTTGAGGAACAAGCATGGATTGAGAAATAGGAGAGAGAAGTCAAAATAGGGCTTGGAATCCTTTCTGGAGGTAAATTCAGAATTGGAGGGGAGAGTAGTGAAGCAAGGGCTTAGTCCTGCCTGGAATTTTCTGGGGATTTCCCCACTTCTCCTTCAAGCCCTCCTTCCCTTTTTAACTTCCTCCCCTGTCTTTCTCTCCCCTCTTTTTTTTTTTTTGATATTCTGGGAACCATAGGGAATAAATATTAATCTTATTTCCATGGGCAATATTTTAATGGAGGAGAGTCCAGTAAACACTATGTTTGATAAAAAAATAACCTGCTCAACTCTTGAAATGTCCCCCTCTTCACCCTCCATTTTCTCCTTTCCTGATCTCACATCTGATTTCACTGAACACTGGATTTCACTGGATACAGTGAAAATCAGTATCCACTGATTTCACTGGATACAACCGTCTTCCTTCCACTCTTTGGTCTTTTCAACGTGTTGTCTTACATTTCCGTGTTTTTTCGATCTTGCATCTAGAGCTAAAAGTTAGGTTTCATTTGGGCTAAGGGAAAACATAGAGAAAAGCAGACACATTATTTCAACCTTCATTAACATTAGCTTCAAAATTCTTTGAGGGTTTTTACTCCCTTTCCTGGCTGTTCCCTGTGTGGTGGCCAGTGAAGTCTTCTAGAATAGTAACAGTTAATGCTCTCCTCTAGTTGACTATTTTTCTTTTACTTCAAGAGGAAAGTAACTTTAACCCCTCTTTTTTTTTTTTTTTTTTTTTTAATGGAATAAGTTCGTTTCAGAGAGAAGTGCAAGGAAAAGCACAGGGTGACACAATTCCCGAAGGAGAGGCCTACAACAGGGTGCATGGGATCTGGCACACGTGAGGAATCACACTCCAAGCAGAGAAAGAAGAGGAGGAGAAAAGACCCTGTACTGGGCAGGTGTCTGGCCGGAACCTTGTCTGCTCTTGGCTTTGGCTTCTCCCTGGGGGTTCTTCCAGGCCCACAACTGTCCCCACTGACCCTCAGTGAGATCTGGACCAGCACTGTCCTCTTTTACTGCTGTGCACCAGTATTGTGTGTGCCTGGGGCTGACCTTGACTTCACTCTGGAGTTGGGGGGGGCACCCTGGAGGCCCCCTGGGGATGTCACTTGGCATGGCCACCCAGCTCAGAGCACTCAGTCAGGACTGGCAGGTGCTTCCTGGGTTGGACCCCCAGGGACCTGCTGGCTGTGGTGCTGGGCAGTCATTCTGGATGGCCCAGTCCTTACTGCCCTCTCCAGCCATCAGAGGGATCAGGACAGGACCTCACAATCCCTGAGGCTGGTCTGGCCACTTCTACCCCTCGTTGATGGGCCTGGTCTCTACTCACCTAACTAGGAACAACAAATGTGTTTTCAAGCCTCTGTGGAGAGAGTTGGGTGCGGGCCGAACCATCGCAGCCTTTGCCCTCCATTGCAAACAGAGTGGAGAGCTTCTTGGTGCAGGAGCTGGCGCTGCTCAAGGGTTTGCACAAACACAAAGTTGAGAAATCCTGCTTGCTGGAGGGTGTGCGAGAGGCAAAGGGAACTGGTTGTCCTTGTAGGAGGAGACACTACTGTGTTGGCTTCAGCTGTTCCTCGTTGGACCCCTTGTGGGAATGGTTGACCTAAGTGTCCCTCTTCTCCATCTACTTGGTGAGTAATTTAGCCTCTGTGGAACCTGATTTCCTCATCTTTGAAATTAGGGATAAGACCACATGTTCCTCAAGATCCTTTTCATCTTGGCCGTTCTATGAGTTAATTAGTTAATTGGTTTTCTAATAAGCACACACCCCAAAACAGTGCTGTGGTCGTGAAAGTAGGTATTAATGTATTCCTATAATCTTGGATTCATCCAAAATGAGGGGGAAGTACTTGAAGGAAGGGACCTTCCTCCCCTCCTTCCTCCTTTCCTTCCTTTTTTTCCTTCCTTCTTGGCTTCATTGCTTTTTGATAACCTTAATTACCTTCTACAATCTTATGTCTTTTGACACTAAAGTTGACATTTATGAACAGCCGTTTGAGCCAGGTCTTGTGGATAAGTGAGGGTCAAACATGATGCCATAACTTTGGCTATGACAGTTTCCCAGAGAGCGTGCTGTAAACTCTGAAATGCTGTCTGCCAGTCACTGAGCCATAGTTCAGACATCTTGCCAAATTCAGAATTACACATGAAAAATATCCTTCGTGTGAAAGGAGTAAAGCACAAGGGCCTTCCCTTTCTTTTGATCCATTTATTTTCTTGGTTCTGGAATTTTTAACTGCTGCCTTTGATAACTGGTTTGGTTGTACTAGACACTCCCACTGCTGTTTTCTTTCGCACTTGCTGATTTGTCCAGCTCCTTTGAGAGATCTTTGCTGTTTTATATGTCAAAATACGTGGACTAATAATTGCAGAAACATTCTACATATTCCAGGTTACTTTAAAAATTAAACCAAATCTTTATTTGTAATTTACCTTTCAGCTTTTGTGAAAGCAGCTAGCCATCATTTAAAGAGAATAGAATCTTCTGACCTTTCCACCATTTTTGCAGGTTGTAAGGTGCCTGCATGGGCATGGGTGAACATCATAGGCAGATGGTTTCTCGTCCAGTATGACTAGGAGACCATTTCTAACCATGTCATTGTGCAGATGTAGAACGAGAAGCTGCTTGTCAGGGAGCTATATTGGGAATTCAGGCATCATGTGGGTGGCGGGATTTACGGGGCCTTTTCTTTTCAACCAGAAAATTCTGCATTTCTGTGATTCTAACCCCTTCCCTACATTCTATACACCATCTGTAGGCAGCTTCTGACATGACTCCCAATAATCCTGCCTCTTGGTATTCACTCCGTTGTGTAATAGCTTCCTCTTAAGTGTGGGTTGCACCTGATTCCTGGATTCTAAGGAATAGAATACACAAAGATGATCGGATGTCACTTCCATGATTAGGTTACTTACAAAAGACTGGGACTTCCATCTCACTACCACTTTCTTTTAGCTGGCACTCTCTCTTGCTCTCTCTGCTTGCTTACCCTGATGAAGCAAGTTGCTACCTGGGGAGGCTCAGATAGTAAGGAACTGAGGTTGATCTCTGGGCAACAGTCATCAAGGAACTAAGGCTCCCAGTGCAACAACCAGTGAGGAAGTGAATCTTGCCAAAACCATGTGAGGAAGCTTTGAAGCAGCCCCTTCTCCAGTCAAACCTTCAGATAAGACTACAGCCTTGGCTGAAACCTTGACACAGCCTTGTGAGAAACCCTGAGACAGAGGACACAGCTAAGCTGTGGATTCCTGGGAACCTAGATTGCTGACTGAGAGAAACTGTGAGATAATGACTATTGTTGTTTTATTTTTATTTATTTATTTGGCTGCACCACGAGGCATGCGGGATCTTAGTTCTCCAACAAAGGATCGAACCCATGCCCTCTGCAGTGGAAGCACAGAGTCTTAACCACTGGACTGCCAGGGAAGTTCCAATAACTATTGTTGTTTTAAGCCACTAAAAGTTTAAGGCTTGGGGGTAATTTGTTATGCAGCAGTAAATAACCAATACATCATTCAAGATTGTCAAAAACCATCACTCTCTTAACATTGTTTTATTGACCAGAACTCCTTTTAGGGTATCAAGTGTTTTGCTTATAGATTGAATTTGACTGAAATTTGCTATCAAAGGGGTTGGACTCAGTCATCTAGAGAGTTCCTTTCAGCTGTAATTTTCAGAGACACATTCTTTGCTCCAAAAAACGAGCATTCATTTTTTCATCCTCATGAAATAAGAAGGCTTAAGTGGCCACAGTTGCTGGTACAGGATTAACTGGCCAGCCGTGCAGAGGGCTGCCGGTGTGAGCAGATTCAGGGCCAGGGTGTGCAGTCGTGACTCCTTTGCAGTAGCTCCTTTACAGAACAAACTGTACTTTAGCAGTTCTGTTCCTGAACTGAACTGTACCGTAGCATTGTTTTTTTAAATTAATTAATTAATCAATTAATTTTTGGCTGCGTTGGGTCTTCGTTGCTGCGCGCGGGCTTTCTCCAGTTGTGGCGAGCGGGGGCTACTCTTCATTGCAATGCGCGGGCTTCTCACTGTGGTGGGTTCTCTTTGTTGCAGAGCACTGGCTCTAGGCACACAGACTTCGGTAGTTGTGGCTCGTGGGCTCAGTAGTTGTGGTGCACTGACTTAGTTGCTCCGGGCACGTGGGATCTTCTCTGACCAGGGTTTGAACCCATGTTCCCTGCATTGGCAGGCGGATTCTTAACTACTGCACCACAAGGGAAGTCCCATAGCATTGTTAAAGATACTCCTGAGACTCCTTTTTTCTTTCTTCTTCAAGAACAGGTGCCTGAGTCCTCACTTGTCTTGTTCCTTTGAGGACATTGACGCAAAGACAGGTTAAGTGACCCACTCCTGGCCAGATCCTGGACTCCTCCCTCCTTATGGCTGGGCATCCCAACCTTGAAGTATCTTCACTGAAAAATGAACTCTAGGCTTCCCTGAGGATGGTGATGATGCTTCCAGCACACCCTGAATCATCTGAATTGGACAATTCATGATGCTACCTAAATTCTCTAGAGTTGTATGAAAGTGATATCGTCAGCTTTAACCTATTTTCCCTCTCTTCTTTTTCTATTTTCCCTATTTTCTGCCCCTTTCTCCCTCTCTTTATACCACCTTCCTGTATCATCTGCTACGGGTAAAGACAAACAAACATTGTTTGTTTAAAAAAAAACCCAAGTTGATATATATATATCAATTAAAAATTTAGGGGCTTCCCTGGTGGCACAGTGGTTAAGAATCCGCCTGCTAATGCAGGGGACACAAGTTCGAGCCCTGGTCCGGGAAGATCCCACATGCCATGGAGCAACTAAGCCCTTGAGCCACAACTCCTGAGCCCACGTGTCACAACTACTGGAGTCCACACGCCTAGAGCCCCTGCTCTGCAACAAGAGAAGTCACCATAATGAGAAGCCCGCGCACTGCAATGAAGAGTAGCACCCGTGCACTGCAGTGAAGAGTAGCCCCAGCTCGACTCAACTAGAGAAAGCCCTCATGCAGCAGCAAAGACCCAACGCAGCCAAAAATAAATAAATAATTTTTTAAAAATCGAAACAAACAACGAATTTCAGAATTCTTTCCTTCTCAACCCCAGACATTCTAACAAGCCTTGATGGCTCCTATTTTGAGGTTACGTACTGTGACCAGGACCTGGGCAACAGGTCTCCTGGTGACTCGTGGAGGTTGTTGTGGACTAACAGGTTTCCTAGGGCCTGCCTCAGCCTGTGGGTAAATAGAAGGTCACGTCAAGAGTTATGAACATCCCGAATGTCTCTGGGTCTTAGCCTCACCTGCTGTCATAGGATCTTCCTCCTGCCTCCTCCTGCCCTTAGAGGGAGTCTTATAGTGTGTCCTATTGGTACTCCTGAGAACTGGCAGGTTTGTTGCCCCAGGGCATCACCATGTTCATTCCCCCTTGCTCTGGCCTTCTTGGTTAATGCCCACAGCCCCTTGGCAGGCCTTACGTCTTCTGAGCCAGGGCATTCTCATAGAGCTTGTGTCCCTGCTGAGGGCACTGTGCTCGGAAGCTTCTGAAGTTAAAAAATGCTAAATACTGGTCGAGGTACTATGGGCAAGCATCACAATCAGCTCTGGCTAATTCAAAAGGAACAGAAATTTATTAAAAGGATATTGGATAGTTTGCAAAATTGCTGGATGGTCAGGGAAAACATGATGGGAAGCTCTATAGGCAGCAACAAGGGCCCAGGTCCTGTCTGGGAGCTGCTCTGGTGAAGACACCCCTCCCTGATGCCCTAGCTGGACACCTGGCATGCCCCCCCACTGGCACCAGAACCCTGTCACTGTCACCTCCAGAAACTAATGCTGCCATTGCATCTACTGTCCCTGACACAAGGCCTTTGGGTCTCCCCACACCCTCCTCTGTGGAAATATTGGGCTGCCTGTCAGAGTTTGGGATTGTGGCAATAATTACACTGAGGCAGTGACAGCAGTGGATTGCAGCCAGTCCTGTGTGTCCACTCATTGGCATCGCTGAGAAGTTATGGGAACCAGTGGCTGCAGGGTCTTGGCTCAGCCAACAGGGGCACTAGCCATGGTGGAAGATTTACAGACAGTGACAGTGATTAGGGAAATAGAGGCCAGAGGCAGTGGTATACTTGGACTCAGGCACTTCTGAGGACCTAGGAGGGCCATGACTGCGTAGTCCTGGTTCAGTGAGCAAAGGAAATATTGATGATAGTACCGGTGGTAACATTAGCTAGTGTTTATGGAGCATGCCAGATACTATTCTAAGTGCTTTCCATGTATTTATTCACTTAGTCCTCACTACAACACTATAAGGTAGATACTACTATTATCCTTCTTTTACAGATGAGAAAGTTAGGCTTGGATAGAGGTTGTTATGTCGCAGATTGAGATTTCCAAGGATTTCCAAAGCTGCCACCATATTGCCTAACCCACATGTTATTCTGCAATGTGCCCTTGATCCTCCTACCACTGAGCGATGGTGTTTATTCCCCTCTGCTTGAATCTGGACAGGCTTCTGACTCTCTTGGAACCTACAGAATGCAGCAGAAATGAGGCAATGTGACTTTCAAGGCTAGGTCAGAAAAGGAGATGCCCTTTTCAACTTGTTTACTGGAACACTTATCCTGAAGCCCTGAGCTGCCATGGAAGGAGTGGCCTGAGGAAGCCATGCTGTGAGGAAGCTCAAACTAACCCACCTGGTATGACCACATAGAGAGGTCCTGAAACTACATAAAGAGTGAGAGTGAGAGATACCCAGCCAGCCCTTGTTTCTCCTTCCCCCTACTGCCCCAATTCTAACCCCTGTCTGATTTCAACCATATGGCGAGATGCTGCACCAACCAAGCCCTTCTTAAACTCCCAACCCACAGAAACCTTGAGAAATAACAAAACAGTTGTTGCTGTTTTAAGCCACTAAGTTTTGCAATAATTCGTGAGGCAGCAATAGATAAGCAACAGTAACTTGCCCCCCTTGTTAAATAATGGAGCTGAGATTTGAACCGTCAGTGTGGCAAATAAAAAGACAACACCCGCATACCCGAAGACACTTTTTTTGAGATCTTCAGATAAACCTGGGGAGGAGAACTGATTATTGCACAATCATCTGGTGTTCAAAATTCACAAGCCTCAGTTACAATTTTAATGAAACCTTGTTTATTTGCACACATTGATGAGGTCTGGGAAATTGAAATTACACAGCAAAGTCAGACTTTTTCTTTTAAAAAATATGTCTGGCTTCTCTCTAGCGTGTGAATGACCAGTGTTGAAAGTGCTTCTCAAAGACTTGCCCTGGAGGGGAGGGGCTGGTTGAAAAATGTCGATTGCTGAGTGTCCCCCAGATCTCTGAATCAGAATCTCTTGGTGGTAGCACCAAGAATCTGAATTTTTAACAACTCTTCAGGTGATTTTTGAGCACATTAGAATTTGAAAACAGCCGCTTTAGGGCCAACATCATTTAACCTGGAGAATATTCAAGGTAGGGGTACTAATTAGCCTCCCCAGGAAAGCCATGCACTCATTAACCCTCCAATCAATATTACTGCCAGAATTTGTCTGATTGTAAGGATCACCTAGAGGATTTGGCAAAAGTACACATTCCCAGGTCTCTCCTCTGCTGGGAATCAGGGAAGAAGCAAAGCACAGGAATGTGCACTTTAAATTAGTTGTTAAGCACATTAAAAGGATCATACACCATGATCAAGTGGGGTTTATTCCAGGAATGCAAGGATTCTTCAATATACGCAGATCAATCAACGTGATACACCATATCAACAAACTGAAGGAGAAAAACCATATGATCATCTCAATAGATGCAGAGAAAACTTTTGACAAAATTCAACACCCATTTATGATAAAAACCCTGCAGAAAGTAGGCATAGAGGGAACTTTCTTCAACATAATAAAGGCCATATATGACAAACCCACAGCCAGCATTGTTCTCAATGGTGAAAAACTGAAACCATTTCCACTAAGATCAGGAACAAGACAAGGTTGCCCACTCTCACCACTCTTATTCAACATAGTTTTGGAAGTTCTAGCCACAGCAATCAGAGAAGAAAAAGAAATAAAAGGAATCCAAATAGGAAAAGAAGAAGTAAAGCTGTCACTGTTTGCAGATGACATGATACTATACATAGAGAATCCTAAGGATGCTACCAGAAAACTACTAGAGCTAATCAATGAATTTGGTAAAGTTGCAGGATACAAAATGAATGCACAGAAATCTCTGGCATTCTTATACACTAATGATGAAAAATCTGAGAGTGAAATTAAGAAAACACTCCCATTTACCATTGCAACAAAAAGAGTAAAATATCTAGGAATAAACCTACCTAAGAAGACAAAAGACTTGTATGCAGAAAACTATAAGACACTGATGAAAGAAATTAAAGATGATACAAATAGGTGGAGAAATATACCATGTTCTTGGATTGGAAGAATCAACATTGTGAAAATGACTCTACTACCCAAAGCAATCTACAGATTCAATGTTATCCCTATCAAATTACCACTGGCATTTTTTACAGAACTAGAACAAAAAATTTCGCAATTTGTATGGAAACACAAAAGATCCCGAATAGCCAAAGCAATCTTGAGAACGAAAAATGGAGCTGGAGGAATCAGGCTCCCTGACTTCAGACTCTACTACAAGGCTACAGTAATCAAGACAGTATGGTACTGGCACAAAAACAGAAATATAGATCAATGGAACAGGATAGAAAGCCCAGAGATAAACCCACACACATATGGTCACCTTATCTTTGATAAAGGAGGGAAGGATATACAGTGGAGAAAAGACAGCCTCTTCAATAAGTGGTGCTGGGAAAACTGGACAGCTACCTATAAAAGTATGAAATTAGAACACTCCCTAACACCACACACAAAAATAAACTCAAAATGGGTTAAAGACCTAAATGTAAGGCCAGACACTATCAAACTCTTAGAGGAAAACATAGGCAGAACACTCTATGACATAAATCACAGCAAGATCCTTTTTGACCCATCTCCTAGAGAAATGGAAATAAAAACAAAAATAAACAAATGGGATCTAATGAAACTTAAAAGCTTTTGCACAGCAAAGGATACCATAAACAAGACCAAAAGACAACCCTCAGAATGGGAGAAAATATTTGCAAATGAAGCAACTGACAAAGGATTAATATCCAAAATTTATAAGCAACTCATGCAGCTCAATAACAAAAAAACAAACAACCCAATCCAAAAATGGGCAGAAGAACTAAATAGACATTTCTCCAAAGAAGATATACAGATCGCCAACAAACACGTGAAAGAATGCTCAACATCATTAATCATTAGAGAAATGCAAATCAAAACTACAATGAGATATCACCTAACACCGGTCAGATTGGCCATCATCAAAAACTCTAGAAACAATAAATGCTGGAGAGGGTGTGGAGAAAAGGGAACACTCTTGCACTGCTAGTGGGAATGTAAATTGATACAGCCACTATGGAGAACAGTATGGAGGTTCCTTAAAAAACTACAACTAGAACTACCATATGACCCTGCAATCCCACTACTAGGCATATACTCTGAGAAAACCATAATTCAAAAAGAGTCACGTACCAAAATGTTTATTGCAGCTCTATTTACAATAGCCAGGACATGGAAGCAACCTAAGTGTCCATCAACAGATGAATGGATAAAGAAGACGTGGCACATATATACAATGGAATATTACTCAGCCATAAAAAGAAATGAAACTGAGTTATTTATAATGAGGTGGATAGACCTGGAGTCTGTCATACAGAGTGAAGTAAGTCAGAAGGAGAAAAACAAATACCGTATGCTAACACATATATATGGAATCTAAGAAAAAAAAAATGTCATGAAGAGAGTAGTGGTAGGATGGGAATAAAACACAGACCTACTAGAGCATGGACTTGAGGATATGGGGAGGGGGAAGGGTAAGCTATGACGATGTGAGAGAGTGGCAGGGACATATACACACTACCATATGTAAATTAGATAGCTAGTGGGAAGCTGCCGCATAGCACAGGGAGATCACCTCTGTGCTTTGTGACCACCTAGAGGGGTGGGATAGGGAGGGTGGGAGGGAGGGTGACGCAAGAGGGAAGAGATATGGGAACATATGTATATGTATAACTGATTCACTTTGTTGTAAAGGAGAAACTAACACACTATTGTAAAACAGTTATACTCCAATAAAGATGTTAAAAAAAATTGTTGTTAAGGGAATTCCCTGGCGGTCCAGTGTTTAGAACTCTGCGATTTCGCTCCTGAGGGTGCGGGTTCAATCCCTGGTGGGGGAACTAAGATCCCATAAGCTGTGCAGTGTGGCCAAAAAAAAAAAAAAATTAATTGCTAAATGTTCTTCTAAGTAACTACACAATTTTATGTGTTTCATGGAGTTATTGAAATACAGCTCAGTTAAATTTTGGATAGCATTTACCCAATATGATAATTTTAGTTTTCAAATAGCAGTTTATTTTAAGCCATCGCTTCTGGAAGAATTAAATTTCACCGAATGCTTCATTTTTCTTTTACCCATAGAGACAAGGATTAAGATGACAATAATTAGCATTTATTGGGCACTTACTATGTGCCAGGCACCATGCATTTGATCCTCCTCAGACACTTTGAGACAGGTACTATTGCTATCTCTTTGGCCAAAAGATTGCTAGAAGCCTTGCTCCTAACACACAGGCCTCTTCTAAAAAATATTTTCTATATCAGCAAGAAAAGATTGCCAACTAAATTATGAGAGAAGGTAAAGCCTTTTGTTAATGACTTTTGAATAATTTATTCTTGGGCTTCCTCTGAATTGTTCAGGAATTCACAGAGTATCTTGGAAAGCCTCTAATTAGGAAGTTTTAAAATAAAGCATAAACATTCATAGGAGTTATATTTGAAGGCAACTGTTTTTGTGTGGTTTTTTTTTTTTTTTTTTTGGTGTGTTAGTTTCTGCTTTATAACAAAGTGAATCAGTTATACATATACATATGTTTTTAACACCTGATCCTGAAACTGAGCAAAGGGCTTATGTGCCTGCGGTGCAGAAAGCCAAACTGCCAGTGGAAGTTTGCAGCAAAGTACGGAATTACTGCAATTACAGGGCACCAAGCAAGGGAGTGGGATACAAGCCTCAGATCCACTCCATCCTGGGCTTTGAGTTTGGGGATTTTTTAAAGGGGAAGAACAAAAAGGCTGAGATAAATCATCATCTTGTGACATTTCTAAAATTGAAGTATGTATATTTGATTGACAATATTGTGTTAGTTTTAGGTGTACAGCAAAGCGATTCAATTATATATATATATTTTTCAGATTATTTTCTATTATAGGTTACTACAAGATATTGAATATAGTTCCCTGTGCTATACAGTAAATCCTTGTTACTTATCTATTTTATGTATAGTAGTTTATATCTCTTAATCCCATACTCCTAATTTATCCCTCCCTCCCTCCCTTTCCCCTTTGGGAACCATACGTTTGTTTTCTATTTCTGTGAGTCTGTTTCTTTTTGTATATAGATTCATTTGTATTATTTTTTAGATTCCACATATAAGTGATATCATATAATATTTGTCTTTGTCTGACTTACTTCACTTAGTATGATATTCTCAGTCTATCACATTGCTGCAAATAGTAGTGTCTCATTCTTTTTTATGGCTGAGTAATATTCCTGTGTGTGTGTGTGTGTGTGTGTGTTTGTGTGTGTGTATGTGTATATCACATCTTAAACCAATCATCTGTTGATGGGCACTTGGGTTGTTTCCATGTCTTGGCTGTAGTAAATAGTGCAGCTATGAACATTGGTGTGCATGTATCTTTTTGAATTAGAGTTTTCATTGTTTCTGGATATATGCCCAGGAGTGGGATTGCTGGATCATATGGTAACTCTATTTTTAGTGTTTTAAGGAAACTCCATGCTGTTTTCCTTAGTGGCTACACCAATTTTCTGTGACATTTCTCCCTTTCTTTCTTTCTTTCTTTCTTTCTTTCTTTCTTTCTTTCTTTCTTTCTTTCTTTCTTTCTTTCTCTCTCTCTCTCTCTCTCTCTCTCTCTGTTTCTTTCTCTTTTAAGAGAAGTAAACCTTTATTTCCTTGTTTCACAAATAAAGCTGGCTGAGTTGGTTGCTTTCTGTGACATTTCTTAATCATAGTTTTGGGAGTCAGGATGTATCTGGTGTATGATTCTGTGGCCAGGTTGTCCATGGCTCGGGGCCCGTTAGCTCATCTTGCTCTGGAGAAACAACCTGAGTTTGTACATTAAGATGATATCTATAATAACAACTTTAGCACATTAACATGTTACTGACAATAGCCATTCTTGTCATCTGACTCTGATGAGTGTTCAGTTAGCAGAGGATTGAGGTCAGAGGGGACAAGAAAGGGAATAAAGTTTTGGAGAGAGATTAATCATAGACTCCATAAGGGAACTCACTTTTAGGGGGATTGGGTTTCACTCCCACTAGGAATTAAGCAACTTGGCAGGAGTTATTTATTGTCTTCCTTGAAACAGAAAGCACGCACATCGATTAGCTCAAAAGTGTTCTCATCCTCATATAGTGTAGAAAATATATGCAAGAAGAGAAAGTGTGCTGGGCAGGGAGGGCCAGGTGCAGCTTGTATTTGGCTTCACTGCTGGCCGGAGTGTGGACCATGGACAAATTAACTCATCTCTTTATGGGTGGCATATGACCCTCCTCGGAGAATCTCAGAAATTCTCAGGGAGGGAACCCTGCAAAGTCAGGGCTTGCTACCATCACGTAGATTGAGTATTTAAGGTGATTAAGACTGCGGGAGAAGAGAGAGACATTTAGCTTAACCAAGCAGGATGAAAAGTGGTCTTGAAACAGCCATGAAGATCAGGGAGATGTCCCAACCTGTCACCTGCTGGGACAATGGGGAAAACGTTGATTAGGACACAGCAGGTCTCTAGGGAGAGACTAGAAGGAAAGAAGGGTGTTTCAATTACCC
Organism: Kogia breviceps; assembly: GCF_026419965.1. Lineage (NCBI taxonomy): Eukaryota > Metazoa > Chordata > Mammalia > Artiodactyla > Physeteridae > Kogia > Kogia breviceps. The sequence goes on from NC_081323.1 coordinate 76,260,619, forward strand.
TTACTTCATAATGTATAAACCCAAAACTTTAGAGGCTTAAAACAATAATCTTTTTTTTTTTTCATGGTTCTGGGAGTTGACTGGGTTCCGCTAGGTGGTTTGCACTTGGGTCTCTGATACTGTTGCCGTGGCTAAGTCTGGAGTTATCTTTTTTTTTTTTTTTTTTTTTGGTGGTACGCGGGCCTCTCACTGTTGTGGCCTCTCCCGTTGCGGAGCACAGGCTCCGGACGCACAGGCTCAGCGGCCATGGCTCACGGGCCTAGCCGCTCCACGGCATGTGGGATCTTCCCGGACCGGGGCACGAACCCGTGTCCCCTGCATCGGCAGGTGGATTCTCAACCACTGCGCCACCAGGGAAGGCCTGGAGTTATCTTAAAGGCTTCTTTAGTCCCATGTCTGGTGACTGATGTTGGCTGTCAGTTAAGACCTGCAGCTGTTGGCTCAAAGACCTAAATGCAGCCTCTCCACTTGTCCTGGGGCTCCTCACAGCATGGTGGCTGGCTTCAACAGGCAAGCACCCCAAGAAGACCATGGAGGAATGGTTTACGATCTGACCTCAAAAGGCACAGAGCATCATTTCTGCCACAGTCAGACTCTCAGATTTAAGGGGAAAGATCATAGCCCCAAAGTCTGGATGGCAGCAGGGCCAATATCACAGTGAAGAAGAGCATGTAGGATGGGAGATCTTATTGTTGCCATCTTGGAAAATGCAATCTGCTGTAATAGGGAAGAACAAGGAGCAGAGTATAGATGTTTACGATTTCAGAAATCTGGCCATTCAAAAGGGTCACAAGGACCACTCCTGTGGGCAGCTGAAGTAGAATGGAAGCAAAGGTCATCAGAGTTGAGGAAGATATGGGGCAATGAATCAGGAGAGTTGCATGGCCATTCACAAGGACACTGACATCCTCAGGAAAGCAGAGGACTTGAGAGAGGTGTGCTGAAGGCAGAGAGGTCAAATTCTATTACAATGTCTTTCTTGAGTTTTTGCCTTTTGTTACCAGGTGGTGAAAAAAGTAGTCTCTGGGGGGAGAATTTCTCTTTTATTTGGAAAAAGATGTTTGCTGTGGGCTTATTATTTGTGCAAAGATACTGATAGCTAACATTTTTTCAGCACTCATTCATTCAAAATGTACTTACTGGGTACCTACTCTGTGGTCAGGTCCTGTTCTAGATGCTGATACAGTAACTAACAAAGCAGACAAAGATCTCTGCCTTTGGGGGGCTTACATTCTCGTGGGAGAGACAGACATAAAAGAGATTTAAAAAAAAATATATTATGTTATATGGTGGTAAATGCTAAAGAAAAAGAAATCTGAATTCTCTGTGTGTATTAGCTCATAGCACAGAAGCTAAGAGCATAGATCAGGAAGCCAGCCTGCTGGAGCTTGAATCCCAGTTCTACAACTTATTAGCTGTGTGATTTTTGGCAGTTTACTTAGCCTCTCTGAGCCTCAGTTCCTTATCTGTAAAACATAGAAAACAATAATTCCTACATCAGAGGTTGTTGTCGGAATGAAATACAGGTAAAGATCTTGAGAACAGGATGGCAGGGGTGAGGGCCTGGTGGGGAACATCACCAGCTTCAGGGTTCCTACTGGAGCTCTGGGACCAAGTTTAGGCTGGGTGGTCAGGGTGGTCATGCTGAGATTCATGGATCTTGGGAGGAAATGATCTCAGTGGAGCCTTAGGCTGCCCCAGCGTGGTATCTGGGATGGCAGTGAGCAGACGTCAGCATTTAACCCTGGGTCCAGCCTACCACAGACCACAGGGATATATTGGGTTTTACATTGAGGCAGGAACAGGGAAAGACCTTGGAACTTGGTTACATGCATAGAGTAGAATGGAAGGGAAGGGTTGGTGAAGAATCCATTCATACATCTGGGAACAAACAGAGCATCCATGTCAAATTGAGAGATGCCTTCTCAGAGAGAAGCCACATGGGCTGGTGGAAAGATGGGGAACAAAAACCAGATCGGCCTGGGTACTAATTGAAGCTCTGCTTCTTACAGTAATTGGGCCAGGTACTTAGCCCTCTGAGACTTACTTTTCTCCCATGGAAACTGGAGATAATGATACCTACCTTGTACAGAGCTTATGAAATTTAAATATAACATATCAGAAGCCAACACAGTGCCTGGTATGTAGATGTGTGCTCAGTGGACAGCCTCTTCATCTGGTGGGTCGGCAGGTCATCTATGTACATAGGATGTTTACTAGTCCACTCCTCATCCAGTATTATAAAAAGAGATTCCATCTGTGCTGACAATAATGAAATGATATCAGCATCCATTCCATTATGGCTTGAAAGCAAAAATGACACATCCATCCCCTTTCAGTAGGATATTCACTTTGAGTGGGATTTTCCCGAAGGACACTGGGAGGCTTGGGATGTCACAGACTCTGTTATAAAAAGATTTTTAGGGAATTCCCTGGCGGTCCAGTGGTTCGGACTCTGGGCTTTCACTGCTGAGGGCGCAGGTTGGATCCCGGGTTGAGAAACTAAGATCCCACAAGCTGCGTAGTGTGGCCAAAAAAAAAAAAAAGAGATTTCTAGCCAGCAACTGCCACACCTACAGCGTCCTGCTGTATCCTTGCTGTGACCTTTCTCAAAACTTGGACAGAAAATATACAGTGTTCTAACCCAGCAAAGCAAGTTTGGGGTCATGAACAAGCTTATAGAAGCCTTTTGGGATTTCTGGTTCTGGTATGATGGATTGAGCCAACACAGGAACTACAGAAATACAAATACAGAAATATGAGATAAAACCTTCTGAGAAAAAAAGCTTAGGGGATTCCCTGACGGTCCAGTGGTTAGGACTCTGCCGAGGGCCTGGGGTGGATCCCTGGTTGGGGAACTAAAATCCCATAAGCCGCACGGCATGGCCAAAAATTAAAAATAAATTAATAGGAGATCTTTTAAAAAAAGAAAGAAGAAAAGCTTAAACACATAGCTGAGCTCAGTAGGAAGAAAGGCGTATCTCCAGGTGTTGATGAAAGGGACCCTAAAACCAGCCCCAGGAATGAAGTGCTGTAGCTGCAGTGGCCCGAGGGGATGTGGCCAGGGAGCTGGCCCCAGAAGTTGGGGTGATAAACTGGAGTGGAGACTCCTCCCAGCCTGAGTCTGTCCTTCCATGAAAGAGAAGGGTGGTGGTGGGGTGCTCTTCGGGAGCACAGAGGGGAGGAGTTTCCTGAATGAGGTGGCATTTAAGCTGGTATCATTCATTCAGTCATCCATTCACCAAATAATTCTTAAGCCCGTGTTATTGTGCCAGGCACTACCCCAACTGCTAGGACTACAAAAGACACAGCCACCGCCCTCATGGGATTTGTAATTGGTAGAGACAGACATTAAGTGAGCAATTACAACACGGAAGCTCTATGTACACATTTTTTAAAATAACAGTTTTTTTTCTTTTCTTTTGTTTTGTGTTTTTGGCTGTGAGGCATGTGGGATCTAAGCTCCCCGACCAGGGGTTGAACACGCACCCCCTGCATTGGAAGGCGAAGTCTTAACCACTGGACTGCCAGGGACGTCCCTAAAAAGTAAGTTTTATTGAGGTGTAATTCACAGACCACAAAATTCACCCTTTTAGAGCGGTTTTAGCATATTCATAGAATTGTGCTTCCACCACCACCGTCTAGATCCAGAATGTTAGATTACCCCAAAAGGAAACCCCATACCCGTTAGCAATCACTCCACATTTTCCATCACCCCAGCTCCTGGCTACCAGTAATCTAGCTTCTCTCTCTAGGGACTTGCCTACTCTAGACATTTCATTTAAAAGGAGTGTTAACGTAAATAAGCTTCAAGGATATATTGCACAACAGGGGGAATATAGCCAATATTTTATAATAACTATAAATGGAGTATAACCTTTGAAAATTGTGAATCACTATGTTGCACACCTGTAACTTATTTAATATTGTACAGCAACTATACTTCAATTAAAAAATAAATTAGAGTAATGACATAATACATAGCCTTTTATGTTTGGGTCTGTCTTCTTTCATTTAGCATAATGTTTTCAAGATTCATCCATGTTATAGCGTATATCAATATTTCATTCCTTTTTTTTTTTTTTTGCCACGCTGTGTGGCTTGCGGTATCTCAGTTCCCCAACCAGGGATTGATCCGGGGCCATGGCAGTGAAAGCCCAGGATCCTAATCACTAGGCCGCCAGGGAACTCCCCATTTCATTCCTTTTTATGACTGAATAATAATACTCCATTGTATGCATATACTACACTTTGTTTATCCATTTATCAGTTGATGGGCATTTTTGACTATTATGAATAATGCTGTGATGAACACTCATGTACAAGTTTTTGTGTGGATGCATGTTTTCAGTTCTCTTGGGAACATAGCCAGGAGTGGAATTGCTGGGCCATAGAGTAACTATGTTTAACATTTTGAGAAATTGCCAACCTGTTTTCTGAGGGGCTGCACCATTTTACATTGCTACCAGCAACGTATGAAGTTTCCATCTATGTACAAGGTTTTTTGTTTGTTTGTTTGTTTTGGCCGCCCTGCGCGGCTTGCGGGATTTCAGTTCCCCCACCAAGGATGGAACCAGGGCCCCCGGCAGTGAAAGCTCAGACTCCTAACCACTGGACCGCCGGGGAATTCCCTATGTACAAATTTTGAAGTTCACATTCTTGGATTGGCACAAAGCGACCTCCCAGAGTTGTGCCCACCAAGCACAGAAGGCCTCAACTGCCTCTTGGCACTACAGAAAGGTTGATGAACTGCTTTGCAGCGCAGAAGAGCTTCTTCTGGACAGAGACAAGGGCTGTTCCCTGTGAACCCCCAACAGTGACAGCCTCCCCCAGCATCCTCCCACAGCAGCTTCCTCCTGCTGGGTCTGCCCACCTACCCCTTCCTGCTTCTGGGAACAGCACTTTCTTGTTTTTATCTTTTTTTTTTTTTTTTTTTTTTTGTGGTACACGGGCCTCTCACTGTTGTGGCCTCTCCCTTTGCGGAGCGCAGGCTCTGGATGCACAGGCTCAGTGGCCATGGCTCACAGGCCCAGCCGCTCCGCAGTATGTGGGATCTTCCCAGACCGGGGCACGAACCCGTGTCTCCTGCATTGGCAGGCGGATTCTCAACCACTGCGCCACCAGGGAAACCCTAACTTTCTTGTTTTTAGGAGAAATGGTTTTGCATAGACTCTCTTGTAGGTCTGGGGGGCGGCTGCCGTCTCCAGCACTCTTTTCTTTTCTAGCTACAGGGCTCATGAGTGACCTGAGTCTGGTCGAGCTGTCTGAATTCTTCATCAGGATTTTTAAAAATGGATTTAAGGGAGGAGAGGCATTCCCTTACTGGCAGGAGAAAACAAAGATGCAAATGGAGGAACTATGGCACCACTTTTCCTTCTATAGGCAAAAAACTGACCTGAGGGAACAAAATTGACATGTAGGTAGGAAGTGGACAGAGAGAGTCTTGAGGGGGTTTGAATCCCTGGCCTAGTGAGCCCGATTAGTACAATAGAAGTGGGAAAGTCTTCAAGGAGAAAGAGATATCTAAAATGTGGGAAAGTAGGAGTTTGAAAGCTCCAAGGTGAAAGTAGTAAAATGTGTATGAGGAATTCAAAGAAGTCTCTTCATTGTTCAGCAAAAAACACCATTAAGAAGGAGAAAGGGCACTTTTTCCGGTAAGCGGCCTGAGGTGACCTCTAAAAATGCTGTGCTATTCACTTGACCCAGAAAACCCCACAAAATCATGCAAATCAGGAAGTTCAGATCTTCGTGTTCACTTTAAGAACATTCGTGAAACTGCCCAGGCCATTAAGGGTATGCGTATCCAAAAAGCCACCAAGTATCTGAAGGATGTCACTTTAAAGAAGCAATGTGTGCCATTCCATCGTTACAATGATGAAGTTGGTAGGTGTGCCCAGGCCAAACAGTGGGGCTGGACGCAGGGTCGGTGACCCAAAAAGAGTGCTGAATTTTTACTGCACATGCTCTAAAATGCAGAGAGTAATGCTGAACTTAAGGGCTTAGATGTAGATTCTCTGGTCACTGAGAACATCCAGCTGAATAAAGCCCCCAAGATGCGGCGTAGAACTTACAGAGTTCACGCTCGGATCAACTCATGCATGAGCTCTTCCTGCCACATTGAGATGATCCTTACTAAAAAAAACCAGACTGCTCCTAAGCCAGAAGAGGACGTTGCACAGAAGAAAAGGATATCCCAGAAGAAACAGAAACTTATGGCCCAGGAATAAATGCTGCAAAAAAATAAAAGTTAAAAAAAAAAAAGGGGGGGGGGAAACAGCAAGCCAAAGTATAGGAGAAGGTGGGACTTCCCTGGGGACCAGTGGGAAGACTGCGCTCCCAGTGCAGGGGGCCCAGGTTTGATCCCTGGTTGGGGAACTAGATCCTGCATGCATGCCGCAACTAAGAGTTCGCATACTGCAAGTAAAGAGTCCGCATGCTGCAACTAAGTCTGCATGCCGCAATGAAGATCCTGCCTGCCACAGCTAGGACCCGGCGCAGCCTAAATAAATAAATAATTTAAAAAAAAAAAAAAGCATAAAAGATATCTGCAATACACATACTGACAAAGATTTGTATCCAGAATATATAAAGACTTTCTTTCTACAAACCAATAAGAAAAAGACGACCCATTTTTTAAAGTGCTAAAAAGGCTTAAATAGGCACTTCACGAAAGAGAACATCTAAGTAGTCAAAAAGCATATGAAAGGAGCTCAAATTCGTTGGTCTTCAGGGAAAGGCAATTTTAAAACCACCACGATCCCTCTAGAGAGCCACCAAATTTTCTAAAACGGAAAGCACTGACCTTGCCAAGGATTGGTGAGGATGTGGGGTACCCAGAACTCTCATACTTTGCTAATGGGAGCTTAAATTGGTACAACCCCTGTTTGGTAGTGTGGTGGCCCTGGTGGTACACCAGTCAGTCTCCCTTCAAGAGAGTCTGCTGCAAAGAGGCTAGCTGGCCAGTAGCCTCCAGTGGCTGCCTACACCTTTTTTTTTTTTTTTTTTTTTTTTTTGCGGTATGCGGGCCTCTCACTGTTGTGGCCTCTCCCGTTGCGGAACGCAGGCTCAGCGGCCATGGCTCACGGGCCCAGCCGCTCCGCGGCATGTGGGATCTTCCCGGACCGGGGCACAAACCCGTATCCCCTGCATCCGCAGGCGGACTCTCAACCCCTGCGCCACCAGGGAAGCCCCTGGCTACACCTTTGGATCGATCACAACATTCATGCTGAGGCCATGCTCTCCCCAGGCTGCTCCCAGCCCATGACTGTGCCTGGCAGGGCTACTAGATAGGGGGTACTCCTGCCTGCTCCCTGTCAGCCTGGCTGAGACTGCAGAGCTTTCATAGTGGTCAGACCTGCTTTGTGATCTGGAGGTTCTCCATGCCTGTTCTTGTTCCCTGTCTCCGTTATCCTTCACAGGAATTGCCCCCTGTCAGTCTCTTACACATCTGATTTCACTATGGCATCTCCTCCTTGGAGGACCTAAATTGACTGAGGCAGTATAACTAATACTGTCTGACTCTAATTCCGCCCCTGGATGTATTCCCAATACACATGACTGCATACAGCCACCAAAAGACATTTACAGAATGTTCACAGCAGCTTTATTCAAAATAGCTAACAACTGGCCAAATGTTCATCAACAGTGGACAGACTGGATAAATAAAATGTGGTTAGTTATATAGTGGACTATTATACAGCTGTGTACAATAACATAGATATAACCCTCACAGACATAATGATGAGTAAAAGAAGCCAGATAATCAATAGATTTTATCAAGTCAGTGAAGGAATCCAGAAGGAGGGGGCTACAGGAGAATGAGTCCACTCAGAAGTATGAAAACCACCAGAGAGTTAGAGAGTCGATCTTTTTGAGGACAGTGTTAGGCAGGCTTTAAGATGATCCCAATGAGGGCTTCCATGGTGGTGCAGTCGTTAAGAATCCACCTGCCAATGCAGGGGACACACGATCCCTGGTCCAGGAAGATCCCACATGCCACGGAGCAACTAAGCCTGTGTGCCACAACTACTGAGCCTGTGCTCTGGAGCCCACAAGCCACAACTACTGAAGCCCGTGCCCTCTAGGGCCCGTGTGCCGCAATTACTGAGCCCGCATGCTGCAACTATTGAAGCCCACGTGCCTAGAACCCGTGCTCCACAACAAGAGAAGCCAATGCAATAAGCCCGAGCCCTGCAACGAAGAGTAGCCCCTCGCCATAACTAGGAATGAAGACCCAACGGAACCATTAAAAAAAATTATTTTAAAAAAAAGATGATCCCAGTGATTCCCCTTCTGGTATTCATGCCTTTGTGTAATCCCCTCCCTTTCAGTGTAGACTGGACCTAGGGACTAGCTTCTGTTTCTCCTCCAGTTTGGTTTTTTTTTTTTTTTTTTCGGTACGCGGACCTGTCACTGTTGTGGCCTCTCTCATTGTGGAACACAGGCTCCGGATGCGCAGGCTCAGCGGCCATGGCTCATGGGCCCAGCTGCTCCGCGGCACGTGGGATCTTCCCGGACCGGGGCACGAACCCGTGTACCCTGCATCAGCAGGCGGACTCTCAACCACTGCGCCACCAGGGAAGCCCTCTCCTCCAGTTTTATTGAGATATAATTGACATATAACATTGTGAAAGTTTAAGATGTACAACATGATTCGATATACATATGTAGTGAAATAATTACCACAATAAGATCAGTTAACACATCCATCACTTCACATAATTACCATTTTTTATTTTTGGCCTCGAGGGAGGGAATGAGAACATGTAAGATTTAGCAACTCTCTTAGCAACTTTCACATATACAATATTGTTAACTATAGATACCATAGTGTACATTAGATCTCCAGAATTTATTTATCTTATAATTGGAAGTTTGTGCCCTTTGACCAACATCTCTCCGTTTCCCCCACCTGCCAGCCCCTGCCAACCACCAAACAATTCTGTTTCTATGATTTCAGCTTTTTTAGATTCCACGTGTGAGATTGTATAGTACGCTTGACCCTTGAACAACACACGCTTGAACTGCACAGGTCCACGTATTGGTGGATTTTTTTCAATACACACAGAGGACAGTAATACATGATCCTTGGTTGAATCTGTGGCTGTGAAACCTCGGATATGGAGGGCTGCCTGTACAGTTATATTTGGATTTTCAACTGCACAGGGGGGCTGGTGCCCCTAACTCCTGCCTTGTTCAAGGGTCAACTGTATTTGTCTTTCTCTGTCTGATTTATTTCTGTTATCATAATGCCCTCAAGGTTTGTCCTTGTTGTCTCAAATGGTAGGATTTCCTTCTTTTTTGTGGCTGAATAATATTCCATTGTGGGTACATACCACATTTCCTTTATCCATTCACCCATCCATGGACACTTAGGTTGTGGACTAGCTTCTAAGTAACAGAATATGTAAAAGTGATGGGCTATTTCTTCTGAGATTAGGTTACAAAAAAGTCTGTGACTTCCATTTCCCTCACTCTCTCTTATCCCTTGCTTTAAGGGAAGGTAGCAGCTTCTTATGGAGAGGTACAAGTGGCCAGGAACCGATGGATCCAGCCAACAGCTGAAGAGGACGTGAGGCCTGCCAACTGCCCTGTGAGTGAGCTTGAAAGAGGATTATCCAGACTTGAGATGCCTGCAGCCCCAGCCAACATCTTGATTGCATCCTTGTGAGAGACCCTGATCCAGAGGACCCAGCTAAATAACACCCAGATTCCTGACCCACAGAAACTATGAGAAAATAAAAGATTTTTGTTGTTGTTGTTTTAAGCTGCAAGTTTGGGATAATTTGTTACCCAACAATACATAACTAATAGGACATCAATTATTCAAAATCACTACATAAAACTGAAATTTCTTGGCCAGAGGCAACCAGGAAAAATCTAGCAATCTCCAAGAACAGTGTGTTTCTTCTTAGAGACGGTGAGAATAACATACATGTATTTTTCTTTTAGTTTTGGCCACCAGGAAGCTCAGAGCCAAATTTATGGCTCAGTTTTAATAATTATGTGATACTCTATGGCCTGCTTGTCTGTGTTCTTTTTTAAAAAATTAATTAATTTTTCGCTGCATCAGGTCTTACTTGCAGCACGCAGGATCTTTTGCTGCGGAGGGTGGGCTCTTTGCTTTATTGCAGTGCATGCGCGGCTTCTCTCTAGTTGTGGCATGCGGGCTTCTCTGGTTGTGGTGTGTGGGCTCCAGAACACTTGGGCTCTGTAGTTGAGGAGCGTGGGCTCAGTAGTTGTGGTGAGCGGGCTTAGTTGCCCCACTGCATGTGGGATCTTAGTTCCCCCACTGGGGATGAACCAAAGTCCCCTGCATTGCAAGAAGGATTCTTTTTTTGCAAGACGGATTCTTTTTTTTTTTTTTAATTGGTCTGAGCCATTAAGGCATTTTATTCATTCATTCATTCATTCTTGGCTGCGTTGGGTCTTCGTTTTTGAGCGTGGGCTTTCTCTAGTTGCCGTGAGTGGAGGCTTCTCTTCGTTGCGGTGCGCAGACTTCTCACTGCTGTGGCTTCCCTTGTTGTGGAGCACCGGCTCTAGGCATGCAGGCTTCAGTAGTTGTGGCTCGAGTGCTCTAGAGCACAGGCTCAATAGTTGTGGCACATGGGCTTAGTTGCTCCGCTGCATGTGGGATCTTCCCGGACTAGGGATCGAACCCGTGTTCCCTGTAGTGGCAGGCGGATTCTTAACTACTGTGCCACCAGCAAAGTCCCTTGTCTGTGTTCTTACTCCTGGTCTTTTATTTATTTATTTATTTATTTATTATAAATTTATTTATTTTTATTTTTTGCTGTGTTGGGTCTTCATTGCTACGTGCGGGCTTTCTCTAGTTGCGGCGGGCTACTCTTTGTTGCGGTGTGCGGGCTTCTCATTGGGGTGGCTTCTCTTGTGGAGCATGGGCTCTAGGCATGCAGGCTTCAGTAGTTGTGGCTCGCGGGTTCTAGAGCGCAGAGTCAGTAGTTGTGGCGGACGAGCTTAGTCGCTCTGCAACATGTGGGATCTTCGCGGACCAGGGCTCGAACCCATGTCCCCTGCATTGGCAGGAGGATTTCCAACAACTGCGCCACCAGGGAAGCCCCTGGTCTTTTATTTTGATTTGTCTTTTTCTTCGTCCTGATTTTTTAGTTCATTTTTATACTTTACTATATTACACGATATGTTAAGCCATCTCAAATTCAGCTTACAGGGAAGCAAGACATTCAGAAGTAATGTTTTAAAAATAGTTAAGTGGGCTTCCCTGGTGGCGCAGTGGTTGAGGGTCCGCCTGCCGGTGCGGGGGACACGGGTTCGTGCCCCTGTCCGGGCGGGTCCCACGTGCCGCGGAGCGGCTGGGCCCGTGAGCCATGGCCGCCGGGCTTGCGCGTCCAGGGCCTGTGCTCCGTAGCGGGAGAGGCCGCAGCCGTGAGAGGCCCGCGTACCAAAAAAAAAAAAAAGTTAAGTTTGCACTTGTTGAACACAAAGTGCGTGGAGGTGGTGATGGGGAAGATCAGGTAATGTAAACGTGGCTCTGGAGCTTGGCTCTGGAGCTCTGGGAAATGGCCAAGGCTAATTTGGATTGGGTCAGAAAATATCAAGTGATAATGACAAAAAAAAAAGGCAGAAAGTATGGCAATTGATTACCACCCGCAGCAGGTGGGGCCAAGGGCTTATCCAGTCACACACGGTGGTATCTTTGAAATTTATTCCTTTCACCGGGTACCCTAGGGCCCGCCCCGCGCCACCCCTCCCCTTCCCTCCCCTCCCAGAGCCCCGCCCTTCCCTTCCCCTGGCCCCGCCCCTCCTTCGGCCCCGCCCGCTGCGCGCGCCGTACTGCCTCTGGCTCCACCCCCCGGCCGGCCTCCCGGCCGGTTGCGCACTCCGTCCCCCACTCCGCGCCCGCGCGCGCCTTCCCCGCCCCGCCAGGATCTCTCCTTTTGGGGCGGTTGGGCCGCGCGCCTGTGGGGGCGGGGCCCGGAGGAGGCGGTCGAGCCAATGGGGCGCGGCGGCGGCGGTGGCGGTGGCGGCGGCGGCGGAGGCGGTAACGGTAGCGGCGGCGGCTGGGTCGGGCCCCGACGGGCGGCGGCGGCTGAGGTGGAGGCGGAGGGAGGCGGCGGCGGCGGCGAAGGAGGCGGCGGCGGCGGAGGGGGGAAGATGGCGGCGCCCGTCCTGCTGAGAGTGTCGGTGCCGCGTTGGGAGCGGGTGGCCCGGTATGCAGTGTGCGCCGCCGGGATCCTGCTCTCCATCTACGCCTACCACGTGGAGCGGGAGAAGGAGCGGGACCCCGAGCACCGGGCCCTCTGCGACCTGGGGCCCTGGGTGAAGTGCTCTGCCGCCCTTGCCTCCAGGTAGCCCGGCTAGGGGGAGCGGGCCGGGAGCGGCCGAGCGGGGCGAGGGCGTAGGCTGGGGGTGGGGAGCGCGCGGCGGGAGCTCGGGCCTGGGGGGCGGCGGGGATCGGGCCGCGAAGGGACCGACGGCGCCGGGAGCCTGGCCGGGAGCCTCGGCCGGGGCCGGGGGGCGGCGGCCGGGGTGGGGCGGCCCGAGTGCAGGCCGCCGAGGCTGAGGTGGCGGGGCCGCGAGACCGGCAAGGAGGGATGAGGTGGCAGAGTGCAGCCGCGAGGCCGGAGCGGACCGGGGGCAGTTGGGCAGGCTGGGGCCGGGCTCGGAGGGAGCAAGCGAGGTTCGCGGAGGGTGGGTCCCGGCCGCTTGACAGATTTCGTGGTTCTCACCCGGGGAGGCGAGTCGGGGGTGTGGGAGTCTGCCCGAGGGAGCCGTGAGGTCAGTGTCCACCCCTCGTCTGGGGTCGCTGTTGCTGCCTAAGTCTGTACGGCCGGCGTGGGCTCGGGGTTTGCATTTCCCACTGTCTTCCCGGTGCTAGGACAGGTGTTTCCGTGGTCAGGCCTCTTTGTACTCTGTAGCGCTAATGAGAATTTGCAGACTTCTTGAGACAGTGACATTTGCGGGCAAACAAGAATTTGACCCTACTCTGGAAGGAGATACCTGCACTTAACATATCTGATTTCTTGGATTCCCCCTCGTATATTTCAGTTTGTCCGCGATGGGGGAATGGCCTGAGTTTGGATCTGGTCTAAGCATAATTTGAGTAAAATACGAGTATGTCATGTGTAATGATGATGTTTGGGGCATTAGGGTGCCTTTTAAACGTTGTTGGTTTCTATAATGGAATACCCACCGAAGCATACAATTACACGCATTGCTAAACTGGAGGGATTGGTTTGTTTTACTGTTACTTTCAGGTTTTTAAAAATATTGTCGTCGATTTATCTGTTACACTTTATTTTCTGCATTAGATTTTTCTGGGCAAGTTACTTTGAAAAAAAGGAATTTATATCTTAAAAGTGGCTGCTCTTTTTTTTAAATTGAGGGTTCATTTTTTAAAAGTAGAAACAGTGAAAGAAATTATTTCACAATTGATAGGTTATAATTTTAATAGAGACATACTATGCCTAATATTTTGAGTTTGTTAACAGTAGTCACATTTGAGCAGTTTCTTCCTCTCATATTGATCTGTAAATTATTAGGTAGACAGTAATGTATAGCTCACAAGTTTATTTTGACCTACATATTGGTGATTACATGAACGACCTAGCACTGGAGTTAGTCTTGTTACTATTTACAAATTTCAGGCTGCTGATCTTTTCCACTTAGACAGCCTTCTTGATGAAACACGTACTCTTTCTCATTTGCCCTGAAACCAAAATCCTGTAGCTTTTTAGTGGGAAAATAGTCATCATTTTTGCTACATTAGACATAATGTGTTTAAAATGCAGATACCAGTTAACAGTTAAAATATGTCAATGTGACAGAACCTCACATTTGTTGTTGGGTATTTTGAACCAAGTTAATAGACCTAACAGACTCTCAGATATCCTTTGAGAACCAGAGTGTATTTTATACAAACATTTTTGTATTATTTTCACTATCCATTGGAAAGGACTTTTATACTTAAAGTACCTTGCACCCAAAGTTAGCTAACTAACTATATAATGAAAAGACTAAGCAGCAGTATATTTCAGGTATTTGAAAAAAGGAATAAAAATTACTTTTGGTATTAGATTAATATGGAATTTAAGCAGAATTATTACCAATTTTAGCTTTTGGAAACACTGTAGTCTGTCATAAATTTAACTAGACCTTTTAACATTTGGATTTGGAAAGAGTGCTTTATGTTATCCAGACTGCATGTTTAAGTTCTTAAAACTGGCTTTCCTTTAAAAAAGAGTGTTTTTGAACCATGTAATAAGTATAGATTATAAATATTTTCAGTTATGTATCCTGCAAGGTCCAGATTTTTGTGCTCTGATTTCTGTTTAATAAAGTACCATAAGATAATATAAATAACATCAAGTGAGATTATATATAAAGTATATGTGTAAGACTGAAAATATCTGGATCTCTTTATAGTTTTAAATGTGAATTTAATATGTTGTGACTGACACTAATGTTTAATTGTGTAGCTGTGTACATAGAATATTTTAAATTTGATGCTCACTAAAAAGGAAGATAGGTAAGAAATAAGACATGCTAATAAGAGGAATAAATAGCTTATTTGCTGTGTACACAATAAAATTCAAGAAATTTAGACAGTTTGACCAACCTGTTTATAAACTGCTTGCAAAACCATATATATCAATACATATATACATTATATATATATAAACTATATATTGTATATAAATGATGGAGGTAAAGAAATGTGGAAATTAAAGTGGCTTGAGTCTAATTTATAGATCAGTTTTCTTTTGGAAGTAGGTAGACTAAACATAATTAAAAGTTTTTATTTTGTCAAAGTGAAAAAGGCTTTAAATAAAAGCAGATTATTGGACACCTCAAGTAGTAGTTCTTTTTATTTGACTTACGTATTGATTGCCAGTTAGCAGTAGTAGTAAAAAATGTGACTATTTTATTTATTAAAAAATTTTTATTATTATTATTTTTTATTATTTTTGGCCATGCCACAGGGGCATGTGAGATCTTAGTTTCCTGACCAGGGATCGAACCCGCGCCCTCTGCATTGGAAGGGTGGAGTCTTAACCACTGGACCACCAGGGAAGTCCCAAAGTGTGACTTTTAGGAACAGAAAGTTTGAGCCCAGGTTTGAGTAGAATTAAAGATAAAGGATGAGAACAATTAACCAGTGAAATCCTGAGGAAAGTTCTCTGCCAGAATCCAGCGTTAACTCATGTGATTTTGGATTGCTGAAACTCACTTTATTCTCATTTCTTAATCCTTATGAGTTCTAATCCAAATAAAGTAGAGATTAATGAGAGAATCTTGAGAGCTATGTGTGTGTGTGTGTGTGTGTGTGTGTGTGTGTGTGTGTGTGTGTAAGTCCTCTGTTATTTTGGGAGGCATCATTGTCTAAGGAAGTAGTTCCCAGATTTTTGGATTTCAAAAGAAGTATTTCCCCCCCAAATTGGGAGGCTGCAATAGAGTTGCCAGTTCTGCTGGCTATAGTCAATAAAAACAGCAACAGTAACCCATACCACTATCTACTGTCACTGTCATTTCATTGTAAGTAAGGATATTTTAACTCAAATAGTTAGAAAGAACTGAATCTCTTAGCTTTATTGAAAACTTTCTTCTTATTTTTCCTCATTTTTATTTAAATTACTAAAAACTTTGTTGCAAGTCTGCACCAGCCTGCCTGCTAATCCCTGTCCAGTGCACTAAGTTCAGATCCAGAGGTTCGGGGTGGACTCCTAGCTCGTCCACTTGTTAGACTGTGGCCTCGAGCTAGTCACTCATCTTCATGGAGCTAAGGTTGCTTCTCGGTTAAATGGGGTTATTAAAACCTACTTTGCCAGATGAATGGGTAGGATTAAAGACGATACATGGAATAAATAAATGGATGATACTTGAAATAAAATATGTACTCCATTAGTTACAGCTGTTATTGACTGGAGGTGGTATGATTATTTTTTTGCAATGTCTGATCATAAACTCCTTAAAGTAGTACAAGTTACTTGTCTTAGATGTAGTCATTTATGTATTTTAAATGTAAATTGTTTTAGAGTACTTTATTGTTCACTCCATGGCATAGTATAAAGACTTAAAATCCATTTAAAACAACTCCAAAAGTGTGGCAAGAGACACAAAATAATGTATAGAATATTCTTTATAGGTATTTCCTATACGTTGCATTAGACCCCTTCTAAGAAGAGCTTTTATGTAAGAAAAAAATGATTTTGAAAGATGAAGAGGCTTAACAGTTCATGTCCTCAAAAAGTTGCCTTATTTTGCAAAATGGTGGACTAGTACCCCTCTCATGTCTTAAAAATAGTACCATCTGTTTACTACCCTCCTCTTTGAGATACATTTTTAGAATTAGAATAGAACCTAGGAATCTGTGCTGCCCCTTGCATAGCTCAGCTAGACTCAGAGGTTAAATGACTTGTGCAAGGAAACACAGTTAGTGGCAGATTGGGACTAGAAGCCTGGCTTCCAGAGTACTTGTTTAGAGGGACCACCCCCCCACCCTCCTCCATTTTAAAAATTAAATTCTTATATAGGTAATATATTCACTGCTTAAAGTTTGAAAGATACTAAAGCATATATAGTGAACTGTCCCCTTCATAACCCTGCCCCCAGACTTGTAGTTCTCCCTTTCCTTAAGCAGACATGAAACTTTACAGAGCCATTTTATGCATATACAAGCATAAATAAGACCATATTAGTCTCCCCATTTTTTACACATAAAACTACCATATTCTATGTTCTGATCTGTACTTTACTCTTTGCTAGCATTCTTTCTATCACCACCATACTTTTAAGTGCTTACATTCATATTTGGTGAATGTTAATAACTGCTACCATTATGTAAAAAGCAGTTTGTTCTACTGGTTAGTTTTGACCAAGATGAATTTAATAAATAAAATACAGGTCTTATGTGACCATTGTTTCTTGATATGGAAATTTCAGAAGCAGTATGGACTTCAAAGAATGTAAGGGGAATAGAGGGATATCACAAAGAGGTAAACCTGGATTGCCATGCATTAGAGATAATTGTTAATACTTGGATAATGTTTACTGTGTACTAGGCAGTGTTCTAAATGCAGTTTATTTAATTCTCACAGCTGTCCTGTGAGGCACTTTTATCACCATTTTACAGATGAGAAAATTGAGGCACACAGAATGTAAATGAAACTTGATTTAGATAGTACAGTGGCAGAGGCCACATTTTAACCCAGGCAGTCTGGCTCTTTACCACTACTTTAAATTCCATTTGATCTGATTTTGATATAGTGTTACCCATATCAGCCAAATTTTAAAAATTATGCAAACATCTATGCTTTTTTTTTACATCTGTATGTTTGTGTTTTAGCTTTTACTTATTGGGAGCAATCTTTTTGGAAAAGCAAGGACATTACTCTGAAGGCATGGTATTCAAGAAGTAAATCCCTGGAGTGTTTGCCTTCTAAGCCTAAACTTGTGAAGATAAGGCATTTGTCACACCTAGTGAGTGAACAGGTATACAGTGGGGTGAGCTATCAGGAAGACCTAACAGAATAGCTGAGGGAAGAAAGATAAAGTGGATCTAGGTACCTGGAGGTGTAGAGGGGAGGGGAAAATGTTAGTATGAATTTGTACTGGGGTGGGGTAGTCTTCCTAAGAGAGGTGTTGACTCATAAGGACCTACTGCATATAGAAACAGAAGAATTGGGCCTGGGATGTGGTGCGGTTAAATCACCAGAACCAGGAATTTAAAAGAGGGATTCATTTCCTTGATGATTTGGAAGGATTCTAGGAAGCAACATGAGGAAAGGCAGAAAACGGTGACCATTTTGAGGGGAATAGCAAATGGTCATATTTGAATGTAATATAGATTTATTTACCTGGGTTAGGAAAGGACTGGAATCTAGAGCTTGGCCAGAAAAATGCAAAACCAGGCATTCTTGTAAGCCACGTGTTCTTGTAAACAAAGATAAAACTTAACTAGCACTGTGCCTTGGGTTTGTCTTCTGTACTGTGTTTGTACTAGATTGCACTAGACTTGTATTAGATTATCAATTTTTAAAATTCATTCCCCAGAATCCTAGTTCTGTGGTGATACAACAGGGATTTCATAAGCATTTGAGTCACATTTTTAACATTGTAAACTTTAAAACGATTTTACATTAGAGACGCTGATTTGTACTGCCGGGTTATCTAGGTAAAAAAAAACATTCAATCTTAAAAGGTTACAGTCAGGCTTCCCTGGTGGCGCAGTGGTTGAGAGTCAATCTGCCGATGCAGGGGACACGTGTTCGTGCCCCGGCCCGGGAAGATCCCACATGCCGCGGAGCGGCTGAGCCTGTGAGCCATGGCAGCTGAGCCTGCGCGTCCAGAGCCTGTGCTCCGCAACGGGAGAGGCCACAACAAGTGAGAGGCCCGCGTACCACAAAAAAAAAAAAAAAAAAAAGTTACAGTCTATAAGATTGCATTATATAACATTATTGAAATAACAAAACTATAGAGATGGAGAATAGCTGTTGCTGGGAGTTAGGAATGGGGGAAGGGGTGGTTAAGGAGGCAGCACAAGAGAGCTTTGTGGGGAGGGAACAGTTCTGTATCTCAGCTGTGGTTACTTGAAGCTACAAATGTCAAATGTGATAAAATTGCATATAACACACACACACACACACACACACACACACACACACACGAATGCAGAAGTGGTGAAATAAGAGTAAACTCTGTACCAAGGTCAGTTTCCTGGTTATGATCTTACACTAGAGTTATGTAGGATATTACCATTGAAGGAAGTTAGGTGAAAGGTTTTCAAGGACCTTCCTGTACATTTTTTTGCAAATTCCTGTGATTTATAACTATTTTTAAAATAAAAGTAAAAAAGCAAAAAAAAAAAAAAAGTAGTGTATTTAGGGTGTTTGAGGGGAAATAAGCGAAAAGAAAAAAATGAAAATTATCCATAATGCCAACAGCCAGATAACAATCCTTATAATAGTGTTTCTTACTTTCTTTGTGCATATACTTGAATTTTTAAAATTTTTATTGATTGGAAAGATTGTAGCTTTACACTGGTCTTTTAAAAATTCAGACCAGTCCGTGTTTGCTTATGTAAAATTATATGAGCAAGTTTGGTCCTGTAGACAACTCTCATTGCATTGTGTAATAACATGTGACTGCCTTATGTATAATGCCTTGATGTCGATTAGTATATATTTTAAGATTTTTATTTTTTACCAAAATATTTGTGGTTACCAAGTATTCTCATTCCTAATATTATTAGAGATTTAACTTAGAAATGTTCTACTTGGACTTCCGGACAGGTGTAATAAAATCCTCAGATAGCATTTATGTGCTGTTTTTTAAAGAATCACAAAAACTCTTATTTGCAACGGCTACTCTCTGTGAATCAGGTTTTTCTTGATACTGCGCAGTCAAACAAAACAAATTCGACTGCCTTAATCATCCATAATTTGAAGTTTGTATTCACCAGAAGAGCTTCATTGTAAATGTTATAAATTTGAGCTTTTCAAATATACTAATACAATGCAATACTGCTTTAATCTGTTTCTCATATCGTAGATCGATTTAAATTTTCATTTATAAAAAAGTTCTTTTGCTAAACAACATTTTTAAATCCCCTGGATTATGATCTATAAAGTTTCTTTTGTTGTTAGCACCTGTAACTTAGGGGCATTTCAAAGATGCTGTTGTCACTGTTGTGTGATTATTGACCTTTTAAAAACCATCATTGTGTTTGAAAAGTAAAATGGAAAATCCATGACAAAATAGGAATTAAGTGGAGTATATTCAACGTCACTTTGTCATAGGAGTTTTAGGAGTTTGATTTATTTCTTCCTCTGCATTGTGCTAACAGTTAGAATCACAGACTCTAGAGCAAGTGTAACTGGGTTGAAACTTTGGTTCCATAACTTGATCTCGTCGCAGTTTCCTCCTCCATCAAATGAAGATAATAATAGCGTCTAACTCAGGATTATTGTATGAAGTGCACCAGTGCACCAATACCTGTAAATGGTCTTAGCACAGTGCCAGGCACAGAAGTAAGTGCTCATAAAACTTAGCTCTTATTTTAAAATATGGTTGAGATCATACTGTACATACTTTATATCTTTTTTCCTCATCTAACATGTCACAACTATTTTCTTATGTCATTAAAAATTCCACCAGTAATGTAAGAGAATGTCAAATGCCCTGTACCCCTGCCAGTATTGGGCATTCTCATTTTTTAGACCTTTATCAGTTTCATGTATGAAAAATATCATCTCATTGTTTTGACTTGCATTTCCCCCCAAGGTATAAATAAGGTTTAATATTTTTCACATTTTATTAACTGTTTGCATTTCTTCTCCAGTCTTGCCTGTATAGATCTTAGAATTTTTATATTGATTTAGACAAATGTTTTATATACTTAAAGGATATGAATATTTTATTATATGTGTTAATATTTTTGCCAGTTTAGTTCTATTTCATTAATTTTTGCAGTACTATGGGTTTGTTTTTTTAACATTTATTTATTTATTTTAATATTTATTTATTTTTGGCTGTGTTGGGTCTTCGTTTCTGTGCGAGGGCTTTCTCTAGTCGCAGCAAGCAGGGGCCACTCTTCATCGCTGTGCCCGGGCCTCTCACTATCGTGGCCTCTCTTGTTGTGGAACACAGGCTCCAGACGTGCAGGCTCAGTAGTTGTGGCTCACGGGCCTAGTTGCTCCGTGACATGTAGGATCTTCCCAGACCAGGGCTTGAACCCGTGTCCCCTGCATTGGCAGGCAGGTTCTCAACCACTGTGCCACTAGGGAAGCCGGGGGTTTTTTAAGTATATAAAATTTAATTACTTTTATGTAATATTTTCTCATAGGTTTTAAGTTTAGAAGGGCATTTCTCATTCTGATATCAGATGAATTTATAATTTCTCTTAGTTTTGAAAAAATTAATGTCTTAATCATCTAGAATGTAGCTTATCAGGTATTAGATGAGTCTGTAACCTAATTTTTGTACAGACATATGTTTAATGGGCATTCGTATTCCTTCTGGATATTGCAGGTTCATGCCTTTGCCCATTTTTTCCCTTCAGTGTTGTCTTTTTTTCTTATTGGTTAGCAGGAATTCTTTAGATATCACAGTAGTTAATCCTTTGTTATATGTATTACAGATATTTTCTCCTAGTTTCTCACTTTTAATTCCATTTATGGTATTTTTATTCATACAGAAGTTTAAACTTTTTATGTGGTCCCATATTCGACTTCTTTGTAGCTTTTGAGTTTTTTTGTTTTTTCTTTAATCTTGTTTATCAAAATCTCTACCATCCCAAGTTTTTTTTTTAAGATTTTTTTTTTGATGTGGACCATTTCTAAAGTCTTTATTGAATTTGTTACAATATTTCTTCTGTTTTATGTTTTGTTTTTTTGGCTGCAAGGCATGCAGAATCCCAGCTCCCTGACAAGGGATCAAACCCTCCTGCATTGGAAGGTGAAGTCCCAAACCACTGGACCGCCAGGGAAGTCCCAAGACTTTCTTTTTTATAAAGTTATTTATCTATTTATGGCTACATTGGGTCGTCTTTGCTGCACGCGGGCTTTCTCTAGTTGTGGCAAGCGGGGGCTGCTCTTCGTTGCGGTGTGCGGGCTTCTCATTGTGGTGCCTTCTCTTGTTGCGGAGCACGGGCTCTAGGCACATGGGCTTCAGTAGTTGTGGCTCGCGGGCTCTAGAGCACAGGCTCAGTAGTTGTGGTGCATGGGCTTATTTGCTCTGCAGCATGTGGGAACTTCCCAGACCAGGGCTTGAACCCCATGTCTCCTGCATTGGCAGGTGGGTTCTTAACCACTGTGCCACCAGGGAAGTCCCCCCAAGATTTTTTTTTAAACTCTCATATGTTATATTTGAAATTTGTTTTTTCATATTTAACTCTTTTAGTTTGTGTGGAATTTACTTTTTTGTCGGATGTGAGGTAGGGATCTAACGTACTCTTTTTTTTTTTTTTTTTTTTTTGTGGTACGCGGGCCTCTCACTGTTGTGGCCTCTGCCATTGCGGAGCGCAGGCTCCGGACGCGCAGGCTCAGTGGCCATGGCTCACGGGCCCAGCCGATCCGCGGAATGTGGGATCTTCCCAGACCGGGGCACGAACCCGTGTCCCCTGCATCGGCAGGCGGATTCTCAACCACTGTGCCACCAGGGGAGCCCCGTACTTTTTTTTTAATTGATAGGCTTTTGCGTAATTCCACTTATTGACTTGTCCACATTTGAAATGGTGTGAGAATTTCCTTATATATATATAGGGCCTCTTTCTGGACTCTCAGTTCAGTTCCAGTGATTTGTTTGTGTATGTTTCTGCAGAATTCCATTACACAGTCGCTCTTTCCCCTGTGGCTTTATATAATACAGTTTGATACCTGATAGAGCAAATATGCTCATTTTCAAATTTTTCTTGGCTATTATCATGCATGTATTGTTTCAGGTGAATTTTAGAATTTACTTTGATGAGCTCTAAAAAAAAAAAAAATCCCATTGATGGCCTTCCCTGGTGGCACAGTGGTTGAGAGTCCACCTGCCAGTGCATGGGACACGGGTTCATGCCCCGGTCCCGGAAGATCCCACATGCCGCAGAGCGGCTGGGCCCGTGAGCCATAGCCGCTGAGCCTGCGCGTCCAGAGCTTGTGCTCTGCAACAAGAGAGGCCACAACAGTGAGAGGCCCGCGTACTGGGAAAAAAAAAAAAAAATCCCATTGAGATTTTGATTAGAATTGTACTGAATTTATAGATGATTTGGGAAGGAGACAACCTTCACTAAAATCTTTATATCAAGGAACAAACGTATTGTGACTTCCTACTTATTCTGGAGTTGCTAATCTGATGCCATTTTAACCAAATGCCCATTGTGGTTTTGTTTTGTTTTGTATGTGATTTATGTGGTGCTAGAAATTGAGAAATTTTATGATGATATTCCGGTGGGATCCAGGAATAATAGAATTCCCTCCAGTCCACAGCCATTATTTTCAAGTCTATAGGGTCCCTAAGGGAGAGATTTATATTTGTACCGGCAATGAAAAACCAAAATACTTTGCATCTTGAGGAGGACTTGGGCATCAAAGTCTAAGACAGAAGACTGGAATGAACCCAGCTGCTTCATGTGGAGATGCTGTTTTTCTCAATTTAGTTAAACTTCATTTGTTTCAAACTGAAACAGGCCATGGGATGGCCACGCTCCATCTCCCCAGTTTTCAAACGTGGCTAGATCTTTCCCTTGTGATGTGGACAAAGCTGCTCTAACTCATTCCTATCAGTGCTCAGGGCCTTGTAACCAGAGAGAGCCCATTTGCCCTGGCTGACTGCTGATCTGGTCTTGGCCACGTGCCTCTGGCCTTTTCTGCCCAAGTAGTAGGTTTGACCCTGGCTGTCACTTGGAGTAGAGGAAGTCCTCTCTTGAAGGCGTCTCATACCACTTCAGTCACATGGAAGAAGCAGAAAAATGAGCCCGCACGTGTGTACTGACCTTTACATGGTGATTCTACCCAGTAGCACACAGACCTATCAGTGCTCCCAAATCTGTCTTCTTCCTTACTGAGAGTCAGGGAGAAGAGTGAGAGGGGCCTTAATTCCTCACTTCTAAAGATAACACAAAAACTTGCAACCATTCTCAGAAGCATTGGTTTTCTCTCTGGGTGTTGCTTCTCTCAAATCAGCGAGAGAGAGGTGGAGTAAAAACTGCCTTGCTGAGTATTGTACATAACCTGTATGTTTTTTTAACTATGCATCAACCTGCAGTAAATGACTAATTACTCATGAGATGTTCTCTTCCCTTGCTTAATGGTTCATGACATGTTCTTGATTGTCCTCCCGCCGCTTGCTTCCTTCTGAGTTTTCTTTACCGGTTTATCATCCTGTACCTGTCCATTAAATGCTGACATACCAGGGATCAGCCGTACACCCTCTCGTCAGTCTTCTTTCCCTAAACAATCACATCCCTGTCCATGATTTTACTTACAGATGAATCCAAAATTTATATTTCTAGCCTGGACCTCTCCTTTGAGCTCAAGATCTGCATATCTAATTGCCTGTTGGACATCTCTGCTTGGATGTCTCAAAGGTACCATTAAGTTCACCATGTCCAAAGTTTAATTCATATTCTTCCCCTGAAATGCTGTTTCCTGTCTCAGTGAAAGGCAGCCCACCCAAACAGTTGTGCAAGTCAGCAACCCGGGCATTTTCGTTGGTTGCCTTTACTAACCCCCACCCCAACCCAGTCAGTCACCAGGTCCAGTTGACTTTTTTAAACCTTTTTTCTGATTTGTAACCTTTTTGTTTTTGTTCTGTTAGTACAGAAAAGTCATTGATCTGTGCATCTTTTTTTTTTTTTTTTTTTTTTTGCGGTATGCGGGCCTCTCACTGTTGCGGCCCCTCCCATCGCGGAGCACAGGCTCCGGACGCGCAGGCCCAGCGGCCATGGCTCACGGGCCCAGCCGCTCCGCGGCATGTGGGATCCTCCCGGACCAGGGCACGAACCCGCGTCTCCTGCATCAGCAGGCGGACTCTCAACCGCTGCGCCACCAGGGAAGCCCTGTGCATCTTTTTTTGATGTGGTTATAAAGCATAAACCGTGTAACCAACATTCAGGTCATTAAACAGACAAGTTTTCAGCACTGCAGAAAGCCCTCCTTAAACTCCCTCCTTATGAACTATACTTCTACTCCTTCACTAGAATAAGCTCTGCCCTGACTTTTATGATAATCACTTTCTTTTCTACCTAAGGTTGCACCCAAACTTGGTAGTTTAATTTTGCCTGCTTTTTCAACCTTATATAAATGAACTATTCATTTTGTATTCTTTACTCTGGCTGCTTTCATTCATCTTATTTTGTGAGATTCATCTGTGTGTGATGGAGCTGTAGTTTGTCATTGCAGAATGTTCTTTTATACAAATATATCACGGTTGATTTTTTTTGCTCTTTTTTTGGATGGGTATTTAAATTGTTTTTACCTTGCAGCAATTATGAATAATGCTGCTGTGAACACTTCTGTGATTCTTCAGTTTTAGTTGATAATGCTAGACTATTTTTCAAAGTGGTTGCACTAGTTTAGATTCCTACCAGCAGTGTATGAGAATTCCTGTTATTCCACCTCTTTGCCAAGCCTTGGAATTGTCAGTCTGTTAAAGTAACCATTCTGGTTTATATGTAATCGATTTTTGTGTGTAATTTGAGGTATATGTCATATGCAATAAGTTGCAAAAATCTTAAATGTACAGCTTGAAGAATATTTTACATATGCATGCACCATATCCAGATGAAGATGTAGAATATTTCCATCACTCCAGAAAGTTCTCTCATACTCCTTTCCAGTCAGAAGCTGTTATTCTGACAAAACTGTTTTGACTTCTACCACTATAAATTTGTTTTGCCTGTTCTTGAACTTCATGTAAATGGGTTTGTAACAGTATGAACTCTTTTGTGTCAGGCTTCTTCTGCCCAGCATAATAATGTTTTTTGCAATTCATCCAAGTTGTTGGTTTTATTAGTTATTCTTCTTTTACTGCTTAGTCCCATTTTATGATTATCATTTTCTTATTGATTATTGTTTCTAAGTTTGGCTATTGTTAATTAAGCTGCTATGAATATTCTCATGCACATCTTTCTATATATACATACTCATTTCTCTTGACTGTATATCGAGGAGTGGATTTTGGGGCATCAGGTAGGCGTTTAATTTTATTAGAAACTACAGAACAGTTTCCCAAAGTGGTTGTACTATTTAACACTCCTCTTTGGTTTTAATTTGCATTCCCCTGATTACCAGTAGGGTTGAGCAGCCTTTTGTGTGTTTATTGACCATCATCTTTTCGAAAGGCTCATTAAAGGCTTATTAAAGTCATTTTCCCATTTTTCTATCTGGTGTTCTATCTTTGTCTTATTTGTGTGTGTGTGTGTGTGTGTGTGTGTATTCAGATACTCATATTGCAGATATCCTCTTCCACTCTTTGGCTTGCCTTACCTTTTCATTTTCTTAAAGGTATATTTGGATTAACAGAAATTCTTAATTTTAATGTAGTTAAGTATGTCAGTCTTTTCCTTTATAATTAGAACTTTTTGTATCCCGATGATGAAGATATATCCTATATTATTTTATGTTCGTTTTTGCCTTTCACATTTAGATCAGCAATCTATGTGGAATTTTTTTAATGGTGTGAGATAGGGGTCAGTTTAATTCTTTTCCTAGATGACTGTCCAGTTACTGTTATTGTGGCACCACTTTTTAAAATGTCCATTCTCCCCTGCTCTGTAGAGTCACTTTTGTCATAAATCAGCTGATTGTATGTGCAAGGATTTGTCTGGACTCTCCTCTTCCATTTTTCTGTTTTGTCTGTCCTTATGCCGAAGTGCCATTGTCTTAAATAGTCTATTTCATTAGTTCTCCTGGGACCATGTAGGGTCCCTGAGACCGTTTAAGGGGGTCTCTGAGGTCAAAACTATTTTCATGGTAATAATAAGATGTTATTTGCCTTATTCACTCTCATTCTCTCATGAGTCTACAATAGGTTTTCCAGAGGATGCATGACATGTGATATTGAAATAGTTTGAATAAAGGAGCAGATTTGAGAATCCAGCTGTCTCCTATTAAGCCAGATATTAAAGAGATTTACAAAAATGTAAAGCAGTGCCACTCTTTCCACTAAATATTTTTGTTTTGGAAAACGGTTATTTTTCATAAAGTTATTTTTGTTAGCATGTAATGGGTTTCTTATCATTTTTAAATGAATAAATAAATATTTCAGAATTTTCTGCTTCAGTTTCAAATGTGAAAAAAAAATAAGCTCACATAAACTAAAGCTCTTTAGAGTCTCAATAACTTGTAGGAGTATAAGACCAAAAAGTTTGAGTATTACTACTCTAGTTTTATAAATCTTGATATGCAGTAGATAATTCTTGTTTATTTTGAGCCCCTTGCATTTGCATATGCATTTTAGAATCAGCTTGTGAGGTTCCACAATGGGAAGTTTAGTGGTAATTGAAATCTTTATACTGATGAGTCTTCCAATTCATGAGTATTTTCTCTCCATGTGTTTTGGTCTTCTTTAATTTTTTTCTCAATAATGTTTTATAGATTTCTAAATAGAGGTTTTGCATATCTTCCTAACAGAATTTTTGAAGAGAAAAAGGTAATTTAACAATAGGCATAAAATAAAAATCCTCAGCATTATGTCATAGCTGGGCAATGTCTTATTTTTTAGTGCTACATAAAATAATTGTAAATCTTACATCGAAGGTATCTTTTTTTAAGTTTTTATTGGAGTATAGTTGATTTACAGTGTTAGTTTCACATCGAAGGTATCTTGAAGTTTATAAAATATAATCTGTAAACTCAGTGTAATAACAGTATCTCAAACAGGGTTTTCAAAACTGGATTCTAAAGTTCATATGAAAGGACATATGTGGAATTTTTAATAAGAATTATGAAAACCAGTGTTCATGAAGGAGGTATTAATGCTATTAAAGTCTGTGTTAAAGCTAAAGTAATTAAGGGTACCAGAATAGACAGGTTATCACTGGATAGAGTTGAGAGTACTGAAGTGGCCTCATTTATAGAAATGTTATATGTGATAAGGATGAAAACAATTCTTCAGTAAATAGTATGGGGTCAACTGAGTAGCCATTTGGGGAAAAAAAGCTAGCTTGCTCTCTCACTTTAAAAAAGAAAACCTTTTATTGAGGTACAATTCACAGGAAAGTATGCATACTTGAAGGGACCAACCCAACAAATTTTTATGTATGTATACACAAAGTACTCACCGCCCCAATCAAGATATAGACTATCTCCAACATCTCAAAATTCTCCATTATGCTCTTCCCAGTCAATACCACCTCCACCAGTGATAACCACTATTCAGACCTCTAGCCATAGATTAGTTTTGCCTGGTTTTGCTCTTCAAATAAAGCGAATCATATAGTAAGTCTTCTTTTGTGTCTAGCTTCTTTTGCTTAACATTATGTCTGTGAGGTTTATTTATGTTGCATGCAGCAGTTCTTTTTTTTACTGTTGTGTCATATTATGTTGTGTTAATATGCCACACTTTATTCTACTGTTGATAGAAATTTTGGTTCATGCTTTGGGGGGTAAATGAATAAAACTGCTGAGAACATTCTTGTACATGTTTGTGGGGGGAGCACAAGTGCTCATTTTCTGTTGGAATTGAGTGGAAATGCTGGGTCATATGCTGGGTCATAGGATATGTGTATGTTTAATTTTAGTATATTTTGCCAAACAGTTTTCCAGAGTGACTGTACCGGCTTATACCCATCAGTAACGTATGACAGTTCCAGTTGCCCTAAATGTTGCAGAACCCCAGAAACCATAAAGAAAAAAAAGTTGATGAATTCACATAAAGACAGACAAAACCTATGCGTGGCAGTAAGTAGCATAAAACAAAGTTAGAACTCCAAAGATAAACTGGGAAATAAATTTGCCATGCATCATATTTAAGGAGCTAATTTTCTTTAAAAAGAAAAAACAAAAAACCTGGAGTCCTTTTAAATCAGTTCAGAAAAGACCAACAACTCAATAGACAAGTGGGACAGGACATTCAAAGACAGTTAAAGTAAAAACAAATAATTTTAAACAGGAAATGACCCCCAGTTTCAATCATAATAAGAGAAAAGCAAATTGAAAGTATATTGAAAGCATTTTTAATATATATGATTGACAAAAAGAAAAAAGTTTGATTAATGTAGCTAAGATGTAGAGAAATAGCTACTTCCACTTAGTAATGGTAGGATTCTAAACTATGGAGAACAGACGATATCCATTAAAATTAAGAATGCATGTATCTCAAGAGTAATATGGATAAGTTGTGATGTATTACACAATGGAATATTACAGAGAGAAAGAATGAATGAATTACGGGACTTCCCTGGCTGTCCAGTGGTTAAGATTCCGTGCTTCCAGTGCAGGGGATGCGGGTTTGATCCCTGGTTGGGGCACTAAAATCCTACATGTCGCGTGATGCAGCAAAAAAAAAAAGAATGAATGACAGTTCATACACCATATAGATGATTCTCACAAACGTAATATTGAGTGGAAGAGCCAAACACCCAAGTTCAAAACCAGACAAAATTAATCTATGGTGTTAGAAGTCAGGGTAGTGTTACCCTTGATGGAGCTCACTGAAAGGGAACACAAGAAGGGCTTTGAGGGGCTTGTAATGTCCTGTATCTTGATGTGGGTGCTGGCTACACGGTTGTGTTTACATTGGGAAAATTCATCAAGTTATAAACTTAGGATTTGTGTACTTTTCTGAATGTATGCTATACTTCAATAACAATTTTAAATAAAAAGTGTATATACATAGTCATAAAGTGTATACCTTTGTTTTAGCAATTCCCTTCTATGCTTGTAAGCACACACATACATAAACATACACATTTGTATATATGGAGGTTAAATAATATGAGCATATTAACTGCTGTGATTGTAATAGTAAAAGTTTGGACAAAACCTATTTATCCATCGGTGGGAAACTGGTAAAATAACTAATGGTATAGTCATACAATGAATTAGTAGTAGCTCTTAAAAGGAGTAAGGCAGTTCTATATGAACTCCTTTAGAAATATCTCTAAGATATATTAAATGAAAAGACCAATGTGCATGAACACTATTTGTAGTATGCTACCGTTTCCGTTTGGGTATTTTCTTTTAAGGCAGGTACATACAAACATATATAAATAGAATATCTCTAGAAGGATAGAAAAACATACTAATGCTGGCTTTCTCTGAGAAGTGGGTGGCTGGGGGCAAAGTGGGAGACACTTGCTCTGCATACTGTTTTGTGACTTTTAAATTAAAAAAATTTTTAATTGTGGCAAAATCCACATAACATAAAATTTACCATCTTAACCATTTTAAGTGTGCAGTTCAGTACTTACTGTTAAGTATATTCACGTCTTTGTGCAAGCAGTCTCCAGAACCTTTTCATACCCATTAAATAACTCTTCATTTCCTCCTCACCTTGACCCCTAGTAATCACCATTCTACTTTTGTTGTTTCTATTACTTTGACTACTCTAGATACCTCATAAAAGTAGTCACACAGTACTTGTCATTTTGTGACTGGCTTATTTCACTTAGCATAATGTCCTCAAGGTTCATTTAACCTATTTTGTGACCTTTGACTTCTATACCTTGTTCATTTATTACTTATTTTTAAAAGATCATTAAAATAAAAAGTTATGACCTTATTATTCAGAGCTGGCTAATTATATGGTAAAAAGTTGATAATGTGTATCATTCACCTTAACCAAAATTTAATGCCAGTTTTGTCAGTAAAACAACCTTATGCCAACGTGCCATTTGAAGCTTTATTTCATCTGTAGGTGCCAACCCAAATGCAGGCTTATCGAGTCCCCAGTCTCTTGACCCTCAGTCTGCTCAGTAGTTTTTACCCTGGGCTTATTGTCCAACTTTGATCTTCTCAAAATCGAGCTCTTTACCCCAGGCACAGCCTGGTTCTCTGCCAAGGGCATTGCTTCCTCTTTGCAGATTTCTCCTCTATCTCTGACCTGTTTAAGAGGGTTTCTGGTTCTGCTAGCTGTTCAGTACTGCTTGAGATCATTACTTTAGAGCCTTCTGCAGTAATCTTGTTTCCTGTGAATTGCAACTCATTGTTTCATTGGAATTGTTGACTGTGGGGATTGATGTGGAGACAAAGGAACAAGTTGAAATGGCTTTGAAGTTTATGGGAGGACTTTGTACCATTAAATAGAACAGAGGGGGACAGGCAGGCTCTAGGTGGAAGATATGTGACTGGTTTTTGAAAATTTTGGTTTGAGATGCTGGCCTGTGAAATAACAGGAGCTGTGAGCTAGACATGGGGATTTAGAAAATAAACTTGTCATTATAAATGTATTGTTTATGTGTGTATAGAAAGTAAAGAAAATATATAGAATAAAAAGTATTCATAAAACAGATAATCATTCTTAACATTTAATTGAATTAACTCCTGGGTATTTTTATGGTTACATACATATAAATGTACATAAATAAACTCACATTTTAAGATGTAGTTGAGATTTTACATTTTGTATTCTGCATTTTTTTTTCTTTGTGTTCTATTCATGAATGAAGAAGTCCAAGGCCAGTTACATATGGTGCTTCTGTTGTGTTAAGAGTCAGCAGCAAAAGAGGTCATAAAGGAAACTGTGGGGCTTGTTGAAATTACACATGGTGAGATTGTGCACAGATGGAGAACAAAATGTGGCAAGGACATAACTTTGGAAACTTGCCTGTATTTGAGGATTCAAGAATAAATCATAATCAGAGAAGGAGAATTAAAAGAGTTTAGTGTCAAACTGGGAGTGGAGCAGATTCTAAGAAAAAAAAGGAGTAGTTAGCATTGTTAGATTTTTTTTTAAAAAGAGGTAGAGCTGAATGAACTAAGAAAAAGGCTTTAGATAGGAAATTGTAAACTAGTTAGTTGATTTACAAAACTTATTCTGTCTAGCAATGAGGGAATAACAAGGACTGAATTTACCTTGCTACCTTAAGCAGCTAGAAAACTAGGCAATGTAAGAAATAACAGTTAAGAGACATTGGATAACAGGCAGCACAGGAACTGTGATCACTGAAAGAAGAGAAGCAAACCTTCTGAGCTCTATGGTTGCCTCAGTTTATTATCTGGAGGTGGTTTTCAGGCTGCAGAGCAGGAATGGGGAACCCAAACAGAGCCAAACAGAGTGGTCTCACTGAGTTGAGAAGACAGAGACAGGAGTTTGAAGGCAGCTATGATTTGTGGGGAAGACAAGAGAGGAGGGAGTTGCACAGAGAACTCCAGAGATATGCAGAGGTGTCCCCTTGATCTTCTCAAAATCTAGTATTTTACCCCAGGCACAGCCTGGTTCTCTGCCAAGGGCATGAGTCAGTACTCACATGCATGAGAGGAAACCCCCTGAGGCCAGAGAAAGAACTTCACTGGAAAATGGTAGGTGGGAGCTCACGTGGGTTGGGAAGAGTCTAAGTTCTCACTTGCCAGAGCATGCACAGGGCATCAGAAAGGTATTGCCTCGGTAATAGGGCTAAATTAGCCCTAAATTAAAGGCTGCTCTGGACTTACTCTCACAAAGCACAAAAGCAAGCCTTGGAGGATCCAACTGATTCCAAGAAACTTAACTGTACACCAGAACAAAGTCAGGCACTCTTTAAAGGAATACAGCAAAATCCAGCACCCAAAGCATAAAATTCACAAGCCAATCAAAAATTACCAGGCATTCAAAGAACCAGGAAAATATGACCTATAATCAGACAAATCAATCATCAGAAATAGACCCAGAGTGGATGGAATTAACAAACAAGGATGTTAAAGCAGCTGTTATAAATATGTTCTGACACACCACTGTAAAGCAATTATACTCCAATAAAGATGTTAAAATATATATATGTTCTGTATGTTCAGGCAGGTAGAGAAAATGATTAACAATGGGGAGAGAAATGGAAGATATAAAAAAGACCTAAATATAGCTTTTAGAGATGGAAATGGAATGAAAAAATAACACTGATGGAACTGACAACAACGAGGCACAGCAGATGAGTGAACTTATGTAACAATAGAAAGTGTCTGAAATGAGAAAAAGAGAAAAATGTTGGGAAAATTAATAGATCACCAATAACTATAACAGACAGAAGTCAGGAACAAAAAACAGTCTAATGTACATATATTTGAGCCCTTTTTGGAGAGGAAAAGGGGAGGATAAAAAATACTTTTAAAAATAATGGCTGGAAATTTCCAAATTTAATGAAAACTACAAACCCACAGACCCAAGAAGCTCAGTACATTTCCAAGGAAAAGAAATATAAAGGAAACCACACCAAGGAACATCATAGTCAAATTGCTGACGACCAGTGATAATGAGAAAAATCCCGAAAGCAGGTAGGAAAAAAACCCCCACACATTATGTACAGAGTAACAAACTTAAGAATGTCGGCAGATTTTTCATCAGAAATTTAGCAGATCAGAAGATGGTGAAGAGGGACTTTGCTGGTGGCACAGTGGTTAAGAATCCGCCTGCCAATGCAGGGGACACGGGTTCGATCCCTGGTCCGGGAAGATCCCTCATGCTGTGGAGCAGCTAAGCCAGTGCTCCACAACTACTGAGCCTGAGCTCTAGAGCCCGAGAGCCACAACTACTGAGCTGGCGTGCCACAACTACTGAAGTGTGCATACCTAGAGCCTATGCTCCACAACAGGAGAAGCCACTGCAATGAGAAGCCTGCACACCGCAACCAAGAGTAGCCCCCGCTGGCCACAACTAGAGAATGCTCATGCACAGCAATGAAGACCCAACACAGCCAAAAATAAATTAAAAAAAAAATAAAAAAAGAAGATGGTGAAGAGACATCTTTAAAGTGCTTAAAAAAAAAAAACAACCCACAAAACTGACAGCCTAGTATTTCTTACCTAGGAAAATGCCTTTCAGAAATGGGAGCAAAATACTTTTTGAATAAGCTAATAATGCCAAAATCATTTGTTGCCAGCAGACCCACACAAGAAATGTTAAAGGAAGTTTTCCAGGCAGAAGGAAGATTATTTAAGATGGACATCTGGATCTTTGCAAAGGATTAAAAAGTACCAGAAGTCGTAAATGTTGGGGCAAATATACAGAAATTTATTCTTATTTTTTAATCCTTTTAAAAGACGATTGAACTGAGAGTGACTTCCAACAGGTGGAAATGTTTTGGAATTAGAGAGTAGCTAAAAAAAGACGCTCTGTTTTTAAAGCAAAAATAATGACATAGGTTTTACAACATGTAGAAGTAAAACATTTGACAACAGCACAAAAGTTGGGAGGGAGGTAAATGGAAGCATACAGTTGTAAAGTTCTTACATTGTACATGAAGAGGTATACCATAGGCAAGCAGAATGAGAAGGTAAATACGTATAATGTAAAGCTTAGAGCAACCACTAGAAAAATTAAACAAGTATAGCTAGTTAACTAATTGGGGAGATATAACAGAATCCTAAAAAATACTCAGTTAATCTGGAAAGAAGGCAGGAATTGAGGAGAAAAGGAACAAAGCACAAATGGGACAAATAGAAAACAGCAAGATGGTAGACTTAAACCCAGCTGTATTGGTCTGTCATTACATTGAGTATAAATGGTCTTGAAAATTTTATTCTGGTTTTTTAAAAATTTGCAAAGTAAAGAAGATAAATATTATCTCCAGTGTCACCACGATTAACATTTTTAGTGCACTTCCTTCTGGTTGATATTTGTCTATACATATGTATGTGTATACATATGTATATGTATATATGTATATCATACAAATGTTTATGTATACACATAAATATGTGCCTTTTTTTAAGAAACTAAGTTGAGACTATGCTCTTTGTTTTCATTTAATTTTGAATTGTAAGCATTTTGACATGTAATAAAATATTTGAAAACAGCTTTTGATATCTGCATAGTATTCCACTGAATGGCCAGAATGTAATTTGTTTCATCCTAGAATGTTTGCCATGTAGTTTTTTTTTTTTTTTTTTTGGCTGTGGTGCACGGCATGTGGGATCTTAGTTCCCCAACCAGAGATCGAACCTGCACCCCCTGCATTGGAAGTGCAAATCTTAACTGCTGGACTGCCAGGGAAGTCCTAGGTTGTTTCTTTTTGTTTGTTTTGTTTTGTTTTGTGCAGTACGTGGGCCTCTCACTGTTGTGGCCTCTCCCGTTGCGGAGCGCAGGCTCAGCGGCCATGGCTCACGGGCCCAGCCGCTCCGTGGCATGTGAGATCTTCCCGGACCGGGGCACGAACCCATGTCCCCTGCATCGGCAGGCGGACTCTCAACCACTGCACCACCAGGGAAGCCCCCACATTGTTTTTTAATTTGCCATTTTCAATACTGCTGTGATGAGCACTCTCGTACACTTTTATGTAAATCTTTACCTCCTTGGTTATTTTCTAGGCTATATTCCTGGAAGTGGAATTGTCAAATTTATCTCTAGAAAATTTTACCAATTTATATTTCCTCTGTAGCATATAGGAGTGCCAATTTAACCTCATCCTTGTCCACAGGTAATATTAGTTAAACATTGCCAATCAGATTTTTTTTTAATTGTAGGTAACTTGACTTGCACTCTGAATGCTTATCGGATACTTTATCTTTGAAGTTTGAAATTCTACCAGAATGTCTTTATATTAAATTTAGCTACAAGACAAAATGTGGACATTTTTCCTTCTCCTTCCTTCCCTCCTTCCTTCTTTTCTTCCTTTCTCTCTTCTTCAGCAGTAGAGTTTTCATTTCTTTGGTTATTGCTTCAGCCTCATTTGTTCTAGAATGTGAACTTTTCCATGTCTATCTTGTTCACTGTTGTCTCCTCAGTGCCTGGCTATAGTATACTAAATGCTCAATAAATTTGTAGAAGAATAAATACTGTTTTTCTTTCTACAACTATTATTGGTAAGGTTGATCTGTATAATTCTGACTTTTTTTCTTTCATTTTATTGATCTATTTTGTCTTTTTGATTAGAGTTGTGGGATAATTTATTCATTTATTTTATTATGTCACTGATTTTCATTTGGTAATATTTCGTCTGCCATTCACCGCTTCTATTATTTCAAATTTGGCAAATCATGTTTTTTGTCTTGGAAAATCTTTACATCTCTGTGAAATCTTTCCTCATCTTAGATTATTCCCACTTTATGATGATTTACATAGTTAGAATTCTCTCAAATTCTTTTAATTAATTTATTTTTAAATTTATTTTTGGCTGCATTGGGTCTTTGTTGCTGCGCATGGGCTTTTTCTAGTTGCGTTGAGTGGGGGCTACTCTTCATTGTGGTGTGCGGGCTTCTCATTGCGGTGACTTCTCTTGTTGTGGAGCACGGGCTGTAGGCACGCAAGCTCAGTAGTTGTGGCTCGCGGGCTCTAGAGCGCAGGCTCAGTAGTAGTGGCGTGTGGGCCTAGGTGCTCCGTGGCATGTGGGATCTTCCCCGACCAGGGCTTGAACCCGTGTCCCCTGCATTGGCAGGTGGATTCTTAACCACTACACCACCAGGGAAGCCCCTCAAATTCTTTAAAAACATTAAGTACTCTGCATTTTATTATTTTCTCCTCAATTTATACCAGCTTTTTGAGACTCAGTTTTTTTATATCTTTTTGTCAGCTCTAGGGAATTTAAACTTCAATGGGAAATAAAAGAAAATGGAATGTCCATTTGTTGATTAGTTTTGTCATTTTTTCCTTTACTTCAACCGCCTCAGCACAATTTAAATGTGGTATCACAATATTTTTAATAGTAGAAATTTAGGCTCAAGAGTTCTTATTTGGGGCTTCCCTGGTGGCACAGTGGTTAAGAATCCACCCGCCAATGCAGGGGACATGGGTTCGAGCCCTGGTCCAGGAAGATCCCATATGCCGCGGAGCAGCTAAGCCTGTGTGCCACAACTACTGAAGCCCGTGCATCTAGAGCCTATGCTCTGCAACAGGAGGAGCTACCACAATGAGAAGCCCATGCACCACAAAGAAGAGTAGCCCCTGTTTGCCACAACTAGAGAAAGCCTGTGCACAGCAACAAAGACCCAACGCAGCCCAAAAAATAAATAAATAAATAAAATTAAAAAAAACTATTGGGGGGAAAAAAAAAAGAGTTCTTATTTGCAAATACTCCCATGTAGGAGTGTTCTAGAAAACACCTACTTTTTGAACTATATTTTGAGACCTCCAAAGGTAGAGAACTGGATCAAAGAAACAAGTAATCAAAGAAAGTTTGAATACAAGCTACCTATTTTTGAGAAGACCACATATTCAGAACTTGAAAGAGTTGGAGTTATTCCTTTTCTTAATTACATACACTTTGGAATTTGACCCTGGGGACCCCGAGGTGAATAAGAGTTCTGTTCTCAAGGAGTCCATCACCTTTGTCTGGCATTAGACAGAAGGGTGGTGGTGGTGGTGGTGGTGCTGTACCAGATGGTGAGGCAGATCCATAATTCTTGGTTTCCATTTTCTACTGAGAGAGGCCAGGAGAGGTTTATGCAGAGTGAGGGAGCTTTGAGATTGCATTTTGGAGTAATAGACTTGAACCTGGGATGAGTAAAAAAATTACAAATTAATGCTTAAGAGTTTTTTTTTTTTTCTAGTAGTGTGAGTCCTCATGTAGAGTTAGAAAATGACAGTAATTATTGATTCGATAAGGTGATTTGAAGGAAAATGGGACTGAGCAACAAAGTGCTTGACAATCAAGCTCAGTTTTGTGCATATAACTGCTAGAATCCTCATTACTTTTCATATTTAATGTGAAATTAATTACCAAAACGTCAAGTTAAAATGGAAGTTTAAAATGTTTTTCCTCATACCTGAAAACTATTCATGGTAGCAGTATTTCTGATGGCCTCTGGCATCCTCTTTCCCAACACGGATTACTGTCTTGAAAGAATGGCTTAGATTTGCTTTCACATTACAGAATGACTCACAGAAGACCTCCTAGTGTTCAGTTTTGGTGACTGGCAGATATGCCACTGTGAATACTACTGGTTTTGTTTTTTGTTTTGTATTTTAATCGTGGTGGAAAGGTCTAATATTCTCATCAATACTAGCTGGCTAATGATCTGCAGATCTCCGAAGCAGGTGTTTAATTGGTTTTCAAGTTGAAATATACTTAAACTTAAGGGAGTCTGACATTAAAATCAGAACACTTTGATATTTCCAAAGACAATTTTCTTCAGTTTGTTAAACTCTAAACTAGATAAGTTTTGTTCTGAAGGGAATATTCCTTGTTTTTTGATTTTTCCTATCAGAGACAACAGTTTCAATGGATAGGACACTGGATTAAATATGAAAATGTGCTCTAGTCTGAGCTTTCATTATTTACTGTGAAAACAAGCAAGCAATATGTGAGGCCTGTTAACTCCTCCGCTGCCTGGGGGCCATGAGTACTCTGCATATAAATACCAACAACTGGTTAAGATGTTTTCCTAGACCTGTCAAATTTCTAGATACTTAAAAATTTAGGTTTACTTCACAAAATCTCAATAAAGATGTGTTCAGGATTTACATGAATTTACTCTGTTGACACAAACTCAGGATACAAGTTTGGATTCACTGTTTGAGGCTAGCCCAGTGTTTCTCAATCTGTGATGAAGGAAGAGTGAAATTTCCAGTCCATTATGGACGTGTATATTTACAAAATGAATTATTAGCAAATAGGTGAAAACAACAGACATACTAAATATGAGCTCAAGTAGTTTAGTCATCTCACAAAATTACATTTTACTGATTAATATAATCAGTAAAATAACAGTAGAACACAAAGAGTTACAAAAACTGTAAAAAGGAACCAAAACACTGTGTATGCATAGTCAATTACTAGGGTGAATTTCTCTGCTATATTCTTTTTTTTTTTTTTTTTTTTTTTGCGGTATGCGGGCCTCTCACTGTTGTGGCCTCTCCCCTTGCGGAGCACAGGCTCCGGACGCGCAGGCTCAGCGGCCATGGCTCACGGGCCCAGCCGCTCCGCGGCATGTGGGATCTTCCCGGACCAGGGCACGAACCCGTGTCTCCTGCATCGGCAGGCGGATTCTCAACCACTGCGCCACCAGGGAAGCCCTCTCTGCTATATTCTTAATGTAATTTTGTGATTGTAACTAAATAAAGTTATGCAATAGCAAGTAGGTGTTCTAAACACCTAACATACACTTGAACAAACATTATTTTATCACTATTTAAAGTTTTGATGTGACAGGCTCACTTCTTGCTTGTTAACTTATCTAGGTTGGATGGAAGACAGCACTACTTTCAGGTAATAACGTAGCTAAACTGTTGCTGTGCTTTGATTTAGTAATACTCAAGTAGAGAAACTATCTTTACTGAGTTATGCTGATGGGATTGGAAGAAGAGATACTAAGGCAATTTCCTCAAGCTCAGTATATTCATTTAGAATTTTATTCAAAAAAAGTGGTGCTGTAGTCTCAAATGTATCCTTTACCATTGAACAGTAGCCAATTCCAACAGTTTATATAGTGAATAGTTATATTATCTTTAAATGAAAGAAATGGGTTTAGTTCTATTACATTTACTATCTGTGAATCTCATTTGGTTGGAAAATTGAATTTGAAAATGGTCTATGACATTTATGAGGTGTATGGTGGTAATCTGTAGAAACTGTTCTTTCAAGTTTCCAATTTTTGTTTTTCCCTTTAATCTTACCTGTCACTGAAAAGCACCTGTCATTTCTTCCTTGTGAGAAAGTCTTAAGATTGTTAAAAGTACTGAAGATATTAGACAAATTGGTTATCCAATTTACATCTTTTAAAGTTGGAAGCAACCTGTTTTTTGTCTTGTAGAAACACTAAGTATGTTCTGTAATTCCAGTTTACCCCCTTAAAACCATTGTTTTAACATTGACATTGTTTTAACGTTAAATTCATTA
The DNA here is from genome assembly GCF_026419965.1 of Kogia breviceps. Classification (NCBI taxonomy): domain Eukaryota; kingdom Metazoa; phylum Chordata; class Mammalia; order Artiodactyla; family Physeteridae; genus Kogia; species Kogia breviceps. The sequence goes on from NC_081323.1 coordinate 76,299,983, forward strand.
GCAGTCATTTATAAGATACTTCTTTATTATTATATACTAATGAGAATGATCTCTAACTTAATGCTTTAGCATTAATATTTTGATGGTTTTTATTGTGACACTAAACATGCTGTTTAGTTCAGCTGACTTTTTTTGTACCAAGACTTTGTCAACAAAAGAAGCACTGTGTTGATTTACTTTCTGGTGCTCCTTCTTAATCTGGGGAATTTCTCCAGAATGTTTTCTTGTCTTTGCAGCTGTGACATCGGAACATTCTTCTCTACAAAACTCCAGACAACCTTTGTTGATGATGTAATTCTTTAGAGTTTTCCAGAGCGGATTGTGTTTGTTGGCTATAAAACTGAGAACAACAGTTCTTCCTCCATATTACCATCATGTTCAAATAGCAATATCTGTGCGCTTGTCAAGGGGCAATGAAAAATACTTTGCAAATTGGTCTTCCGTGTCATTAGTTTCTAAATGTGGTGAGCTGTGCTGTCATTGGAAAGTGCAGATTGACCCAGTATTTCCAAGCAAATATCTTTCATGTACTTGTTCACTTATCTCTTAACAATTGTATTTAGCATTTTAGTCTTGCAATCCAAAGTGCAAGGATAGGAAGTCTGTAAAACCAACATTTATCGATGAAATACTGAATATCTGCTTCCGTTAGCCTTTTTAATTCAGTGCTTTTTCTTTCAAAAATTCTTTTGTCTGTGAGCTTATTTTTGTATACATTTTGTAAGTGAATGCTCCTTAAATTTTGATGTTTTTGTTGCTCCATTAACTAGTATATCTCTGCAGTTAACACACTGATGTTAGCACTTCATCAATTATGGCTACAAAACTGAACTCAGTGTATAAGGGATCAAACTCCTGAATGAAAGAAGGCCTCTTTGGTCTTCATCTGTTTGGAATCACTTCCTTCACCCTTATTTGGTTTACTACTGCTGGTGCATTCAGAAAAGGTGTGTCTTTTCCACTAAACAACGCTGAAAAATCCACGGAAGCTTGTTTGTCCCCATGTAAATTTGGTTAAAAATAATATAAATTTCACTTCTCTCATTTAACTAATGATATAAAATTATAAATTAAAAAGCAGGCATGATTAAGATTAAAATGTTTGTAAAATTAACTAGTTATTAAAAATGAGTAAACCTGTGGGTTTTTTTTGTTTTTTTAGATGTGTTTTTTTTTTTTTTAAATTATTATTTATTTATTTTTGGCTGTGTTGGGTGTTTGTTGCTGCGTGTGGATTTTCTCTAGTTGTGGCGAGTGGGGGCAACTCTTCGTTGCGGTGCGGGGGCTTCTCATTGTGGTGGCTTCTCTTGTTGCGGAGCACGGGATCTAGGCATGCGGGCTTCAGTAGTTGTGGCACGCGGGCTCTAGAGCGCAGGCTCAGTAGTTGTGGCTCACGGGCTTAGTTGCTCCGCGGCATGTGGGATCTTCCCGGCCTAGGGCTAGAACCTGTGTCCCCTGCATTGGCAGGTGGATTCTTAACCACTGCGCCACCGGGGAAGCCCCAAACCTGTGTTTTTTCTGAGATTTTTATACACCTTTAGGTAGTTGACAGAGTAACCTTAAAATATTACATGTAACTTTGTTCTACTATGCCTCACTGGCACATCATGCCAGATGCAGTTCACTATTGAATCGATAAGTTTGATAACACTTGGATCTATCTGTATGCTCTTCAACAAGACAAATCCACTAATCATGTGCTTTGATGTCATGGCAATGTCAAATGTCTGTAAAAGCTTCCAAGTGCTTAGTTTCAGTTTCTGAACTGATCTCATCACGGATCTATAACAAATAGTTCATAGACCATCACTGGTGTGTGATCCATGCTTTCAATGGCAGTGGACTACCAATAGAGTAGTGCTTTATGTTCACTGGTACTTAAATCTATAGGAAGTAATCAGTTTCACTGCATCTTTTAAAAGGAGTTATTTGATACCTATTACATGACACAGCAGAGCAAATTACACACTATTGAGATATAATTCCATAATAAGATAATATTAAGGTAAAAGAATATCTTATTAGAAACAATAAGAAATACCATACTTATATTTAGTCATTATTATACTTTAATTTTCAAATATTTGACAGTGCTTTTGTGAACAAATGTTCAGGCATCTACTGTTTTAACTGGAATTTCAGAACATTTAAAGTAGATGTGAGCTGTTCTTAAATGTTTGTGAGATGTGAATTTGCAAATGTAACTTATTAGTGATGGTGCAGCTGTACAGTATTGTTTCTTCCCCAAGAAGCCATCAAGAAAAGCACCACTGTGTGGTGTTACTTGTGGCTCTTTCCAAGATCACAGTGCTTACAGCTGACACTTTTCAGTGCATACTTACCCCCATGCTTCTGAACGAGCACCACTGGGTATCTTCTGCTTTATGTAATGGATGAGAATGTGTGATGAAATGTGTAAGAGTAACCCAACATTTTGTTATGAAATTTTTCAAGCATACAGAAAAGTTTAAAGAATTTTATAGACTTCCTGTATACCCACCACGTAGATTCTACCTTTAACATTTTACTATACTTGCATTATTACATGCCTATACAAGTATCTATACCTCTATCCAACTATCACTAAAAACTTTCTCCTAAAAATGTCAGCATACATATCATTAACTAGAGTTTATTGTTTGTTTACAGTCTGTTTTCTTTTGAGCTAAAATACACATACATTGCAATACACAGATCACAAGTGTATGTTCTCTGAGTTTTACCAAATCATGAACCTATGTAAGCCAAAGCTCTGTCAAGATATAGGGCGATTGTATTCATTTAGGGGCAGTTTTTCCTCCAAGGGACATTTGACAATGTCTGGAGCTATTTTTGGTTGTCCAAGCTGGGCAGGGTAAGGATGGGGTAGTGCTGACATCTAGTGGTTAGAGTCTAGTTACAGTTCTTTGTCTATAGTGCCACTTTTGAGAAATCTTGATGTAGAGCATTACCATAACCCTGGAAAGTTTCGTCATTTCTCTGGCCAGTCAGTCCCCCCCTTACCCCCGAACGTTCCAGAGATAACCATTGGTGTGGGGTTTTTTTCTACTATAGTTTTGCTTGTTCTAGAATATCATATAAATGGGATCATACATTATATACTTCATGGCAGTCTTGTCTAAAAAAACCAAAACAAAACATTGCCTATAACTCATCAGGGGAGGCAGTTTTCTCCCTATTAACTATAAAAGAAATGTCTTGCAGGGTTTCACATAAAGGACACAGAGACATGTAGACAATGTTTTCAGCAGCATTCCTATAGGAAACAAAGTACACGTATTCCCTTGGTATCCACAGGGGATTGCCTCCAGGATCTGCTGTGGATACTAAAATCCACAGATGCTCAAGGCCCACAGTCGGCTCTCTCTGTATTCATGGTTCCACATCCTCGGATTCAACCAGTCTCAGATCATGTAGTACTATATGTATTTATTGAAAAAAATCCGCATATAAGTGGACCTATGTAGTTCAGACCTGTGTTATTCAAGAGTCAGTTGTAAAGGAGTTCATTCATATGACTGTTTCCTTTAGGAATTACCAAGACATAATGCCAACATGAAACTCAGTGCAAGCAAGTTTATATAGAGACAATATTGTCCAAAAGCATAGATTTCTGATGGTCCAAGTTGATTTCAAATTAAAATCCATAGATGAATGTTTGGAGTGATCTTCAAACACTCCCCACAAAGGGTACTTTTTGCAGCCAGGATTTGATAAGATATGTACAGCATCCATTTCAAGGTATATACAGAGTGCAGATAACATGGTGCCAGTTAAGGGGAAATCTGCCAACTTTGTAGAACAAATAAGAAACTTGCCTTGCCTGAATGTTGGCTATGCAGTTTTTTCCTTGAAGATGGTATCTGAGAATATCTGAAAGCAAAGAAAGATTCTTTAAAAACCAAAACAAATAGCATAGTTTTTTTCACTCCAGCAGAAGCTCAGGTTCCCAAGCTAACCACCACTTTTTCATCCTTGACAGCTCTGATGACTGATAGTCATGTTTATTAGTCATTGATTGATGAATTGATTCATTTATATCAAAAGTTACTTGGCAATGTCATTTCAGTCTCATGACTTTGAATACCACCTATATGCTGACAACTCCCAAATTTCTTTTTTTTTTTTTTAAACATCTTTATTGGAGTATAACTTTTACAATAGTGTGTTAGTTTTTCCTTTACAACAAAGTGAATCAGTTATACATATACATATGTTCCCATATCTCTTCCCTCTTGCATCACCCTCTCTCCCACCCTCCCTATCCCACCCCTCTAGGTGGTCACAAAGCACAGAGGTGATCTCCCTGTGCTATGCGGCAGCTTCCCACTAGCTATCTAATTTACATTTGGTAGTGTATATATGTCCCTGCCACTCTCTCACTTCGTCACAGCTTACCCTTCCCCCTCCCCATATCCTCAAGTCCATGCTCTAGTAAGTCTATAAACTTATAAATCCAAATGCCTACCTGACATCTCTACTTGGATATATAAAAGGCAATTCAGACTTCATGTTTCTAGAACTGGAGTCTCTCTCTTGTCATTTCCCTAAAGTCTTCTCTTTCACATCTCAAAAGAGCCAGCTTTCTGGCAGCTCAAGTCAAAATCCTCCTATCATCTTAGACCATTTTCATTGTCTCACACTGTACAACCAGGCTGTGAGCAAGTCCTGGTGGCTATATCTTCAAAATTTATCCTGGGAATAACCGTTTTTCGCCGTCATCTCCACTGCCATCATCTGCCACCATAATCTCTTTCTGGGATTATTGCAGTAATCTCATAAGTGGACTCCTTATTTCCAGCTTTCTCCCTCATAGGCTGTTTTAAATACAGCAGTCAGAGTGATGCTTTAAAAATATAAACAGTGGCTAAACCCGCAAATTAGCTTCCTGTTTCATTCAGAATAAAAGTCATAATAATGGCCTAAACACCCTATATGATCTTCTGTGACCCTTGCCCTGGATTTTTTTTTTTATTTTTTAACTTTATCTCCTATTACCTTCTTTCATTTGCTCACTCTGTTCCATCCATGCTTCCTGACTGTTCTTCAGACCTGCCAGGCGGGCATGGTTTGCTTTTTCACCTCAGGGAGGCTTTCCCTGACCCCCCTGACTTCACAATTTAAATGTAAAGTTTAAATTGGAGTTCTTTCAGCCCTAAACTCATCTTGCCTTTGTTTCTGTTTATCCCCATTTGGCATAGTATATATTTTCCTTGTTTGCTTGTCTCTCCTTCCATGAGAATGTAAACTCCATGAGGACACAGAATTTTGTCTATTTTGCTTATTGTATTCTGGACACCTAAAACAGTACCAAGCACGTGGTGGACATTCAGTATTTGTGGAAATGAGTGTTGAGTGCCTAGCCTGTGGCATGCTGTTCACTGGCTAGACCTTGGGTAGTCAGTAGTGAGTGATCCCTCTCCTCATGGAGCATGGAGCATAGACAAGTACAGCAACACAGTAATTCGCACATAAATGGACGTACAGAATCTGAGATAAAAGCTCTCCAGGAAAGGAGCTTGGTTGTATGAGTATTAAACCAAGAAGCTGACAGGAGGGGTGGGGAGGCGCTTCCCTGGTCAAGTGTCAAAAGCTGGGATCTGAAAGATGGAAGTTAAGTAGTTTCTGTACGTGGCTCACCCTTACCCTTTCTCATTCCTGAAACTGTTTTCCTCTTTTTAAAATTAAAGATGGGCCTTTATGGGCATTGATCCCTTTTATTAATCTTTGGTTTGTGCCATTATACTTCCTATTTCATTGACTACTTATCTTACATTTATTAGTTTCCTCCACTTTGGGGAGGTTTAATTTGCTGTTATTTTTCTAACTTTCTGAGATTAATAATTATATCACTAATGCATGCAGTTATGGTTATAAATTCCCTTTAAACAGTGTTAGCTTAAACCCACAACTGTTGGTAGTGATATTCTTAGTAGGTTTTTTGTGTGCGTTTGGTATGCGGGCTTCTCACTGTTGTGGCCTCTCCCGCAGCATGTGGGATCTTCCCGGACCGGGGCACGAACCCATGTCCCCTGCAGCGGCAGGCGGACTCTCAACCACTGCGCCAACAGGGAAGCCCTTAGTAGGTATTTTAACAGACTTTTTACGTGGTGAGTTTAATTACTGATATATTTGGATTTAAAAATAACATCTAACATCTAACAATTTCGATTTCGATTTCTCCCACCAGTTGTGTTTATTTTTCTTTCTTGTCTTCTCTTGGATTAATCAAACATTTTTATTATTCCATTTCCCCACTGTGTTATCTTATTCATATACATTCATTAATATCCTTTTAGTCACTACTCTACAGATTATACCATGCATCCTTGGATTATTGAGGTCTAGTATAAATTAATAGTTTTATCACTTCTCTCTCAGTGCATGGACCTTGGAATATTTATGCTTCATCTACCACAATCCCACCTTTTATGTTGGGATTTTAATTCTACATATCTGTGACCCCACAGATATTAATATTGTTTTGTATAGTCCATATTCATTTAGCTCTTCTCTCATATTTCTCCTTTTGTCTTCATTCTTCCAGTTTGCAGTGCTTCTGTCTGGGGTCATATTTCTTTTGCCTGAAGAACTGTTTTTAGTGTGGGTCTTCTAGTGAACACATTCAGTTTTTACTCATATGAGAAAGCATTTTCCCTTCATTTTCAAATGATATTTAGACTTGATATAGAATTGTAGGTTGGCAGTTCATTGTCTTTTGGCTTCCATTTCTGTTGGTGTTAGCTGTCAGTCTTATTGTTGCTGCTTTAAGAGTAATGTGTCCTTATATGCCCCCCAGCCCCACCCTGGCTGCTTTTTAAGATGTCTAATTTTCTTTTGTTTTCTGGAGTTTTACTATGATATTCCTGTGTGTGTTTTTCTTTAGATGTGCTGCTTGGGATTCAGCACCTCTTGAATCTATGGCTTGGTATTTGTCTTCAGTTTTGGAAAATTCATAACCGTTATCTATTTCTTCAAATATTGTTTCTGTCCTGTTTTCTCCTCTGTTTCTGGTGAAACAAAGTGGAAGGTTTGATCATGGGAATGGATGACTGACTTGGAGTTACTAAGTGGGTAATTGATGTGGTTGGCTGGTTCATCTGTGTGATGTTGAAGTCTCTCAAAAAGATTATGGGAGCTGGGGAGGAGAGAAAGCCTATGAACCAGGAGCCAAAGGGTGTGAGAGTATGACTGTCAATGTGATTACAAGGTTGGTAGGTGGCAACAGTGAGAGTGGTGGCTGGGCTTGTATATTGAAACACAACTGCAAGGAGCAGGGAGTTTTGCAAGAGGGAAAGAGGGGTAAAGACTTGAAAGCAAAAATTAGAAGGAAGGAGCATATTTTCCTTCCTGGCTCTGACAAATGTGTATGAGACAAAAACGTGTCAGCATGTGAATGGACTGTAAAGGAATTCATGTTGTCAGAGAGCTAAAGAAGGCAGAAGAGGGTTTTTTAAAAGAGAAGAGCTGACGGGTCAGTGAACAGGATTTCAGAAGATATAACTAAGAGGTTTGGGAGGTAGGGGAGAAGAATGAGATACTAGATTTTTTTTTTTTTTTTTTTTTTTTTTTGCGGTACGCGGGCCTCTCACTGTTGTGGCCCCTCCTGTTGCTGAGCACAGGCTCCAGACGCGCAGGCTCAGCGGCCATGGCTCACAGGCCCAGCTGCTCCTTGGCACGTGGGATCTTCCCGGACCAGGGCACGAACCCGTGTCCCCTGCATCGGCAGGCGGACTCTCAACCACTGTGCCACCAGGGAAGCCTGAGATACTAGATTTTAATGGGAAGTACATCATGTGATGATGCCTGATTTAGGAAGTCTGACCTTCTGGCAGTGACAGGTAAAAGGGATGACGTGAGGCATAATGAGAAGGGTCCTGATAGTTTCCGAGATAAAGATGGCCTACCAGATTTCCTCTCCTGATTATGAAGGCTTCCCCTTCAGGTATGGGGAAATGAGGTGGTGCCTTCCTAGAGCTTTAATGTATTGGTTCTTATGAGCTTATTGGATAGGGTGACTTAGCGAGGGCAGGCTTCCCAGTGGAGACTCAATGCTCTAATATCTTCATTCATGGCTTACTGAGGCTGGAAATAGCTTCTCAAGGCTTTTCAGGGTTTTGAGATTTGAAACCCAAAGCAAGGCCCTTGACCGTGACCAATGCACCAAGCTAAATAGCAATTTGTGAGACCTCTGATGGCCTCACAATTGGTATTTTTCTTTTCTTTTCTTTGGTTAGTTTTTATCCTCTGTTAGTCTGGACAGTCTATCTTTACATTCTGTAACTGCATAATCTTTATCAATAGTGACATTATTCCGGTCAAATACAAAGATTGGCTGACTTTTTTTTTTTAACAGTGGGTCCTTGTTGGTTATCTGTTTTAAATATAGCAGTGTGAACATGTCAGTCCCAAACTCTCAATCTATCCCAACCCCCCAACCTTTCCCACTGGTAACCATAAGTTCATTCTCTAAGTCTGTGAGTCTGTTTCTGTTTTGTAAATAAGTTTATTTGTATAATTTTTTTTTTTAGATTATGATATTTGTCTTTCTCTGTGGCTGGCTTTTTCTTTAAAGGGCCAGATAGCAATTATTTGAGATTTTGTGGACCACATGATCTGTCCCAATTAACTTGACTCCCTGAGCCATCTTATTCGTGGCTGTAGTTTTTAGAACCGCACTTCTAAATCCACATTTTAGACCAATTTATAATCCTTCAGATTTTTCTTTTTGTCTGCTTATTAAACACAGTTATGTGTGTGGCTCAGAGACATGAAAGCTCAAAATGTCAAAACTCAACTCCATCCTCCATCGTTCTTCCTCCTGTGTTTGTCTCATGAATGTCCTCACCGTCTACCCAATCATCCTGGAAACTTGGGAGTCAGTCATCCTTCCTCCATAATTCAGTACATTATCAAATCCTCTCAATTTTACTTCCTAACGATCTTTTGGATCCATCTTTAGTACTCTTACTTCTAGTTCAGACCTTCATATTTCCCCTAAATTATTACAGTAGTTTACAAATTGGTCTCACTGTTTTGAATTCTGACCCCTTGGATCAGTCTGTGCTATATACCAGTGCCACAATCCCTTGTTAACCCTCTCAGGCAGAATTAAACCTTCTTCACTTAGGAACATAGGTACTTTACAGTGTTTATTAGTTTGCATTATGTTTCTGGATGTCATTTTTCTCTCTGTTCTTTAAGACAAAGCTTCTTGAGGGTATGGGCTGTGCTTCATGCATTTATATGTCCAGCTTCACAGCCTTACTGCTTTAAACACCTACTGCTTTGATAAATTTGATAAAATTTGAATAAGTGAATTTTAGATTTCTGGATAAACATAATGGATTTTATGCATGTGTTTATCTCTACACCCTCAGGAAATTCCAAGGAAATGAGAGTAAAGGAATAAAAGAAATTGTATAAAACCACAAAGACAAAAAGAATGGGAAAGTAGACACAGCTCTAAGAACACTAGCAGCCAGTCATCTTCAGCCGTATCCCTACCCCTAGCAGTAGGAGACTGGTGGATTTTTTTTTTTTTTTTCCCTAGAGAAACATTTACTTTCCAAAAAAAAAGAAGTACAGATACTGACATTCAGGGACCTTTAATGATATGATTAGCTCTCTACCTAATAACCCACCTATAGTAACATCTAATGTTGATAAAACCATACACAATAATAAAAATTCCATTCTGCTTTTAAAATCTAAATTACTTTAAAAATTAATTTAAATTTACATAAAGGAAATTTGCTATTTGGCTTCCAGTTTGTTGAGTTTAGACAGATGCAGTCAGGTAGCCACCAGTACCATCAACATCAGAACAGTTCTTCCCCTTTTTAGTCAGCCCTCTTCCATCCCTAACCCCTGGGAAACATTGATCTATTTTCTGTTCTTATAAGTTTCGCCTTTTCCAAAATATCATTAGAATGGAATTTTACAGTATCTAGCTTTGAGTTTGGCTTTGTTAACTTAGCATAATGTATTTGTAGTTGATCCATGTTGTTGCATGTATCAGTAGTCATTTCCTTTTATGACTGAGTGATAGTCCTTGATATGTACTAGTTTGTTCATCCATTTACCTATTGAAGGACAATTGGGTTGTTTCCAATTTTTGGCCATTATAAAGTTATTATAAACTTTTACAATCAGATTTTTGTGTGAGCATAAGTTTTCATTTCTCTTGGGTAATCAACCAGTGGGAGTGCTGGGTCATATGGTAAGTGTATGTTTAACTTCTTAAGAAACTGCCAAGCTGTGTGGCCCGAGGAGTCTCGGGAGCTGGGGGAGAATCCCGGACATGCGCCAGCACCGGCTTCCTCGGCTTCCTCCGCAGAAGGAGCTCCCGGGAGCGGCTGCCGCCAGCGTAATTTAAAAAAAAAAAAAAAAGAAAAAGAAACTGCCAATTTGTTTTCCAAATGACTGTACCATTTTGCGTGACAACCAACAACGTATGAGAGTTCCATTTGCTTTGAATCCTTATGAGCACTTCGGTGTGTATGTTTTGTTTTATTGTGTTTATTTACCATTCTGGTAGGTGTGTAGTGGTATGTCATTGGAATTTTAATTTGCATTTTTCTTAATGACTGAAGATGTTGAGCATCTTTCCGTGTACTTATATGTCATCTCTATGTATTTGGTGGTGTGCTTATTGAAATCGTTTGTGCTTTTTTTTTTTTTAACCTAAGTTGGGTTTTTTTTATGGTTGAGGTTTTAGAGATCTTTATGTATTCTGGATAAAAGTCCTTTGTTTTATATGTAATGTCCAGGTATTTTCTCTCAGTCTCTGGCTTATCTTTTCATTTTCTTAACAGTGCCTTTCACAAAGCAAATGTTTTTAAGTTTCAAAGTCCAACTTCTAGTCTTCTCTATTGAGAATAGTGATTGAGGTTTCTTTCTCCAATAAGTTGTCTTTGCACTTTGGTTAAAATCACCAATTGTATCTACTTCTGTTGTCTTTGCACTTTTGTTAAAATCACCAATTGTATCTACTTCTGAGCTCTACATTCTGCTCTGTGATCTCTGAGTCTGTCCTTTTTCCAGTAGCACACTATCTTGATTACTATAGCTTTACAATATCTTGAGATTAGTGTTTTCTCCAGCTGTATTCTTTTTAAAAAATGTTTTGGCTTTTCTAGTTCCTTTACCTTTTTTGCCGGGGGGTGGCTGAGCCACGTGGTTTGCAGGATCTTAATTCCCTGACCAGGGATCAAACCCGCATCCTTGGCAGTGAAAGTGCAGAGTCCTAACCACGGGACTGCAAGGGAATTCCCTTCTTTACCTATCTATGTAAATATTTGTCACTGTCTGCCAAAAATCCCACTCGTATTTTGATTAGAATTGCATTGAATCTGCATTGCAGTCTGAGCAGAGTTAGTATCCTAACAATATTGAGTCTTCCAGTCTTTCTCCATCTATGTAGCTCTTCTTTATTTTATCAGCGTTTTCTAATTTTCAGCATACAGATACTACACATATGTTGTTAGATTCGTTCCTATGTATTTTATTTGTGTGTTTATGTACTATTGTAAATGATAATTTTGAATGTTTTATTTTCAATAATTCATTTCTAGTATATAGAAATACAGTTCATTTTTGTATACTGACCTTGTGTTGTATAACCTTATAAACTAACTCACCTGTTAATTCTAGGAGCTTTTTAGTAGATTCATAGTTTGGAAACAAATGAAGACCACCCAAATAAGAACAAGTAGGGCACCAGCCACCGTTACTTACATTTGGCACAGACTCAAAAGGAAATCTAAAAGGAGAGTATAAAAGCTTTAGAATGGAAAAAAGGGAAAGCTTCAGGTTGTCTTAATTGGAAGTTGTTGGCATGGGGAAGCTGGAAGCAGACCTAACTAGAAGTAGGGCATCCTGTGTGATTGGTTAGGGGAGCATATTTGGCCTTCTCTGGTTGGTCCTAAATTGGAAGTGGGGGCAAAACTGAGGGAAGCTGGCAGTTATTGATCAAGGCCTGGCTGTTTGGAATTGATTGCTACAGAAGTTGTGGTTTGGCTTCCTGAACTGGTTGCTGCAGAGGCTGTGGGTCAGAGTTGGTTTTGGATGTGGTCTGGCTATTGTCCATTTGTATATTCAGTCTCTCACTTGGGATAGTCTATATAGACAATCCTGTGGTCTTGCAAATAGAGTTTTATTTCTTCCTTTCTAATTGGTATGCCTTTATTTTCTTCCCTAATTGTACTTGCTAGGACTTCCAGTACAGTGTTGAATAGGAGTGGTGAGGGCAGACATCTTTAATTTTGTTCCTGATATTAGGGAAAAAAAGATTTAGTCTTTCCCTATTGAATGTGATGTTAGCTGTAGGTTTTTTTGTAGATGACTTCTATCAGATCAAAGAAAACCCCTTCTCTTCCTAGTTTGTTAAGCATTTAAAAAATCATGAATGGATGTTGCATTTTGTCAAATGCATTATCTGTATCTACTGAGATCATCATGTGGTTTTTTTTCTTTAGTCTGTTAATATGATGAATCACACTGATAGATTTTTGAATGTTGAACCAGCTTTGCATTCTCACAATTAATCCCCCTTGGTCATGATGTATTATCCTATATGTGTATTGCTGGATTTGATTTATAATATTTTGTTGAGGATTTTTGTGTCTATTTTCATGAGAGAGATATTGTTCTGTAATTTTTTTTTTTGCTTTTGTTTGTTTCTTGTAATGTTTTTGTCTGGTTTTGGTGTAATGCTCGCCTCATAAATTGAGCTGAGAAGTATTGCATCCTCTTCTGTTTTCTGGAAGAGATTATTTTCTGGAAGAGATTGTATAGAATTGGTATTATTTCTTCCATATATATATATAGTAGAATTTGCCAGTGTAACCATCTAGACCTAGAGAGTTTTTGTTTTCTTGAAAGATTCTAAACTATTAATAGTGCTATTGAGATTCTCTTTTTCTTCTTCAGTGAGTTCTGGTATTTGTGAATTTCAAAGTATTTGTCCATTCCATCAAAGTTGTCAAATTTGTGGGCATAGAATTGTTTGTAGTATTCCCTTATTATCCTTTTAATGTCTGTACCTGTCTGTAATGATATCCCCTCTTTCATTTCTGATATTGATACCTTTTGTCTTCTCTGTCTCTTTTTCTTTTTCTCTTTGTCAAGTGTAGCTAGAGATTTATCAATTTTTATAGATCATTTCAAAGAACCAGCTTTTTATTTCATTTACTTTATCATTTTTCTGTTTCAACTTCATTGATTTCTGCTCTAATCTTATTTTCCCTCCTTCCTTCTTTTAATACTATAAATTTCCCTCTAAGTGCCACTTTAGCTGCATACCACCACTTTTGATATGATATATATATATATATATATATAGTGTGTGTGTGTGTGTGTGTGTGTGTGTGTGTGTTACACGGGCCTCTCACTGTTGTGTCCTCTCCCATTGCGGAGCACAGGCTCCGGACGCGCAGGCTCAGCGGCCATGGCTCATGGGCCCAGCCGCTCCGTGGCATGTGGGATCTTCCCGGACCGGGGCATGAACCTGTGTCCCCCGCATCGGCAGGCAGATTCTCAACCACTGCGCCACCAGGGAAGCCCGATATGTTATATTTTTATTCAGTTAAAAATATTTTCTAATTTCCTTGAGACTTTATCTTTGACCTGTGGATTTTTTTTTTTTAAGAAAAAAAAATGTCATGAAGAGATTAGTGGTAGGACGGGAATAAAACACAGACCTACTAGAGCGTGGACTTGAGGATATGGGGAGGTGGAAGGGTAAGCTGTGATGATGTGAGGGTAGCAGGGACATATACATACTACCATATGTAAATTAGATAGCTAGTGGGAAGCTGCCGCATAGCACAGGGAGATCACCTCTGTGCTTTGTGACCACCTAGAGGGGTGGGATAGGGAGGGTGGGAGAGAGGGTGACACAAGAGGGAAGAGATATGGGAACATATGTGTATGTGTAACTGATTCACTTTGTTGTAAAGGAAAAACTAACACACTATTGTAAAACAATTATACTCCAATAAAGTTGTTAAAAAAAAAAGTGTGTTGTTTAATTTCCAAATAATTGGGGGCTTTTTTTTTTTTTTTCTTTTGCGGTACGTGGCTCTCTCACTGTTGTGACCTCTCCCGCTGTGGAGCATAGGCTCTGGATGTGCAGGCTCAGCAGCCATGGCTCATGGGCCCAGCCATTCCGCGGCATGTGGGATCCTCCTGGACCGGGGCACAAACCGCGTCCCCTGCATTGGCAGGCGGACTCTCAACCACTGCGCCACCAGGGAAGCCCTGGGAGTATTTTTAAGATACATTTCTATTACTGGTTTCTAGTTTAATTTTCATTATGGTCCGAGGGTATACTTTGTATGATTTCAATTATTTAAATTTGTTAAGGTTTGTATATAATATGTTTGTGTTTTGTTTATAGTGTGGTTTATCTTGATGTGTATTTGAAAAGAATATATATTCTGCTATTGTTGGGTGGAATGTTCTACAAATGTCAGATCAGGTTGGTCTGGGTATGATGTTCTTTGAGTTTATCAACTCTTTCATGTTCACTGAGTTTTATTTTTTAATTTAAATTTAAATTATTTTAATATTTCTTTTTAGAATTTTTTAAAAATTAATTACTTTTGTCTGTATTGAGTCTTCGTTACTGCGTGTGGGCTTTCTCTAGTTGTGGCGAGCAGGGGCCACTCTTCGTTGCGGTGCGTGACCTTCTCATTGCGGTGGCTTCTCTTGTTGCAGAGCACAGGCTCTAGGCACATGGACTTCAGTATTGTGGCACTCGGGCTCAGTAGTTGTGGCATGTGGGCTCTAGAGCGCAGGCTCAGTAGTTGTGGCACATGGGCTTAGCTGCTCCATGGCATGTGGGATCTTCCTGGAGCAGGGATTGAACCCGTGTCCCCTGCATTGTCAAGTGGCTTCTTAACCACTGTGCCACCAGGGAAGTCCCTGAGTTGTTTTTTTTTTTAATCCATTATGTTTGTATTTTGCTAAATTTGAGGAGTTTTAAGCCACTATTTCTTAAAAAACTTTTGTGCCTCAATCTCTTTTTCTGTCCCCTTCTGGGAATCCAGTGACATGAATGTTAGACTGTTTGGTATTGTCCTACAAGTTCCTAAGTGCCTGTTCATTTTTTTTTTCTTTTTCTCTGTTCTTCAGGTTGGATAATTTCTATTGATCAATCTTTCAGCTCACTGAATCTTGCCCTTTGCCATCTTTATTCTGCTTCTGACTTCATCTAGTGAATTTTTAATTTCAGATCTTTCATTGTTATATAATTTCCATTTGGTTCCTGTTTTTTTTTTTTTTTTTTTTGCGGTACACGGGCCTCTCACTGGGGTGGCCTCTCCCGCTGCAGAGCACAGGCTCCGGACGCGCAGGCCCAGCGGCCACAGCTCACGGGCCCAGCCGCTCCGCGGCATGTGGGATCCTCCCAGACTGGGGCACGAACCCGTGTCCCCTGCATCGGCAGGCGGACTCCCAACCACTGCGCCACCAGGGAAGCCCTGGTTCCTGTTTTATAGTTATTCTTTCTCTTCTGAGAACTTTCATCTTTCCAGTCATTTTTCATTACCTTCACCTTGTGGAACATAGAAGGATTACCTTCACCTTGTGGAACATAGATATAACTGTTTTAAATCTTTTTCTGATAACTCCAATATCTGTGTCATTTTAGGATTGACATTTTTGTTTCCCCTGAGAATTGGTTACTTTTTCTTTTTTCGGTTCGTTGTATGTCATATAATTTTGGAATATATCCTCAACTCATTTGGAATGTATCTTGAATATTTTGCTTTTAGACTCTGGCTTCTGTTAAAATCTTGAGAACATTGATTTTTGTTTTAACATGCAATCAACCCAGTTAGATTAAGACTACAAGTTCTATCTCCTCTGTGGGCGATAGTTTCAATGTCACTTCCATTTTCAAAGCCTTTGCCCTCACATGCCCCACTCAATAGTCAGTCTGCAACTTGAGTGGTGTTTAGTTCTCAGACTTTGGTGGGCTTCTTTGGTTCTGTTCCATGCATTTGCAGCTCAGGGGTGAGACTGGGACTTGTGTTAGTTGCTACACAGAATTAGGAGATCCTTTCTTTGGCTTCCTCCTTACTGGGATTTTCTTCCTAACCTCTGGTTCCCAGTGGCCCCTTTTCCAGTTCCTCTAGCTAGAAAGACAGGTTTCTCACAGCGCATTTTATTCCCCTTGCTGTCACATAGTTCCACATGACAGATTTCACCCTCAGGGTAAAGCAGTGAGAGAAATGAGAACAAAAATGACAGGATTCCCCTTACTTGCTTAAGACCACAGGGGCCCCTTTTCTCATTTCTTCCAGGCAGAGACAGGTTTTCTCTCAATTTGAGGTACCTGGACTGTCATCCCTGAGATGCAGTTTCAGAACACTTGCTCACCTTTAAGCAAGGCCAAGAGGGAAAAAATAATATGAAAAGAAACTGTGGTTGCCCCCCTCACAAACTACTCAGCTCACATGGGTCCCTTTACTTCATCTTCTAGCCAGAAAGAGGGGCTTTTTTGGCTGTCTACTACCCCTGGGCAATTCTGAAACTTGAGCTACTCTTGCTTCAAAGGCAGAAGATAGAAGAGGGTAAAACCCCCAGAAAACTCCACAGTACCGGTTGTTCAAGTTTCAACTTCTTTACCCTGTTCACTTACTGTTTTTACTTTTTAGAGTTCTCAGGTGGTTGGTTTTCATATTCTTTCCAATTTTCAGTTGTAATCAGTGAGAGAGAGAGGCTATGGTGGGCATAATCTATTTTGTCCAGCACTGGAATTGGCATTCATATTTTTTATTATAAATTTATATATTTATTTTTGGCTGCGTTGGGTCTTCGTTGCTGCGTGCAGGCTTTCTCTAGTTGCAGTGAGTGGGGGGCTACTCTTCGTTGTGGTGCACGTGCTTCTCATTGCGGTGGCTTCTCTTGTTGCGGAGCACTGGCTCTAGGCGTGAGGGCTTCAGTAGTTGTGGCTCACGGCTCTAGAGCACAGGCTCAGTAGTTGTGGTGCACGGGCTCAGTTGCTCTGCAGCATGTGGTATCTTCCCAGACCAGGGCTTGAACCTGTGTCCCCTGTATTGGCAGAGAGATTCTTAACCACTGCGCCACCAGAGAAGTCCCAGCATTCATATTTTTAATGCCTTGGTCTACAGATGACTTGACAGTTAAGGGTCCTCAGACATTTGAGGAAAGTCTTCAGTATGAGAGACAGATACACGTAGACACACACCAAGGAACTCAGAGGAAACAGAAAATGAAGCTGCCTGAAGTAAACTTAAAATAAACATAAATGGTTCTATCTCCTTAAATCTAAGATAAAAAAGTGGTTACCTTGGGCTTCCCTGGTGGCTCAGTGGTTGAGAGTCTGCCTGCCGATGCAGGGGACACAGGTTCGTGCCCCGGTCCGGGAGGATCCCACTTGCCGCGGGGCAGCTGTGCCTGTGAGCCATGGCCGCTGAGCCTGCGCGTCTGGAGCCTGTGCTCCGCAACGGGAGAGGCCACAGCAGTGAAAGGCCCACGTACCGCAAAAAAAGGTGGTTACCCATAAACAAAGCAAGATGCTATTTATGTAAAAGGAGCCATCAGCTAATAAGAATCCAATGTATGGTAGCAATAAGTTTAATAAATGAATTAAGATTGCTTGGAAGAGTACATCATGTTAATCTAGAAAATGGAACCAAAGGAAAGAGAGATGGCAAATAGAAGGAAAGGTAAAAGAAAATTAGAGGTTCTGTTTTACAAGTCCAGCGGTTGTCTAAATCATGTTATGTGAAAATGTCTGTACTGAAGAATACAAATTTCTATGCTGAAAGAGCCTACTAAGGGCCCTTCACAATGAATGACTGAAGACCCACACCAAGGCACATCCTTTGTGAAATTTTATATCACTAGAATTAACATGCAGTTTCTTAAAGCTTCATGGAGGGACAAAAATAGGTCATATTCAAAGGTCAGAGTGGCATCAGATTTTTCAAGGACCAACTCTGGAAGTAGGATAGTGGAACAATGTCTTTAAAAATTCTGAAGGAAAATTATTTTAAATTTGTAATTATATACCCAAACAAAATGTCAGTCCATTGTGATGGTAGAAGAAATATATATATATATATATATTCTTTGACCGCACCACACGGCTTGCAGGATCTCAGTTCCCCAGCCAGGGATTGAACCCGGGCCACTGCAGTTGAAAACCCTGAATCCCAACCACTAGGCCACCAGGGAACTCCCTAGAAAGATATTTTTAGACTTTCAACATCTCAGAAATTTTACCTCTAGTATGTGTTTTCTCAATGAAGCTATTAGAAGATTGTTTCACCAAAATAGGCGATTAAACTAAGGGGGAAAGGAGCATGCCAAACCTAAGAAATAAAAGATTCAGTGTAGGGAAGAGATTGGAAGTCTTAGGATGACAGCTGTGCAGCAAGCCCAGAGAGCAGCCAGCCCAAATCAAGTCCTCTAGAGTGGTTAGGAAGGTCAAGGGTTACAGGGACGATGTCTCCAGGGGAAAAAATGCAATTCGTAGATTTTTTAAAAATTATTTATTTATTTATTTATTTATTTATTTATTTATTTATGGCTGCGTTGGGTCTTTGTTGCTGTGCGCGGGCTTTCTCTAGTTGCGGTGAGTGGGGGCTACTCTTTGTTGCGGTGCGCAGGCTTCTAGTTGTAGTGGCTTCTTGTTGCAGAGCACGGGCTCTAGGCTCGCAGGCTTCAGTAGTTGTGGTGCACAGGCTCAGTAGTTGTGGCTTGTGGGCTCTAGAGCTCATGCTCAGTAGTTGTGGTGCACGGACTTAGTTGCTTCACAGCATGTGGGATCTTCCTGGACCAGGGCTCAAAACTGTCCCTTGAATTGGCAGGCGGATTCTTAACCACTGTGCCACCAGGGAAGTCCCTGCTAGTAATATTTTATTGACAGTTTTTGCATCTATATTCATCAGGGTATTGGCCTGTAATTTTCTTTTCTGGTAGTGTCCTTTTTTGGCTTTGGTATCAGGATCATGCTGGCCTCATAAGATGAGTTTGGCCTCTTCAAATTTTTTGGAAGACTTTGAGAAAGATTGGCACAAAATTAACTATTTTAAAGGGTACAGTGACATTTAGTATACTTGCAGTGTTGTGCAATCATCATCTCTATCCAGTTCCAAAACATTTTGATTACCCCCAAAGGAGATACTGTACTGATTAAGCAATCACTTCTCACTGCCCCCTCCCCCAGCCCCTGGCAACCACAAACCTACTTTCTGTCTCTATGGATCTGTCTGTTCGGGAACTCTCATATAAATGTGATCTTTTGTGTCTGGCGTTTTTCACTTAGCATAATGTATTCAAGGTTCATCCATGTTGTAGCATGTATCAGTACCTCATTCCTTTTTATGGCTGAATAATATTCCATTTTATGGATATACTGTGTTTTGTGTATCCATTCATCAGTTAATGGGCACTGAGTTGTTTCCATCTTTTGGCTATTGTGAATAGTGCTGCTGTGAACAAGTACTTGTGCTTTCTTGAATACCTGTTTTCAAATATTTGGGGTATATACCTAGGAGTGGAATTGCTGAGTCATATGGTAATTCCATGTTTAACTTTTTGAGGAACGAAAAAATTGTTTTCCTCAGCAGCTGCTTCATTTTACCCACCAGCAGTATACAAGGGTTCCAATATCTCCACATCCTCACCAACATTTGTTATTTTCTTTTTTTTAAAAGTTATAGCCATGGAATCTATAAAAATATAATTTATTAAAGGTATATTATTTATTTTGTTGAGGTATAATTGACATCATTTTAGGTGTACAATGCATTGATTTGATATTTGTATATATTGCAAAATGATCACCATAATAAGTCCAGTTAACATCCATCACCATACATAGGTATACAAAATTTCTTTTCTTGTGATGAGAACTTTCAAGATCCACTTACCTAGCTACTTGCAAATATACAATACAGTATTCTTAACTATAGTCACCATACTATATATTATATCCCCAGGGCTTATTCATTTTATAACTGGAAATTTGTACCTTTTGACTCTCTTTACCAGTTTTGCCCACTCCCTCCCTGAGGCAACTGCCAATCTGTTCTCTATATCCATGAGCTCAGTTTTTTTGTTCATTTGTTATTTGTTGTTTTTTTAGGTCCCACATATAAGTGAGATCATACGATATTTATCTTTTTCTGTGTGACTTATTTCATTTAGCATAATGCCCTCAAGGTCCATCCATGTTGTTGCAAATGGCAAGCTTTCATTCTTTTTTATGGCTGAATAATATTCTATTCTCTATATATATTATACACACACACACACACACACACACACACACACACACAGCCAGCACATTTCCTTTATCCATTCACCCACTGATGGACATTTAGGTTGTTTCCATGCCTTGGCTATTGTAAATAATGCTACAGTGAACATAATACACATATTTCCAGTTAGTGTTTTTGTTTTCTTTGGATAAATACCCAGTAGTGGAATTGCTGGATCTATTTTTAGCTCTATTTTTAGTTGTTTGAGGAAGCTCCATACTGTTTTCCATAGTGGCTGCACCAATTAACATTCCCACCAACAATGTGCAAGGGTTCTCTTTTCTCCACATCCTCACCAATGCTTATTTCTTGTCTTTTTGATAGTAGCCACTCTAACAGGTATGAGGTGTTATCTCATTGTGGTTTTGATTTACATTTCCCTGATGACTAGTGATGTTGAATACCTTTTCATGTACTTGTTAGCCATCTGTGTCTTCTTTGGAAAAATGTCTATTTAGTTTCTCTGCCCATTTTAAAAATCAGATTGTTTGGTTTTTTGCTATTGCATTGTATGAGTTCTTTATATATTTTGGGTATTAACCCCTTATCAGATATATGATTTGCAAATATTTTCTCCCATTCAGTAGGTTGCCTTTTCATTTTTTTAATGGTTCCTTTTGCCCTGCAGCAGCTTTTTAGTTTGATGTAATCCTACTTGTTTATTTTTATTTTTGTTGCCTTTGCTTTTGGTGTTAAATCCAAAAAAACATTGCCTAGACTGCTGTCAAGGAGCTTACTGCCTATGTTTTCTTCTAGAAGTATTATGGTTTCAGTTCTTATATTCAGGTCTTTAATCCATTTTGAGTTAATTTTTGTGTATGGTGTATATAGTGGTCTAGTTTCATTCTTTTTTTTTTTTTAATTTTTTAAAATTTAATTTATTTATTTATTTATGGCTGTGTTGGGTCTTTGTTTCTGTGCGAGGGCTTTGTCTAGTTGTGGCAAGCGGGGGCCACTCTTCATCGCGGTGCGCGGGCCTCTCACTATCGCGGCCTCTCTTGTTGCGGAGCACAGGCTCCAGACGCGCAGCCTCAGTAATTGTGGCTCACGGGCCCAGTTGCTCCACGGCATGTGGGATCTTCCCAGACCAGGGCTCAAACCCATGTCCCCTGCATTGGCAGGCGGATTCTCAACCACTGCGCCACCAGGGAAGCCCTAGTTTCATTCTTTTGATGTGGCTGTCCAGTTTTCCTAGCACAATTTATGAAGAGATTATCCTTTCCCCATTTTATATTCTTGGCTCCTTTATCATAAATTAATTTACCCTATATATGTGGGTTTATTTCTGAGCTCTCTATTCTATTCCATTGATCTATGTGTCTCTTTTTATGCCACTGCCATACTGATTTGAATGCTGTAGCTTTGTAGTATAGTTGAAAATCAGAGACTGTGATGCCTCCAGCTTTGTTCTTTCTCTACATTGCTTTGGCTCTTCAGGGTCTTTTGTGATTTCACAAAAATTTTAGGATTGTTTGTTCTATTTCTACTTTATCTCACCCCAGTTTTTAAAATTTTGTCTGACCTGTGATTTGTTTTTTGTTGGGGGGGGGAGAATTGGTCAAAAGCAGTGATTTTCAAACTTTTTGATATCAGAACCCCTTTATATCTTTAATAATTATTGAATACCCCTAAAAGGTTTTGTTTGTATGGGTTATATCTCTGTGGGGTTTATTTATTTAAATATTTATTTATTTTTTAAATTTTTGGCTGTGTTGGGTCTTCGTTGATGTGCGCGGGCTTTCTCTAGTTTTGGCGAGTGGGGGCTACTCTTTGTTGCGGTGTGCAGGCTTCTCATTGTGGTGGCTTCTCTTTGTTGCAGAGCACAGGCTTCAGTAGTTGTGGTGCATGGGCTCAGTAGTTGTGGCTCACGGACTCTAGAGCACAAGCTCAGCAGTTGTGGCGCACAGGCTTAGTTGCTCTGCGGCATGTGGGATCTTCCTGGTCCAGGGATTGAACCCATGTCCCCTGTGTTGGCAGGCAGATTCTTAACCACTGCGCCACCAGGGAAGCCCCTATATCTTTGGTATTTACTGTATTAGAAGTTACAAACTGTGAAATTATTTAAATACGTATTCATTTATTGAAACGTAATAAACCCATTACATTATATTACATTTGTTAACATTACATGTTTACAAAATATTTTCATGAATAATAACTTTTTCCAAACACACACACACAAAATAGTGGAAAGACTTGCCTAGTTTCTCTTATTGCAAATCTCTTTAAAGCCTGCCATAAAATAAGACTGTTGGATTCTCACATCAGCTCCTATATTCAATCTATTGCATTATCACATGTGATGCATGTAGCCTTTGGAAAACTCCCCTATACACTTACGAGAGAATGATAATGAAGGAGGCAAATATTGTCTTAGATTTATCCTCAGGGACCTAGGATACCCAAGTTGGAGAGCAATTGGTTTTAAGATTTGTTGTTTCTGGCAAAATTAGGAGTGTTTCGAAACCTTTCAACAATTTCTCATAATACCTAGGGAAGAGGTATGGGTTGTTTATGCACCCAAATACAGAATATCCAAGGAAGTTACTATTTGGGTCAAAGATGAACCTTTTTTTAGAGTCAGAGATTAAAGAGAAGTTCTTATTTGCATAATCACTTCATTGATGTTATTCAATACTATACTGAAGCAAAATGAACATCTGTATAAGTAGTACTTTAAGAAAACATTTCTTTTTGCTCCATTGGTTAATATCCCATCTTGTCCCGTAAAGTACTTGGGGCAACTCTGCAGGTAAGTAGTATAATAGAGTTTTGAATATAGATGGGACAAGAAGAAAAAGGTTAGAAACTAAGATAAAGCCAAGCATAAAGTTAGCACATAAAATTTATTTCATACACTTTTGTATAGCTTTTAGAAGTGGGAGAAAACTACAGTATTGTCAAATGTTCCAACTTGAAAAAAAAGATTCACTAAGGGTTTTGTTTTTGTTTTTGTTTTGTGTGGTTCTTGGGTCTCTTACTGTTGTGGCCTCTCCTGTTGCAGAGCACAGGCTCCGGTCGCACAGGCTCAGCAGCCATGGCTCATGGGCCTAGCCGCTCCGCGGAATGTGGGATCTTCCCGGACCGGGGCACGAACCCGTGTCGCCTGCATCGGCAGGCGGACTCTCAACCACTGCGCCACCAGGGAAGCCCCACTAAGGGTTTTAAATTACTCACACCATCCTTAGCAATTGTGAAGTATAGTGTCATTTATGAAAATCTGCTCTTATTCACCTTTCCTAGGAAAATAATCTTAACGTAATGCCAGTCTACTTTGCTAGTGATTTCACTTGCTAACAGTTATTCCATCAGCCTTATCAAAGTTAATTAAGCATTATTCAACTTTATTAATTGTATTTATCAAGGAATTAAGCTATTATTCTGTTTGATTGAAAATGCTGGAATGGTAACTGCATTTTATAACTTCATGCAACATGAGAGAAAGAGCACAGCACTGCGATCCAGGAGACCAGAGATCTAATTTTGGTTCCGAGACTGGATTCCTACAAGCCTAGGCAGCCACATGCATCTTGCTCATGTGTGGAGAGGAGTGTGGATTGCTGGAAAGCGACTAACAGTTTAATTTGGGAGATGGAAGCACTCTATAGAATGTTGAGGTGCTTTTTTGTTTGTTTTTTTTATGAAAGGTACTTACATTCTCACTTCACACTCCTGCAATTACTTCACACTTCAGAATTATTGTACCAGGACTAGTTTACCAGGATTACAATTTGTATACCAGGGTTACTCAGGTGTATGTATTTGTCAAAATTATACAGTTAAGATTTGTGCATTAAATATATGGACATTTTACCTTAAAAAAATCTAAAAATAATCATCAGGTGGTTGGGGGTAGAGGTGGAGATAAAACAAGAAAGGCACAATTTTCGGAACTAGGTGATAGGGACCTAAGGTTATTACACTGTTCTTTTCACTTTATGTATATACATTTGAAGCTTTCCATGTCAAAATGTTTTTATTTTTTTTAAAGCAACATTTTGGTCTACCATATTAGAAGGTCAAAAGATTGATAAATCAAGAAATAGCGGTGTAAGCATATTATTTAGAAACGTGGAAGTGAATAGAAGGGAAAAACAGTTAAAAGGCATCCAAGTGGTTGCCTATGGGGATCAGAGCTGAGTGTGGAGAGGCCTGGAGTAGGAAATATCTCTATTTTGTTTTATAAGGCTTTTAGTGTTACTTGATTTTTAAACCTTATGCATGTATTACTTTGATAAAATGATGCATTCATTCTATGGATTACTGCTTTGCTTTCAAGGAAAATATCCACATGATCATATGTGAATAATTAGGCATAGACTAATGCTTAGAATATAAAAATTCTGTTTATGTGTGATAATTCTGGTACTATGCCCAGTTATTTCCATTGCCAAAGTTGGTGATTTACATTTGAATTCCTACTTCAGATGAGTAGGGCTTCAAAGTGTGATTGCATAGTTTGTCCCTGCCCTCCTGAAGTTTGGTCTTTACACAGTAGTCAAGAGTGATCATCAATAAGCTTATATTACTTTCCTGTTTAAAAGCCACTGAATGCCCTTCCCATTGCAGTTAGAATGGAATTCAGACTCTTCATCATGGCCTACAAGCAAGGCTATAAATTATTATAAATGATGGAACGGTGCCTCATTCTCTTGCCACTCTCCCCCATCAGTGTCAGCCTTGATGGTCTTCTTTTACACTCATAGCTCTTTCCAGGCCTTTGTACTTGCCATTCCTCATGAGATTGGCTGCTTCAGGATTTCATTCAGGATTTAATTCCTGAAAAAGGCCTTCCCTGACCATGTAGCTAGAGTAGCTCCTTCCACCCCTTCTCCGCCTAGAGCAGTGGTGCTGAGTGTGGTCCTCAGACCAGAAGCATGAGCATCACGTGGGAGCATTTTATTTTGTTTTGTTTGGAAATGCAGTCCTCCACCCCACCACAGACCAGCTGCAGTAAAATCTGCATTTTAACAAAACTCCAAGGTGATTGCATGCAGTTTAAAATTTTCAAAAGCTCTGATCTAGAATAACCCCCCTTCTCAACTTTCCTGTGTATCTGTTAATAGTGCATCCATTTCTGAAGATAAGTTAGTCATTTACTTGTCTGTTACTTTTCCCTAAATGGAACATGAGCCCCACAAGGGCACCACTTTGACTTGTTCACTCTGGACAAGTCAGCACCTGACCCACTGTCTGCATCTGGAACACACTTAATGAGTATTTGATATGTAAAAGAATATATGAATATGATCGAGATTATTTTGTGTTCCTTGACGCATATAATTGTATAACAATCTTCATGGTTCTCACTTGCTTGTAAAACTGGGGTTATCACCCAACATCATCATTATGAAGAGATTTCACTCTCTTTCTTAGATACTAAAGTTGTGTGACTAGTAAGGAATCACTTATTTATCCTTATTTTCAGGTAGTTTGTCTTCAGAACCCAAGTTTAGATTTTATTGAGTAATTTGCTACAGAGTGAAAACATTTTCTTTTTGGTATTTTAAAAAGCACTTTCATTCAGAGTTAAAGTTATTATCAAAGGTTTTTATCCAAAGTAAATGTTAGTTTGATATTTGTATCAAATTTTATTAAATCAGAATTTAATTTTTAATAAGAAAATAAGATTCTGAAAACGTAAAGTCAAATGCAACATTTTCAGTTAAACTGCAAATAAAAACTGATGGGGCAAATAATGTATCAACTTTTTACTCTTGAGATAAGATTCTAGGAAAGACTTTAGTTTCTGATATTCTATCGTACATTTAAAGGTGTGTTCCCAGGATATGTTTCCTCATGCATGTCCCGGTCAGGAAGCAACATTATGGTCTATGTACTTTGAATGAAGAAATAGGAGAGCTTACATCAGTGACTTCTAACTGGTGGTGATTTTGCCCCCAGGGGACATTTGGCAATGGCTAACGACATTTTGGGAGGCACAGCTGGCCAGGGGGGTGGAGGCCACGGATACTGCTGAACATCTTGTAACGCACTGAATAGCCCCCCACCACAAAGAAGCATTTAGCCCAGCGTGTCAGTGCTGCTGCTGCTAAGAGACCCTGGCTTAAATCGAAAGAGCCCTTTCTCTGCAAATACTAATGCTGTCAGGAAGACACTATATAGAAATGGGCAATTTAGAGATTCAGATGGGTATGTGGGCATGATATGCTCAGATAATTCTACATTTTTTAAAACAGGAAAACTCAAGTATAGGTTTACTGGTTTTCTTTATTTTACAGATGGGGTCGAGGATTTGGTCTTTTGGGTTCCATTTTTGGAAAGGATGGTGTATTAAACCAGCCAAACAGTGTCTTTGGACTTATATTTTATATACTACAGTTATTACTTGGTAAGTATTTATACAGCAATACAAAAATAAGTTATATTTCATTTAGTACTTTGTGTCTTTGCCCTGATGTGTGTCTTTATATTAAATAAAAGCATATGTTAGTGATAGAACCGCTGGTTTGTAACACATTTTGGTGGGAAAACTTGGTTCACTAAGATTTTGATGAAGCTCAAGCTGAACTTGGTTATCTGTTGGTGTTTAATCAGGGATAGCAGCATCCCATGATGCCTAGAAAAACAAGTCCCATTCAGAGAAATTATTACTCCAAACAGTTTGCCCTGGAAACCTTTTCCCTTATTATTTTGTATACTCTAGCTATTTTAAAATATTATGCATTGAGAAAACATGAATGGTATATGATATTCAGTCATAATTCCATCACCTTTACATAGCCACTATTGCCATTGTAGTCTACTTTTTTCACTTAATTTTATGTGAACTCTCTTATATTGTCTATCCTCTTAAATGTTTTATTATTGTGAACATCAAGGCCTCAGATTTTTTAATATCCTAAATAACACTGCACTGATCAACTTTGTTTAAAGTCCCCTTCTCATACCCCCTTCCCTCTTTGAATTATTTCTGCAAAATATCTATAGGATGAATGAATCAACAAACAAAGATTTTTTTTTTTGGTATGGATTTTAATAGGTATAAGCTTTTCCTTCAGTTGTAAGGTTTCCCCAAAGCTTCATCCATCCTCATTTTAAAAAGTTTTTTCTGTAAAATTTCTAATTCAGTAGTTACATATTAGTAGCCATTATTTTAATTTTACTGTATTTTAATTTACTTTTATTGCCAATTTAGTTATTGGGATCCTCATAATAGTACACTTCATATTTGTTACAGACATTTTACCCATTCTTTATCCTTTTTAATGTTAGTTTCGTGAGTTTTGATTGTACAAAAGTTTTCATACTTTTAGAGTTAAATCCATCCTTTTTTGTCCTTGCATTTCAATTGTTAATATTTTATCCTGTTATCTGCCAGGTCTTCTGTCTAGCTGCAGTAGATTTATTACAAGGCAAATCATGTATCAGTTTTTCTCAGTACTCCCGTCATGTTTGCCCAATTCCATATCTGTATATCCTGCAGAAATATGAAAATACACACAAGAATATTCACAACAGTACAGTTTAAAATAGCGAAAAATTGGAAGTAGCTTAGCAAAACGTAATGGTTGAATAAATTAGGTTACAAGCATACTAGAAAATACTCTGTAGCCACTGAAGGGAAAAGTAGGTGTACAAACCCTGGAAGATATGGACATAGTTTAGTGAAAAAAGCAAATTGTGGTATAATAGGTGTAAGATAAATATATGTTTATATATATGCATGTAAATGCACAGAAAATTGTGTGGTGGTTGGGGGCCAGCGTTGAGACTTTCATTTTTTATTCCATTTAATTGTTTTGTTTGGATTTCTGAAGAATATAAAGTATAAGCCCATATTAAAATAACCTAAGAAAAGCTTTGACTACTTAATTCTTGGAGATAGGGGTTGAATAAATTTCTGTTTACAATATTTAATTTGTTAATTTCATTATATACACATTTTAAATCATGTGTATCATATGCATCTTTATAAATTTATTTTAAAATTTATTTTTATTTATTTATTTTTCGCTGCATTGGGTCTTCATTGCTGCGCGCGGGCTGTCTCTAGTTGTGGCGAGTGGGGGCCACTCTTCGTTGCGGTGCGTAGACTTCTCATTGCGGTGGCTTCTCTTGTTGGGGAGCACGGGCTCTAGGCACGCGGGCTTCAGTAGTTGTGGCTTGCAGGCTTTAGAGCGCAGGCTCAGTAGTTGTGGCGCGCAGGCTTAGTTGCTCCGCGGCATGTGGGATCTTCCGGGACCAGGGCTTGAACCCGTGTCCCCTGCAGTGGCAGGTGGATTCTTAACCACTGTGCCACCAGGGAAGTCCCCATATGTATCTTTTCTATTCACATTTTATGCGTTCACATGCATTTTTAGTGTCAATGTCTTTACCACTGTGGCACATTTGAACTCCTCAAACATAGTTTTCCAGAGCACATCATCTTCACTTCCTTCTAAGTTCTTTGAGATACAGCCTTTTTTGGTTTTGTTTTGTTTTTGGCCGCACCTCTCGGCTTGCGGGATCTTAGTTCCCCGACCAGGGATCTAACCTAGGTCACCGCAGTGAAAGCGCCGAGTCCTAACCACTGGACCACCAGGGAATTCCCATCCTATTAGCTCTTTTAATCTGCACAACAGTCTTCTGGAGGCAGTCATGATTATCATCACAGTTTTACAGTTAAGGAAAAGAGTTGCAGAGAGAGAGTATAAATAACTCGCCTGTATCATTTTGAAATTAACTTTCTTAGAGAAAATTAAGGTGACAGCACTAATTTTTTTTTTTTTTTTCAGTTTTTGGCCATACGACACGGCATGTGGGACCTTAGTTTAGTTCCCCAACCGGCGGTCGAACCCACACCCCCTGCAGTGGAAGTGCGGAGTCTTAACCACTGGACCGCCAGGAAAGTCCCTGATAGCATTAATTTCTGAGGTTTTAGATGTTAGCATAGATGAGGTCAGCAAACTATGTTTGTTAGTAAAGGGCCAGATAGGAAATAATTTAGGGTTCTCTGACTGTTGCAACTGCTCAACTCCGCCACTCTAGTGCAAAAGCAGCCATGGACATTACATACATAAATAAGTGTGGCTGGGTTATGATAAATCTTTATATACAAAAGCAGGTGGCATAAGTAATGCAACAGCATCTTAGTCTTAAAGAGCCTTGTTAAAGCATCATATTCTCTAGTACTGACTGGTGTTGGGGCAAGTCGGCCCCCACGGCCAAGCTGCAGCCCACAGGCAACTCCTCATTCTACTTGCAGCGGGGATTTCAGCTTCTTAACCTCTTCAAACCACTACCACCTATTCTTATTTTTTCCTGTTTCTGTGATCCTTATCCATTACTTGCTGGGTAGGGAGGGTAGAGGTAGTTTAATATGCTCTGCTGTCTCCTCTGTCCTTGAAAATAAATGCACATGTTCTCAATACTGTTGGCTACAGGAAATTACAAAACAATACATGTGAAGACATCAGATAGCATCAAGAATTCAGGCAAGCCTTTGTCTTGAGAACCAAGCTAAGCACACATAACTGCCTTTTTTCTTGATCTGGTTTTGACCCACATGTGGTTTTGACCCACATGTGGCCAACTGGCCAAATGCAGTTTCCGTTATGCCCCAGGGTGAGCCCTTTCTGAAATGTTTATCATGATTTTTTTTTTCTTCGGCAGCATGTTCGTGTAATCATCTCCCATTATGGTTTGTTGGGGTTTTTTTTGTCTAAACATGGGAAAGCAAATTTTACTTTCCACAGGTGGGGATTCTACCTATAGCTAAAAGGCCAGGGGGAGGGTCTCCTCAAATGTGTCCTGCTTGGATGAGAAGGTTGTGGTCCTCATGTTACTTTATTCATTAGAGGTAGGGCTGTCAGTTTTACAAATCTGTTCATTGCATAATGTGATTGAGAGACTGCATATTTTCTTTGTGTGCCTTAACTGAGGCTGGTTTATGAAATAAGTTAATATTTCATCTAGAATATTGACAAGTCAAAAATATTGCAGCTATAAAACTGGTATCCTATGTGCAGAGTCAACCTGCGTAATCTTAACAAAATAGACCTGTAGTTTTTGTCCTCCAATTTCAGAATGTTTTGTTGTAAGATCAGTATTCCAACACTGCAGCAAATCACAAAATGTTACCTTTTAACTCCGAAACTCTCCAGTGTCAAGGTCTGATTGAGCCAAGTGTCTCTTTCTCTTGCAGGCCTGACAGCAAGTGCAGTTGCAGCTTTAATCCTCATGACATCCTCCATCATGTCTGTAGTGGGGTCTTTGTACCTGGCCTACATCCTGTACTTTGTGTTGAAGGAGTTTTGCATAATCTGCGTCATCACATACGTGCTGAACTTCATTCTTCTTATCATCAACTACAAACGACTAGTTTACTTGAATGAGGCCTGGAAACGGCAACTACAGCCCAAGCAGGACTAACCACCTGATGAACTCTTAACTGACAGTCTGAAGTCCCTTTTTCCATTAAGTTTATTTTGCAGCAGTTTGGTTGTGTTTTTTTTTTTTTTTTTTTTAAATTCTTCACAACAGACACTTTCCCTAAGAATCTTAAACTGATTTTTAAAAATCCTGTAAATTAGAAGGAGCTCTAGCTATTTTCTGTGTCAATCTTCATTTTAAAAATGGATACAAAAAAAAAGAGGATACGCCGAGCCAATCAAAGACAAGCTTTAACTTTACTTTGGAGATGTTTCTGAAATAATAAATGTAGCCCTAGTCTCCTTTCCTCAATTGTAAAGTGAGCAACCATTGCTAGTAATTCTCTAATGTGTATAAATTAAATTTCAGCTATAACAAATGTGATCATGACATGAAAATATTTTAGAATAGATACTGTATTAAATATTGCCATGTTTACAATATGTAATGTTTTTAGCTGATGGATTTAAACATGTAGATTCAAGTAGAATCCATTCATGTGATATTTGTAAATAAAGGTAGAAATATTGGATCCATCCCTGCAGAACTTACTGTACAGTTTAGTTGAAGTGTAGCAATGAAGAAATGTCAGCTCAACGTTGACTGAAGAAATAGTGAAAATAGTAAGTCCGTACAGAGCATCTTGTGAAAAGCACTGAGAGCTGTGGGTCTAGCATTGACAACAAAAATAATAGGGTGATTGGTTCCCTTTCATCTCCTTCCTCGGAAAGGAGGAAACTAAATTTGGACATTCAAGTCAAGCTTGTACCTAGTCATAAAACTGGATCAATTATAACCTTACAGAATGAGTCATGTGACAAGACTTTCAAGTCCAAGGCCTTCAGGATACTAAAGATGGGAAAATGGGTAGATTTCTTTGGAGAAAAGCTAGAAATATTAATACGGCATTTTTAGGTAAAATCTCTTACAACAGTTGAATTTTCATGCAGATAATTTTCCTTAACATTGGTGCCAGTCAACCAAACAGTATTGACTTTGAAATCATCAGTATAAGCCCAGTCGCTCCAGAGTAGGATTGCTTTTGGGTAGCTCTGCAGTGTTTTCCCTGTTTCTTTCTACACTAATTAACCAGACGTCTAGTTTAATTGTTTTAGAGTCAGATACTGGATTTGTAAACTTTAGGGCTGACATGCTGCTCAGTTTGCTTAACTGGGAGAGGAGTACTAAAGGTAGAAATAGCTCAAGGTGAAATACAGTACTCTTTCTAATAACTACCCAAATGCAGAGTTTTTGAAAGTGATCTGAATAAACCCAAATGAAATAGTGACAGTATGTTTCTATGGTTAAAAGTGCCTTCTGTCTTAAATCTCAAACCAAATATTTTGTGTGTTGAACTTGGGCAGAAGTGTCCTTCCTTCCTTTCTTAGCATGAAGTAGAAAACTTGCATTCTATAGACAGGTTCTGTATGATCATTTTATTCCTTAGATTGAGAAGTAGTAGCCATGTTTTTGCTTCCAATTCCATTCATCATTATGTTAAAAAGAGACCGGTAACTTTTGAGTGCTTTATTTGCCTTCTTTTGAAGGGAGGGGACAGGCTCTGCTCTGTAAACTGTAACATGCAGAGTCATCAACTGTTCAGCAGTTTCCAACTGACTGTCATAATTGATGCAATGTATTCTTCTGGCCCAAGGCAGGTATAAGATCTGAGTTGTAATGTACTTTCAACCAGTTTAAACCAGTTTTGTAAAAGATAGCTTAATTCAGATTTCATCAAGGCTTATGTTCTCCCAAGAATGTGAATATTTCAATGCCTGTTTTATTATCTATGTATTATTCTTGTTTCTATAGTTAAAGAACTCTAGAAAGCATTGATTAGATGTCTGATATTTATGGAAAAACAAGTCCTAATGCTGGAGAACCATGCAACGAGGTCATCTTTTAGCAGCGCTTCTCGTCTACCCAGCAGTTTACTGCTTCTCTTTTCTCCGCTAGAGTGGAACTGGCTTCACGGTGAAGACTTCATGGTATATATAACTCTGGTCGTGCTAAACAAGTTCCTCGTGTCCCAATTTAAAATTGTTTTTCACCATATTTTGTATCAATCAGCAGAGTAGAGTTAAAGCTTGTCTTGATGTTGCGTTCTTGCGAACATCTTCAACTCTTACATGAGAGAACGTCAGCGTTCAGCCAGACCCTTCGAGTTTTTTCTTTGCTTTTCGAAGCCTTGGGGAAACCACTGTTTCAGTTGTAGAAAAATTGTTGCCACATTCCTATGACCCCAGAATTAATATCCTTCTTTTCACTGGGTGATGACCATGTGCTGCCTGAAATACCAGCGTGGTGATGCCTGTATCGCTGTAAGCAAAGGACCCGCCCCCGTCCCCCGCGCCCCCCTCCCCCATGCGTGTGATTTGGTATTTTTGCCCGGGAAGAATTTAGGCTTCCCTCTACATCCTCAATTACACCCCAGAAGAGGGGGAAAACCCCATGTTATAAAATCTGAAGGCTATTTTGACTATTTTAGACAATATTAAGCACTGCAACATTATTAGCCACCAATGTCGAAGAACAGATTAGGGAAGAAATTGAATTTCTGCTTCTTGGTTTTTGAAATGATTTGTAACAACGAAGGCTCTTACCTATTTGACAGTCCTATCATTTGAAGAAATAAGAGAAGTTGTGGTTAGATGATAAATTCTAGGGAATCTAGGTGGTTTGGAGGGTTTGGTATTTTTCATTGCAGCTAGTTGCTATCAGTGAGGGTAAACGTCTGGTGAAATAAGTCAGGTATAACTAGCTGTGTGCCAGGAATTACTTTTACTTGATGTCTAGAGCCTCTCCTTAAATCCATTACTTCTAAGGATGTTGAAAGCATTGACTGTTTTCTTACAAAGAGACAAAGATCTATCATTTGGTACAAGAGATCCTTGGACCTACTAGGTAGGATACAGGACCAAGACTACAGTGAAATCAAAACTGTTAGTTGGCTTTAGTTTTCTTGTATTTCATTTATTTTTACGACTGTCAGCAAAAGTGCAAAGTTGTCTTCAGCAAAGCTTGACACCAATGAATGCCGACAGATCTTGTCCTGAAAAATCAGTATTGAACAAATGCCAACAAGAAACCCACTATCATTTTTGGTAACCTATTTGGGAAGGAATACCTAATATTCAGTCTTTGTCCTCGTGTATTTCTCCCCAACAGGCAAGCACTGGTGAAACGTTTCTCTTCAGATATTTTAGGCAGCACTTATGATTCCTGATTTGTGAGAGCTACCCTTCAATAAATCAAAGGGGGCGGGGGTAGGAGTCCAGGCTACTTGATTAAACATTTTTTTCCACAAATTAGCCCAGAAAGGTGAAATGTTTTGTTATAAAACTATTAAGCATGGCCTAAGTATTAGGTGTATGATCTGTATAGTACGTTCCATCAAAAATATTTATTACTAGTGCTCTAAGCTCCAGAGTAAACATTCATTTAAAATGGAGTTCACTGGGCAGATTTCCCCTTTAATATAGATAGAAATATTCTTTATCAGAGATTTAGGACACAGTTTTGCTAACTGGTAAAAACAAATGTAAATATGTAAGAATGTTTATTTGTTGCACATAACTTTTTGGTATAAAATAAATGTAGAAGTTACCTGTGGAAGTTGTGCCGCCCTCATTCTTATACTGCAGTATTGCATTTCAAAAAAGCAGGAATGAATTCAGTCTTATAAATTATTCTTGAAATTGTTTCTGTAGCTTCATTTCTACGTGTACTGAAATGTATTTCTACAGGTATTTCTACAGGCGTACTGTAGAATGTATTTCTACAGGTGTACTGAGTTGATTCTTCTTCTCTTAAATTATATGTAACTTAGAGAAGACACAAGCAGAATTCTCAGAGATTCTAGTTCTTGGAATTCCCGTTGATTTATGATGTATGTGGTTGTCAAGAATTAATGAAAAAGATGTTACTGCTTACAGTTCTGTAAGCACATAGAATGTATTAATCGGCTGTTTTTCCACTGCTTTATGTTAGCTCACCTCGAACACTCCACTGTTATAATCTTCTAAAAAGTTAACATCTGTAAGAAAGATGATTCCATTTGAAATGCAGTTAGCCATATTTTATTGAATAGAACAAATGTGCCCTGTGTTAGAACCTTAGGACTTAAGAAATGGACCTTACCTCTCATTTGTAAAACATGTAAGTGTGTTTGTGATGTTTAATTTTTTTTTTAATGTTTGTCAAGTAAAGAGTTTTATATATTATTCCTTGACATTAAACTGGAACACAAAACTTGATTACTTCAAGGGACTTAAGTTGAGCGGTAGTGAAAGAACTATGTAACCACTAGAATTCCTAACTTATTATTTGAACTGACTACACTCTCATTTCTTAAAAATGGTCTAAAGACGGCCACTAAAATGAGGTTAAATTATCTGTACTGTGTCTTTCACGGAGCTTGGAAAGGAAGGGTAAAAACGGGCATGTGTTGAGATGTGAAATCCCCTGCAAGTGAAGTGGATCAAGCTCTGTATTAAGAATTGTATTGTTTCATGGTCTTCTGTTTGATTGGACAGTATTTTTCCAAAGCTTTCAGCTTTAAACCAAGATGGATGAACACTGAACTCTTACAAACAATGTGCCTTAATGGAGCCTGTGGAAGAGGAGGAGGAGGAGAGATTCCATAAGGAAAGACCATCCTCAGGAGCAGAGCGGGTGGCATCACCCAGAGGCACAAAAGCCTGTCCTACTTGTCTGCAGGCCCAGCCTGTTTTTTGTTCTTTTTTGCGGTACGCTGACCTCTCACTGTTGTGGCCTCTCCCGTCGCGGAGCACAGGCTCCGGACGCGCAGGCTCAGCGGCCGTGGCTCACGGGCCCAGCCGCTCCGCGGCACGTGGGATCTTCCCGGACCGGGGCTCGAACCCGTGTCCCCTGCATCGGCAGGCGGACTCTGAACCACTGCGCCACCGGGGAAGCCCCAGCCTGTTTAAAGAGGCCTCATCCCATTCACTGGAGTCAGCTGTGATGGCCCAGTGGGCTTCTACGCCCATCCATCCCTCTCAGTCCAGAAAAAACTATGGCTGAGGTTGGAAGAACGTCCCAGAAGAACTGGTAACCTCTCAGCTCCCTTCCAATTCTGACGTTCCTCAACTCTTACCTTTCTTATGCTTACATGTCAGCTTAACTCTGGAAACTGGTACCTCGACCTTGTGCATTATTCCAGCATGATACTACTTTCTGTGAATTTGCTGGGACTGGCTTATCTGTGGAGTTACTAGCACTTGTCTTTTACTGTCACCCACTCAGGTCAAGGCTAGCCTAAAGCACAGGTGGCATCTGAGCACAGGTGGCCCTAAAGCGGCAGGGCTGTTCCTGTGGCAGCACACAGTCTGTAACCAGCAACTCTGATTGTGGCGAGTGCTGAAGCAGAGGTTTCTCAAGACTCTGTACTCGGTTAAGGCCATGAAAACAGCCTGACACAGAAAAACAATTTCAGATGCTTCAGCAGTACAGATCATTGAATTTATGGATGGTCACTTTTAAGCCAACTCTTTATTCTCATACTACAAAAGCCTTTATTTTCACCTCTAACGTTCCTTCTAGCAAATGACCACAAAATCCAGACCAGAAGACCAGAAACTTCCTGGTCTGCCATGCACAGTCCAGGAAGCACTTGCTCTGTGTCCTGTGGAAGTCGCCCCCTACTTGGGAAGGAGGGGCTGACAGAGCCGGTGTCAGCAGAGAGGTAGTACTTGCTTAAAAAGTAAACGGGCTGTTTCCCACACACTGTGACTTCACAGCTGACCGGTGGTACTTGGTTTCATTGGCAAGTTTCCAGTATCTCTCTCGCAACAGGAATGCTGCACTTTTCGGTTGTCTCTGACGAGTGAAGATCCCTTTTCTGTTCCCTATCGCCCTCTGTGGTGCTAAAAACAAAGCAAAAGGTATTTCAGATGACTTCTGATGGGCCAAATCAGAACCAGCCTGTAGCCAAGCTGGGCACTAAACAGAGAGGTCCTCATGGTTTAGAGATGCTTGGTCTGAAGTGGTATCTGATGGAGTGGCCCCTTAACGGGTTAAAGATTTAAATACCACTGCTCCCTCAAAACACTTAGCTCCCTGGTGTGTTAAGTTGTTTCCTGTGAGGGAAATAATCCAAAATTATTTATCTTTTACTTGCAAAATAAGGTTTAAGACATTATGGGTACCCACCTGCCTGGTAACCGGAGTGGGGCTGAGACAAAGTTCCCCTTGGAAAGGCTTGCGCCTCTCTTGAGGAGACAGCTGTGCTAGTGGGAGCCAGAGTCTTGACCGGTCACAGGCACCCAAGAGGGAGCTACTCGTAGATTTTAAAGTCCTGCTGGGCAGACTTCCAGCTGGGTCCCCACCCCTGGTGGCAGGTCCGCCAGAGCTGGAGCTGGGAAAGGAGCAGCTACACTCCCAGTGAACCCCTCCATCTCCTAGAGAAACCACTGCTTCTGTTAAATGGAAAGCAGGTCTTTCCCACTGAAAAGCTCAAGACAACAATAATTTCTTCCACGAAAAGCAAATGCCAGGCACTGTGCCAAGCGCTTCGTCAAATGGAATCCCTGCGTCAACCTGCAAGGCGGTAGGCGTTAGCCCCGCTTTACAGGCTTGTGAAAAGGTAGATACCTTGTACAAGGTCACACAGCTAATTCCTTACTACGCAAAGCAGTGCACCTAGTCACAAAACTAGACTTCCATCCAAGCTTATTTCCAGGAGCTGTTAGTCTCATTTGCCAAGCAGAGTGGAGGCTCATGCTCTCTCTTTTTTTCTTCACCTCTCCCATTCGGATTTTTAATTAAACCTTAATCTTCTAGGGACTTCCCTGGTGGCACAGTGGTTAAGACTCCATGCTCCCAAAGCAGGGGGCCCGGGTTTGATGCCGGGTCAGGGAACTAGATCCCACAGGCATGCTGCAACTAAGAGTTCGTGTGCCACAACTAAGGAGCCGGCGAGCCGCAACAAAGGAGCCTGCCTGCCACAACTGAGACCCGGTACAACCAAATAAATAAATAAAAATATATCAAAACAAAACAAAACTTTAACCTTCTAAAAACCTGTCTTTCCTCATAAGTAATGTAATGTAATTCCCACTACTACCAAATCCTTCCCTTCCTCCCCAGATTGCTATCCTAAATTTATTGTATATCAAGAAGCTAGTTACCCAGAGGGGTAGAAAGAAATGGGAAACTCATTCGGAACTTTTGTAAAGTAGCCCTCATTATCCCCACTTGAGAAATCACAGATCGTATTCACTTTGAAGGCTTTTAAACACTCCCACATTCAAAACCCTTTGACACTTAACCTGTATTTGGCGAACTTGCCTTTTATAAGTGAATAATATAAAACAGACTGAAATATCTGAAGTTTCTCAGGCTTTGTACCTTATTCTGGAATAATGAGTATATTCCACAAATAAATCCAGTACGAGGTCCACTTTTTCCTCATACTGTGGTGAAACACAGAGGTAAGCTAGCCATCTCTGCCTTGAGACGGTAGCCTCTCCCATTTGCCTGTTTACCATAAAATGATTTAGGCAGCCAGCAAGTGATGGCTGCTTGCTAAAAGCAACTTACTTTTCCTAGGGAATCCTCTATGTAGCCTGCATTGATTACATCAGCTTTCCCCCCTCTTGTTTCCAGGGTTCCTACGACCAAACGTCCTGAACTAAAATGCCAACCTGAAAAAAGGAGAAACGGTACGTTCCAAGCACCAAACTGCCACTTACACTGGCCAGTCATAAAATCAGCAAAATTCCAGACGAGCTCTCCAACCACATATTCTTTTCGCTTTTGATCCAGAACCACGTGATACTGCTCAAGCAGGCCCTTCTGGTACTCTTCACTGAACATCAGAGGTGGATCCTGGAAGTTAAGGCAAAGAGAATTTAGGACTCAGAACAAGCAGCACTGTAAATGTTAGATAAAAATAAAGATCCATGTGATGACCAAAATATGTCCTCATGGTGGGCTGTAGTGACTGCAGGACTTGCTGATGCTGATGTAGGGACACAGCCAGGGTATGACGTAGCCCAGGGTAAAAAAAAAAACAAACACAAAAAAACACCTTAATTAGTAACTTTTTTTTTTTTTTTTTTTGGCCACACTGCGTGGTACGCAGGATCTTAGTTCCCTGACCAGGGATTGAACTGGGGCCCTTGGCAGTGAAAGTGCCAAGCCCTAACCACTGGACCACCAGGGAATTCCCATAAACAGAATTTAATATTTGCTTTATCTTTAACATCTCTATTCCCCAGTGCAGTCTTAAAGCTGAACTACACTAGGATTAAAAGTATGCTCTGGATAATAAATTTAAAACTCAAGTTTGCAGTAGCTGCCAGTGCATTAATTTGAGAACTAGTGTGACTCAGACTTAACTCACCTCAGATTCATCTGTATCTCTTCTGGGTAAGTAGCTGCTGTTTAGCCCATTCACTCATTCAACAAATAATTATTTAGTATCTGCTTATATGACAGGCATTGGAGACAAAGTGACAAACTAGAAAGATAGGGTCAGGGAACTAGATCCCGCATGCCACAACTAAAGATCCCGTGTGCCACGGCAAGGATCCCGAGTACCGCAACTAGGACCTGGCGCAGCCAAAATACATACATAAATAAATATAAATGCTATTGTAGGGAAAAAAAAATGCTATTATAGGGACTTCCCTGGCAGTCCAGTGGTTAAGACGCTGTGCTTCCACTGCACCACTGCAGGGGTCACAGCTTCAATCCCTGGTCCGGGAACTGAGATCCTGTATGCCTCGTGGCACAGCCAAAAAAAAAACAAGATACAGAACAACGACAACAGTGAAAGCTACTATACACCGAAGATACGACTGTACCACCGAGCCCTGTTTAGTTGCAGTTCCAAAGTGGAATTTGAGGGCAGGGCAAGATGTCGAGTTCCTTCTGTGTTTTAATGGAAATGACCCTGCCTTGTGTAACGCTAGCCACATGAGGTTATTTAAATTTAAAACTACATTAAACTACATCAGTCACGCTAGTCACGTTCCAAGTCCTCAGAAGTCACACGTGGCAGTGGCTCCCGTTCTGGACGGTGAAGGTCTAGAACATTTCCATCACCACAAAGGCGCTGTCAGAGAGTGCTGACCCAGACTCTTTCAGAATTTCCTTTTTAAAAACAAAAAAAATCTTTATTGAATTTGTTACAATATTGCTTCTGTTTTATGTTTTGGTTTCTTGGCCAGGAGGCATGTGGGATCTTAGCTCCCGGACCAGGGATCAAACCCACACCCCCTGCATTGGAAGGGGAAGTATTAACTGCTGGACCACCAGCACCAGGGAAGTCCTTTTCAGAATTTGTTAAAAATTCAGAGTTGGTCACCTTTTCAAAGAGAGAGGACAAATGTACATACTTTGTCTTCACAAGATACTTCCCCCTACGTTAGCAGCCTGTCCAGTGGCACTCTGTGTAGGCAAGATGAATTTAAGCGTGTGAACAGAATAAGAGAGTCCATTTGGGTTGCTGTTCAACCTACTAAGGATCAGCAAATGAAGAAATGTATCAACAAGGAACCCCAGCCATTGTGACAGGTGAGTGTCGGCTGGCTGGGGTTCAAGAATCCGCATGAAAACAATCCCCACAAGACAAAACAGCCTATCTTTGGTGAGGAAATGGACAAAACAAGGAGAAAAAGCTAGTGATTAAACCTTGCTCCAACGACTTCCCTGGTGGTCCAGACTCCACGCTTCCAGTGCAGGGGGTGTGGGTTCAATCCCTGGTCAAGGAACTAAGATCCTGCATGCCGTGCGACACAGCCAAAAAAAAACTCCCCCCCAAATCAAAATCTTGCTCCAAGATCTCACTCATTCCCTTAACAAGTATCATTTAGCACCCACCGTGTGCCGGACCCTGCTGAGTGCTTGGGAAGCAACGATACGATACATAGGATTTAGTCTCCCTCCTGGAGCCCTCGGTCTGGTCAAGGAGAGAGCCAAAGAGATCATGACAGTGCACAGTGAGCAATGCTGAGACAGACGGAGCAGGGGAAGAGCTTCCTCTGCCCGGGCAGGTGGGGTAAACCTCACCAAAGAGGGGCCACCTCAGCTGAGGCTCGAATGCTGAGTAAGAATCCATTAGTTGGGCTTCCCTGGTGGTGCAGTGGTTAGGAATCCGCCTGCCAATACAGGGGACACGGGTTCGAGCCCTGGTCTGGGAAGATCCCACATGCTGCAGAGCAACTAAGCCCACGAGCCACAACTACTGAGCCCACACACCACAACTACTGAGCCTGCGTGCCTAGAGCCCGTGCTCCGCAACAAGAGAAGCCACCGCAACGAGAAGCCCGCGCACCACAACGAAGAGTAGCCCCCGCTCACAACTAGAGAAAGCCCGCGCGCAGCAACGAAGACCCAATGCAGCCAAAAATAAATAAATACATACATACACATACATACATAAATACTCAAATAAGTAAATAAATAAATAATCCCTTTTAAAAAAAAGAATCCATTAGTTGATGATTATGGTGCTAAGAAGGGCATTCTAGGCAGACGGAACAGGCCAAGCCAGAGCAGAAGCCACAGTGAGCACAGTGAAAGCAGGCCAGGGTCCAGGACTGAAGGCAGAGGAGGATGAAGACCTGAGAGATGGCACAGGGCAAAGGATGTTGACAGCCCTGACCACAGAACCACAGATCAGGGCTTCGTCCTGTGGGCCAGGAGAAGCCAGTGACGGGACTCCCAAGGTTTGGATTTGTTCCCAAGACCATTTGGG
This sequence comes from Kogia breviceps, assembly GCF_026419965.1. Lineage (NCBI taxonomy): Eukaryota > Metazoa > Chordata > Mammalia > Artiodactyla > Physeteridae > Kogia > Kogia breviceps. The sequence continues at coordinate 76,341,380 of NC_081323.1, forward strand.
CAGCTAGTGGGAGGCTGTCTGAGGACCACGCAAGTGAGGCAGAGGCTGAGTCCAGGGCAGCTGTATGGAGGGGTAGGTGAAGGTGAGCCTGGTGAGCTATAGGAGGTCATCAGGACAAGTGAGGGACCGGGAAGGAGGCACCTTTCTAGCCTGGGGCAGTGAATGACATCACTGTCCAAGAGAGTGAAAAAATAACTCGAATGTTCTACACTACTCACCTCGTGAAACCCTGTGATGGTTTCTGCTCCGTACTCGCTCTGAATAATTGGCTTCCGGTAGGTCTTATACCAGCTCTCAAACTGGGTTGCCAGCTGCAGCTGAATCACCTCCATGTGCCCGTAGTCATGATACCAGGAGTAGTAACTGTTCACACAGATGACATCCACGTATGGCACCTGGAAGAGTGTTAAAACGTGCTCACGAACCAGGAGAGTGTAGGATAGCGTTCGGACTCACACTCGGGCAGGGGGGCGGCGCTTCTGGCACAGGAGGTAAGAAGGCGACACAGAAATGAGTTAGGGGACTTCCCTGGTGGCGCAGTGGTTAAGAATCCTCCTGCCAATGCAGGGGACACAGGTTCGAGCCCTGGTCCGGGAAGACCTCACATGCTGTGGAGCAACTAAGCCCGTGCGCCACAACTACTGAGCCTGCGCTCTAGAGCCCATGAGCCACAACTACTGAGCCCACGTGCCACAACCACTGAAGCCCACGCGCCTAGAGCCCGTGCTCCGCAACAAGAGAAGCCACTGCGATGGGAAGCCCGCGCACCGCAACGAAGAGTAGCCCCCGCTCGCCGCAACTAGAGAAAGCCTGCGTGCAGCAACGAAGACCCAATGCAGCCAAAAATAAAATTAATTAATTAATTTTTAAAAAGAAATGTGTTGGATGCTCACATATATAGGACGTGGAGTTAGAAGAGACCTGAATGGAACAAGTCTCTTAACTCTGGGCTGGTGCCCCTGACCTGGCTGCAGCTGGGCTCAGTGGAGGGTGCCCAGCACGCTGGCCCCAGTGGGAGCCCAGGGCCCATCCCAACCCAACTGTGTTCCTCTTTAGGTTGCGCTCCTGTCACTGGCTGTCCCCCTGGCCCTGGAGAAGTGTTCCCAACTAAGGGACAAAGGCAGTTTTTCTCCTCACAAAGGCTCTTGATTCACCTTCCTGAGCTAGTACTGTGGGCCATAAAGTGGCTGGAAAATTCCCTCCTAGGAGGGTAGCCCAGATGATGGGGCGGGACTGCCTCGAATCTGAACAGTGTGGTGCTCGGTGGGCAGCAAGGCTCACCCGAACCCACACTCACCTCCAAAGTCTGCACTGTGACTGTCGTGGTCCGTCTTTCCCAAGTGACCTCGGCACCTTTCCGAACTGCTGGCGGAAAGATGCAGGTGCAGAGCGGTGCCTCTGGGTGGGCACGTGACCATGACCATGGCGGGGGGAGGTTCCCCCGCCACTAGAATGGGAAGGGACACCACTTGGGCTCTGAGGAAGTCCAGGTCTGCCTGTGTCACACCGGTATCTGACCACAGTCTCCTGCTCCTTCAAGGGGGTGTTGTCGAGGGGATGGCACAGGAACACCAGGGCTACACACTGCCCCATCCGCGTCAAAATGACAGTGCTCACAACTGACACTTGTGCATGGCGCTTTCTCATCCATTCTTTCTCCTTTAGATGATTTCTCTCTCTGGAGCACTTTTAGGTACTGGCCTCAGTTCTCTAGTGGAGGAGCACCTTCTTGCTCCCATGTTTTCCAGCTTCCGTGCAACTCAACACGGTTTCCGAGGGGCTGCTGCGCCCAGGGGCCGTGAGGGTAGCCGTGGGGTCTGGCCGGCTGTGTGCGCCTGTTCCTTTGATTCTCAATCCCAGGTTCTGGATCTAGTCTAGTCTAGTCCGGTTCCCAAAGCTGGGTTGATGAGTGGAATCACTGAGGAGTTTTTCAAAAACTCAGATTCCCACCCTGGACTCTACTGAATCAGAATTTCAGAATCCAGACATCTACACTTTCAAAAAGCTTCCCTTAGGGGTTCTGACGATCAGCCAGGTTTGAGAAACACAGGCCAATGATGACTTTAGGCTCCCGAAAACCTCTACCCTTTTCTGAGCTGAGCATATTAAACTGAGGGGCATAAAATTAAATTGATAAATTGAGGTGCACAAAAATCGATGAGTCTGAACTGAGAATGAATTCGACCTCCCTGTGCCCAGCCTCCGTAGGTTCAAGAAGCCACACTGCCTGGCAAATCAACGGGCCGTCCTCTTTAACCTACAGACCATCTATGGAAATGGTTGGACTGGCTGCTCGAGGTCCCTCCCAGCGGCCTCATGTCGGCAAGCATCCGGGCGGGAGGAGAGGACAAGCAGAGGGGAGACGTGGCACGGAGACCCCCAGGCTCACCCCCAGGTCTGCTTCATAGTTGGAGTTGGTCACAAAGGTCACGGGCCGGGAGGGGTCCAAGGCTTTGGTGTGGGCAATCAGCGTCCTGTCCACGGAGGGCAGAAGACACGGCACCGTCAGTCAGTCCGAGGCGGACTCTCAGCCCGCATCCTCTCCTTCCCATCTTCCCAGCCAAAACAACCCCCAAGACACCGCTCTCCTCCCTGCCTTCCAGTGTATTTCAGGTAAGCAAACATGTTCTTCTAGGCATCACGTTCCCTGACATCATTCTTTCCTCCTTCCTCCCTCCCCAGATCCTAGTCCCCCACCCCTCCCAGAGGAGAGGCCATCCTCCAGGGGTGGGAGGCACAGAGCAGAGGTCCTTGGGCTGGGCACTGCCAAAAGCTGGGCTCTGCATCTCTGGCGAAGCTCTTGAAAATCGGACGGGGTGTGGAATAGGATGGAGATTAACTTAACACGTAAGTCGGGGGCTGGGAGGCAGGCTGTGCGCTGGGCACTCACTAGAGACTTAAACAGCCGTGAAGCTCCGTGGAGCGAAGCCACACAGGCGAATGTAACAAATTACAAGCACGGGCTTCTATGAGACTGTAAGGCAGCACATCCCCGAGACCAGACAGTCAGCGCAGCCGCTCTGAAGACACGGCATTTACGCCGAGTCCTGCTAACCGAGGAGGGGTGGCGAGAGGATGCTTCCCAACAGAGGGGCCGGTCTGTGGTCAGGGCTCGGCCTCTCCAGCGCAGGTCACCCTCACTCACTGATTAAGCCTATTTTCCTCTTCTATTTCCTCACAGCTGGTTTTCTCTTCCTTGACACGCCCCCCCCCCCCATTATAACTCTTCTCACTCGAAGGCTGTGGTTTCCACAGGCCAGAACGGTGCCCCGCAACCCGCAAGTCCCTAACCCACTGTCCGAAACAGCCTGTCACCGGGGGACCTTCAAAGCCCAGCCGAGCGCCTCCGGCCCAGGCAGCCCTACTTACATCCTGCCCCATCCCCACTGCTCCCAAATCAAGATTCCCCCTCTCCGCACCTCCCAGAAAGGTTCACAGGAAAGCTCAGGCACCTGTTCCTGGAAGCTTATCACGCTCCCAGAAAAAATTCTGTCCACCGGCCTGGCTGAACATCCCTGTGCCACGTGCTCCGGGGCTGTGTGTCCAGAGCTCACCTTCACCTGGGTGGGTCCGTTCCTCAGAGCCTGCATCTGGGACACTGGGATGCAGGCAGTGTCTGCCTCAGGGAGTATTTCCACGGCCTCTGCTGCCTCTCCAGTAAGTGAAATAATTGCCCTCTCCAGCCTACGCTACAACTGCGTGATCGTTAAGAAAGAGAGGGAACCACGGAACACCCCAAGGGGAGCCAGCCCAGGGCGGGGAGATGACCCCTAAGTGGGATTTCTGTCCACAGCAATGCCTGGGGGGTGGGGGGAGCTACTGGCATTCAGTGGACGGGCCATGAACTTTAGATGGCCGGGTCCCGTCCAACAATGTAACTTAGAATGGTTAGAACACGCACACCATTGAAAACCTGTTTATAATTACATACCTAGGTAAGCCGGCTTTATAAAGCTTAATTCCCCTTTACAGATGAAGCATCGCAAAGTGGTTTTGTGCAGTTTTAACACGCACTAAATTTCCCAGGAACGGAGATACCATAAAAATCGAGGGAAGACTATACTTGGTTTTGGTTGCAGCTTTACCTGGGGTGGCTCAGTGTTTCAGAAAAGGGCAGCACTGAAGAAAACGCTGCTCACGGTATCAGAGTCACCGGCGATGCTTTCCAGCCCCCGGCATCAGCTTTTGTAGCTGTGCTTTCAGGGAGATGCCACATCTAGATGCAAGATCCTGACCCCTCCGCTCGATCTTCTGGGGAGTCAGGCACATGCACTCACGGATTATTTTAGAAATGACTCTCCCTTATATTACGGTTAGGCCACATCACTATTTTTTTTTTTTTCTTTCTTCATTTGAAGTTATGTGTATAAGTAGGTTAGCTTAACTCTGCATTTCATTTCAGGTGTGTCAAGGAGACACTGGGTTGAAATCACGATCTGGGTGGCTGGGTACTTGGTCCCCTGAACTGACCAGGTATGGATGCACCTGGGCTGGGAGCAGGTGCTGACCCTCTCACAGCCCACACGCACCCCAGGGCCCACTGCAGCTCTCCCGCAGCTGCCAGCCGAGGCTGAGCTGGGCCAGCGGGCTGAGGTCTCACCCCTGGGCCAGGGGAAGGCAGGGGCACTCACTTAAAGTAGTAACCAGCCGGTTTCAGGAAGGAAGCGGGCTCATTGGCCACAGACCACATCACAACAGCCGGGTGATTCTTGTCCCTGCGGACCAGCTCCTCCATCACCTCCAGGTGGTGCTGCAGAGACACGTTGCTGTAGCTCTGGCTGCGGGGCCGGGGGAGGAAAGGGAGCGGGTCACAGGGCGCCAAGCTGGTCGGGCTGGGCCGTGCAGGCGGTGGGCACTCACGCCAGCACGATGCCCACGCCGGGACTCTCGTCGATGACCACGATCCCATAGCGGTCGCAGAGCTGCATCACCTCCTCCGCATAGGGGTAGTGGCTGGTGCGGAAGGCGTTGGCGCCCAGCCAGCGAAGCAGGTTGAAGTCCTTCACCAGCAGCGGCCAGTCAAAGCCCCTCCCTCGGATCTAGGGGACAGCACAGCAGAGTGAGCCCCTGCCCCCTGTCCCCGTTGACGATGCGCTTCCTTCTAGAGCTGGGGCCCTCAAGAGTCACCCTGTTAGCCCGCTATCCAGGCCAAGCACAGGCCCCATCGGGCAGTGGTTTTGAGCGGTTTGCTTAACCTCTCTGAGCTGCCCTCAACCACTTCAAGGGACACGGAGGAAGGGATGGCGAGAAATGGCCCCCCACAGGGGCTCAGGAGCCCCCAACTCACGTCTGCATCCTCATGCTTGTTGACGCCGTGGAAATAGAAAGGCTTCCCGTTGATGAGGAACTGGCTCTCTGTGACAGCCACGGTGCGGATCCCCACGGGGAGGGTGTAGAAGTCAGACACAAACCCAGCAGCCGTCTGTGCGGTCAGCTTCACCTGCAAAAGCCAAGCACTGGGCATGAGGCATCCTGGACGGCCTGAACCCCACGCAGCCCGCACTTCGGCAGGGTGGCCCCTTGCAAACCACGGCAGCCCACCTCTGGAACGGCAGGTAGAGAGATGCAGGAAGTACAGGCGACCGCCATGAACAAGAAGGAACTTTTATGAAGACCTACTAGAGAATGGACTTGAGGACACGGGGAGGGCGAAGGGTAAGCTGGGACAAAGTGAGAGAGTGGCATGGACACATATACACCACCAAACGTAAAACAGACAGCTAGTGGGAAGCAGCCGCGTAGCACAGGGAGATCAGCTCGGTGCTTTGTGACCACCTAGAGGGGTGGGATAGGGAGGGTGGGAGGGAGGGAGACGCAAGAGGGAGGGGATATGGGGACATATGTATACGTATAACTGATTCACTTTGTTATAAAGCAGAAACGGACACACCATTGTAAAGCAATTGTACTCTAATAAAGATGTTAAAAAATAAAAAATTTGTTTGAAAAAGAAGGAACTTTTGCCCACCCTGCCCCTGGGGCCTGCTCTTCAAACTGGGCCTCCCCACCAAGGGCTGGAAAAAAGCAGGCTGGGGACTCTTCAATCCACTGACCAGGAAGATCAGAGGACCATGCCTGCTGAAGCCAGGGCTGCTGGATGGGGAGAAAAGGCCTCCCACAGCCCAGTCCTCACCACCATTACCTCCAACGAGTACAGGTAAGCAGGGTGCTCGTGCATCAGGTACGGCCACCAGAGGTGGGCGCTGGGCACCCGCAGCTGGCCCCGGCCCCCTGTCCCCTTGGCCGCGACCCTGCCTTCCTCATCCAGAAGACACACTTCCAGCTGGAAGCGCTCACTGCCCTGGACCACGATCTGGTAATTCACCAGCCCTGCAGGAGACAAGACAGATCAGACAAGAGAGAAGAGGGAGGGATGTGACCTGGGGTCACACAGATGAGAGTGCCCTGAGGCCACCTTTCTGGGGAGCCCCTAGCTGACAGCCGTTTATTTCTTGAGCTCAATTTGCAGCGAGGGGAGATGCAGTGAGGGCGGCACAGTGGGGAAGGGACATGGGCTTCTCCTGCATCCTGGGCCATCATTCACCACGAGCTACGACTTGAGGCAAGCCCCACTTCCTCCCAAAGTGAAGTCAGAGCAGATGGGTGATTCCCGCAGCCCCTGCCAGCTCGGAGAGGCTGGATTCCAGCTGCTGAGGTGGATGGGACAGTCTTTCTCCTAGGGGATCTTTCCAAACAGGGAACAAAGGCACCGAGGGCCTGGCTGACGGCAGACCCTGCCAGGAGCCTCACCAGTGTCTTGGTCCACGTCGGTGGTGACGGTGATGTCATCGATGTAGGTGGTGGGCGTGGTGTAGAGGAGCACAGTCCGATGCAGTCCCGCGTAATTGAAGAAGTCAAAGTTTGTGTTCTGGACAAAGTAACCCTTGGGGTACCTAGAATGGGAGGACAGTGGCCTTGCTCTGGGCCCTTAGACCTCAGCTCACACGTCTCCCTGGCCTCCCGGAGCCAGGGCCTCACCTCGGTTAAGCCACCCTGCCCCTGACGGGAAGACCACGGGGCAGAGCCGGGCGGGGGGGCGAGGTGCTGCTCACTTGGAGGTGTCCGTCTGGTAGAGGATGGTCCCTGGCGGCAGGGTGTGGGGGGACAGCGTGTTGTTGATGGCGATGGTAATGCGGCAGGAGGACAGGGGCCCACTCTGGACCAGCTTGCTGATGTCAGCCTCGAAGGGGAGATGGCCCCCCTCGTGCTCTGCCACATGGACCCCATTCACCCACTGCAGACACAGGGATATATGAGGAGGGGCCCCTGCCCTCTCAGGCGCTCCCTCATGTAGAAGTGCCGTATCGGGCAAGCAGGCGGGACGGGCTGCCAGCTGCCGCCCGCCTCAGAAGTGGAGGAAGGGAGTTCCGGGTGAACAGATGAGGCCACCCTCCCCGCCCAGGGCACAAACCCCAGTGCGGGGCATGAGTGTGCCCCCCCCCCCGCCCCGCGGGCACCGCAGGAGGCAGGCACCCTACTCGCTCCGCCTGCCGCTTCGCTGCACTGACCACGATGGCGTAGTAGTGGGCGCTGCCGATCCTCAGCACCACTCTTGTGCCCAGGTCCTCGGCCCATCGCTGGGGCAGGGTGGCCTCCCGTTCATACCACACCCAGCCGACGAAGCTCCGCAGCCGCCCATCCTGGCCCACGTCATTGAAGCTGGAGGGAACCGGCATGTCCAGGCTGGGGCCCGACTGAGGAGACAAGGACCGGAATCAGGTCCAGGTCACCTGGGAAGCTAAGCCCCCCCCCCACCCCAGCAACCCCACTTACAGGAAGAAGCTGGACGAGATGACTCCTCCCAGACCCTCCCGGATTCCAGGCCACCCCACCAGCAACTGACCAATGTCTTTTACGGACTCATTTAATTTTCGCGACTCCGTGAAGTAGACCCAGTCACGCACTCACTCACTCAGTCAGTGGGGCACAGTGAACACCTACGTGCTGTTTTAGGCGCTGGGAATGAAAGTGAACAAGGTCTCTGCTGCCAGGTGAGCAGCTCTACGAAGAGAGCGTGGAGCATGGCAGGGGACTATCTTAGGGGCCAGGGCCCCTGAGATACGACCTCTGGACGTCCCAGCAGAACCAGGTGAATCTGAGCCCCGCAGGGAATCCCCTGAACCTCCGCACCCTTGAACACCTCAGGGAGAAGGCAAGGCAGGAGTGGGGCAGAGAGCTCAGTGAGTCTGGAAGCAGCCTGGGGAAGAGCTTCCTGAAGACACGTGTGACCTCCAAGGAAGCAGGGATTTCCTGTCCCTCACAGCTGTCTGCCCAGCTTCTGGCACAATCCCTGCCACATGGTAAGGACTCAACATATATTGGATGAATGGATAGATAACTTGCTGATGAGAGACCAAAGGCTACGATGCTTTGTGTCCAAGGTCTGGTGAGGCCATAAGTTCTTAGGGCAGCGGGCAGCAGGCACCAGGGTCTCCATGGAATGGGGTGAGCCTATGGCCACAACCAGGCGAGGGCAAGAAGGATCTGCAGGGACAAACCAGACCCTGACTAAGAGGAAGATGATCAACGGACTGCCCCAGGGAGGGAGGAAGGAAGGCTGGCCGGGGCGCATGGGCCGCTTTGCTGAGGAAACTCTGAGTGGGGCAAGTGCCGGGCTCCAGCCCCCGCCCGCCCCTTTCTTCCTCCGCTGATGAGGGCTGGGCGGCAAAGACTGAAAAAAAGAGGATCTAAGTGAGGTGAGTGTCGGATGGGCACACAGGCCTGCCCCTGCTCCAGTTCTCAGCCCACCCGATCCAAGTCAGAGGGGAGACCTAGAGGGGGGTCCTCGGCTGGATGCCAAGCCCCGTCCTCTACCTGAACCTTGGAACCCAAGGTCCTTCCTGCCAGGGCAGAGCTGGCCCCAAGACATCCAAAGCCTCCCCTCCCGCCACTGCGCGGCCACCCGCCCCCAGGTCGGGGCCGGGACACTGCTCCGGCTCCGCCTCCCCCACCGACATCGAGCCCGCCCATTTCCTCCTTCCCGGTCACTCTCCGGGTGGGTCGACCCCACGCCCCCACAGGCCCGTCCATCTTTAACCTCCTCCTGGGCGGCAGTTCCGAGGGCTCAGGGGAAGGCTCCCCACACCCCCGACCGACCCGGCTTTCAGGAGCTTCCCTGCCCTGGTCCCCGTCCCCAGAGCCCGCACCTCCCGCAGCGGCGTCCGGTACCACTGCTGCTCGAAGCCCTGGCGCCGGTTCTGGGAGAAGTCGGCGCGGAACCTCCAGAGGCCGTCCAGCTCCTTGCGCTCCCGCGACCGGCTCTCCCGGGGGTAGAGCATCCCGCCCTGCAGCAGCGCCAGCCCGCAGCCCCAGAGCAGCGGGCCGAGCACGGCCCAGGTGCCCGCCAGCCCCCGGAGCATGGTTCCTGCGGGGCCCTAGCTTCCAGCAGCCCCGCGCCGGGTGCCGTGAGCGCGGGAGGCGGGGCCGGGGTGGAGCCTGAAGTCACGTGTCCCGCCCCCGCGCCATCTTCGTTGAAGGCGATTACGCGGCCTGGGGTACCCCCGCGAGGCCTGCGCCCGCAAGGCTGTTCCAGGCCCGCCTTCCGGACTCAGAGCGGCGGCGGGGAAGGGCCCGCGGGGAGCCCGAGCTCCACCCCGGGCCCCGAAGGGCGGAGGTCGCAGGCTCCGCGCCCGCGAGGTCACTGCCGTCCTGCGCCCTCCCCCGCCCTCCCATACCCGGCTGCTCGCGCCCACGGCGGCTGTTCCAGGGACGCGGGCCGCAGCGAAAACCGAGAGACGGCCGGGTTACCCCCGATGCTTCAAGGAGGCCGACCTGGGATACCACCACTCGCTTATGCTTGCGGGACACCGGTGAGCTCAGACGAAGCCTCGACATGCCTAGTGACTTTCGCGCGGGCCCACCTGGCTTATAGCCTTGACCCTGGGCTTCCACCTGCGGTCCCCGGGGCCCCGAACCCCTACCCAGGGGCCCGGCGCTCCCTCTTGGCATTGCGGACACACACATAAAGATGCAAGGAGCGGGGGTCTATGGTACCGGTAACCTGGCCAGGATGCAATTGTTCGTACAGTTACTCTATTTTTAATTTATTATTATTATTTTTGTGTGGTACGCGGGCCTCACTATTGTGGCCTCTCCCGTTGCGGAGCACAGGCTCCGGATGCGCAGGCTAAGCGGCCATGGCTCACGGGCCCAGCCGCTCCGTGGCATGTGGGATCTTCGCGGACCAGGGCACGAACCTGTGTCCCCTGCATCGGCAGGCGGACTCTCAACCACTGCGCCACCAGGGAAGCCCTAATTTATTAATTTTTTGCTCCGATTTCATGTTCACCAAAGCAACCTTCTGGTAATGGACCTTGACGCCGTAAACAAAGTAGTTCCCAGGGTGGTAAAAATAAATATATTGTAAGAAATGACAAGGCCTACAGGTTTTTCTTTTCCCAAAATACTTACCATATAAACATATGAGAAAGTAAAATGCAAAAGTATATACAGTATGATCCCAATTGTGCTAAAATTATATCCACACAGATCTAGATAGTTGTAAAGTGTTATTATGGGTGTTATAGATGATTTTCATTTTGTTTTTCGTATTTTCTGATTATTTTGAAAATTTCTATCTTGAACATGCAGTATTTTTATAATCAGAATCAAACCAATGAGCCTTTTAAAACTAGCAAATGGGCAAAAATAAATAAGTAAAGGTCGATCTGCTTCTATAAATTAATAAATTGATTTTCCATTTGCTAGTCAACCTATATATATTTAGTACGAGTTGATTTTCTTTTTTTTTAATTTAAATTTTTAATTTTTGGCTGCGTTGGGTTTTTGTTGCTACGCGCAGGCTTTCTCTAGTTGCCACGAGCCGGGGCTACTCTTCGTTGCGGTGCGCGGGATTCTTATTGCGGTGGCTTCTCTTGTTGCGGAGCACAGGCTCTAGGCGCGTGGACTTCAGTAGTTGCGGCGCGCGGGCTCTAGAGCGCAGGCTCAGTAGTTGTGGCACATGGGCTTAGTTGCTCTGCAGCATATGAGATCTTCCCGGACCAGGGATTGAACCTGTGTCCTCTGCGTTGGCAGGTGGATTCTTAACCACTGCGTCACCAGGCAAGTCCTACAAGTTGACTGTTAATAGAGATCAAATAAAACTTGGTTTCTGAACGTTTGAACCTGAGGACCAGACCCTGATGGGTAAAGCCCATTGGCCAGTTTCTTTCCCCACTAATTTTGCAGCCTGGTACAAACATATGGATCTGGAGATGAAAATTTGGGAATTGTCAGCAGTGAGAATGGATGAGGTCACCAAAGAAATGAGTGCGGGTGGAGAGCAGATCCAAACATTAGCCCCAAGACACCCCACATTATGAGATGTGGGGATGAAGCATGGAGCATAGGGCTCGAACAGTGTCCTCTGCATTGGCAGACGGATTCTTAACCACTGCGCTACCAGGGAAGCCCCTCAGAAGCTGTTTCTTTGCTAGAATATATCAACACAGCCTCTGGCACTTGATATGTGGCTAATGATTTGGTAAATGTGTTCTTTTCAATCCTCAGTAACAAAACAGGATCAAAAGCAGGTCGTAATTATATGGGGCAGTGGTAGACATTCACTGTCTAGCCCTAGGCCTACGCTCCCTTTATCCTCTGTCAGTATAGTCTACAGGGACAGGGCGTTCCACATTACATCATACTGACCCAGACCAGTATGGTCCAGACCACAGGCATCTCTCACCTGGTTTGTTGCCTCTTCACTGATTTCCCTTCCTCCACGCTTTCCCATCCCACCAGAGCAAGCAGAGTGAGTGGTCTTTATAAAAATTATACCATGTTATCTGGTTAAACAGTGGCTTCCCAGTACATTTTGGAGTAAAATTCAGGCTCCTTACCATGGCCTTCAAGGGCCGCTGTGACCCAGCCCTGCCGGCTCTCACTCTTATTCACCATTTTGCAAACAAACACTTGAGCCATTTTCCTGTCCCTCAAATGCTTCAAGCCGATTCCTGCTTTAGGGACTTTGCACACAATGCTCTCATAGTTTCTTCCCCTTTTTTGTGATTCAGGCAGTTGGCTTAAATGTCACCTCCTCATTGAGTTCTCCTCCTCTGCCTACTTTAAATTCAATTATGATAGTTAACCATGGGACTTCACTGGTGGTCCAGTGGTTAGGACTCAGCGCTTCCACTGGTTGGGGGGACTAAGATCCCACGTGTCACAAGGTGCAGCAAAAAAAAAAAAAAAAAAAAAAAAAGTTAACTATGGTAGCCGTTAGTGCTTTTCACCAAACATTTTTCTGGTCCTCCGCCTTTCTAGACACATGGTCCTTGCCCCTTTGAAGTTATGTGTGACCATGTGGCTATTTTTGCCAAATGAGATTTTGATAGAAATTTAAAAGCCAGTGCTGATCTGCCACATCCCTTTTTCCTGCTTTGGTGATCATGGAAGCATGTGTCCAAGTTGAGCTTCCATCAGCCTGAATTCCTGATGACTGAGGGAGATCGGTGCTTCCCTTCCAACCTGTGATGATGGACGTGTGGCATGAGTGAGAAATAAACCTTTATTATTTCTACCACAAGGCATTACCTTATTCATTCTCATAACATTCTCTTTTAAGAAAGGCAGCATCAAGGATCATGACCACAGTTTTACAGATGGGAACACTAAGACAAATGGAGCTAGTGACTTGCCAAGATCAGAGAAAAACCGGTAGCAAAATTCGGAGTAGAACTTGTACTTTTATAAATTCAAAATCCTTTCCTATTTCTTCTCAATGATATGTCTCAAATTTGTCTTAACTTTAGCACTACTTTATAAATTAGCATGTTTAGAATCATGCTAATGATTATAATCTATTTGAGAAGTGTGCATCATGAATCTGGCAGTTTCTAATCAAATAAATTATAAAATGGTAAAAAAAAATAAAAAACACCTTTATTGTTTCAAACAGCTAAGATTGTGGGGTTCTTTGCTATTACAACATAACTAGCCTATCCAGACTGATACACTATAGAGGCAGGTACTTATTTGGGTGTTTTGCATGTATTAACTCATTCACTTCTCACAACATGAAGTAGGTACTATTGTTATTCCCATGTTACTAATACAGTGACTGAGAAAAGTAAAGGGCAGAGGTAGAGTTTGAACCTGGTTAGAGATTTATGCTCTTGGTCATTCTGCTACACGACCTCTAAAAGACGTTCAAACTCATGTTTGAACAAGGGATTGACAGAGTCATGGGTTTTATTACGTATTCATACATATATAGAGAAAAGGGAACTGCCAGTTTTCATCCTTAGAGAGAATGTGAGTGTGTGTATCTTTTAGGAATACAAGGATGTCACTTGATATATTGATTGATATATTTTCTTTTTTTTTTTTGTGGTACGGGGGCCTCTCACTGTTGTGGCCTCTCCCGTTGCGGAGCACAGGCTCCGGACGCGCAGGCTCAGTGGCCATGGCTCACGGGCCCAGCCGCTCCGTGGCATGTGGGATCTTCCCGGACCAGGGCACGAATCTGTGTTCCCTGCATCGGCAGGCGGACTCTCAACCACTGTGCCACCAGGGAAGCCCTGATTGATATTTTAATATCAATACCAGGACAATAATTATCAAGTATAACAACCAATTAGAATAACAATTTTTTTTTTCTTTTTAAAAATTTTTTGGCCTCGCCACGTGGCTTACAAGACCTTAATTCCCCGACCAGGGGTGGAACTCTGGCCCACAGCAGTGAAAGCACGGCGTCCTAAGCACTGGACTGCCAGGGAATTCCCTAGAATAACAAATATTTTAGAAGTTAAAGGTTAATTTTACAAGATCTGAAAATAAGTCTGAGTGTCTTAAAAAGACCGTCCCCCACCTTGTAGAAATAATTCCAATGACTTTTTCTTTTTAATTGTTTAAAACAAACTCTCTTGATGTATAGTTTACAAATAATGAAGTGCACGCGCATTCTAAATGTACAGTTTGATAAGGCTTGACAGATGTCTACGCCTGAGTACCTAGCAGCACTATCAAAATACAGAACAGTTCCATTACTCCAGGCAGCTTCCTCCTGACCCTGTCCAGTCTGTCCTGCCTCCACCCCTGGCCCCAGGCAACTACTGACCAACATTGTGTCACCATAGAGTAGACTGGGCTTTTCTAGAGCTCCACATAAACAGAATGATACAGGGTGCTTTTCTGTGCCTGGTTTCTTTCATTCAGTATAGTGTTTTTGAGATTCTCCATGTTATTGCACATGTCAATATGTCATTCCCAACGACAGTTTTTAGTAACAGAAAATAGAACAAGTTTCGGTTCTGGGCAGAACTTTCATAACTATTCCCAATTCCATACTTTATTCAGATAAGAGTCTTTGAACCAATTTTATGACCTGGAGTGGTGTCTACCCTCTGCTGCTTGGAAACAGGAAATTCCTTTTCTCTTGCAACATTCTCAAAACTCAATACCAGCTTTCCATTAGCACCCAGAGTTCCGAGGAGCTCCAAAGCTACCCAATGGAAAGGAAAAAGGCAAAAGAGAATTCTAAGCCAGAGGAATAAGGGGCATGTAACGTTCTTCTCGATACACCTGGTAGGGAATTCCCTGGCAGTCCAGTGATTAGGACTTCTCGCTTTCACTGCTGAGGGGGCAGGTCCGATCCCTGCTAGGGGGAACTAAGATCCCACAAGCCAGCACAGCCAAAAAAAAAAAAAAGGTACCTGATCGAAGTTAGCACCTCTCCCATCACCTTCTCACCTCTCTCCCTGATCTACCCCTGACACTTCTCACAGTCTGAAACGACTGTGCCCATTTCCTTTCCAGAATACCGGCATAGCCAGACGCGTGCCTTGGCCAGCTCTAGCCATGCTGACAAATGTAGCTCAGGCCCATGCATTTTAATGGCTGGAGAGTATCACATTGTGTGAATACACCACCACTGATTTCACCCCTTTTCCTGTTGAGCATTTAGGTTGTTGCCCTTTTTCACTTTCCATCAGGACATTCCTCATGTACCTCCTGACCTTGTGCTCACATGTGAGACTTTCCCCAGGTGTTTGCTAGGGATGTTGCTGCTAAGCCGGAGACTCTGTTCATCTTCCCCTTTACTGTGGCTGAGCACTGTCCACGGGGGCTGGGCACACCAGCGCTTTTACTCCCAGCTACCCCATGGAAGCTGAAGAAAAACACCCAGCCACCAGCCCCTCACTGGACCCAGCGCAGGCCCCTGTGTCTCCCCTTTCACCACTTCTGCTTGTGTCTGGTTCACAAAGAGGTCTTCCTTATTTTTACCTTGACTAGATCTTTCTGGGTCTTTTCTCCTTTTGTATTTTATTCGTCTTTATTATATGTCCGAAGCATGGAGTCATGATGCTATTTGACTGTAAGTCTGTCCTAAGTGACTTTTCTATGCATCTCCCCCATCCCTGGATGCCCTTCTACTGGTATACTTGCTCCTTGGCCCCAGAAATAACCTTCCCAGGCTTGTCTTGAAGGTGGCATAGTTCTTTTTTTTTTAAATAAATTTATTTATTTATTTTTGGCTGCGTTGGGTCTTCACTGCTGCACACGGGCTTCCTCTAATTGTGGAGAGCGGGGGCTACTCTTCATTGTGGTGCACAGGCTTCTCACTGCCATGGCTTCTCTTGTTGCGGAGCACGGGCTCCAGAGCGCAGGCTCCGTAGTCGTGGCACACAGGCTTAGTTGCTCCGCAGTATGTGGGATCTTCCCAGACCAGGGATCGAACCCTTGTCCCCTGCATTGGCAGGCGGATTCTCAACCACTGCGCCACCAGGGAAGTCCCAGGTGGCATAGTTCTTTCTCGTCTTCTCTGGGTCATTTTTCTAAGCTTGGCTCACATGCCAGCTCTTTTGTTTCCTGATGGGGACAGGACTTCCTCCTATGATAAGCAGCTGTCACTGCATTTGTAGTCAGGGTCCTGAACTGGAGTCCTGGCCGCCTGGCCTGAGCCAAACTGTGACTCTCTGGCAACTGATCCTTCTTTTGTAACCACAGTGATGTGGGCCTCATGCCATAGGCAGGAGCATTCAGAGTATCACTTGGGTAAAGGTGACCTGGGGCCTATAGGGTGTCCACTGGACTCCTACCGCTTGATAACAGTAGTATCAGCAGCCCACTGACACCCCCCCCCCCAGCAGACACTCTGCTAAGAGATTCTTACAGCTCTGAAAGACTGTAAAATGGAGTTATTCTTTCTCTGCTACAGATGAGGAAATTGAGGCTGAATTGAGAGGAGAGATGAAGTGACTTGCTCAAGGAAACACACCCCAAATACATTGACTGGTTTTTTTTTTTTGGCACAGCTTGCGGGATCTTAGTTCCCAGACCAGGGATTGAACCCGGGCCCTGGCAGTGAAAGCGCCAAGTCCTAACCACTGGGCCGCCAGGGAATTCCCTACATTTACCATTGTTGCTGGCACATTCACTCCTCTTCTTCCCCCAGATTACCCTGCATCCAGAAGACTTTCTAATGTCCAGGACAGAAGATAATATTGATGGAATAAGCTCCCCCTGGTGGGGAGGTGCATCAACACAAAATGTCCTTGCAAAGATGTGAGGGTTCCAGCCTTGAGCATAACAAGCAAGTCACAGGACACTCAGCTGATCAGAGCACAAGTGTGAGACTTCTCTTTTTTTTTTTTTCCAATAGATAAGTTTCATTGCATTTTAAAGATATCACAAAGAGGTCCTGGGAATCATTTGGTATCTTCTTGTTTCCATAGCAAGACAACTCTTAGATCTTATTCATCAGCCTGATGATTTGTTCCTTTTTCAGAGACATAGATAACATCCAAAATGTTCTGGTATCCTTATTTTTAACTGTGTGGCTTGCTGAATCAAAGCAGCTGAATTTGATGCAAGGTCAGTGCAAATCACTTCCTGGGCTTGAGATACTGAATAAGCAATGCCTGGCCTCATATGAGGCCTGCAGATTTTTCATCTAAGAAATTTCCAGTTTCAACAAGAGACTTGCTCTCCTGAATAAAGACATGGGTGGGGAAGTGAGCATACACAGACGTACTCTTGTAATGGAAGCTCAGTGGAACACCCTCGATCATGTGTTGTGTTGGACTTGGGACTGCATGAACTGGAGCCGGTTCCTTTCTCTTCTCCATTGTTTGTCAACCTGGAGTCCCTTCCTATTCTTTCCAAGGAGGCTGAGTTCTATACTGATGTAGTCCCTCTGCAGGATTCCTCTGGGGCCCTTCACAATAATTGTGTGTCCTTCCACAGTGATGTTGACATTTTCTGGAATGTCGACAGTCTGGTTGCTGAAAATAGTCTTCATTCTCATGGTGGATTCAGCAAAGAGAGCATCTTAAGGTATTTTTTTTGTTTTTGTTTTTGTTTTATTTTGGGGGGGTAGGAGTTAATTAATTTATTTATTTTGGCTGTGTTGGGTCTTCGTTTCTGTGCGAGGGCTTTCCCTAGTTGTGGCAAGCAGGGGCCACTCTTCATCGCAGTGTGCGGGCCTCTCACTATCGCGGCCTCTCTTGTTGCGGAGCACAGGCTCCAGACACGCAGGCTCAGTAGTTGTGGCTCACGGGCCTAGTTGCTCCGCGGCATGTGGGATCCTCCCAGACCAGGGCTCGAACCCGTGTCCTCTGCATTGGCAGGCAGATTCTCAACCACTGCGCCACCAGGGAAGCCCCGTTTTTGTTTTTTTAAATGAATGAATGAATGAATTAACTTATTTATTTTGGCTGCACCAGGTCTTAGTTGCGGCATGTGGACTTTTTAGTTGCTGCACTCGGGATCTTTAGTTGTGGCATGTGGACTCTTTAGTTGTGGCATGCAGACTCTTAGTTGCGGGTGCATGCGGGATCTAGTTCCCCGACCAGGGATCAAACCTCCCGGCCCCCTGCAGTGGGAGTGCGGAGTCTTACCCACTGGGCCACCAGGAAGTCCCCTTAAGGTTTATTTTTTAAGCAGTCTTAAAACATTTTTTCTTGGGGTATAGTTGATTTACAATGTTGTGTTTAAATGATTTTATTGAGATATAATTCACATATCATATAATTCATCCTTTTAAAGTGTACAATTGAATGATTTTTAGTATATTCATGTATATGTATGACCATCATTATGATCAATTTCAGAGTATCACCTCAAAAAGAAACCCTGTGCCTTTTACTTATCTATCCTTCTATCTCTCCCACCCAGCCCTAAGCCACCACTAATCTATTCTTTGTCTCCACAGATTTGGCTAGTCTGGATCTTTTATGTAAATTATGTAATATGTGATCTTTTGCCTCTTAATGTTTTTAAATTAAATGTGTTTACACTGTAATTTTGCTTTATACCAGAATTCATCAGAAACAGTGCTTTTAGCTCTGTGATTTTACACGTTTTTCAAGATTAGCAGAACATTACAGCAAACCTGAAAGTTATATTTTCTCCTCCCTTCTCTGAAGGAAAGCCCAGAGACTCTTCCTTTAAGAGATCATTCTAGGGGAAACAAAATGAAAAGAAGGACAAATAACAACCCAGGGAATTTGGGACATTTTGAATTTTTATTGAGGTTCTCATCATCCAGACCCCTGATCTCCAGGCCCTGCCTGCTCTGGGGTCTGAGCCCGCCTTTGTGGTGCAAGGGCTGGAAGGTGGGTCAGGGCTGCCTCTCCTCCCCCATGTGCAGACTGCAGAGCTGCCTGCCGGAGGAAGAGTGCCCAAAGACACCTTAGAGGTGGACATACAGAGAGACAAGAGTGGAGAAGAGGTAAAAGTCCCCTTGCCTGGAGGCCCTGGGAGCACCATCAGAGCAAGGGCTGAAGACGGGGCAGTTGCCAACAGGCCCAACCAGCTCTCAAGCCTGCCTAGGGGGCCCCAGCGTACTTCAGCGGGTGGGGTGTCCTGCAAGGTCAGCCACAGGATGGACACCTGCTAAGGTGGTCCGTGGACGCTCTGCTTGGGTCCTGACCCTCAGGAGGGAACTCGTCAGACTGATCCTCTCCTGACGTCACCTTTAGGGAAGGTCAACCAAGTCCCTGCTTCCAACCGTAGTCCCTTTGCCCAGCAAAAATGACAATCCTTTGTCTCAAATATTGGGCAGGAATCGTATGACTCTAGGACAAGACCTGAAAGGAAGCGCCTGTGGACTTCCCTGGCGGTCCAGTGGTCAGGACTCTGCGCTTCCACTGCAGGGGGCGTTGGTTCGATTCCTGGTCGGGGAGCTAAGATCCTGAAAAAAAGAAAGTGAGCACCTGTTGCAGTGCCAGCTCGTGGTGTGAAGCAGATACTCTAAGGAGGAGGATGGCTCTGGAGACCTCAAAATCTAGATTCTACTTGGACAATCTCACGTGAGCCAGGGTGGGGGGAAAGGAATTGTTCTGACTGAGCTGAGGTAGAGGGATGACAGAAACAAAGGTCCAGTGCCAGATGGAGACCGGGCTTGTAGCGAGAGCGTGAGTGGGGCAAACACACACACACACGAAGAGCTAAAATGTTAACAAGCAGATTCAGAACCACTGATACAGAGGGCCAACTATAAAGTTATACGTGTGGGTTTTTGACGGGTCAGACGGTTGGTGTCCCTAACCTCTGCCTTGTTCAAGGGTCAACAACTGTATTTGCTCTGGCTAGAACCTTCAGTACAGTGTTGAATAGCATCAGTGAAAGCAGGCATCCTTGTCATGTTCCTTATGTTAAGGGGAAAGCTTTCAGTCTTTCAATATGATGTTAGCTGTGGGTTTTTCATAAATAGCCTCCATCATGTTGAGAAATATTCCCTTTATTCCTACTTTTCTGAGAGTTTTTATCATAGAAAGATGTTGGATTTGTGAAATGCCTCTTCTACACCGTTTGAGATAATCATGCAGTTTTGTTTCCTTCATTCTGCTAATGTGATATGTTACATTGATTGAATTTCCTTTTTCTTTCTTTCTTTTTTTTTTTTTTCTTGGCTGTGCTTTGCAGATTGTGGGATTTTAGTTCCCTGACCAGAGATTGAACCTGGGCCTTCGGCAGTGAGAGCATGGAGTCCTAACCAATGGATTGCCAGGGAATTTCCAGATTTTCTTATGTTTAACCACCCTGGAATCCCTGGGGCAAATCCTGCTTGGTCGTGGTGAATAATTATTTAAATATGTTATTGGATTCAATTTTCTAATATCTTATTGAGGATTTTTGCATCTATATTCATGTGGGAAATTGGTCTGTAATCTTATTTTCTTGTGATATCATTATCTGGCTTTGGCATTAGGGTAATGCTGGCCTCATAGGATGAGCTGGGGACTGCTTCTTCAGTTTTTTGTTAAAGAACAATTAGTGTTAACTCTTCTTTAAGTGTTTGGTAGAATTCACCTGTGAAGCCATCTGGTCCAGGACTTCTCTTTGTTGGGAGGTTTTTGATTACTGATTCAATCTCTTGTTATAGGCCTGTTGGGATTTTCTGTTTCTTCTGGAATTGGTTTAGGTAATTTGTGTGTTTCAAGGAATTTGTCCATTTCTTCTAGGTTATCTAATTTGTTGGTGTGCAGTTGTTCAGAATATTCTTATAAACCTTTTTTATCTCAAAATGCTCAGTAATAATGTCCCCATTTTCACTTTTTTTTATGACTATGGTCTTAGCTGTATTTTATTTATTTATTTATTTATTTATTTATTTAATTTATGGCTGCGTTGGGTCTTCGTTGCTGTGTGCGGGCTTTTCTCTAGTTGTGGCAACTGGGTGCTACTCTTCATTGTGGTGTGCAGGCTTCTTATTGCAGTGGCTTCTCTTGTTGTGGAGCATGGGCTCCAGGTGCCCAGGCTTCAGTAGTTGTGACTCGCGGGCTCTAGAGCGCAGCCTCAGTAGTTGTGGTGCACGGGCCTAGTTGCTCCGCGGCATGTGGGATCTTCCTGGACCAGGGCTTGAACCCGTGTCCCCTGCAGTGGCAGGCGGATTCTCAACCACTGTGCCACCAGGGAAGCCCCCCATTTTCACTTCTGATTTCAGTTATTTGCAGCTTTCTCTTTTTCCTTTCTAAGTGTGTGCTATATTCTGAATGTTATGTCCACTCAAAACTCGTCTATTAAATCCTAATGCTGAATGTGATGGTATTAGGGGGTGGGGGCATTTGGGAGGTGATTTAAGTCATAAGGGCAAAGCCCTCACGAATGGGATATGTGCCCTTATAAAAGAGGTTCCAGAGAAGTCCCTGGCTCCTTACACATGAGATAATGAGAGTCTGCGACCTAGAAGAGGACCCTCACCTAATCATGGTGGCACTTTGATCTTGTACTTCCAGTCTGTAGAACTGTGAGAAATAAGTTTCCATTGTTTATAAGCTACCCAGTCTGTGGTATTTTGTTATAGCAGCCTGACCAGACTAAGACAGTCTAGCTAAAACTTTGTTAATATTGTTGAGCTTTTCAAAGAACCAACTTTTTTTTTTTTTTTGGCTGCTTTGCGTCTTGGTTGCTGCACGTGGGCTTTCTCTAGTTGCGGTGAGAGGGGGCTACTCTTTGTTGCGGTGCACGGGCTTCTCATTGTGGTGGCTTCTTTTGTTGCGGAGGATGGGCTCTAGGTGCACAGGCTTCAGTAGTTGTGGCTCGCGGGCTCTAGAGTGCAGGCTCAGTAGTTGTGGTGCATAGGCTTAGTTGCTCTGCAGCATGTGGGATCTTCCTGGATCAGGGCTCAAACCTGTGTCCCCTGCATTGGCAGGCGGATTCCTAACCCCTGTGCCACCAGGGAAGCCAGAACCAACTTTTTGTTTCATTGATTTTTTTTTTCTCTTCAAATGCCTTTTTTTTGGTGACACAATTTAAACCATGACAGTGACCATATTTAGAAATAGAGTTTTTGCAGAGGTTATAGTTATTTATTTTGTGTGTGTGTGTGTGTGTGTGGTATGTGGGCCTCTCACTGTTGTGGCCTCTCCCATTGTGGAGCACAGGCTCCGGATGCACAGGCCCAGCGGCCATGGCTCACGGGCCCAGCCGCTCCACAGCATGTGGGATCTTCCCGGACCGGGGCACGAACCCATGTCCCCTGCATCCGCAGGCAGATTCTCAACCACTGCGCCAACAGGGAAGCCCCTGCAGAGGTTATAGTTAAAATGGGGTCGAAATGGATTAGGGTGAGATCATACTGGATTAGGATGGGCCCTAAATCCAATGACTAGTGTCCTTATTTATTTATTTTTGGCTGCGTTGGGTCTTCGTTGCCGCGCGCGGTCTTTCTCTAGTTGTGGCGAGCGGGGGCCACTCTTCATTGCAGTGCGTGGCCTTCTCATTCCGTTGGCTTCTCTTGTTGCGGAGCATGGGCTCTAGGCATGTGGGCTTCAGTATTTGTGGCCCGTGGGCTCAGTAGTTGTGGCTTGCAGGCTCTAGAGCGCAGGCTCGGTAGTTGTGGCGCACAGGCTGCGACATGTGGGATCTTCCCCGACCAGGGCTCGAACCCCTGTCCCCTGCATTGGCAGGTAGATTCTTAACCACTGCACCACCAGGGAAACCTGACTAGTGTCCTTATACCTTCCCATTAGCAGTGTACAAGGGTTCCAATTTCTCCACATCCTTGCCAACACTTGCTGTTTTCTGTTTTTTGATAGTAGCCATCCTTTTGGGTGTGATGTGGTATCTCACTGTAGTTTTGATTTACATTTCTCTATTGATTAGTGATGGTGAGCATCTTTTCATGTGCTTATTGGCAATCTGTATGTCTTCTTTGTTAAAATATCTATTCAACTCCTTTGTCCATTTTTTTTAATGTATTTTGGCTTTTTTTTTTTTTTTCTTTTGGCTGTGTCGGGTCTTTGGTGTGGTGTGTGGGCTCTACATCACATGCAGGCTTCTCTCTAGTTGTGGCATGAGGGCTTAGTTGCCCTGTGGCACGTGGGATCTTAGTTCCCCAACCAGGGATCAAACCCGCATCCCCTGCATTGGAAGGTGGATTCTTTTTTTTTTTTTTTTTTTTTTGCGGTACGTGGGCCTCTCACTGTTGTGGCCTCTCCCATTGCGGAGCGCAGGCTCCGGACGCACAGGCTCAGCGGCCATGGCTCACGGGCCCAGCCGCTCTGCGGCATGTGGGATCTTCCCGGACCGGGGCACGAACCCGTGTCCCCTGCATCGGCAGGCGGACTCTCAACCACTGCGCCACCAGGGAAGCCCGGAAGGTGGATTCTTAACCACTGGACCACCAGGGAAGTCCCCTTTGCCCATTTTTGAATCAGGTTGTTTGTTTTAATTGTGGGTGAGTTGTAGGAGTTCTTTATATATTCTGGATATTAACTCATCAGATATATGATTTGCAAATATTTTCTCCCATATTTTCTCTGTGGGTTGCCTTTTTACTCTGTTGCTATGCCTGTTGATGCACAAAATTCTTAAAATTTCATCAAGTGCAATCTATTTTTTCCTTTGTTGCCTGTGCCTTTGGTGTCACATCCAAGAAATCATTGCTAAATCCAACGTAATGCAGTTTTTCCCCTACGTTTTCTTCTAAGAGTTTTATAGTTTTAGATTTTACATTTAGGTCATGGATCAATTTTAGTTCATTTTTGTATAAAGTGTTAGGTAAGGGTCCAACTTCATTCTTTTGCATATGGATATCCAGTTTTCCCAGTGCCGTTTATTGAAGATTGTCTGTCACCCATTGAATGGTCTTGACACCCTTGTTGAAAGTCAGTGGACTATATTTGCAAGTGTTTATTTATGGACTCTATTCCATTGTCCATATGTCTGCCTTTATGCCAGTGATCTTTCAACACACTGTTTTAATTACTGTAGATTTGTAGTAAGTTTTGAAATCAGAAGGCTTGAGACCTCCAACTTCATCTTTTTCAGGATTGCTTGGCTATTCAGGGTCCCGTGGGATTCCATTATGAATTTTACAATGGGATTTTATATTTCTGTTAAATATGTCATTGGGATTTTAAGAAAGATTGCTTCAAACCTATAGATCACTTAGAGTCCATAAACATGGGATGTCTTTTCATTTATTTATGTCTTTAATTTCTTTCAGCAATGTTCGATAGTTTTAATGGTATAAATCTTTTGCCTCTTTGGTTAATTCTTAAATATTTTATTCTCTTTGGTGCTATTATAAATGGAATTATTTTCTTAATTTCCTTTTTGGATTGTTCATTGTAAGTGTATAGAAATGAAACTGTATTTTTGTGTGTTGCTTTGTAGGTTGCTACTTTGCTGAATTTGTTTATAAGGTTTAACAGATTTTTTGTGGAATCTTTAATATTTTCTACATATAAGATCATAACATCTGTGAACAGAGATAATTTTATTTCTTCTTTTCCAATTTGAATGACTTTTTCTTTCTTTTTCTTGCCTGATTATTCTGGTTAGGACTTCCAGTACTATGTTGAATAAAAGTGGCAAGAGTGAGCCATCCTTATCTTGTTCTTTATCTTAGAGGAAAAACTTTCTTTCACCATTGAGTATGATGTTTGCTGTGTATATGTTTTCATATATGGCTTTTATTATATTGAGTTAGTTTCCTTCTATTCCTAGTCTGTTGAGTATTTTTATCATGAAGGGGTGTTGAATTTTGACAAATGCTTTTTCTGCATCAATTGAGATATTCATGTGGTTTTCTTTCCCCTTCATTCTGTTAATGTGGTATAGTACACTGATTGATTTTTGTATGTTGAACCATTCTTGAATTCTAGGGGAAAGTTCCACTTGGTCATGATATATAATCCTTTTAATGTTGTTATTTTTAAAACTGTGGCATATTGCACTTTTTTTTTTTTTAAAGAAAAGATTTATTGAAGGAATGGTCAGCAGTGTCAGGAACCTCAGAGAGGTCAAGTAGGGGAAGGACTGAAGGGGATTTTGTTACTAAGAGCTTTTTTGTTAAACTTGTACTTGAATGTTCTTAGCAGCACTATTCATAATAGCCAAAAAGTATAAACAATTCAAATTTCCATCAACTCATGAATGTGGTATATCCATGCAACGGAGTATTATTCAGCCATGAAGAGGAATGAAGTTCTGATACATGCTACAACGTGGATGACTGAAGTGAAAGAAGCCAGGCATGAAAGGCCATATACTATGTGATTCCATTTATATGAAAGTCAAATAGACAAGTCCACAGAGACAGGAAGTAGATTAGCAGTTTCTGGGGTTTTGGGGAAGATGTTTGGATCTGGTTGGGAGCTTGAAGAAGGTGTGAAATCTTTGGATTAGCTCCCCTCAGGAGAGGGCAGGAAAAGTTAAGCAAGAATAAGTGAAAAACTAAATGTTTGGCTGAGCTTATAAGCCCAACCTTGTACATTCAGTTTGCCACAGGAGTTGGTAAGAGATCAGGGTAACTGAGAACAAGCTGATGATTTTTCAGAATTACTGTGGGCAAGGTGGTAGCTGCTGGTGAGCCAGGGTAGGCTAGAAGGAGCGTTAAGTTTTTAAGAATGAGAAGAAGGTGAAGCCCACAAATATTTTAATAGACTAGTGTGCCTTCAGCACAGCATCTGGCACATGTAGAAAACACTTACTTGTTAAAAATAAAAGAATAATCAATTTTGGGGAAGGGTATCAACTTTACTGAGGTATAATTCACATACCATACAATTCACTTATATTGGTCAGTTGATTTTTTTTTTTTTTTTTTGGCCGTGCCACACAGGTTTTGGGATCTTAGAACCCCAACCAGGGATCAAACCCAGCCCTGGCAGTGAAAGTGCCTAGTCCTAATCACTGGACTGCCAGGGAATTCCTGGTCAGTTGATTTTTGACAGGGGTGCTAATACATTTCAATTGGATACAAACAGTCATCTCAACAAATGGTGATGAGACAAATGCATTTCCACATGGAAAAGAAATGACGTTGGCACCTTTCCTCACACTATATACAAAAATTAACTCACATCCTAGTGGGTATAAAGTAATTTCTCACTTTGGCTTTGCTTTGCTGTTCCCTAATGATTAATGATATTGAACATATTTTCACGTGCTTATTGGCCATTTATATATCTTCTTTGGAGAAATGCCTATTCAGATATTTCGTCCATTTTTAATTGGGTTATTTGTCTTTTCTACTGTTGAATTTTAAAGGTTCTTTTTATATTCTGCATATGAGACCCATATCAGGTATATGATTTACACATACCTGTTCTGTGTTTCTTTTCACTTCCTTTGAAGGGCAAGTTTCTTGTGGGCTTCTTTTTAGCGTGATGAAATGTTCTAAAATTGATTGTGGTGAAGATTGCACAGCTCTGTGAACATACTAAAAACCATTAAACTGAACACTTTAAAATGTTGTGTTTTATGGCATGTGAATTATGGCTCAATAGAGCTGTTATAAAATAACAAATGCTGGAGAGGGTATGAGAAAAGGGAACCCTCCTACACTGTTGGTGGGAATGTAAGTTGGCGCAGCCACTACCGAAAACACCATGGAGTTTCCTCAGAAAACTAAAAATAGGATTATCATATGATCCAGCAGTCCCAGTCCTGGGCATATACCCAGACAACACTATAGTTCAAAAAGATATTTCTCAGTGGTTAAGAATCTGCCTGCTGGTGCAGGGGACATGGATTCGATCCCTGGTCCGGGAAGATCCCACATGCCGTGGAGCAAATAAGCCTGTGTGCCACAACTACTGAGCCTGTGCTCTAGAGCCCGTGAGCCACAACTACTGAAGCCTGTGTGCCTAGAGCCCATGCTCGGCAATAAGAGAAGCCACCACAGTGAGAAGCCCCATGCACCGCAACGAAGAGTAGCCACCGCTCACCACAACTAGAGAAAGCCCGTGGTGTGCAGCAACGAAGACCCAATGCAGCCAAAACATTTAAAATAAAATAAATAAATAAATTTATTTTTTTTAAAAAAAGAGGGCTTCCCTGGTGGCACAGTGGTTGAGAATCTGCCTGCCAATGCAGGGGACACGGGTTCGAGCCCTGGTCTGGGAAGATCCCACATGCCATGGAGCAACTGGGCCCGTGAGCCACAACTACTGAACCTGTGCATCAAGAGCCTGTGCTCCGCAACAAGAGAGGTTGCGATAGTGAGAAGGCCGCGCACTGCGATGAAGAGTGGCCCCCACTCGCTGCAACTAGAGAAAGCCCTCGCACAGAAACGAAGACCCAACACAGCCATAAATAAATAAATAAATAAATTTAAATCATATGGGCTTCTAAGAAGACCTGCTTTTAAAAAAAAAAAAAAGAAAGAAAAAGAAAAAAAATCACAAGTTAAAAAAAAAAAAAAGTTTGGTGGCAAGGGAGCTGCTCTGCTACGTACAAAACCCCGGCCCAGAAGCAGGTCGTCTACAAATGATCTAGCACCAGGTTCCCCACAAACGTGTAGTACGTGATGGGCAAGGGGGTGGCTGCCTTTCCAGCCGTGCCCTGTGTCCCTGTATGAAGGACTCTCCACACCGGACTCTGGTCCTGTGAAGTCTACCAACTTCGTGATTGCCAAACACGTCAGTGCGATCTTGGTGCTTCAACAGGACAGTAATCACCCACTCTGGACTCCAGTGGCTGCTAAATGAACAGTCATTGCTCCTCTCCCGTCTTCCTTAGTTATGGACCCTAATATTGTTCAGAAGACAACAGGAGCAGTGAAGTGGGCCCTGCCCCAGTCCCCAAGGGATGTTTAAGGTTTAGTATGAGTCAATAAGACAACCTCATTACCTTTTGCCAGGTACTTGCTTCCTCAGCATCCTTGCAGCTTTGAGTATAAAATGTAAGAATAAAGACATAAATTGAGGTAAGAACTGGTAAGCAAGAAGAAACCAGGACTTGATGATTTGGGAAATTCTCAGCCTATCTAGATTGCAAAAGATGCTAAAATTAGGAGATTCACTGTTAGGAAAACATGCTTTAGAGAGAAAGCCTAGGGTGTGGTTGGACAAACTTTTGCTACTGCCTGGAAAGGATCAGAAGGCCAGAGTATCCTGTTAAGAGTGCTCTTTAAGAGATTTGGGGGCTTCCCTGGTGGCGCAGTGGTTGAGAGTCCGCCTGCCGATGCAGGGGATACGGGTTCGTGCCCCGGTCTGGGAAGATCCCACATGCCGCGGAGCAGCTGGGCCCGTGAGCCATGGCCGCTGAGCCTGCGCGTCCGGAGCCTGTGCTCCTCAAGGGAGAGGCCACAGCAGTGAGAGGCCCGCGTACCACAAAAAAAAAAAAAAAGAAGAAGAAGAGATTTGGCACATGACTCATGGATCCCTCCAGATATTTCAGCAGAAGCCAGGAACAGAGATGGGATTATCTAGGAAAGAGGACTCTCTTGTCCAGTGAAGTGTCCTGTGACATACACAGGAGACCCACAAAGTTCTTGAGGATGTTATATCAGCAAAAACTCTGCCGGCAAGGACTAAAAGGAACAAGAGAGGGGGAAATTAAAGAAAGCTCTAAAAGTTCTCTCAAAATATTAGGAAATATGCTAATATGCTTATATGTTACTCAGCTACAAACATGTGCTACCTACCCTTCAAGATAAAGGAGTGGTGACTGTGAGGACGCAGGTGCAGGTCCAGAGGGTAGAGCTGAGAGCCATGGAGGATTATTTCCATGCCTTGAAACCTAATGGAGTTTGCTAGGCTGGATTTCAAAATTGCTTGGAATCAGTGACTCCTTTTCTCTTTCCATTTTCTTCCTTTTTAAAAAAATTGAAGTATAGTTGATTTACAATATTGTGTTATCCATTTTCTTCCTTTTATTTATTTATATTTTTTGGCCATGCCACACAACTTGTGGGATCTTAGTTCCCCAACCAGGGATCAAAACCAGGCCCATGGCAGTGAAAGTGCTGAGTCTTAACCACTGGACCGCCAGGGAATTCCCATTTCCTTCCTTTTTAATTTGAAATGTCTATAACTGTTATACTGTACCTAAACCAGCATCTTACTTTAGAAAGTGAGTAAATAATTTATTTCTTGAATTTTTGTGTGTGAACTCATTTAATTCTCAGCACAATCACAGGTTCATGGATGGAGAGGAATTTTGCCCCAGGATGAATCATACCCAGAATCTCAGTCATACCCATTTTAGATGATGAGATATGGGACTTTTGAGCTGATGAAATTTAGATGAATTTTTGAACTTGAGTTGATGCTGCAATGAGTTGAGACTTTGGGGGACCTTGGGATCAAGTGAATGTATGTTGCATGTGGGATGGACATAAATCTTTGAGAGCCAGACAGAATGTAGTAAGCTGCATAATAATCCTTGGAACTTGTAACTACGTTACTTTCACATGATAAATAGGGACTTTGTAGATGTGATTAAGTTAAGGATATTGAGACGAGATTATCTTCGTTTATGCAGCTGGATCCAATGTAATCACAAGGGTCCTTATAAGGAGGCAGAAAGGTCAGTCAGAAGATGTGACAATGCAAATGAACCTATCTATGAAACAGAAATAGAATCAGGGACATAGAGAATAGACTGGTGGTTGCCAAGGGGGCAAGGGGGTGGGAGAGGGTTGGACTGGGAGTTTGGGATTAGCAGACGCAAACTGGTATCCATGGAATGGATAAACAACAAGGTCCTACTGTATAGCACAGGGAACTATATTCAATATTCTGTGATAAACCATAATGGAAAAGAGAAAGAATGTATATATATGTATAACCGAGTCACTTTGCTGTACAGTAGTAATAAACACAACATTGTAATTCAACTACACATCGATAAAAAATAAAAATTAAAAAAAGATGTGACAACGGAAGCAGAGGGTCAAGAGAGATTTGACAATTTTACATTGCTGGCCTTGAAAATGGAGGGTCGTAAGCCAAGGAATGCACGTGGCCTCCAGAAACTGGAACAGACAAGGAAACAGATTTTTCTCTAGTCTCTGGAAGAAGCATGGCCCTGCTGAGGTTTGATTTTGTCTCAATAAAACCCACTTCGGGGACTTCCCCGGTGGCGCAGTGGTTAAGAATCTGCCTGCCAGTGCAGGGGACATGGGTTTGAGCCCTGGTCCGGGAAGATCCCACATGCCACGGAGCAACTAAGCCCGTGCGCCACAACTCCTGAGTCTGCGCTCTAGAGCCCTCGAGCCACAACTACTGAGCCCGTGTGCTGCAGCTACTGAAGCCTGCGCACCTAGAGCTCATGCTCCGCAACAAGAGAAGCTCCTGCGATGAGAAGCCCACACACCGCAACTGGAGATGGCCTGCACGCAGCAACAAAGACCCAATGCAGCCAAAAATAAATTTAAAAAATTAAAAAACCCACTTCAGACTTCTGACTTCAAGAATTGTGGTTATGTTATTTTAAGCCAGGAAGTTTGTGGTACTTTGTTACAGCAGTAGGAAATCAATACAAGATCACACTGAGGTTTGGTGTAAACAGCTTCTGAGATTAAAAACACAGTAGACAAGAGGAAAGTATGTAGCCAGTCTGTAGCAGAACTGAAAGAGGCAGATATGGGGAGTAGCTCAGTCATGTATGGACAGAGTCTGGGAGAAAAGCTACACCAACTCTTGCCCTTCCTGAGCTGGGACAGGCCATTCTGTCAGGCCAGTCTCCTGAGTGGGAAGCCCAAAGAGGCTGACTGCAATTCAGTTAAGGAGGAACTTTTAACAGGATTGTCTGGAAAGAGTCCCCATTTAGACTGGGGTGTGCGCCCTCATTGGAGGCGGTAGAGATGGAGGGAGGCATCCCAGCAACTTCCTGCCTCCCTCTATTCCAGTTCTCCGTGTGCTGAATGTATTACAGTTATTTTAATCCTGTCTGCTGTTGGATGGTTAAGGCCCTCCTTCATTTCGGAGACTAGATTTTAGGCATTCTCTGGATTAGCACTTTTTTTTCTTTTTACTCCTACAATTTTGTTTCTGTTTGACCCCTCTGGGTTTCTTTAATTTTTTATTTTTAAAAATTGAAGTATAGTTGATTTACAATATTGTGTTAGTTTCAGGTATACAGCAAAGTGATTCAGTTTTATATATATATATATTTTTTTCCCAGTCTTTTCCATTATAGGATATTACAAGTTACTGCATATAGTTCCCTGTTCTACACAATAAGTCCTTGTTGTTTATCTGCAGATCAGCACTTCTGACTCTAAATGTGCAGAAGAATAACCTGGTGAGTTTGTTAAGCTGCAGATTCTGAATCAGTAGGTCAGGGTAGGGGCCCAGGGAGGCTCATGTTGTTCGTCTGCAGCAACTTTGTGTAACAAGGTTCTAAAGATCAGTGACTCTCAAACCTGAGCAGACTTCAGCATCACCTAAAGGACTTGTTAACACAGACTGCTGGGCCCACCAGAATGTGATTCAGTAGGTCTCGGTGGGGACTGAAAATTTTCTTTTTAACAAGTTTGAAGATGATGACGATAATAATCAGGAACCACACTTTGAGAACCACCACTCTAGAAGATTCTATGTGTGACCCACAGCTTTCACCCTTTTAGGAATTTGGTATAGTGTCCCCACTGCTGGAGTTTTGGTTCTTTAGTTTACAGAGTCTTTTCATTGCTCCCAGAGTCGCTCAGGAGGAGTTATTCATTCTTCTTTGTGTTTAGCTTGCTTATCTTTGTTGTTAAGAAACACCTGAAATTTATGTTTTATTAGCAGGATCTGGGTGAGATTTGTATAAACGAGGCCTCTGCATCTCTGCTGGCTCTGGGGACCACCGTTATCGAATACTTACCATGTCCTAGGCCTGGCCTCAGGCTCTTTGCAGACTCAGTGAGACCATCCCTCCCTTGACTGCAGCACGGGCAGGCCCCTCTGGCACCACCTGTCCGTGGCCCTCACCTCACGGGTAGTGTCTGGGAATTTGTACGTTACTCTTCAGGGCGGAGGAAGCGTCTTCTTTACCTGTGTATGCAGCTCACCTAGTGCCTGGCATCACATGCTAGCCGGATGACCGACTTTACCACCAGATACACCATTCCCCTCAGAGAGTACAGGACCCTGATGGTCTGGGGAAGGGTGGGTTAAGCAAGGGGAGAATGAGCAGGGCAGCCTAGGAAGGACACTGGAAGGAAGGGGGATGGACAGGGGCTCACTGGGTTAACCAAGACCGTCAGCTCCCACCAGGGCTCCAAGGAAGCCAGTCCCGCCAAGACACCCGAAGGCAGGAAGTCACTGTGAGGCCTGCGGTGGAGGGGGTGGCGCCTGCGCAGGGTGGAGGCTCAGATGGGCATCCCCTCCACCCTTCCCCATCCCTGACTCTAGCCATGCTTGCCCAGTTCCTCCACTTCCTCTATGGCCCCTACTGCATCCCCACCGACCGAGGCAGACAGGCTGGGCAGGAAACACACACAGCCTCCTCTTGGGCCCACTTTATTTGGGAGAGGCATGGGGAGGGCTCTAGGCCTGCTGCGCCCCTAGGAGAGCTCGCACCTGGCCAATCTGCCAGTCGACACTGGAGCGCGCGGTGCCCCCGAGGGCTGCGTACTGCTCCACGCTGTGTGCATAGTCCCACACGTGGCTCACGTCTCCTGAGAACAGCGGGCTGGGGGGGAAGGAGGAGGTGGGCCCGGGCTGGCCTCCCAGAAGGCAGCAGAGGGAGGGGAGGAGAGGGGAGGGAAGGGGAGCGCACCTGATGGTCTGTAGTTCCTGTAGCGACAGCTGGTTGAGGGCGACCCCTCTGGTCTCGGCCATGAACACGGCTTTCCCAGAGGCCTCGTGGGCCTGGCGGAATGGCATCTGGGGGCGCGGGGGTGGGGGGCGGAGAGTGGTGCTGACACAGGCTTCCTGAGCTCCCTGTTCTGCTGGGGGTACCTGCGCTCCCCCAGCGCCATGACCACCGCCAGCCTGAGGACCATCCCTGTCCCCTCGCCCCTCCACCCTGGCTGCCCCACACTTACCCCTTTGCGGACCAGGTAGTAGGCGAGGTCAGTGGCCAGCATGTCAGGACTAAGAGCCAGTGCCATGTTCTCACGGTGAATCTGGGGACAGCAGGCCAGGCTAGTGTGAATCTGGGGGACCCTTGGTCCTGGAGCTGCCAGCCTAAGGCCTACGCCCCCTCAGCCAGGAAGTCCCCTGCCTTGGGCAGATCCCCTCTTACCCACCCTCTTCTGCTTTCTCTGCTTGAACCATCATTTCCTAATTATTGATTATTATTCGCTGTGCTACTGGGGTTGCCTCCTTATCTATAGCATCAGAATCACCTGGAGGATTTATAATGAATACAGATCTCTGTGGCCTAACCCAGAGTCTCTGATTCAGCAGGTCTGGAGGGGGGGCCTAGGACTGCAGGTCTGTCAACTTCTCAGGTGATACTGATGCTGCTGATCTCGGGACGACACTTCGAGAACCACTGCTTTAGAGACACATCCTGAACTATTTAGGAATGAAATGATGAGGGGGATTTGCTTAAAAACAACAGTGGAGGGGGTAGTGGGTACAGACAGCTGAAGCAAGAATGGCCATGGGTTGATTGTTGTTTAAGCCGAGTGTTGGTACATAAGGGTTCATGATACAGCCTCTCAGCTGTTGTATACTGAAATTTTCCATAGTAAATGGTTAAAGAAGAAATTTGGCCAGGCCAGGTGATGGGGCTCCTGGAGTCTAACCCGCTTCCATTCTACTGCAGTGAGTCTCTTCGCTCCTCCCAGGGCAGGAACAAGCACGTGCCCCCCCCCTGCCCCACGGCCTCTGGACCCACCCACACTTGCCTCCTCTCAAGATCACCCTCCTGGCATCCCAGCCCTGAGTTTAGGGGCCTCGGGGAGAAGAGGTGCGTCTTGCCTGCAGTGTAGAGATGACGCCAGTGGCCACCTGGAGGACGGCGCTCATGGTGCTAGACACTTCAAACACGGCTTCCTTGTCCTCCTGGGAGGCACGTGGCAGGAGGTAAGGGCCCAGTAGCCCGGTCGCCAGTGAGGCCTCCCCAGTGCCTTCCACTGGGAACACTCAGCACTTTGTATACCCCCAGGGGAGAGGAGAGCACTCCCAGGGCTGGGTGCGCAGGACAGGAGGTGGCAATTCTGTGGGGCCCCTGCCCAGATGAGCCAGGACCCCGAGAATTGGTATGTGGTGTGTATGCAACTGGGTCCCCAGCCTCGCACCTGTAAGTCCTTGTTGTAGGTGCTCGGAAGTCCCTTGAGTGTCATCAGGAGCCCAGCACACTGAGGGGACAGTGAGGATCAGGAGGCTGGATCTCGGAGCCTGTCCTGGACGTTCCCTCGGGACCCTCCGGGTCAGCGCAGAGGCCTTGCCCCAACTCCCTGCCCTGCTTACCCGCCCAAACACTCGCCCCGCCTTGCTCCGGATCAGCTCCAGACTGTCTGGGTTTTTCTTCTGCGGCATCAGGCTGCTTCCCGTGCTGGAGACAGAGATGCTGGGGCTGAAGGGGCTCCGGTGCCCCTTGGCTGGTCTGCTGGGCAGCTCTGCCCAGGGGTTGGGGTGAGGAGGAAAGAAGCCATACTGGGGGGCGCAGAGCTGGGGGAGGGCAGGCGCAGCCTTACCTGTAGGCATCTGAGAGCTGCACCAAGTTGAATTCCTTGGTGCCGTAGAGGATGAGATCCTCGGCCATCCTGCTGAGGTGGGTCATGCACAGCGAAGCCCAGAACAGGAACTCAGCTTGTGGGAGGAAAGGGAGAGCACGCCGTCTGGTCACAAGGCCTCGCCCCCCACCCAGCCTGGAGAAGGTCCGGTGGCAGGAAGCTGGGGAGGAGGCGGGGGCCGGGGCACAAAGGCAGCACACACCGCAGGGGACTGGCCCTGGAGGGCGGGCGGGCTAGCGCCCAGGACTCACCCACAAAGTCTCGCTCACTGATGGCGTCCATGCTGTTGAGAGTGATGGCCCCAAAGTTCAGTTCTGGCCGATTCGGGAAGGGGAAGGCAATAGGCTTGGGCTGGGGGGCGAGGAAGGGCCTTCTCCCCAGCCCCACCCCCCAACCAGGCTGCCCAGGCCCTCCCCATGACCCCCTCTCAGGAAGGACGAGTAGGGAGGGGCAGGAGGTTGGAAAGGTCTTTGGTACAGGTCCCAGGAGGGAGGCGGGAGCCCTGAGTCCCCCCGGCACCATGCACCTCTCCCATGGCCTCCCCTTGCCTCTCTAGCCTCACTCTCCATAGATAATAGACCAGAGTTTTACTCGGACCCCTGCCCTCTCTAAGTGTGTGTCTGCGAGACCTGGCAGGTGCCGAGGGTGGTCTCCTGGGAAAGGAGGGGCAGGGTGCCTCACCTGCTCGGAGCAGCTCCCGGTCCACACCCAGGGGGTTGCCTGCGATGGCCCCGCTGCAGAGATGGGAGGGGTTCTGAGTGACTGGGGCTCCCAGCAGGGAGGCCCTGGCATGTACTTGCAGGCACACCTGTGCTGAGCTCTGGTTGCCAGGGCTGCGGCCTGGTCGGCTTGGGTGCCAGACAGTTGTCCCCACGCAGGGGAAAAGGCACGATGTGAGCAGCTGGCTGGCTCTCTGGAGAGCTCTGGCCTGGCTGTGACACTCATCGCCCCCATCTTAGAGAAGCTGAGGGTCCATTTGTGGTCCCCCTCCCACCGTGGCTGGGGAGGCTGATGGCCTGGCTTCTGTCCCGCTCTGCCCTTCCCGGCCCCTCCTCTTTTCTTGAAGCCCAAAGACCACGCTAACTATGTGGCAGCAACCCCGTCCTGGGTGCACTGGGCCCCACTCACCTGCCCAGGGGCAGGACGTTGACCCGCCTCTGCACCTCCAGCAGCCTCTCAGAGTCTCTGGTCAGTGCCACAGCATGGCTGTGGGAAGCCAGGAGGCAGGAGGGTCAGGGCAGCCTCGGCTGGGCCCCTCCCCTCCACCACGCCCCTCCATCACTGCCCGCTCACCTCAGGATCCAGTGGCTCCAGCGGATGGGCTGAGCCCTCTGCAGGTGTGTGTACCCTGGGAAGAGGATGTCACGTTCCCTGTGGGGGAAGAGTAGCGGCAGGGAGCCTGAGGGGCTCGGGAGGTTCAGGCGAGGCCTGCCTGGGCCCCTGGGACCCTGCAGGCCTGGGCCCCTGTAGGGAAGAGCAGGGCAGGCTCACCAAGGATCTGCCTGCACAAGGGACCAAGTGATCTCCTGGGGACAAACCTGGTGTAAGGGAAGGGTCGGAAGGTGGGGCATTGTGACTGGGCCATGGCCGTGGGGCGTCCAGAGGGTGAGTGTAGGACCGAGTATAGATTACACCTTCAGCTGGGGCCTCTGCACCTTGGCAGCAGATCTGGGCGGGGCCAGGGCAAGAGGGGAGGTGCACGGCAGGTACCACCTGGCAGTGAGAGGCCGGAGTTTGTGAGCATGAGAGGAACTCCCGAGGAGCCCAGAATAGCTGGGGGCACTTTAAAGTAGGCGGGGCAGGGGCAGAGGTGCTGTGAGTGATGGTTCTAATTTTTTTAAATAAACAGCTTTATTGAGATATACTTCACATACAAATCACCCATTTAAAGTGTACATTTAGTGTACAACCATCACCCCAAGAAAGAAACCCTGGGACCTCCCTGATGGTGCAGTGGTTAAGAGTCCGCCTGCCAATGCAGGGGACATGGGTTCGATCCCTGGTCTGGGAAGACCCCACATGTCGCAGAGCAACTAAGCCTGTGCGCCACAACTACTGAAGTCCGCGCGCCTAGAGTCCGTGCTCCGCAACAAGCAGAGCTACAGCAGTGAGAAGCCCGCTCGCTGCACGCACCAATGAAGACCCAACGCAGCCCAAAAAAAGGGCAAGAAACCCTGCGCTCATGAGCAGTCACTCCCCAGTCCTCCCAACGCCAACCCTGCCCCGAGGATGACAGCTTGGGGGCCCTTGTTCTCCCCCAGTGAAGTCGGTAGAACAGGGGTCACAGGGAGTTGGGGAAGAGGAGGGGTCAACCCTGTCTCTGACACCAAATAGAGACTTCTCAGCAGGCATGTCACAGAAGCCAAAGCTTGGGATTAGGCCAGCGGGAGGCAGCCCTCAGCTCTCTGCTTTGCCCGCCACACTGTGTGGGGACGGGGCACATGGGGCACAGGCAGGCCAAGGAGTGACTCTCTGGTTGCCCCAGGCAAGCCGGCCCCTTTCCTCAGGCTTCGGGCCATCTGCCTAGTGCCTTAGCCTCTGGCCTATGGCCCCTCAAAGGGGGAGTTTCCCCTGCATGCTGAGCTGGGCTGGCTGGGGGTCGCGGATGCTGCAAGAAATCCCCACCCCTGGCTGCTCTGCCTCACTCAGTCCGGGAGTTCTGGACTGTACCCCTGTCCCCAGAGCCTGGCCCCCCTACCCTCATCACCCCTGCCACCCAGGTCTGGCATTCAGGCCGCCTGTCTCGGGGGAGCAGGGACCCCGGCTGCCCTCGCGCTCCTCTCTGCCACCTGGTGTTCGTGCACTCACGCCTCTGCCCGATCCACCATGGTTCTGATGAGCTCCCGGAGGAGGGCAGAGAGCGTGGAGCAGTTCTGCCGCATCCACAGCCTGAGGTCCGTGACCACCTGTTGGGAGGAGGATGTGGCACTCAGGGACCACAGATGTGTTGCCTCCCTGGGGAGCCAGGACCGCTGCTGAGCCTCAGCTCTGCTGCCTGGATCCCCCAAGGTTGGGAAGGCCCAGGGCGGGGAGCCGGGCAGGCTGGCGGCACCTGGTCGTTCCGACTTCGTCCTGTGTGCAGCTTCCCTGCGGTTTCACCGATGAGCTCCTGGGGGTGGAGAGAGGCACGCAGTCGGGGTCTGCCTCCTTGTGGCCCAGTGGTGTCAGCCCAGGCCACGGCCTGTCCAGCCTGTGGGCCTCCCTTCCTGCCCCGGGGTCCCCTGGCTCTGCCCCATCTCTGCCAAGGCCTCCTGCTCTGAGGTCCCAGTGTTGAAGGGGACAGAATGATGGTGCGTATGCTCAAAGTGGCCCAGAGAGGGGAGGGGCGGGGGCGGGGGTGAGGTGGGGGGGTGGCCTCACCTTCAGACGCCGCTCATTGGCCGTATGGATGTCCTCATCATTGGGGTTTAGTTTGAAGGTGCCCTGGGCCCACTCCTCAGCTACCTGTAGCAGATAGCAGCAACACGGGGGTCGGGAGCGCGGGCATCAGCAGTTGAGTCCTGGCAGCGCTCCACCCCCCCGAGGGGCATCACAGGCCAAGAGCATGTTTGCTCAGGAGCCACAGGACCACAGGGGCATTAAGGGATGAAGAGAGACAGTCAGCACAGCATGTGGTTAAAGGGCACCTCTCTAGGCATATGATCACTACGAGGGGAGATGACAGGCTTGGGATGATACCCTGCGCTCGCTCGGGGATTTGGTGAAAGCCTGGGACCACAGGGAGGGACCCGGGGTTGGGCCTGGGGGTGTGGAGAGTACCTTGTCCAGGCCCTGGAGTATCTGGTCCATCTCGGTCTTGGTTAGGAGCCCCGCCTTCTCCAGGCCCCGGCTGTAGGCCTTGCTGCCCTGCACGTCCGCCTCCCAGAGGTGCTGGTCATAGGTGATGGACGAGTTGAACTTCTCCATGATGGGGTCCACTGTGCCCACAAACCGGCCACCCCACAGCTTCCCGCTCTGGCCAGGAGGGCACAAGCAGTTAGTCTCCTGCCCCCTCGAGAACAGTACCTCCCACAAAGGGCCCTCAGGAGAATTATCAAATCTGACGGCAATGGAAGCCAGCGGCAGGGTTATTCTCACTGGACAGATAAGGAAACTGAGGCTCAGAGAGGGTTAGGAACTTGCCCAGAGTCACTCAGGGCGTGAATGTGGGAACTTGGCAGGACACTGAAGTTAGGTTCTTTCCCACCATGGGGCGCTGCTCCAGGGAGATGGTGGCAGGCACCCCTGAGACCACAGCAGAACTTCTGGGACCCTTCCTGCCAGTGACCAAAGTGAGAAGTCACTCTGGAATCCAGCTGATGTACCAGGTATAATGACAGTAATACTGGCTAACATACGTCACATTCTCCCTGTCTTCCAGGCACCATTATTTGCTTGTCACGCAGACAGCAACGCTATGAACTGGGTACCAATACTATCCTGCTACAGGGAGGAAAAACTGAGGCACAGAGCAGATCTGTACCTTGCCCTTGCTGAGAGCGGCAGAGCCTGGACTGCACCTCGGCAGCCGGAAGTCAAAGCCCTGCTCTAAACCCCACACGCCACGAGGACCTCTCTGCTGGCTCTGCCGTTCTGAACATTTGCTGCAGGGACAGGTGAGGAGGCACTTGAGAGGCCCCATCAGTCTCAAATTACCTGCATCTCCCTCCCCCAGCTTGGGGTGGGGCCTAAGGTCCCAACCCCCCCACTCCTCTGGAGAGCACCCCGGACACACCTGTTACCACTGGCCTTCTAGGAGAGGTCACTAGCTGACCCTCTGCCCCCCGGGAGCCAAGGGCAAAGGGATGGGACAGAGACGCCTCTGTTTTGAAAGGGGGCATAGGTCAGGGCATGGACAGATGGGGGAGGGAGCGCAGCACCCCTGAGGGGCAGTCCTAGTGCCCAGTGAACCAAGGACAGGAGGGGAGTGGTCCGGGGTGGAGATGGGAACGTTACTTCACTGGCATCTTTTCTGTGGAAGGGGTCTACAGTGGCCACTGGGGACATATGTTCTCCTCTGTCCCCCTGCAATGTCCCAGACCTCAGTTAGCCACCTGACCATACAAGTGTTATATTACCTCTCTAACCTTCGGGGTTTCCCCTTTATAAAATAGGAATAATAATAGCATCTGTCTGATGGAGTTGTTAGATTAAGCCATTAGATTAAGCTAACTGCATACATAGCACAGTGCCTGGTTCTCAGTAAGTTCTAGGTATTGCTAAGGGAGGGGCCGAGGGCTGCCAAGGTCAGGGTGTGCCTTAGCTCCACTCCTCACTCCTGTGTGCACCCCCGGGACCTCCACCGTGCTCTGGCCCCAGGCTGTGAGCTGACCCCTCAGTGCCCAGCAGCCTTGGCTGCCAGAGGACTCTGCCCTGCAGATGTAGCCTCTGCCCCCACTCAGCCTTTTGAGCTAGACCTGCCCCTTAGCCCCTGCTGCCCCACCAAGCCTAGATCTCCAGCAAAGCACCACGTGGGGCCCTGGTCCTAACCACTGGGGCCAGAGGGCCAAGGCCAGCCAGTCAGGATGGGGAGGCAGGCTGCCCTTCAGCCAGGGGCCTGGCATCACCTCCCCCAGCAGGCCCCTGGACTCGCTTCGTGGGTTGTTAGTAATAACAACTATTTAACAAGTGGGGCCGCAGCCAAACCAATTAGTGCCAACCCACAGGACGGCCTGGGGAAAGCAGAGGTTGCCTGGTGCCCTGGTTTCCTGAAGGCAGCCCACTCTGCATTGGTGCCAAGCTCCTACCCTGCTGGCAGTCTTAAAAGGACCCCAGGAGGATGTTAGAGTGACGTGCCACCACCTGGGCACTGAGGGAGGGGCGAGGTGGTGGGAGAGGGCACTGCTGTGAGCCAGGGCACATCTGGGCCAGAACGATCCCTTTGGGGCAAGGGGACAGGGACACTGGTGCAGGCTGGGATGAAAGAGCAACAGCCAATTTAGAAAACACGGGAAATACCTGCATTGTCCCTCTTAGCGTCATTAGCCACGGTTTATTGAGCACCTACTATTGCTTCGCCCTGTGCCAGGCATTCTCCAGATGCTCTTACACCCTCCTATGAGGTTACCCCTATTTTACAAATGAGGAAAGACGTTCAGGGAGGTCGAGTGACTGCTTCAGAAGCCAAGTCTGTTTGGCTCCAAAGTCCAGGCCCTGCCACGGGCCCTCCACCATGACCCAGAAGCTAGCAGGGCAGACAGTCTTAACCCATTTATTCAATAAAAAATGGAGGCGCAGGGCTGCCCTGGTGGCGCAGTGGTTGAGAGTCCGCCTGCCGATGCGGGGGACGCGGGTTCGTGCCCCGGTCCGGGAAGATCCCACATGCCGCGGAGTGGCTGGGCCCGTGAGCCATGGCCGCTGAGCCTGCGCTCCGCAACGGGAGAGGCCACAACAGTGCGAGGCCCGCGTACCGCAAAAGAAAAAAACAAAACAAAACACCTGAGGC
This sequence comes from Kogia breviceps, assembly GCF_026419965.1. Taxonomy (NCBI): domain Eukaryota; kingdom Metazoa; phylum Chordata; class Mammalia; order Artiodactyla; family Physeteridae; genus Kogia; species Kogia breviceps. The sequence continues at coordinate 76,382,101 of NC_081323.1, forward strand.
CCAGAGAGGAAGTGCCTTGCCAGCTAATAGGGGCCAGGAGGGCCTGGAACCCACACCTCCTGCTTCCCAGGCCCAGGGTTCCCTTCCCTGGCATCGGGCAAATAGCCCCTTTTACCTGAAGGGTTCAAAGCAATGACCTCATGATCCAGTACCTTACAGAGAAGGCAGACAGCTAATATTATCCCCATCTACCAGATAAATCAGCTGAGGCCCAGGGAAAGGAATCTGTGCCTCAGACTCCTGCCATTAAGTCAGAAAGAGAACCCAGGAGTCCTCTGGCTCTGAGGGAGAGAGGCCAATGAGACAGGAAGCCACCAGGTCCTGGGGCCACACGGCACGGTCCCCTACGTCCTGGCTCTTAGCACACGCAAGAGTCCTGTGGACTCTGCTACACAGGGACAACTGCTATGGTAGGAGAGGGGCACGGGATGGGGACTGACAGGAGGACAGGGGGGCGGGGGGCGGGAAGGAAGGAATGAAGAGGTGAGGGTGCTGAATGAGTGGGCCGCACCTTTCCCGCCGGGCCTAGAGCACGGTCAGGTCAGGGCCATCTTCCCCAGCAGTGTGGGTTGGTGCGTTTGCCACAAAGGCTGCCTGGGAAGGGGTGAGGGACGGGAGAGAGCAGATGGTGGTGGGGACACCGGGAAGTCGGGGCAAAGCTCTCTTTCGGACTCTGGCAGGTGCGCCAGGGGGTACCCACTGCCTGGAGCCAGCGAGGACAATTACCAGGAGGGTGGAGGGCGACAGGTCTGGCTCGGGGAGATCGCGTGCTCAGGTCACTGTTCCGGCTGGCGCCCAGGGCGCCCCTCCCCCTCGTTTGGAGGCTTGGAGGACCGGCGTTCTCGAGGTCCCTGAGCACTCACCTCCGATGCCATGTTGGGCGGTTCCTTGCAGTCCGGGAGCCTAGGTCCTCCGGGTCTGGAAGACAGGGCGGGACTGACGACCTCGTCGGCCACCGGTAGGTGTCCCCCGGGCGGGGTCGGCTCCGGGTTGGGGCACTGCCCTTGGCGGAGCGCAGCCTGTGGCGGAGGCGGGCGTGGGCAGCGCCCAGCGCGCTCGCGCGGGTCCTCTGCGTCCTCCCCTCCCGTCAGTCCCGCAAGTCCCGCCCGTCCAGCCTGTCCGGCCGCCGAGCACTTACCACCGCCTGGCCGCGCAGTGCGTCTCTGCACAGTCGCGGGGCTGGATTTTTCTGGCCGGGAGAGCGTCAACAGCAGCCCAGCGCTGTCCCCGCCTCCTATTGGCGGCCGCACCAATCCCAGGCGGCCCGGCCCGGTGGGCGTTGCCTCCGCCCTCCAACCCCGGCTGTGGGCGGAGCCGTCTCCGGAGCGTCTTTGGGCAGAGAGGCCCTAGGGAGGAGGTAGGGAACTGTGAGGGTGGTGCCAGGGCGGCAGTGCTCAAGGCTGCAGACTGCTCCGGGCACTGGAGGGAGACCCGGGCTAGGAATAGAGGTAAAGACACTGGGCCGGGCCTGGCGGGCTCACAGGAGACGCAAGGTGAAAAGCCGCGCCCGATCATTCGTTCATTCAACAAACACGAACCCGCACCTCCTATGTGGTAGGTACAGAGTTAGACCCTGAAGAAAAGGAAATGAGCATAAGAAATGATGCTTGCCTCAAGAAGCTCTAACAAAGCGTGGATAAGGTGGGCAGGGGGCACAGAGGGCAGCGCAAGAGTGGGGGGTCCATCTTGGGGTACTCAGGGAAGGGTTCCCTGACACGATTAATTAACTAATTATTCAACAAAATAGACAGCCTGGGTTCTGGCCTTAGGGGCCCTTGAACTTCTGCCCTGGAAGTTCCACATTCTGGGGGAGATGTCCCCTGAGTTGAGTCTTGGAAGATGAAAGGGAGTTAGCTCAGCGAAAAAGAGGATTAGAACATTCCCTGCGGGGGGCGGGGGGGAGAGGGGAGGGGGCAGCCTGGGCAAAGTCTGGGAGGCCAGAGGCCAGAAAGTGAATGGCCTGCTTGCAGAACAGGAAACCAAGAGTGGCTATAACAAAGGGTCAGGGGCTTTAGAATGGAGGTGGGGAGGAGTGGCGGAAAGTAGGTTGGGGTAAGATTGTAAGGCGTCTTGAATGTCAAACGAGAGGGTTTGGTGTTGATAGGACCTACTGTCCTCCCATAGGTCATAGGGAGCCAACAGATGTTAAAAATTGAGGGAGCCAAAATTTTTTTAGAAAGATACTTCTGGCAACAGTATTGAGGATGGAATGGAGGGGAGAAGGGACCAGTAGCTGGGATATCTTATGGGTTGAAGGTTTTTAGCCCTCACTCAAGAGTGGAATTACTTGGAGTTCCTAGAATGCATCTTCCTAAATGCTTTCCTAAATGCTCTTCCCTGTGCAAGCTTTCCTAAATGCTCTTCCCTGTGCCTGGAATGCCTTCCCTCACTGTCTGTCTTGCTACTCCCATTCATCTGTCAGTATTCGAGCCAAGCATCATCAACATTGGGAAGACTCCCTGCTGATCCCGGTGTCCAGCTCTGGGCTCCCATGCGATCCTGGGGAAGCATCTAGCAGTCTTTCCCTGAATTGGGAACACTAGTTGTAGCTTCTGTGTCTTCTCCCTCACCCAACTGTGGGCTCCTTGGAAGCAAGGCCTCATCCTCTTTATCTCTGTGATCCCACAACCTCTCCTGTCTTCTCCCACAGAAGCCCCAGAACAGGGCTGCAGCAGGCCCCTAGGTGGGCAGGGAAGCCCTGAGACCAGCTGTGAGCCATGTGGTCCTGACAACTGAGTGCTGTGGCAAACCCCTGGGATCTACCTGCTAGTGTCTGAGGTCTGACATCCCCTCCTGGGAGGTCAAATGTCAAAGCCAGATGTACTTTGCAAATATGAGGTCACATTCCTGAGTATCCAGCAACATACAGGGATCAAACCCTTTGGCAAATGAATTGAGGCTGGAAAGGGTGTTGGGGAAGTGTTAAAAAATGCTCACAGTCTCACTGTTAAAAGCCTCGTGAATCTGGATATGTATGGATGTGTGTGTGTGTGTGTGTGTGTGTGTGTGTGTGTACGTATATGTACATGTATACAATGTATGTATCAGCTTTATTGAAATTTAATTGATACACAATAATATACAAATATTTAAAGTGTACAATTCGATATGTTTTGACATATGTACACCCATGAAAATACACCATAATCAAAATAGTGAATGTACCCATCATACCCAAAATTGTCCTAACCCTCTTCATAATCTCCCCCTCCTGCCTCTCCCCATCCATCCCCAAGAAAACACTGATGTGCTTGTAACAATAGATTAGCTTAGGGGCTTCCCTGGTGGCGCAGTGGTTGGGAGTCTGCCTGCCGACGCAGGGGACACGGGTTCGGGCCCCGGTCTGGGAGGATCCCACATGCCACGGAGCAACTAGGCCCGTGAGCCACAACTACTGAGCCTGCGCGTCTGGAGCCTGTGCTCCGCAACAAGAGAGGCCGCGACACTGAGAAGCCCACGCACCGCGATGAAGAGTGGCCGCCGATTGCCACAACTAGAGAAAGCCCTCGCACAGAAACGAAGACCCAACACAGCAAAAAAAAAATATATATATATATATACATAAATAAATTAAAAAAAAAACCAATAGATTAGCTTACATTTTCTCTATATATACATGGAATTATTATATATATGAAATTATTATATATTTTTTGACCTGTCTTTTCTCACTCAGCATAATTATTTGGAAATTTATCCATGTTAGTACATGTGTCAATAGTTCATTCCTTTTTATTGATAAGTAATATTCCATTCTATGGGTATACCACAATTTGTTTATCCAGCTGCCTGTTGATGGACATTTGAGTTGCTTCCAATTTGTGGTTGTTACAAATGTGCAAGTCTTTCTATGGACATGTGCTTTCACTTCCCTTGTGTAAATACTGGTTCTCAGGACTTTGAACTTGGACTGAATGGCAGATTTGGGGACTTTTTGGCCTCCATATCAGCATGAGCCAATTTCTATAGATTATAGTTATAACTTTTTTAAATTATGTATTTATTTATTTATTATTTTTCGCTGTGTTGGGTCTTTATTTCTGTGCGAGGGCTTTCTCTAGTTGCGGCGAGCGGGGGCCACTCTTCATCGCAGTGCGCGGGCCTCTCACTGTCACGGCCTCTCTTGTTGCGGAGCACAGGCTCCAGACGCGCAGGCTCAGTAGTTGTGGCTCACAGGCCTGGTTGCTCCGCGGCATGTGGGATCTTCCCAGACCAGGGCTCGAACCCATGTCCCCTGCATTGGCAGGCAGATTCTCAACCACTGCGCCACCAGGGAAGCCCCTATAATAACTTTTAACGTCCTTCTCTGATTTATTAATCCTTCTCCTCATTATGGTTCATATTTTCTTGTCTTTTTACATACTTAGAAATTTTTGGATGCTAGACATGAGATCTTTATCTTGTTAGGTGTTGGATATTTTTGCATTCCTATAAATCTTTTTGAGCTTTTCTCTGAGATGCAGTTAAGTTACTTGGAAACAGTTTGATTCTTTAGGGTTTTGCTTTTCATTATCTCTTAGGTCAGAAGCAATGCGCAGTCTGGAGCTAATTATTCCCCCCCACTAATAAGGGAAGACCTTTTTGAATACTCTACCCAGTGAATTATGAGTTTGTTTTTTTTTTTTTTTTTTTGGTGGTACGCGGGCCTCTCACTGCTGTGGCCTCTCCCGCCGCGGAGCACAGGCTCCGGACGCGCAGGCTCAGCGGCCATGGCTCACGGGCGCAGCCGCTCCGCGGCACGTGGGATCCTCCCGGACCAGGACACGAACCCGCGTCCCCTGCATCGGCAGGCGGACTCCCAACCACTGCGCCACCAGGGAAGCCCGGCACTATTCTTTTTAATCCTTTTGGATGGTTCTTTCCCCAAACTCAGATAGCTTCCTCACATGCATGCACTAATCAGTAATGCACTGAATACTCGCAGGGAACCCTTGGTAGATCTTCAGAGTTCTCTTCTCCCTGTTACTCTTTTTGATGAACTCTAAAGTCCTCTGTCTCTCTAGGCTTCACTTTTTTTTCTCAACTCAGCGGGTCTGCCAGACTCTGCCTCGGTTCTTCCTCCCTGCACCATGTCCTTGGAACTTTCTCAAAATAGTAAGCTGGATTACTATAGGGCTCACCTCTTTTGTTTCCTGTTTCCCAAGAATCACTATCTTTCATTGAAAAACTTTGTTTCATGTATTTTGCCTTTTTAAAAAATTGTATTTATTTATTTAGGCTGCACTGGGTCTTAGTTACAGCATGTGGGCTTCTTAGTTGTGGCATGTGGACTCCTAGTTGTGGCATGTGGACTCTATAGTTGTGGCATGCATGTGGGACCTAGCTCCCTGACCAGGGATCGAACCTGGACCCCCTGCATTTGGAGTGTAGAGTCTTACCCACTGGACCACCAGGGAAGTCCCTATTTTGCCTTTTTAATTTTGCTTTTTGGTTGTTTCATGTGTGATGGTAAACCAGATCCCAACTGACTCTATCCTGGCCAGAAGCAGAAGTCTGGTGGCAGATATTTAACACAAAAGGTAAGGGTGGCAGAGTCAAACTTACCTTGGCTTAAATTCCAACTCTGTCACTTACTGTAAAATGGGGGTGGGGCGGTCTTTTATATCCAAATGGCTATTTGATCTCTTTCCTCAGACGTTTAAAAGACATCTAAAAGTCAACATGTTCAAAACTGAACCCCTGATCTCCCCACTACTGATTGTGATTGTCATTTTGTGTTTCCCATGACAAGAAATGCCAACACCAACCATCTAGTTGCTCAGACCAAAACCTTTGGACTCCCGTTTTTCCTCACACCCAAATCTGATCAGTCGTGTAATCCTGTTGGATCTATTTCAAATTATATCCAGAATCTGTTTCTCTCATTTCCACTGCTTCTTCCTGGACTGAGCCACCATCATCTTTTCCCTTGACTATTAGTTACAACAGTCTTTCCTCTGGTGTCGCTGCTTCTACCCTTGCCCTTGGAAGGTCCCTTCTTAACACAGGAGCAGAGGATCCTTTTAAAATTTAAGTTAGGTCACGGTACTTCTCTGTTCAAAACACTCCTTTGGCTCCCCATTCTGTTCAGAGTGAAAGCCAACATCCTTCCAGGGGCCTAGAACTCAGTGACCTGCCCTGCTTCCTCCTTCCTTACGTCTCTGTCCTCCCCTCCTGTGACTTTTCACTCTCTACTCCAGCCACACTGGCTCGGTGTGGTCCTCAAACATCCAGGCCTGGGGACTTCCCTGGCGGTCCAGTGGTCAAGACTCCATGCTTCCACTGCAGGGGGCACAGGTTCGATGCCTGGTCAGGAACTAAGATCATGCAGGCCACGCGGTGAGGCAAAAAAAACCAAACAAACCTCCAAACAAACAAAACAAAACAAAACAAACAAAAAACACCCCACAGGTGTTTCTGCCATGTTTTTTTTTGTTTGCTTGTTGTTTTGTAAACATATTTATTTATTTGGCTGCGCCGGGTCTTAGATGTGGCACTCAGGATCTTCATTGAGGCATGCGGATCTTTTCACTTGAACTTTTTAGTTGCACCATACGTGTGGGATCTAGTTCCCTGACCAGGGATCAAACCCGGGCCCCCTGCATTGGGAGCGCAGAGTCTGGACCACCAGGGAGGTCCTTGCCATGGGGTCTTTGTAATTCTTGCTGTTCAGTGTGTGTCACTCCCTCACCTTCTTCATGTCTCTGCTCACATGTCACCTTCTCAGAAAGTGAGGACTTTCCTTGACTACCTTGTTTAAAGGAGCAGTTTGCTGCTGCTTCTCTCTCGCCTCCTCGCCTTTATTTTTCTCCACAGCACCATCACTCTCTGACATACTGTATTTGTCATCTGTTTGTTTATTTGCACTTGTCCCTGCACACTAGAATGTGAGTGATTTCTGTCTTTTATTTTTTAATGTACTCCAGGTACCTAGAACATTGAAGGAACACAGTAAGTATTTGTTAAATGAAAAAAAAATAGAATGAATAAATGAGTAAAAATACCTAGCTTGTATGATTTCTTGTGAGAATCTGAGTTAATAATATATGTAAAATCTCAACACTAGGTCTGGCAGCTATACAGTTGGGGCTCAATAAATGTGCTTTCATTGCTATTATTATTTTTATTTTTTATTTTTTATTTTTTTGGTGGTACGCAGGCCTCTCACCGCCGCAGCCTCTCCCTTTGCGGAGCACAGGCTCCGGACGCGCAGGCCCAGCAGCCACGGCCCACGGGCCCAGCCGCTCTGTGGCACGCGGGATCCTCCCGAACCGGGGCACGAACCCACGTCCCCTGCATCCGCAGGCGGACCCCCAACCACTGCGCCACCAGGGAAGCCCTATTATTTTAAATTTTTGGCTGCACGCGGGCTTTTTCTAGTTGCTCTAGGCACGCGGGCTTCAGTAGTTGTGGCATGTGGGCTCAGCAGTTGTGGCTCGCGGGCTCTAGAGTGCAGGCTCAGTAGTTTTGGTGCACAGGCTTAGTTGCTCTGCGGCATGTGGGATCTTCCCGGACCAGGGCTCAAACCCGTGTCCCCTGCATTGGCAGGTGGATTCTTAACCACTGCACTACCTGGGAAGTCCCTCATTGCTATTATTGATAATAATAACTGTGCTCCCAGGAGAAGAGGGAGTCAGGGAGGAAAGGGAGAGGTTCTTACCTTATTACATCTCCTGAGCATCATCCTCAGAAATCCAAAGCTCTGACTCCTGCCAGAGGGAAGAAAAAGTTAAGGAAGAAATTTAGAGGTAGCCTGAGGCATTTCCTGTATATAAATAGAACAAGAAGCAAAACAACTACAATAGCTAATATTTGTTGAGCTCTAACTGTGTGCCAGGCACTATGCTAAACATATTATATAGTGATTAGGTACTTAGCTCCTCACAACCACCCTTTGTGGTCAATGCTATAATTACTCCCATTCTGCTGATGAGAATACTGAGTCTGGGAGAGATTAAGTGACTTGCCCCAAAACACCCAGCTAGGAAGTGGCAGAGCTGAGAATGGCTACCAGTAGTCTGGCCACGAAGCCTGTGTTCTGTGCAAGCAGCAATAACATCCGTCTGAGGAGCCTTGACCATAGGCAGACCTTCTGTGTCCATTCTCATTGCCACCTTGGGGGTCCATGACTGTTCAGACAATGGACCACACCCATTTTCAGCTGAGGGCTAAGTGCTATACGGAATTTACCTGCCTCGGAAGAATGAAAACCCTGCCCCGCCCCTCTCCCCTAAAATTTCCACCTTGGTACAGCAAAAGAGTCTCGGAAGGGTCTAGTGCAGAACAGGGAGGAATCCCTAATGTTGACAGGAGAGAGGTGAGGTTGGAGTTGGCCAGAGAACAGTGAGAACCCTGGCTCTGACACTTCCTGACTCCTCTCTGAGCTTCACTTTCCTCTCTGTGAAATGGGCTGATCATAGTGCTTAACTCTGAGGACTCCTGAGAGAAGTGAGTGAGACCCCGCTAACACCATGCCTGGCATGCATCCCCGTAGGGATTTCGTGAGGATTAGATGAGTGTACACATGTGAAGAGCTTAGCTCAACTCTCTGGCAACTGGTAAGCACCCAAGTCTTACTATTCTAGACTCTCCCTGGGTGACTTCACTTTAAAGGCTTCAATTTCTGCTTATACCTTCAAAAGCTCTATCTGCTTATTTTTTTCTGAGCTCTAAACCTAAAATCTTCAGTGTTCAACAGGACATTTCCACTTGGAGGGCACACGGGCTTTGTTCATTCTCTAGCCCTTTGTATGTATTTAATACCTCTGCCTAAAGAGCCAGCTGTTAAGGAAAAAAAAAGTCATCTTCCAGGGTGGTGTGATTTAGGCGGCCTCAAGTTAGAAAAGTTTCAGGGAGGCCCTCAGTGGGGACACGCCAGGCAGGAATTTCAGCTATGGACTGGCCCAGCTTTGTTGCCTGGGTTACCTGTTGCGCAGACTCCTTCTGGGCAGCCTTCCCTTGGGGGAGGGCCTCTCTCCTGACTACTTGGCTGCCTCCATGCCATAGGTTGGGTGGCTGCATATGGCCCCCAAAGTCTTAGTATAGCATCCTTTGGAGAACCTGGAGCTTAGCCATTTTATCATGGGGTCCTCAGAGGCACTAGCTTCTCTTCTGTGGAAGCCCATCCCTGAAGCCTTGGCCTTGTGTGTTCCTTCCCACACCCCACTCAAACACCCCTGGCTTTGGGACGTCTCTCCACCTCATTAGTCATTCCCTCCTCTGTTCCATAGCATCTAAACACAGCATATCATAGTTATTGATGTCCAGAGCTCATTCCCAACTAGGCTGTCAGGTAGGCAGCGTAGGAGGTGTGTATTATTCATATTGGTATCATCACCATGGGTAGGAGGTGTGTATTATTCATATTGGTATTATCACCACCGAATGGGCCATCAGTACATGTTTGCTGAGTGAATAACACGACGGGGACTCTCCATATGAATTAGGCCAGCTGGGTCTGGGTTGGCATTTTATTTACTTGTTGATTTTTAAAGTAAATTAGTTGTTTTAAAAATATTTTTGTAGGGAGTTCCCTGGCAGTCCAGTGATGAGGACTTGGCATGTTCACTGCCGTGGCCCTGGGTTCAATCCCTGGTCAGGGAACTAAGATCCCACAATCTGTGAAGTGTGGCCAAAAAACAATTTTTCTTTTGTATTGATAGTTTAAAAATAACATGTATATTGAAAAATATTTTTAAAATTCCGAAGGTGTAAAATTAAATGTTAAAAATTCCCCTCACTTCTCTTCCAAGCAATCCCCACAGGCAAATACGAGTAGAAAACATTTTAATAGCTTTATTGATATATAATTTGGATACCATACAGTTCACCCATTTAAAGTGTACAATTCAGTGTTATTTAGTGTATTCACAGGGATGTGCAGCCACTACCACACTCTAATTTTAGGACATTTCTGTTTCCCTCCAAAGAAAGTATCCAGCAGCTTTCCATCACCACCCTAGCCTCTCTCCCAACCCTAAGCAACCACTAATCCTCTTCCTGTCTCTATAGATTTTTTTGCCTGTTCTTGTTCATACATATGGAATCATACAATATGTGTGTCTGGCTTCTTTCACTTAGCATGTTTTTGAGGGTCATCCATGTTGTAGCATGTGTTATACTCCATTCCTTTTTATTGCCAAATAGTATTCCATTGTATTAATATTGCATATTTCATTTATCCAGTCATGTCACTATTTTTAAAGAAAGTAAATTTATTTATTTATTTTTGGCTGCGTTGGGTCTTTGTTGCTGTGCGCAGGCTTTCGCTAGTGGCGAGCAGGGGCTACTCTTCGTTGCGGCGCACGGGCTTCTCATTGCGGTGGCTTCTCTTGTTGCGGAGCATGGGCCCTAGGTGCCCAGGCTTCAGTGGTTGTGGCTTGTGGGCCCTAGAGCGCAGGCTCAGTAGTTGTGGCACACGAGCCTAGCTGCTTTGCAGCATGTGGGATCTTCCCAGACCAGGGCTCAAACCCATGTTCCCTGCACTGGCAGGCGGATTTCCAACCACTGTGCCACCAGGGAAGTCCCAGTCATTAGTCACTATTAACAATCTAATACACCTCCTGTATTTGTTCAGATTGCCTGGGTTTGAATCTCTACTGGACAAGTTCCTAGAGGAATGACTTTTGGTAAATTATAATCTCTCCAAGCTTGGCTCAGTTTCCTCAGTAGTAAAATTTGAATAACAAAGGAATCTACCTCATAGAGTATCATGGTTGTACTGTCACAGTAATTATTATTTGCTGAGCACTAAGTATGTGCCAGGCATTTTAGGTATCTAACAGATAGATCTATGATTTACACATCAGGGAACTGAGGTTAGGAGAAGTTAGGTAATCTCCCAGGGTTAAACATCCCCTAAGAAAGTGATGGAGGTAAATAGAATCACAGGCTGCCTGCAAAGCCTGCACTGTTACTGTTAATATCACGGAATAGCAAAGCACCTATCAAGGGCCTTGCAAAGAGAATGTGTTTAGTAAATGATCTAACTATTAAAAAGTGGGGAAAAAAGACATCTGCCATTGTTAATCTTTGGCATATTTCCTTCCAGTCTTTAAGAAATATTTCAAACCATACCAAAATTCCAGAAAATAATAGACATCAACATTTCACCTCTTTTTTTTTTTTTTTTTAAGAACACAAAATTTAGTAGATTAGGTGGCTCTTTCTCCCATACCCTTAGGTTCTTTTTTCCCTATGCTTATTTTTCCTTAGGTTATTAGTCACACCACATCATTTTGCATCTTTTAAATCCTATCTTGAGCATTTCCCTAGCATATCAAATTATGCTACATGATTTCTCATGGTCACATATACTGATATTATACTGTATGGTTCAAACATGATTTATCAATTCCTCATTGTTGGGTATTTAGGCTGCCTCCCAGCAAAATTACCATTACACATCGATCTTTCTTCAAGAATCTGATAATTCCTTTTCGACAAATTCCTAGAAAGGCTGGAAGGTCAGAGACTGTGCTTGTCATTCAAGCTCTTTGTACTTTCCTGCCAAATAGCTCTGAAGAATGGGAAATGGGAGAAGGGAGGCGGAGATTTTTCCCCCCACTTTTTAGAACGTTTTATTCAATTATAACACACATAGAGAAAAATGCACCTAAGCGTGCAGCTCACTGAATTTTCAGAAACGGAACACACCGCGTACCCAGCACCCAGATCCTGAAATAGAGCATTTCCAGCGGCCCCGCGCCGTCTCGCCCCTTTGCCATTGCTACTATTCCCGGGGTGGGATTTTAATGCCGCAAAGGCCTACTAATCCGATTACGTCTTTGGACATTTACTTTATTCATACTACTTAGATATAACTTAGACCACGAAAACGTGAGCTAAATCCTGTCTGCAAACGCTTAACAGTCCGAAGTTGAGCTGGGCGTAGAGGACACGGCTCGGACGGCTAGAGGGGCACGCAGGGCTTGCGGCCCCTCCGGGTCCTCCAGGCTCCCGGTGTGCAGCGCGGCGATCCCGGCGTGCACCGCGGCGCGCGGAGCCGGCCACAGGGAGTTCGGCGTGGATGCCGGGTGCGGCGGCTGGGTGGTGTGGAGTTTTGCGGGTGCTGTCGGCCGGAGGCGAAGAGGCGGGGTCGTCATGGAAGTGTAAGCAGCTCAGGGCGCGTCGCTGGGTTTGGGCCGACGCTAACAGCTGGGGACAGCTAGACCCTGGGAGCCGGGAGACGTGGGCCTGGGGCGACGGCTCGTCGCGGCTTGTGGGGAGGGCAGGGGCTCTCGCTCTGTCCCTCCGAACCTTCGCCCCCACGCCCACCGCGTACCCAGCACGCGGGGCCGAGTGCCACTTGTCTCGTCTGCCTCTCAGGGTGCCTATTCCCTCTCTCATCCACTCACTAGCGTTGCAGGCGTCACGGTGGGGAGCCTGGCCCAGTGTTGGAGCGGGGACTTAGAAGGTATAAAGCCCTGGGTCCGGCCTGGAAGTACTTGGAGGAGAAATGGGTAAATGCTGGGGTAGAGCTTTGCTTAGGGACAGTGGGCTCCTTTGGAACCCTAACTCAGAACAGGTGCTGTCCAAGTTGGATGAGAAGTATTTCGGTGTGTGTGTGTGAGTGTGTGTGTGTGTGTGTGTGTGTGTGTGTGTGTAGGGAGTAAAAGCCATTCTAACAGTTTTAACTCCACATGGTCTTTTCCGTGTCTGCTCATTGTACCGGGTGCAAATGGAAGTTTTTGTAGCTACTCTGTATGTGGATTTTTGCACGGTTGACGTTAACTTGTAGGCATATTATATTGTGTTCTCTTTGCCACCGATTATTTAATATTGATATTTTCTTTTATGTTCTTTAGCCTGTTTAATGTCTACATGTACTACTGTTTTTCAGACTTTTAAAGCAACACTGTATGTATATGTAACTGAAATGAAAGCTTCATGAGACAATGCTGTATGCAGTACACTCTGATAGTCTCTTTTATTAAAATAGGGTGTAGACCCATAAATTGATTTTGCAATCCACTAATGGGGTTTAATCTGCAATTTGAAAACCATGCATAATATTACTCTAGCCCAAGCCGTCATTATCAGTTTTTCACTATTTATTAAGCATTTCCTGTCAGCATAGAAACCAGCTTTAATTTATCTATCTTAAAAGAAAAATCGCTTGTCTGCCCCACATCCATGTCCACCTGTTGCTCCCTCTCTGCTTCCCGTCACCAGAAAACTTCTTAGAAATGTTGTTTACCCCCTCATTCTCTCAATCATTCTTTTGGGCTTTCATCTTCACCAGTCTACAGAAATGGGTCTTACCTAGGTTACCTGAGCCTTCCATCTTGTCAAATTCAGAAGTTGATTTTCTGGCCTCACCTTCCTTGGTCCCTTAGCAGCAATTGATACAGAAACTCTAGACACTCTCTTGGCTTTGTGACGTACTCTCTTGGATTTCCTCCTACATCAAGGACTACTTCTCAGTCTTCTTTCCTAGCCCCGCCTTCCTTCCTTGCTTGGCTTCTAAATGTTGAAGTATTTTAGGGCTCAGTCCTGGGACCCTTTCTCTCCACATTCCCTTGGTCATTTTACCCATCTGTATGCAAATGATTCCCCAGAATATATTTCTAGTCCTTTTCTCGTATCCATCCAGTTGCTTAAACCAGAAATCTAGCCCTCTTTCCTCACCACTAAATCCAGGCCATCAGCCAGTCCTGTCATCTCCACGTTCAGAATGTATTTTGAAGGCAGCACCATCCCCACTGCTAATTTTGTAGTCCATCATCTCTGGTCCAGATTAAGCAATAGCCTTTGGTTTCCACTCTTGCCCCGCCCCCTCCATTCTGTTTTCCACACAGCTGCCAAAGTGAATTAAAATATTAATTGGAGCAAATCACCCCCTGTGTAAAAACCCTTCATTGCTTTTCTATGTGCTTAGAGGATATCTGCATTCCTTACTTAGTAGGACTACAAGACCCTATGTAACCTCACGTACTCACCAACCTTGTCTCTTGCCACTGTCCCCTCCCCCAAAGAGACACACTTTCCACTGGCAGTCAAGTAATTTCGGTAACTCTCCAAGCCCTTGCATTGCTGTTCCCTCTACCTGGTATACTTTTCTCCCTGGCCTGCCCAGTTCTTATCTTTTTGACAGCTCAGGTTGAGTGTCCTTTTTCAATGTTGTTTTTCCTCTTTGGTAAATCCAAAATAAGTCCTGGTTTTTGTCTCTCATAGAACCTTGGTTTACTTTTCCCTTAAATAATTACAAGTTCTGATAATAGATGTGTGTTTACATGTCTAGTGTATTGTCTCCCTCTTGAGAGTGTAAGTATTATGAAGGCAGGGACCAGTGTCTCTTCTCCTAGTGCTTAGCAGTGCATCTGGCACACAGTAGCCCTTTGGCAAACACAGTCGGCCTTCCGTACTTGCCGGTTTTATAGTCGTGGGTTTCACATCCACAGACACAGAGGGCTGACTGTACTTGTTCAGTGAAGTAATATAACAATACTTAATTAATTTAATAAATTAAATTAATAAAAATTAATATAAATTATTTAACTAGTTTCCTGATTGCTGAGTATATAGATTTTCTGATTTTCCTAAGTGAAATGGTTTCAATCAAGAGTTTTTTCTCCTATATAGTAACCTGTCCACTTCTCCCAAGGAGTCAGTGACTAATCAAGAATTTTGTGGCTAGCAGTTAGTGGGAAAATGAGGTTTTCTGAGGTAGGCATGTGGTTTGCGGGTGGAGGGGCCCCTGGAATGAGACTGTCTGGAGGCCTAATTCTGTTTTTTTTTGGCTCCAGCATGCCGCGTGTGGGATCTTAGTTCCCCGACCAGGGATGGAACCGTGCTCCCTGCCTTGGAAGGGCGGAGGCCTAACCAGTGGACCGCCAGGGAAGTCCCTGGAGGCCTAATTCGAGTTCTTGCCTGGCCTCCAGCATGAGGTGTGGCCTCTGGCAGTGTGGTCCTTAGGATCTTCAGGAGACCTCCAGGTCTCTGAGAGGGCAAACACATTGCACCTCTGTTAGGCTTTCCTAGGACCTGCAGTGAGGAGGCATGGATGGAAAACTCCCCTGTGTTTTTACTACTTTTTTTTCTTCAGTCACTGAGTAACTACCTACTGTGTGAATGATACATATAGATAGATATACACTAGAAGTTTTTTAAAGGTAAGGAATATTTACGCTTTATTTGGTTGAATGATAGACTTTAAAAATAAAACCTTTTTGACCATCACATCGGATACAAAATATTCATAGCAAAATTAAGTATTTGTATATTAAGGTACTTGCTGTTTGGCTAACTTTGTCTAATGCCTCGGGACTGTTTATATGTTTATATGCCTGGAAAACTTTGTGTTCATCCTTTTATTCTTGAACTTAGTATACATAGTTTCGGAAAATGGAGTTTGTTCCACATCATCTTTTTGAGATAGTGTCAGAATTTCCTTCTTTTTACAGCTGGAAATACTGAGGTTTAGAGAAGTTAGCTAATAGGTCTTAACAGCAATTCAGTAACAGGACTGGAAAGAGGATAACTTGCTAGCTCCCAAGTGAATGCTACAGTTTAAATTGCTCATTGACTTTGAAGGCTGCTCAGTTTTCTTGGACCAGAGTTTAGTTTTTCAGAACAGGACTTGAGTCAGTAACATAGGTTAAACGTAGGAGAATTTGAGCAATTGTATTTGTCATTGTGTTTGTAAGAGTTAACTGTGTGGCATTTAATAGGCACTGTTTGCTTGGGCTTTTTTGTGCATGTGTGAGCCTCTAAGGAAAGTCTGTCAGTAGATCATTTTGTTCTGTTTATTCAGAATTTGATTTTCTGAAGTAGTTGTTTGTGTCCATTAAATTGACTCAGCAAGTTAAGCAGATTTTACAGGTGAAATTTCAAATAGCACATCAGCTTCAGTCAGCTAATTCATTACTTAAGGAAGTTAAGTGACTACCTTCCTTTAAGTATAGATTCAGACAATATTTAAAATTCACTTGGAATATTTGCTTTAAACATCTGTAAGTAAAATCAGTACCATTCTAAGTCCTACAGGAGAGTATGAAGTAAAAAAACATTGGAGGAGAATGTCAATTACAAGTTACTTTAATTATTATTTTTTTTAACTTCATGGAATTTTTTAGTTTTACACGGGCCTCTCACTGTTGTGGCCTCTCCCGCTGCGGAGCACAGGCTCCGGACGCGCTGGCTCAGCGGCCATGGCTCACGGGCCCAGCCGCTCCGCGGCATGTGGGATCTTCCCGGACCGGGGCACGAACCCGTGTCCCCTGCATCGGCAGGCGGACCCTCAACCACTGCGCCACCAGGGAAGCCCTCAGGTACCTTTATATCCTTTACCTGGGGTCACCATTTGTTAACATTTTTGATATATCTTCCTTCTCTTTGTTACACATGCCTGCATTCTCTCACCACATGCACTCTTTACTGAACCAGTTCAGAGTTGTAGATATGTCATTTTATCAGTCTTAAAAAGACATTCTCCTGTGTAACTGCAATACCATCATCACACCCAGGGAATTTAGTGCTGATATTACCACTATTATTAAAATGCAACCTATATTAAAATTTCTCCAATTGTCCTAATAATGTTTTAGCTGGATTTAAAAAAAAAAATTGATTCAGGATCCAGTCAGGAATCACACATTGCATTTAGTTGTCAAGGTTCTTTAATCTCCTTTACTCTGAGAACCGTTTCTTAGCTTCTTTTTGTGACATTGACATCTTGACAAATGATAGTGATATTTGAAGAATCTAGGCCAGTTGATTTGAAGAAGGTTTCTCAGGTTGGGTTTGTCTGATTATATTCTTATAACTACATTTTTTGACAGGATTGCTATAAGGGATGTTTCCTTCTCAGTGCATCACATCATCATTATTGGTGCTGTTAATTTGGATAACTTGATTAAGTTGATGTCTGTCAAATCTCACCATATCCTGTTCTCAACAACCTGCCACTTCATGGTGGTTACAGTAACTTCTTCAGGATAAAAACTGCCTTCAAAAAATATTTCCCAATACACACAGTTCATTTAGGACTCAATGAAAGGCAGATACTATACTCGTTGACATTTTACTGAATAAAGGAATGCCTAGCATATTTTGGCATTTACTCCATTAGTATTTAGCTGGGTAAAAAAATTATTTATCTTCCTAATAAAAGAATCAGGGCCTCCCTGGTGGCACAGTGGTTGAGAATCCACCTGCCGATGCGGGGGACGCGGGTTCGTGCCCTGGTCCGGGAAGATCCCACGTGCCGCGGAGCGGCTGGGCCCGTGAGCCATGGCCGCTGAGCCTGCGCGTCCGGAGCCTGTGCTCCACAACGGGAGAGGCTGCAACAGTGAGAGGCCCGCGTACCGCAAAAAAAAAAAAAATAAAATAAAAGAATCAATGAATAAATCAGCTTCTGCCCACCAGAATGCAAGACGCTGTACTTTTTTTTTTTTTTTTTGACGCTGTACTTTTTAAACATCCATTGTTCTCCTGGCCCCAAAACACAGGTTCATGAAAATATACATGAAAGAGAGTTCCAAAAAAAAAAAAGAAAGAAAGAGAGTTCCTTTCCTTCTTTGTATATTGGCTCTAGAAAAGGCAGAAGATGTCCTTTGGATTCTTGCAATTAACAATATTGACTTGGGCAGTGGGGCAGTAATTTGGAAGAGACAAGGACAGATTTCCCAAGGCATGGAATAATCTACATGACAGAGGGGGGCTGTGATTTGGAAATGAAGTTGTCACCGTGGCACCTGGGATGGATCCACTGGCATTGAGGAAAAATAACGTGTAATTTTTCTCCACCCTATTCCAGGAAGGGATGTTTTAGTTCCCCTGAATGTTAGGGCATGAAGGGAGTTGTAATTCAGTTTCAAGCAAAGATAGGAGGAAGCCGTGTGGGCTAACTTCCTGATTAAGTAGGCAAAGATGACATGTGGTTTGATTTGTCATTTTCAATTTTATTTATTTATTTATTTATGGCTGTGTTAGGTCTTCGTTGCTGTGCACAGGCTTTCTGTAGTTGAGGTGAGCGGGGGCTACTCTTTGTTGCAGTGCATTAGCTTCTCATTGCGGTGGCTTCTCTTGTTGTGGAGCACAGGCTCTAGGTGTGCAGGCTTCAGTAGTTGTGGCGCACGGGCTTAGTTGCTCCACGGCATGTGGGATCTTCCTGGACCAGGGCTTGAACCCGTGTCCCCTGCATTGGCAGGCGGATTCTTAACCACTGTGCCACCAGGGAAGTCCTGTCATTTTCAGTTTTAAATGAGCCGTATCACATACTCTAATTATGCATTATCCTTCCTGTGTTAGGTTCCATTTATTTATTTATTTAAAATTTTAATTAATTTATTTATTTCTGACTGCGTTGGGTCTTTGCTGCTCGCAGGCTTTCTGTAGTTGCGGTGAGCGGGGGCTACTCTTTATTGCAGTGCGTGGGCTTCTCATTGCAGTGGCTTCCCTTGTTGCGGAGCATGGGCTCTACGCGCGAGCTTCAGTAGTTGTGGCACTCTGGCTCAGTAGTTGTGGCTCACCGGCCGTAGAACGCAGGCTCAGTAGTTGTGGTACACAGGCTTAGTTGCTCTGCAGCATGTGGGATCTTCCCAGACCAGGGCTTGAACCCGTGTCCCCTGAATTGGCAGGCAGATTCTTAACCACCGAGCCACCAGGGAAGTCTCCTAGGTTCCTTTTAAATATGGTGTTCTTTGTGACCTGAGTTCCATTGTGGTCATTTGTGCAAAGCAGCACTTTTGTGAAATCCTGGCTATTTGTTGAATGACTAGTCGCGTTTGGTAAGCTTCACGTGCTGATTTGATTAAGTGCTGACATTACTGTGCTGATGACCTAAGGCCTAGGTTGAAGCCTGTGTTAACCACCTGCTTGTTTTGCTTTATTTATTGACTAGGGAAACCACCCATCTATTTGGCTAATGTTTTTGAAATTTTGTGTCCTCATTTTCATCATATAGCCCCATTCCTAGTTTAAGAACAAACGGTAATCTTTGTTGTACATTATGTCAAGTCCATACTCCTTCCTGAATTTTAAGGATTCTGCGTTACTGGTTTCCATTTGTTCAATCCTGTTTTATTTTTCACAATCCCATAGTTATTGTCCACTTCAGTTAGGCTTTCTACTGTGTGCCCTTGAGCAAGTTTTTAAATCTCTGAGCCTCAGTTTCATCATCTATAAAGAAGGAATCATAATAGCTCCTACATCACAGGGTTTTTAATGAGAATTTAAGTGAGGTGATATCTTTTAAAAGTAATAGCCTTCATTTAGGAGAACCTAATAAGTACCAAGAACTGTGTTACACTTTTAAAATTTGTTTTCTTTTCATCCTCAGAATGGCTTTTTGAAGTAGGAAGAAGTGGTGGTTGTGGTGGTGGTAGCCCAGGCAGTAGTGATAATAGATGGTATTTATTGAGCACATACTGTGTTCCAGGTACTTTACATGTTTCACCTCAATCCTGTAATAATGTTACAAGGTTGGTACTACAGTTGCCATTTTATAGATGAGGAAATTTAAGCATAGAGAGGTTAAATAACTTGCCCAAATTCACATAGCTAATGGATGGTGGAACTAGGTTTAGAATCCAGGTTACATTTCTAGGTACTAGTTATCTGCATTTTTTGTTTTATATGGGGATGCTTAGCGGGGGTTAATTAACTCACTGAATCTCACATACCTTATAAGTGGCAGCGCTGGAATATGAACCCAGATTTGTCTGATTTCAAAACTGTATTGTTTTAAAATTGAAGTATAGTGGATTTACAGTGTTTCAGATATACAGCAAAGTGATTCAGCTATACATACATATATTATGTATATATGTATTCTTTTTCAGGTTCTTTTCCATTATAGATTATTACAAGATATTGACTGTAGTTCCCTGTGCTGTGCACTATACAGTAGGTCAAAACTGTATTCTTAATTATTATACTGTACTGCCTCCAGACTGTTAAAAACAATAAGTGCTTTCTGATGTGATATTGTAGAATGGATCAGTTGTAATTTAATGCACGTCACATTGCTGTGCTCATTCATACATGAAAGGTGACGTTTCGCCTTGATTGACCATTGCCACTGCACAACACCTGAACTCTACTTGTTGAGTTGATAGAAAAGATGAACACCTTGGCAGTTTTGTGGGTATCTGGCAGGATTCCAGATGTTGCTGGAATTTCCAGTAGTGATGTTAGTGTTAAGGATCCCATTTCTGATGATTTAACAGGAGGACTTGGCTTCCCAGGAACGTCAATAGCTGATGGAAGGCAGGTGGTACTGTAGAGGGGACATGGCTGTGGGATGAGGCGGCACTCTCTTTCTCCAGTTAATTCTAGCACCCTCTGTTTATTGACATCCCCCTACTCCTGTGGTTTTGCCCCCCTCTTCTTCCTGTAACTGACTTCCCCTAGATATCTGACTTCTCAACTTCTGCCTACTTGGACCAGGGATAAGTATAGTATTTTAATCACCTACTTGGTGAGGAATGTGTGATATACTGTGGCGATTAAAGGGAGAATTTGCTCTGAATTTGTCCATCGCCAGCTAAACCAGTAAGACTTAGGACGTTTCTCAGTTTTAGGTTTTAGTCCCTAAATTTCTGAACTGTGCTACTGAATCTTGACAGAGGGATTATTTTGTAGATATTTAATTCCCACAAAGGGATGTGAGCCCAGACTGATGATAATTTACTTTATTTTGCAGGAAGGATGCCAGCGCTGCGCTGCTCAGTAACTATGAGGTAAATAGCTTTGGACTATTGTGTTTTCCTCTCTGAGCGTTTGCCCTTTGCTTCTGAAGATTATTCAGTTAGTTTTGGTTAGAAATGACTGAGTTCATTTAGATTTGCCACTTTAAAATAGGAGAGATGGCACCATCTGGTGGACCTTGGAATAGTCTTAGCTTGGTAAATTATATACAGTAATTCAGGGAAGCTGGGAAGCCTTTAGTTTACTGTTGGCAACCTTCTCCAAATCCCAAAGATTTTAGATCTTCATTTGGGATGCCTTCCTGTGATGGAAGCATCAGTTTTGGAACTGTTTCTGTTTGCAGAAGTTTTCCATTAAAATACTTAACGCCTTTTCCTAATTACCACTCTTTAGCTATAAAATGCTTTTATAAGTTATTATTTTGATCCTCATAATAGCCTCATAAGTTTTAACACCTTCATTTTGGAAGTGAGAGTTTAGTGACTCACTATTACGAATAATTTAGTAGGAAGTAACAGACTTGGAATTTCAGGGCTTGAGGATTGGGTTGCTGGGGAAAGAAAGGAAAGAAGTTGGTGAGAGGGAGGAGAGAACATTATTTTTGCCTACCTTCTATTTTGCCTGGGTGTTGTTTGGTACTAGCAAAACTATCTGATAGGTTAGCTCCATGTATAGAAAAAACCATTCATATATTCACTGTCCATTTTTCTTATGCCAGAGTCTAAACTCAGGAAGACATAGGAGATTTGAGTCAACATTTTGTGATATATGTAGAAGGTAGTAGATTTAACACAGTGGGCCATATTCTTTTCTTCCTAAAGGTTCATCTTAAATGGTTGCTGCTCATAATAGGAAGGAAATGGTTGTTGGTCAAGCCGTTGGCTTTTAGGAACCTCCTTCTCCAGTTTAGACTCTGGACAAGGTGTGTAGTGCTTTATCCATTGGGGAAACATTGCATTAATTGGGTCTCATTCCCGTATTTCTGAAAGGAATGACAGGCAGGGGAGGGGTTATGTTTTATCTAGTCATTACTGTGTTTATGATCCTATGCTTCTCTCAATTCTCTGGTATAATCTCTAAAACAGGAGAGAGATTTCCTCCCCTGACCCTTCTTAGCACTAATACACATGTGTTTCTACCTTGTGGGGAAAATTTACTTCTAAAGTTATATAGCATTTTTTCTTTCTTTCTTTCTTTTTTTGTTTGTAAACTACTTTTTTAAAAAAAATTAATTAATTTATTTTTGGGTGTGTTGGGTCTTCGTTTCTGTGCGAGGGCTTTCTAATTGCAGCGAGCGGGGGCTACTCTTCATCGCGGTGCGCCGGCCTCTCACTGTTGTGGTGTGTCTTGTTGCAGAGCACAGGCTCCAGATGCACAGGCTCAGTAGTTGTGGCTCACGGGCCTAGTTGCTTCGCGGCATGTGGGATCTTCCCAGACCAGGGCTCAAACCTGTGTCCCCTGCATTGGCAGGCAGATTCTCAACCACTGCGCCACCAGGGAAGCCCTTGTAAACTACTTTTATCGCTTGCTTCATAATTTTTCTTTTCCAGAAATAAAATCGTTTCATGATAGAGAAGCAAGATCTTTTTTAAAAAAAAATAATTAGTTAATTTATTTATTTTTGGCTGCGTTGGGTCTTCATTGCTGCACACAGGCTTTCTCTAGTTGCGGTAAGCGGGGGCTACTCTTTGTTGCAGTGCGTGGGCTTCTTACTGCAGTGGCTTCTTTTGTTGTGGAGCACAGGCTCTAGGCACTTGGGTTTCAGTAGTTGTGGCACACAGGCTCAGTAGTACTGGCTCGCGGGCTCTAGAGCGCAGGCTCAGTAATTGTGACGCACGAGCTTAGTTGCTCCGCGACATGTGGGATCTTCCCGGACCAGGGATTGAACCCATGTCCCTGAATTGGCAGGCGGATTCTTAACCATTGCTCCACCAGGGAAGCCCGAGAAGCAAGATCTTTTAAAATATATTTATTTATTTATTTATTTATTTTAGGAAAAAATTTTAAAATTCAGGTACAGTCAGCATACAACATTGTATTAGTTTCAAGCATACAACATAATGTTTCGATATTTGTATATATTGCAAAATGATTACCACAATAAGTCTACTTAACATCACTCACCATACATAGTTACATAATTCTTTTTTTCTTGTGTTGAGAACTTTTAAAGATTTACTATTTTAGCAACTTTCAAATATGCATACAGTATTATTAACTGGCGTTGCCATGCTGTACATTATATCCCCATGACTTACTTAGTTTATAACTGGAAGTTTGTAACTTCTGACCACCTTCCTCCAGTTTGCTTACTCCCCCTGCTGTCTCTGGCAACCACCTGTTAACACTCTGTATCTATGAGCTTGGTTTCTGGTTTCGGTTTTGGTTTTGTTTTTGTTTTAATTTTTGGCCATGCTGTGTGCCATGTGAGATCTTAGTTCCCTGACCAGGGATCGAACCCATGCCCCCTACAGTGGAAGCATGTAGTCTTAACCCCTGGACTGCCAGGGAAGTCCCTTTTTTTTTCCTTTTCTTTTTTAGATTCCACGTATAAGTGATACCATACAGTATTTGTCTTTCTCTGACTTCTTTCACTTAGCATAATGCCCTCAAGTTCCATTCATGTTGTCACAGATGGCAAGATTTCATTCTTTTTTATGGCTGAATAATATTCCTTTGTGTGTGTGTGTGTGTGTGTGTGTGTGTGTGTGTGTGTGTGTGTGTATATATATATATATGCCACATTTTCTTTATCCAGTCATCTGTAAATGGACACTTTAGTTTATTTCCTTACCTTGACTATTGTAAATAATGCTGCATTGAACATGGGGGTGCATATGGGGGTGCACATATCCTTTCAAATTACTGTTTTTGTTTTCTTTGGATAGTTACCCAGAAGTGGAATGGCTGAATCATATGGTAGTTCTATTTTTAATTTTTTTTTTTTTTTTTTTTTTGGCTGTACGCGGGCCTCTCACTGCTGCGGCTTCTCCTGCTGTGGAGCACAGGCTCCGGATGCGCAGGCTCAGCGGCCATGGCTCACGGGCCCAGCCACTCCACGGCATGTGGGATCTTCCCGGACCGGGGCACGAACCTGTGTCCCCTGCATCGGCAGGCGGACTCTCAATCACTGCGCCACCAGGGAAGCCCTAGTTTTAATTTTTTGATGATCCTTCATACTGTTTTCCATAGTGGCTGCACCAATTAACATTCCCACCTATAGTACACAATGGTTTCCTTTTCTCCACATCCTCCTCAATATTTATTTCTTGACTTTTTAATAGTAGCCATTCTAACAGGTGTGAGGTGGTAATTTCATTGTGGTTTTGATTTGCATTTCCCTGATGATTAGTGATGTTGAGCATCTTTTCATGTACCTGTTGGCCATCTGTATGTATTCTTTGTAATATGCCCATTTTTAAATTAGATTTGGAAAAATGCCCATTTTAAAATTAGATTATTTGTGTTGCTCTGGAGTTGTATGAATTTATATATTTTGGATATTAACCCCTTATCAGCTACATGATTTGCAGATATTTTCTCCCATTCAGTAGGTTGCATTTTGTTGGTGATTTTCTTTGCTGCACGGCAGCTTTTTAGTTTGTTGTGGTCCCACTTGGGTTTTTTTGCCTTTGTTGTCTTAGCTTTTGGTGTTAAATCCAAAAAATCATTGCCAAGACCAGTGTCAAGGAGCTTACTGCCTATGTTTTCTTCTAGGAGTTTTATGGTTTTAGGTCTTACATCATCAAGTCTTTAACCCATTTTGAGTTAGTTTTTGTGTATGGTGTATATAGTGGTCTAGTTTCATTCTTTTGCATGTGGCTGTCCAGTTTTCCCAACACCATTTATTGAGGAGACTATCCTTTCCCATTGTGTATTCTTGGCTCCTTTATCATAAATTAATTGACCATATATGTGTGGATTTATATCTGGGCTCTCTATTCTGTTCCGTTGATCTCTGCATCTGTTTTAGGCCAATATCATACTGTTTTAATTACTATAGCTTTGTAATGTAGTTTGAAACCAGGAAGTGTGATGCCTCCAACTTTGTTCTTCTTTCTCAAGATTGCTTTGACTATTCTGGATCTTTTGTGATTCCATACAAATTTGGGGATTGTTCTATTTCTGTGAAATATGCAGTTGGAATTTTGATGAGAATTGCATTGAACCTGTAGTTTGCTTTGGGTAGTATGAAAATTTTAACAATATTAATTCTTCTAATGCGTGAACATTTATGTGTGTCTTCTTCATTCTCTTTCATCAGTGTCTTATAGTTTCCACTGTACAGGTCTTTTGCCTCCTTGGTTAAATTTATTTCTAATTTTATCTTTTTTGTTGCAATTATAATAAATAGGATTGTTTTCTTAATTTCTCTTTTAATAGTTTGTTATTAGTGTATAGAAACATAACAGATTCCTGTATATTGATTTTGTATCCTGCAACTTTACTGAGTTCATTTATTCTAACAGTTTTTTGGTGGAGTCTTCAGGGGTTTCTATAAGTAATACCATGTCATCTGCAAATAGTGACAGTTTTACTTTATTCTTTCCCATTTGGATGGCTAAATTTTATTCCTTTTCTTGCCTAATTGCCCTGGCTAGGACTTCCAATACTATGTTGAATAAAAGAGGCAAGAGTGGGCACCGTTGATGTTAGCTCTGGGCTTATCATGTATGGCCTTTATTATGTTGAGGTATGTTTCCTCTGTACCCACTTTGTTTAGAGTTTTGATCATAGATGTTGAATTTTGTCTAATGCTTTTTCTGCATCTATTGAGATGATTGTATTATAGGAAAATTTACTTTCAGATACTCAGAATATTATTTTTGAGAGTTGAGGAGATCAGTTATATGGTGTGTGTTGGTAGGAAACACTTGAAATAGTTTATGTAAACAAATGAATTTGCACTATTTGACTTAGATAAAAGAGCATTTTAATTTAATTTTATTTTTTAAAAATTTATTTTAATTAATTATTTTATTTATTTGGGCTGCATTGGGTCTTTGTTGCTGTGCGCAATAGTTGTGGCAAGTGGGAGCTTCTAGTTGTGGCAAGTGGGAGCTACTCTTCATTGCAGTGCACTGGCTTCTCATTGTGGTGGCTTTTCTTGTTGCAGAGCACGGACTCTAGGCACATGGGCTTCAGTAGCTGTGGCATGTGGGCTCAGTAGTTGTGGCTCGTGGGCTCTAGAGCACAGGCTCAGTAGTTGTGGCACACAGGCTTAGTTGCTCCGTGGCATGTGGGATCTTCCCGGACCAGGGCTCGAACCTGTGTCCCCTGAATTGGCAGGCAGATTCTTAACCACTGTGCCACCCGGGAAGCCCAAGAGCATTTGTAAAAAGTCATATGCTTCTCGGACTTACTTGCTCTAATGCAAGAGTTTGGGGGAGGGTTTATGAGAAGAAAAGAGATATTATTCTCTTTATCCTTTAAAATCATTGACCTTGGAATACGTACATTTCTCAAATTTATTTATGGAAATCTTTTGTATATCTCTTCCTAGGTGTTCCAGTTACTAACTGATATGAAAGAGCAGCGTAAAGAAAGTGGAAAGAATAAACACAGTTCTGGGCAACAGAACTTGAATACTATCACGTATGAAGTAAGCCTAGGTTTTTGGAAGGTCTATCCAAACTACCATTGAAGGGGGTTGGTTTATCTTGCTGATGACTGGCCACCAAATCGTGACTACCTATTATCTGATTTGAGTAGGTTTACTGTAACCCAGTTTTTATCCTGTTTATAGAAGTGGAAAGACTTTGGCCAATTGCAAGTGTTAACCAATTGCAGAGTCAGAGGAGGGAATAATTAAAAGTCTGCCATCACTTCTAATGCCAATTGCAAGTCGGGGAGCCTCACGACCACCCTCAGGTTCAATAATTCACTGGAAGTACTCACGGAACTTGCTAACAGCTATTATATTCACTGGTACAGGTTATTACAAGGAAAAGATACAGATTAAATTTGGCCAAGGGAAGAGGCAAATGGGGCAGGTGCCAGGAGAAATACCAAATGCAGAGAGAGCTTCCATTGTTCTCTAATGTGGAGTCAGAGCACATTTCTTTTGAAATCAGTGTGTGTTAATACACACAGAATATTGCCAACCAAGGAAGCTCGGCCAAGCTTTGGTGTCCAGAGTTTCTATTGGGGCTCCATTACCTAGGCATGATTGAATGATTGATTGCCTGTGTAGTTCATGTTAGCCTCCAGGTCTACTGATACTGCATGACCCAAAGCCCCTACTCTAAGTCACATTGTTTAGACCATCCAGTAGGACATAAGGCCCCCAGACAAAGATACTCCTATTAGATATAATGTTCCAGGAGTATGGAGATTACCTCCCAGAAGCTGAGGGCAAAGTCCAGACTCTGTTTTAGCAAAGCCAAATTCTTTATTACAGAGAAAGTGATACTTTTTATGGTAGAAAATTGAGAAAGTACAAAAAAGCATAAAGAAGAAATCAAAAGTAATTCATAATCTTAATATCTAGTTGATAGTTTGTTGCATTCTCTCCCAGTCTTATGCTTAAGCTGTTGTATTTGTTATATGATGTTTGATTTTTGTATCTGTCATTTTGTTTTTTTCTTGTTGTTTGCTTTCAATTTTGATTTTGTCTTTAAAGAGGTTTGGATTTAACTCGTTTTAAATTTATCTTTTCAAAGACATTTTTAAACTTGCATTAAGGTATCATAATCTCTTTTAAGGAAAATAAGGAATTTAACACTTTCATCACCATTCCTTCCCATCTGATTTTTTTCATTTAATTGTGTGTTTAGAACCCTACAGTTCATTTATTCATTCGTGTTCTTTGACATTATATAGTTCATCTCTTTCAAAGAAGAAAAAAAAAAGATTGTTGGTAATTAGTTTTATACACATTTCAAACTATCAAGCACCTTTAACTACACAGTTAATTAGTTTATGCTCACTATCACTCTATTAATTTTTTTAAAAATTAATTAATTTATTTTTGCCTGCATCAGGTCTTTGTTGCTGCACGTGGGCTTTCTCTAGTTGCAGCGAGCGGGGGCTCCTCTTCGTTGTGGTGCACGGGCCTCTCATTGCAGTGGCTTCTCTTGTTGTGGAGCATGGGCTCTAGGCACACGAGCTTCAGTAGTTGTGGAGCACAGGCTCTAGAGCACAGGCTCAGTAGTTGTGGCCCACGGGCTTAGTTGCTGTGTGGCACCTGGGATCTTCCCCGACCAGGGATGGAACCCATGTCCCCTGCCCTGGCAGGCAGATTCTTAACTACTGTGCCACCAGGGAAGTCCCCACTCTATTAATTCTTAACTTCTTGCTTTTAATCTTTGGTGCCTTAAGGAAAGTTACTTTGGTAATAAATGTGCCCTTCTCATTGCATGATACAGAGTACATGGTATCAGTGTCTTATTACTGATGCTGTTAACTTTGATCACTTGGTTAAGGTGGTGTCTGCCTGGTTTCTCCACTGTAAAATTACTGTTTTTCCATTTCCATATTCTGTTAATTAGCAGAGTCACCTAGTCCAGCCCACATACAAGGGGAAGGGGAATAGGCTTCATCTCTTAAGGGAGGGATATTAAAGAATTTGAGGACACACATTAAAACTACCACAGTAATTAATAAATATTTGGGGGAAGCTGCTTTGACACTATGCAAATATCCTACTTCTTAAGCTTTTGCACATTTTTAGTATTCATAGGTAGATCCTTCCTGCAGTAATTATTCCTATGGTGCGATTGCCTAATGGTGATTTATTTCCCTCATTCTTTCTATGTTTAATTGTTAGAACTTTGTAAGAAAGAGTTGTTCCTTCTAATCCATTTATTGGGTCATTTATATCTATATGGACTTAAGGCTATTCATTTTATTCTTTGGGTTCCCTGTCTATAAAAAATTGATACATAATAACACAGTTGTTACACTGAGTTTTTTCTTTAAGATCAGAAAAGCTTTATTCTAAAATTTCAGTAATCTTTTTGTTCTAGCTACTGGTTTTATTTTTGAGGAATTCCTATTATATGAAGATTGACTCTCCTGAAGCCATTTGTTTTACAAAAGATTTTTGAAGCAAAATTTTAGAATACTAAATTATAGCCATTGCCTTCTCTTTTTGTCATTCGGGATTGTTTGTCTTATGCTTGCCTTTCCCTTTTTTTTTTTTTTTTGTAGACATTAAAATACATATCAAAAACACCATGCAGGCACCAGAGTCCTGAGATTGTGAGAGAATTTCTCACAGCAGTGAAAAGCCACAAGTTAACCAAGTAAGTAAAAATAATCTTAAGTGGGAAAAGACTGACACATAATGAAAATGATAGCTTATAAAAGTCATCCTCAGCAACTGTGTATTTATATTAGGTTGGGTTTTGAATTGTAATCGATATACAGGGCGTAGGGTCATGGTATTGTATAAATTTATTGATTGATTTATTGATTGATTTATTGATTGATTACTGCTCTGGGTCTTCATTGCTGTGCGTGGGCTTCTCATTGTGGTGGCTTCTCTTGTTGTGGAGTACGGGCTCTAGGCTCGTGGGCTCTAGAGCACAGGCTCAGTAGTTGTGGTGCACGGGCTTAGCTGCTCCGCGGCATGTGGGATCTTCCTGGACCAGGGATAGAACCTGTGTCCCCTGCATTGGCAGGCAGATTCTCACTGCGGCACCAGGGAAGTCCCAGGGTCATGGTACTGTAGATGAGACAACTGAGACTTAGACACTGGGATCCTTCTAGAGCCAGAAACAGAATGTAGTGGGCTTTTTAATCTCAAAAATCTTTCCCAGGGCTTCCCTGGTGGCGCAGTGGTTGAGAGTCTGCCTGCCAATGCAGGGGACACGGGTTCGTGCCCTGGTCCGGGAAGATCCCACATGCTGCGGAGCGGCTAGGCCTGTGAGCCATGGCTGCTGAGCCTGCATGTCCAGAGCCTCTGCTCCCAAAAATCTTCCTATAACCCCTTCCCAGCATTCAGACGAAATTGGTTGAAAAACGGGATTCACAAATTGAAGTGCTTTTTATAAAGTTGATGAATGTAAGTCATTTGACATTTGTGTTTGTTTGGGGCAAAAATGGCTTGATAATATTCTGTCTGCTCTTCTAGTGCCCATTTACTTTCTTGGTGACTTTCTTGAGTAAGTTAAGTTTGTAGGAATTAAAAACATTAAGAATTAGATCAAAAGTTTCCATGAGAAGAATACTAGCCCTAGTCTTTTAGAATTGATACTAGAGCTGATAAATCCAAAAAGCTTTTGTCATTCATTGAGAATAATCAGTAATTTTCTTTTGGAGGAAACATTTGGTGTTACTTCAGGCGCACAGCTGATACAGTATCAGTAAACTAAGTGCCCTTCTCCCCTTGCCTCTCTTCTCTAAATGAACTCTGAAGACAAACATCTTTCAGATGTGTGCATGTGTGTATGTTTACAGTTTGTTTTATTTTTGTGAGAAAATACACACAACAAAATTTACCATCTTAACCATTTTTTAAAAAAAATATTTGTTTTTTTGGCTGCATTGGGTCTTTGTTGCGGTGTGCGGGCTTCTCATAGCAGTGTCTTCTTTTGTTGCGGAGCACAGGCTCTAGGCGCACGGACTTCAGTAGTTGTGGCACATGGGCTCAGTAGTTGCAGCTTGCAGGCTCTAGAGCGCAGGCTTAGTAGTTGGGGTGCATGGGCTTAGTTGCTCTGTGGCACGTGGAATCTTCCTGGACCGGGGCTCGAACCTTTGTCTCCTACATTGGTAGGTGGATTCTTAACCACTGTGCCACCAGGGAAGCCCTACCATCTTAACCACTTTTAAGTCTACAGTTCATCTATATTAAGTATAGTGTTCACATTGTGTGTAACCAATACCCAGAATTTTTTTTTTAAATTTATTTGGTTGTGCTGGGTCTTTGTTGCAGCAGGCAGACTCCTTTGTTGCAGCTCGCGGGCTCCTTAGTTGTGGCTTACTGGCTCCTTAGTTGTGGCTCACAGGCTCCTTAGTTGCAGCATGCAAACTCTTAGTTGTGGCACACATGTGGGATCTAGTTCCGTGACCAGGGATCGAACCTGGGCCCCCTGCATTGGGAGAGTGGAGTCTTCACCACTGTACCACCAGGGAAGTCCCCAGAATTTTTTAAATCTTACAGAACAATCTGTATACCAATTAAACTGTTTCTGTGGATTTGACTATTCTATATACCTCATGTAATTAGAATCATATAGTATTTGTCTTAAAAAAAGAGTCTGAATATTATTTAATATTGTTATCTTTTAATTTTAACCATTTTAAAGTGTGTAATTCAGTGACATTAGATATATATAATTGTTGTACATCTCTGCCATCCATCCACAGGACAGTTTTTCATCATGCAAAACTAAAACTCTATACCCATTAAACAATGACTCCCCATATTCCGTATCCTCTAGCCCTGGTAACCACCAATTTGCTTTATGTCGCATGAAGTTGGCTAGTTTAAGTACCTCATATGAGAGTCATACAGTATTTTTTCTTTTGTGACTGGCTTATTTCATTTATTATGTCTTCAAGGTTCATTGAAGACATAATAGTATGTGTCAGATTTTCCTTCCTTTTGAAGTCTGCATAGTATTACATTTTATGTATATATGACATTTTGTTTATTCATTTATCAACTGATGTATACGTGGGTTATTTCTACCTTTTGGCTGTTGCACATAATGATGGTGCTATGAACATGAATGTACAAATATCTCTTTGAGACCCAGCATTCAGTTCTTTTGAGTATATACCCAGAAGCCAAATTTGCTGGATCTTATGATAATTCTATTTTAAATTTTTTGAGGAACTGCCATACTGTTTTCCATAGTGTCTGCTCCGTTTTACATTCCCACAAACAGTGCACAAGGGTTCTAATTTCTCCACATCCTCGTCAACACTTCTTATTTTATCTTCTCCCTTTTGTTACAATTGTCGTATTTATTATATCTATATATGTTGAAAATAGTGTTTAGCAGTATTTTATTACTTACGTTCTATACTTCTACGTATTTTAAAGAACATAAGAGGACAAAAACAGTCTTTTATATTTACCCAGAATTTTGCTATTTCTTTTGCTCTTCATTCATTCCTGTTCCATGTTTACTTTTTATCATTCAGCCTGAAGAACTTCCTCTATTGTTCTTTTAGAACAGGCCTGCTGGCTACAGTTTTCTTTCAAATGAGAATGTTATTATTTTCTTTCATTCCTGAAGGATAGTTTCACAGGGTTGAATCATCTTTTCTTTCAGCACGTTAAAGATGATAGTTCAGTGTCTTCTCATTGCCATGGTTTCTGACGAGAAATCTGTGGTCATGCCAATATGTAATGTATTGTTTTCCTCTGACTGTTTTCAATACTTTTCTTTATGTTTGGTCTTTGAAGATTTGATTATGATTTTTTTTTTTTTAGTTTATCTTTGCTGAGCTTCTTGATTATGTAAATTTTTGTGTCTTACCCAATTTGTGAAGTCTTGGGTCATTGTTTCTTTAAATATTTTTTTCTGCCCCAGTGTCTTCCTCCTTTCTTTTCAGAACTCCAAAGACACAACTGTTAGAACTCTGATAATTGTTCTGCAGTCCCCAAGCCTCTGTTTTTGTTGTTTAAAGACAAGGAAACTTTTTAATTGAAGTATGGTTGATTTACAATGTGTTAGTTTCAGGTATACAGTATAGTGATTTAGTTATACATATATATATTATTTTTCAGAATTCTTTTCCATTATAGGTTATTACAGGATATTGAATATAGTTCCCTGTGCTATATAGTGGGTCCTTGTTGTTTATCTATTTTATATATACTAGTGTGTCTGTTAATCCTAAATCCCTAATTTATCCCTCCACACCTTTCCCCTCCTTTCCCCTTTGGTAACCATAAGTTTGTCTTCTATGTCTGTGAGTCTTTTTCTGTTCTGTAAAAACGTTCATTTGTATTTTTTTTTATTTTTAGATTCCACATATAAGTGATATCATATGATATTTGTCTTTGTCTGACTTACTTCACTTAGTATGATAATCTATTGGTCCATCCATGTTGCTGCAAATGGTATTATTTCATTCTTTTTTTTTTTTTTAACTATCATTTGTTTCTATTGATGTGTCATGATAACATTGTGAACATTGTGGTTTTTTTTGATGTTGGGGGTAGGAGTTTATTAATTTATTTATTTTTGCTGTGTTGGGTCTTCATTTCTGTGCGAGGGCTTTCTCTAGTTGTGGCAAGCGGGGGCTACTCTTCATCGCGGTGCGTGGGCCTCTCACTATCGCGGCCTCTCTTGTTGTGGAGTGCAGGCTCCAGACGCGCAGGCTCAGTAGTTGCTCCGCGGCATGTGGGATCCTCCCAGAACAGGGCTCGAACGCGTGTCCCCTGCCTTAGCAGGCAGATTCTCAACCACTGTGCCACCAGGGAAGCCCTCATTCTTTTTTATGGCTGAGTAATATTCCACTGTTACTTATACACACACACACACACACACACACACACACACACACACACACACACACACACACACACACACACACACACACACACACACATCTTCTTTAACCATTCATCTCTTGATGGACACTTTGTCCCTTCTGGGACTCCCAAACTGTATATGTTGGTCCACTTCTTGGTGCTCCACAGACCCCTTAGGCTTTGTCCACTTTTCTTTAATCTTCTTTTTTTCTGTTCAGGTTCATTGATTCTTTGTTCTGCCTGTTCATATCTGCCTTCATATCCCTTTAGTGTTTTTCATTTCAGTCATTGTACTTTCCAGCTCCAGAATTTATTTTTGTTTTGTTTGTTTGTTTGTGTCTCTTATTGATATTTCCATTTTGTTTATACATTGTTTCCTTTACTTTCTCCACATCTTCCTTTAATTCTAGGAGCATCTTTTTTTTATTATTATTTTTTTAAAAATTAATTAGCTGATTAATTTTTGGCTGCGTTGGGTTTGTTGCTGTGTGTGGCTTTCTTTAGTTGTGGTGAGTGGGGGCTACTCTTTGTTGCGGTACGCAGGCTTCTAATTGCATTGGCTTCTCTTGTTGTGGAGCATGGGCTCTAGGCACACAGGCTTCAGTAATTGTGGCTTGTGGGCTCTAGATCACAGGCTCGGTGGTTGTGGTGCACTGACTTAGTTGCTCCGCAGCATGTGGGATCTTCCCGGACCAGGGCTCGAACCTGTGTCCCCTGTCTTAGCAGGCGGATTCTTAACCACCGCGTCACCAGGGAGACCAGCCATCAGGTTTTTTTCAGGGACGTTTTCTATTTATTTGTTTTTTTCCTTTGAATGGGCCATACTTAACTGTTTCTTAACATACTTAACTGTTTACTTTGTGATTTCTTGGGCTTCTAATTGCATTGGCTTCCCTTGTTGCAGAGCATGGGTTCTAGGTGTGTGGGCTTCATTAGTTGTGGCACACGGGCTCAGTAGTTGTGGCGCATGGGCTTAGTTGCTCCGCGGCATGTGGGATCTTCCCGGAGCAGGGCTCAAACCCATGTCCCCTGCGTTGGCAGGCGGATCCTTAACCACTGTGCCACCAGGGAAGTCCCTTTCATCCACTTATTTCTTGTTTGTTTCTTTTTTTTTCCAGTATAGTTGATTTACAATATTGTGTTAGTTTCAGGTGTATAGCCTAGTGATTGAGTATTTTTTGCAGATTATACTCCATTATAGGTTATTACAAGATTATGGGTATAATTCCCTATGCTATGTAGTAAATCCTTGATTCTTATCTATTTTATGTATAGTAATTTGTATCTGTTAATCCCATACCCATAATTTGTCCCCTCTCCTTCCCCCTCCCTTTTGGTAACTACAAGTTTGTTTTATATATTTGTGAGTCTGTTTTGTATATGTATTCATTTGTATTATTTTTTTATTTTAAAATTATTTTTAATTAAAAATTTTTTGGGGCCAATCCGTGCAGCATGCGGGATCTTAGTTCCCCAACCAAGGATCGAATCCATGCCTCCTGCAGTGGAAGCATGGAGTCTTAACCACTGGACCGCCAGGGAAGTCCCTGTATTATTTTTTTAGGTTCTGCATATAAGCGATATTGTATAGTATTTGTCTTTTTCTGTCTGACTTATTTCACTACACATAATATTCTCTAGGTCCATCCACATTGCTGCAAATAGCAGTGTTTCATTCATTTTTTTTAGCTAATACTCCATTGTGTGTATGTGTGTGTGTGTGTGTGTGTGTATTACATACACACACACACACACACACACACACACCACATTTTAATCCGGTCATCTGTTGATGGGGCACTTGGGTTGCTTCCATGTCTTGGCTATTGTAAGTTGGTTCTTTTGCCCATTTTAAAAATAGGGTTGTTTGTTTTTTTTTTTTTTTTTTTTTTGCGGTATGCGGGCCTCTCACTGCTGTGGCCTCTCCCGTTGCGGAGCACAGGCTCCGGACGCGCAGGCCTAGCGGCCATGGCTCACGGGCTTAGTTGCTCCGCGGCATGTGGGATCTTCCCGGACCAGGGCACGAACCCGTGACCCCTGCATCGGCAGGCGGATTCTCAACCACTGCGCCACCAGGGAAGCCCCGGTTGTTTGTTTTTTAATTGCTGAGTTTTAAGAATTCTTTCTGTGTTTTGGATAACTGTCCTTTATCACATGTCTTTTAGAAATATTTTCTCTCAGTCTGTGGTTTATCTTGTTTTCTTGACTTTGTGTTTCATAGAGCAAATATTTTTAATTTTAATGAAGTCCAATTTATCAATTATTTCTTTTGTGGATTGTGTCTTTGGTGTTGTATCTAAAAAGTAATTACCATATGCAAGGTCATCTAGGTTTTCTCCTGTGTTATCTCCTGGGAGTTTTATAGTTTTGCATTCTACATTTAGGTCTAGTTGTCTAGATGGTTGTCGTCCAGGTGGTGGGGAGGCAGTTTCCTGGTTCTTCCTACTCTGCCATCTTCCCTGAATCCTCTCTGTTCATTTTTTTCCCTCTTTGTTGTTCAAATGGGGTAATTTTTACTGAACTGTCTGTATGTTCGCAGACTCTTCTCTTCTGTCAACTCTATTTTGTTATTAAGCCCACATAGTGAATTATAAAATTTCATATATTTTTCAGTTCTAAAATTTTCATTTGTTTACTACTTAAAATTTCTGTCTCTTTCCTGAGA
This sequence comes from Kogia breviceps, assembly GCF_026419965.1. NCBI lineage: Eukaryota > Metazoa > Chordata > Mammalia > Artiodactyla > Physeteridae > Kogia > Kogia breviceps. Next base: position 76,417,830 of record NC_081323.1, read on the forward strand.
ACTTTTATTATTCCATTCATTTCAAGAATGTTTAAAAAAAAAGAAGAATGTTTGTTTATATCTCATGTTGTAATAATAGCTACTTTAAAGTTTTTGTCAGATAATTCTAACATCTGGGTCATCATAGGTTTGGTATCTGTTGATTAACTTTTCCCTTGAGAATGAGTGATATTCCCCTCATTGAGATAATTTTAGATTGTATCCTGGACATTTTGAATATTATATTGTTTAGAACTCTGGATCCTGTGAAACCCCTCTGGTTAATGTTGCTTTTTATTGTTTCTTTTAGCAGGTGGTCAGTCCAGTTACGTTCACACCTCAAGTCTGTCTTGGCTTACGTGGCAAGGATTTCAGTATCAGTTTAGGTTTTAAACTGTTTGTTCTCCCACTTTGGATCTTTTTTGCATATGAGACTGGAGTTATGTTTTAACTTGTTCACTTCTCAGTGTGTTTGCTGTGCTGGGTCTCTGCTCTTTGTTGTTTGGGGCTGTTCTACACATGAACAGCTTGGGCTAAACCTAAGATTTGTGCTGATTGGTACTCAAATTTAGGGAAATCCTCTCTCTTGCTCTTCTCTCTGGGATTGCCCCCAGACTCTCAGGCCCACATGTGCCCCCATTTTTAGGCCTCTGGCCACAAGTACTAGATTTCTCTCGTCATTTTAGCTGCCTACATTTGCATTTGTTACTGGTGCCACCCTTGGGGCAAAGAAGGTAGGAAAAAAAAGGAGAGGGGAAAAAAGATACTCCTTGGCACTCTGGACCACAGTGGTTCCCTTCCTGGATATACCCACTGCCAGGGCTCCCTGAGGAACTGCCCTCAAGTTGTGGGCTTTACCTAGATCTCCAGATCTCTGGGGCCCCTTTTCCCAATCTTCTGGCCAGAAAGATGGAATTTCTCTTGGAGTTTCAGCTGCACGTGAAACTACTGCTGTAGGGCAGTACTGCTAAGGGCAGTCCTGAGGATCAGGGCTTATGAGAGAAAGGAGGAAAAGAAAGAAACTCACATCCATCCCCCACACCAACTAGTTCTTTTTTCTTTTTTAAAAAAATATTTATTTTATTTATTCATCTTTGACTGCATCGGGTCTTAGTTGCAGCACACAGAATCTTCGTTGCAGCGTGCAGGCACTTTGTTGCGGCACGCAGGTTTTTCTCTAGTTGTGGCGCGTGGGCTTCAGAGTGCAAGGTTCTTCGCTGCGGCCTGTGGTCTCTCTAGTTGAGGCGTGCGGGCTCAGTAGTTGAGGTGCACGGGCTTAGTTGCCCCGTGGCATGTGGGATCTTAGTTCCCCAACCAGGGATTGAACCTGTGTCCCCTGCATTGGAAGGAGGATTCTTAACCACTGGACCACCAGGGAAGTCCCACCAAGTAGTTCTAGCTTTCTTCAAGTTTTGTTTCCCTTCCCAGTCCACCTACTTCTGTTTTCAGAGTCCAGGTTTTTGCTTTTGTGTTTTGTCCTGCGTTTGTTGTCGTAAACTGCAGGAAGAGGCTTTAGTGGGTTTACTCCATGTTGTCTACAACAGAAGTCCTAATGGTCGATTTTTAAGACCTCTTCTCAGCTTTTGCCTGGTGTTTTGCTTCCCAATCCCTACATCTTTTCTGCTATAAATATGCACCTGGCTACTATTCAGTTGCCTTGCAAGCTGATTCATGATTGACCATAGTCTATATATATTTAAAGTAGACTGTAATATTCAGAGGAGGATTTATTTCAGTTCTCTTTTTCCATTTGTGATCCTAAATTTGAAGATTTGTAAAGTCCTTTTTGACCATTTAGTGTCTACTTTTCGTTAAATGGTTGATTCCTGGGACAGATGAACGTGCTAGCGTTCTTATTGACACACAGGTTATCTATGACTGTAGGAAGCAAAAGCTGCAGGCAGTGTTGTTCTGAAAACAACCAGTAGAGGGGGCCGGCAGGCTTCGTTCACTGTCGCTAGGCCCGGCTCCTCTGGGAGGTAGCCAGCTGTTGCAGCCCACTGGAATTCATTTGGCCTCAGTGCCTGGTGACTCAGGGGGCTGTTTGCCATATGCTATCAAGACCTGGATCATCTTGTGCTAGCCAGTACAGTTTAAGACAGGAATCACATTTATAACAGAAACTGCTGAGAAGTGCTCTTTAATTCTTATTTCTGAATATCCCGATAGAGTTTTTCTCTACCATTCTCTCAGGAAGAGGAGATTCAAGATAATAGCCCTTAAGTGGTCTGGTTCTAGTAGTACAAACTGGAGCTGCATTAATTTGCTTAAAAGCCTCCATTGCTAGAGTTCTTGAGGGTTTGGGAGGAACCATGTTTTATTTGACTTTATAGCTTTATTCAGCAAAATGGTAGTTTTGAGACTCAGCTTAAAATCACTTTAACACTAAGTGCTATATCATTTTTCTCCTGTAGCGTGTTAATTCCCCAAGGCATTTGGTTCTCTAATCATTTAAATTTTTTGCTTGAGGTACTTTGTTCTTAAGAAGTGCAGCCTGGCTTGCAGCCCCAGGTCTCATCCTGTGATCTCCTTAGGATGTACAGCCGTGTCTGCCAGGAGTAGAAGGACTTGCCTTTGAGACCCAGGTCTGTAAATAACCCACGTGCAGCAACGAAGACCCAACGCAGCCAAAAATAGTAAATTAATTAAAAAAAAAAAAAAAGCGGTCAGCATGGAGCTCCCTGCGCCCTGTAATGAGAACAGTTTTGGTGACCAGTTGCAGGGGGAGCTACAGTGCAGTGAATTAAGTGAAGGAGAGAAAGCAGAGATGATAAAAATAACCCTGATTATGAAGTCAGGGGGCATGTTTGTAACCCCCACCCCCAGAATTGGCACCTGCAGTACGTGTGGTTCTGGGACTTGACTTCAGCAGGGCTCAGCTCCTGGGGTTGCAGAGCAGAGCACTTGACCGGTTGGTTTGACTCCAGGTTGGGGTTTTTCAGGGAGTAGCTGTGAATGATTTTGTCGGTAGAAGACTTATCCTTTTTGCAACTGTAGGAACGTTTCCAGCATTTCAGAGCCTGGCAGGATAATGACTGTTCAGTAAACTGAGTTCTGTTGCTTTGATTGATTTGTAGCTGAGATGTTCATTTATTCAGCTATGTCTTTTCCTACTCTTTATTCTTTATTCATGCTGTTAGATGATGATGGTTAAAATAAATAATTTTGTTTTGAGTGAGGATTCACATTTTCCAACTCAGCTGGTCCTTCAAAGCTGCTTGCTTATTCCTAGTCTTATTCCTAGTCTCCTCCTTACTCGATTCTCTGCAGCTTTTAGTCCTGTTAACCCTCTTCACGTCCAGTCCTCTCAGATGGTGACCTCACTTTTGCTTCACTGAGAAAACTATCCAAAATGAACTCATTTCCCTTCACATCTCCTTAAGTTTGCGTTTTCTTTCCCCATTGCTGTGATCTCAGTGAAACATGAGCCTTTTCACAGAAACTTTGAACTTTTGTTTTTTTGAGGGTCTTTCCCTTTCTCTCCTGTAATTTCAGCCTCTCCACCTGCTTATGTTCTTAGCTGACAAACATGCTTCAGTTTCCCTTCAGAACCTGCCCTCCTCAGGCCATAATTGCTTTTTTACTTCTATCCTGTCAAGAGGTCATTTCTGTCCATGACACTGAGCTGAACCAGACCCACAGCCTCCATGAACGGCAGGGGTTAGTATCCACCACAGCCGGCCTACCCTGCGCAGCCTCCTGGGAATCCAGTGTACTCTCAGACCTTGCATCTTCCTCAGGTTCCACCCTGTACTGATGCTTTACCTGCCTGCTCAGAGGTCTGCCATCTGAGCTTTGTACACTCAGGGGCTGCCACAGTCCCCACCGTGTCAGCTGCTTTTCCTGGCACCTCGCAGTATCTTCCCGTGGCCTAGTCTGTGGCCATTGGCCTTTTAGGTTGCAGAGTCCCCATGGCTTAGTATCTGGTTGGTCCCATCTCCAGCTGGTTCAGCAGTGCCGGTGGGAGGAGGGTGTGATGAAGGTGCCAGATTCAGAGCTGAGGCTACTGCTGGCACAGTTCCTGCTACAGCACCGGGTATCCTCCCAGCACTGCGCAGCTTGCAGTCATGCAGGGAGCCCATGTCCTTGTAATTCAGTGGAAGAGAAACTTCTCCATGCGTGGCTCAGATGGTGACTAAACCATCCGGTGAGGAACCAAGGCCACCTCTGTGCCATAGCTTCTCACAATATAACTGCTTTAGTCACATTAACCTGAAGTTGTGGTTTAGACACATGTTGTTGAGGTGTCTTTCTGGTGCCCAAACTTTCAATCACTTTTCAAACTTAATAAGAAACCATGTATTATAGTAGTAGCATTACTGCCCTGAAGCATTTTGATGTAGGGGGGTATATCCATTCATAAAGTGAATGTGAGTGAAGCAGCCCTAGGGACCTTCGTTTAGTTCCTCTGGAGTAATACTGTACCATACTGGTCTTTGCTTTTAGTAATAAAACATGAAATTAGGTTTGGAGAGAACTTTGATCTTCTGATCAAAGTTGCCAGATTATTCTGATTGGTCTTTAATCTCCTGTAAGTCTTTGATTTTTATTACTTGTTATAAATGAAACACATTGGTTATCTGCCTTTTCCTCTCCACCCTTTGCCCTAATCCCACCCTTTGCCCTAGTCTTCCATTCCCTCCCACCAGTCTCCATTGAATCAGTGGTGCAGGACAGAAGGCAGTCAGACCCATTTCCTTCTCTCCTTGCACTTCTCCCACTTGTCATCTTTTAACTAGTCTTTTACAAGGATCCTCTGAGACTCCCTCTGTGTCCTAAGCACAGACCCCTTTATTTCCACTTTGGATCTCCTTAGGCAGACGTGGAGAATGCCTTTGGACCTTCCTTAAAGATCATCTCTTTATACATGAACCAAACCCAAATTTGCTTTGGTGCCAGAAAAACTGAACTTTTTCTGATATCAAAGCATATCAATACAAACTGTACTGAAAACAGTTTAGAATAAGAGGGGCAACAAGGAGGATGCCTTTGAAAAGCCTGATGACTTTAGAGCCAAATTAAGGGGAGTTTTCAGATCACAAATTGGTTACAGTTTATTGTCAAAGTACCTGATGTGGCCACTCATGGCTCCCAAGAATCCCTAAGCTGGGTTGATGGGGCCATGTTGTGAATGTCTCACTCCAAAATGACTTGAGTCCAGTGAAATTTCACTAGGGTTAAGAATATTTCGGGAACCTTAATCTTTTGAGTTTTGTTTTCTGAAATTAGATTTTATTTTATCTTATAATTTCAGTTCACCTAAATTTTGTGTTCTCTACATGGTATGTTTGACTGTTGTGGAAGTTCAGTGTTGTTTGTCTCTAGCTGCACTGTGGTGCATCTGTCTTGTGGGTTTTTTATACTAAAAATGTAGAATAAAGACTTTTGAAGATTTGAATAAAGTGATGATAATTGAATTACAAAGGAAAAAAAAAGAGAGGTATTTCCTCCACAGTTATTCCCCAGTCCCCACAATCCAGTTGTCACCTTAACTGTTATTCCACTGAACTACTTGCTCAGGCCACCGGTGCCCTCCTTTTTGGCAAATCCAGTGACTTCTCTACCATCAACCTACTTTCCTCTCTTCAGCATTTGACATTGTTGATAATACCCTCTGTCCTGAACTTTTTCTCTCTTGGTTTCCATCACACCACTCTCCTAAGTTTTCTTTTTCTCTTTTCACTCCTTGCTCCTTTGCTGCTTTCTTTCCTGGCCCCTTGAATGGAGGTGTTTTATGGTGTTCTGTCTGGGTCTTCATTTACTCAGCAGCTGGTCTCTGGACTACGATTTCCACTCTTGTGGTTTCACAAAACTCCTTGATAATAAAGCCAGCTCTGATCTTTTTCTTTAGTTCTAGACCAAACTAGAACTAAAACTAGACTGTTCGACAGAGAACTCTTCATTGTGGTTCCAAAAGTACCACAAACTCAAATTCAAATTTTCAATTAATACATTTTTTCCAAACAGGCTAAACATCTGACAGTAAGCCTTAATTCTCACATTTCCTTCACCCGCCCCCCCGACCCAACCTAGGCAGTTGTCAGGCCCTGTTGACTGTACCTGAGGGTGACCAGGAGCATTTCACAGTTCCAGACTCTCATTTCCTTTCCTGCTGCTGCTGCTGCCACCCAGGTTCACAACTTTTGAGTGTTATAGTGTCTCTGCCTCCATTTTCTCAGGTGTTCTAGACCCAGCAAGTCACTCCTTCCCTCGGTTGCTCTCCAGTGTCTACAGAGTAACATCTGGCCTCTTGGTAGTCAGGGCCCTTTGTGACCTTGTCCCAGATGACTCTTTCAGCCTGTGTCCCACAGCCTCTCTAGCAGCCATTTCCTGAAACCCCATGAATTTTTGTTCTTCTGGGTGTTTACTTGTACTGTTCCTTCCCTGACCGCCCATTCCTCTTATCCTTTTTTGCCTAGAAAATCCTTAAGGGCCCAGTGCAAGAGTCTTCTCCTCTATGAAGTCTAGAGTAAATTTTTGGAGTAGAGTAGAGTATGAGGAGTAGAGTTTAACTACAGCTGCCTTACTATGACTACCATTTACGGGGAAATTGCTGTGTGAGTCGTCTTTATGAACACTGTGAATGGTTAAGGACATGGGCTTTCATGGCAGAGTCCCAGCTCTGCCATTTACTAGCTGTGTAACCTTGGAAAAAGTATTTCTTTACCATCTCAGTGTCAAGTCTGAGGGTTAAATGTGCTTGCTATATGGAAGGTAAGCAGTAAATGGTAGCTGCTCCTGCTGTAAATGGTAAGATTTTCATCCCTCATAATTTCCTTATGAGATCAGTAAGTACTGTTGTCATTCCTGTTTGACAGGTGGTGAAACCAAGGCTTAGGGAGAACTGGGTAACTGGTACTTCTTCCCCAAACACCTGGCTGTGAAAATTGTGGCTTACTCATCACTTTATTCCAGAATTGTTTATTGAATTGAAAGATGAAATTGGAGGGACTTCCCTGGTGGTGCAGTGGGTAAGGCTCCATGCTCCCAAAGCAGAGGGCCTGGGTTTGTTCCCTGGTCGGGGAACTAGATCGCACATGAGTGCCGCAACTAAGAGTTCACATGCCACAACTAAGGAGCCCGCCTGCTGCAACTAAGACCTGGTGTAAGTAAGTAAATAAATAAATAGATAAAATAATATAATATAATATTTTTTTAAAAAGAAAGGAAGATGAAGCTGGAGCTCCAGGGTCAGATTGAGAGAGAAATGTAGAAATTGTCACCTGCACAAGGGTGGTAATTGAAGCCACTTTCTTTCAAGTCCTGTCATCTTTGAGAGTCCACACATTTCAACCACCCCTTCAGCAAGGAGCCGTAAATTGTGACAGATGATAACGAGTATCTTCACTGTTACTTAAATCTTTTGTTGAGAGTTGCTTGTATTTGTCTTCTTTCCCCAACTGGATTGTAAGCTCTTTGAGGGCAGAAGACTGTGTCTTGTACTACTGTGTATTAACTCCTGTCCCCTTAGAGTCCTTGTTTTTGTTTACTAAGATAACAGGCCCAGTCTGAATAACATTTAATCTTAATCTCAAAAAGGAATTCTCAACCATTTCTAAGTGCGGACCAACCAAGATGATTTTTGTCAATCTTCACTTTCTATAATTTGGATTAAGAAAGCATTATTCACATTTTCCAAATAAAATTTATTAAAACTAAACCTGTGCCATCTGCTATCAATGCATTTCTTTCTTTTTTTTTTTTTTTTTTTTTGTGGTATGCGGGCCTCTCACTGCTGTGGCCTCTCCTGTTGCGGAGCACTGGCTCCGGACGCGCAGGCTCAGCGGCCATGGCTCACGGGTCCAGCCGCTCCGCAGCATGTGGGATCTTCCCGGACTGGGGCACGAACCCGTGTCCCCTGCATCGGCAGGCAGATTCTCAATCACTGCGCCACCAGGAAGCCCTCAATGCATTTCTTGTAATCCAAGCCTCTGTACCATTAGGATTCTAATACACATTTGTGCCCTTGAGTAAGAGTCACTGATATAGGACTCTCTTACTCCCATTCTTTCGTTTTACAGTTGAAGAAACTGAGGGCCATGTTCCAAGTTGTTCTTCCATTTGTTATCTGTTCTCTAAACAGCTTGGTCAAGACTCAAAATCCTAACGGGTATGAGAGTTTTAAATGCTCTGTACTTTTCTTTTGACAGAGCTGAAAAGCTTCAGCTGTTGAATCACAGGCCAGTGACTGCTGTTGAGATCCAGCTGGTGAGTGAAGGAGGCTTGAATTTGGGCGGGTTACTTTCTGGGTCTGAGATGTAGAAAGGGTCCTAAAGGCTGAGCTCAGATAAGCCAGGAACTGCCGTTACTTGAAAAGACTGCCAGACCACCCGTTCTGTAAGTGAAAAGAAACCTCACCTATTTGATGCTAGTTAGTATGGACTTTGGGAAAGGGAAAGACTGGAGAAAATTCAGTTCCTTCTGTCGGGTCTGGGGCTATGACTTGGCAGCTCTTTGTCTCCCCGATGTCCTACACCATTCTGGCCATTGCTTCCCTGTAGAGGTTATTGCCAACCAGGTAAAAACATTAGATTTGACATGACTGGTGTTTATCTCCCTCTACTCCCACCCTTTAACCTCCTCTTCCTGTATCTTCTCTTGGTTAATGGAGTGCACGTGCACTTTCCCGCGTGCTCGCTCTCTCTTACCCTCCTGGCCCAGTGTCCCAAGCTAGAAGCCCAGAAGTCATTCCCTTCTCTTTATCTCCTAGTTAGTCCGTCCGTCCCGGGTTCTCTTGCTTCTCCCTCCTCTTGCTCTTTCTTCTCTCCATACTGCACTGCCTTAATTCCTGTAATTGTTTCTCAGCTCGGCTCTTGCACCTGTCCTCTCACCGTTCTCCCTGCCTCCAGTCCAGTCCTCTTCTGTCCATCTTCTACACCATGATCAGAGTTCACTTTCTAAAGCCACACATTTGATCATGTTGTTTCCCTGCATGAAACCATTCAGTGGAACCTCAACACGTCACAGCATAAAGCTTTAGAATTAGGAAAGCCAAAGGAAAAGGCGGAGATGGTATAAGGAGAGTGTGAAGATGCGGCCCAGTGGTGCAGACCCAGTGACTGCTGTACTGGCATGTGCCGCGCTTTCCTTCCGTGTACAGGGCAGAGAGCACTGTTAAGCTCCAAATATTAGGCAGGCCATTCAACTGCGAGTAAAAGAAAAGTTTGGCTGAAGAATTAATAAAATGAGAGTAAAGCAGTTTTCAAAGTCAGTTTTAGAAGTATTTAGCTCTTTGTCAAATTTCCTTCAGAAGAATGTAGAAGAAAATGGCCAAAAATACCTCTGATATTTAGAGTTGCTTAAAAACAAAACAAAAAAACCTTTTTTTAAAAGGATCGTGGAGTATTTAATTTTTGACTAAAACTTTTACTGTCTTCTCAGCATTTTGTTTCTCCCCTTCAAAATGCACCCAAAATTAAATTAGAAGAATTCCTTCCATAAAGGGTACCTTTCTGGGGGAACTGGCCTCCAGGCTAAGCAGAGATCCTTTTTTTTTATATCCTCATTATTCTGATGCCTTCGACTATGTTGGAGATTCAGCTTAGAAAAGAGAAAAAACAAAACAGCAAGAAACTAATCCCTGTCCTTTTGGGTTAAAGATCACATGTCATGTCTCCTCCAACTTTAATCAGCAACATATGTTATTCATGGCTTAATGACAGATGGAGAGAAGAGATGAGGAGGATTAGCATGACCTCATCCCAGGGCCTGTAGAAAGCTCTCATTACCTGGTAAGATTAGCTGCTATTAAGATTGCCTGCTCTATGCCAGACTTGGTGCCAGGGGCTTTGTATATGTCACCTTTAATGCCCTCACCATAGTCTTGGTTAATGAGTGGCTGAGTGGGTCTGTCTGATTCAGAAGCCTTACTCTGTTCCTCCAAGCCATGTGCTTCTACATGGTGAGGAGAAAGGTGTGTGTGGCATCCCCTCCTTTCCACGGGTAAATAGGCCTTGTTAAAAACTGGGTGTGTGGGCTTCCCTGGTGGCGCAGTGCTTCAGGTTCCGCCTGCCGATGCAGGAGACACAGGTTCGTGCCTGGGTCCGGGAGGATCCCACGTGCCGCGGAGCGGCTGGGCCCGTGAGCCATGGCCGCTGAGCCTGCGCGTCCGGAGCCTGTGCTCCGCAACGGGAGAGGCCACAGCAGTGAGAGGCCCGCGCACCGCAAAAAAAAAAAAAAAACTGGGTGTGTTATTTCCCAGCAGTGGGACCGTTTTCTGGCCAGATTTTTCCCAGCCTGGGATTTGGCTACAAAGGGTTAGCAAATCATTTACCAAGATTTGTAGCAGTGTCTCTTCTCACCAGAAAGGGATAAGAAATGAGGTTATCCCTAGAGTGGAAAGTGCAAAGGACTTGAGAATTTCCCTGTGTTAACCTTACAGCCATTTATTCTCCCTGGGTCCAGAAGTAATCTCAATATTCAGCATTTGTCAGGATTCACTTTTGGAGACTGAAGCTTCTTTCTTTCATTTCAACTTCAGCCATGATCTGTTGTGATCCTCAGATCCACAGCCAGCTGCCTGCTGTGTGTGAGGAAATGAGGAAGCCACCAGCTCTGTGACCTCTGCCATGCCCTGCTATATATTCATTTGGGACCATTTGTGAGTCCTCTGGCCTAAAGACAGGACCGTGAACCCCCTGACCTCACAGGCCACTGTCCTGAACAGCACTGCCATCTGTGCCTATTGTAATTTAGTGATTGTAAAAAGGCTTGAATTACATAGTTCCATGGCTTAAATTATGTTCTCCTTTGGTCCTTACTGTAGGCATTACTTTTGTTTTACTTTAGAAAAACTCAAAATATATAGAGGTTAAGTGAACCGTCTGGGTCATATAGCTAGAAGTGTCTGTTGCTGTTAGACTTTGTGTTGTTTTGAGGAAAGTAAGAGATTAGGCTTGGAAGCTTAGAGTGAGAAGCAACCATTTTTATAATGCAGCAGCCCAGTCTGACAGCCTTGGTAACCAGTGTGATCTTCATCTGTGAAATTTATCATTTATGTTGACCTGCCTACAAAAACTGTGTATTTTTACATTTCATTTGCCCTTATATTCAGAACAACTTGAACCCTTTAATGTTTGGGAATGTTGAGACGGTGCTTTGCATTTCTTTATTTGGGCTCTGTTTCTTCTGTGTTGGAAAGAAAAGGTGAGGAATAATGTAGTTATTATTTACTCTAGCGATCCAAGAGGGGTTAGTAAGTTTTTGGTTTCTGCAAGTTTCTTTTTTGTGTATATTTCATTCTGCTTAGTACAGCTCAGGTTTTCTTCCTGTGACTGGGAAAGAAAATTTCCCGACTCTAATTATCCATGAGGGTTGTTTGCTGATAAAAGCTTCTGCTCTCGGCAAATTTGGCAAAATTAGTAAAGCTTGTCAGCCCTGTTGCTAAGAACATACCTAGTTGAAACTGGATCTGTCAGACCCAGAGATTGGGATGCAAGAAGGTGGCCTGTCAAAATCCTCTCTGTTTGGTTTTCTAAAAAGAGCCCTCAGAGGTCATACAACCAAACTCTTTCAAACCAGTGGGCTCTGGTGTGCCATACAATGTCTCTAAGAGAGGAAATGATAGAAACCTCTTACCTGAGGCCGTGGTATTCTAGAAGGAGCTGGGACTCAAAGTCTCAAAAGACCTTGCACTGCTTGCTGTGAGATACAGATCATGTTTTCCTTGTGATGCTGAGCCTCCATGTACTTGTCTGTAAATTGTCCTCATTTTATGTACAACATCCTTGAGAAGAGAAGCTCTGGTGGCAGTGATTGTAGGAAAATCCCCGGTCCACTGTGGAGCACAGATAATGGCGGGAGGTTGTCACTGGTCTAACGACAGTCTAAGTCTCCTTCACCCTCTTCCCCTGAGGAAACAGTTCATCATCAACTGTGTGTGCCAGTTATTCATAAACTTGGAGACATTTTTCTCCAAAATAGAGATCACTTTTTCCTCAAGATTAAATTATCAAATCAGATATATCCCTCCTTCCTCCTCCTTCATTCTTTGGAGGCGGTGTATGTTAGAGTATTAACTTTTACAGACCATAATTTTACATGTCTGATTGTAAAAGTGGGCTTTTGAGGATTGTTTCTTGTTCAGTAGAGAAGTTACATGGAGCCTTTGAATCTTTAGAATATGGTCATTTTATTTCACAGTATGATGGGAAGAAGCCCCATTGGTTCACTCTGGATTTTAACTCTAGAACACCCAGGATAATTCTCTAGTTGTGGAAACATTTTTGGACTGAGGTGAATGAAGAGACCAGTGGTTTGCCAGGACTTTGATCTTGGGCATGTCACCTGGCTTCTTTAGTTTCTGTACTGTTGTTTGTGAAGCTAGGCAGTCAGACTGAAGTCCTTTTGAGGATTGTGAGCCAAGCTTGTCATCATGTTTTACTTAAATCTGCCAGGATTTCTTTCTGAAACTCCTTTTGGTCTTAGTTGCCAGATTTCAGAGATTGTTATGCCACAGGGTAGGACCCTGGACACCTTTAACTGAGAAAGCTATTTGTGACAGATGGCTAATGCCACCAAGTGAGCGTGGTTGGTTAAGTAACTTGACCGCCTGCATACTGCTTTTACAGAGGTGGTTGATGGCATCATGTTTGTAGTAATTAACGTATTGAGGATTAGAGGTGAGGCTACAAATTGTGGATATCATCTGTGTGTTCAGATATTCAGGACCATGTCAGAAACTGGGCTCTAAGTGGATGGGGTGGTGGGAGATTGTTTCCCAGCCATCACTCATCAGACTCCTGCATTCCCAGGAGATGACCAAGGCCACGGTGTGTGTGTTAGATTGTAGGTGTTAGAGATGGGCAGATCTGGCTTGGGATTGTAGTTCTGCCCTTTGCTGGGCTTGCTGTGAGGTTTAAAAGAAATAATGGGTGTGAAGTGCAAGGCACAGTGCCAGGCACAAGAGCTCCCTGGCAGGTCTTGTCAGTGGTGGTAGTACTGAGGATTAGAAAAATATACAGGCCATTTGGCACATAGTGGGCAGTCATCAAATGAGTTGTTGATACTATTCATGTTTTGATATACAAAAGTATATAAAATGCCATTTCACTCCCCAGAGGTGAGTTTTCTTTGCATAAACAGCATATTCATGTGAGAGTGTGTGTGTGTGTGTGTGTGTGTGTGTGTGTGAGTAGAGAACTGTTAGGCTTTGCTTTTTAAGGAAATATGCGAACCTGCAACTCGCTTTTTTCACTGACCCGTTTGGAGCGGACACATCGGCTTACCCTGGAATTTGAGCTGGCTTCTCTCTCCCGTGGAGCCAAGATGGAAAGGACCTAGAGACCCCGGACAGCTCAGGAGCTAGGCCCTGAGCTCTGTGCTGCGGGGCTGGGCCGGGACCAGGAACAGCATGGGCAGGGCCCTGTCTGTGAGGCCCCACTGTGACTCCGGAGGGTTTTCTTTCCTTCTGCAGATGGTGGAGGAGAGTGAAGAGCGGCTGACAGAGGAGCAGATAGAAGCTCTGCTCCACACCGTCACGAGCATCCTCCCTGCGGGGCCAGAGGCTGAGCAGAAGCAAAATACCAACGATGAGGTGACAGTGGACGAAGAGGACCCGGCATAGAAGAGCACAGCTGGCCCAAGTGTCTCGTGAAGTTGAAAGGCCCAGCAGCCACTTCCCAGACATTCAGAGGATTATTTATTTGGTTTTACCTTCTATCCCAACAGGCCTGATTTCCTGGTTAGTTGGATAAACCACAAAAATAAGCCTTTCTCAAAAATAAGCTAAAAAGAAATCCTTGTGCCTCTGAAAGAAGAAACATGGTGGATAGGCTGAGGTTGTTGGGGCAGAGAGCTAAAGAGAGGAAGAGTGAGTCCAAGAGGACAATACTGTGGAACTTTCTGTGGTAAAAATATTTTTTCTGTGGCCTCTGCCATGGTTGTGGGAAGGTCCCTGTACACAGCTGGTAAAATACTTGCACTGGCTTTGATGGGCCATATCCTAATTAATTTCATCTGCTTCCCCAGGAGCTTCCCAAGCAGGCATGCAGAGCGCTGCTAGGATGAGAGCTGAGTTAAGAGAATCCTGTTAGATGGCTAAAAACTCCCGAAGCAGCAAATACTTGCTCTAAGTTAAAATGAGCCACTGAACTTGGCTCACCTTAGAAGAATCTTTTCCTTGAGAATAGAAGAGATAAGAGAACTCCTGGACAACTCTTCATCAGGTCTAAAGGCCCCTTTCCTCTGCTGGCATGGGCTTTGTTTACAGCTCACTAATTAGTCTTAAATGTTAGGGCACCAGCTCACTCCAGTTGAAAAGAGGCACTCCAGACTGAATGACCGTGTCGCCTGCCTTTCTGAATACCTTCCGTTTCCTGCCCTGTGACAGGCTCTGCCTGTTGAAGCCAGGTGAGCTTCATTTGCACAATGGGCAAATTGTTCTCATCTTTTTAAAAGGGCAATTCCCTGGGGTTCCAGTGGTTAGGACTTTGCACTTTCACTGCTGAGGGCATGGGTTCAATCCCTGGAAAAAACCCCAAAATGAAGAGGGTACAGTTATGTAACTCTTTTTGTGGATGGAATATGAAGAGCTAGAGGTTAATTAATAAGAATTTGAATTTGTTGACTGTTGCATCAGTTTTTGAATTTACAATATTAGAATAATTACCATGTGAAGAACTTGTTAATATTCAGGCTTTGGAGAGTTTAGTAGCCCCAGACATGTAGTTGCCGTAGATCCTAGGAATATTGTTGAAAATTAATTTCCCATATTCACTCTGCTCCCTATTTGGGGAAGAAAATGCCTATAGACATTAATTTTTCAAATCGGTACTCGTGTTGTAAGATCACATTTTCAATGCTTCTGTTAATTGGATTACTTCCCACCCCTTGGAATTCCCAGGTTATTTCAGCCTCCCTACCACCCCTGCCAATAGGCAGTTATGTTCATCTTAACCTTATCATCTAAAGATGAGTTGAGATCTGCTTACAGGCAACATCGAAATTAACAGGGCATTTATTTTTTATTTTTTTAAATTAATTTTTATTGGAGTATGTTTGCTTTACAACGTTGTGTTAGCCTCCACTGCAGAACAAAATGAATCAGCCGTACACATACAGGGCATTTATTTTTTTATTTTTATTTTTCATTGCAGAAAGAATTCAGTGAGAGACAAAGTGATAGGTAAGAAGTGGATTTATTTAGAGAGAAACACACTCCACAGACAGAGTGTGGGTCATCTCAGAAGGTGATAAAGGCCCAGGGCATTTATTTTTAAATCTCTCTTGAGTATCAGGAATTTTACCAGGAGCTGTTGATTTGTCAAGGCATGCATGTGCTTGTATTATTTTTGTTTCATTTTGACCTTCAGTGTGTTAGGTACTTTTTCTTCATGGATTCAGGGCTTAATTAGTTAATAATAAATTGTTTGCAGATGACTGCCAACTTGTGCTATTTTTATAAATCTTTAAAGAGTTTGTTTTGCCATAGATAGGAAGAAATAAAATGAAATCTGACTTAAAAGCCAACATATATATGCATTTTTTTAATTTTAATTTTTTTCTTAAGTTGAATCTATTTAGAACTAAATTTTGTGTTGGATTTCAAGAAAATTTTAAGTTTCTTTATTTGGGACCTGAATTTAGCCTCTGATTAAGTTTCTGATTAAGTCAGACAGGTTCTAGGAGACTTAACCTTTATAAGAAATGTGGTCTTTGTAATATTCCCGTAGCATTAGTAATCGACATTTCAGAAATAAAAGGTTGTAATTTACGCAAGAAACTTAACGAGGATCATATCTGGAAAGGAGAGCTGGGAGTCTTTGAGACTTGCTTTTCATTTTATGTCCTTCTGTATGGCTTCAGTTTTTGACAAGGTGACTGTTTTATTCTTTAAAAAGAAAAAAAATCTGTTTATTTGCATGTTGTCCTTGGCCTCTGCGAAAGTTATTAAATGTATAGTGGTTAGTTAAGTTATGTCCCAAACATGGAGACTGACACCCAGTCCAGTCACTCTGGGAGATGCAGCACTGAGGGGATTGATCTTTCAGGAAGGTACTGCTGAACTCTTAAAAGATGAAGTTGACTCTCAGAGGTTTATCCAAATAATTTCCTTGCCTCTTTTTGCTTAAAAGTTACTGTATGACCCACTACCACCTCAGAGGACTTGCCACTTATTCAAGGCTTGTTCATAAAATAATGGGTCCTGTTTTCCTAATCAGTCATTGTGTAAGCATACCAGCTCTCAAGAGCTTATACCCTAGTGAGAGATGAGAGGATCAATCCTCCCATATATTCTTTGCTAAATCATTTTCTCCCCTGAAACCAATTTATTACTGCTCGTGTAAATGGATCATTTCTCAGTAAACTATAAAACAGACCACATGCCCTGAAAAGGATCGTCAATCTTATTTAATTACACAATGAACTAAGGGGATAAAAGGAAGCAAAACTGCCCAGAGCTGGCCAGAAATCCTTTTACGTATTTTAAAAATAAAGATATAATTCACAGGGACTTCCTTGGCAGTCCAGTGGAAGCTGCACTTAGCCTTCCAATGTGGGGGGTGTGGGTTTGTTCCCTGGTCAGGGAGCTGGGGTCCCACATGCCTCGTGGCCAAGGGGCCAAAACATAAAACAGAAGCAATGTTGTAACACGTTTAATAAAGACTTATAAAAAAGAAAAATGTTCCACATCAAAAAAAAAATCTTAAAAAAAAAGATAATAAAGGACCTGAACAATACTATTACCACCTGGAACTAACAGACAGACACTCTACCCAACAACAGCAGAATACACTTTTCTCAAGTGCACATGGAACATTCTCCAGTACAGACCATACATTAGGCCACAAAACAAGTCAATACATTGAAAACTATTGAAATTACAGTTGGCCTTGAACAACATGAGTTTGAACCGTGTGGGTCCATGTATATAGATTTTTTTCAATAAACACAGAAAAATTTTTTGAGATTTGCAACAATTTGAAAAAACTTGTGGGTGAACTGCAAAGCCTGGAAATATTGAAAATTTTAAGAAAAAATTATGTCATAGACATTTTTCCAAAGGAGATATACAAATGTTCCATAAATTTGTAAAAAGATGCCGGACATTGCTAGTCGTTAGGGAAATGCAAATCAGAACCACTAAGAGATCCACATCAGTTAGGGTGGCTGTTATAAAATAAAATAGCAAGTGTTGGTGAAGATATGGAGGAATTAGACTCTTTGTGCATTGTTTGCGGGAATGTAAAATGGTGCATTCACTGTGGAAAACAGTATGGTAGTTCCTCAAAACGTTAAACGTGGAGTTATCGTATGATCCAGCAATTCCACTTGTCAGTACATACACCAGAGAATTGAAAGCAGGAACTTGAACAAATATTTGTATATTCATGTTCATAGTATTATTTGTAATAACCAAAAAGTAGGAAGAACCCCAATGTCTGTTGATGGATAAGTGGGTAAACAACATGTGAATATATATAAAATTCTAGGCATTTAACCCTAGCATTCTAGGTTCTTCACAATCTGGTTCCCAGTAAAATTTCCAACTTTATTAGTCTTCTGTACAACCCTCTGTTCCAGCTGAATGGATCCACTCATTCATTTACTGAACACGTTTTTGATTGTCTACCATGCAGGCAGTGAAGGTACGATGTGACTCTGTCATCCAGAGCCACTGCCTTCAGAAAGCTTTATGTTCTAGGGGAAGAGATGCTAACTGATCAGTTTCACAATTCATTATTTTATTATAACTACAGTTGGAATTAGAAGTGAGAATGAGCTAAGAGAGCATATAACAGAGAACCTGACCTAGTCTTGTAGAATCAGGAAAGGTTCTCTGAGAAAGGAATGTTTGGACTTGAAGGATGAATAAAAGTTAGTGAAAGAAAGAACATTCCTTGAAAATATTCTTTGTTTTCCTATCTCTATGTTTTTGTGAATACTGTGCCATCTGCTTATACTATGTGCCTTCTTCATGTATCCAAATTGTAACTCAAGATTTGGCTCATACCCGCCATTCTCCAGAAAACCCTTCCTTAACTCTTGCATGTTGATAATAGTATGTGCTCTTTATATCTGAAAGTCAATTTTCCTGGATACAAAGTCCTTGAGTCACATTTTCTTTTCCTTGAATTTAAAATATTGTTACTCTGTTTTCTTCTGGCATCAAGCACTTATGTTAAAAAGTCTGACAGTATCCTCATTTTGTTTCTTGTATAAGCCACTTGCTTTTCTTTCTTTCTTTCTTTTTTTTTTTTTTTTTTTTTGCCTAGATGCTCAAAGGATTTTTTTTTTCTCCTGAAAAGTCTGGTGAATTTACTAGAATATGTCTTGGCAGTGGTTGTTTGAGTCAAGTATTCTTAAATGCATATGATGTATGTATAGTTTCAGATATTTTTTTCTTCAATTTGGGAACATTTCTGGAATTTTTTTTACATAATTTCTTGATTTTATACATATTGTATACCAAGATATATATACCTTGATTTTTTATCTATTTTCTTGATTTTTATATTCTGTTCATTTGCTTCAGTTCTCTGCTTCAGAGACTTCTATATTCTGTATTAGTTCTTTGCCTATCTTCCATATTTGTCATTTTTATTCAGATCATTTTGCTCTCTATGATTTATTTTTTTAAAAATAAATTTGTTTATTTTTGACTGCACTGGGTCTTCATTGCTGCATGTGGGCTTTCTCTAGTGTGGCGAGCGGGCTCTACTCTTCGTTGTGGTGTGTGGGTTTCTCATTGCGATGACTTCTCTTGTTGCAGAGCACAGGCTCTAGGCACGTGGGCTTCAGTAGTTGTGGCACATGGGTTTAGTAGTTGTTGTGCGCAGGCTCTAGAGTGCAGCTTCAGTAGTTGTGGTGCACGGGCTTAGTTGCTCCACGGCATGTGGGATCTTCCCAAAGCTGGGCTCAAACCCGTGTCCCCTGCATTGGCAATTCTTAACCACAGCACCACCAGTGAAACCCTCTTCTATGATTTCTTTAAAAAATTTCCTCCTATTTTCCTTAAGACATTTTTTAAATTGTATTTATTTGGTCTTATGTTTCTTCTAATTTAGTCTTCATTTCTTTCCCCTTCTAGTTTTTACTCTGAGTAAAGTAAAACTCTTATTTATGAGTTTTTCTAACTTTATTTACTGTGGTTCATTCATATCATGTATCATTTTCTTATTAATTTTTAGCTGGTTTTAAAATAGTAGGTTGCAATTTGAGCTGTTTCATGTGCATGTATTTCTGGTGTGCTCTCTTTAGCTTATGGAAATGTTACACTCTTTTTCTTTTTTTAAAATAATAACCTTGTATGAAATTTGGCCTCAATAATTTTCTGCTGTTTATTTTTATATGAAATTAGTTTTCTGGAACTTTTAGAAGGAGTTGTGTGGTTCAGTATGGTTTTACTAACTTCACAAAGCTCCCTCTTTTGTTGTTGTCATATAATATTCAAAAATATGGTGGCTTGCTGACTCTGTTCCCCTCCCACTCTTTTACTTAGACCAAGGATTGGCAAAGGCCACCTGTTTTTTTGTAAATAAAGTTTTATTAGACCACAGCCCTGCTCATTCACTTACATATGTTTATGGCTGCTCTCAGGTCAAATCTGCAAAATTGAGGAGTTGCAACGTGGACCCTGTAGCCTACAAGCCAAATATATTATGGTCTAGCCCTTTAAGACCCTGATTTAAACCTCTTCTTTCTTTGTCTCTCTATTGTCCCTGTTTTGCTCAATTTTGACTTTATCCCAGCTGTGTCTTCTCAGTGTGAGGCACTGTCAAGGAAGCCAGTCAGTTTAGAGAGTTCAAAGGGACCCACACTGCTTCAGACCTTAGTACCCCTTATATTTAAAAAATTGTGGTAAAATATACATATAACATAAAATTTATCATTTTAACCATTTTTAGTTTAACAATTCAGTATATTCACATTGTTGTGCAATCATCACCACTGTATATTTTCAGAACTTTTTTATCACCCCAATCTAAAACTCTGTACCCATTAAACAGTAACTCCCCATTCTCCCTCTTTCTCTAGCCCCTGGTAACCTCTATTCTACTTTCTGTCTCTATGAATTTGCCTATTCTAAGTACTTAATGTCCTTCAGTGTCTGTTTTATTCCACTAAGCATAATGTTTTCAAGATCATCCATGTTGTAGCAGGTATCAGAATTTTGTTCCTTTTTGTGACTGAATAATATTCCATTATATGTATATATCACATTTTGTTGATCCATTCATTTATTGATGGACGCTTCAGTTTTTTCTGCCTTTGAACATTGGTGTACAAATATCTGTCTGAGTCCCTGCTTTCAATTCTTTTGAGTATATATCTATAAGTGGAATTGCTGGATTATACAGTAATTCTATTTTTAACTTTTTTTATTGTTTGTGTGGTTTCTTTTTGTTTTGTTTTGTTTTTTTTTTTTTGGCTGCACTGCACTTGCAGAATCTCAGTTCCCCGACTGGGGATTGAACCCAGGCCATGGCAGGGGAAGCCTGGAATCCTAACCACTAGGACACCCGAGAACTCCCTGTTTTTAACTTTTTGAAGAAATGTCACAGGGGCTTTTCCATTTTTCCACAGTGGCAGCACCATTTTATATTCCCACCAGCAGTGCACTTGGATTCCAGTTTCTCCACATCCTTGGCCAACATTTGTTTTTTTCAGTTTTGCTTTTGTTTTAGTAACAGCCATCCTGATGAGTATTAAGCATCATCTCATTGTGGTTTTGATTTGCATTTCCCTAATGATTAGTGATGTTGAGTATCTTTTCATGTGCTTATTGAGCACTTGTGTTTCTTCTTTGGATATATGTCTATTTGAGTCCTTTGAATTGTATTTGTTGTTGAGTTGCAGAAGTTCAGTTCTTTATGTATTTGGGGTATTAATTCCTTATCAGATATATGATTTGCAAATATTTACTCCCATTTGTGTGTTGTCTTTTCACTCTCTTGATAGTGTCCTTTGATTATTTTCCCTTTTAGAATTAATAAATAATTTATGGAGAGATATTTTAAGATTATGTAAATATCCTCATCCCCATCAGACTTTCATTCACTAATTTAAGCATCTATCAGTGATTCTTTCCTGAATCGATGGCTACTATTTTTGCACACCAACCATGTTCCACATACTGTGCTAGGTGCTTACCATGCATTATCCCTATGTCATAGATGAGGAAACTGAAGCTGAATAAGTGAAACAACAGTGTAAGCACTCCTAGCAATCAGTAGAAATGGGAGTAGACTCAGGACTGTCTGCTCCAGAGCTAGAGCTCATGTGCTAGGGCTTGGGAAGCAAGCGTTAGCTGGAAACTTGGGGCTCCAAGCATCAGGTCTATTGAGCTAGCCTGTTTTTGATGCTCCTTCCTTGTGTTTCCCAAACACCCACGACCTTGAGAGGGGAAAGGACAGGCAGACTTCAGGGCTATGGGCTGTGACGTGCTGGGTGTGTTCTGCAGTCAGGAACCAATCCCCTGATAGAGTACCAGCTACCCAGATTGATCTGCTTACAGTTTATTGGGTCACTGTGTATCCGCAGTGTTCTGCAGGTATGGTTGAGTCAGTAGCTGGGCTCACAGAACCAGAAGTCCCAAGTTGTCTTTTCAGTGATAGGGGTGGCGGGGGGTGGTCTTAGTAACCTGGCAGGTTCTGGGTTAAACACTCCCCCTCTTTCCTCCTCTGGGGCCTTAGCTGGGAGGAACAGAACATAGGCAGGGTGGGGTCCTGGGGCAGGGAGCCAGAGCCCTGAGTCATAGGGAAACCAAGGAGTCAGGGTGAGGGCACAGCATGTTGAGCCAAAAAACCTAGAGGAAAGCCATGGTCTGACTGCTGGGAGGAGGGAGAAGTCACCAGATGCAGGTGAGGTCAAAGGAGGGATCACAGTCAGAAATGGAGCCAAGAACAAGCTCCAGTGTGTCAGGATCACGTGAGGTTGGTATAGGAGATGCTGAACCTGTGTCTGGAGATCTCCACTGTGGGAGGCTTATTCTCCAGGGCTGAGAGTGGCCTAAGCCACACAAGGCCAGGTGTGTGCATTAGTCACAGGTGCCTTATTGGATCAGGCTTCATGGTGGACATTTACCTCTCCAGCTACAATTGGGCATCTCTAATAGGCCCATACCCACCTCCAGTGCCTGGGATTCAGCCTCTGTATCCTATCAGCTGGGGTCACCTAGCTCAGCTCCTCATCTGCTGTGATTACTCAGTCAGACCCCAACCCTCTCTTGGATGAAAACTGCATTCTTCATGAGCTTTACTCTCAGACACTTTCCGTGTAGTAGGGTTTTTTTTTGTTTTGTTTGTTTGTTTTTTTAACCATCCAGAAATAATTCCAAGCTTACAAAAAGTTGCAAAAATAAAAGCAGCACAATACAAAAATATACATTTTCCCCCAAAACCATCTTCAAGTGAGTTAAATACATCATGATTCTTTACACCTAAATACTATATAATTAATTATTGCTAGTGTTTTCTCCCTTGCAATGAATAAGCAGTGCAGGGAGACCATGCAAATTTTCCTTAACAAAATTGCCCCCTTAGATTGAGCATCCCCTGATTCTTCCCTAATCCAGTGTTTACCACGATGGTTATGAAATGGGTTTGCTGACTCCAGCACTCCCTCCGCATCTTCTATTCTGCCCTCAAAACCCCCTTTTTTCAAAAGTGCTGCCTTACTTCCTGGATGGGGTTCCAAGCCTATCTTGTACCAGGCCCAGACTCAGTCATTTCTGTGAGGAGTATGACTCCTTGTAGTGGTGAAGGTATCAGAGATCAAGTTCAGAGAACTGGGTGTCCTCATTGCTACTGGAGTGCCTTTGCTTCCTGGCTTTTTCAATGGACAGAGCTAGGAAATATATGCTTGTGTATGCACGTGTACATACGTACACATATTTGCATATTCATACATATGTATAATATCAACATGCATATACATATTTTAGAAATCATGAATTTACACTGATACCTCCTCACAGAGTTATTTCTTGCTTTGCCCACTCCGTATTTATATGTCCCTCCCTCAGTGAGAATCCTGGCTCCCAACCGTATCAACATATTTGCTCAATCCTATATTACATCTAAAGTAGTTTATTACATCCAAGATGGCTTCTGAATTGCTTTGCCCACACTATTACAAATAGCACACCTACCAAAAGGAGTTCAGGATTTGTTTCCAATTCTTACCCCTCCCGCCACACCCCTGCCCCCAGTTGAGGGTATGTAGTCAAATACTACGTTAAGTTACTTGAATTGATTCTTCTTTTCTTTTTAGTGTGGTTATGGAGCTTATTTGATTATTTCCATTGTTTCAGTTTGCTTTCAGTTTAAACTTACCTCCTTTCCATTCTTATTGATTTAATTTTATTTTTGCAAATTTTTTTTTTTTTTTTTTTTTGTGGTACGTGGGCCTCTCACTGCTGTGGCCTCTCCCGTTGCAGAGCACAGGCTCTGGACGCGCAGGCTCAGCGGCCATGGCTCACGGGCCTAGCCGCTCCGCGGCATGTGGGATCCTCCCGGACCGGGGCACGAACCCGCGTCCCCCTGCATCGGCAGGCGGACTCTCAACCACTGTGCCACCAGGGAAGCCCCTAATTTTATTTTTGAATGTGTGACATATTGCCATACTTTCAAAAGTCAAATCTATAAAAAAAGGTATGCTCAGAGGAATATCACTTCCACCTATTCTCCTCCACCCCTTGTAGGTAACCAATGACATTTTTTCCTGTTTTATCCTTCTTGTGTTTTATTTTATAATGATAATCAGATATACGTATATTTTCTTATTTTCCCTTCATTCTCGAGCAAAAGATAGCATACTATATATGTGTGATATAATAAGAAATATATTTGGTCTTTGTTCCTGGTTCCTTGCACAGAGCTCCTGAGACCCTTGAGATTTCCTGAGTGATGGAATCTTTAGTTACTCATAAGGAGCCCATTATTTTGAGCACACCTGAGTTTATGCTAATGAGATGATATAGTGTGTAGCCCCTAGATAGCTTCAGGATGGGGCTGGTCACCAGAAAGACCAAGTGATTAGAAGGTTGGAACTTGCAGCCACACCCACTAACCAGCCCTCCTTCTAGCAATTGTCCTGGCCAGAGCCCACCTGGATCACACATGAGCCAGGATAAGAGGCCTGAACAGTTTGGGGCTCTAACTCAGCTTCTGGTTACCAGGAATGGGAGAGGACCTTACAGTCCATCAGGAACTTTCTTGGCACTGACAGTGTGGGAACAGCGATGAAGGCTATAGACAATGTCTTGGAGAATGAGGGTTGGGGCAGCCCCAGGAGGTATCTTGAGTAAAGGACAACTACGATAGGACTGTTCTGAGTGGCTGAATCCTGTCTATACTTTAGTGCAAGAACATACACACACCTCACATGCCCTTTAATGCTCGCACTGGTTTCAGCCTCCTTTGAGTGACCTGGCCCTTGCTCTTGGAAGCCATGCTGGTGAGTGCCTAGCAGGAGTACAAGCCCTAGGCCAGATGAATCTAGGTTCTGCTGTTTACTTGTTGCAGGACCTTGAAATTACTTAACTTCCTTGATCTCTCCATCTACTAAATGTGAATAATCAGAGTAACTACCTCCTGGGATATTAGCGGGGGTGTTATCAAATGAAATCGTGTTCACAGAGGGCTAATGCATTCCTGGCAGAGTCAGTGTCCAGCAAATGTTAGCTGTCTGAGTTTATGCCTTGGTTCATTTCTGGCTTTGTACCCCGAGTTCTTCTTGGCTTTCCTGTGGTCCTTAGTGTTAGCCTCTGTATTCTCTCAGCATGATGGCTCTTGGTTCCCAAGTGTCCTGTCCTAGAACTTGCCCTACTCTCACAACTGTTAAGGGTGGAGACCTAAAATGAAGTACCGTGTTTATCAGACATCCACTTCAAGACACCCAAACAAGAAGCAACCTTCTGTCCCTTGCATGCCACTGTGTCTCTGCTTAACCCAGTCCCAAATGCAAGTTTTGAGAAAAGGCATCTCTTCTGTTAATTTATTGTTATGTAACGAAGTACCTCAAAACTTGGTGACTTAAATAGCCATTTTATTTTCATCATTTTGTGAGCCAGGAGAGGGTTTGGTTGAGTGGTCCATATCTGATCCATGCTGGAGCAGCTGGAACTGGAAGTTTTCCTTCCAAGATAGCTTCTTCACGCCCATAACGAGCACTTGCATGTAATGTCTCATCCTCCAGGGCCTTCAGGATGTTTGGGCCACAGACAGCATGGCTGTCCGAGGACAGTCAGACTTCTCACATGGCAAGTGGCTTCCCCCAGAGCGAGCGTTCCAAGAGAGAGGCCCAGATGGAAGTTTCAAGGCTTCTTATGAACTACACTCAGAGTTTGAGAATGTCCTTGCTGCTGCATCCTTTTGGCCAAACAAGCCTGCAAGGCCAGATCAGATTCTAGGGAAGGGGAATTAGATTCCACCTCTCAGTGGAAGGACTAGCAAGGAATGTGAGCAGGCTTTAATCTACCACAGCAGCTGATGAGTGGAGATTAACTCCCACCTGGAACCCTGCTGCAGTGCGGTCTGGGAAATGTAGTTTTAGGATTGTTTTAGGTTTTCTAGTCTTTGCAGCATAGAAGGAGGATGGGGCATAGGAAAGAGGGTGGGGGGCAGTTCAGCATTCGGTCATGTTTTGATGATCAGATTCTACAGTAGGCTTCCCTTCATCCTTGGTGTCAGCATCCTTGAGTCCAAATGGGAATGGGGAGCAGTCAGTCCCTCAATCTGTCCTGTCCTCTGGGTCAAGGCTTAAAAAAATTTTTTTTTACTAAACCTCACAGCAAAAAATACAGTTTATATCAACATATGGACATATATATGTAACTGAAACCAAAGTTTTATGAAACAGTCCTTATCTTTACTATGTGCAATGTTCTCTTATAATTTTCTCTTCTAGTGTATTCTAGTCTGTCCTTTTAAATAAATATGTTGATTGTGCCTCCACGCAATCTCATGACTCACTAATGGGTTAGCACCCATAGATTGAAAAGCATTGCTGAGAACTCTTCTGTCTCTGTCTTCAAATAGGGAATTTAAAAACGAAAAGAAAAAAAAAATGAGTCAATAGAAAAAAATATATATAAGAACAAAAAGTATATATTTCCTCCAAGTAGATTTAATTAATTCAACAGACATATAGTAGAGTATATAATTGTTTCACCATTATTCCTTCCCTTCCCTGTAAGGTGATTATATATACCTTCTTTCTAATCAGTCCATTGTGAGGTTTGGCCATGTTACTTCTCATGGCTTTTGGCAAGTGAGCAGGAATGACTCATATAATGTCTGAGCAGTAACTTTAAAAGCAAAAAATTGCATAGTTTGGCTTGGTCTCTAGTGATTTTGCCCTCTGCTGTGAGAACAGTATGTTTCAGATAGGTCTGTTCCTTTGGCCTGGGTCCCAGAGTGAGAAAGTACACAGATCCAAAGTGCAGCCTATCCTCAGCCCTCATGTAACATGAGAAACAAATATTTGTTGCTATAAGCCACTGAGATTTGGGGTTGTTTGTTACTGCAGCAAAAGCTGACTATTCCAAGAAGCAACTTAATGAAAAAAAAAAAAGAAAAAACCCAAAGCATTCTTTTGAACACTTAAACAATACAAAAGTATATAAAGTAAAACATAAAGTTCCCTTTCACCAACTCCCTGCTTCTTCAGGAGTCATCATTGGTAACATTTTGGTGCATGTCCTTTCAGAGAAGGAAATTTTTGAAATGGTTGTTTTCTAATCTTAATGAGATAAAATTAGTACACTATTTTCCATATCGTGTTTTATCGCCTGTTTGTTTACATATGGCTGCTTTCACACTAAAATAGCAGAGTTGAGTATTGCAACAGAGACTGTAATTCCTAACATATTTACTGTCTAGCCCTTCACAGAAGAAATGTGCTGACCCTTGACCTAAGTTTACCAAATGTTACATACATTTGGCATTTTGTAACTTTTGTTTTTATTTCTCTCTCTTTTGTATATGGATTTTCCCCCTCAACTATTTAGAATAAAGTGTAGATATCATGACACTTTATATATTTCAGTATGTATTTCCTAAGAATAAGTGTACTCTTATACATAACCTGTCAACTCTAATTTAAATATAATAGCCAGTTATTTTACTAGCAAAAGTGAGTTTATTTGGGAATAGCAGAGGTATTGAAATTTGGGATATGTGAACCATGGTGGACAATAGGCAAGTCCAGAGAATAAGGAAGGGAGACTTGCTTTTATAGGGAAAAGCAGGGAATTGGGAAGAGCTTGTGATAACCAAAGAGTGCATTGGAGGAAGCTGGTAGTCCAAAGTATGGAGCCTTCTCATTGGTTGGGCTACTACAGTCTCTAATTGCCTGGGTTGCCATGGGTGGAGAGAAGTTGTCTTCTTGTGTTGGATAGTAAAGTAGAGGGATCTTCCTGTCGGAGATGTAGGTATATATCTCTTCCTGTTTGGAGCAATCAGTGATGCATGGTGGGGCATGAGAGCTCCCCCTACAAGCCTGTCCCAACTCCAGTTTTAGCTGAGGTTTCTTTAATTGATTCCACATTTCCCCCTATGAACCAAAATCTTTCCTTGAAGGCATTGCTGATCAAGAGTCAGGATCTCTGCACGTAGTGGTTTGTCCCTGGGTGCCAGGAAGGATCTTTCCTGGTTGTTATGTCCCATGTGGGAGGGAAGTACACAAATCAGAAACCTTTTGAGTAACAAGGAAAGGTGGTAGGAAGAACTCTCAGGCATTTCTTGTTTAAAGTCCATATTTAGTCAAGGTTGTAAGTGCTGGAAATTACCTCGAAGTGCTGAACTAGCTCATCTTATCAGGCATGTCATTTTTGCAAAGGTTCAACTAGCAATAGGTACAGAACTTAACAAACAGGACCACAGATCATTATAAAATGATACTTAGTTATCTATTTGATCAAAGTAACAATAAAAGATTTCAGAGACAAATAGAAAATGTTACATAGTTGTAAGGGAGACTTAGCTCTTTTAATATTGAGAAGATTCCATTTTCTTAACTAATCAGAGACTTGATTAAGACAACGTGAAGCACAGGAAATAATTTTGGTAAAACAGAAATCTCTGTTTTCTAAGACGATTACTTAAAGGTAAGGAAAAACCTTTCACAATTTTTTGTCAGGAGTAGATCAGTATTCCAAGAAAATCTTGTTCTTTTAGCAAATGAAAGAAAATTGTTTTAGTTTTATATAAGTACACCACTGATTTTAAACCTTAGTCTCAAAACCTTTATAATCTCCACCAGCTTGACCACACATAGAGTTTCTTTTTTCAAAGATTCTTTTTCCACAAATCTACAACTTACTATTTCCATTTAGCTTTGTCCTGTCTTTCCTCTTTCCTATTCTGAAACAATCAGCCTTATTTTAGGACAAAATTACTTTCTTTCCCTCAACGAAATTTCCATTCCTCATACCTTTTAATGCCAAAAGCACATATCCTTCTTTCCTTGCATACAGAGTTATTTTCCCTTATTATTCCTAGTAACTTCACTAGAACGGTCTGTTATTGACAAATTTCTGCATACATTTCATAATTCCTAGAAGCATATTTTCCCCACAGTAAAATTTCCAAAATATTGCATGCTTACTAATAGATCCAACTATCTTTAATTCCTTTGTAAAGGAAGCCCAAAGTGAATTAACCCATTTTTAGTAATGTTTCAGTATTTTATCTTACTTGGGAATGATGTAGATATTTAATGATTACCCATCATTTAACTTAGCAAAACTGTAAGATTCCAGGTTACCAAAAAGATTTGGGGAAGCTACCTAAAAGCATTACTTATAAACCTTTATCTCATTCACATCTAATTTACTTGTTTTCAACAGTCATGTTTAGATCACTCACAAAAATTTTTATCATACCAAGTTATTTTTCTTGCTGACAAATTTTATAACAAAGATAACATGAACTTATCTGGCCAGTAAGCTCAGGTAGAATAAAAATGGTATGCCTGCATTCAGTGTTGATAACTCCAAAGATATGCCTATTTTAATTAAACCCCAAACTAGCTTTCATTCACCAACATTAATCTCAGATCATGTAAGCCTGAAAAGCACCTGGTTCAGTCTCTGTTATATTTTAACTCATATAAGTGCTTGTTTGTTTTTAAACCAATTAAATAGAACTCTTTTATAAATTAATTTTAGCAATACCATCTACAGGTAGAAAAGGAAAAAAAAAACCCCACACATCATAGACATAAATGAAAATACAGACAGATGCAAACAGGGACCTTCTAGGTTTGTTTTAAATTTTAGCCATGTCTCAGATACAAACTCAGAAGAATAGTTAGATCCAAATTGTGTCTCTGGCATGCTGTAATAATGCTTTTAGAGCTGTTTATGGAGTCAATTTGTCGTTCAGAAGCTTCTGCATACTAATCAAAGAATGCATTTTATTGTTCCCTAAGAGTTTGGACTTCTCTCTTTTAAGGGTACTCCGTAAGTTGGACTTATTTAAAACAAGTTTCCCCCTTTTGAACAGGATGGGGTGACTTACAAAAAAGCTTCAACAGACAGACAAACAGAAAGCAATTTTTCTCCTATTATCAAAAATCTAGGGCAGTTGATATTTAAATCTTTCCTTCTCGTTGTTTATTTGCTCCAGACAACTTAGAAACAGTAACTAGGGGTTCAGCATTTGGATCCTCAGAGGGTTCGATTTTAAAGGGGCTAGGTTTCACAGAGGAAAGAGGAAAGTGGCATTGGGGTGGGGCCAGAGCACAAGGTGGAGTCTGAGACAAAGGGGGCAGAGAAGACACACAAGATGGCCCCTGAGACGAAGAACCTGGGGGAGGGGAACACAAGAAGTATGAGGTTTTAGAAGTCATTTTGTTCTTTTCTCTCTCTCTCTTTTTTTTTGGCCATACTGTGCAGCATGTGGGATGTGGCATCTTAGCTCCCCAACCAGGCATCAAACCCATACCCCCTGCATTGGAAGCATGGAGTCTTAACCACTGGAACACCAAGGAAGTCCCAGTCATTTTGTTCTTTTCTAGTTTTCTGGTTGTTTCTGCCAATTTAGAAAGGGTATCTTGCAAAGAGGTAATTTTAGAGTTTTGTGTGTATTTGGAAGCTTCCAGGTACCAAGAAAAATAAATATACCATTTGTTTAATTTTAAAACCATGGACCTCCAATTTAGTCTTATAAAAAATGAGTTTGGGAAGATTGAAAACTACCCATAATGGCCACTGTAATTCTGAATTACCTTTAGTTTTCTCAGCCCACTTAGTTAAAAATGTGCATGTGGGGAGCCCATAGTTTTTAAACATGAAACCAGCTGGAGTCCCCAAAGGAGGGCTTCCCTCAGAGCATTTAGATGGCCAGGGTCTCATTTTCTTAAGTTCTCCTGGAAACCCAAGAAAGTTGCTAGAGTCCTAACCCAGATTCCAAAAGGACTAAAACAAAATCTTACATCCCAGTTAGCTTGGTCCCCGAAAGAGAACCTCACTGCCATGCTCCAGAAAGCAACTGAGTACTCACCAAGTATGAAGCCTTGAACCAGAAAGAACAAAACCTTTCCAGATCCCAAATGAAGTCCAAGAGCTCAAAAGAGTGGAGCTTGGAAACCAAGATGAGACTCCAAACTGAAAGCAGGTGGTGACCCACAGAAGCAATGAGCTCGTTCAGTTCTGGGAGCCATCATCTCTCAGGTCCACCTCCTTTGGACCCCACTTCTGACACCAAATATGTCAACTTTAATAATATAATAGCCAGCTATTTTACCTGCAAAAGTGAGTTTATTTAGGGATAGCAAAGGAATTCCAATTCGGGACGTGTGAACTACAGCACACCATAGGCAAATCCAGAGAACAAGGAAGGGGAACTTGCTTTTATGGGGAAAAGCGGGGAGTTGAGAGGGTGTGTGATAACCAAAGAATCCATTGAAGGAAGCTGGGAGTCCAAAGTATGGTGACTTCTCATTGGTTGGGCTGCTAGTCGTTGATTAGCTGGGCTGTCATGGGGCAGAGAGATGTCTTGTTCACCCAGCTGGGTAGTAGTGTAGAGGCACCTTCCGGTGGGAGGTGTAGGTGAGGTCTCTTCCTGTTTGGAGCAATTGATGATGCATGGCGGTCATGAGAGCTCCCCCTACAGGCCTGTCCCAACTCCAATTTTAGCTGAGTTTAAGAAAATTAATTTCACAAACCACATTATAATTATCACACGTGGAGCATTTAACATTGATACAGTTCTACTAATATTCAGATTTTCCCAAAATTGTCCTGAAAATGTCCTTTATAGCCTTTTCCACCTCAAGTCAGTATGTAATTAGAGATTATACAGTGCATTTATTTATCATGTCTCTTTAGTTGCCTTTAATCTAGAACAGTTCTCAGTCTTTTTAGACTCTCGTCAAACTTTTTTTTAATTAGTTTTTTTAAATTTATTTATTATTTATTTATTTTTGGCTGTGTTGGGTCTGCGCAGGCTCAGTAGTTGTGGCTCACGGGCCTAGTTGCTCCGTGGCACGTGGGATCTTCCCAGACCAGGGCTTGAACCCGTGTCCCCTGCACTGGCAGGTAGACTCTCAACCACTGCGCCACCAGGGAAGCCCCTCATGAAACTTTTTGACAAGTTTTTGAAGAGTCTGAGCAGCTGTTACGCAGATTGTCAGTTTGGATTTGTCTGTTTTTTGCCACCGCAGTATGAGATTCAGGTTAATCATTTTTTGCCAGAAATTCTGCATAGGTGATATCTTGTTCTTATCAGGAGGCTTATGCTGTCACTTTGACTAATTATTTGTGATGTTAAGTTGTGTCACTTGTTTGCCTAGTGTCTGCCAGATTTCTCTTCTGTGAAGGCCATTTTTCCCCTTTATAACAAGTAAGTCATCCGTGGGGAAATTCTTTGAGCTGTGTGGAAAAACCTATTCCCCAACAACATTTTGCCCCGTGGTTTTGGCTCCACTGATGATTCTTTCCTGAATCAGTTGTTGTCATGTAGGATGTAAATGGACATCAATGTTTAAAATGGTACCCAAGTGATTTTAAAGTGTAGTAGCATTGGGAATCTAGACCAGTGCTTCCCAATCTTTGTTTAGGAATCCCCTGAGGATCTTGTTATAATGAAAATTTGGATTCAGTAAGACTGAAGTAGAGGTAAAATTAAGCATTTCTAACAAATTCCCAGGTGCTGCTGGTGCTACTGGTCCACATGGACCACACGTTAAATATCAAGGGTCCATCTAGACTCCAGACAATACATACAATTCATTCTGGATACATCTCTTCCCTAATTTAGTTTTTCCCAGTGTGTCAGTCAAGATTCTCAGTTACATCAGAACACATTCTAGCTTGTCTACACAGAAAAGGTATTTATCAGTCAGCATTGGGGAACTCTCAGAACCCCTTGGCACTGAGCTCCGAGGAACAGTGCCCAGACACGTTGCAGAACTGACCTAATGAGGGAACCAGTCTTCCCACTGCTGGGCACTGAGCCCATCGGCATTGATGCCAGGGTTGTAAACCAACTGTGACCACTACCGCACCAGCACCAATGCCACATTGATGCTTGAAACTCAACCTCACAGCTATTGCCAGCCTTCAAAGCTAGATGTCAGTTGTCACTCTCACGAACAAACAAACAGATTCCACACAGAGCCCGCTTTCTCATGTTGTTTATTTCTAAACTAAAGTTTCACACAAGTATGTGAGATTGCTGGAGCCTAGGTCACATGCCCATTCCTTAGCTGCAAGGGAGGCGGGGAACTCACATTTCCTGGCTTCTCTCTTGGGAGATGGGGAAGGGGCAGGATTCATAAAGCAGAAAATGCTCTGAAGAGGCAGCTCCAAAACATGACAAGTGTCCAGTACACTTTACTTGAAAGAATAAACATAAGTGTTAGAAATCTATGAAAAGTAAGAGTAATAATAGAGACATTCTCTCTTATATGGAAAATACACTGTAAAACTGTAATAATGTGTGAGCGCAGATGAGAATAGATAAATATCTGGGGTATACTTGTCATATATATATGTATATATGTTTATATATATATATATATTTATTTATTTATATTTATATATATGGAAAAAAGGACTTAGATCCAGGCCTTTACATCAACGTTAGCCAGAGCCAGTCAGGATGACCAAGCCCAGAGTCAGTGTGGGAGGGCATCAGACAAGGGCTTGGATAGAGGGAATCCTTTGCTGCAAGAGTCTACCTCAAATATGTTCTCATCTTTTTTTTTTTGGCCGTGCCATGCAGCATGCGGGATCCCAACCAGGTATTGAACCTGCTCCCACTGCAGTGGAAGCGCAGAGTCTTAACCACTGGACCGCCAGGGAAGTCCCTCATCTATGATTTTTTTTTTTTTTTTTTTTTTTTTTGCGGTATGTGGGCCTCTCACTGTTGTGGTCTCTCCCGTTGCGGAGCACAGGCTCCGGACGCGCAGGCCTAGCGGCCATGGCTCACGGGCTTAGTTGCTCCGCGGCATGTGGGATCTTCCCGGACCAGGGCATGAACCCGTGTCTCCTGCATCGGCAGGCGGATTCTAAACCACTGCGCCACCAGGGAAGCCCCTCATCTATGATTTTTAAGAACTGTATATGAATAAGGCCAAAAGGAGCTGTCAGAATGTTACTAGTGTTTGTCTCTGAGTGGTAGTTGCCTCTCCATTTTAGTACTTTGCTGTGTGGTCCAAGGTATTTGTAATAAGTATGGTTTTTTTTTTTTAATCTTTGGAAAAAATTAAGTTAGAAGAATGGAAAGAAAGAGAGAGAGAAAGAAAGAAAAAGAAAGAATGAGAAGGAAGGAAAGGTGTGAGGGAGGAAGAGAGAAAGAAAGAGAAAAAAGGAGAGGAAGTGAGGGAGGAAAGGAAGAAGTAACTGAAACTGATTTATAGCTAGAGGGCTGGTTGCTTTCCTGGGGCTGAATTTTCCAGAAGAGCAACCTGAGAAGTGCAATACAATCTGAGTGGCATGTTTCTCTTTTCCTCCTCAGCCACTCCTGTGTAGCTGGATCTGCAGAGCACCACAAATAGCAGCATCTAGTCCGGTTCTTGTGTTAGGCATCCCCTTGAACAGACTTCTGCTCTAAGCGTCTATGTATTGTGACTTTTGGCTTTGCCCAGAGCTTTAGATGGACTGTTCCAATCCAAGCTGTGAGAATGGAGAGCTATGCTGATGGGGGGGATTCCTTTGATGTGGAGCAGGATGGAGTGAGAGAAGGGGTAGCCAGGATCTCCTGATGTTTCTGTTAGAGCCTGAGCTGCTTCTTTTTTATAAATTTATTTGTTTATTTATTTTTGGCAGCGTTGGGTCTTCGTTGCTGTCCGCAGGCTTTCTCTAGTTGCGGAGAGCAGGGGCTACTCTTCGTTGTGGTGCACAGGCTTCTCATTGCAGTGGCTTCTTTTGTGGAGCACGGGCTCTACGCACACAGGCTTCAGTAGTTGTGGCTCGCGGGCTCTAGAGCGTAGGTTCACTAGTTGAGGCACATGGGCTTTATTTTTTATTTTATTTTATTTTATTTTTTTGTGGTACGCGGGCCTCTCACTGTTGTGGCCTCTCCCGTTGCGGAGCACAGCCTCCGGACGCGCAGGCTCAGCGGCCATGGCTCACGGGCCCAGCCGCTCCGCGGCACGTGGGATCCTCCCGGACCGGGGCACGAACCCACGTCCCCTGCATCGGCAGGCGGACTCTCAACCACTGCGCCACCAGGGAAGCCCAAGGCACATGGGCTTTAGTTGCTACACAGCATGTGGGATCTTCCTGGATCAGGGATCGAACCTGTGTCCCCTGCATTGGCAGGCGGCTTCTTAACCTCGGCACCACCAGGGAAGTCCCAAGCCTGAGCTGCTTCTAGCTGAGGCTGGGACGAACCTTCAGAGCTGGTTTGAAGTGAGAGGTGGAGTGAGAGGGCCTGACTGTTATCCTCTGATGTCAATCAGTCCTTAGATGAGGGCTGCCTGAGGTGAGGATGTGACCTTGGGCAAGGTGGCTCTCCTCAGCTGAGGCTACTGTTCTTGAAGGTGGCTGAGGCTTATCCATGGGGGTCGCTCTGAGGTAATTTGTGCTTCATTCCTGAAAGGGAATCTTCATTTCTGAAGGGGGATCACGGCGTCCCCCATGAATTCACAGAATAGTGTATTGATATGAAACTAGGCAAGAATAGGATGAGAAGACATAAGAGGAAGCAGTGAGAAAGGAGGCAGGAAATGGTGTCTTGTTTAAGTGGGGGCTCTTTTACCCACCACAGCACAGGCCCCAGGCCAGGCTCACTCACCTAGGAGAGAACCTGGCTTCACCCTTGACGCTGCTTCTGTCTGTCTGTCTTCTTCCATCTTCACCCACAATCCAGGCCTGCAGGTTTCTCAGACATTCTGCTCCGAGGGACCCGTGCTCAAGGGTCTTTGCTATGTTTGGGACTCCAGGTCTGTTTAGCATCTGGCCTCCCTGGGCCACTTGGAGCTACTCCCTTGGGTACACTGCTTCATCCTGGGAACACCACCAGGGCACATTACAGACACTCTTGGCTTGCAGGACCCAGGCTGAGGACTCTGTTTTTATCTGAAGAAACACTGCCTCTCCTCATCTTGCTTCTGAAAAAAAGAAAAAAAAAAAAAGAGAAAGAAAATATATTTTATGGGATTATCCTTTTTAAAACAAAAGACACTGGGAGCCATGGAGATGTGATAGGTGGATCTCCCTCAAGAAAGAACGTGTCCTTCAGCTGCCAGGTAGGTGTGCAGGTAGCTGACAGCCTTCAGCTGTCTGCATCTCACGACCTGCCTCAGCTTTCACACTGAGGCCAGGGTCTTACTGGGCAGCCCCAGACCATGATACCTATGACAGGGACACTAGGACCTGGATATTTTTGCCCAACATATGATTCCTCTCTGGGCTATCTTTGCTCCCTGTCAAGAAAATGAAAAGATAACCCACAGAATGGAAGAAAGTATTTGCATATCTTATGTCTGATAAGTGGCTTGTCTGCAGAATATATAAAGAATTCTTACAGTCCAATGATAATAAAAACAAACAAACAAATAATCCAATTAAAATATAGGCAAAGGAGGGGCTTCCCTGGTGGCGCAGTGGTTGAGAATCCGCCTGCTGATGCAGGGGACACGGGTTCATGCCCCGGTCCAGGAGGATCCCACATGCTGCGGAGCGGCTGGGCCCGTGAGCCATGGCCGCTGAGCCTGCACGTCTGGAGCCTGTGCTCTGCAACGGGAGAGGCCACAGCAGTGAGAGGCCCACGTACCGCAAAAAAAAAAAAAAAAAAAAAAAAAGCAATCTTTTGGGCTTCCCTGGTGGCGCAGTGGTTGAGAATCTGCCTGCCGATGCAGGGGACGCGGGTTCGTGCCCCGGTCCGGGAAGATCCCACATGCCGCGGAGCAGCTGGGCCCGTGAGCTATGGCTGCTGAGCCTGTGCATCCGGATCCTGTGCTCCGCAAAGGGAGAGGCCACAACAGTGAGAGGCCCGCATACCACCAAAAAAAATAAAATAAAAAAAAAATTTAAAATACAGGCAAAGGATCTGAATAGACTTTTCTCCAAGGAAGAAATAACAAGGGCACAAGATGTTCAACATCATCACCCATCAGGGAAATGCAAATCAAAACCACGAGATACTACTTCATATGACCAAGATGGCTAATCAGAAAAACACATGAGTGTTGATGAGAATGTGGAGAAAGTGGAAACCTCAGACACTGCGGGTGGCAGTGTGAAATGGTGCAGCTACGTGGAAAACAGTCTGGCAGGTCCTGAAATGACTAAAAACAGGGTTACCATATGACCCAGCAATTCCACTCCTACATACATGCCCCATGAGACATGAAGACAGATGTCCACACGAAAACTTGTACACAAATGTCACAGCAGCATTATTCACAATAGCTAAAAGGTGGAAGCAACCCAAATGTCCATCAAGTGAGGAATGGATAAACGCAATGTAGCATACCCATACAATGAAATATTATTTGGCCATAAAAAGGAGTGCAGTGCTGATACGTGCTACAACATGCATAAACCTTGAAAACATTATGCTACGTGAAAGGAGCCAGTTACAAAAGACCACATATTATATTATTCCATTTGTATGAAATGTCTATAATAGGGAAATTTATAGAGACAGAGAGTAGATTAATGTTTGCTTAGGACTTGAGGGAGATAGAGGATGAGGGGTAATAACTAAAGGGTACAGCATTTTGTTTTCGGAGGTGCTGAAGTTGTTCTAAAATCGAGTATGGTGATGGTTGTGCATATTTCTGAATATACTAAAAACCATTGAATGGTATGCTTTATTTTTTTCTATTTTTTTTTTTTTTTTTTTTGCGGTATGCAGGCCTCTCACTGTTGTGGTCTTTCCCATTGCGGAGCACAGGCTCCGGACGCGCAGGCCTAGCACGGCCATGGCTCACGGGCTTAGTTGCTCCGCGGCATGTGGGATCTTCCCGGACCAGGGCACGAACCCGTGTCTCCTGCATCGGCAGGCGGATTCTCAACCACTGCGCCACCAGGGAAGCCCGAATGGTATGCTTTAAATGGGTGAATTGTATAGAATGTGAATTATATCTCTATAAAGCTTTTTTTTTTTTTTTTTAAAAAGAATACAGTGTGAAGAGAGCTGTGGTCATAGGGGCATACATAGAGTGCTGTGACAGCAAATCTAGAAAAAAACAGAAAAAAAACCAGACCACCCCAGGCTAGGAAGGTCAAGGAAAGTGTTTCAGTGAGGCCCCGAAAACCTGGTGGGACTTAAGAAGAGGTGAGAGGGTTCTCAGGGTGAAGGCTAATCTGGGACCCAGGTGGGAAGCCTGAAGTGGGGAATGGAGTCCAAGTAGTTAACTTTTGAGAAGCTAGCTTGGACATGGAATACCAAAAAAGGGAAGAGAGAAAAGGGAAACGGGAAAGTTCTTATTTGAGCACTGCTGCTGTGAGTTGGTTTCGGATTTGTTGAATGTTTAAAGCCAGATCTTTGAGGCTTGGGTACTTGGGTGAGTTCTCCGAGGAATCCTTTTCTTCAGTCACTAGATGTGAAGCAAACACACCTCTCCTTCTAGAAAATTCTCTCCCCAAATTTTCCTCCTTAAATCCAATTGCCAACCTTTTTAGACCTTTGACGGGGCAAAGAGTTAAGACTAAAGTAACTACTTTTCAGAAACCTTATAAATTCTGTATTTGGTTTTATCCCAGGGTTTCTCAGCCTCAGAGTCACAGACAATTTGGTTGGATAATTCTTTGCTGTGGGCACTGTCCGTGCACTGTAGGATGTTTAGCAGTGTCCCTGGCCTCTACCAGCTAGGTGGTTAACACCCTCCACTTCCAGTTGACAAGCAAAAACATCTCCAGACATTTCTCACTGCCAGATGTCCCCTGGGGGTGTTGATGACAAAATCGCCCTGGGTTAAGAACCACGACCCAGCCCCCTTGCTACTCAAAGTGTGGACCATGGACCAGTACCATAAGCATCATCTGGGAACTTGTTAGAAATGTAAATTGTCAGGCCCCCACCCTAGACCTGCTCAATCAGAATCTGCACTTGAACAAGATATGTGATTTGTATGCTCATTAAAATGGGAAGCCTGATCTAGTACACTGCAGCATGCGGGATCTTAGTTCCCTGACCAGGGATCAAAGCTGTGCCTCCTGCAGTGGAAGCGTGGAGTCTTAACCACTGGACTGCCAGGGAAGTCCCGAAACTGACATTTTTAACATAAAAAGAAAAAAAATATCAAGGCCATGGCCTGGCCTTACTGGCACTGTATTCTCTTGCACCGGCCCTTAACTCGGGGCTTGCATTAGAATCTCCACAACCTTTCCCAAACTACATGGGTCTAGGCCCCAGATTTCTGATTCAGTGGGTTCAGGGCCTATGACTTTTGAGACGTCTCTCCAGGTGATGTGTTCTCAGTTAAGGTCCCCTGGGCTAACTTTACCGGGTACTTAGCTACTTCCTTCCAAATCAACTATCCAAGTTGCAGAATCTCTTGAGAGAGAATAATTGGCTACCAAGTGAGCCCTGGCCATGTTTCAGAAGCACAGGGGAAACAGGGTTATACTTGGATTCTGGAGTGGAATCTTCTCAGGCCTCCAAACCTGGGGAACTGTTGTCTCTGGGAGTCGCCAGTTGCTGAATCCCCTTCTCTTGCCGGGAGGACTCGGGGAGCTGCTCTTTCGGTCATCACACCCTGCATTGCACACACCCCTGCTGAAACTCTGGCCACCAAGCTCAGGCATAGCATTCCTTCCAAGAATACCCAGGCTCTCTTAATTTCCTCTGTGTCCTCAGACGAGAGTGGCTGGAAAAAGTGACAGGGCGGGCTTTCTTGGAAAGCAATCTGGCCTGCATCAGCATAAATGAGTAAAATGTGTCCTCATGTGGCTATTCCCCAACAGACAGCACATTCCCAAGCTATTTTAACTCATCGGTTCAGAAATTCTAGAGTCCCCATCCTCAGTCCTTGAGGTCTGGGTCCTTTTTCTCCCAGAGAATCAGACCCAGACGTCATTGATTAAAGGTTCTATAAGTCTCAGAGAATAGTTCCCTATTTATCATACATCTGTGTATCTGTCATCTCTCTATCATCATCTAGATATAGATTGACAGTTGTAGAGGTATTTATGTTACAGCGTGTTAAGAAACTCAACTGAGGAAATGTTAAAGATCTTACTGGCTTTATTCAATGATTCATGAATCGGGCAGCATCCCATCTAGCAGATAGAAAGGAGCTCCCAGGAGCTGTACAAAATAAAAGACTTACTGGCAGAAGGAAGGGGGTAAGGAAGTTAAACTAGCAAAAAGTGGATTGGTTTTAGCAAGGTCACCTTTCTTTAGGGGACAGCAGGGTGTATCAGGCAGATTACCTCACTGACCAGGTAATTCCTCATTGACTGATTTAAGATTCGATTTCCAGGAGATGCCAAAACTATAATAATTATTATTATTTTCTTATAAGTTTATAATTTGTTTATTTATTTTTGGCTGTGTTGGGTCTTCATTGTGGTGCACAGGCTTCTCATTGCGGTGGCTTCTCTTGTTGCAGAACATGGGCTCTAGGTGCGCAGGCTTCAGTAGTTGTGGCATGCGGGCTCAGTCGTTTTGGTTCGCGGGCTCTAGAGCACAGGCTTAGTAGTTGGTGCACAGGCTTAGTTGCTCCGCGGCATGTGGGATCTTCCCGGACCAGGGCTCGAACCCATGTCCCCTGCATTGGCAGGTGGATTCTTAACCACTGCACCACCAGGGAAGTCCCCAAAACTATAATTATTAAGTATCACTTAGGTGCCTTGAGGCTTAATATAAGTGACTCCATTTTGGGCCTGTTGTCTTGTTTTTAACAAAAATAATATAATCTTGATTTAGAAAGTTTGGAACATGATACAATTTTTACAACCCTGTTAAATTTTAGTGTCCAGAACCTTCTTGGAGCTGTCAGAGTAACTTAGAAAATGCCAAGAATAGGCTGCCTTTTAGAATCATAGAAAACTGGACTATCTTTATTATGCTTCCCAAGGCCGTGGAAGCAGGCCATACACCATTTCAGGCCTTGTCCAAAAGAATGCATTTTCCCAGTCTACTGGGTCTTTTATTGTTAAAAGTTAATTTTTTTTTTCCTTCACAAATAAACATGCAATTGACTAGTTTCAGTGTGGTAAACACCTGACTTGAAGCTAAAGAGTCACCAATTTTAGTTCAGCTAATCATTCCCACTTTTGTCTCGACTGGGTTAAGTTCATGAGACCTTTGTTTCTTATCACTGATCAGCACTGTCATTTGTATAGTATTTTTCTCTTCAATTCAATATTTAAATAATGACATCAGTTGCTATCCTGAGAATGATGACAGCTGGTGATGCTGAAATGGGACTCTTGGCAGCTACGCAGCACCCCCAGGAGTTAGCCTGAAATCATCCAGAGTCAGATGAGAGATAAAGGTGCAAATTCAGGCTTTGAAAAGTGCATTAGGTCTGTTCGTGTATAGTGTATGAAACGTATGAATGTGTAAACTGTTTAAGTCTTGAATTTAGCAAAGTTGAGGACTGTCTGTATATATAGGACATACCCTTTCCCTGCAGCACCGTATCTCCAAAATTCTTCCCTCCAATCTCCTGAAAACTCAGAGCCTGACTCTCCTATCACTATAGCAACCGCTGCCTCATGGTGAATAGGGTCATTATCAAGAGTGGCAGAAGTGGTGAAGACTTTTAGTATTTCTCTTCAGGTCCCATCTGGAGCTTGCATCTTATTTTGGGGGCCTCTTGATATCTTGACCTATGGGACCCTTGCCAGTTGGGCCTATAACAGCCCTCGAGTGACCATCTGGGTGATCATAGTGACAAATATGGTAATTAAATTCTAACCAAAGTTTGCCATCCACACACAAAAATAAGACAAGTGCTTAGAATAGATAAATCCTGTGTAAAAAGGAGGATAAGGGCGATCACCTCTGATTAATTATCCCAAGAGAGGCAGCAAAATTCCTGCAGAGGAAGGGAACAGAGTGCTGGCCTGTGCTAGAGAAGGTTCTCTCTAGGGGCACCAGACTGCAGTCCAAATTGTGAGCCTGTTAAGGCCAGTTGCCGAGGCTCACTTACCTGGAATCTGTTTGAGAATACCTGTTTTCAGTCTACTCAACTGCATTAGGTAGGACTCTTGGTTGTGAGTGGTAGAAACTCAAAATAGCTTAAGCCTGAAGCTGAATTTATTGTAAGGAACAGTGGACCCTTGGAACCAATGGATCTCTTGGAACATGGGTATCTTGGAACCCAGGAGCAAGAATGCAACTGGGCCTCAGAAACTATATGGAGTCGGAGACTCAAACACCACCAGCCTCTCTGTCTTGTTTCTATGCCTCTCTGAGCTTCACTCTTTTTTCTCGGCAATGCATCTGCCTCCAATCCTTCAGTCCAGATCATCTGAAACATGATTGTAGAGAGCTCCTAAATTTTATATTTTTACAACCTCAGACACCAACAAGAGCGTGTTTCAATTCTCTATCAGTCTTTGGTTCAAAAAATCTGGGATAAGGAATTCATTGGATCAGCTTGAGGCAGGTGCCTTCCCTTGAGCCAGTCAGCTGTGGGCAGCGGACAAGGTCACGTGAAAACCTGGCAGCCTGGAAGCAGGAAGCAAGGAGCAAGGGCAGCAACTCAAAGGCGATTAGTGCCAGCCAGTCATTCCTGTGGGGTCTCCACTGAGCCAACAATCCCACCATTTTGATGTCTTCTTTTGTATTCATTTATCTATGTCTGAGGCTAGAGAAATATGCCATGTTCACAGATTGGAAAACAATATTTTAAGGATCAATTCTCCCCAAACTGATTTCTAGATTATACATATCCTTATCAAAATCTCAACATGTTATTTTTCTTTTTTTTGGTATTTGTTTTGTTTCATTTTTAAATTATGATTTTTATTTATTTTGTAAAATTTATTTATGTATTTATTTATAATTTATAAATGATTATATTCTGTTTATTTAGGTCTTTAATTTCTCTCTCTCTTTTTTCAAAACAAACAACTTTTTATTCAAGTATAGTTGATTTACAGTGTTGTGTTAGTTTCAGGTGTACAGCAAAGTGATTCAGTTACACATACGTGTGTGTGTATATATATATATATATATATATGCACACATATATATATTCTTTTTCCAATTCTTTTCCATTATAGGTTATTACAAGATATTGAATATAATTCCCTGTGCTATACAGTAGGTCCTTGTTGGTTATCTATTTTATATACAGTAATGTATATCTGTTAATCCCAAACTCCTAATTTATCCCTCGCCCTCCCCATTTCCCCTTTGGTAACCATAAGTTTGTTTTCTATGTTTGAGTCTGTTTCTCAACATGTTTTTTAATAGAACTTGACAAGCTAATTCTAAATTTATATGAAAACACAAAGGGCCAAGAAGAGCCAAGATAGTGGTCTGTTCTGAAGCTCTGGTCTAGAAATGATCCACTTCTTACTCACTCAAGATGTGACTT
This sequence comes from Kogia breviceps, assembly GCF_026419965.1. Taxonomy (NCBI): domain Eukaryota; kingdom Metazoa; phylum Chordata; class Mammalia; order Artiodactyla; family Physeteridae; genus Kogia; species Kogia breviceps. Next base: position 76,460,709 of record NC_081323.1, read on the forward strand.
TAAAAAAAAATGTTAGAAAGAAAGAAAAACTAGCAGCATACTACCCACAGTTTTCACTCAATAAAGGAAGGGAAGGTCAAAAGCAGGCTAGAGCTCCATAGGCACAACCAGAAGCTTGTTCACAGGCACACAGGAAGGAAGATCCAAGGGGAAAAGAACAGTTAAGTGAGTAACGGGGAGAAACTGTGTGCTATACAGTAGGTGCTGCCTTCCTTCCATCCCCTGACTCTCATGAGAGAGTATCGCTGGTAGCCCACCCTAACTGGAACATACTGGACAGGGAATTTTGGAGTCCTGTAGATCAGCCTAGCCAGCATGCCACTTCACACACCCCCTGCACTAGTGTGAGTGCGGGTTTTGATAGACAACGCCAGGATACAGTCATCAGTCTCGCTTATCCTGCACATCATTGCCAACGGCTGACCCGCACCTTCTGGCTGTGTCTCCTGTGGTCAGGCTCTTTCCCCTCCAAGCAGCCCTGCCCACCTTGTCCTTTGAGCCAATCTCGAATCCAGTGTGTGCGTGTGTTCAGGCCTCTGGCTGTTCAGGGCCCAGCTGGTCCCTTTGCTCAGACTCCTCCATCTCACGCCCCAGAACTCCGAGCCCCTCCACAGCAGCGCAGAGATTTGCTCTTTGGGGAGTGGGGTTCACGCCTGCCCACAGATGTTTCACTTAATCAAGGATTTGTTGTTTTAAAAAACCTTGCTGGTGACTTGATTTTCGTTAAGGGCCTTTACATTCCCCTGCTGCCTGTGGCCTGGAATTGCTGACTTCAGCCCTTCTGGGAGCCCTGGGCATGGAAAAGCCCTGCAGATTGTACATCCATATTATGCTCGGTGTCTGTGTGTGTGTGTAAATATTTTACCAGAATGTAAACAAGGTGCGGGCTTGCTGCCTTGTTCACTGCTGTGTTTCCAGTGCCTGCACAAGGCCTGGCACGTGGTGGGCACTCAATAAACATGTGGCAAATGAGTGAATACAGCATACATGCACATTTCTGTACAAGGACCTGGGTACAGTGTGTAAACATCTCTGTGTAGATATGTTATTTTGTGCATGTGCGCGCGTGTGTGTGTATGTGTGTGGCAGGGGGAGGACAGAGATATTTGGGTAGGCCCAAAACAGCCATCGGGGACTATTTTAATTACTCCTAATCATCAGTTTAGAATTTGTTAGAGAAATATGTGGAAGAATAATGTATACATGAGAGCATTCATGAATTCCTTCCATGGCAAGTTGACTGGTGGCCCCCAAAAGATACGTACTAACTCCCAGAAACTGTGAGTGTGACCTTATGTGGAAAAAGGCTCTTTGCTCTGTAAATAAGTTAAGGATCTCACTAGGAGATTATCTGGGATTATCTGGATGTCCCTAGGATCCTGCCCCAAATCCAATGTCAAGTTTCCTTTTAAGAGAGAGGAAGAGGAGGCCATGTGACCACAGTGGCAGAAACTGGAGGATAGGGCCAAGGAAGCCAAGGATTGCCAGCAGCCACTAGAAGCCGGAAGAGGCGAGCAAAGATTCTCCCCTGGAGCCTGCCGAAAGAGCCCAGCCCTGCTGACGCCTCGATTTCAGACTTCTGACCTTCAGAACCATAAGAGAATAAATGCCTTTTGTGCTAAGTCCCCCATTTGTGGTCATTTGTTACGGCAGCCACAGAAAATGAATACACCTTCTGTCCAGCGCACAAGAACCCGTGGCCAGTTTGTCCCAGGCTGTGTGTGTCCTGTGGGTGTGCACCCCCTGCTTTCCACCGTGACTGCCAGACCACGGCTGTAACAACCGCAGAGCAGATATTTGTAAGGAGTGGAGCAAACAGGCAGGGGGCTGCGAGGGAGCCTGGCTGGGAAGGCCAGGCCGGGCCCAGAGGTCTGGAACCCTTCAGATTCGCTGGGGGCCCCTGGAAATATTCTGGAAATGATGCCTCTAAGGCATTCCCCCCGCCCCACTGAGCACTAGGGGCCGCCAGGGAATAAGGAGGAAAGGATGGCCTTCCTGCTTCCTGCAAACTGGTCCCTCTCCAGGTCATGATTCTGGTGAAGGGGCCAGTACCCTTGAGGCTGCCCTGAGGTGCCTGGTGTGGTGTGACTGCCACCCACACCTCAGTGAGCTGCAGCTCAGCTCCCAGCATCGCACTCAGACTGCCTGCCCTGCTGTTCGCGCAGTTTCCTGTCCCCAGTGTTTTTCCTTCTCTGCCCATCCCAGTTCTGTGATCTCCAGAGCCTCAGCTCCGGGCCACCAGCCAACTCCACTTTCCTTGAATGACCGGCAGGCACGTCAGGGCCAGGCAAGAATCATCATCAGACAGGGAACAGGATATTCTCACAGTCTCTGAAATACTAAGTCATTTCAACAGATCGCTTATAATTACAAAAGGAAAAACTGTAACTTCTCAGTGGAGAAACCCGGCAGATACCACCTTAACCAGATCATCAAAGTTAACGTCACCAATAACGGGACAAACCGACCTCGTGTGTGCCTCCTGCTGCCATGTGCTGTGAAAGGCACAGCTTCACTCTCGGGGCCTTCCTGCCCCCCCCCCCCAAATGCATAACCTGAGACAGCGAAGTCAAGTCAAAGGCTATTTTACAAATAACTAGTATGCCTTAAGAATGAAAGAGGGAGAAACTGTTCGATATTGTAAGAGACTAAAGTGATACAACTAAATGCAACACATAGATGATGTGAATCAAAAATGTCACCTCGGTCTTCCCTGGTGGCGCAGTGGTTGAGAGTCCGCCTGCCGATGCAGCGGACACGGGTTCGTGTCCCGGTCCGGAAGATCCCACATGCCGCGGAGCGGCTGGGCGCGTGAGCCATGGCCACTGAGCCTGCGCGTCCGGAGCCTGCGCGTCCGGAGCCTGTGCTCCGCAGCGGGAAAGGCCACAACAGTGAGAGGCCCGCGTACCGCAAAAAAAAAAAAAAAAAAAAAATGTCACCTGCCCTATCAGTAAACAAAGGATGCTGCAGCCATTAAGCCATCACATTACAGGCACTCCCGAGGGTGAGCCCTGTGGGAACTCAGGATGGGAAAGAACTGGATACTGGCCCTGGATAGCTAAGGTGCCTGTCAAAGGAATGATTTCGGTGAGCCCAGACTCTTGCATCTTCCCATATATAGAAAAGCACTGAATTCATTACCTTCAGATGTCTGGTTGTTTTCTTTAATTAACAGTCCTTTTTTTTTTATTTGAGTGTAGAAAGCGAGATTTATTAAGTAAACTGCAAGGGAACAGCCGGCAAGACCAGGAGGGTCTGCCGACAGTTATCTCTTGATACGCCAGCTACCAGGTCTTTGTTGCTAAACGCCTGCATACCCTGGATCCGCTCTGACCTCTTTGGAGCCATCCCTCAGAGCCGGCTGTGAGGCTACTCCCGGGCTTGAGCGCTCAGAAAGTCCTCCGAGGGACTTGCCTGGCGGTCCGGTGGCTAAGACTCCACACTCCCAATGCAGGGGGCCCGGGTTCAATCCCTGGTCAGGGAACTAGATCCCACAGGCCGCAACTAAAAGATCCCGCATGCTGCAACGAAGACCCAGCACAGCCAAATAAATAAATAAATATTTTTTAAAAAGAAAGTCCTCCAAATAAAACATAATTCTCGACTCTTAGGTTGTACATTTTTTTCAGCAGACAATGAGAATGAAAAAAATGGTTGTGAAGGACATAATTGGGACAATTGGGGAAAGTTGAATAGGGACTGTATATGTAGATAGTAAATAGTATCATATCAATGTTAAATTTCCTTCATTGGATCATAGTACAAGAGAATGTCCTTATATTTAGGAGGTACCAATGAAGTATTTAGGGGTAAAGCGACACAAGACACAATGTCTATAATTTATTCTCAAATGGTTCAATAACTAAAAATAACGATAATTATAGCTAGCCAGCTAGATGGATAGAGAGAGATATTAAAACAATTGTAGCAAATGTTAGCAATTGATGAATCAACAGTCACTTCGTAAGGGTACATATACTGGAGTTAATTGTACTATTCTCACCAATTTTTTTCTAGTTTAAAAAATTTCAAAATAAAGTAAAAAAAAAAACAACTTTGTGAACTATAGAGATGTAGAACAAAGTGAACTGTTGATTCTTCAGGGAGATGCTGTGCCATCATTCAATTTAATCCATCTCAGCAAACATTCCAAGGCCTCTTATGGGCCCATAAACAGTGTTGGGTGTTGCAAGGAAAATTCCATCCCCCATCTAAGCAGCTTTCTATCTGATGGGGGTGAGGGGGGAGAGCCAGACAAATACACAAAGAACAAGAATACAAAGTAGAATGGGAGAAAGGCCTTAAGAAAGGTGTAAATTGGGACACAGGTCACAAGAGTCACAGAGATGAGACCCTTCCGAGCAGAGCTGGCATTTCAGTGTAACGTAAGGTTGGCTGGATTTGCACTGGTAGAGCTGCACTGAGTTTTTGCTGGCTGGGTTGAGGAGTACAACACTAGAAGGCTATGCATGAGCACAGGACCAGAGTAGAGACAGGGGCACACTGAGTGGTGAGCAAGTCTTTGTTGCCTTGAGTGCCTTTGTTAAGTATGTGTAGGAAAGGCAGTGCTTGTCTTCTGCTCTTCTTAGGTTCCGTGGCTGTAGCCTGAGAATTAAACTGACAACACATTACAGGCATACCCTGTTTTTTTGTACTTCGCTTTGTTGTGCCTCATAGATACTGTGGTTTTTTTTTTTACAAATTGAAGGTTTGTGGCAACCCTGCAAGGAGCAAGTTTATCGGCACCATTTTTCCAACAGCATTTGCTCACTTCATGTCTCTGTGTCACATTTTGCTAATTCTTGTGATATTTCAAACTTTTTCATTATTATATTTGTTATGGTGATCTGCGATCTTTGATGTTACTGGTTGCTTTTTTAAAATTTGGCTGCATTGGGTGTTCGTTGCTGTGTGCAGGCTTTTCTCTAGTTGCGGCGAGCAGGGCTACTCTTTGTTGCCATGTGTGGGCTTCTCATTGCAGTGGCTTCTCTTGTTGCGGAGTACAGGCTCTAAGTGCAGGGGCTCCAGTAGTTGTGGCATGCGGGCTCAGTAGTTGTGGCGCACAGGCTTAGTTGCTCCATGGCATGTGGGATCTTCCCAGCCCAGGGCTCGAACCCGTGTCCCCTGCATTGGCAGGCAGATTCTTAACCACTCTGCTACCAGGGAAGTCCTGATGTTACTATTATAATTGTTTTGGGAGCCATGAGCTGCGCCCATGTATGATGGCAAACTTAATCAATAAATGTGTGTGTTCTGACTGTTTCACCAACCAGCCATCTCTCTCCCTCTTCTGAAGACTCCCTATTCCCTGAGACACAGCAATATAGAAATTAGGCCAATTTATAACCTTACCATGGTCTCTTAGTGTCCAAGGGAAAGGGAGAGTTGCATGTCTCTCACTTTACATCAAAAGCCAGAAGTGGTTAAGCTTAGTGAGGAAGGCATGTTGAAGGCCAAGACAGGCCACAAGATAAACCTCTTGAGCCAAACAGTTAGCCAAGTTGTGAATGCAAAGGAAAAGTTCTTGAAAGAAATTGAAATTGCTATTCCAATGAACACACAAATGATGAGAAAGCAAAACAGCCTTTCTGCTGATATGGAAGTTCTTTTTTTTAACATCTTTATTGGAGTGTAACTGCTTTCCAATGGTGTGTTAGTTTCTGTATATAACTAACAAAGTGAAACAGCTGTATAACAAAACTGTATAACAAAGTGAAACAGCTATACGTATACATATATCCCCATATCCCCTCCCTCTTGCGTCTCCCTCCCACCCTCCCTATCCCACCCCTCTAGGTGGACACAGAGCACCAAGCTGATCTCCCTGTGCTATGCGGCTGCTTTATTGAAGAAGTTTTACTGGTTTGGTTAGAAAATCAAATCAGCCACAACATTCCCTTAAGCCAAAGCCTAATGCAGAGCAAGACCCTAACTCTCTTCAGTTCTGTCAAGGCTGAGAGAAGGAAGCTGCAGAAGAAAAATTTAAAGCTAGCAGAGGTTGGTTCATGAGGTTTAAGGGAAGAAGCCTACTCCATAATATAAAAGTGCAAGGTAAAGAGCAAGTGCTGATGTAGAAGCTGCAGCAAGTTATTGAGAAGATCTAGCAAAGATCATAAACAAAGGTGGCTACACTAAACAACAGATTTTTCAATGTAGACAAAACAGCCTTCTATTGGAAGAAGATGCCATCTGAGACTTTCATAGCTAGAGAGGAGAAGTCAACTCCTGGCTTCAAACTTCAAAGGATAGGCTGATTCTCTTGTAAGGGGCTAATGCAGCTGGTGACTTGAAGTTGAAGCCAGTGCTCATTTACCATTCTGAAGATCCTAGGGCCCTTGAGAATTATGCTAAATCGACTCTGCCTATGCTCTGTAAATGGAACAACAAAGCCTGGAATGACAGCACATTTGTTTACAAATACTGACTACTTTAAGCCCACTGTTGAGACCTACTGCTCAGAAAAAAAGAATTCCTTTCTAAATATTACTGCTTATTGACAATGCACCTAGTCACCCAAGAACTCTGGTGGAAATGGACAATGAGATTGATGTTGTTTTCATGCCTGCTAACACAACGTTCATTCTGCAGCCCACGGATCAAGGAACGATTTTGACTTCCAAGTCTTACGATTTATGAAATACAGCCATAGCTACCATAGATAATGATTCCTCTGATGGATCTGGGCAAAGGAAATTGAAAACCTTCTGGAAAGGAGTCACCATTCTAGATGCCATTAAGAACATTAAGAATATTTGTGATTAATGGCAAAAGGTCAAAATATCAACGTTAACAGGAGTTTAGAAGAAGTTGATTCCAACCCTCATGGATAACTGTGAGGGGTTCAAAACTTAAGTGGAGGAAGTAACAGCAGATGTGGTGGAAATGGCAAGAGAACTAGAATTAGAAATAGAGCTCGAAGATGTGACTGAATTGCTACAATCTCATGATAAAACTTTAATGCTTGAAGAAGTGCTTCTTCTGTATGAGCAAAAAAAGTCGTTTCTTGAGATGGAATCTACTCCTGATGAAGATGCTGTGAAGACTGTTGAAATAACAAATGATGTAGAATATTATATAAACTCAGTTGATAAAGCAGTGGAGGGGTTTGAGAGGATTGACTTCAGTTTTGAAAGAAGTTCTACTGTGTGTAACATGCTATCAAACAGTATTGCACGGCTACAGAGAAATCATTCATGAAAGGAAGTGTCAGTCAATGCAGCAGACATTATCGTTGTCTTATTCTTAAAAATTGTGCATTTTGAGACGCTTTACATTCTGTCTATGGAATATGTATCTCTCTAATTAAACTTACTCTCACTTAACTATGGCTCGCTCTTACATTCTTTCCTGTGCAAAGCCAAGAACCCTCCCTTGGCGGTCTCAGGGACTCATCCGAGACCTGGGATATGAGCATTCTCTCATCCCCATTCTCCTGCAGCAGTTGCATGTCCCAAATTGCACTTTGCTGCTCCTTGATAAACTCATTTTGCTGATAAAAATAACTGGCTCTTTTATTGTTTTAGATTCACAAATATAAGCCGAATAAAGGCAGCTGGGACTGACTTGTTCACTGCTGTGTCCTCAGCACCTAGAACAGTGCCTGGTGCAGGACATTGTTAAACCCCCAGTTCTGGAGTTCCCCAGATCCTGCTGGGAGTAGCATGCTCTTCAAAGAAGCTGCTTGCCCTAGGAAAGGGACCTGGGAGGGTGGCAAGAAACTGGTAGCCTCTGCAGCCTATTTAACCAGGGAGGGAAAACCAAAGCCACAGGAGAAAATGGCCCTCTTGAATTAGACCACAGGAGGCCTGAGCGAGCTCTGTCCAAGAGGCAGGGCCCAGGAAAAGTCTGCACTGTGTCATGGGTCGGCATCCATGGGCAGAGAAGGTTTGGCTCCTCCCTGGAGCACCTCCCATCCGGGCCCCTCCCCTCCCTGGAGCTTTTCTCCACGGAGGGTCAGAGACTTGCCTTAGATGGAGGCAGACCCTGTAGCTACTCCAGCCAATACTCAAAAGCACCCAGCATCTCTCTTTTGTGTAACCAAAACTCCTCATCCTGAACTTCCAACTCAGTGGTTCTGACACCTGGTGGGGGAGCAGAATTTACCTGGGAGATTTTTGTTTTTGTTTTTTAAATGTAGTGTAACGAACATACAGAATAGTGCACATGTGTGTATAGTTTGATGAATTTTCACAGAGTGACCAAACCAGGTAGTTCCCAAGTCAGGAAACAGGATATCATCAACTAGCCTCTCTGAAGTTCCCCAAGTGCCACCTCCTTCCTAGTCGCTACCCCCATCTCTTTCTCTTGGGAGTCGGGGGGATGCTTCTCTCAGAGTTTCTGCTTCATGAAACTGACCTGATGCCCAGTGTCTATTTTACAAAGCTGCACAGGTGGTTTACTTGCATAGCTAGGTTTGGCAACTACTCCTGGAAGTCATAATCTTCTTTGTTGTAAGGGGAACCAGAGGCAGCTTTGCTCCCAGTCTTCGGCTCAGCACTGGTAGCTGTCTAGCTAGGTTTACCTGTGAAGCAGTGGGCATTTCCTGAATCTAGGGTCTGCAAAGCATGGGTGGGGGCAACTTCTGGACTCAGGAAGCCCAATTGCTTGGTTCCAGACTGGGCATGTGGCCCTCCCTCCTTGGCGGGAGTTGCACAAAGAGGTATTTTTGGAAGGTGCAGGAATTCTGTAACCATTTGGAAAATGCCTGCTCATAGGCTGGGCTGGATTCTCATTTTAAAATGATGATGTGGCTGAGGGGCCTGACCTGGCCAGTTTTCCTGGATCTAGGGGTGGGGAAAGTAAAGAGGCATGCTCATTTTTTTTTCTCTTTTTCTTTAAATTGTATCACCATTTTATTTTTGTCTCGAATCCCTCTAACGCACAAGCTTCAAGAGAATTGTGAGGTGTCTCCTGCAGTTCATGGGCTCTTTGATGCTGCTTGCAGGTAACTGTTTCATCTTGTCTCATGTCACTCAGGGCTCTGGGGTCACTTCAAGTCGAATGAAAGTTTAACCCTCACTTCCCCAGCAAGGATCTTTGGCTCTGGAGCCCTCACCTGGAGTCTCCCTGCCCTTCCAGGCAGGACCCTGAGTGCCCTCCTACTCTCTTCCCCGTGTCTCTCTCTGCTTTGCCCTGCTGCCTTCATCTTTATCAAGAGCAGAAGCTTTTTTTAAAAAAAATTAAGTATAGTTAATTTACAATGTTGAGCTAATTTCTGCTGTACAGCAAAGTGATTCAGTTACACATATATATACATAATTTTTTATATTCTTTTCCATTATGGTTTATCACAGGATATTGACTATAGTATCCTGTGCTGTACAGTAGGACCTTGTTGTTTATCCATTCTCTATATAATAGTTTGCATCTGCTAACCCCCAACTCCCACTCCATTCCATCCCTCCCCCTCCCCCCTTCCCCTTGGCAACCACAAGTCTGTTCTCTATGTCTGTACATCTCTTTCTGTTTCATAGGTAAGTTCATTTGTGTCATAGTTTAGATTCCACATATAAGTGATATCATATGGTATTTATCTTTCTCTTTTTGACCTACTTCACTTTGTATGATAGGTCCATCCATGTTGCTGCAAATGCATTATTTCATTCTTTTTTATGGCTGAGTAGTATTCCACTGTATATATGTACCACATCTTCTTTATCCATTCATCTGTTGATGGACATTTTGGTTGTTTCCATGTCTTGGCTATTGTGAATAGTGCTGCTATGAACACAGGGATGCATGTTTCTTTTTGAATTGTAATTTTGCCTGGATATATGCCCAGAAGTGGAATTGCTGGATCATAAGGCAACTCTATTTTTAGTTTTCTGAGGAACCTCCATATTGTTTTCCATAATGGCTGCACCAACTTACATTCCCACCAACAGTGTAGGAGTGTTCCCTTTTCTCCACACCCTCTCCAGCATTTGTTATTCGTAGACTTTTTAATGATGGCCATTCTGACCGGTGTGAGGTGGTACCTTACTGTAGTCTTGATTTGCATTTCTCTAATAATTAGCGATGTTGAGAATCAACCTTTTCATGTGTCTGTTGGCCATCTATATGTTTTCTTTGGAGAAATGTCTATTTAGCTCTGCAGTTTTTGCTAATCATCCATTCACTCACCCATCCATTCATTTAACCAGTGCCAGGCTCTGTGCTGGGGACAGCATGGAGGGTCAGGCTGACAAACCATCTTCTGTCATCACCATTTCTGCCCTTACCCTTGACAACTCTTTGTCCCCACTTCTCCACTTCCTCCCAAGGCCATGTCCGTGCTCTCTGAAGGACTTCTGTGCCTTCCCTTGCATGGCAAAGGTAGCCTGCCCTCTCCATTATCTGCGTCCAAACCCCTTGTCCCCGACCCTCATTTCCAGCTCCCTTGGGCTGAGACAGAGAATAAAGAAGTAGAATCTGGCATGATTCTCTTCCCCTGTTTTCCATTTCTGAGCTCCTCCCCATCCCTTCCACCTCCCACCTCCACCACTATCCTCTCTCCATGCCAGATCCTGGAATGGAAGTGCCATGAGTGGGGAGCTGCTGTACTTTTGTCCTTCCAGGGAATTCCCTGGCAGTCCAGTGATTAGGACTCTATGCTTTCACTGCCAGGGCCCCAGGTTTGATCCCTGGTCGGGGAACTAAGATCCTGCAAGCCATTCAGCACGACCAAAAAAAAAAAAAAGAAACCAAAGCAAAGCCAACAACCCCCCAAAATAAAAGTGATGGAGGGCTGGGCTGCCTCTTCAGTTCTCCTCAAAGCCTGGATGTTCTTAGGTGTGTTGCATGGAGACACTCCTTCTAGGAGGTGAGATGACTGTAGGAAGGTGTCCTCACTTACTCTCAGCCAGGCCTTCTTGCTGGGAAATGACTCCCTGAAGTAGAAGCCGGGCAAAGGTTGAACTAGAAGACGGCAGTGGCTTCCGGGTACTCACTGGGGTGTCAGTGAGCACTTGTCTACTTCCTCTCTTTCCTTGGGCCTACCAGCCTGTTTGGAAGAAACAATCTCTGAGCCTTTGAACTGCCTATCAGCCAGGGAACGAAGCTGTCTAGGCCCTCAGGTGAGGTTCTCTGAGTCTGAGCTGATCACCTGGGAGAGGTAAAGCTGGGGCGAGAAAAAGTAGATCCGGAATGTTCAGAGTATGTGTACTCAGTATGAGACTTACTAAATGACACAGAGCAATACCTATGTCACATAAACCAGATATTCATATAGGCTTGATCAGTGAGTTTTCCAGAAAAGAGTTCTTTTCTTAAAAAAAAATTATGTATTTATTCATTTTAAATAGGTAATCCAAGTACAGGGCACAACATTTAAAAAAGTGCCAAAGAGTATATATAGGGAAAAATAAATGTCTTTCCCTCTCCTGTATCCAAGTTCTTCAGTTTCCCTCCCGGAAACAACCGCTGTTGCCAGTTTACCGTGCATCCTTTTGGAGATTGTCTCTGAAAATCACAAGTGTGTGTGTGTGTGTGTGTGTGTGTGTGTGTGTGTGTGTACTTGAAAAAAATACAAATGGACATATTATATATATTGTTTTAAAAATTGTTCTTTTCACGTAAGAGTATATTTTGGAGACTTTTTTCTTAACATATATGGGTTGGGGGTAGATTTGGAAAGCCGAAAAACTTGTTCCCATATGACCCTGAGCTTTGCTTCAGATAAAGCAGCTCCTTGTTTGGGGCTGGGTTTTTTTTTACAGACAGTGTGGTCCCTGGGCCACCTGAAGCTGTCTTGCTCAGGGAGACAGTCCTGCCACAGGATGGGCAGGGAGTCAACCTCCCTGTCAGATTTCACTGGGATTCATGTCCCCCGTTCTTACTGAATTCCTCACGTCTGGAATTTGTTCTCAGTGTTTATATGAGAGATACCAGCAGCAAGCCCCCACCTGGCTACTCAAAGTTTTGTTATCAGGTCTTGTAGGTAGGTGAAGTATTTTCTGGGTATTGTGGAGGTCATCTCAAAGCTGCATTTCTGGCTTGTGGAGAGACGATGGCAGGGGCTGTGTTTAAGGGATTAACGCTCCATGGTGTGCTGGCCGTGGCTTCAAGATTACTCAAGTCAGGGTGAGCTGTTTCCCTGAAGGAGTCTGGAATGCAGGAAGTGGAATGGGACACAGCTCTTACTTAAAGTTAAAAGACTTGTTCAACAAACGACTTTGGGTGCAGATGTATCTAGAATCACCTTGTAGAATGCTGTGTCCTTTCCCTTTCCTCTTGCTTTCTGCCTGCCGACGTTGTTCATTTTCTTTTGATGAGCTTTGTAATCCTAGTGTATCATTTCTGGTGCACCAAAGCATCTTGGGTCAAATCAGATCATCTTTTTCATTTGATTTAAATGTTCCATAGAAAAATACTGTGGTGGGTATTTCTTAAATTTCCTCAGGTCAAATTGCTTATAAGGTTTTGCCAATTGAATAAAGAGAAAACAGATATACTGAGCCCTGGTTCTTAGAGCGGCACCACAGCCTGGGGCTTTCAGAGGTTTGTTATCTTATTTGCTTTTTAAAAAAAAAAAACAGCTTAGGGCTTCCCTGGTGGCGCAGTGGTTGAGAGTCTGCCTGCCGATTCAGGGGACACGGGTTCGTGTCCCGGTCCGGGAAGATTCCACATGCCATGCCATGGAGCGGCTAGGCTCGTGAGCCATGGCCACTGAGCCTGCGTGTCCGGAGCCTGTGCTCCGCAACGGGAGAGGCCACAACAGTGAGAGGCCCGCATACCGCAAAAAAAAAAAAAAAAGCTATTGAGATATAATTCACATACCATACAATTCACCTACTTTAAGTACACAATTCAGGTTTTTTTGGATATTCACAGAATTGCACAATCATCACCACAATCAATTTTAGAAGATTTTCGTCAATCACTCCCCCCGCAAAAGCCCCATAGCCATTAGCAGTCACTTTCCGTTTCCCTCCAACCTCCTCAGCCCAAGGCATCCACTAATGTACTTGCTTTTTCTATGCGTTTGCCTATTCTGGACATTTCATATAAAGGGACTCATATAATATGTGGTCTTTTGTGACTGGCTTCTTTCACCTAGCATGATATTTTCAAGAGTCATCCCTGTTGTAGCATGTATAGGAACTTCACTTTTTTTTAATGGCCAAATAATATTCCATTGTGTGGATATGCCATATTTTACTTATCCATTAATCAGTTGATGGACATCTGGGTTATTTCCACTTTATTGGCTACTATGAATAACGGTGCTGTGAACATTCGTGTACAAATTTTGTGTGGACTTCACTTGATCTTTACAGCAACTCTCTGAGGTACATATTCTACAGACCTCATTCTATAGATAACAAAACTCATTCCAAGATGGTAGACAGGAATTGTGAATACAGCTGTTAGATTCCTGAGCCTATGCTTTTTCCAATGTACGTTGATAGAGTTGAAATAATGGCTTTGACAGAACCTCGTGTGGATATACCTGTAGGTATTGTGAACACGAACGGGTATTTTTTTTTTTTTTTTTTTTCCGGTACGCGGGCCTCTCACTGTTGTGGCCTCTCCCATTGCAGAGCACAGGCTCCGGACGCGCAGGCTCAGCGGCCATGGCTCACGGGCCCAGCCGCTCCGCGGCATGTGGGATCTTCCCGGACCAGGGCACGAACCCGTGTCCCCTGCATCGACAGGCGGACTCTCAACCACTGCGCCACCAGGGAAGCCCGAACGGGTATTTTTCAGTTGTGAAATTTCAGCCCTCTCCTCAACGTCCCCCTTCTCTTTGCCCTTTTCTCCTTTCCTAGTTTTGACTTCTTTCTTTCAAGTATCAGTTCCCTGCCCCTGTGGTGGGGGCAGAATCTATCACTCACTTTGGTGTGTAATGAAATGTGTGAATTTGATATTTATATTTTTGAGTCACCTCAATGAGATGAAAGCTCCTCTGCCAGCAGCAAGCACAGAGGTGGTTTCTGAAGCAAGGACAAGCAGAGAGGATTTCTTGGAAAAGTTCATTCTCCTGTCCCAGGATTTCAAGGCTGAAGGGCACCCACGTTGGAGGTTAGGGCTACGGTGGACAGCCACCTGCCCCCGGCTCCCCTCCAGCTAGGTCGCGCGCACCGTTGCTTGGCAACAACCCGCTCACACAGGTGGCGGCCCCAGAACCCCGCGGGGAGCGCGCACACGCAGGGACGCAGGGACGCCCGGGCGGCCCCGACGTCAGACCCACCCCGCCCCTTAGCGCGTGTCAGACCTGGCGGAAGGCCGAGCCCCGCTCCCCTCGGGGTGGTGGTGGTGGGGGGGGCAGCCAGTGGAACCCACGAATCAGAGAGTCCGACACATCCCCCGGCCGGGCGCCGGGCAACCAATCGCCGCACGCGTGTGATCCCGCGCCAGTCCGGGAGGGCGGCTAAGCAGGCGCTAAGGCGGTGACTGGGGGAGTCGCTGCTAAGGCGGCCGCGGGCCCGGGTCGCGTCGGCGCAGCTTCGCGCGGCCGAGCCGGGCTGGCAGCAGCTGGCGCTTGGCGGTGAGGGCGGGCTGCCGGGTGGGTGGAATGGCCCTCACCTAGGGCGGTGGGAGAAGCGGCTGAGCCGAGGATGCTGGGGAGGCGGCGCGGCGGCTCCTCACTCATCCCAGGTAAGGGGGACGCCGCACTCGCTGTGGCTCGGGTCGGAGCGCCGGCCCGGCCCCGCTGTGCTTCCGCCGCCGCTCACCTAGCTCCGAGTCCCGGCCGCCTCTGTCCTGGCATCCCTCGGCCCCAGTCGCCGCCGGCTGCCGCATCTCCCCTCTGCACTCGGGCGGTTGTCCAGCCCCGCCCCCTCAGCGCAGAGCCCGGCGGCCCGGCCCGGCCCGGCCCGGCTCCGGCGCCCACCCCTTCCCCCAGCGCCGGCGTTTCCCTGTCTCGGGCTTCCCTTTGGCACGGCTCGCCCCCGCCGTGGTCGGCCTCCCGCCCCCTCCCCGCCTTTCCCTCTCTCTCGCGGGGCTGGCACCATTTCCCAGCCCCCGCGGTCCTTCGGGGAGCCTGCCGGGGATGAAACGCCCTGGCTCCCCAGGATTGGACTTTTGCCCTCACCTCTACCCGGGCTTCCCTTACTCAGTCTCACCACATCCTTGCCTCCTATACGGTGTCCTCTGGACATTTCACTCGCGCCCTCCCACCCCCACGCCATGTGTCCCTGGGTTTTGCCCTTTTGCTCCCAGTTGCCTTCCTTTCCCAACTCGCCCCTTCTCCCTTCGCTTCCATCAACCACGGTCGCTAACACTTCTTTTCCTTTACACTGAAACCTTCAGACACTAGGACTCTCCTGAATACCCGGTCTATAGTTTTAACACCGTAGTTCGTCTTTCAGTGAGCTGCACCCATAACGTGTCAAGTGTATTGCCCAGTCTGGCACACAGTAGGCCTGGTACATGGTAGGTGCTCACACGTGTTACCATCTTCCTCCTTCCAGGCTTTTGTACTCTCCACATGGTGGTAGCAGGAGGTCCAGTATCCAAAGGGAATTGATGCGCTACCCGAAGAGTGGTATGAATTAGGTGGCCGAGGTGAATTAGTGAACTCCAAGTGTGATAGAGATTACATTGTCAGTTATTTACTCACTGCAGTCATCCCGAAGAACTGAATTCTGCTCTCTTTGTGCCATGTGTTGTTTTATAATAATTGGCTTTGTAAAGTATTCTTAACAATGTTTGCAGTGTAATTGCCCCCTTAACTCCCCCCCCCCAAATCTGGTGTTTGCTGAACCTTTATTTTTTAGGGAAGAAAGAGCCCTAACTCCTAGTTGAAATAGCATTGTGTGTAAGAAGTATTTCATGTGTTTATCTCCCAGCTGGATAGTCCAGTCTGCAGTGAATTTTCATCCTTTAAGAGCCTGCTGGGAGGAATCAGGTTCAGATTTCTTGGAATCAGCTGTTCAAGGGACCAAAAATGCTTAGGAGTGGAAGTTCTGACAAGTTCTCTAAGAGTGAAAGAGGAATTAGCCACTCCCGCCCCCCTTTCTGGCTCTCAGAGGAAATGACTATAGTCGATTTTTAAAAAGAGTAAAATAAGTTTGACTTTTTAAAATTATAAAAGCAGTGTTACTGGCCTCAAGCCATTCTTGCCACATTTGCTCTGATGGTTTCCAAGCCTGGATGAATCAAACGGTCGGCTTTTTCTGCTCCTAGGGTCTCCAGAGCAGGCTGGAGGAAAGTGTGTAACAGCCGCTGGTGCTGTTCTAGACTTCTGGATCCCAACTTTACTTGCACTGTCTGGAGATGCTTTGACTTACTCCTCAGCTTCCTTTTATGTACCCACACCTAATTTCTGTCTATAGGTTTTTACCGTTCTCCTCTCCTTGTCCTACTCTTGACTTCTCTACATTGCTTATCTTATCTCCTACTTCACAAAAGAAATTGTTCAGCATCAGCCCTGAACTCTTAAGGGTGTGTTATTTTTCTGTGTGCTTATAGCTCTCTGATATCTGATCTCCTTTCCTTTTACCAGAGGAAGAAGGTGTTACTTTCTAAGGCTAACTAACATCTTTCCTATTCTATATTCTGTCTCTTTTTCTCAGCCTGCACACATGCTCAGGTTTTTTACCAACCAAATCAAACAAAAACAAAACATTGCCTTGGTATGCTTTCCCTCAGATTAATGTGGTATTCCTTAGGGTTTTATTTTCTGTTCTTTTCTCTGTCCTCTAATTTCCTTGTGTGATTACACTTCCCTTCATGGCTTTAAGTAGCACCTGTATATTTTTGATTTTCAAAGATGTATGTTCAGTCCCCATTTTTCTTGAACTTCAGGTGTTTCATATTTTCGTCTGTCTATTGGGTAACTATACTTGGATAACTTGGTACTTCAAACTTGGTTTTTTTTCCTTTCTCTTCCCTCATCTTGCTCATAGCTGTGTCAAGCACATCCACAAGCTTCCTATTTTAGGGTCTTCACCTTAGAAACCTTAGAATCCTCTTCTTTCCTATCATTAAGTCTACCATAGATCCTGTTGTTCCTACCTGAAATCCTTTTCTTTCTCTCCTCATTGCCAGAAGATTGGTTGAGGTCTAGGTTATGTTTTTCCTGAACAGAGGAGGCTGTTTTCAACCCAGGCTGTACTTTAAAACCACCTGGGGAGCTTTTAAAAGTTAGGGACGAGAGGATCAAGGCATCCAGGAGATTCTGATTCTTGGTCTGGTGTGGGGCCAGACCTTTTCATTTAAAAAATGTTTCTCCTCTTGTAAAAATAAAATACAGTGTATGTGTGTGTGTGTGTGTGTGTGTGTGTGTGTGGAAAAAAAAAAGTTTCTCATGTGGCAGTAACAGGCAGCTAGGGCTGAGAACTGGTTTGAGAGCTCTAAGAGGGAGTGGGAACCCTGAGGATCTATTAACTCATCCTTTATAAATCAGCATAAATGTCACTTTTGTTAGCATGGTTAGTTGCCTACTTCCCTGATATTTTGTACATGTACCTATTAAACTACTTATCACATTTTATTTAAATTATTTCTCATGGGCCCATTTTTGTCATGACTAGGAGTTCCTTGAGGTCTGGGATTATGTCTAAAGGTAAACTACTGTTTCTTAAATTGCTCGGAGCACTTCTGATACCAAATATGTAGGTCTTCCCCTCACATTAAATACTTCTCCAACTCTCCAGGCAACAACTGGGTATTCTACAATTTAACTTAATTATTACTAACTACCTGGATTTAGTCCAGACCCCACAGATTAAGGACTCAGTCCTGCACGACTCCTCCCAACTTCAGACCAATCACAAGTCCTAGATTGTGACCTGTACTTCTGACCAGTTGGGTATAAATTGGGGCTTCCCACAGCTCCCTCGTCAGGTCAGTAATTTGCTATAATGGCTCACAGAACTCAGGAAAGCTCTTTACTTACCTTTACCCATTAACTGTATTATAAAGGCTGTAACTCAGGAACAGCCAGATGGAAGAGATGCATAGGACAAGGTATGTGGGAAGGGGCACGGAGCTTCCATGAGCTTCCATGCCTCTTCTGGGCTCGCCATCCTCCTAGCACCTCAGTGTATTCACCAGCCTGGAGGCTCTCCCAGCCCCTTTATTTAAAATTTTCATGGAGGCTTCCTTACATAGGCATACTTGATTAAATCATTGGCCGCTGGTTATTAGCTTCTTTCCCCTTCCAGAGGTCAGGGGTTGATTCCTCTGGCAACCAGCTCCCATTTTCCCAGATGTGGTTGAAAGGGCCCTATTATGAATAACAAAAGATGTTGCTCTCACCCCTGTCAAGAAATTTAAGGGTTTTAGGAGCTCTATGCTAGGAACCAGGGATGAAGACAGATATACTGTTCTATTCTACAATAAATCTCATAATATCACAATCTCACAATGCCTTATTTATCTCTTCATCACTGCCTTGCACAATGCTTGGTATATTTTAGAAATGATAAAAATTGGCTGAATGAATCAGTTGGTAAATCATGTAAAACAGATCACTGAATTCACGGTTTTGCAAGCTGACCAGCTGTTTCTTTTTTGGCTGCTTAGCAGGTCACTAGTCACACCTGCACAGTCATTCTTGTTTTAAAAAACACACACACTATAAATTAGAGTGCATTAAGAGAAATATTTGCCCTTATGCTTTGGCTTTTAAGATGGTTAAACTATCACAGTATTATAGAGGTTCATTCAGGCTTCCTCTTTAGCAGATACTATTTAAAATCGATTTTATTTCATATGGTTGAAGCAGATGTATCTTTTCTAAACAAATAGCTCTGATTTTAGGCTTATAAGCTTTGGAATCTTTAGAACAAAAATTGTCCAATTGATAAAGATCTTGAACAGTGACAGAACTTTCTTTTTAACTAAGAGAATTAAGGAAGGTAGGATTAAAGCCATCTACCTATGTGAATAGCATTGGTGATGGCGAGGGGGGAAATCTGTAATTCTCAAATATTTAATTACTGTTATAGGAAAAACTTGTAATGCTCATATATTGATATCAGCATATTTTATAATTCCTCAGAGCTAAGATGTAAACTGTAGAGTTGTTTGCCTTTTTTTGTTTTTTAGCTTTTAGATTTTTTTGTGTGTGTCATGGCGGGCAGCTCTTGGGGTCTTAGTTCCCTGACCAGGGGTCAAACCCTGGCCCCTGGCAGTGGGAACGCCAAGTCCTAACCACTGGACCTCTGGAAACCAATGGATTCGCTGTTTTTTAGTTTTCTTAAGACTTTGTCAGCTATGTCTCTTTATAGAATTTGTGGTTGACAGGTCTTTACTTTCAGCATTTGAAAAATGTGCCACTTCCTTCAGATATGCATGATTTCAGATGAGAAATCTTCTGTCATTGGGATTTGTGTTTCCCTATAGCTAATGTATCCTCTCTTCCTGGCCACTTTAAAGACTTTTTTTTGGTCTTCAGTTTTCAGAAGTTTAATTATGGTACGTCTTAGCATGGATTTCTTTGGGTTTATCCTATTTGGAATTCTGTTAGCTTCTTGAACTGTGGGTTAATGTCATTTGCCAAATTTGGGATATTTTCAGCCATTTCTTAGAATAACTTTTCAGCCCCACTCTCTTTTCTTTCTGTGACTCTGATGATACAAATGTTAGGTCTTTTGTTACTGTCCTACAGGGCATGAGGCATTCTTCTTTTTTTTTTTCTCTGTTGCCCAGATTGGGTAATTCTTAATGTTCTACTTCTAGTTTCAAGTTCACTCCTTCTTTCTTCTGTCATATTCATTCTGCTGTTGAGCCCATCCAGTGAGGTTTTGTTTTGTTATTGTATTTTTCAGTTCTATAAACTTCCATTTGATTTTTTTCTGTTTATCTTCTCTTTCTTTGATAATATCTTCTATTTTGTCATTTGTTTCAAGAATATGTCTCATTGCTCATTAAAGCATGATGACTGCTATAAAATTCTTGTCAGATAATTCCAACATCTGACTCATCTTGGTGTTAGCCTATGTTAATGTCTTTATTCATTCAAGTTGTGATTTTCCTGGTTCTTGGTATGATGAGTGACTTTTTTTTTTTTTTTTTTTTTTTTTTTTTTGTGGTACGCAGGCCTCTCACTGTTGTGGCCTCTCCCGTTGTGGAGCACAGGCTCCAGACACGCAGGCTCAGTGGCCATGGCTCACGGGCCCAGCCGCTCCGCGGCATGTGGAATCTTCCCGGACCGGGGCACAAACCCGTGTCCCCTACATCGGCAGGCAGATTCTCAACCACTGTGCCACCAGGGAAGCCCATGAGTGACTTTTGATTGTGTCCTGGACAGTTTTGATGTTTTATTAGGAGACTCTGGATCCTATTTAAATATTTTATTTTATAGGTGAGAGAGATTAAAAGTTACAAACTTCCAGTTATAAGATAAATAGATCTTGGGGGTGTAATATACAATATAGGGAATATAGTCAATAATATTGTAATAACTTTGTATGGTGACAAATGGCAACTAGACTTATGGAAGTGATCATTTTGTAATGTATAAAAATATTGACTCACTATGTTGTACACCTGAAATTAATATAAATTATAAGTCAGTTACACTTTAATAAAAAAATGCCTTCTATTTTAGTAGGCAGTCGCCCTAGCAAGTTTAATGCATAGGGCCCAGCCAACTTTCTTTTTTTGGTAGCAGCTTTATTGAGCTATAGTTCACATACCATACATTCACCCATTTAAGGTGTAAATTTTTTTTAGTGTATTTACAGGGTTGTGCAACCCTTACTACAGTCAATTTTAGGACATTTTCAAGAAACTGCACACTCCTTACCTGTCACCTCCAACTCTCCCACCTGTCATCCCCTCCATCCCTAGGCAACTGCTGCTCTTGTTTTTTCTCTATATAGATTTGCTTATTCAGGACATTTCATATAAATGTAATCATACAGTATGTAGTCCTTTGTTACTGGTTTCTTTCACTTTGCATGTTTTCAAGGTTCTTCCATGTTGTAGAATGTATCAATATTTTATTTCTTTTTCTTGCTAAATAATATTCTATTTTATGCATAGACCACATATATTAATCAGCTGATGTGTGTTTGGGTTGTTTGTACATTTTGGCTGTTATGACTAATGCTGCTGTGAACATCTGTGTACAAGTTTTTGCGTGGACATGTTTCATTTCTCTTGGATATATACCTATGAGTGGAATTGCTGGGTCATGTGGTAACTCTAGAACTCTAGGTCTAATATCTTGAGGAACTACCAGACTGTTTTCCAAAATGGCTACTCTATTTTACATTTCTATTAGCAAGAAATGAGGGTTCCACTTTTTCCACCTCATTGCCAAGACTTGTTATTATCTGACCTTCATATTTTAGCTGTCCTAATGGGTGTGAAGTAATATCTCATTGTGGTTTTGATTGCATTTCCCTGATTGCTAATGATGTTGAGCATCTTTTCGTGTGCTTTTTGGCTATTTGTGTACCTTTGGAGGAATCTCTGTTCCTTTGTCCATTTTTAAATTGAATTATTTGTCCTTCTGTTGTTGAGTTGTAAGATTTCTTTATATATTCTGGATACTAGACCCTTATCAGATATGATTTGCAGATACAAATCTGTTCTGTAGGTGTTTTTTCACTTTCTTTCTTTTTAAAAATTTATTTATTTTATTGTTTATTTTTGGCTGTGTTGGGTCTTCGTTGCTGCACGCAGGCTTTCTCTAGTTGCGGTGAGAGGGGGTTGCTCTTCGTCGCAGTGCTTGAGCTTCTCATTGCGGTGGCTTCTCTTGTTGCAGAGCATGGGCTCTAGGCACTCAGGCTTCAGTAGTTGTGGCACGGCGGGCTCAGCAGTTGTGGCTCGTGGGCTCTAGAGCGCAGGCTCAGTAGTTGTGGCACCTGGGCTTAGTTGCTCCGCAGCATGTGGGATCTTCCCAGATCAGGGCTCGAACCCGTGTCCCCTGCATTGGCAGGTGATGCTTAACCACTGTGCCACCAGGGAAGCCCTCTTTTCACTTTCTTGATGGCACAAAGGTTTTTAATTTTGATTAAGTCCAATTTGTCTGTTTTTTTTCTTTTGTTGCTTGTGCTTTATGTTTCATATTTAAGAAACCATTGCCTGATTCAAGGTCATGAAAGCTTAGTCCTATGTTTTCTTCCAAGAGTTTATAGTTTCAGTTCTTACATTTAGATCTTTAATCCACTTTTGTGAATTTTGTATGTGGTATGAGATAGGGGTCCAACCTCATTTTTTGCTATAGATGTTCAGTTGTCTTAGCACCGTACGTTGAAAAAACTATTCTTTTTCCCTTTGAATTGTCTTGGCACTCTTGTCTGGTTGGAATTTTGATAGAGATTGCATTGAACTTGTAGATCAGTTTGGGGAATATTGCCATCTTAACTGTATTATTCTTCCAATCCATTAGCATGTAATGATTTTCACTTATTTAGATCTTCTTTAATTTACTTCAATAGTGTTTTCTAGTATTCAGTGTACAAGTTTTGCATTTTTTGGTTAAATGTATGTCTTAATATTTTATTCTTTTGGTGCTATTGTGAGTGGAATTCTTTTCTTAATTTTGTTTTTGGCTTGTTATTGATAGTATATAGAAATATAATTGAATTCTTTATATTAGTCATGTATCTTAAAACCATACCAAATTAATTTAATAGTTCTGATAGTTTTTTAGTGACTTGTTAGGATTTTATATATACATGATATATAATCTCTGAAGAGAAATAGTCTTACTTCTTCCTTCCAATCTGGATTGTTTTTCTTTTCTTCTTCTTGTCTAACTACCCTGGCTAGAATCTCCTGTGTAATACCGAATAGAAATGGTGAGAGTGTACATCCTGTCTTGTTCCTGATATTAGGGGGAATCGTTAAATGTGAAGTTAGCTGTGGGTTTTCTTAGATGTCCTTTTTCAAGTTGATGATGTTCTCTATTTCTAGTTTATTCATTGTGTTTATCATGAAAGAGTATTGGATTTTGTCCAATGCTTTTTTCAGTGCCTATTTGAGATCATGTGGTTTTTGCTCTTTTGTTCTTGTGTATGACATTAATTGATTTTCATATGTTGAAACAACTTTGCATGCATGGAATATACCACATTTGGTTATGATGTGTGATTCTCTATATATGTTGTTGGATTTGGTTTGCTGCTATTTTGCTGAGGATTTTTGCATTTATATAATAAATGTTTATTTATAGTTTTCTTGTATTGTCTTCGTCTGGTTTTGGAATCAGGAAAATTGGCTTCATAGGATGAGTTGGGAAGTGTTCCCATCTCTTCTGTATTTTGGAAGAATTTGTTAAGGGTTGGTGTTCATTCTTAATGTTTCACAGAATTCACCTGTGAAGCCATCTGGTCCTGGGCTTTTCTTTGTGGGAAGTTTTTGATTATTCATTCAATTTCTTTACTTGTTATAGCTTTATTCAAATTACTTCTTTGTGAGTTGATTTTAGCAGTTTGTGTCTTCTGGGGATTTGTCCATTTCATCTAGGTTTTGTAATTTGTTACATTACAACTGTGTAGTATTCCATACAATCCTTTATAATCATTCTTATTTATGTAAAGTTGGTAGTAATTTCAGTAATTTGGTCTTTAGTAATTTGGGTCTTCTCTCTTTTGTTCTTGTTCAGTCTAACTAAATGATCGTCAATTCTGTTGATCTTTTCAAAGAACCGACTTTTTGTTTTGTTGATTTTCTCTATTCTTTTATTCTCTATTGTATATATTTCACTAATTATTTCCTTCTGTCTGCTGGCTTTGGGTCTACTTTGTTCTTCTTTTTCTAGTTTCTTAAAGCGTACAGTTTGGTTGTTGATTTGAGATATTTTTAATTTTTAAAATTAAAAAACTTTTAAAATTCAGATATAATTGACATATAACATTGTGTAAGTTTAAGGTGCGTAACATATTGACTTGAGATTTTTTTTTTTTTTGCGGTACATGGGCCTCTCACTGTTGTGGCCTCTCCTGTTGCGGAGCACAGGCTCCAGACGCACAGGCTCAGCGGCCATGGCTCATGGGCCCAGCTACTCCGCGGCATGTGGGATCTTCCCAGACCGGGGCACGAACCTGTGTCCCCTGCATCAGCAGGCGGTCTCTCAACCACTGCGCCACCAGGGAAGCCCGATATCTTTTTTTTTTAATACAGGTGTTTACAGCAATAAATTTTCTCATAGCATGGCTCTTGCTGCTTTTGTCATGTCCCGTAAGTTTTGGTTTTTATCGCAAAGTATTTTCTTTTTCTTTTTTTGGTTGTGTCAGGTCTTAGTTGCAGCATGCAGGATCTTCACTGAGGCATTCGGGGTCTTTCATTGTGGCACATTGGCTTCTCTCTAGTTGTGGTGCGTGGTCTTCCCTAGCAGGCTTCTCTCTAGTTGTGGCATGCAGGCTCCAGGGCACGTGGGCTCTGTAGTTTTGTGGCATGCAGGCTCTCTCGTTGAGGTGCTTGAGCTCAGTAGTTGTGGCATGTGGGCTTAGTTGCCCCCTGGCATGTGGGATCTTAGTTCCCCAACCAGAGATTGAACCTGTGTCCCCTGCGTTGGAAGGCAGATTCTTTACCACTGGACCACCAGGGACGTCCCCCAAAATATCTTCTAACTTCCCTATGATTTTTTGGCTCATTGGTTATTTAGGGGAGTGGTGTTTATTTTCACATCTTTGTGAATTTCCTAAATTATTTTCCTGTTATTGTTTTCTAATTTCACTCCATTGTTGTTGGAGAATATACTTTGTATGATTTCAATCCTTTAAATTTATGGAGACTTCTTTTATGGCCTGTTTTAGAAAATGTTACCTGTGCACTTGGAAACAATGTATATTCTGCTATTGTTGCTTGGACTGTTTTATAGATGTTTGCTAGATTTTGTTGGTTTGTAGTGTTGTTGGAGTCTTCTGGTTCCTTGCTGATCTTTTGTGTGGTTGTGTTATCCATATTGAAAGTAGAGTATTGAAGTCTCTAATCTGTTATTGTTGAATTGTCTATTTCTCCTTTCAATTCTGTCAGTTGTTGCTTCGTATATTTGGGGGTTCTGTTATTAGGTGCATATATGTTTATAATTGTGATACCTTCTTGATGGATTTGTCCTCTTGTAATTATAAAAATGTTCCTTGTCTTTAGTAACAATTTTTATCTTACAGTGCATTGTATCTGATGCAAGTATAGCTACTCCAGAGTCTTTGGGCTACTGTTTACATGTGTGTATCTTTCTCTCCTTTTGCTTTCATCCCACTTAGTCTTTGAGTCTGAAGTATGTCTTGTAGAAATCATATATTTGGATTTTTTTTTTTTTTTTTTTTTTTTTTTCAGTACGCGGGCCTCTCACTGTTGTGGCCTCTCCTGTTGCGGAGCACAGGCTCCGGACGTGCAGGCCCAGCGGCCATGTCTCACGGGCCCAGCCGCTCTGCGGCATGTGGGATCTTCCCAGACCAGGGCACGAACCCATGTCCCCTGCATTGGCAGGCGGACTCTCAACCACTGCACCACCAGGGAAGCCCTGGATTTTTTAAAATTGTTTTTTGTTTTTGTTTTGGTCCATTCTGCCAATCCTCACCTCTTAAGTGTGTAATCGATTTACATTTAATGTAATTACTGGTATATTAGGATTTATGTTTTCCATTTTGCTATTTGTTTTCTATATGTTTTATGTCTTTTTATTTTCTCTATTCCTCCATTACTGCCTTTTTGGTATTAAATATTTTCTAGTATATGTTTTAATTAGCTTGTTATTTCTTTTATTATAATTTTCTTTATTTTCCTGGTGATTACAGTTAGTATCTTAGAGCAATCTATTTTGGATTAATACCAACTTAATTTCAGTAGTATGCAAAAACTTTGTTTTAATAGAGTTCTGTTCATTTCCTCCTTCTTTGTGTTCTTATTGTCATTCAAACTGCATATTTTATAATAAAATCCCATCAACAGTTATTTACTTATTGCTTTATGTAGTTGTCATTTAATTCATGTAGGAAAAGAGTTACGAACAAAAATATGTTTATACTGCCTTTTGTATTTATCTGTGTAGTTATCTTTGTTAGTGCTTATTTCTTCATGTGGATTTGGGTTACTGTCTAGTGTCCTTTTTTTTGTTGTTGTTGTTGTTGTTTTTTGGGGGTTTTTTGCGGTATGAGGGCCTCTCACTGTTGTGGCCTCTCCCGCTGTGGAGCACAGGCTCCGGACGCGCAGACCCAGCGGCCATGGCTCACGGGCCCAGCCGCTCCGTGGCATGTGGGATCCCCCCGGCCCGGGGCACGAACCCCTGTCCCCTGCATCGGCAGGCGGACCCCCAACCACCGCGCCACCAGGGAAGCCCTGTCTAGTGTCTTTTTATTTCATCATTAAAGACTCCCTTTTTTTCTTGTACAGCAGCCCTTCCAGCGATGAATTCTTTCAGTTTTGTTTACTGGGGATATCTTAATTTCTCTTTCTTCTTCTTCTTTTTTAAAAGAGATGGTTAGTTTTTTGTTATTTTTTAGATTTTTAAAAAAATTTAATTTAATTAATTTGTTTTTTGGCTGTGTTGGATCTTTGTTGCTGTGCGCAGGCTTTCTCTAGATGTGGCAAGTGGGGGCTACTGTTTGTTGCCATGCGCAGGCTTCTCCTTGTGGTGGCTTCTCTGGCTGCGGAGTGCAGGCTCTAGGTGCACAGGCTTCAGTAGTTGTGGCATGCGGACTCTAGAGTGCAGGCTAAGTAGTTGTGGCACACAGGCTTATTTGCTCCATGACATGTGGGATCTTCTCGGACCAGGGATCGAACCCATGTCCTCTGCATTGGCAGGTGGATTCCTATCCACTGCGCCACCAGGGAAGGCCCTCTCCTTCATTTCTGAAGGATAGTTTTGCTGGATTTAGAATTCTTGGTTGATAGTCTTTTTCCTTTTCTTTTAGCACTGTGAATGTGTTATCCCACTGTCTCTGGCCTCTGTGGTTTTGATAAGAAGTCAGCTTTTCATCTTATTGAGGATTTTTGAATGAGATGAATCACTTTTTTCTTGGTACCTTCAATAACCTCTGTTTTTGGCTTCTGACAGTTTGATTATAATGTGTCTAGCTGTATATCTCTTTGATTTATCCTACTGGGTGTTTATCTAGTTCCTCAGTTGTTAAGATTAATGTTTTTCACTGAATTTAGGGTGTTTTCAGCCATTTATTTATGTAACTCTGATTTTTTTCCTCTTTTTGTCTCCTCTGGGACTTCTGCATATTTTGGTGTGCTTGATGATATCCCACAAATCTGAGGCTGAATTCATTTTTGTTCATTCTTCTTTCTGTTTTTCAGACTAGAAAATCGATCTCTCTTTAAGTCTGCAGATTCATCAGCTAGCTTAAATCTGCCGTTGAACCCCTCTAGTGAATTTTTCATTTTAATTATTATACTTTAAATTCAGAATTTCTGCTTGGTTCTTTTTTTTAAAGAATAATTTTTATCTCTATTGATACTCCCTATTTGGTGAGAAATTCTCATAACTCCTTTAAATTCTTCAGACATGATCTCCTTTAGTTCTTTGAACATAGTTATAAAAGCTGATTTAAAGTCCTTGTCTAGTAAGTTCAACATCTGGGCTTCCTTAGGGATAGTTTCTATTGACTGCCTTTTTTCCCCTGTGTTTGGGTCATACTCTCTTCTTTCTTTGTGTGTCTCATAGTTTTTGCTGAAAATGGACATTTTAAATAATATAATGTAGCTACTCTGAAAATCACCCTCTCTCCCAGGGTTTGTTGTTGTTGCTATTTGTTTTGTTACTTTTTTGGACTAATTCTGTAAACCCTCTACTCTTTGTCCTGTGTAACCACTGAAGTCTCTGCTTGGTTTGCTTAGTGGTTAGCTAATGATTGGGCAGATTTCCTTAAATGTTTTGAACCCATAAGTCTCCCAACCTTGTTGAGGGACTGTGTGTGTGTGTGTGTGTGTGTGTGTGTGTGTGTGTGTGTGTGTGTGTGTGTTGTGGCTCCCTTAATGCACCAGAAGTTTACGTTTTGCCTTAGCCTTTACTTCCTGCTTGTGTAGAACATCAGGGTCAGCCAGAGGTGAGAGAATAGGGCCTTCCTAGGTCTTTCCTGGGCATGTGCATGCCTTCTAGATTACTAAAAATATGTTGGAGCTTTCTAAACCCTCTATGTACATCTCATTCCTCAGTTTTTCCTTTTAAGTTTTTGGATCAATATTGTTTGCCCCAATTGTTATTGCCACTGCAGACAGCTGTGGCATTAAATATTGTCTCCAGGGCTTCCCTGGTGGCGCAGTGGTTGAGAGTCCGCCTGCTAACGCAGGGGACGCGGGTTCATGCCCCGGTCCGGGAAGATCCCACATGCCGTGGAGCAGCTGGGCCCGTGAGCCATGGCCGCTGAGCCTGCGCGTCCGGAGCCTGTGCTCCGCAACGGGAGAGGCCACAACAGTGAGAGGCCCGCATACCGCAAAAAAAAAATTGTCTCTGGTTATTTTAACAAAAGCCCGGGGGATAGAATTGTTTACATTGAGGGTGTTCTGATTCAGGTCCAGTAAAGATAAACCCTGAGAATGGAGTTTTTCCAGTGAGGTGCTAGACTGGTTAAGTAATACAATTCTTTGGAGTTGTGATTTCAGAGGGAGCTCCTAACCTCTTCTGCTCCCTTGAGTGGCTACTGGACTACTGTTTTTCACACCTACCATGTTTGCAGGTTGTTGGTTTCCCAGGCTTCCATGGGCTGGGAAGAATGAAATAGGGCAAATTGAAATGCCATAAAGCTTGCTCTGCTTGATGAAATTCAGCTGCTTTTCATGACTAAATGTTTCTTAGATTGTTGCAAGCCTTTGGTTTTCAGATTTCCGAAAAAGTTGATTTTGACCATTTGTGTCAGTGTTCTCATTAATTTTATGGAAGATCAGACTTTTAGAGGTCCTTCTCTGCCATACTGGATGTGTTTCCTTCAGCCTTTTCTTACATTTATGTAGTAGAAGAGTTTCATGCATTAGATTTTAGCACATTTTTTTAGGTTACTGACAACATTGAGATAATACATTTTTGTTTTTCCAGTTTTCTTTGCTTTTGTTCCCATACACTCTGGTTAAACTGATTACTTAATATTTTCTGAATACATGCTATAGTCTTCCACTTTGAGGCTTCTTATTATCTTATTTTCTCTGTTCAAAATACTCTTTCTTCCCTCAGTCCCACAGTGGGAGTCCTGCTTATCTTCTAAGATTCATTCTGATGTCATTTTCTTCATTTAGCTTTTTATGAGCCCATGGATGTGATCCTTTATTGGAAAACTTGTATTCTTTTTTTCATAACTTTTGTATGATCTTATATTTTCATCATGTGTGTATACATATGTGTGTGTGTGTGTATATATATATATATATATATATATATATATATATATATATAGTAGGCATACATAGTTTATTGTCTTTTCCCCCTGCTGAGTTCCTAGTTCTTTGAAGCCAAATGATGAATCATACTTACTTATGTGCTCAGTAAACATCTGTTTAATTCAAGTGTAAGTGTAAGGTTTCATGGCAAGAATGCTCCACATTTTAGGTATTTTACTGGGAATTGCATTTTATTCTTCTTTTTTTTTTTTTTTTTTTTTTTTGCGGTACGCGGGCCTCTTGCTGTTGTGGCCTCTTTTGTTGCGGAGCACAGGCTCCGGATGCGCGGGCTCAGAGGCCATGGCTCATGGGCCTAGCTGCTCCGCAGCATGTGGGGTCTTCCCGGACGGGGCACGAAACCGTGTCCCCTGCATCAGCAGGCAGACTCTCAACCACTGAGCCACCAGGGAAGCCCTATTCATTTATTTTTGAACTGAAGGAAAATGTCTACTCTGGAAAAATGTAACAATACATAGTTGTACACACACTATACTATATAATCCTTGGTAAGGTGCAGGAAGATGAGACTATAAAGGCAAAATTCAATTTTTCCCATTGAGATTGTTATAATAGTGGTTTCTGTTCAAAGATTTGATACCCAGATTTTTATAGAGAAGATCACAGAATTCCAGCTCTGAGTAACTTTGTCAGAGGCATAATTTCTCATGACAGAAGTGGGAACCTATTTACATGTGAGAGTGACTGTGCTGAAGCAAAACTAAACTGCTAAAAAACACAGGAAATGTAGAGCTACTTGACATGCTAGATTTTAGCTTCTGTGTATATCTATTATCTCTTAGGACCAGATCTAGCTCTCCATTCTTAATGCTATCTAGATAAAATCATCAGGGACTAGCAGAAAGTGTGCAAAAATGCATGCTGTTCATTTACGCAAGTAAAGCAGAATGCATACCTGGATTTAGAGTTTTCATCTGTCATTCTAATTAGATCTGAGATGATCAAAATAGGATAATTCAAAAGTCCACAGGGACTTCCTTGGTGATGCAGTGGTTAAGAATCTGGCTGCCAATGCAGCGGAAACGGGTTTTATCCCTGGTCCGGAAAGATCCCGCATGCCGTGGAGCAACTAAGCCCGTGCACCACAACTACTGAGCCTGTGCTCTAGCGCCTGTGAGCCACAACTACTGAGCTCACATGCCACAACTACCGAAGCCCGCGCACCTAGAGCCTATGCTCCACAACAAAGAGAAACCACTGCAATGAGAAGCCTGCGCACCATGATGAAGAGTAGCCCCTGCTTGCCACAACTAGAGAAAGCCCACACACAGCAACGAAGACCCAACGCAGCCATAAATAAAAAAATAAATAAATTTATTAAAAAACAGTAGGTACATGTTTTAAACCATATGCTAATGAAAGCCTTATAACACTATCAGAGTCTTAAATTCACTTCATTTGCCATATGTTGCCTACACTGCTTTTTGTTCATGCCAAGCCTAATGTCTGGGAAGCAACGATGGAATAGTCATCATACTTTTAGAGTCAGACCTGGGTTGCAACTTGGTCAACAATTTGCCAAGTATTGATACCTTAAGTAAGTTACTTATTCTTTCTGTGCTTCACTTTCCTTATGTGTTAAATGATTCTAGGACAGAAATGTAACTTTAACTTCTGGTTTGTTGCAGTGAGTCTAAGGGAGTACAAAAAAAATAAGATTCTGATTTATTCGTTAATGAGAGTGTGAAATGATAGAGGCAGATGAAATAGACTGATCAATAAAGAAGGTGGATTGGGGCTTCCTTGGTGGCGCAGTGGTTGAGAGTCTGCCTGCCGATGAGGGGGACACAGGTTCGTTCCGCAGTCGGGGAAGATCCCACGTGCCGCGGAGCAGCTGGGCCTGTGAGCCATGGCCGCTGGGCCTGCGTCCGGAGCCTGTGCTCCGCAATGGGAGGGGCCACAGCAGTGAGAGGCCCGCGTACCGCAAAAAAAAAAGAAGGTGGATTAGAAGAGCAAGGGCCAGAGGGGGAAAAGCAAGAGGTGAACTTTGTACTTTAGTCTTTCTGAATATAGTCGATCCATATTTTAACACTGGAATCAGGAGGAAAGACCAGTATTCTAATTATAGGAAAGAGTTAGCTGTCTGGGATTTTAGTGAGAAAGAAAGTTTTAGTGGGGTCACTCATTGCATATTTACTGAGTGCTCAATATGCATGTAGCATTTTATGTTATATGCTATGGGGAAAACTGAAAAGGATAAGATATAGTCAGTACCTTCCAAGAACTCACAACAAATTACACTCATAGAATCTAGTTACATTAACTTATTGGCAATCAAAAATCCATTAACTCATTCAAGTCCTTACTTCCAAGGAGTTCACAGTCTACTGAAAGAAACAGACAAATTAGAAGAAATAAGATATGGGTTAAGTACAACAGCACTAGGAAGGACAACTGCGTATATGAGGCAGAGAGCTGTCAGGAAAGCTTCCTAGAAGAGATAGTATTGAAACCTAATATTGAAGGATGAATGGGAGTTGTGAGTAAGAGATGCTGCACGTTGTTGAAGATGAAGGCAGCTTTGAGTGAGTGAGTGTGTGTGTGTGTGTGTGTGTGTGTGTGTGTGTGTGTGTGTGTGTAGGGGCGTTGGTGATGAGGAGTAATAAGAGGCTGAGGGGCAGGCAAGGGCTGTATCATGAAAGGCCTTATGTTATGGTAGGGATTTTTTTGAAAGAAGTAGAAAGTCATTGAAGGGTTTTAAGTAGGGGAGTGTCATAAGTATATTTACATTTTAGATGGATCACTCTTGGGGGCTTCCCTAGTGGTGTAGTGGTTAAGAATCCACCTGCCAATGCAGGTTACACGGGTTCAATCCCTGGTCCGGGAAGATCCCACATGCTGCAGAGCAGCTAAGCCTGTGTTCCACAACTACTGAGCCTGAGCTCTAGAGCCCAAGAGCCACAACTACTGAGGCTGCGTGCCACAACTCCTGAGCCCGCGCACCTAGAGCCTGTGCTCCGCAACAAGAGAAGCCACCGCAATGAGAAGCCTGCGCACTGCAGCGAAGAGTAGCCCCCACTCGCCGCAACTAGAGAAAGCCCGTGCAGCAACGAAGACCCAATGCAGCCATAAATAAATAAATAAATAAAATTTTTTAAAAAAAGATCACTCCTGAAACAGGATAGTGAATGAACAGATTAAAGGAAGTCAGAAAGTACCAGTCAGTAGGCTGTGGAGTTATCCTTGAGAATAAGATGAGGATGAGAATTAAAGCCATACCAGCAGAGGAAGAAAAGGGAGGAGAATTGATTCAAGAGCTATGAAGGTGGAAGAATTGACAGGACTTATACCTGTTGTGTATGGAGAGGTTAAGGGAGAAACTACATAAATGCTCCCAGATTTTTAGCTTAAGCATTTGGGAGGAAGTGGTTCATTTACCAGTAGAGGAAAATGGAGAGGAGGATTGATTTACAAGGGAAGATATGTTCCATTTGGTGTTCTTTGAATTTGACAGGCCCAGTGGAACATTCAGATAGAATTTGTCCCTTGGCCTTTGAATGGTCAGGTCTCGGGATTTAGCATAGAAGTTCTGGTTGCAGGTAGATTTGTGAGGCATCAGAAAATAAATAGGAGGTAGCCATAGATGAAGCAGGATGAGTGTAGGAGTGTGGATGAGGGAACACAATACCATAAATTAATGTTTTGTGACTGTTTTGTGATGTTTGCTTCTGATACATATTAAATTTATGTACATAGATGAGGCTGTTTTTTTTTCCTGGGCTTTCTATTTTGTGCCACTGATTACTGTTAGTATCGTAACAGTTAAAATATTTTTATTAATACCTTAATATCTGTTTGGCTCTTTCCAAAGTCTTGGAAAAGCTGTTTTTCCCATCTGCTATGAATTTTGTAGATTCAACTTAAAAATCCTGTTGGAATAATGACTGGGATTGCAAAATTTTGTCCTGGACTCCAGATTACTTTGGTTTTATTTGTAGTTCCTTTTTCATTTTTGATATTATTTGTTTCAGATGACTCTGTAGGCATGTTAAGGAGATTTAAGAGAGATTTCACTAGGTGCTGATCCATCTGTAAATTCCTTGCTTTATATTTTATTTGATAATAACGCACCCACTGCATGAATGATGAATGGATTTTAATTTGTGCTTTTTTATTTTTTATTTTTTTAGATTTGTGCTTTAAAGGAGCTTATAGTTTAGTGGGGTAAACTAACCACAATATAATGCATGAGCATGCAAACCAATGTGTTTTTACCAAGTGCTTGAGGTTACAGAAGAGGGAAAAATTGATTTGGGGGGTGAGGGGTATGAGTAAAGAGCCCTGAGGAGGCATGTATAAAAGAGAGAAAGGGGCTTGATACAGGAGGCAGCAGCATGAGCAGAGGCCAGGTGTGTGTGAAGGTGCCTGGTTTGAATGAGGGGTGGTCCTGAAGGGGGCACGAAGGGGGCATGAAGCCTCATGGGAGGAGTGCCAAGAGGTGAAGTTGGTGGAAGAGCAGGAGCCAGTGTATGAAGGGTGCCACAGGCCCGTGTTCTTTAAAAGTCCTTTCACATGTTATCCACCTGATGGCCACAGCAGCACTGTGAAAGAAAAGAGAACTTGCAGGCATTCTTTTATCTTTGCATTTTCTCTCCAGTCTTACTTCTTGTAATTTCTACTCTGATTACATGTGGAAAAGAGCTTGATTATCATTATTCCTGTTTTATGAATGAGAGACTTGATGCTCAGTGATTTATCTAGTTCCATATGGCTAAGAAAAAATGGATTTGAGACTAGAGCCCACGTCTTCTGACTAATATACTAGGCTGTCTTTACATTATTTCAATGCCATCTTCTTTTCTCCTTTACCTATTCTAGTTACTTTTAATTCTAAAACTTGGGAGGTTGGTAGGAAAATTGCATAATTGAATAACTGAATGAGAGTATATGATTTGAGCAAATTTGTTTTTTCTTTTCTTTGTGCTCCCTCTCATGGATGATTTAAACAGACGATAAACATGAGTGAAGACTCTAGAATAGGAATGGTTAGCATACAATGGCCCTCTGATTTATAGGTCTGAGAAGGTTAGAACTTAGTCACTTAAACTTTTTTTGTATGTTTGTTTTTTGTTTTTTGTTTTGTTTTTGTGTGTGTGTGTGTGTGTGTGGTACGCGGGCCTCTATTCTCACT
The DNA here is from genome assembly GCF_026419965.1 of Kogia breviceps. Lineage (NCBI taxonomy): Eukaryota > Metazoa > Chordata > Mammalia > Artiodactyla > Physeteridae > Kogia > Kogia breviceps. The sequence goes on from NC_081323.1 coordinate 76,495,063, forward strand.
GCTGTGGCCTCTCCCGTTGCGGAGCACAGGCTCCGGACGCACAGGCTCAGTGGCCATGGCTCACGGGCCCAGCTGCTCTGCGGCATGTGGGATCCTCCCGGACCGGGGCACGAACCCGCGTCCCCTGCATTGGCAGGCGGACTCTCAACCAGTGTGCCACCAGGGAAGCCCACTTAAACTTTTTATTTTGTTTTATTTCATTTAACTCTGTATTATGAAAAATTTCAAACATATGCAAAATAATAAAATTACACTGAGCCCTCAAGTACTCATCGCTCAGCTTCAGCAGTTACTAAATCGTAGTCATCTAATTTCATATAAACCCTTCCTCCCCCCGCCACATCTGCCTTCAGATATCTTTGAAGTAATTCCCAGACATCATTTCATTTAATTTAAACTTTAAAAAATGTTGTGCTTGAGTTTAACTTGTGCTCTTGTCTCTATTTGTGTCCTAGGCATTAGGTCCAGTTCTTAGTATTTGGCCAGCTCTTTTCCCTCCTGACCATGGGGTTTATTGGAAACAAAATTCCAGTACACTGCTCCTCTATGAAGATGGGTCCCAGCAGACTCCCAAAGATCGTCAGCTGTGTGTACTGTATTTTTCTTAAATTTGTTGTCAGTGGTTTTAGTGCCAGCCCCCAGGGTGTGGCTAGGAAAAGACGTTCCCATGTTGGTACTCTGACCTTGAGCTGACATAAGGATTGGTTTTACAACAGTGGGTTTATTTGAAGTTTCTGCTGAATGCAAAGCTGTCATTCAAATTAAACCCTGGACACTTATTAATTGGCAAGTTCAAGCACACGATACAGTTATTTTTCCTTTTGCTAAAAAAGCTGGAAGCAAATAGAGAAACCCACTATAAATTGGACTTTAGACAGAAGGCAAAGTGTCACTCGGTGTTGCCATTTGCCACGTTGGTTGGCATGAATAAGCATGGGAAGCAAGGAGCTAATGATTAATATAGGAAAGAAAGCATTTAGAGGATTGTTACATTCCTATAATTTATCTTTTGCTGGGAAATTTACCCAGCATCTCTTTGTACATAGCACATGGCTACTTTCCTGACTATAAAACAGGGTGGGGCTTCCCTGGTGGCGCAGTGGTTGGGAGTCCGCCTGCCGATGCAGGGGACACGGGTTCGTGCCCTGGTCCGGGAGGATCCCACGTGCCGCGGAGCGGCTGGGCCCGTGAGCCGTGGCCGCTGGGCCTGTGCGTCCGGAGCCTGTGCTCCGCAGCGGGAGAGGCCGCAGCGGTGAGAGGCCCGCGTACCGCAAAAAAAAAAAAAAAAAAAAAAAAAAAAAAAAAAAAAAAACAGGGTGTAAGGAATGTGGTCATGAGTGCATGTGCCTGGGCCTGTGTATATGCGCTGAGTGTTGAAAATGGTCTGCTGACCACCAACCTCTTATACTCCTATGTTTGTTGACTGACACTGCTTTTGATTAGAAATCTTTATAAAATTTATAAAGATCTAAGTATGGAAGTATAATGTCATCATTCTCTTCTTCTCTAGAGCATTATTTCTGGGAGTCTTTCATTTGGCTTGCTGGGAAATAACAGTCTTATTAATAGTAATTTTTCAGATATGTTTGTTGCTGTGTTTCAGTGCTTTTTCTTTCTACTGGAGAGAAAAATGAGACTGAACTTTCTAGTGTTTCCTTCTAGCACAGCCTCAGCTTTGTAAATGTCCCAGTTGAGAAAATATTGATACTACTTGTCTGAAAATACAGTGACGTGGACTTTAAGATACTGGAAAGAGGCTGGTGTGTGTGTGTGTATTCGTGCGTGTGCATGTGGACAGTGGTCAAATATATAAGGGTAATGGTCAGACAAGCTTTTACTGTACTTTCTTCTTAAATTATAGGACTACTTTTTTCAAGAATTTGAGAAGAAGCATTATTGAGGCTTGAGTAGAGACCTCAAGCTCTACAGCATCTCTCTTCCATAGACATTTTCTTCCCAGTTTGATTCGTTTACTTTTACATTTTGAAGACTCAGTGTACACTGCGACCTGGTGCTCTGTTAAGCATGCTGTGGTAGCGGACGGAACATAGACAAGGTCTCTGAGCTTCAGGAGTTTAAAATCTTTGGGAGTAAGTAAAATATACACAGTAAAATGAAGAGTGACCTTGGAAGAGGAGGTAAGATTTAGAGAGGTGGTGAGGAGAATGTGCTACTTGGGCCTCAGTTTCTATGTTTGTAAAATGAGAGTGTTGGACCAAATGTCATAAAGGCCCCTTTTAGCAGTCATGCTCTATGATTCTTCAAGTTAAGAAACATCTAAAGACAGAAAATTAGGCTTCATATACTTAGTGAAAAAGTAATGAGAGACTTCCCTGGTGGTCCAGTGGGTAAGACTCTGTGCTCCCAATGCAAGGGGCCGGGTTCAGGCTCTGGTCAGTGAACTACATTCCGCATGCATGCTGCAGGACTAAAGAGTTCGCATGCCACAACTAAGAGTCTGCATGCTGCAACTAAGAAGCTCTCATGCTGTAATGAAGATTCCGCATGCCGCAATGAAGATCCCATGTGCTGCAACTAAGACCTGGTGCAGCCTGAATGAATGAATGAATGAAAAGTAGTGAGAATGTTTCTGGGGAAGCCAAGAATTCTCTTCCTTTCCTTTTTAGTATCCCTTACAAGGCCTTTGACCACTCCTTACTTGCTTTCAAACATCTTGAAGCGAAGATAGAACATACGTTTTTCCCCTAAGTGTGTTGGGGGAGACAATGTTTAATTAATTTATTTTAAAAATAAATTTATTTATTTGGTGTTTTTGGCTGCGTTGGGTCTTCGTTGCTGGGCGCGGGTTTCCTCTAGTTTCAGTGAGCGGGGGCTACTCTTCATTGCTGTGCGTGGGCTTCTCCTTGTGGTGGCTTCTTGTTGTGGAGCATGGGCTCTAGGTGTGCGGACTTCAGTGGTTGTGGCACGTGGGCTGAGTAGCTGTGGCTCGCGGGCTCTAGAGCGCAGGCTCAGTAGTTGTGGTGCACAGGCTCAGTTGCTCTGTGGCATGTGGTATCTTCCCAGACCAGGGCTCGAACCTGCATCCCCTGCATTGGCAGCAGGATTCTTAACCCTGCACCATCAGGGAAGTCTCATAGTGTTTAATTTAAAATGCAACGGGAATGAAGACTTGAAAAAGATTACCCCAAATTATGTTAATTGACACAGCTCTCAAGTATGATGGGATGTATGGCAGGGTTTTCTTTTTCCCTAAATTGTCCCGTAGTAAAGAGGAAGTTGCCTTCATTTGAGTCCTTATTAAACCTCTAATGTGAATAGGTACCTTCTCAATTGTTTCACTTTGAATAACAAACTACTGTTTTGGGATAATGATATATTAACCTGACTTCAATCAGTGCTGCTTTTGATGCCTATTGACAGAATCAGTAGAAAGAGACAGATAAATTTAGTGTTGGATGTCTTAAAATAAGCCTTTTCAAGACCATTTTGAAAAATAATACCAGGCTTTGAACAGAGAAATGACGTGTTCTGACTTAAGTTTTGAATAAAATTTCTTTTGTCTGTTGAGTTGAGAATAGACTCTAGGGGGCAGTAGAAGAAGTAAAGATACCTTGCAGAAATCCTGGTGAGAGAATCTGGCAGTCCTAATGGAAGTGTTGAGAAGTGGTGGGATTCTGACTACATTTTGAAGAAAGAGCTAGTAGAATTTTTGTCAGATTTGGATGTAGGGTATGAGAAAGAGGTAAATCAAATATGTATTAAATGCTTTGAAATCAAGCACATCTCACAACCTTTGACCTAGCAATTCCTCTTTTAAAAATTCAGAGTAGAAAATAATCATGTGTGCAAAGATGTTTGTACATGCAAGAATATTCATCACAAAAATTTAGAAACAAGTAAATAATAATACAGAATTGGCCAAATAAACATTGGTAAAGCCTTTTCAGTAAAGTATTATGCAGTCGTGAAAATTTTACAAGTATGTTTCTGGACAAGGAAATACATTCATAATATATTTCCAATTTTTGTCTTTTTATGTATTTTACTGGGAATTTGGGGTGTTTTAATGGGAAGTTATCAGATACTGTTGATTGCTGCTATAGTAACTTAAAGGTCTATCATGTTAACTTTTGATTGGTGAATTCTATTTTGTATCTAATATGTGCTTGGGGAAGTTTTCAGAGAAGTAGTTATGTTGGTTTTGTACAATTGAATTCTAAATTGTTCATGTAATTTTTGAATGAAGTTGAGTCATTTGTCACCTATTGGATTCTGACATATGTCAGATGTTGGTAAGTTAAATGTAAAGTATGTATAGTACTAAATTTTATCAAAAAGCTTTCCAATTTCGGGGTGATTTCTTAGTGATCGCTGCTTTTCTCTCATGCAATATACATTATGCAACCCCCCAAACAAATGAATGTACTAGAGGAATCATTCCTAGATAACTATAAAATGAAATTGACTAGAGTTACTTGTGTCTCTAAGAGCATTCCTCGTTGCTTCATTAAATGAGTTTTGTTTGCTTTGTTTGTGTTTAAATGAATTTATATTTCATTTAAATATTCATAAAATGGAAAATACGGGGATCATTTTTCTAGGATCATTTCTCTACTCTTCTCAGTAAAACCCGTTATTTACTTAATGTCTTCCTATCACCACTGAATCTATCACCACTAAATAATGTTAATCAGAAACATTAATTGGAAGATTTAGAATCACAAGCTCTCCTCTTCTTGGTCTTCTCCTGTCATCTGTCTTCTCCTCCCCCCATGTTTCCTCTCGATTTAAAAAATTTTTTTGTTTTAAAAATTGTTATACAGTAAAATTGACTTTTTTCTGGTGTATAGTTCTGTGAATTTTCATACATATATTGACTCATGTAACAACTGCCACAATCAGGATACAGAACAGTTCCATCATCCCAGAAAACTTGTGTTATATCCCTTTATACTTAGTCCTCTGGCATCCAGTGATGTAGTTTTGTCTTTTCAAGAATATTTTATAAGTAGAATCATTTTGAGACTGGCTTCTTTCACTCAGCATAATGCCTTTGAGGTTCATTCAAATTGTTGCATGTATCAAGAATTTGTTCCTTTTTACTGCTGGATAGTATTCCAGAAGTGGAGGTGCCACAGTTTATCCAAATTTAACCACTGAGGGACATTTGGTTTGTTTTCAGTTTTTGGTGATTATGAATAGAACTGCTATATTCATGTGCAGGTTTTATGTGAATGTAGGTTTCATTTCTCTAGGACAAATGCTCAGGAGTGCACTTCTTGGGTTGTATGGTAAGTGTATGTTTACATTTATTAGACTCTACCAGGCTTTTAAAAAAAATTTTTATTGGAGTATAGTTGATTGACAATGTTGTGTTAGTTTCTGCTGTACAGCAAAGTGAATCAGTTATACATATACATATATCCACTCTTTTTTAGATTCTTTTCTCATATCGGTCATTAGAATCTACAAGACTCTGGATGTACCATTGTGCATTCCCAGTAATGCGTGAGAGCCAGTTGCTCCTCATATTTGTCAGCACTTGATATCGTCTGTCAGCATTTTTTTTTTTTTTTTTTTTTTTTTTTTGCGGTACGCGGGCCTCTCACTGTTGTGGCCTCTCCCGTTGCGGAGCACAGGCTCCAGACACGCAGGCTCAGCAGCCATGGCTCACGGGCCCAGCCGCTCCGCGGCATGTGGGATCTTCCCGGACCGGGGCACGAACCCGTGTCCCCTGCATGGGCAGGCGGCCTCTCAACCACTGCGCCACCAGGGAAGCCCTCAGCAGTTTTTATTTGAGCCATCCTAATAAGTGTGTAGTCATTTTTTTAAAAAACCAGTATTATTGACACATAATCCACACACCATATATTTTCCCACAACCTGGATTTAGAACATTTTCATCACCCCCCCAAAAAAACCACATGCGCTTCCCTGGTGGCGCAGTGGTTAGGAATCTGCCTGCCAATACAGGGGACACGGATTTGAGCCCTGGCCCGGGAGGATCCCACATGCCGCGGAGCAACTGGGCCCGTGCGCCACAACTACTGAGCCTGAGCTCTAGAGCCCACAAACCACAACTACTGAGCCCATGTGCCACAACTACTGAAGCCTGCACACCTGGGGCCCATGCTCTGCAGCAAGAGAAGCCACGACAATGAGCCCGTGCACTGCAAGGAAGAGTAGCCCCCGCTTACTGCAACTAAAGAAAGCCTGCGCACAGCAACGAAGACCCAACGCAGCCAAAAATAAATAAATAAATAAATTAATTAATTAAACAAAAAAATGGTATGGGCTTCCCTGGTGGCGCAGTGGTAAAGAACCCGCCTGCCATTGCAGGGGACACGGGTTCGATCCCTGGTCCGGGAAGATCTCACTTGCCGCAGAGCAACTAAGCCTGTGTGCCACAACTACTGAGCCTGTGCTCTAGAGCCCACAAGCCACAACTACTGAGCCCATGCGCCACATCTGCTGAAGCCCGTGCACCCTAGAGGCCATGCTCTGCAACAAGAGAAGCCACTGCAGTGAGAAGCCCACGCACTGCAATGAAGAGTAGCCCCCACTTGCTGCAACTAGAGAAAGCCTGCGCACAGCAACGAAGACCCAACACAGCCAAAACTAACTAACTAAATAAAAATAAATAAATTTATTTTAAAAAAACAAAACAACCATGGTCATTGTTTCCATCTTCCTTCTCCCCTCAGCCCCAGGCAACTACTAATTTTTCTGTCTCTACAGATTTGCCTTTTCTGGACATTTCATATAAATGGTATCATACAATATGTGATCTTTTATGAGTTATTTCAGTCAATTAGCATAATGTTTTTAAGGTTCATCCAAATTATAACATGTATCAGTACTCCTTTCTATGGCTGAATAATACTCTGTTGCATGGATATACCCTATATTGTTTACCCATTTATCAGTTAGTGGGCATTTGGGTTGTTGCTTATTTTTGGCTATGAATAATGATGCCATGAACACTTGTGTACAAGTTTTTGTGTAGACACATGTATTCAGTTCTCTTGGGTGGAATTGCTGGATCATATGGTAACTCTTAACCTTTTGAGGAACTGCCGAACTGTTTTCTAAAGTGACTGTGCCCCTGCCAGTTTACAGTTCCACCCACTGGCAGTATATGAGGGTTTCCGTTTCTCCACATCTTCACCGACACTTTTTATTGTCTGTCTTTTTTTTTGTTGCCATCTAGTGGGTTTGAAGTGGTATCTCATTTTGGTTTTGATTTGCATTTTCCTGAAGACTAATATTGTTGAGCATCTTTTCATGTGCTAATTAACTATTGTATATCTTCTTTGCAGAAGTGTCTATTTAGAGCTTTTGTCCATATTTTATTGGATTATTTGTCTTGTTGAATTGTAAGTTCTTTATATATTCTGGTTACAAGTCCCTTGTTGGATATATGATTTACATATATGTTCTCCCATTTCTTGGTTTGTCTTTCACTTTTAGGATATTGTCCTTTGAAGCACAAATATTTTAAATTTTGATGAAGTCCAATTTTTCTGTTTTTTTCTTTACTTTTGGTGTTGTATCTATGAAACTGTGGCCTAACGCACAGCCACAAAGATTTACACTTTTGTTTTCTTCTAAGAATTTTATAGTTTTAGCTCTTACATTTAGGTCTCTAGCTCATTTTGAGTTGATTTTTGTGAATAGGTATTCAACTTCATTCTTTTGCATGTGGATGTCCAGTTGTCCTAGCATCATTTGTTTAAAAGAATGCTCTTTCCTCACTCAGTTATCTTGGCACCCTTGTCAGAAGTCAGTTGACCATAAATGTAACAGTTTATTTCTGGACTTCCATTCATCTGTATGCCTGTATTTCCACCAGTATTGCATTGTCTTCATTACTATCCCTTTGTAGTAAGTTTTGAAATTGGGAATTGTGAATCTTCCAACATTGTTGTTTTTCAGGATAGTTTCGGCCAGAGTGAGATTGTATAAACCTAAGTTAAGTTAAGTAACTCACAGCTTAGAATCTTTAAATCAGTCACATTGATTGCATCTATGATAAAATTTTATATCCCTAACCTGACCCACAAGATTTATGAACTGACCCCTGCCCATTTTTCCAGTTTCATCTCTCACTCACTTTCTCTCTTGCTTACTGCCTTAGCCTGCTCTTGGAAAGCTTTTTTTTTTTTTTTGGCCACACCGTGGGGCATGTGGGGTCTTAGTTCCCGACTAGGGATCGAACCTGTGCCCCCTGCATTGGAAGCACAGAGTCTTAACCACTGGACTGCCAGGGAAGTCCCCGAAAGCTTTAAAATGCCTTTCTATTGCAGGGCTTTTGCGTATCCATTTACTTTTGCTTAAACTGCTCTTCTCTTCACTCTTTACCTAGTTCCTACTCATTCTTCAGATCTTTACCTGTCGATTTTTAAGAAAGACTATTCCTATTATTTTTTTAAAAAAATAAATTTATTTAGTTTTGGCTGCCTTGGGTCTTCGTTGCTGCGCGTGGGCTTTCTCTTGTTGCTGTGAGCGGGGGCTACTGTTCGTTGCAGTGCATGGGCTTCTCATTGCAGTGGCTTCTCTTGTTGCAGAGCATGGGCTCTAGGCGCGCGGGCTTCAGTAGTTGTGGCACGTGGGCTCAGTATTCATGGCTTGCGGGCTCTAGAGCGCAGGCTCAGTAGTTGTGGCGCATGGGCTTAGTTGCTCCATGGTATGTGGGATCTTCCCGGACCAGGGCTCGAACCCATGTCCCCTGCATTGGCAGGTGGATTCTTAACCACTGCACCACCAGGGAAGCCCCCTATTATTATTATTATATTCTTTTTGCGGTACACAGGCCTCTCACTGTTGTGGCCTCTCCCGTTGCGGAGCACAGGCTCCAGACGCGCAGGCTCAGCGGCCATGGCTCACGGGCCCAACCGCTCCGCGGCATGTGGGATCTTCCCAGACCGTGGCACGAACCTGTGTCCCCTGCATTGGCAGGCGCACTCCCAACTACTGCGCCACCAGGGAAGCCCCCCGACTATTATTTTTTAAATATTGGTTTTTCTTTTCTCACTTAGAAAGGTAACACATGTTCATCATAGCAAATTTGAAAAACAAGGAAAGGTATCTTACAAGGAAACCAGAGGATAAACATTTAATATTGTAGAGACATCTAATGCCAGCTTGTTTTTTGGTCCTGTGGTCCTTATTTTCTTTTTCTGTTTGGAAGCCTGAAAAACTATTTCTTTCACATTTGAAATTGAACTATATTTGAAATTTGAAATTGCCATATTTGAAATTGCCATTGGGTTTTTTGTCATTTGTTTTGCTTGAAAGGTAGGCCCTCACTTGAATAGACTAATGTCTTTTTTTCCATTTCCAAAAGGTTTTTTTCCCTTTGTGCTTGTAATACAGTTTTAGTTTCTTTAACCAAAATGTTATTTTTCTAGGGTTGAATCTTAATTCTCCATTTTCTCTATTACTCTCTTTTCTCTCCATTGTTTTCTTTCCTTCCCACTTACTCCCTTTTAAATTAAATACTGGTGTAACATCTTAAGTGTGCCTTCTACATCATGGATACGGTTTTCTGCATAGATATTTCAATGCTATATTGCTACCAATTATCTTAATTAATGTTTTTTTCTTTGCAGTCTTTTCTTATCAAGCTGATCTTCTAATCTCAACCTCTTCTCACTTTGTGGTTCTTTGTTGCAGCTTTATAACAAAGTACAGCGCCTGGCACAATAATATGTCTTCACATATGTGGCTAAAGGAATGAATACATAAGTAAACAAAACCCAGATCTTGATTGTTGTATCCTACTGAGACTCTCAAAAAATATTTCTTTGAGTGTATTCTTCAAAAAAAGAAAAACCAGCTGTACTGAGGTGTAACATATACCATAAAACTTACTCATTGTAAGGGTACAATTCAGTGATTTTTAGTAGATTTTATAGAGATGTGCAACTATCACAACAGTCCAGTTTCAGAACATTTTCATCACTGGAAAAAGTCCCCTCATGCCTGTTTGCCATAAGTTCTTCCTTCCATCCCATGCTTTCTGTCTCTGTAAATTTGCCAGATGTGAACACTTCATATAAATGTATGCTGATGTAGCTGCTCAGATACATATACACACACACACACACACACAATTGTTTTCATTTTTAAGCATGGCTTTCTTGTGGTTTGCCCCCCTGTCTGCATAGCTTAGTGGACAGCAGTTGTGCTCAAACATATTGAGGCAGTAAGACTTGTCCTCTGCCAGTGGATCTGCATGTGGGGCAGAGGAACACGTTCAAAGTTCAGGCTGTTCTCAAATCTTCCCTGGTGTTTACTTCCACTTGATCCTTTCATGTGTCCTCTTTACCTGTATGCAGCTCAGCGTTGGCCACGAGCTTGCTGATCACGACTACAGCCTCAGCCTGCTAGAGCTCTTCACCCTCCTTGCTCACCTGCCGCCTGGAGCATCACTTACACCGGCAGCACAGTTGGGCATGTGTACTACACTCCAGTTCAAATTGAGTGATCTCCCGTTGATTCCAGCAGCAAAGCCTCCAGGCCTTGTAGTTTGCCCTGCCCTGCAGAACCTCTGTACCTGCTGAATGGGTGGATGGTGGGGGTGGGAGTAGTCTTGGGCACAAATACCACAGCTCTCACTGTTCTTACTGAACGTTGAGCAGTTTTTCAAACATAAATGCTTGGGTTGCTATATTCCTTTGGTCAATTTCCAGAGGACTGAAAGGGTGGTTTTGTCAGTTTCATTCCTCTTTATAATTTGTTTTTTTGGGGAGAAGAATTGCCTACCTTCTCATTAGTTCATAGCTAGACATCCTGCCTCTCAGAATATATTCTTTTTCTGGTGGAGTTAGTCATTTCCCCAGGTGTACTCACTGTCGGAATTGGCTCATGTGATTATGCACTGGTATTTCTAAAATCCATACAGCAGTCCGGCAGGTAAGAGTTGATGTTAGCCTAGAATCTGAATTCCTCAGGGCAGCAGGCTAGAAACTCAGGCAGGGTTTCTGTGTTGCAGTCTTGTGGAGAATCGCTTTTTCTTCAGGAAACTTGTCTTTTCTCTTAAGGACTTCAATTGTTGGATGAAGTCCACCTGTATTTTGGAGGGTAATCTACTTTACTCAAAGTCTGTTGATTTAATTGTTAATCACTTCTAAAAAAAATACCTTCACAGAAACATTTAGACTGGTGTTTGACCAAACACTGGGCACCATAGCCTAGCCAAGCTGACAGATAAAACTAAACATCACACTTGCCCTCTGAAGTTCAGGGTAAGTTTACATGTACATAGTACATATGTTTTACATACATGCCCCTGCTTTTACTTGTCTGTGTCTTTGGTCATAGTGTATCTTCAGTTTAGAATGCTCTGTGTACCCAAATCTTATCTATTCTAGATAAGGCTAGATCACAGACACACACAGTTTTCTTTGCACCCTATACACCAGCTTTCCTGAATACTTCTTGTCACCTAATTATGCTGTGTTCTGTCATGCCGTTGTGCTTTTGCACACAAGTTTCTATTGCTTAGCGTACTCCTTCCTCTTGTTTTATATACGGCTTTTATAGCTTCCTGAGGTAGACTCTGTGTGCCTTTTCATTATACTACCATTGTCTCCTTTGCTTATTCCTACTAAGACACTGATCACACTTCATTGTCATTGTATATTTGTCTGCCCATGAGACTGTTTCCTGAGAGCAGGGGTCACTGCACTGCTGTCCTTTTCAAAGTTTATCCTCAGCCAAGCCCAAATATCTGGACTGTAGCACCTAAATAAATAATTTGTAAGATATGAATAAACTGAATCTGTGTTAAAAATTTGGAAGTTGTATATTTCTTCTGTCATTTCTCTTTATAGTAGAATGTGGATGAAGCTTCTTGGGGATGAAGCAACTCTGAATATCAGAGATGAACCTTGGGTTAGACTCCAAACATACTTGGGAATATTAAATATTTGCTTGACTCACTATAGAAATAATGTTATTTATTTTTCCATTCTGTGCAAGGTCTGTAGCTTCAGAATTGTTACATTAAGAAAAACTTTCTGATTAGAAATATTGATTTATTTTTGCTTGTATTTATATATACTTGTATTCTAAGAGTATCAGTGTATTTAAGACTGCTTCAGCTTCTTTCTAGCTAAAATGTAATGGTGATAACTGATGATTAATTTGTAAACAATCTTAATGTGATGGTAAAATAACTTTTTCCTTTTCCTATTAGATATTGATCATCTTCCTGAAGTAGAATCTCCATGGCCTGAATGTTTTCTGAAAAACATTTGTAGCAAAATATCTGTTGAATAGCAAGATAACCACATCAAGATGGTTGGAAAACTGAAGCAGAACTTACTATTGGCATGTCTGGTGATTAGTTCTGTGACTGTATTTTACTTGGGCCAACACGCCATGGAATGCCATCACCGAATAGAAGAACGTAGCCAGCCCCTCAAATTGGAGAACACAAAGACCACTGTAAGAACTGGCCTGGACATCAAAGCCAATAAAACCTTTGCCTATCACAAAGATATGCCTTTAATATTTATTGGAGGTGTGCCTCGGAGTGGAACCACACTCATGAGGGCCATGCTAGATGCACACCCTGATATTCGCTGTGGAGAGGAAACCAGGGTCATTCCTCGAATCCTGGCTCTGAAGCAGATATGGTCACGGTCAAGTAAAGAGAAAATACGCTTGGATGAGGCTGGTGTCACCGATGAAGTGCTGGATTCTGCCATGCAGGCCTTCTTACTAGAAATCATTGTTAAGCATGGGGAGCCAGCCCCTTATTTATGTAATAAAGATCCTTTTGCCCTGAAATCCTTAACTTACCTTGCTAGGTTATTCCCCAATGCCAAATTTCTCCTGATGGTCCGAGATGGCCGGGCATCAGTACATTCAATGATTTCTCGAAAAGTTACAATCGCTGGATTTGACCTGAACAGCTATAGGGACTGTTTGACCAAGTGGAATCGTGCCATAGAGACCATGTATAACCAGTGTATGGAGGTTGGCTATAAAAAATGCATGTTAGTTCACTATGAGCAACTTGTCTTACATCCTGAACGGTGGATGAGAACACTCTTAAAGTTCCTCCAAATTCCTTGGAACCACTCAGTATTACACCATGAAGAGATGATTGGGAAAGCTGGGGGAGTATCTCTCTCAAAGTGAGTAGATGTTATGTTTTTTATTTACCATATTCAGCTAATAAAGAAGTGGTGTGTGTGTGGGTGTGGGTGTGTGTGTCTATATGGAATATATATATGTATATGAAAACTATAGACCTTTTCTGGAATAGAGCTTCATCAGTGAGTTTTTAAAAAATTCTCTAGCCAGTTCATTATAGACCCTTTCATTTACTTAATTCATTTTTAAATTTATGAATTGTCCTTTATGTACTTGATGGAGGCAAACCCAATTTATAGCAGTGAAAGGACATCAGACTTTAATGTCTATCATTCAATTTTAGTGGCTTCTGATATTTAATTTCTAGATATTTTTGTTAATAAGGATAGTTAACTTTTGTGTAGATTAAGGTCAATATGAAGAAAAGCATCTACCATGTTGGTATGTAGTGAATTCCAGCATATAGGAAATTTTAGTGAGAGAAAAATAAAGGTTAAAATTATCTAACTCGTTCCCTTCATTTTACAGATAGGAAATCTGAGTCAGAAAGATCAAAATGATTTACTCAAATTTAAATGGCAGGGCCAGAATTAGAATCTGTGCTTTGGTCTTAATGGGCTAGTGCTTTTTCCCTTGGCATTTTATTAGTGCTTTATGTAGTGCTTCTTTTGTCATCTGATGGATACATCTTCCCTTGATTTTTACAAAATTTTAGAGGATCTCTGAAATTTGGAAGCTTAATCCATAATTCATACAAGAAGTTCCTTGGATTCAAATATTTCTAAAACCATTGTATTTTTCTTCCTTTCTCATGAAATGATGACTAGGGTGGCCTGACTTGATCTGATAACCTGACTTGATGACTTATACCTAGAATAAGGATATAAGGATATAAAAACTACTGTTGGGCTTCCCTGGTAGCACAGTGGTTGAGAGTCTGCCTACCGATGTAGGGGACACAGGTTCGTGCCCCGGTCCGGGAAGATCCCACATGCCACGGAGTGGCTGGGCCTGTGAGCCATGGCCGCTGAGCCTGCGCATCTGGAACCTGTGCTCTGCAACGGGAGAGGCCACAACAGTGAGAGGCCCGCGTACTGCAAAAACAAACAAACAAACAAACAAAAAAACTACTGTTAAATTCAGGTAGCATCTCCTCATGAAGAAAAGTTGGCTATGACTAAATTTTATTTTTTATCTTTCCATTTATAAAAGTAATATGCCCTGTAAAAAAAAAGAAAAGAAAAATCAGTGAACTTCCCTTTTGTATCCTGCTTGCCCCTATCAAGGAATGTCTTCTTGATTTTTTTTCAAAGTATAGAACTTGTACAGTAAATACTGATTCCTCATATAGGTAATTGGAAAGGAACAGCTACCTTTCTGCAACAAGCTTTCAGTTATTGATTATAAATTATTAGGTATCATCACTCCAGGTTATTTTTATTGATTCAAAGAGAATTACAGCTTTAGCTAATGTCATCACAGTTTACTGTTCTTTCCAAATAATAGAGCATCACTACTTTCTAATCACCTGTATTCCTAGGTAGCATTTTACTTTGTATGCTTGTATGTTGGCCCAGAAATTCTGATGCTAGTTCCATCTATTAATATAAAATAAACCTATTAACATCACCCCATCTCTCCAAGTAGGGATTAAAGAGATATGCTCAAATTAAATTTCTATGGAATTCAGGAAAAGATAATTTTGCAGGGACTTCCCTGGTGGTCCAGGGGTTAAGACTGTGTGCTTCCACTGCAGAGAGCGCAGGTTTCATCCCTGGTTGGGGAACTAAGAACCTGCATGCTGCACAGTGTGGCCAAAAAAAAAGAAAAAAAAAAGATAATTTTGCAAACATGCAGACCAAGGAAATTCATAGGAATTTTGAATCAGTGAGTTTTAGAGGGGGAAGAGACCTTATTTAGCATGTAGTATATGGAATGCAGACCCAGTGAGGTTTTATGCTTTGTCAAGAATCACACATGGAAGAACCATGACTAGAGCCTCCAATGCCTATTCCAAGACTCTTGCCACTATATGAGTTTTTTAAAATTAGGGTATAAGAGATGGCTTAAAGATGGCGGAAGAGTAAGACTCGGAGACCTCCTTCCTCCTCACAGAGACATCAGAAATACATCTACACGTGGAACTTCTCCTATAGAACAACCACCGAACGCTGGCAGAAGACCTCAGACCTCCCGAAAGGCAAGAAACTCCCCCACATACCTGGGTAGGGCAAAAGAAAAAAGAATAAACAGACAAAGAATAGGGACGGGATCTACACCAGTGAGTGGGAGGGAGCCGTGAAGGAGGAAAGACTCCCCCACACTAGAAGCCCCTTCGCGGGCGGAGACTGCGGGCGCCGGAGGGGGAAGCTCCGGAGCCGCGGAGGACAGCTCGGCCACAGGGTGCGGAGGGCAAAGCGGAGAGATTCCCGCAGAGCATCGGTGCCGACCGGCACTCACCAGCCCGAGAGGCTTGTCTGCTCACCCGCCGGGGTGGGCGGGGCCGGGAACTGAGGCTCGGGCTTCAGTCGGATCCCAGGGAAAGGTCTGGAGTTGGCAGAGTGAAAACAGCCTGAAGGTGTAGTGTGCCACGGCTGGCCGGGAGGGAGTCCGGTTGAAGTCTGGAGCTGCCGAAGAGGCAAGAGACCTTTTCTTCCCTCTTTGCTTCCTGGGCGCGAGGAGAGGGGATTAAGCGCGCCGCTTAAAGGAGCCCCAGAAACGGGCGCGGAGCTGCCGAAGAGACAAGAGACTTTTTCTTGCCTCTTTGCTTCCTCGGGCGCGAGGAGAGGGGATTAAGAGCACCGCGTAAAGGAGCTCTAGAAACGGGCGCGAGCCGCGGCTGTCGGCACAGACAGTAGAGACAGGTGTGGGATGCTAAGGTTGCTGCTACCACCACCAAGAGGCCTGTGTGCCAGCACAGGTCACTCTCCACACCGGCCCTCCCGGGAGCCCGTGCAGCCCGCCACTGCGGGGGTCCCGGGATTCAGGGACAGCTTCCCCGGGAGAGCACGCAGCGCGCCTTGGGCCTGTGCAGCGTCACGTCGGCCTCTGCCGCCGCGGACTCGCCCTGCATCCGTGCCACTCCCTCCCCCTAGCCTGAGTGAGCTGGAGCCCCCGAATCAACTGCTCCTTTAACATCGTCCTGTCTGAGCAAAGGGCAGACACCCTCGGACGAGCTACACGCAGAGGCGGGACAAAGTCCAAAGCTGAACCCCAGGAGCTGTGCGAACAGAGAGGAGAGGGGGAGGTCTCTCCCAGCAGCCTCAGAAGCGGCGGATTAAAGCTCCACAATCAACTTGAAGTGCCCTGCATCTGTGGAAAACCTGAATAGACAGCAAAATATCCCAAGTTGAGGAGGTGGACTTTGGGAGCAAGATATACTATTATTTTCCCCTTTTTTTCTTTTTGTGAGTGTGTATGTGAGTGCTGCTGTGTGAGATTTTGTCTGTATAGCTTTGCTTTCACCATTTGTCCTAGGGTTAGACTGACCCGTTTTTCTGTTTTTTTTTTTTAATAGAAATTTTTCTTCTTAATAATTATTTTTTATTTTAATAACTATACTTTATTCTACTTTGTCTTCTCCCTTTCTTTCTTCCTTTCTTCCTTCCTTTCTTCCCTCCTTCCCTCCCTTCTTCCTTCCTTCTCCCCTTCTTTCCTCCCATCCTTCCTCCCTTCCTCTCTTCCTTCCTCCCTTTCTTCCTCTCCACCTTCCTTCCTTTCTTGCTTTCTTCCTTCATTTCTTCCTTCATTTCTTCCTTCCTTTCTTCCTTCCTACCCTCCCTCACTCCTTCCTTCCTTCCTTCCTTTTCTTTCCTTTCTATTTTTTCTCCCTTTTATTTTGAGCCGTGTGGATTAAAGGCTCTTGGCGCCCCAGCCAGGCACCAGGGCTGTGTCTCTGAGGTGGGAGAACCAACCTCAAGACACTAGTCCACAAGAGACCTCCCAGCTCCATGTAATATCAGACGGCAAAAATCTCCCAGAGATCTCCATCTCAACACCAAGACCCAGCTTCACTCAAGGACCAGCAACGAACAGTGCTGGACACCCTATACCCAACAAAGAGCAAGACAGGTCTACAGCCCCATCCATTAGCAGAGAGGCTGCCTAAAATCATAATAAGGTTACCAACATCCCCAAACACACCACCAGACGTGGACCTGCCCACCAGAAAGACAAGATCCAGCCTCATCCACCAGAACAGAGGCACTAGTCCCCCCAACCAGGGAACCTACTCAACCCACTGAACCAACCTTAGCCACTGGGAACAGCCACCAAAAACAACGGGAACTACGAACCTGCAGCGTGCAAAAAGGAGACCCCAAACACAGTAAGATAAGCAAAATGAGAAGACAGAAAAACACACAACAGATGAAGGAGCAAGATAAAAACACACCAGACCTAACAAATGAAGAGGAAATAGGCAGTCTACCTGAAAAATAATTCAGAATAATGATAGTAAAGATGATTCAAAATCTTAGAAATAGAATAGACAATTTGCAAGAAACAGTTAACAAGGACCTAGAAGAAATAAAGAGGAAGCAAGCAACGATGAGCAACACAATAAATGAAATGAAAAATATTCTAGATGGGATCAATAGCAGAATAACTGAGGCAGAAGGACGGATAAGTGACCTGGAAGATAAAATAGTGGGAATAACTACTGCAGAGCAGAAGAAAGAAAAAAGAATGAAAAGAACTGAGGACAGTCTCAGAGACCTCTGGGACAACATTAAACGCACCAACATTCGAATCATAGGGGTCCCAGAAGAAGAAGAGCAAAAGAAAGGGACTGAGAAAATATTTGAAGAGATTATAGTTGAAAACTTCCCTAATATGGGAAAGGAAATAGTCAATCAAGTCCAGGAAGCACAGAGAGTCCCAGACAGGATAAACCCAAAGAGAAACATGCCAAGACACATAATAATCAAACTGTCAAAAATTAAATACAAAGAAAACATAATAAAAGCAGCAAGGGAAAAACAACAAATAACACACAAGGGAATCCCCATAAGGTTAACATCTGATCTTTCAGCAGAAACTCTACAAGCCAGAAGGGAGTGGCAGGACATATTTAAAGTGATGAAGGAAAAAAACCTACAACCAAGATTACTCTACCCAGCAAGGATCTCATTCAGATTTGATGGAGAAATTAAAACCTTTACAGACAAGCAAAAGCTGGGAGAGTTCAGCACCACCAAACCAGCTCTACAACAAATCCTAAAGGAACTTCTCTAGGCAAGAAACACAAGAGAAGGAAAAGACCTACAAGAACAACCCAAAACAATTAAGTAAATGGTAATAGGAACATACATATCGATAATTACCTTAAATGTAACTGGATTAAATGCTCCCACCAAAAGACACAGACTGGCTGAATGGATACAAAAACAAGACCCATATAGATGCTGTCTACAAGAGACCCACTTCAAACCTAGGGAGACATACAGACTGAAAGTAAGGGGATGGAAAAAGATATGCCATGCAAATGGAAATCAGAAGAAGGCTGGAGTAGCAATTCTCATATCAGACAAAATAGACTTTAAAATAAAGACTATTACAAGAGACAAAGAAGGACACTACATAATGATCAAGGGATCGATCCATGAAGAAAATATAACAGTTGTAAATATTTATGCACCCAACATAGGAGCACCTCAATACATAAGGCAAATACTAACAGCCATAAAAGGGGAAATCGACAGTAACACAATTATAATGGGGGACTTTAACACCCCACTTTCACCAATGGACAGATCATCCAAAATGAAAATAAATAAGGAAACACAAGCTTTAAATGATACATTACACAAGATGGACTTAATTGATATTTATAGGACATTCCATCCAAAAACAACAGAATACACATTTTTCTCAAGTGCTCATGGAACATTCTCCAGGATCGATCATATATTGGGTCACAAATCTAGCCTTGGCAAATTTAAGAAAATTGAAATCGTATCAAGTATCTTTTCTGACCACAACGCTATGAGACTAGATATCAATTACAGGAAAAGATCTGTAAAAAATACAAACACATGGAGGCTAAACAATACACTACTTAATAATGAAGTGATCACTGAAGAAATCAAAGAGGAAATCAAAAAATACTTAGAAACAAATGACAATGGGGACACGACGACCCAAAACCTATGGGATACAGCAAAAGCAGTTCTAAGGGGCAAGTTTATAGCACTACAATCCTACCTTAAGAAACAGGAAACATCTCGAATAAACAACCTAACTTTGCACTTAAAGCAATTAGAGAACGAAGAACAAAAAAACCCCAAATTTAGCAGAAGGAAAGAAATCATAAAGATCAGATCAGAAATAAATGAAAAAGAAGTGAAGGAAACAATAGCAAAGATCAATAAAACTAAAAGCTGGTTCTTTGAGAAGATAAATAAAATTGATAAACCATTAGCCAGACTCATCAAGAATAAAAGGGAGAAGACTCAAATCAATAGAATTAGAAATGAAAAAGGAGATGTAACAACTGACACTGCAGAAATACAAAAGATTATTAGAGATTACTACAAGCAACTGTATGGCAATAAAATGGACAACCTGGAAGAAATGGACAAATTCTTAGAAATGCACAACCTGCTGAGACTGAACCAGGAAGAAATAGAAAATATAAACAGACCAGTCACAAGCACTGAAATTGAAACTGTGATTAAAAATCTTCCAAGAACAAAAGCCCAGGACCAGATGGCTTCACAGGCGAATTCTATCAAACATTTAGAGAAGAGCTAACACCTATCCTTCTCAAACTCTTCCAAAAGATAGCAGAGGGAGGAACACTCCCAAACTCATTCTATGAGGCCAAAATCACCCTGATACCAAAACCAGACAAAGACGTCACAAAGAAAGAAAACTACAGGCCAATATCACTGATGAACATAGATGCAAAAATCCTCAACAAAATATTAGCAAACAGAATGCAACAGCATATTAAAAGGATCATACACCATGATCAAGTGGGGTTTATTCCAGGAATGCAAGGATTCTTCAATATACACAAATCAATCAACGTGATACACCATATCAACAAACTGAAGGAGAAAAACCATATGATCATCTCAATAGATGCAGAGAAAGCTTTTGACAAAATTCAACACTCATTTATGATAAAAACCCTGCAGAAAGTAGGCATACAGGGAACGTTCCTCAATATAATAAAGGCCACAGATGACAAACCCACAGCTAGCATCGTTCTCAATGGTGAAAAACTGAAACCATTTCCACTAAGATCAGGAACAAGACAAGGTTGCCCACTCTCACCACTCTTATTCAACATAGTTTTGGAAGTTCTAGCCACAGCAATCAGAGAAGAAAAAGAAATAAAAGGAATCCAAATAGGAAAAGAAGAAGTAAAGCTGTCACTGTTTGCAGATGACATGATACTATACATAGAGAATCCTAAGGATGCTACCAGAAAACTACTAGAGCTAATCAATGAATTTGGTAAAGTTGCAGGATACAAAATTAACGCACAGAAATCTCTGGCATTCTTATACACTAATGATGAAAAATCTGAGAGTGAAATTAAGAAAACACTCCCATTTACCATTGCAACAAAAAGAATAAAATATCTAGGAATAAACCTACCTAAGGAGACAAAAGACTTGTATGCAGAAAACTATAAGACACTGATGAAAGAAATTAAAGATGATACAAATAGGTGGAGAAATATACCATGTTCTTGGATTGGAAGAATCAACATTGTGAAAATGACTCTACTACCCAAAGCAATCTACAGATTCAATGCTATCGCTATCAAATTACCACTGGCATTTTTTACAGAACTAGAACAACAAATTTCACAATTTGTATGGAAACACAAAAGACCCCGAATAGCCAAAGCAATCTTGAGAAAGAAAAATGGAGCTGGAGGAATCAGGCTCCCTGACTTCAGACTCTACTACAAGGCTATAGTAATCAAGACAGTATGGTACTGGCACAAAAACAGAAATATAGATCAATGGAACAGGATAGAAAGCCCAGAGATAAACCCACACACATATGGTCACCTTATCTTTGATAAAGGAGGGAAGGATATACAGTGGAGAAAAGACAGCCTCTTCAATAAGTGGTGCTGGGAAAAGTAGACAGCTACATGTAAAAGTATGAAATTAGAACAATCCCTAACACCACACACAAAAATAAACTCAAAATGGGTTAAAGACCTAAATGTAAGGCCACACACTATCAAACTCTTAGAGGAAAACATAGGCAGAACACTCTACGACATAAATCACAGCAAGATCCTTTTTGACCCATCTCCTAGAGAAATGGAAATCAAAACAAAAATAAACAAATGGGACCTAATGAAACTTAAAAGCTTTTGCACAGGGCTTCCCTGGTGGCGCAGTGGTTGAGAGTCCGCCTGCCGATGCAGGGGACGCGGGTTCGTGCCCCGGTCCGGGAGGATCCCACGTGCCGCGGAGCGGCTGGGCCCGTGAGCCGTGGCCGCTGGGCCTGTGCGTCCGGAGCCTGCGCTCCGCAATGGGAGAGGCCACAGCGGTGAGAGGCCCGTGTACCACAAAAAAAAAAAAAAAAAAAAAAAAAAAAAAAAAGCTTTTGCACAGCAAAAGATACTATAAACAAGACCAAAAGACAACCTTCAGAA
Organism: Kogia breviceps; assembly: GCF_026419965.1. Taxonomy (NCBI): domain Eukaryota; kingdom Metazoa; phylum Chordata; class Mammalia; order Artiodactyla; family Physeteridae; genus Kogia; species Kogia breviceps. The sequence continues at coordinate 76,516,760 of NC_081323.1, forward strand.
TGGGAGAAAATATTTGCAAATGAAGCAACTGACAAAGGATTAATATCCAAAATTTATAAGCAACTCATGCAGCTCAATAACAAAAAAACAAACAACCCAATCCAAAAATGGGCAGAAGAACTAAATAGACATTTCTCCAAAGAAGATTTACAGATCGCTAACAAACACATGAAAGAATGCTCAATATCATTAATCATTAGAGAAATGCAAATCAAAACTACAATGAGATATCATCTCACACCAGTCAGATTGGCCATCATCAAAAACTCTAGAAACAATAAATGCTGGAGAGGGTGTGGAGAAAAGGGAACTCTCTTGCACTGCTGGTGGGAATGTAAATTGATACAGCCACTATGGAGAACAGTATGGAGGTTCCTTAAAAAACTACAAATAGAACTACCATATGACCCAGCAATCCCACTACTGGGCATATATCCTGAGAAAACCATAATTCAAAAAGACTCATGTACTAAAATGTTCATTGCAGCTCTATTTACAATAGCCAGGACATGGAAGCAACCTAAGTGTCCATCAACAGATGAATGGATAAAGAAGATGTGGCACATATATACAATGGAATATTACTCAGCCATAAAAAGAAATGAAACTGAGTTATTTATAATGAGGTGGATGGACCTGGAGTCTGTCATACAGAGTGAAGTAAGTCAGAAGGAGAAAAACAAATACCATATGCTAACCCATATATATGGACTCTAAGGGAAAAAAAATGTCATGAAGAGATTAGTGGTAGGACAGGAATAAAACACAGACTTACTAGAGCATGGACTTGAGGATATGGGGAGGGGGAAGGGTAAGCTGTGATGAAGTGAGAGAGTGGCAGGGACATATATACACTATCAAATGTAAATTAGATAGCTAGTGGGAAGCTGCCGCATAGCACAGGGAGATCACCTCTGTGCTTTGTGACCACCTAGAGGGGTGGGATAGGGAGGGTGGGAGAGAGGGTGATGCAAGAGGGAAGAGATATGGGAACATATGTATATGTATAACTGATTCACTTTGTTGTAAAGGAAAAACTAACACACTATTGTAAAACAGTTATACTCCAATAAAGATGTTTAAAAAAAATAACACATTATAAATCAGCTATACTCTAATAAAAATTAATTTTTAAAATGTGATTAATTAAATTAGAATTAAAGAAAAAATAATAAAATTATTTGTTCTAAAAAAATAAAAATAAAAATAAAAATAAAATAAAATAAAATTAGGGTATAACATATATAGTAAATCACAAATATTCAGTGTACAATTTGATGAATGTTTACATCTCTACACACTTGTGTTCTCACCATCCATATAAAGATATAAAAAAATTACCAGCACTCAGGAGACTCCTTTATGCTCCTTCCCAGGCAGTATCCTCCTCAACCCCGAAGTAACCACTGTTCCAGTCTCTTTCACCAGAGGTGATATGAGGTTGCATATAAAGTTCAAAAACAGTCTTGCTTGTTTTTGAACTTCATATAAATGCAGTCACGTCAATTTATTATCTTGTTCCTGGATTTTTTTCATTTAACATTTAGATTCACCCAGAATATTATACATAGCAGTAGTTGATTCTTTTTCATTACTACGTGATATTCCAATATGTAAATATAACACAATTGATCCATTGTTCCATTGATGGACATTTGATGTTTCCAGTTTTGAGGAATTATGGGTAAAGTTGCTAAGCATATTCTTGTACATATCCTTTGGTTGACATAAGCTTTCATTTCTCTTGGGTATATAACAATGAGTAGAACTGATGGCTCATAAGATATCTCTGTCTGTGTATCTATATATCTTTAACAAATACTTCCAGTTTTCCAGAGTGTCTGTGTCATTCGTGTATGGCTGTACCATTCATGTGTGACTATACTATACATGAATGTGTTCTAGTTGCTTCACATCTTTGCCAATACTTGGTATTGTCAGTCCTTTTAATTTTAGTGGGATGCAAGTAGTTTTTAAACTTAAAAGCAAAATAGTAACATTTAAACTCCTTTTTGAAACAAAGTCTTACCCAGCATTACAGTATAAAATAGATAAGAGCAGAGCTACTGTGGTTGAAGCAGGTCTAATCTAAACTGTACTGCCTCTTTTAAGACCGAGTCCCTGCCCTTAAAAAGAGCTAATTGGGGAATAAGGTAAAAACATACAGACTTATTCCATTAGTAAGTACCAGGTTGTAAATACTACATGTTAGTTGAGAGTCATGACCATAAGGAATTCATAGCCCAGAGTCAATCATCCTGTGTGCTTTTGCCTTCCTATAAATATTTTTATTCTGGGAAAATTGTTTAAAGTAAGTATTATAATACTTATTTTAGTATTATTATTATTATTATTATTATTATTTTTTTTTTTGCGGTACGCGGGCCTCTCGCTGTTGTGGCCTCTCCCGTTGCGGAGCACAGGCTCTGGACACACAGGCTTAGCCGCCATGGCTTGCAGGCCCAGCTGCTCCGCGGCATGTGGGATCTTCCTGGACCGGGGCACGAACCAGTGTCCCCTGCATCAGCAGGCGGACTCTCAACCACTGAACCACCAGGGAAGCCCTTATTTTAGTATTATTTAGTACAAAAATACTGAAAATATTTAGGCAGCCTTGAAGGCTTGAAGATATCACCAGATGGCTCAGGATGCAGAAATTGTTGACGACAGCAATAAGAAGGGCCTTCATGGTTCTACCTGCCCTATCTTGTTAACAATGAAGGTTAAGCTTTCTTTTGCTTTGCTTAGGAATTTTCAGTTATTTTCATTTCATCTCTTGCTTCCCTGGTCAGTTCCAGTTACAGAAGAGTAGGAGGTGTAGGGTAGTCACCTGCTAGCATGTATAAGGGTCATCTATGAAAGAGTTTGATAGAAGAAAGCATACTTTCATTCATACATTCATACATTCATACTTTCATTCATAAATACATTTCATTTGAAAATTTTCAATTTTCAAAATTGAAAATAAAAGCAAAATATTTAATGAGTGGAGAAGGGATGAAAACAGATGGCTTTGACTGGCTGATAATTTGGCTTTAGTTCTGCATTTAGGTAAAACTGTAGGATTTTATTCTATTTTATTTTTTTACTTATTTTTTTTGGCTACGCTGTGCAGCATATGGGATCTTAGTTCCCCGACCAGGAATCGAACCCACACCCCTTGCATTGGAAGTGCAGGGTCTTAAATGCTGGACCGCCAGGGAAGTCCCTAGGATTTTATTTATTTATTTATTTAAACATCTTTATTTGAGTATAACTGTTTTACAATAGTGTGTTAGTTTCTCCTTTACAACAAAGTGAATCAGTTATACATATGTTCCCATATCTCTTGATATGATTGATATGATTTCAATTTTCTTAAATTTACTGAGGCTTGATTTGTGACCCAAGATGTGATCTATCCTGGAGAATGTTCTGTGTGCACTTGAGAAGAAAGTGTAATCTGCTGTTTTTGGTTGGAATGTCATATAAATATCAATTAAATCTATCTGGTCTATTGTGTCATTTAAAGCTTCTGTTTCCTTATTTATTTTCATTTTGGATGATCTGTCCATTGGTGCAAGTGAGGTGTTAAAGTTCCCCACTATTATTGTGTTTCTGTTGACTTCCTCTTTTACAGCTGTTAGCTGTTGCCTTATGTATTAAGGTGCTCCTGTGTTGGGTACATATATATTTATAATTGTTATATCTTCTTGGATGGATCCCTTGATCATTATGTAGTGTCCTTCCTTGTCTCTTGTAACATTCCTTATTTTAAAGTCTATTTTATCTGATATGAGTATTGCTACTCCACCTCTCTTTTGATTTCCATGTGCATGCAATATCTTTTTCCATCCCCTCAGTTTCAGTCTGTATGTGTCCCTAGGTCTGAAGTGGGTCTCTTGTAGACAGCATATATATGGGTCTTGTTTTTGTATCCATTCAGCGAGCCTTTGTCTTTTGGTTGGAGCATTTAATACATTCACGTTTAAGGTAATTATCGATATGTATGTTCCTGTGACCATTTTCTTAATTGTTTTGGGTTTGTTTTTGTAGGTCCTTTTCTTCTCTTGTGTTTCCCACTTAGAGAAGTTCCTTTAGCATTTGTTGTAGCTGGTTTGGTGGTGCGGAATTCTCTTAGCTTTTGCTTGTCTGTAAAGCTTTTGTTATCATTATTCTGAATTCTTTTTCTGGAAGGTGCCTATCTCCACTTCATTTAGTCATTTTTCTGGGGTTTTATCTTGTTCCTTCATCTGGTACATAGCCCGCTGCCTTTTCATCTTGTCTATCTTTCTGTGAATGTGGGTTTTGTTCCACAGACGGCAGGAATGTAGTTCTTCTTGCTTCTGCTGTCTGCCCTCTGGTGGATGAGGGTATCTAAGAGGCTTGTTTAAGTTTCTTGATGGGAAGCTGGTCGTGGGTAGAGCTGAGTTTTGCTGTGGTGGGCAGAGCTCAGTAAAACTTTAATCCGCTTGACTGCTGATGGGTGGGGCTGGGTTCCCTCCCTGTTGGTTGTTTGGCCTGAGGCAACCCAACACTGGAGCCTACCTGGGCTATTTGATGGGGCTAATGACAGACTCTGGGAGCACTCACACCAAGAAGTACTTCCCAGAACTTCTGCTGCCAGTGTCCTTGTCCCCAGGTGAGCACAGCCACCCCCCACCTCTGCAGGAGACCCTCCAACACTAGCAGGTAGGTCTGGTTCAGTCTCTCCTGGGGTCACTGCTCCTTCCCCTGGGTCCTGGTGCACACACTACTTTGTGTGTTTCCTCCAAGAGTGGAGTCTCTGTTTCCCCCAGTCCTGTCGAAGGCCTGCAGTGAAATCCCACTAGGCTTCAAAGTCTGATTCTCTAGGAATTCCTCTTCCTGTTGCCGGACCCCTAGGTTGGGAAGCCTGATGTGGGGCTTGGAACCTTCACTCCAGCAGGTGGACTTCCGTGGATAAGTGTTCTCCAGTCTGTGAGTCACCCACCCAGCAGTTATGGGATTTGATTTTACTGTGATTGTGCCCCTCCTACCGTCTCACTGTGGCTTCTCCTTTGTCTTTGGATGTGTAGTATCTTTTTTGGTGAGTTCCAGTGTCTTCCTGTCAATGATTGTCCAGCAGCTAGTTGTGATTCTGGTGTTCTCACAAGAGGGAGTGAGAGAACTTCCTTCTACTCCGCCATCTTTGTTCATCCTCTCCCTTATGGTTTGAACTTTGTGTTTTGTAAAGAAATCTTTCCTCACCCTAAGGTCAAAAATAGTCTCCCATATTTTTTCCTAAAACTTGAAAAATTTTCCTTTCATATTAATCAATCTGGAATTTATTGATCAATATGAAATTTACTTTTTGTGTGTGAGGGTACAGATCCATCTTTAATTTTTTTCCATATGGATGTCCAGTTCCCCAGAGCTGTTTATGGAATAGTCTCTTTTTCCCTAGCCACCTGCAGTACCTGCTAGGTTAAATATTAAGTTTCCATATATGCATTTTTCTGTTAGTGAAATATAACATAGTTATACTCTATTTTAATTACTATAGTTTTACGAAATGTCTTAATATCCAGTAGGGCAAGCCTCCTGCTTAGTTCTTCTCTAGGAGTGTCTTGGCTATTTTTAGCCCTTTATTCCTCAGTTTTCTATTTAAGTATGATTTATTAATGATTAAATTTACATTGAATTTGTAGGTAATTTTGAGAAGGATAGCTATCATTATATCAATATTAAGCCTTCCTATCCATAACACAGTATACTTCTCCATTTATTTAGGTCTTCAACATCTTTTGATGGTATTTTATTATGTTCTTCATAAAAGTCTTGTACTTCTTTTGATTAATTTTGAGTACCTTTTTGTTGTTAATGTGAATAATGTGGGTTTTTTCAAATAATTTTTTGCTTGTTTTTGGCCATACTGCACGGCTTGCAGGATCTTAGTTCCCCCACCAGGGATTGAACCCCGCCCCCCCTCAGTGAAAGCTCCAAGTCCTAACCACTGGACTGCCAGAGAATTCCCCTATATAATTTGTTGTTTTTAAAGTCTCTGTTAGTTGCTATTGTATCAAAATACAAATGACTTTTGTATATATTTATGTCCTGCAGCTTTCCTAATGTTTTGTGGTTTTGTTTAGGCTAGGACTTATAATAACAAGCAACCTTGTTTTAAAGAAATGGTTCTCAACTCGGGCCATTTTGCTCTCCTGCGGGAAATTTCACAATGTCTGGAAATATTTTTGGTTGTCACAATGGTGGGGTGGTTGAACTGGTGGCATTTAATAGGTAGAGACCAGTGATGTTGCTAAACAACCTGCAATGCACGGAACAAGCCCCACAACAAAGAATTTATCCAACTTAAAATGTAAATAGTGCCAAGGCTGAAAAACCTTAAGATAAGTTTTTTCTTTATTGTGAAAATTTTCAAGTACAAAAATATTCAAAAGAATAGTATATGTATGACCACCAACAATGATCAATATAGGCCAACAGTGTTTCATTTAACTTTCTCCCTTCCCCTACTCTTGAATTATTTTAAAGCAAATCCAGGACATTATATCATTCCATCTTTTATTTTTTTAATTTTCGGCCTTGCCGCATGGCTTGCGGGATCTTAGTTCCTCAACCAGGGATTAAACCCGGACCATTGGCAGTGAGACCACAGAGTCCTAACCACTGGACCACCAGGGAATTCCCCATTCCATCTTTTAAAAAAATAATTAAATGAATCATTTATTTCATTAAAAGTAGACATTAACAGTTTTAAATCAGACATTTACAAAAAAAAAATTCTGATTGTAATCTACATTAAAATTAGCTCCTGCAAAGACATATTCAGTGAGTAAGATAGTTAAGATTTTGGTTTCTTACTGAGGTAGTCCTGGGTTAGAATCCCAGCTCTGCCTCTTATAAGCAGTATGAGCCTACATAAGTCACTCTGTCACTTTGAGTCTTGGTTTATTTCTCATTTAAAAGGCTGAATTTAAGAAAAAATCTGGAGCCATTCTTAGAAAGGATACAGATGAAGTACGTAGGGTGAGGTCTGGAAGGGTCCCAAGACAGAAGCTTCTGGCCCCATGAAACAAGGGTGCTCCATCCTCCTGACATGTGGATATGTTCACCAACCTGGAAGCTCCTCAAAATGTAGTGACTTTAGTGTTTGCTTAAAATAGCAAACATGTATTTTTATCATAGTTTCGGTGGGTTGGGAATATGGGCTTGTCTTAGCTGAGTCTTCTAGCTCAGAATCTCTTACAGGCTGCAATCAAGGCTTAACTGATAGGGGACTGTTTCCCAGCTCCTGTGGTTTTGGGCAGGATTCAGTTCCTCATGGGTGTTGGATGGAGGGCCTCACTTCCTTGCCATGAAGCTTTCTCTGTATGGCTAGTCACAACACAGCAGCTGACTTAATCAGGGCAAGCAAATGAGAAGAACCAGAGAAAGTGAGCAAGATGGAATTCACATCTTCTTAACCTAATCTTCAGGTGACATCCTATCACTTCTGCCATATGCATTAGAAGCAAGTCCCTAGGTCTAGTTACAATCAAGGGGAGGAGATTACATAAAGGAATACAGGAGTTGGGAATCTTGGGCACCCTTTTATTTTTTAATTTATTTAATTTATTATTATTTTTAATATTTTATTTATTTACTTATTTATTTGGTTGTGCTAGGTCTTAGTTGTGTTTTTCCAGCTCCTTAGTTGTGGCTGGTGTGCTCCTTAGTTGCAGCTTGCCAGCTCCTTAGTTGTGGCATGTGAACTCTTAGTTGTGGCATGCATGTGAGATCTAGTTCCCTGACCAGGGATCGAACCTGGGCCCCCTGCATTGGGAACGTGGAGTCTTAATCACTCTGCCACCAGGGAAGTCCCTCTTGGGTACCATTTTAGAAGCAGCCAATCAGTCTGCTCTCAGGCTGCCAATGACTCATATGCAAAATACATTTCCCCCCTCCCCATGTCCCAAAATTCTCATCCTGTTACAAGCTCAAAGTCCTTCATCTTGTCATCTAAATCAGGTCTAGTTGTGGATGGAGCTTCTGGGTGTAGTTTCTTAAATATAGGTCCTTGAATAGAAAAGATCTGTAGCACTAAAGATACAAGTGATGTCCCCACCCCACCCCCAATACCAGTATACAGTGATGGAACAGGCATAGGACAGTAGACATTTAAAATGAAGGCAAATAGGGGGAAGAAAAAGGTGTCATTGGTTCATATCAATTCTGAAATCCATCTGGGAAAATATTAGACATTCTTTGATCAGGTCTCAGTCAAATGTAAGTAATTCAGGAATTATTTTCCATGTCTCTCAGCTCTGCCCTTTGGGCTCTTGAGTGATCCTTCCTTTTTCATGAAAGATAGCACATATTTTGTAGCCATGTGGTTTTATCTGTCTAATTCCTGCCAGAAGAATTTTGGGAATCTAGTGTCTTTCCATTTTGTACTGTTTCTGTCCCTTTCAGTCCAAGTTGGCAATGTTGCTGCTGACAAACTTCTTAAAAACGTTGTGGGTCCTCTGTAAATCTCACTGGGGTTCATTCCATTTGGATAATAATTTTATCCACAAATCTCTTTGAGATAAACCGTTCTTTGCTTTGGACTCCTGCTGAGATGGCTAAGGGACAATGTGCTTAAGCTTCCTAGAGGCCTTATTGTTAAATTGAGAGGATCTGTGAGGCACACCCTTAATTTGTTTAAAGGACTCTGTGTGACTGAATTATTGGGAGCCATTTAGGAGCAGCCTACCACAGAGGTTAATTTATCTAATTGAAATAGTTGTATGACTTTTTTTCCTCCTTTTAAGCTACTAATGTAAGTTACATTCATAGATTTTGTAATGTTGATGTAACCTTGAATTTCTGGAAAAACTCCAACTTAGTGGAGCACTAATTATCATACGATAATTAGTGCTGGATTTGATATGCTAACTTTTGGTTTAGGATTTTTATATATATTTCATGAGTGATAGCTGTAATTTTTATTATTCCTATACTCTATGTCTGGTTTTGATAGGGATAGAGTAGGATAGTTACACAGGTAGTTTTAGAAATCCCACTAGGGGATTATAGATAGAGAGGGAGCCTTAGGGAACTTTGGGAGACCACTGTAAGTTTTTATCTTGTTTTATTTTTGAGACCACTGTAAGTTAATGGTTGAGTCCAGCAAGATAATATCCTTAGGACCAAGGACAGGAATGTAAGGGAAAGGTGACATTCCAAAGTAGAAGACCCTCATTATAGTGAAATCTGTGATGATTTAACATATTTTAGTATATGTTACCACCCTTCTGCTGATTTGAATAAACACCATGATAGTCCTAGTTTGACCTTATAGGGTCAAACACTCTCTTGCCTGATGAGAAGGAGGAGCTAATGATGTAAGCCTAACCTCTACTCAAAGAATGAGGAAGAAGGTGGTCCTCTCCCCCTCCCCACTTTCCTTTGACTATAGAAATGTAGCCCGCTTAATTCTCGGGGCAGAGCCCCCTTGCCTGCCTGCTTGTATCCCTCACAAGCGTCCTATATTAATAAAGCTACTCCTTGCCTATTACTTTGCCTCTTACTGAATTCCTTCTGCGCTGAGACATAAAGAACCTGAGCCTCAGTAAGTTCTGACACTATGTTAGTGATTCTAATTAAAAGACCGTGGCTTCAAGTCCCAATCTGGGTTTTGGCTGGGTTCAAGTCACAGCCTGTGGGTTCAAGTCCCAATCTGAGGTATGCGGTTTCAGTTTTGTTACATAGTTATGCTGGCCTTATAAATTACTTAGAGAGTGTTCCCTCCTGTTCTGTGCATCTTTTGATTGTCTTTTCCCTCAATATTGGATCACATTTTCTTGGTTCTCTGTATCTGAGTATTTTTGGAGTTATGTTTTGAGGCTCTGAATCCTGCTAGAATCCTCTAGTGAATGAAGATTTTTTTGTTGTGGTGGGTAATCAAGCTGGTTAGTTTCGAAACCACAAGTTTGTATCTCCTTCTGTGAACAGTGTTTCCAGTATCAGTTTAGTTTTCAGACTTTGCTGTGCTACTTTGGGTTTTTCTCATTCACAAATCATTTATGAATTTGGAGTGTTGGTGGCAGTTTACTTCATAGTTTAATTCTCAAAGCCTTTGCTGTGCTTCCTTCAGTCTCTCCCAGGTGTGAGTTGGAAGTTATGCTGATTCATATGCAAAATTATGGGAAATGTTCTCTGGTTCTCTCTTTTTTTTTTTTCAGTTTTTTTTTCTTTTTATATAATATATTTTTAATAAGGTTCACTTTTTAAAAAACATCTTTATTGGAGTATAATTGCTTTACAGTGGTGTGTTAGTTTCTGCTTTATAACAAAGTGAATCAGTTATACATATACATATGTTCCCGTATCTCTTCCCTCTTGTGTCTCCCTCCCTCCCACCCACCCTTCCTATCCCACCCCTCTAGGTGGTCACAAAGCACCAAGCTGATCTCCCTGTGCTATGTGGCTGCTTCCCACTAGCTATCTGTTTTACGTTTGGTAGTGTATATATGTCCATGCCACTCTCTCACTTTGTCACAGCTTACCCTTCCCCCTCCCCATAACCTCAAGTCCATTCTCTAGTAGGCCTGTGTCTTTATTCCCATCTTGTCTGGCTCTCTCTTTCCCTTGATTTCTCCCTAACACTCCCTGGCTCCCAGAGGCTACATTTCTTGTTATTCTGGCCAGAAGTATGGCTTTCACTCAGCGTTTTAGCTGCCTGCACCATCACTATGCATTTCTGCATGCTGGGTGCCACCATTAGGGCAAAGAGGTGAGAGAAAACTGTCAAAAATAATGAGGATGTTTCTTATAGTATTCTTTAGACCCCAGTGGTCCCTTTTCCCAATTATTTTTTGCCTAAAAGATGGGGTTTTGTTCAGTTTTTGCTGCTTACATTTGTGCATAGTATGGACTTAGGATTTAAATTTTATTCTAAGATTTATTTGAAAAGTCTTTAATTTTTGGAAGATTATCTTTGTTCTATTCAGTCTGGGTTGGCAGTAATTTTCTTAGTACTTTGAAGGTGTTATTCCACTGTCCACTAGTTGTAGTTGTTGCTGTTGAGAAATCTGCTGTCAGTCTAATTGTCAGTCCCTTTTCTATATGCCATTTAACGTTCATCTTTTGTGTTCTTTATTTTTACTTTAACAATCCCTGCTTCCACTGTAGAGGGCATGGGTTCAATCCCTGGTCCAGGAACTAAGATCCCACATGCCGTGCAGCCAAAAAGAAAAGACCCTTTTTGGGACTTCCCTGGTGGTCCAGTGGTTAAGGTTCTGTGCTCCCAGTGCAGGGGGCATGGGTTCAATCCCTGGTTGGAGAACTAAGATCCTGCATGCTGCATGGCATGGCCAAACAAACAAACAAACAAACAAAACCACTTTGTGACATAGAAATTTTTTTTTTTTTTTTGATACGCGGGCCTCTCACTGCTGTGGCCTCTCCTGTTGCGGAGCACAGGCTCCGGACGCGCAGGCTCAGCGGCCGTGGCTCACGGGCCCAGCCGCTCCGCGGCATGTGGGATCCTCCCGGACCGGGGCACGAACCCGCGTCCCCTGCATCGGCAGGCGGACTCTCAACCACTGCGCCACCAGGGAAGCCTGTGACATAGAAATTTGAATTCTATATGATTTTTATGTGTTTAAAATATTATTCTTTTGATTTTTTTAAAAAACATTTAAAAATGTAAAGCCACTCTTAGCTTGAAGGCCAGACAAAAACAGGCAGTAGGACTGGATTTGGCCTGTGACCCATAGATTACTAATCTTTACCTTAGCTACTTGGTAACTTATGCTGACTCATGTCACACCCTAGTAGAGGAATGACCTAGTTCTGTCATCTGCATTGCCATAATATGGTTTCTAACCTCTGTCATCACATTTATCGTGCTGCATATTAATCATGTGTATGCTTATCTCTCTTACTAGACTCTGAGCTTCTTGAGAGGAAGGCCATGACCTAGTCATGTCATCTTTGCATACTTAGTATCTAATGACCTGACCCATAGTGGGAGTTCAAAAAATATTTAATATAAATTTTATGCTCAATCAATATAAAATGCCATTACTGCTGCCTTAAAGAGAAATACCTGATTGATATGCAGTACACCTTCCCAAGTTCTTCCCCCTAAGGAGTCCATGGCAACTGCATTTGCTACTAGTGAATTTTGTGACTCAGTGGTTACATCACAAAAAGCCTTTTCATTTTAGAATTCTATCTCTTTCAGAGAAGAGATGGTTGGACTTTATCTTTAAATCAATCATCATGATAAATAATGGCTTTCATTTTTCTTCTGAACCAGTGCTATATTCTGGATGCAAAAATAATACTAGCTATTGTTTACTTGGCACATACTACATTTCAGTCTCTTAGTCAACTCTAATTTTCCTTTAGACTTTTGGTAACTTCCTTACTACTATCAATTTACCTCTTTTCCTTTGTTCCCTACATCTGAAACAAAACTAAGCAACAATACTTATGCTTTTCCTCCATGCTATTGTAATGAATGAAAACACGGTCCATTCAGTCCTTCAAGTCAAATACGAATTCATCTAGACTCCTTTCTCTCCTCCCCATATCTAATTGGCCACTAAGTCTGATCAATTAAAAACAAATCTATGACTTCCCTGGTGGCATAGTGGTTAAGAATCCGCCTGCCAATGCACGGAACACGGGCTCGATCCCTGGTCTGGGAAGATCCCACATGCTGTGGAGCAACTAAGCCCGTGTGCCACAACTACTGAGCCTGCTCTCTAGAGCCCGTGAGCCACAACTACTGAGCCTGCCGTACCACAACTACTAAGCCCACACGCCTAGAGCCTGTGCTCCACAACAAGAGAAGCCACCACAATGAGAAGCATGCACACCACAACAAACAGTAGACCCCACTCTTTCCTTAGTAAAGAACATCCTGGTTTGTCCAGGACAGGTCCAGTTTATACTGACTGCCCCCAGCTAATTATGAACAGCACATCCCACTCACACCCACAAATGTTCAAGTTTGTATGATGAATTATATGGTTACCCTATCCATATACCCTGCACACACCCAAAAACTAAGATGGTCCAAAACTGGACCCATCAACTTCTGCTCAAAATCTACTCCTCTTCATATACATTTTATCTTGATAAATGGCACCACCACCTATCTACAAGGCAAAACCAGAGATCTCAGATGGGACAGGGAGAAAGCAAGATCACTCCCAAGTTATCCAGTTCTAGAGACTCTATCTTTGAGTAGGAAAATCTCTCCTCCAGTCTTACTGCCACTAACCTTAGTTCATGTCACCATCATTTCTCACCCAGATTACTACAAAAGCCTCCTAATTTCCCTGCATTTAAGTAGTTGGCTTCCTTGCCCAACTATCTATCCCTCCACCAGACTATAAGGAAGGTCTATGTTTTATTAATTTCACGATCACCAGTATCTAGCATATTAACATATAATAGATGCCCAATAAATGTTTATTAAACTAATGAGTAAAAGCTTTTCATGGGGAAAAAAACCCTACAAATTTAGTTTATACAAACATGCGCAAGAGGTCAAGGATCATATATTAATAACGAGATCAACTGCCACAAGATGAAATAACTAGGGACTTCCCTGGTGGTCCAGTGGTTCAGAATCCATCTTCCAATGCAGGGGACGTGGGTTCGATCCCTGGTCAGGGAACTAAGATCCCACATGCTGTGGGGCAACTAAGCCCACGCACCACAACTACTGAACCCATGTGCTCTGGAGCCTGTGCACCACAACTAGAGAGCCTGTGCGCCACAACTAGAGAGGAGCCCATGCACTGCAACGAAAGATCCCACGTGCCACAACTAGGACCTGACATAGCCAAATAAATAAATAAAAAGAAAATAAAAATATCTAGTATATAACCAAACATACTTTATTTTTTAAAAAAATAACTAGAGAACACGCAAGTACTGAACTGTGTGATACTTACTGTGGGTGCACTAAGAATGTTAGAGAATGGGAGTCACATCTGCAGAGATAAACATCTCGAGAAAAAAAATGCTTTATAGTAAACAAAAAATAATAATTTCTGTTCATTCTATGTCAGGTACTTTGCATATGATATCTACTTTAATCCTTGAAACAACCTTAAGAGAAATATTATCAGCCCCTATTTTTCAACTGTGTTAACTGAGACCCATAAGTGATTTATCCAAAGTCACACAGTCTGAAATAATGGAGTTAGAATTTGAACCTATGTATGTCTGACTCCAAAGCACCTGTTTTATCCAGTTTCTCTTACTGCCGTCCTATTGACGTCAAATCACATCTTGATTTTTACATTCTATGCTTCCCTGAAAACCTTGGCCTTTTGTTCTGTACTGCATAGACTAAGTGGTTTTGCCACAGTGATAACATACTACACATGTAATAGGTATATACAACGCTGTGCCAGTAACACTTTACAACCTGATCTCTGAGAAGGGAAAGGTCAAATTTTGTAGCATTTACTGATGACCAATGGTGTAAATACTCTCACCATGGCTGATTTCAAGCTACCAACATGATGTCATTGACCACAGAGTTGAGAAGAGATGCACAAAAATGGGTTCACTGTAGCTGGCGCAATCCAGCTCCAGCAGACCACTAGATATCTATAGGGTCACAATCTCTTGTCCCAAATTCTGAAATCCAAAAACTGAACGTTTTCCTGTAACTCATGTGGCAGCAAAACATAACCTGAACTGATAGGAATCTATTTAAAGTCTTTATTCTTCTTGGCATAAACAGTCATACTCTTTAATGCAGAAATACTGATGTCCTTGATTACAGTGTTGACCCAGAACAAACAGAGGATGTTATATAATATGTGTTATGTACATCATATGACCTTTCTAGAATCCAAAAATTTTGAATTCTGAAACATATCTGTGTTAAGCACTGAAGTCACACATAGGGTCTCGTATGTCGTGACTGGGAAGTTGGGAATGATAGAAGGGTTTTGATTACAGGACTGACAAGACTAGATTGTTCTTATCTGCATTCAGTGTTGAAAACTGTGGGAAGAGTAGATTGAAGGATGGGGTAACCGGGGTCAGTAAAACCAGTAAAGACGTTCAACTATACATTGAAAGAATTGAGAAATGATTAAAGCTTCAACTACAGCAAATGACATAGAGATGGAAAGAAAAAACCTCCATCCATTTGTTTTTTTAAAAAATAAATTTATTTATTTATTTTTGGCTACATTGGGTCTTCCTTGCTGCACGTGGGCTTTCTCTAGTAGTTGTGGCGAGCGGGGGCTACTCTTCATTGCGGTACGTGGGCTTCTCATTGCAGGGGCTACTCTTGTTGTGGAGCACGGGCTCTAGGCAGTTGGGCTCAGTAGTTGTGGCACACGGGCTTAGTTGCTCCGCAGCATGTGGGATCTTCCTGGATCAGGGCTTGACCCCGTGTCCCCTGCATTGGCAGGTGGATTCTTAACTGCGGTGCCACCAGGGAAGTCCTCTCTTGTGTATTTTTTAAGGAGTGGAGCCCGTTTGAGGGATTCTTCATCAGATAATGGTTATCTGCAGCAAGAGATCAAAAACTTAAAGAAAAAGGTCTTTTTAACCTTTTATTAGAATACTGTGTTTGAATGACTTCTAGTGTATTATGATATAAAACTCTCTTACGCACTTTTGTTTGATAGTCATTTGGCCAAAATCTGCTAGTTCAGATCCAATTTCAATTTAGATGTCATTTTAGATTATATTTTACCCTAAGATTATGATTTATTTAGTCAAGTATAGTGTCACTATAAGCTTAAAGTAAATTTCTAGGTCAAGAGGTAGAACACATTTATTTTGTAATATTGAAAGTCATAAACAGCACTCCTTTTTCTTCCTTAGAAAATAGGGTTCTTTAGGAAATCAACAGAAAAATAGGACAAATGAATATTTTGCAGTCTTAGTGGATTATGGTTGAGTATTTTCTCCCCAATATTTTATTATGAAAAATTTCAAACATACAAAGAACTGAAAGAATTATACCTACTAGCTACAATTAACATTTTGCTATATTTGCTTTATCTCATAATCTGTCCATCTTTCTGTTCCTCTAGTCATCATTCATCAAGCCATCTTATTTACTTGTGGGTTTTATTTTTATGTATTTCAAGTAAGTTGACCAGCTGTTTTTCTAAGCAGTCTTATCTTTGTTATGTTTTTCTGAATGTTGTAATTAAAGTGTCAATACATTCTGTGCAGTTGTTTTCAGCTGACCGTTTTTCCTATTTCTAGGGATCTGACGTTGCCAATAATTGCTGTCAGATTGAGAACATTTTTTTAAAAGTCTAGTAAGTAATGTCAAGCCTGAAAAGTGCACTCTTTCTCAATAGCTTTTATGATCTGGAGACTTGTAATTTTTAAAGTCATCAAAAATAATTTCCAGTACTGTTTTCAGTATTCTAAATACATGTTTATTTACATTATATTGTTTTCAGAGTGGAGAGATCTACAGACCAAGTCATCAAGCCAGTCAATGTGGGAGCTCTGTCAAAATGGGTTGGGAAGATACCTCCAGATGTTTTACAAGACATGGCAGTGATTGCACCCATGCTTGCCAAGCTGGGATATGACCCGTATGCCAATCCACCTAACTATGGAAAACCTGATCCCAAAATCCTTGAAAACACTAGAAGGGTAAGTGAGATTTTTAAAGTGAATTGAGAAAACTGGATATGGAATTTGGGTCCTGAAAAGTTTTTTCTTACTTTGTTCCTTGCTTTTTTATGATCAGAAAATTATTTTAGGGCTTCCCTGGTGGCGCAGTGGTTGAGAGTCCGCCTGCCTATGCGGGGGACACGGGTTCGTGCCCCGGTCCGGGAAGATCCCACGTGCCGCGGAGCGGCTGGGCCCGTGAGCCATGGCCGCTGCGCCTGCGCGTCCCAAGCCTGCGCTCCGCAATGGGAGAGGCCACAACAGTGAGAGGCCCGTGTACCCCAAAAAAAAAAAAAAAAAAGAAGAAGAAAAAGAAAATTATTTTAAATTAGAAAAATCCTATTTGTAAAATGTTTTATCATCAGAAATCTTCCACTGCATTTTAAGGATAACTGTGGCTCTTTCCAGGGACTATGGGGACGATTCTTTAATCTCTTTTTCCCAGTTTCTAAGAATGGTGCTTACTGTTGGGGAGATTTAGTCTCATAGCTGATTATCATAAATTTGCATAAACACCAGAATTATTAGTGATCTCACTTCTAGTTTCTTTTTACTTTGAATCTGATGGCTACTTTACTTTTAAACCTTTGTTTAGATGAGGCATGATTTCTTGATACTTGAAAACTAAACATTGGCTACATGAGAAGAATTATTACATAGGTACAGTAAACAACCCTCTGATTGAGAGAAAGTTACTATTAAAGTGTAGTTACAACTACTTCTTTTATAAGTTATGCTCACATCTTTATAATCTTATTTGAGAAAAGCTGAAAACTCAAAAAATCTGAATATATACCTTACCTGTATAATCTATTTCAAATCATACCTTTATGTATTATTTTTTATTGTGGTAAAATTTAAATAACAAAATTTACCATTTTAACAATTTATAAGTGTACAGTCCAGTACGTTCGTATTGTTGTAAACTGTCACCACCATCCATCTCCAAGACTTTTTTCATCTTTCCAAACTGAAACTACATAATCATTACCCATTCCCCCTTCCTCCAGCCCCTGGCAACCACAGTCCTACTTTCTGTCGATAGATGTGGTATTTTTTGAAACTACAGCTTAAATAAGACAATCATGTTAGCGTAAGTTCACTGATAGGCTGTTGGATTTCAAGATTAAAATTCCTTGCCTTTCTCTGGTATTTTTTTTTTTAATGTCAGTTTCCTCTCCTCCCCACAACCTTATAATATATCATCTCTTTATTCTGTTTTTCTGTTGATACCTTTAATCGACAAACAAACATATTTCATGAGGCTGATTTCCATGTGGATTTTTTACTCTTAGATATTACTTTTGTTTTCTTTTTTCAAGTCATTAGTGGCTATATATGAAGAGCTATTTTCTTATAAACCATCATATATGGAGGCAGATTTTTTTATTTTTAAAATCTTTATCCTTTTTATATTTTTCATACATACAAGCATTATTATAAAAATATAAACTTAGTTTATAAAACTTATAAAATTAAAAAGATAAGAGAATAAAATTCACCTATAATGTTACCGCCCAGACAAATACCATTTTTAGCATTTTGATGGATTTCTCTTTCTTCTTTGCATGTTGTTAAACAAAGGTAAGAATACTTGTCTTACATCTCACTTTTGCACACACACAATCTTGTATTCAGCCCTTTCCACTTAATATTCGTGAGCATTTTCTCATTGTGCACATGCTTTTTATACATAATTTTTCATGGTTGTATAAATAAATCATTTTATGAGCAACCTTAAATCCTTTATAAAACACAGTAGTAAGTGAATGAATGAATGAACAAACAAAATGTTTCCCTAGTATATGTTCTGTAATTTATTTTACCATTTTTCTTTTGCTGTTTACAGTTTTCTGTTTGACAAATAGTGCTACAGTGAACATCTTTGCTCATACTACATTTTAGTGGGGGTTTTTTTAGGGCTAGACTAATGAAAGTGGAATTAAACCACGTCAAAATATCTGAAATTCTTTTAAGGTGCAAGATATATGTTGATAAATTTTTTAAAAATTCTTTTGAACTACCAGCATAATATAGGTAATTTTATTTTAGATTTTTGCTAATTTTAATAGTTTCATTGATTAATATAATTGAACATTTTCCAGTTATTACCTATATGTATATATTCTTTTTTTTTTTTTTTTTTTTTTGCGGTACGTGGGCCTCTCACTGTTGTGGCCTCTCCCTTTGCGGAGTGCAGGCTCCGGATGTGCAGGCTCAGCCGCCATGGCTCACCGGCCCAGCCGCTCCGCGGCATGTGGGATCTTCCCGGACTGGGGCACGAACCTGCGTCCCCTGCATCGGCAGGCGGACTCCCAACCACTGCACCACCAGGGAAGCCCTGTATATATTCTTTTCCGGAACATTTCTTAAGTTTGAAAGAAGTTTTATATGTGTTAAAGTTTTGTCAATTACATTATGCTAAAGGCGAAGCATACAGTGCATTATCATAGTCCTTTTTAATCTCTTGGTAATTGGTAATTCATAGCTTTCTCCTTTGTACAATACTGAAATGGTTTTTATAAACCAAGGTACATGTGTAAGTGATATTTAGAGGTTCCCCAAGTAGTAGACATTATACTTTTCCTACATGTGAGTTGACCAGCTAGATTATTCTTGGCTTGCTTGAGTGGTTAAGTAGGGAAGAACGCTGTGGTTTGAATCCTTGTGACTAGAGAATTTGTTTCATACACATTTGTGGCTTTTGAAAGAGTTTCAAAATGCACACTGGAAAAAACCTCCCCATCATCTTTGTCTACCTCTAAAGTGACAAATAATTTTGAGGAAAAAAAGATAAACTATGAACTATAATTGCATTTTTGAGCACTTTGTGATAATGCATACAAGCTGACATCCTTGTTTTGTGGGGTTGGACTATATATTTTCAGAGCTTTTTGCCTATAAAAACTCAGATGCTAATATATCCAGCATTGATGATCATGAAGTTTCATAAAGTAATGCTTAAAAAGTGATCTTCGATTGTCAGCTGTGACATGAGATGGACTCCAGAGAAAGAAGGTGGCTGCGGAGATTGTGCCCTTTATTTTGGGATGGGAGTGGGGAAGAAATTCACGTTTTGACTGGGAATATAGAATCCAAAGCTCTAGGCCTAAAATTCTAGTTTTCATACAATTTGGGGTAATCTAGAAGTACTGGTGTCTGAGTCAGTGTATTTGGGGGACATGTTGCCCAATTTTGAATAGAAAATCATGTGCTTCATGGTTGCTGTGACTAAGATGGTAAATTGGAAATGAAATGCTAACATATTCCATACGCTTTCCCACCATGGTCTCTAATCCAACAATTGTAGCATATTTTAGTAAGGAGTGCCCTCTAGGTTACATTCTAGCCATCTCCCTCCCCCATAGGTTTTTAATCTTTTTAGAGTTTTAGACCTTTGAGAATCTGATCAAATTTATGGATCCCTATCTGAGAAATGCAGATACATACATACACAGAATTTTACCCACAATTTCAGTGGATTCATAGATGCCCCTAAAGCCTATCAGATTAAGGACTTCTGTTTTATAGTCTCCTTAAGCTCATCCACTCATGTGATTTTGATTACAACCTATTTGCTGATTATAATAAATCTTTATCTCCTACTGGGTCTCTTTCCTGAGCCCTAGGCTCATTTTTTTTCCACCTGCTTTCTGTATCACTCCACTTGGATATTCACAAAGACCTCAAACTCAATGTCCAAATGAACTTATTGTCCAAAGTTGTTCCTTGATAGGCAGAAGCTAGATGGATTGTTCACTAAACTGAGCAAGAATCTAGAATAGGGGTGGGATGAGGCTGTGTTTAGCTATATTTGCATTGCCTATGAGCCAGTGAGCAGGTATGAGGAGCAGAGTCCTCAGGACACATGGGTCAAAAAGCCAAAAAACAGGGCTTCCCTGGTGGCGCAGTGGTTGGGAATCCGCCTGCCGATGCAGGAGACACGGGTTCGTGCCCTGGTCCGGGAAGATCCCACATGCCGCGGAGCAACTAAGCCCGTGAGCCATGGCCGCTGGGCCTGCGCGTCCGGAGCCTGTGCTCCGCAATGGGAGAGGCCACAACAGTGAGAGGCCCGCATACCGCAAAAAAAAAAAAAAAAACAAAAAAACAAAACAAAACAAAAAAAAAGCCAAAAAACAGTTCAAAGACCTGGTTACTAAACCTGGAAAGTGAGCTGAAAAGCAGATCCAAGTGTGAATGGAATATCCAGTTGAAAACCAGACTAGACAGTACTAAAGAAGAGCAAATAGTCAAATGGAAAAGCACGTGTCAGTGTGCAGAACCCACAGAGCAAACAAGAAGGAACTTGAATATTAATTAAGTGAGCTGGGAGGGGGAGTTGGGTTATATCCCTGAACCAAACAGTAAGAAGCTGCAGCAGTTAGAATTGATGTTCTTGCATTAAAGGGAGAGCCTGTAATGCACACCTGTGTTTTCTAGTTCCTGTGCCCATCAGAAACTGCGTCTCCCTGTTTTTCCTGTCTCCATACGTAGCATTCCTATTTGTTTAGTCATCAAAGTTAGTTAGGATTAACTAGCTTTGCAGATCACATGTAATTAATTGGTCACCAAGTCCCCTTGATTCTGCATTTGAAAATATCTTGATTCAATCCTATTTCAGGTACCTTAATTCAGTTTCTCCTCATTTTTTACATGAATTATGGTTTATTCCCCTTTGTGTATGTGAGTGTGTTCAGTCATTCTTCTGCTACATTTTAAAAATATTCAATGAAAGTTATTTTTTAAAAGTTCAAATCTGAATGTATTATATCTGAATGTATCATTCCCTTGCGTAAACCTTGAATAGCTCCACTGGTACTATAGGATAGAGCCCAGACTTCTTAAAATGGCATGTACTTTTCAGGTCTTTGGAGATTTTGTGGTGATCTTTTTATTGTTTGTTTCTAGATTAATTCCTTTACAGTTAGAGAACTACTCAGTGTGGTTTCAGTCCTTTGAAATATATTGAAAATTGCCTTATGGCCAGCATATATGTTCTCACATGTCACTTGAGAGGATGTGTATTCTGCAGCTGTTGCAGAATTCTATAAATATCAATTAAGTCATGTTGTTTCACAGTGTTGCTCAAATCTTCTAATTCTTATTGATAGGGGGTGTCTAATTTTATCAATTTTGGAAAAAGATTTTTTATTTCTGTTAATTTTACTTCATGTGTTTTGAATCAGTGTTATTAGGAGCAAACCCTTTTATATAGTCTTGAGGAATTAACTCATCATTATGAAGTGTCTCTCATCATCTCTGATGCTTCTCTCTGGAAATCTAGTTTGTCTGATGTAAACATAGCCACTTTGTTGTTTTTATTCATACAGTGTACATGGTATATTTTTTCCATCCTGTTACTCTTAATCTGTGTCTTTATATTTAAAGTATGTCGCTTATAAGTGGATATAGCTGGTCTTGTTTGTTAAACTCTTAATCTCTGACTTTAAATGGACTAGTTAATCTACTTACATGTAACGTTATTACTCACCTGTTTGGGTTTAAATCTACCACTTTGCTGTTTGTTTTCTATTTGGATGTCTGTCTTTGTCCCTTTCTTTCTTTTTTCCTGCCTTCTTTTGCATCAGTCTAGTTTGTTTAAGTATTTCATTTTATCTCCACTATTGGCTCTTAGCTCCCCTTGTTAGCTATACCTCTTTTTTTATTTGTTTGTTTATGGTAGCTGCTCTCTGACAAGAGCTGCAAACTTTTCTGCGGGCCACAAGTGGTCTTTTTCATCTTTTCTGAAGACTCAGATGTTCATCTGGAATCATTTCTTTTTACCCTGATGAAATTCTTTTATTTCTTATAGTAAGGGTATGCTGGCTACTAATTCTCTCAGCTTTTGTGTATCTAAAAATGTCATTATTTCTCCGTTATATGAGAATATTTTGCTGAGTATAGAGTTCTAGGTTGACAGGTTTTGGGGTTTCGTTTGTTTGTTTTACTTTCAGCACTCAGAATATGTTATTTTATTGGCTTTCATTGTTTTTATAGGAAGTCAACTAAAATTCTTATGAATGTAATAGTTTTTTGGGGTTTTTTTGGGGGGGTGCTGCTAATAAGACTTTTCTCTTATCTCCAGTTTTTGGCAGTTTGACTAAAATGTGCCAAATTCACTGATCGTCTCTTTTGCCATCTCTAGTCTGGGCCTCAGGTTTGATTTGTTCTTAATTAACCTATCTTTGAATTCATTGCTCATTTCTTCTTCTGTGTCTGGTCTGCCATTAATCCCATCCAGTGACTTCATTTCAGATAGTTTATTTTTCAGTTCTAGAATTTCCGTTTCTCTGCTGGAATCATCCATCTCTCCACCCATTCTGTTCATCTTTTCCTCTAAATTCTTATTTATTTATTCATTTATTTATTTTTGGCTGTGTTGGGTCTTCATTGCTGTGCGTGGGCTTTCTCTAGTTGTGGCGAGCGGGGGCTACTCTTCGTTGCGGTGCACGGGCTTCTCATTGCGGTGGCTTCTCTTGTTGTGGCTCGTGGGCCCTAGAGTGCAGGCTCAGTAGTTGTGGCGCATGGGTTTACTTGCTCCGCGGCATGTGGGATCCTCCCAAACCGGGGCACGAACCCGTGTCCCCTGCATCGGCAGGCGGACTCTCAACCACTGCGCCACCAGGGAAGCCCGTGTTGCCCATTTTTATCCCTAATAACTTCCCTTGCTTTGAAGTCTACTCTGTCTGAAATTAATATAGTTACTCATGCTTTCTTTTGATTAGTGTTAGCATAGTATATTTTTCTCCATCCATTTACTTTAATTTATATGTGCCTTTATTGAGTGGGTTTCTGCTGTAGAAGTAGCCAGTATGCTTACCATAATTAGCCATTAGAGAGATACAAATCCAAACCACAATCAGAGGAATTCCGTGGGGGGTCCAGTGGTTGGGACTCTGTGCTTTCACTGCTAAGGGCCCGGGTTCAATCCCTGGTCAGGGAACTAAGAGTCCGCATGCTGTGCAGCACGGCCAAAAAAACCCCCCACAAAAAACCCCCCACAATCAGATATTACTTCATGCACACTAGGATGTCTATAATAAAAATATACAGAAAACAGTATGGTAGTTCCTCAAAATACTAAGATATGATCCAGCAATTCCACTTGTGAGTATAAACACAAAAGAAATGAAAGCAGGGACTCAGATAATTTTACACCAATGTTCATAGCATTATTCACATTAGCCAAAAAGTGGAAACAGCAACGTATTGTCCATCAGTAGATGAACAGATAAACAAAAAGTAGTATATACATACAGTGGAATGAAATTCCCTAAAATGGAATGAAGTTCTGATACATGCTACGACATCGATGAACCTTGGAGGCATTATGCTAGGTGAAATAGCGAGACACAAGGGCTTCCCTGGTGGCGCAGTGGTTGAGAGTCCGCCTGCCGATGCAGGGGACGCGGGTTCGTGCCCCGGTCTGGGAGGATCCCACGTGCCGCGGAGCGGCTGGGCCCGTGAGCCGTGGCCGCTGGGCCTGCGCGTCCGGAGCCTCTGCTCTGCAATAGGAGAGGCCACAACAGTGACAGGCCTGCGTACCACCAAAAAAAAAAAAAAAATAGACACATACAAAAAGACAATGTTATATGATACTACTCATTTTAGTTGCCTGGAATAGTCAAATATATAAAGACAGAAAGTAGAACAGTGATTATCAGGAGCTGGTGGAAGGAGGGAATTAGAAGTTATTATTTAATGAATGTAGACTTTCAGTAAGGGATGAAAAACAAGTTCTGGAAATGGATAACGGTGGTGGTCGCACAACAGTGTGAATGCACTTAATGCCACTGAACTGTACACCTGAATATGTTTCAAATGTACTTAACATCAAGTGACATGTATTTTATGTTAAGTATATTTTACCACAATAAAAACAAAAGAAAAAATATAATAATATGTTTCCAAGGATGTGGAGAAATTAGAACCCTAATACAATGCTGGTGGGAACGTAAAATGGTGCAATCACTTTGGAAAACAGTCTGGTAGTTCCTCAAAAAGTTAAACATCAAATGGACAAAGGCCTTGAATAGATATACAGATGGCCAATAAGCCTATGAAAAGATGCTGGTCTTATATTCTTTTATTAGATGGTCAGTCAGGTGTGGCTACAAGAATCAGAGGAGAGACTCAGGAATACAAAGTTTCTAGCACTCACAGGTCCTAGAAAGAGGAGCCCGTGCAGGGCTACATGAGAAACCCGCCAGGGTGGTCAGGAGGCAGAAGACAGGAACAAGGGGAAGGTTTAAGTCAGAAACTTAATTGAGATTTCCAAGGGAACGACAAGACAGGGCAGGGTGAACAGTTTAAGACTGACTATTTGTAGTGATTTGGGTGGGATGTGGGCTATAGGGATGGTCCCTACTTACCTGGTACTTGACTTGGGATGATTAAGGCAAAAGAATATTGTCTACTGTGTTACAGGGTCCAAATAGAGGAGGTTTAGCCCTGGATTATTGGTTAATTTGTATAACAAAAATATCCTTCAGGTGAGGCCCTTTGCTATCTCTAAGAATTGGCTAGTCCTCGAAGGGCAGTCTCTAACCAGAAAGGTTTTGTTCTGTCTTGCTTTTTAATGATGGCAAAACATCATAGTATACAACACAGTGCTCAATATCACTAGTCATTAGGGAAATGCAAAGCAAAATCCCAGTGAGATACCTCTTCACACCCACTGGGATAGTTACTGTTTTAAAAAGCAAGGAAAGGAAATTACAAGTGTTGGTGAGGATGTGGAGAAATTGGAACCCCCATGCGTTGCTGCTGGGAATGTAAACCGATGCAGCCACTTTCTGACAGCTCCTCAGAAAGTTAAACGTAGAACTACCACATGACCCAGCATTCTGCTTCTACGTATATACCCAAAAGGATTGAAAGCAAGGACTCAAATAGATTTTTGTACACCTGTGTTCATGGCAGCATTATTCACAAGAGCCAAATGGTGGAAAAAACCCAAATGTCCATTGATGGATGAATGAATAAACAGATGATATCCACACAATGAAATATTGTTCAGCCTTAAAGAAGAATGAAATTCTGATACATGCTTCAACTTGGATGAAAATTTAAAACATTACACTAAGTGAAATAAGCCAGACACAAAAGGATAAATAGTGTATAATACTCTACTTATGTGAGATGCACAGAATAGGCAAATTCATAGAAAAAAATCAGATTATCAGGAGCTGGGCCATGATTTTATTTCTATAAAGTTCAAAGTTACTCTTATTGGAGGAGAGAGATACTTTTTAACTAGGAGGCACAAGAGAAGCTGCTCGGTCATGTTCTATTTCTCAATCTATGTTCATTCTGTAAAATTTCATTGAGCATTTCAGCCACAATTTGCACATTTTCCTTTATATGTTATACTTTAAGTTGTACTTAAAATCAGGAGGGGAAAAGATACCTGAATTTCAGTTTTTAAGTGCCGGAGTAAAAGATAGCAGTTTTCTTCTTATCCTGGAAATCATCTAAACACAATAACCATAACAAGAAATAGAGACATAAGTTCTATGTTTGACACTTGGAGAAATCCACAGCCCCAAACCACAAGACACTGAGGAAGAGTAGACAAATGCAGTGAAGAGAAAACAAAAATGAGAGGGACTTGTTGAGAGAAAACATTAAGGAATGATCAACAAATGCAGTGAAGGTCAAGGAAAGGTGAGGGGGACACTCAGTGTGGATGCTTTTAGGCAAGAACACAGGTTTCTACAGAATTGGCAAGCACTGAGGGCAAAACCAACAGTCTTTTTTTTTTTAACTGGCACTGGAAACCAATTTATTTTACCTAAAAAGTCAGGGACAGAAGTGACAGCGTCTGTGGGTAAAATCAACAGTCTGTAACAAGAACAGTACACAGCCAAGTTCCAAGACAGGGTTTGGCATGAAATATCACAAAACAGGGAAGATGGGGACTAAGCACAGACCATTTAAGCCATATTTGTATAATGCTGTTGTGAAGCAGGTTCAAGGAGAGTTTTAGCAATGAAAGCAGCTTTGCAGTGTGGATCTTTGTTAGTTGTAGAGAAGTAAAGGTAAAAAACCCAATTTTCCCACACAATCTGTATCATAAAGAGAATTCCTACTAACCTGGAATGTAGCCCTGGTCCTTCCCCAATGTGAACCTCTTATAAATATTTGACATATGAACAACTCTTCTCTTTCAAAAATGAATAATAAGGCAAAAAGGGATCAGCACCAGATGAAAATTTGACCAAGCATATAGCCCTGAATTTTTTTAAAAAATGAAAAAAATCACCTTTAAAAATTATTAGAATTATCATTAATTAGATAGAAGGAGATATGAAGCAGGGCATGTATGTGTTGTTTGCAGTTTTTTGTTTGTTTGTTTCTTTTTTTTTGTGGTATGCGGGCCTCACTGTTGTGGCCTCTCCCGTTGCGGAGCGCAGGCTCCGGACGCTCAGGCTCAGCGGCCATGGCTCACGGGCCCAGCCGCTCCGCGGCATGTGGGATCTTCCCGGACCGGGGCACGAACCCGTGTCCCCTGCATCGGCACGCGGATTCTCAACCACTGCGCCACCAGGGAAGCCCCTGTTTGCAGTTTTGATACGGGAGACAAGATTTGTCTCCTACCGAGACTTACGAGGTAAGGCATTTCCTAAATGTAGGAAGGGGATTCAAATCCTGGGCAGCCACAAAGAGTAAAACGACTGCTATGTGGAGATGTACAGCAGGAGAAATACATGCACACACAGGGTTTGGTCTCCTTTTCACTGATTTCAACACTTACCAATCTCTGTTAAGTAAATCAGATTTTACTTTCTGCTTTAAGGAAACTTTGAACACTGTCTTTCAGCCCCAGTACTGATTTTGAGCTCTTCAATCTAGTTTAACTAAATATCTTAACAGAGTGAAGGTGTGACATACTTCCTTGTTCTTAGCCTCCCCTTTTCTTTACAGGTCTGCTTCTCTACACAAAATATGATTGTCCTAGCCTTGCTTTCCTTTTCTCATCGTGTCCATTTTATTTATTTATTTCATCGCGGTACGCGGGCTTTCTCATTGCAATGGCTTCTCTTGTTGCGGATCACAGGCTGTAGGTGCACGGGCTTCCGTAGTTGTGGCATGCAGGCTCAGTAGTTGTGGCACACGGGCTTAGTTGCTCTGCAGCATGGCTTTTACCGGATGAGGGCTCGAACCCATGTCCCCTGCATTGGCAGGCGGATTCTTAACCACTACGCTACCAGGGAAGCCACCCATTTTTAAAAAGGAAAATAAGGCAAAGCACTTGTATCTGCAACATGCTTTTTCTAGAATGGTCTTCGAGGCAAGAGAAAGAGATCACAATTAGAGGTCTTTGAAAATGTGCTATATTCTTTCATTCATATGTGTACACACACACACACACACACACACACACACACACACACACACTATAAGCCTTACTAATGTTGGGGCCAGGGAGAATTTCTTAGATTTTCTTCCTTTTTTTTTTTTGGCTACTTGGCACCAATTGGTTCCTTCATGAACATTTCAAAGTGCAATTAAGCAAAAGGGAACACTTTTTCAAAAAGCTATGTAATTTCTTATCAAAATAATTTTAAATTCTTGAATTCTTTTATTTCCAACAGTAGAACTGAATAGAATGAATAACAGTATTCTATAAGGTAATGTATATGTAGCCCTGAAGGGTCAGCAGGTTCAAATCAGGGAGGGCCAGATGGAGTTGCTTCTTCTGCTTCTCTGCTCAGTGTATACTGTAAGTTGGCCTCAGAAACTGTTCTCAGTCCACCATCTGTAAAAATGGAGACCACTATGAAAGGATCTCTGCATTTATTTCTTTTTTTATCCAACTGTCCATTCATCCCTGGATCCAGGATATACAGATGATTAAGGGTTTATCCTTCTCCTTAAGAAGTATGCTGAAAATAGATCTGTAATTAACTATAATTCAACGTGATAACTGCCATAAAAGTAGGGTATTCGGGATGGCATGTGGACACAGAAATGGCACTACTGGATTCTCATGTTTAAAGGATAACTAAAAGTTCCTCAGTTTGAGAAAAGAAGGAAAAAGGACCCCAGTGAAGGAAATTGATGAAATTATTATTGACTACTTGTATGTATGAACTATCCTTCATTGTTTCTGAAAACTATGTTCATTACGTTTACCTTTGAATAGAAATGACTTAGCATTCTTGCCTGATAAGTGTCCCATAGTAAAATGATGCGATTTCTTAGTCATTCTGCATGCTAAACTTTTCTCCCCAGGAAATCAAAGTCCTAATGCTATAATTGCTATATTTATACTGCTTTCTGTAGAGGTTCCTATAGTTACTACATGTTCATAATTCAATTTACATTCCAATCCATCGTGTCCAACTTCACCCAAAAGTCAATACACTTTTTTAAAAAAACATTATTGGAGGAGCAGATCATGCTTCTGAGCTGATTAATATTTTTTCTTCTTGATATAGGGAGTATAGTATTAATAACATTTGTCTGTTGTTTCTAGTACAAGATTATTGAATGCTTCAGGAGCCCAGTCTGAGACTTGCAAAGCTGCCAGAATATTTTAATACAAATGAGAATATGTAAACATACATGTTATCAGATGTTTCGTATTTGTGTTTTGGAGATAATGAGTCTCTAGTGGGCCACAAGAGCCCAGTGGGATTAAAGATGTAAATTTCAAAATCTAGATTCCTTCCTACATTATCATATCTGGCTGGAGTTGTGTTTTCTCTGCATGTGAAACTATCAAGTCATTGTTTCTCAAGGGGGAATGCTTTGTCTATTAATAAAAATAATGGATTGCATAACAAATAACAGCAGGCCAAGCATGGACCAATGATGAAAGTTTGTCATGAACTGAGGATTATGAATAATCCAATTCTGTGCACTTGAGCACACTTGGAAAGAGGATGGCAAGAAGGAAGAGGGAAGGAAGGGAGAGAGGGAGGGAGGGAGGGAAGAGAAGGAGGGAGGGAGAGAGGAAGGATTAACTATATTATAGAGTTTACAGTGAGTTTACAGAAAGGAGGAATAAATTAGGTCTGAGCTTACAGTGACATTTGAATTCACAACCCGGGGTTATGAGACTAATCTTTTAACCCTTGGAGAGAGAGAGAGAAAGTGTATGTGTGTGTGTGTGTGTGTGTGTGTGTGTGTGTGTGTGTGTGTGTACACATGTGTATATGTACCTACACTTTGAGCAAAACAATTTATATGTACACACATACACTTCAAAGAACACAATGAGCAAAAGCAACACCTTAAAGTCTGCAGTGTGCATAGTTTGGTCATTAGTATGTATTTCTGGAGATTGTTTAAAATTCTCTTATTTTGAAAGAATGTTTTGAGTTAAATCAGCAATTGGTACTTCACAGCCTACAGGCCAAATTTGGCCTGCCACTTGTTTTATAAATAAAGTTTTAGTAGAACACACTACACTCATTTATTTACATATTATCTATGTCTGCTTTCATGCTACACAAGCAGAGTTGAATAGTTGGGAAAGTGACTGTAGCCCACAAAGCATAAAATATTTACTCTCTGGCCTTTTATAGATTAGGATGCCAACCCCTGAGTTTACTCCTCAATTTCAGCCCCTTCACAAATTATATATTTCTTATAATCTAATGAGCTTTCTAAGGCTAATATATTTGTTCTGTTGAAAATTGTTTTGATCTCTCTGATTTCTCAACCTTTTCATACTTATAGAACAATTTGGAAAACATCTATATACCTGTAACAGATTCATTAGTTAAAATTTTGCCATATTTGCTTCGTCTCTCTATGTACATGTGTGCACACATGATTTCTTTGTCTTGGTTTGGTTTTTTTGCTGTTGAATTATTTGAAAGTTGCAGATATTATGCTCCTTCAGCACACATCTCTAAGAATAAGAGCATTTCCTACATAAGTCATTGTTTTAAAATTTAAAGATACATGTAGGGGCTTTTTGTTTATGTGTAAGAACTATTTCATTTCTATAGCATTTTATTCAACCCCGTGTTCCTATTTATAAATGGGAATTTCAAGTATAGTAATTATTTATCTATTGATTATAACCTGAATAATGGTCCCCTAAAGATTTCCATGTCCTAATCCCTGGAATCTGTAAACATGTTCATTACCTTATATGGCAAAAGGGACTTTGTAGATATAAGTAAGGAATCTTAAATGAAGAGATTATCCTGTATTACCTGGGTGGGCCCAGTGTAATCACAAGGGTCCTTATAAGAGGGAGGCAGGAGAGTTAAAAGGCAGAGAAGGTGATATGACATTGGAAGCGAAATCAGTGAAAGAAATGTGACAGTGCTACGCTTCTAGCATTGAAAATGGCGAGGCTAAGAATTTTCAAACGCATTTCAAAACCAGCAACTCATGGCTCCTTTTTTTTCCTTTTTTTTTTTAAACAATGTTTCCCTCAATATCTCTCTTCTCTTGCATATTTTACTATAATTATTGAGAAGAAAACTAGTGATACCTTCAGTACTTTGCTTGGAAGTTTCCTTAGCTGGACCATCCAGTTCGTTTGGTTCATTTTCTACTTTCTGTATAACTGCAGGTGACAGGGTTGCTAAACTTTCTGTTACTGTGTTATAAGATCCCTCTGCCTCTAGTGTCTAATCAGGTGTCCCTACATTCCTTAAAACCTGCACAGGTAGCCTCCTCAAAGTCTAAAATCTACTGTCAATTCATGTCCGTTTAGGCTTTTACTGCTGCTCTCCTTAAAGTCCCTCTAGTTACCTCCTCCTGCCCAGTTCCAAAACTTCTGCCACATTTTAGGTGTTTGTTACGTTATCACCCCACTTATGACACCAAAATCTGTATTAGTTATTTACTTAGCCATTGCAAATTACCCTAAAATTTAGGGTAATTAGCTTAAAACAACAAATGTATTATCTCACAGTTTATGTCGATTAGGAATCCAGGTGCAGTTTATCTAGATACCTTGGGTCAAGGTCTTTCATGAGGGTGTGGTCAAACCGTGAGCCAGGACTGCAGTCATCTCAATGTTGAATTGGGAGAGGATCCCTTTCCAAACTCCCTCGTGTGAGTGTGGGCAGGCCTCAGGTCCTTGTTGGCCGTTGGCTGGAGATATAAGTTCTTTTGCCACTTGGGCCTCTCTATAAGGCAGTTCACAGCATGCAGCTGGCTTCCTTCCAATCAAATAAATAAGCAAGAAAAAGTACCCAAGACAGAAGAAACACTTTTGTGACCTAATCTCAGAAATAACATCCCATCACTTTTGCCATATTCTAGTTGTTAGAAGCAAGTCACTAGATCCAGCTCACACTTAAAGGAAGGGGATTACACATGTCATGAATACCAGAAGCAGGGATCATGGGGGCTCAATCTCAGGGAATGTGGCCACAAACACTTTTAGCATGAAAATAATTTAGATAAAGTTTATTATTCTCCGTAAGATCAAGCCAGATTCAGAATTAGGCCTCATAACATGTCTGACACTTTCTCCTGTAAATTGTAGAAGCTTGACTGTCTGAAACCCTTGGGGAACCCATCATTCTAGAAAGTCAGGTTTCTGGACAGATTTGTCCCATTTAAGACCAAACCTTAATATTTTGGTGTAGAATTCCTCTGCATTTTGATGACATATTTCTTTATCTTCTGAAATAAATAATTGATCATAATTTAAATTTTCATTTCATCCAAAGGAAATTACTGTATGTGTTATAAAGAGAAAAATGCCCATCTTCTCTTTATATAAGATATAGAACTCTTTGGTCCCTTTCTTAAAGAACTCAAGGCTTCCTGTCTGCCTTTTATAATTTCTGTGTCTTCCTTTGTTTCATTTGTCACTTCTCAGTTACCAGTACTTGCCCACTGCCTTCCTGTTTGCTGTATCTGATTGCTACAGGTTGAGACCAGATAACTTACGGTGGTTAAAACTGTGTAAAGGAAAAGGGACCTAATGGAGGACGGGATCTGCAGTCTGCAAGTGTGTTAACGACACCCATTTTGGCTGCTTGGAGACTTTTGTTTACATCTTAATTGTAAACTATTACTACAGGTGAGGCTGTGGTAACAGGTGAAGTGGTACTGGGCATAGTTGGTCAGTTTCTGATTAATCTTGTAAGAAAGCTGAAAGTGGCCTGAGGACAAGTAACAAGAATGATGCATTGCTTGCTTCAGTCAGTATTCAGAACCCCTCCTTTCTTGGGTTTTTGAAACTCACAGGCAGCTTAGATAAATTCTCCTCCCTTCTCTAACTCTGTAGTCTAAGGTAATTCCACAATTGAAGGCTTCGCTTATAACAGAGTTAGTCATACCTCACTCCAGAAAGTTGAATCTGACTTTAGTCTATAAACCCAAAACAACAAATACAATTTACTTTTCTATGTGAGTTATTTCTTTTGAAATGGTATATGTCACCAGCCAAAACCTCTCAAATGGAAGCGTGCTATCACTATCACAAGTAAAAGCTATAAGGCAGGGTTAATTATGCGGAGCTTACATTTTTATATGCATTTCTTTTAGACCTTGTTTAGTGTTTTGCTCTATGAGAAGATCAAGAGCAGTGTGGTAATCTTTATAAATTGTTAGACACAGACCAGGAGGCCTGCTAGAGGGGGCAAGGGTGGAACTGAGAATGTATTCGTTGTGGTATTCAGGCTTTAAGAAACTTCTTTCAGAATCGCAAAATGTTAGAGCTTGGAAGGGAGTGGTTAAAAAAAAACCCCTTAGTCCTTTTCCCTCAGCTCCGGTGTCTTGCAAATAGTTAACAATACAGCTAAAGGTTATGGGAAGTACACATCTCTCCTTATCTTTTTTCTCTGCATAACATAGAATTCCTTTTCCAGTAGTAATGTGTTCCTTTACTTAGCAGTCTTATAAATAGTGGTTTCCAGCTTCTGCAGAGCTTCCTACCACATGTTACTCACATGGACCTCAGAGAACATACAGACTATGAGTACACCCTCACCACATGTTTCTTTAAAATTAAGTACTATTGGGTCCTTTAATTTTAGCACCTCTTCTTCTCCTTTTCTATCTCCAGCTTTGCAGAGGCCACCAAACTAGAGACCCCAAACCCGTTTGTCACCACTAAAACATAATATATGAAGATGGAAAGCTGTTGTAGGAATAGTAAATGACTTAGCAGAGTGGAAGATAGCTGAATTTATATGCCTGAAAAAAGGGGGATGCAAGCAAGCAGAGGAACAAGAAACAAGCCAGTTCACCCTGAACCCTACAAAAGTTCAGGGATTTGGAAACATCAGGTATTAGGGGAGGGGGATGAGGTCTGATACTAAAAAGAGAGAGATCTAAAGTCTGTATAGAGCAGTTAGACTTCCAGATCACCACCCTTCCCCTCCCCTTGCAGAAGAAGTACATTCTCTTAGAGGGAAAATAGAGACATTAGGAATAGAGTTAGGGCTCCAAATTGAAAACCAGAGCATTAACTGAAAGTCTGCTTTCTGAAAAAATAATTTATCATTAGATGATGCCTCAATCCTCTACCTCTAGTGAAGAGTGCTGGGACCAAGGTAAGAGATTGTGGTGCTTTCTCTACATTCTTAACTGCCCCCCCCCCAAAAAAAAAAGCCTACAAACATGATACATGGAGAACCCTGACCAAAAAAAAGCTGGCTGAGGAAGTATACCTGCAATTAGACTCAACCCTCATAAACAGAACTCTGCTTCATAGCCCAGACTCACTGGACGTTTGTAGAACATCTCTAACATGAAAGAGACTAAAAGAAAGATAAAAAAAAGAACCTCAGAGGAAACAAAATGTAAAGAGCCAAAGAAACGTAAATGAACTATAATTAACGTTCTTAAAAAGTAGAACAAGGACTTCCCTGGTGGCGCAGAGGTTAAGAATCCACCTGCCAATGCAGGGGACATGGGTTCAAGCCCTATTCCGGGAAGATCCCAGATGCAGTGGAGCAGCTAAGCCCATGCACCACAACGACTGAGCCTGTGCTCTAGAGCCCATGAGCCACAACTACTGAGCCCACCTGCTGCAACTACTGAAGCCCGCGCGCCTAGAGCCCGTGCTCCGCAACAAGAGAAGCCACTGCAATGAAAAGCCCGTGCACCACAACAAAGAGCAGCCCCTGCTTGACACAACCAGAGAAAACCCACACACAGCAACGGAGACCCAATGCAGCCATAAATAAATAAATTTATTTATTTATTTATTTATTTATTTATTTATTTTTAAAATGTAGAACAAAAAGACCAAGAGATGACTTGAAGAGGAAAAAAAATAGAGGCTTAATTCAAGTGGTCTAACATCTGACTAATCGGAGTCCAAGAAAAATAGAGAAAATGATGACTGGGAAATTAGCAAAGTAATAATTTAAGGATATTCCCAAGAACAGAAGGACATGCATCTCCAGTACCCATGAGTGAAGAAAATGAGCCTCATCAAGGCACCTTATCATAAAATTATAGAAACACCAGAGATAAAGAGAAAATTCTTAAATCTTGCAGAGTGAAAACAAAGATCACATACAAAGGACCAGGAATTAGAATAGTATCAGCCTTGTCAACAGAAACATGGGAAAATAGAAGACAATGGAGCAATGCCATAATTTCAGAGAGAAAATTACTATATTCTAGAATTATATAACCAGATGAACTTTCAGCCAGGTGTTAGGATAAGATAAAGACATTTTCAGACATGCAAAAAGACAAATACTGTATATTATCACGTTCCACTTAGATGTGGAACGAAAAAAAATAAAGCAAGCTAGAAAATATAACAAAAAGAAACAGACTCACAGATATGGAAAACAAACTAGTGCTTACCAGTGGGGAGAGGGAAGGGGGGTGGGTCAAGACAGAGGAAAGGGATTAAAAGGTACGAACTACTATTGTAAAATAAATAAGTTACAAAGATACATTGTACACCACAGGGAATATAGCCAACATTTTATAATAACTATAAATGGAGTATAATTTTTAAAAATTATGAATCACTATGTTGTACACCTGAAACTTATGTAATATTATAAGTCAACTATACCTCAATTTTTTTGTTTTTTGATAGGAAAGTAGGATTTATTGGTAGGCATGAGTAAGGAGGGGACAGCACCAAGGCTGTCATGCGTGCAGGGCCCGCCATTCGTCCAGGGGCCACAATTAGGGATGTATTTGACTCCACAGCCTTTTGGGATGAGCTGCTTTTCTGGCACCATGTTTTCAAATTCATCTACATTAAACTTAGTGAATCCCCACTTGGAGATGTGAATCTTCTGGCAGCCAGGGAACTTGAACTTGGCCCTGCAGAGGGCCTCAAGCACATCCTCCTTGTTCTGCAGCTTGGTGCAGATGGACATTATGACTTAGCCTATGTGGACCCTGGCCACTGTGCCCTGGGGCTTTCCAAAGGCACCGCGCATACCTGTCTGGAGCCTAGAGTGGGGACAGCATGCCAGTCATTAATGTCCACTGGAAAGGGCTGTCTCCAAGGTCCCTTAGGGCAACCCATACAGGCAACAGGCTGCATACACTGCTGAGGAGGCTGCTGTTTGCAGCCATTGTGCACCGGGCCCCCATGGGGATATACCTCCTTTTTTTAAAAAAAAGAAAGAAAGAAAGGGAAAATGGGCAGAAGATCTGAATAGACACACCTTGCTGAAGGAAAATATACCAATGGCAACTAAGCATACGAAAAGGTGCTCAGCATTGTATGTCATTAGGAAAATGCAAATTAAAACAACGAGATACCACTACACACCTAGTAGAATGGCCAAAATTCAAAACACTGACACCACCATATCATTGTGAGGATGTGGAGTAACAGAAACCTCATACATTGCTGGTGGGAATGCAAAATGGTACAGCCACTTGGAAGACAGCTTGGCAGTTTCTTATAAAACTAAATATACACTTACCTTGTAATCCAGCAGTCACATTCCTTGGTATTTACCCAAATGAGTTGAAAACTTACGTTCACACAAAACCTGTACACAGATGTTTACAGCAGCTTTGTTCATAATTGCTAGAACTTGTAATTTGTAAGCCACCAAGATGTCCTTCAGTAGGTGAATGGATAAATAAATATCCAGACAATGGAACATTATTCAATGATTAAAAGAAGTGAGTTATCAAGTTGCAAAAAGACATAGAGGAACCTTAAGTGCATATTACTAAGTGAAAAAAGCCAATCAACAGGCTGCATACTGTATGATTCCAACTCTATGGAGATGGTAAAAAGATTGGGGGAAGGTAGGGAGGGCTAAATAGATGGAGCACAGGGGATGTTTATGCTAGTGGAACTATTCTGTGTGCTACTGTAATGGTGCATACATGTGTCAAAACCCATAGAAAGTACAACACAGAGAGTGAACCCTAGTGCTAACTAAAACTTCAGTTAATAACAGTATATCTATACTGGTTTGTTAATTGTAACAAATGTACCACAGTAATGCAGGATGTTAATAATTGGGGAAAACTGTAGGAGAGGGAGAGGAAGTATATAGGGACTCTGCTTTCAACTCAGTTTTTCTGTAAACCTAAAACTGCTCTACAAATAAAGTCTATTAATTTAAAAAGTATATGAGGCAATTATTAACTCTAGCTAAAACAGCACAAATTGTGTAAGAAAATGTAACTGTGATGTTTATATTGTCATAATAATGAAAACTTACAGAATGTGGCTTTAAACAAAAATTATTGTGTAATTTTTGAGAGACTAGAGGAAGGGAAGTATTACGACCTAATATCCTCATCTGTCATAATAGAAAGTCTCTGTAACAGAAGTGAACATCTGAACGTGTGCCTATCCAAAGGCGTTTCCTCCCCTGTGTACCCAAGCCCTTCTCCCTGTTTCCTGCATCATCACATTTTGCATTCCAGCAGAATCTTTCCCATCAACAAACAAATATGCCTTTAATTCTTCTATCTTAACACACACACACACACACACACACACACACACACACACACACACACCCTACACGTATGCCAGGTGCCCTGCCACTGCCATTCCATTTCTTTGCTTCCCTTTACTTAAAAGCTCATTTTCTGTACTCCTGTCTCCAGTTCCACTCCGTTTTTTCTTACATTCACTCCATTCAGAATTTCACAACTACCATTCTACTTAATTTGCTCTTGTCAAGGTCACAGTGACCCTCACATTGCTTAGCCAATGGTCAGTTATCATCTTGTCTCCCAGCCTCTTCTGATCCAGTTGATTACTCCCTCCTTGATATGTTTCCTTCACCTGGCTTCTAGACACCACTTTCTAAATTTTTCCTTCTGTGTCATTGGTGGCCTCTTCTCAGTCTTCTTTGCTTATTCTTCCTTTTCTCCCTGACCTCTTAATGTTAGAATGCCCCCATATCTCAGTCTTAAGTCCTCTGCTCTTCTCTCTTTACCCTGAGCACCTGGGTTATCTCATCAGGTATCAAGTTTTAAATACCATCTATAAGTTGATGATTCTCAAATGTATAGATCCCAGCCCAGACCTCTTCCATGAACCCTAGATTTGTATATCTAACTGGCTACTTGACATTTTCATTTATTGTCTAATAGACATCTGAAGCTTAACATTTCTGAAATTGAACCCCTGAAAATCCGCTATACCCAGAACCTTTCCCAACTGAGTTGATGGCAACTTCATATTTCCAGTTGCTAGTTGCTTAGGCCAAAAACCTTGGAGTCATCCTTGACTCCCCTTTGCTCTCTCATATTCCACATCCAGTCTGTTAGGAAATCTAGACATGATTAGGGGAAAAAAATCCACAAACGTACCACTTCTCACCACCTCCACCGCTGCCTCCTTGTCATCCCATCTTGTCTGGCTTACTGCTGTTGCCTCTGCACTTCTGTCCTTGGCCCTTTACAGTCTAAACAAAGCAAGTAGGATGACCCTTTTAAAATCTAAGCCCCATCATGGTACTTAGGAGCCTCCCATTTCACTGCACTGGACAAATTAATTTCTCTGTGCCTCAGTTGCTTCATCTGTAAAAAGAGAATAATACCTCCCTCAGGAGATCGTGGGATTCAATAAGGCGGTGCATGGGAAACTCACGCTCAACACTCAAATGATGCAGACAAAATAATCAAGTTTAGCTGCTGTTCGTATTATATTTATTGCCAACGCACCCTCTAAATCAGAAGCCTACTTTTGTTTCCTTGTTGTTCTTCAGTGCATGAGGTGGGAGGGCTCTGTAGGAGCATTTGGATTCTGACTACCTAGCTCATTTCTGTCTAGCAGAATCCTCAGTTCATTAGTACCGGGGATTAGTATGTCCAGAAACACTGTTCCTTTAGCCAGAGAAAATTCCACTCCTAATTTTGCTGTTTTTATTAAGTGATGCCGTACTTGGTTTCCTGCACTAAATAGGAACTGCTTTGTCAGTAGAAAGTGTTCTTTTTGTCAGTACTGTAGTTCCTAACTTTTGAAGCATTTTTTCCCTAAAGGATAATGAGAGGAGACAACTTCCCACTTATTTTTTGATTGAGCCTTTTGTCTGATGTCTTATCCTGAACCGCCCCCCCCCTTTTTATTACATTTGTAACATCACATATTTAAGGTTTTGGTTTTTTCCCCCCTTTCATATAAGCCTTACCTCTCTGGAACTGTTGATTTCTGGAAGACACTTAATAATATTTAATGTTCCCACTCGTATTATCTGTCATGCCTTACAACAAACCAAAAAGAGAAGGGAAAATTTAACAGTCAGATTTGCTAATAGTAGTAAAATGCAAGGAGCTGGTATACTGGGAGAGTGCTGAGCCAGGGCCTCCTGAGCCTCACCTGCCACTAACTAGCTGTGTGGCCCCGTGGGCTTGCATTGGACCTTCTGCTTGAATTGTAGCAGAAGAGGCTAGCTAAGAGAGAGGAAAGTTGGTTTCTGAGAGGATGTGAGGAATACAAGAAAAGTTTCTTAGGGCCCAAACCCACTAACACTGCAAGAGGCACTGGGGCAAACAAACTTGTTCTGGTAAAGGAGCCAAGGCCCAGGAGCCTAGGTCTGAGCAGCTTATGCTTAGAGGCTGGGAGGATATGGGGGTTGGGACTCAGTTCCCTGAATAGAGGGAGACGGAAAGACACTTGAGAATCTGGTAAAAAGCAAAATCAAAAAACCTGTTCTCATGGCTTGAGCCCCTGCTTTGGATATAGTGTCTGCTTGTCCCAGAGATAGTGGAGACGGGCACAGTGGAAGTCAGTGTTAACGTGATACATACACACTTCCTACATCAGAAAGCTGGAACAGTAATACAGTGTTATATGTCAATTATATCTCAGTAAAACTGGGGGGAAATGAAGAAAGCTGGAACAATCTCTGGACTGTGGTGCTGGGGTAAAGCAAACAGGATTCTGACATGCAGATTCTTCAGGGAGCAGTTAGGCCAGCCCTCCAGTGACCTGGGACTCTTTGAGGGTATGAAGGTTTCGAGGCACTCCTAGCAGCTGCATTGTTATTCTGCACTCGCCTCAGCTTCCAGCGTGATGCATATCTAAAGAAATATCTTATGCGTAAGCCTCTTCTCTCTGCTTTAATTTAGCCTTCCTAGAACTGTAGCAGAGACCCTAAATAATAGACCTGGTTTTAGAAATTGCAGAGAAAGAGACAGGAAAACAGTACATTCATTCTCTCAATCTCAGAAGGAATACTGCTACTTTTAGAAGTGGATCAGTCATCTTATAACCAAGTAAAAATCCTTTAGGTTTATAGGCTTTAGTATTCACCATTTAGAAGATTTCTTTGTGCTCTGAGGGGCTACCCAGTGAC
This sequence comes from Kogia breviceps, assembly GCF_026419965.1. Taxonomy (NCBI): domain Eukaryota; kingdom Metazoa; phylum Chordata; class Mammalia; order Artiodactyla; family Physeteridae; genus Kogia; species Kogia breviceps. The sequence goes on from NC_081323.1 coordinate 76,557,058, forward strand.
TCTCTTCTCAGTGACAACCCATAGTGTCTTCCTGTAGTTTCTCGAGTCCAGCAGTTATCAAACTGTATCTGACGGAGACCTCCTTCACTCTTGATTGACATGAATAGTTCCTAGTTTTTTTTTCTGTTGTTGACAGTGTTGAAACAAACATCTTTGCACTTAAAGTGTGTATGTGTGTGTGTGTGTGTGTGTGTGTGTGTGTGTGAAAGAGCAAGACAGAGCGAGTGTAGTAAATTCCTAAGCTACTGGCTTAATTTTTTCAGTTTTGTTATTGAAGTATAACATACATAGAGAAAAGTATCCAAGTCATAGCTCAATAAATGATCACAAAATGAACACATCTTTATAATCACTACCCATATCAAGACAGAAAATTACCAGCGCCCTGGAAGCCTCTCCCATCCCCATCCCAATCACTTCCACCCTGCTCCTCCCCCAAGTAAACAGTATCCAGATTTCTAACATCAGAGTTGCTTTGCCTATTTTTGAGCTTTAAAAGTTTTAAATGGAGACATGTGTCAATAGTATATTATTTTTGGAAATCTGGCTTGTTTCTCCTCATCATTATGTGTTGGGATTCATCTACGTTGTTGGTTTAGTAGTAGTTCATTTTTAAAATTGCAGTATGGTATATCATTATGTACATAAACACATTTATTTATTCGTTCTAACTGTATTGCTCTGCAGTGCCACCTTTGTCATAAATCAGTTATCTCTAAATGGGGGTCTGTTTCTGGACTCTTCATTTTGTTTCATTAACATATTTGTCTATCCTCGTGCCAAAACCTTACCGTCTTGATTATAGCTGCGTTTTTTTGTATGTATAGGTGTACTTCCACTTTGTTCTTTTTAAGATTACCTTGATTATTCTTGGCCCTATGCATTTCCATAAAACTTTTACAATCAGCTTGAAATTACCCCTACCCCTACCCCAAAAAAGCATGCTAGAATTTTTATTGGAAATCCTTCGAGGAGAATGGACAGCTTTACTATGTTGAATGTTACAATCCCTGAAAGTGGTATGTCTCTTTATTTATTTGGTCTTTAATTTCTCTCAATAATATTTTATAGTTTTCTATGTAAAGATCTTACACATCTTTTGAAAAACTATTTCCTAATTATTGCTGCTATTAGAAACATTTTATATGTTGAAAAGAGTACGTTTTTAATTATAAGATTTTACAAGGTTAAAAGTATATATCATTTTAAGAACCACCTAATATTCAAATTATTATGGGAATATTGGGTACATGAAGAAAAGTAAAGCTGAATTAAATCCAGCGTTGTAAGGTTGGAGATGTCAGAAGGAAATCAGGAGGAGCCTATTCCTAAATTATGTGAATTCTGTGTTGGTTGCTGGAGAGAGAAGGCCTAGGGCTTGCTTTCTCTCTCAGCTAAAATGATTGGAACTTGGAATGTTAGGATGCTTTTCTTTCTTCTTCAGAGACTCTACGCCCTCTCCCAGCCAGCCCCCAATTGGGGAGCGCCCAGGCAAAAGTAGAGCAGGTGGGGTCAGAGTGAATAGGGATTTCACTCAGTCCTCAACTCCGGCTGCTTCTGAACTGACGGGTTTCCCTCCCGTTCTAAAACTTGCCAAGAAGGAAGCAGTGAACCCATCCACTATCAGTCAGTCCTTGCAAGCATCCCAAAGTGATGATGACAGTACCTGTCTCCTTAAACTCATACTTGGCTTTGTTTTTCCAGGTCTATAAAGGAGAATTTCAGCTACCTGAATTTCTTAAAGGAAAACCTCAGGTACTGTGTCTGCTTCCTCCTCTTGATATACAGTAATAGATGGGCTCTTGCATTGAAGTAATCTTTTCAAGGAGATAATGCTATTGTGCTGGTGGTAGAAAGACTGGCTTCTGCAGGGATATCAGCTCAGTGCTTTGTGACCACCTTAGAGGGGTGGGATAGGGAGGGTGGGAGGGAGACGCCAGAGGGACGAGATGTGGGGATAGATGATTCACTTTGTTATAAAGCAGAACTAACACACCATTGTAAAGCAATTATACTCCAATAAAGATGTTAAAAAACAGAAGAAAGGAAGAAAGACTGGATCCTGGTAATTGTTGGTTTTAACAATCTGTGTTAAACAGATTTGTTAAATTTAACAATTTAACACAGTCTGAATTTCAGAGGGCTCAGTGTCTTCCAAGAGTAGGGAAATACTTTATTGATAACTAAAATCTGATAGCTTGAGGTCGCTCACAAGCCACACAGTATTCCACATATAAGGAGCCTGCCTTGGTGAATCTGCTCCAGGCTTCTGATACCTAACTTGAAATAAAAATGTACAGCCATCCTTTGTTCTTGTTACATGTACATCCGTGGCCTTTTCATTTTTCTCATTTGGAGCCTAGAAGACTTGTGAATACATCATACACATAGCCATGGGCCCTCAACTGCTAAGTCCCCCAAGTTGGGAATGGATGGTATGAGTTTGAAGTTTATAACTTTTACTTTTTAAAAAATTAATTAAAACAGATCCAGAGTTCCTCTTGTAATGTCACACTGTCACTTATTTGGATTCCAATATTGTTTCTTGAGTTGAAGAGAAATAGGTGATGTTACGCTCGACAGGCCTAGAGTAGCCCGGAGTGTCCTGCATGGGCGCATCACCTGCCATTCCTATGTCGTAGTGGGAAGAAATCAATGACTACAGCCTGAGTCCAGCAGAAGACTTCCCTGTCCAGCATGGTGATAATACATGTTGCCTCCAGGCTGCTGCTATCAGTGATTAGCTTGTTAATAGGAAATGAAGACCCAGCACTGAACTCAGTTTCTAAAAGTGTTCCAGATCTGGGTTGTTGAGGGGAACCTCGCAGATTGTGTGAAGTCGTGTTGCTTAAAGCAAGCTTAGAGTACATGGGCTTCTCTGTAAGAGCAGCTGTGTCTCACACCAGGATTGAAGGCTCTGTCTTCTCAGATCCTTGTCTCATAACAGCCATCAATAACTGATACATATTACTTGAGTATTTTAAACTACTTTCGTGGTATATGCTTATTAACATATATTTAATTTTAATCCATCCATTCATTCATTTATTCAACAAATGTCTACTGAATTACTTTTATGTGTGAGAAATTGAAACAAGGCCTCAAGAGTCAGAGGGGAAAAAAAAGATCTTCAGAGGAACTCCTTATCTATCCAAAAGACTCTGATCAACTTTTGCAGACAGAGGGGCACAGGGGCCCTGAGCCTTGGCTGGGCAAGATGTGCCAGAAACCTGGATGGATTCATTAACAAGTTGTCACTCACTTCCAGGCTATGGTAACTGGAGCCAGAGAATAATCCAAGAGGCAGAGTCTGGAAGAAATGTCAAATCCAAAGGCTGTTTTGCATAGTAAGTCTGAAGGAGTCAAGAAAGGGAATTTGAGACTAAAACTAAAGGGACACCCCTGCTTCACAGCATACATAAAAAATCATTTCCAGGTTGATTATAGGCCTAAATGTGAAAGGCAAAATAATAAAGTTTCTAGGAGGCAGTAAAGGAGAATATCTTCATGACCTTAAGAGGGAGGGATTTCCTTTTTTTTTTTTTTTTTTAACATCTTCATTGGAGTGTAACTATTTTACAATGGTGTGTTAGTTTCTGCTTTACAACAAAGTGAATCAGTTATACATATACACATGTTCCCATATCTCTTCCCTCTTGCATCTCCCTCCCTCCCACCCTCCTTAGGGAGGGATTTCTTAATTTAAGTTAATTAATTTATTTATTTAAACATCTTTATTGGAGTATAATTGCTTTACAATGGTGTGTTAGTTTCTGCTTTATAACAAAGTGAATCAGCTATACATATACATATATCCCCATTTCTCCTCCCTCTTGCATCTCCACCCTCCCTATCCCACCCCTCTAGGTGGTCACAAAGCGCCGAGCTGATCTCCCTGTGTTATGCTGCTGCTTCCCACTAGCTATCTGTTTTACATTTGGTGGTGTATATATTAGCCCATGCCACTCTCTCACTTTGTCCCAGCTTACCCTTCCCCCTCCCTGTGTCCTCAAGTCCATTCTCTACATCTGCATCATTATTCCTGTCCTGCCCCTAGGTTCTTCATAACCATTTTTTTTTTTTTAGATTCCATATATATGTGTTAGCATACAGTATTTGTTTTTCTCTTTCTGACTTACTTCACTCTGTATGACAGACTCTAGGTCCATCCACCTCACTACAAGTAACTCAATTTTGTTTCTTTTTATGGATCATTAATTTTTAAATGGATAATTTGGACTACATTAAAATTGAGACCATTTACTTATTAGAAAGCATCATAAAGACAGTAAAAAAGGACACCTTAAGGGGGGAAATTTTTGAAACAAAAAATTCATCAGTATAGAAAATTCCTACAAATAAATAAGGAAAAGGTAACAAAAAATTGGGCAAAAGACTTAATATAGGCACTTCAAGCCCCGTTCTGGTTAGTTTCATTTAATGTATCACACACATACTAGAAAAAAGCCTATCAAAGGCTTTGATTTAACATCTAATACATGAGAAAACTGAAGCCCACAGAACTCTCAGGATTACATTTAGCTAGAATTCTGACAGAACTCAGGAAAGTGCTACACTTAAGATTATAGTCTTGGGAATTCCCTGGCGTCCAGTGGTTAGGACTCTGCACTTCCACTGCCGGGGCCCCGGATTCAGTCCCTGGTGGGGGAACTAAGATCCCACAAGCCACACGGTGTGGCCAAAAAAAAAAAATTATAGTTTTATTATAAAGGAAACAATTCAAGACCAACCAAATGAAGAGACACATAGGACAAGGTCTGGAAGAGTCTCAGAGTTTCTGTGCCCGTTCCCTGTGGAATCTGTGTACTTCTCCCTCAGAGCACATCAGCGTGTTCACCAGCCAGGGCGCTCCACTGAACTTCAGCATCCAGAGTTTTTACTGAAGTCTAAGTGCATAGGCATGATTGATTGACTCATTGGCATGGAATTGAACTCAATACCCAGTCATCGTCCCCTTCCCAGAAGCTGGGCTGGCTCAGAGCCCGAACCCTCAAATCACAGGTTGGTCTTCCTGGTGACCAGCCCTCATCCTGAGTCATCTCATCTCTTAGCAGAAACTCAGGGATGATCTAAGGGGCTCGTGAATAACAAAGACACTCCTGTTACCTGGAAAAGTCTAAGGATTTAGAGTCACCCTACCAGGAGCAAGAGCCAAAGGCCAGTCATCTTCTTTATTATACAACAGTAGCAGACGGAATTCATTAGAAAGTCTCTGATCACAGCCTGCAAGCTGCACCTGATATTTTGATGAGAGCAGTCACTTCTCATGCTAACCAACGTTAAAACATCTTTTGCTTCCTTCCGCAGACTGAGCAAGTGGAATAGCAGAGCCAGGAACCTGTTGCATAATTGAGGTGAGGTTAGGGACATTGCTGGGGCTTTGGGTTTCACTGCCCTGGGGTCAGTTCACCTGCTTTGGAATCTCGGCTATGTGTGGCGTTGAGCAAGTTACTTAACTTCTCTGTGTCTTCGTTTCTGCATCTGTAAAATGAGGACGATGTTAATGAGAGTGGTAGAATGAACCATGATGATGTCTGCTAGAAGCCTGGCACATAGTAAGCACGCAAACAGTGTTAGTTATTATTTTCAGTATGAGATGGGGTTTCAAATGATAAAATATTCTCGCTGAAAGAAACCTGAAGACCATCAACTTCAAACACCTGTTTACTGATAAGGAAACTGATCTTAGAGAGAGGATTTGTCAAGGTCACATCATAGGTCGGAAAAACCCAAGGCTAAAGAGCACCGTCTCCTGACATCCAGCCAGGGACTCTCGCACCGCCCTGTACTGCTTCCTCTGGGTGCTGGGTGTGCAGATGTTTCTGCGCTAATATTTTCGGGAGCTGCCTGGTTGGTTTTTCAACCTCGCTGATGTTAATGCATTATGACGTCTTAATGTTTGTAACCTATGTTGTCTCATTGTAGTTAAAGGCTACAGTGTGGAGCAGGACTTATCGGCCCTTTCTATCTGAGTAATCATCAGGCATGTCCAGGGATACCAGCCAATTAGTGGCAAAGCTGGTTTCTGAACCTAGACCTCCTGACATGGCTGCTCAGACCTCACACCCCTATCCCACACTTTCTTAAGATTCTGTTTCACTCTGAATATTTTGGTTATGCCTTAGATCACTTGGAACTTGAAAAGCTTTATTTTTTTATTTTTATTTTTTTTTAATTTTTAATTTTTTGGCGGTACACGGGCCTCTCACCGTTGTGGCCTCTCCCGTTGCGGAGCGCAGGCTCCGGACGCGCAGGCTCAGCGGCCCTGGCTCACGGGCCCAGCCGCTCCACGGCATGTGGGATCTTCCCGGACCGGGGCACGAACCCGTGTCCCCTGCATCGGCAGGCGGACTCTCCACCACTGCGCCACCAGGGAAGCCCGAAAAACTTTCTTTAAAATATGATTTTTCCTGGGAGTTCCCTAGCAGCCAAGGGGTTAGGGCTCCGTGCTTCCACTACAGGGGCAGGGTTTGATCCCTGGTCGAGGAAGTAAGGTTCCGCAGCCGTGCGGTGTGGGGAAAAAAAAAAAAAAGTAAAATAAAATAAAATACTAAAATAAAATGTAAAAAGAAAACCTATTATAAAAAAGTAAAAAATAAAATCTGTTTTTTTCTTATAGTTTTGTTTGCTGTTTTATTTTTATTTTATATAATAACCATGTATTGAGTGTGTACTCCATACAAGGTATAAAATACCAAGCATCATATATATATATAGTATATAAATGATATAGGATATATTATGTGATATCTATAATAAATATATATATTATTCATATATATACATATATGAATGATTTCATTCAAGTTTCAAACCACTCTGGCAAGTAGGTGATATTATTCCTCTTCTACTGTTGAGAAAATTGAGATTGAATAATTTGATTTGAATAAGAGGTTTTTATGACTTGCTGTGTGCTAATAGATTATAGATAGAAAAAGCACATGAATGCTGCTATGCCATGTCAAAATCACGGATGGCAGTGAGTTAATAATATTCATAGGTTTTAGGAATTATGATTGCCTTTTTTGCTAAGAAGGAAGTGCTAAATGTAGACTTCAACTTGATGGGCATACAGGCATAACAGCCGTTATCAGGCCTTGGATAATTTTGTTTATTCAAAAATACTTTCAAAAGTATAGATAAATTCCCTCCTGGAAACATGCATACAGGGATTCATTACTGACCAGCTGTTTTACAAGGCAGAATGCAGTGTCAGGTGACTCCAGCCTTGAGTGGTCTCCACAGCAGCATTTCATCCTTGTTTGCTTATCGAGGCTTGTAGGTGCCCACGTGCAATGAGAGAAGGACTCGGGAGAAGCTAGGAAGACATCAAAGCATCTCAAGACAAATCGTAGTCTTTCTCTTGTCTTTTGGATCCCTTTGGCATATGAACGACAGTCACTGTGTTTCCTAAAGCTTCCTTCAAAGAATCTCAGTATCCACTTTTTCATACTGAGTCAGCATGTTCGACCCCTGGACATTTGACATCCCTGTCAGTGCCCCTGCAGTAGCTTCCATTGCAGATGACAGTTGCAGCCATTTAGAAATGGGCAGGAACAGCCCTTGCTTTGGCTGCCATCCTTTTGTGTTGCACGTTGAAGCGACTGGCAGGCATCTCAAAGCATCCCAGACTGAGGGAGACTGCGCCTCTCTGGTAGTCCTTCTGAGGCAGCTGTTCTCATAATGATCCATCCCCTACCTTTCTGCCTGGCTTGTGCCAGGCCCACAGCTGGGAAGGAGGCGGTATCGCGCGGGGGAGAACAAACTGACTGCATACCTGTAACACGTTCTGTTTGTTTGCCCTAGGGAAGACTGCTGCCTTTTCAGCAGCAGAGAAGTTTCTAGGGCTGGCTGTTTCTAGGACTGGCTGTTCCCTGCTGAGATCAGTGGAGTATATGTACCATGGCCCGAATCTCCTTCTCATTTGCCAGTCTCCTCCCACTGAGAGGGTGGGATGTCAGCACACATTCGGACCTTCCTGGGTGACCTGCTGCTTCCCGAGTACAGTGCTCTGATCCCCGATTATGTGCACGGCCCTGTGGAAGAGGAGCCCAGAGAGGATGTGTGCTGTCTCTTAAAACTGCCCTGGGCCTCATCTTTTCTTAACAGATTCCAAACTTTGTTTTCAAGGGGAGGGTTTAAAGATGGGATTCTGTAAGCAAAATTGGGTACTTTCATCTTGGAATCGGTTGTCTGTACATGTTCTAATGTTTTGTAGAACACTTGTACCTGTTTAAATGTACTGATGTGGATAATATTAAATATCTTAATTATTTAAATAATTCATTGTATTGTTTCTGAGTTGAGGAATTACCACATACATTTACAACTTGATGACTTTTGTATTTTATTTTTCAAAATAAAATTTTAAATGTGAAGCACTGGTAGTTTACATGTTTTCATTACTGTGATTTCTGAGAAGCAATAAGACCTATCAGATAATGATCTGATAAACCACAGTTTCTTCAGTTGCTGTATTTTAGACATTCCCCTGTATACATCATAATTTCTTAGTGAAGTTTTTGCTATAATTTATTTCAGAGAGACCTGCTACCATCCTTTTGTCTCAGAATCCTGTTCTTCTATTTCCTTCTCAATTCTCTGGTCTCCATAAATTCTTTTTTTTTTTGATTTTTTAAAAAATAAATTTATATTTATTTATATTTATTTATTTTTGGCTGCATTGGGTCTTCGTTGCTGCACAGGCTTCTCTAGTTGCAGCGAGCGGGGGCTACTCTTCGTTGCGGTGTGAGGGCTTCTCACTGCGGTGGCTTCTCTTGTTGCAGAGCATGGGCTCTAGCCGTGTGGGCTTCAGTAGTTGCGGCGCGTGGGCTCAGTAGTTGTGGCTCGCGGGCTCTAGAGCGCAGGCTCAGTAGTTGTGACACACGGGCTTAGTTGCTCCGCGGCACGTGGGATCTTCCCGGAGCAGGGCTTGAACCCGTGTCCCCTGCACTGGCAGGCAGATTCTTAACGACTGCACCACCAGGGAAGTCCTGGTCTCCATAAATTCTAATTTCTCAGAAAGACTTTCCCTGATCCCCTTCCTGCCTGCCTTATTCACAGTATCACCTTATCACTTTGTAGTTTTTAATGTTTCTTAACTTCTTAAATTGTCTATCTCTTATACTAGATGGTAAGTTCCTGAAAGACAGAGACTGTGTCTTTTCTTGTCCATTTTTGTACCCCTGACAGCTAGCAGAATGTCTGGCCCATTGTAAGAAACTACTAAAATATTTGGTAAATGACTAATCCTCCCAGACAAAAACTGCTAACATATCATTTTCAGGTGGAGAAACAGAGGCTCAGCCAGGTCAAGTCACATACACAAGGCCCCTCAGCTAGTGCCACAGTGGTGACCTGGTTTCTAAGCCTGGCTCTGGTATCCTTCTTTCCGCTCCACGCCCCTAGCCGTGTCCCCTTCAACTGAAAAGGAATACTGCTGCCACATCAATCCTTTGTTGAGCACTGTGTCTTAAGTCACTCTTTTGTTCAAAAACCTTCTCTGACTCTCTGATGCCTCACACATTACACCTAAACTGTCTGTCTCTGCAATGTAGCCTCACCACCCCCTTGTGAACAGTACACCTCTTCCCTGTCTCCTTACACTCTGCGTTCTGCTTCTTCCAAATGCCCAGAAACCTAATCCCTCTCCCCTGTCCCTGGGAAATCCCAGCCCTGTTAAGGGCTCAGCTGTCTTAAGTCCCATTTCTTGTTACTGCTCTAGTTACTGCTCCAGCCTCCAGATAGCAATAAAATCAGCTTCAGCATAACATAATTTGGTTTGGGTTTTGGTTTTTTGCTTTTTTCCTGTGTTAGTCTTATGTTACCAGCATGGTAGGGAGGAGGTCACATATCCCTCTAGAGCCTATCAGAATGGGAGGTGAGGGCATTTCTAAGCTCTAACCCAGCCTGACTCCAATACTCGCCCCTAGGTGAACAAAGGGATTTGTATTCCCTACGCCTGCCCACCCCTGGAGACTCCACTGTCACGAGTGGGAATGTATTGGAACAGGAAAAGGGCAGAGAACCACCGCACAAAAACGGCTGACTCAGGAAAGAAGAAACCACTGCACAACTGGCCCGGAGAAGCAGATGCTGTGATATCTCCCTCCCTGTTGACATTCCCTCCTTCACAAAGCCTTCCTTCTGGTCTGAGCACATTTCTCTTGAGCCCTGTGAAGCAAAGCATTTCTGTTCCATGTGACATCTTAGAACACCTGTAGGAAGATGATTATATTTGTGAGATGTTGTGATTTGATGGAATCAAATGGAATTACTGTCAAACAAATGAAAGATGCCTGGAGTAAAATGTAAAAATTGGTAACTGGGGGACTTCCCTGGTGGTCCAGTGGTTAAGAGTCCGCCTTCCAATGCAGGGGACGCGGGTTCAATCCCTGGTTGGGGAACTAAGGTCCCACATGCCCCAGGGCAACTAAGCTCACGCGCCACAACTACTGAGCCCGCACAGTCTGGAGCCCACACGCCACAGAACCCAAGTGCAGCAACTAAGACCCGACGCAGCCAAAAATAAAATAAATATTTTTTAAAAATTAAATAAAAATTGATAACTGGGTAAGGGACCAGGTTAGATGTGTTGCCTGTGAAGATCAAGAGAGCTGCCCAGGGCCAGCACGGCCATGGCCACAGCCAGCGGGGGAGCCTGTGGAGCCAGGGAGAGGCTGGCGTCCTCAGTGGCTGCAGGAGGAGGCTGCAGAGAGCATCATCCATGAAGAACCATAGAATTTTTAAATGAGAGAAAAACATCTTAGTAATCACTTAGCCACGTAATCATTCTAGCAACATTTATCAACAGCTTCTCATGGTCTAGAGCCTGTGCCTGAGTTTACATATTTAAACTCATTTAATTCTCAAAATCACCGTCTGAGGTAGGTACTGTCACTACCTGCATTTTATAGACATTGGTTTGGGAGGCAGTACCAGCTTTCTAGACCAGCTAGTAAGTGATGGGATCAGAATACAAATCCAGGCAACCTGGCTCCAGAGCCTATACCCTTAACCACCACTCTACCTCTCAGTAATCATCTTTATACTAGAATAGAAACTTGTCATTAGCATTGAGTGACAACTATTTAAATACCTCCCTTGTACTTAGTAATTTGCTAGGTATAATTGTTGTGCTAAGAAGTAAAGGCAGATTGCTGCCCTTGGGAATTTATGGTCTTGGTGAAAATCAAGAAAAATGTACATAAAACCATTATTTCAAGCTTACCTAACAAAACCACCTATAGTATTACCTACGACAACCTGGCTAGTAGGTGATGGGTAAGTAATAGTCTAGGCAGGACTCCATTCAGTGTTGCCCCAAAACTTGTTTTTCTAGGGAGCTACAGATCCTGGGGGCTTTCTGAGCTTTTCTCTGGCAAGGTCAGTATTTTCAGCATTGAGTTCACTTTCCTGATTGTCACTATCCAACAGTCTTCTGCAGGGAATTTAGGCCTTTGCATAAAGCAGAGCAGTCACTTTGTTATTCTGAGCAAAAGATCATTTTTATTCATTTTGGGTTTAAGTCCTAACAAAGCTCATCATTTGAGGGTTTTTTTTTTTTCGGGGGGATGATTCTGTCTAGACAGAAAAATAAATGACTTTGATTCTCCCTTTGGAGTTTGCTGATTATTACTGAACATCCAAAATTGAATCATTCTTCACAATAAAACCACTATTTTTGTTGTTATATACTGTAGAAATGGCTATGGCCTTGCCCTGAGAAGGAAAGCCTTAAATGCCCTCTGTTGGTCAAACGTGGAATAACTGCTGAACGTATGAAAAAGTGTTAAAAGTTGCAAGAATTAGGGAAATATAATCAGGGAAATTAGGGAAATATATCACAAAGGTGTGCAAAGCTTTCTCTACAAAGACGTCCGATGCAATGAAGTTTATAGAAACAAAAAACTGGAAAAAAAACTAACAAAAGGGGGAGCTTAGTTAAATGAATTATGGTACATCCACGTAACAGAATACTCTTCGGCTAATACAGTATTGTAGAAAAATATTTCATAACAGGAAAAATGTTCATGTTACATTAAGTAAAAATTTGAAATCACAAAGCTGTTTAGCGTGCTCCCACTTTTATGATTGAAAGGGTAGACAGAAAACTAGAGTCACTAAATTGATAGAAAACAGAAAGGACATGTGCCAGTGTCCCTTGTTATCTCTTCGTGGTGGAGTTTTGGGGATTCTTATTTTCTTTGTGCTTAACTCTGTTTTCGAGATGTGCTACGATCGCATGAATTACTTTAAGTAAGAAAGTGAAAAACAATGAGAGTTTTTTAAAAGAGAGAAATCGAGATTGAACCGGCCTAATCTTAGAGATAAAATCGGGGGTCTAGAGTAGTGCTGTGACTTACCCAAGGCTACCCATCTATAGTGAGACTTAATGTGGACTTTCAGTTCATTTATTTTCTGGTAAATCTCATTTAGCTACTTCTTTTTTTTTTTTTTTTTTTTTTTTTTTTTTTTTTTTTTGCGGGCCTCTCACTGTTGTGGCCTCTCCCATTGCGGAGCACAGGCTCCGGACGCGCAGGCCCAGCGGCCATGGCTCACAGGCCCAGCCGCTCAGCGGCATGTGGGATCTTCCCGGACCGGGGCACGAACCCGCGTCCCCTGCATCGGCAGGTGGACTCTCAACCACTGCGCCACCAGGGAAGCCCTAGCTACTTCTTTTGATGAAACATTAGTAATGTTAATAATCTGAAGACCTGGCTATTGGTTGTTCTTCACAAATGAGTAAATGAGACTTGAATTAGAAATGAAGCTGTGCTGAGATCTATTGAAAGTCAACCCTCGACACAAAGGTTTGTTAAAAAAAAAAAAGAAGAAGAAAAATTTTTTAAAAAAGAAATGAAGCTGAGTATTAGCTATTAGGACATTTAGATGGAGCACATTTGAAAAGATCACAATGCACTTAGAATTGATCTATTTCTCTTGTGTAGGGGTTGGTAAACTACAGCCATTGGGTCAAATCTGACCACACCATTTATGTCTTACAACATAATTTATGACATAACCTATGACATCACTTATGTCTTGTCTATGGCAGCTTTTCCTCAACAGCAGCAGGGTTGAGTAGAGACAAAGTCTGTGGCCTGCTAAGCTAAAAATATTTACTCTCTGGCCCTTTACAAAAAAAGTTTTCAGGGACTTCCCTGGCAGTTCAGTGGTTAAGACTCCACGCTTCCACTGGAGGGGTCATGGGTTCAATCCCTGGTCGGGGAACTAAGATCCCACATGCCACGCAGCATGGCCATAAAAAAAGAAAAAAAAAGTTTTCAGACCCCTACTCTTATAGATTATTTTAATTCTATATTGCCTCAGAATATTTTAATGTTTCACCAAAGGACTCTTAAGCTGGCAGTTCCAAACAAATGTCCGAACAAATATTAGCAGCTAGGAAGCCCCCAAATGGCAAGTTGTTTTTCTCTGATACTCTTTTACTGCCTTAGAGAAGCAGGCCACTCCCAGCCTCAAATCCAAGGCGGTTTCTAAGTGGGTGTGGGTACCTGGGGGAAGAAAGGCTGTGGAATGGTGGAGAGGCCCCAAGAGATGAGGACACTAAGAGACGGGGTACTTCTTGTCAGGGTACAGGGGATTATATTTCCAGCTAAATTCTTTTTCCACTTGATGGAATCATATTGAATAATAGATATTTAAACTGTGAAGTGCTTAAACACTGAACTGATAGACCAGTGGAAATGCCACATAAATGGGCCATGGGGATGGGAGGGAAAATTGGGGATGTGGCTCCAAGATACTCACCCAGTCACCAGTGGGGTTTGACCATAATGCTTCCAGAGGTGACTGGAACAAGAGCTCCCTTAGAGACACAAGGGATGAGAGAGTAAATAGGCAGCAGTTGGGAGGACGACTGTGGACGCTGAAACCACGTAAGTAAAACACGATTTTCATCGAATTCTGGATGTGAGTTATTTTTTTAAATTAATTTTTATTGGAGTATAGTTGATTTACAGTGTTGTGTTACTTTGTGCTGTTGGATGTGAGTTATTTTTGCATCTATATTTTCTGTTATTTGATTTTATTATAATTAAGTAATAAATGAAAATACAAAACAACATTCATCAAAAGCTTACCTATAAAGAGCTTGGGGTGAGAGCATTTTTTTTTTTTTTTTTTTTTTTTTTTTTTTTTTTGCGGTACGCGGGCCTCTCACCGCTGCGGCCTCTCCCGCAGCGGAGCACAGGCTCCGGACGCGCAGGCGCAGCGGCCACGGCTCACGGGCCCAGCCGCTCCGCGGCACGTGGGATCTTCCCGGACCGGGGCACGAACCCGCGTCCCCTGCATCGGCAGGCGGACTCTCGACCACTGCGCCACCAGGGAAGCCCCAGGGTGAGAGCATTTTGAGGCCCATATCATCCTGCACAGTGAAAACATCCATGGTTACCAGTGTGTACTCCAAACCAAAGAGCCCCCCCCCCCACCACAAATGTTCTGCTCTGAATAACAGCCGTAGGACCTCTCACAACTTGATGGGAGCCCCTTCCCACCAGCCCAGCGTGATGGCATCCTGGAATTCCCTACCTCTATGATACCAATAACAATCCATGCCCCGATATACTAATAATACCAGTAAAATACATGAGAAAAATATCTACATAGACAGGTAACTCTTTGAACGTGATCACAGCACAAATTTCTTTCATGTATTCATCTATTGAGTTGCTACTATACGCCAGGCCTTGTGCTGGACCTTGGAGGTTGATTAGAGAGTAATGAGACAGTAAGATGGATGCCCCAACCGGCTTTCTGACACCCAGGAAGGCGAAGGCCAACACGGGACCTCTGCTACAGCCACAGCAAAAAGGAAACGTTTTTAACACTTCCACATCCACACTTGTCCGCCCAAAGAGCAAGAAGCCTGGCCTCCAACTCAGTGTTCACTTTCCCCCTCCAAATCTCAAGTGCAGGGATCTGCTTGGTGAAGTTAGGTCACCTGTGGAACCCAGGGTACAAGGTACCATGGGACAAGCAGCTTTTAGATTTCAAGTTTCTAGCATTCAGTGGGGCACAGTGGGGTGGTGGTGGGGACAGGGGTTCAGAAAAGAGATGTGAGAGGCAATCTGAACATTGGCCACATTTACCCCGTGCACTGTGCGAAGAGAAGTCCAGGAGACAGAACAGCGGTGGTTAACGAATGGGGGGTGTGTCAGAGGCTGGGGGAGAGCCGAGCTGGGTTGAGAGCAAGTGGGCCCTTAGCCAAGCTTCCGTGCCTTGGGAAGCTGCTGGCAAACAACCTCCTCCTCAAGGCTGGGAGAGAAAGGAAAGGCGAGTCCTCCAACTGGAAGGAAAAGAAGATGGATGCTTTTGTTACCATTTTCATTTCCTTTATTGTTGTTAAATTATTCAATACATTAGAATCGGAGAGAAAATTCAGTAGCTGAATCAGCACTTTGTTAATCTGTTGCCATTCAAAAGGTCTTTTCTTTGGTGAGGCATGGAGAACAGAATCCAATTGACTAATCTCAGGACTCCGTGCCTGTAGGACCATTTTCTTGGTTGACTCCTGGAGGAAAAGTAATACCAGGGCTATAAATGCTAGTGTCTTGAAAGCAGCCCACACCTCTGTGCGGCCATGTGCTACCCATTCCCCGCCCCCCCCCCCGCCCCCCACCCCCAGGCGCCGAGGCTCACTGACCCTTCCCTGCAGCCCTCAGGCGAACTGGCCTGGAAGTCATTTCACTGCAGGGTGGGGATGGCCACTGCAAGCAAACGGCCCTGCTTTCCCAGATGCCTGCTCCAACCCCTGCCTACTCAGTCAGCAAGTCCTCATTCCAGGCGGCTGCCCTTGGACTTTTCCCTACCGCGTAAACAGAACCAACTGGGAAACTATATTCCTGCAGGAAATCCTCAGCTGAAGTGGAAGATGAAAACTCCAACACATTCAGTAACGTAACCGTGATCGCACGTGGATTTTCCTACCTCCTGAGCCCTCTGGGGCTCCTGTCCCATTCTCTTTATACAGTCTTCCTTTAAGGTGTAGGAATAACTGTCACTCTGATAGCCCTTAGCTCTCTGGTTTCCTCATATGGATTCCTAGAGGCGGAGAGGCCATCTGGCAGAGTGGGTAAATGGAAGGAAGCTGGTCCAGGTAACTCCTTGTTGCGTTATTTAATGAACCAACCCAGAATCTACTCAGACTTCTTGTTATGTAAGATAATAAAATTCTCCTATTATTTAAGCCACCTTTGATTGCAGTTTCTACTACAGCTGAGATATCCGAAGGATGGAAAGAGGAAATTTTTTTATAGATATTGTTGAGAAAGACTGGAGCAGGTAGTGATAGCTAAGAGATGGCCTCAGGGAGCCTCCTTTAGGGCAGTGCTATTCAAAATGTGGTTCAAGGACTTGCAGCATCAGAATTACCTAGAGTGGGACTTCCCTGGTGGTGCAGTGGATAAGACTCCGTGCTCCCAATGCAGGGAGCCCAGGTTGGATACCCGGTCAGGGAACTAGATTCCACACGCATGCCGCAACTAAGAGTCTGCATGCTACAACTAAGGCGCCCGCCTGCCGCAACTAAGGGGCCCACGTGCTGCAACTAAGACCTGGCGCGACCAGATAAATAAATTTAAAAAAAAAATTTACCTGGGAGTTTGTTAGGAATGCAAATTCAAGGGCTTCCTCCCAGATGGACTAAATCAGATTCTCTGGAGGTAGGGCTGGGAATCTGTATTTTAACAAGTTCTCCCTCCAGTGCTTTTGATGCAAGTATATCTGGAGAAAACACTGACCTAGGAGACTCCTACAGCTGGGAGTGTGATTGGTCCAACAGAGGAAGTGCTGTGCCTCTTGCTCACGGCTGACCTCCCTGAAGCTGTTCTAATCTTCTAGGCCTCAGTTTCCTTTTCTGTCACAACAATGTGAGATCCCAGTGAGGAACTGGGTGTAAAAATGGTTTGAAGAGCTAAAACCTTGACACCCTAGGAGAGTCTCTGAGCTGACCCTTCCATACCAGGGGACACAGCATCTAAGGCTGCAGACAGATGTGTTGGACCAGGCTGGACTCTGCCTCAGCAGCCTGTGAGCTTCTTTGGACAGGGCCTGTTTCCATCTGTGTCTCCAGGTGCCCAGCAGAAGAACTGACACATAGAGGGTGGAGAGTCACTGTCATTCTTAATTGAACTCAACTGCCCCTATTTTGAGTTTTCTTTTTCGGACTGCTGCTTGAGTCAATCAGGAAAGACTGGAGACCCAGGTTTTACTCTTGTGGTTAGAGGAGAGCCAGCCCCTATCGCAGTGCTGCCCTTCCTCTCCTACAACCCCAGTGACCTCAGTCGTCCTCCCTCACAATCCTCCAGGAAAGGATGCTCAGGCTCTCCATTGAGGTGACCTGGTCCTCCCAGATTTCCCTGGCCTTCGACCCCAGGGATGCACAGGACCCGTTGCCCTGGAAACGTACGAACGATTAAGTCTCGAGCCCTCTCTCGTTTCAGGTTTCTAGGTGTTGACCTGGACGCGGGAGCCACTCCCCAAGCCTATAAGAAGGCCTGGCTTAGAGGCGGTGGCCTCGCGCGCACCCAGCGCGCCGAGCCAGTGTTAGCGGGTGGAGAGGGAGCGCCTGCTGGCCAGGGGGCCAATCAGAGAAGGGCAGGCCAGTCCGTCCGGCTCCCGGTGGCCACTTAGACGCTGGCTGAAAGCGCTGCCTGCTCTGCGATTGGGCGAGCTTCCTGCCAATCAGGGGAGGAAGCCAGCGGGGGTTTGGCCAATAGCGGGAGGCGACCGGGTCAGGCCGGTCGCCCTGCGGTCATCAGGGTGGTCGGCGAGCCCGTCGGCGCTGAGGGAGCGACGGCCTTCCGGCCCGCCCGCGCTGCGCCCTCCGCCCCTCCGGCCCCGCCCGTCGGTCGCGCCGCGTCATGCCAGGCGCTGCTGGGTGCTAGTGCCCGGGCCGCCGCCCTCCCGCCCGCCTGAAGCCGCGCCCACTGCCCAGAGCCAGAGGGATGGTGGTAGTCACGGGGCGGGAGCCAGACAGCCGTCGCCCGGACGGTGCCATGTCCAGCTCCGACGCCGAAGACGACTTTCTGGAGCCGGCCACCCCGACAGCCACGCAGGCGGGGCACGCACTGCCTCTCCTGCCGCAGGAGGTACCTGGACCGAGGGCGTGCCGGGGCGCGGGAAAGGGCGCGGGGGGAGGAGCCGGTGCCAGGCAGAGCTGATCTTGGGATGTGAGCAGAGCTGCAGCGTTGAGGCAGGGGTGGGGGTCGGGCCGAGGGCGGCGCCAGAGGAGCCGTGCTCTCCTGCCCACCCCGCTCCCACCCCCCCGACCCCACCCCCCCGAAATGCACCAGGTGTGTCTTCCCTGCCCGAGGCGGCACCTGGCCCTCCCATCCCCCTCCTTCCAGGATTCACTGCCTGCAGGGTTGGTACTCCCATCCCTATGTCCCACCTTACCTACTGGAGGAGGGAGGGTAGGCTGTGGGAAGGGGCCCTTGGAGCCCCAAGAGATGATAGTGTATCCTAGAGAATCCAAGAGGAGGCCTCCGTGGTTGCCCAAACGCAGTCTCCAGCTGTCCAGAGAGTGGGGTTAGGGGCTGTATGCAGATAAGGAGCAGGCCAGTTAATAGATGTGGCCTCACTCACCTGACAACTCCATGGCTTTCCCTCCTAGCTGCTGTGCTGTGATGCACAGTGGCTTCCACTGGTCTTACTTAACGCATGTGACACTATCATACGAACACCTGAAATGACCCTCAAGAGAAGGGAAAGGAGGGAAGGTGGGGCCCTGCTGGGCAGTGAAGACAGAGGCTAGGAGGTAGGGGCTAAGGCAGTGGCAGACATGACCTGTGGAGTCCTAGGTGAAGGGACTGAGACCCAGAGGGGCACGGTGGGGCTGGGTGAGGCTCTCGGGACACTGTAGTGTCCTCTTGGGTTATGAGCCAGTACTCTAAACATCGTGGGGCAGTTGTGAAAATGGGCAAAGCTCCAGAGGACTCTTGGTAATTGGAAAAAAAAAAAAAAAGAAGAAGAAGAAGGGAACCATTGGAGACCCAGGGTGCCATTTTTTGTGCACTGTCACTCGGGGGACGGTGTGGCTTGAGGAAAAAAGCACAGGACCCAGAGACTATAGGCCAGCTCTCCAGTGCCCGCTCTTTCACAAATTACATGGCTCCATGTGGGTAATGTAAAGTATTATTATCTCCACGTAACGTTGGGGTCCTTGGTATGCACATAAAATAGTTTTAGAGGAGCTAGCTATAGAATAAGCAGAAGGCATTTCCCATCCTCTGGTTGCAGAAGAGTAACAGTACCTACATTCACAGAACTGTAAGTGCCTGTCGGTTTCATTCATCCATTCATTCAGTGCATATTTGGGCCTTTACTATGAGTCAGGCACTGCACAAGACGCTGGACAACTTTGATGTAATGTATTTGTATCCTACTTTATTTCACAAAGGATTTGAAAGTCGGGAAAAAGGACTGTCTAGATAAATACACATAGATTTTCACAGAGCCAGAGAGATGTCGTAATATTGAAAAGTATGCACTGGGATAAAATTTTAGTTAATCTGGAGAAGGTTTGTGGGACAATAAGGGAGAACTGGCCTCATTTCTTTCAAAACCACAAACAGTGAAAGAGATTTTAAAAAATAAATAAAGGTCCTGAGCATTTTAGGGAGACCCTAGAGCTTCTCAGGGCAAACGTAGGTACCATCATTCCCTGCCCTTGCCTCCAGAACCGTAGCTGGACTGGGCACTAATCTCCCTGCACAGATTAAGGAGAGAAGTGGAGAGGTACAGAGGATGAGGAGTGGATGCCTGGCATTATTCAACAAACATCTGTGGGCCCTGCTCTGAGTGGCCTCAGGATAGGTGAACAAGATGCTGTTCCTGCCCTCGGGAAACTTGGGCAAGAATAACCACCAATAGCACAAGGCGCCCGTTGTGCATATAGCTCTGTTATACAGGAGGATGTGGATACAGTGAAGGCACAGTGGCGGGAGTGTTCAGTTAACCCTGTCTTGGGGCAGGCAAAGGACAACAGGGCAGAAATGCTCACGGAGTAGGGGACCTTGAATAGAAGCTCTTAGAATGAGTGGATGCTGCTAAGCGATATGGCGCCTTGGTGTGAATTAGCAAAAGGGTGTACAGCTGGGCTGAGCCCACCTGGCTCACGCAGGTGCCCTTGTGCAGTGAACAGCGCACACTGCCAGATGGGGCCATTGCATTTGCTGCCTGGACAGAGGGAGAGTGGCAGGAGCATTGGGGACAGAGAAGACAGCGTGAGCAAGGGCACGAAGGTGGGAAGTTCAGGAAGTGGAAGGAGGACAGTGAAGGCTTTGAACTCTAGAGCAGAGATTGTAGGACTGCGGTGGAGAGACCTGATTTAAGAGCTGTGGACTTGGTAATTGATGATCGCAGGGAAAGGGAGGAGAGAGAAGCGGTCGGAAAGATGCCTGGGTTTTGGCCTCGGGTGGCGCTCATCAGACCCAGGGAGGCGGCAGACGGGGCAGCCCCGGCTTGCTTCCCCACTGTGGGACTGAAAGTGCTGGTGATTCCTCCCCAGTTCCCTGAGGTTGTCCCCCTTAACATCGGAGGGGCTCACTTCACCACACGCCTGTCCACCTTGCGGCGCTACGAGGACACCATGCTGGCGGCCATGTTCAGCGGGCGGCACTACATCCCCACGGATGCCGAGGGCCGCTACTTCATTGATCGGGACGGTGCGCACTTCGGGTACGTTCCTCCCTCTGCCGTCTCCTGCGGGGTCCTAGCAAGTGAGCGGCCCGGGCTTGGGCATGGGACTTTGATGTCTTCCATAACACTTAGAAGAGGAGATAACCTGCTCGTGGAATTTAATAAATGTGCATGTATTGAATTGGATCCGAATTCTTAGTTTCTTTCCCAGAGGAGGCGAGGACAGCCGGAGAAATCCCAGGTAACACACATTGGCTAGATGTGATGAAACTGATTCTCTGCTATGCAAATTAAGACTGGGAAGTTCTCATCCCTGTGGAATAGGTGTGACCGCACGGAGGGGCAGGGGAGTTCCGACACAGCTTCTGGGAAAAGACCCTCAGATCCAGATCCTGGGGCTCGGCATTGCTGTTAGGGAGAAACATGGGGGTGTGGCAGTGGTTCCCAAACTTCTTTCAGTAGTTTAAAACAAATAAATAGGACAAAAAAAGGTGAGGGAAGGGCCAACATAGGGTTGCCATCCTGTAAATTTGCCAGGTCTTTAAAAAAAAAAAAACACCTTCAGGGACTTCCCTGGCAGTTCAGTGGTTAATGCTCCACGCTTCCACTGCAGAGGGCACAGGTTCAGTTCCTGGTGGGGGAACTAAGATCCTGCGTGCCGCACCGTGCAGCCAAAAAAAACCCCCCAAAAGCAAAACAACAGCAACAAAAACACACAAAAAAACCCACTTTCAATTGTTACTGTCATTTTAACAGTAAAACATGGAACAACAGAATCTTAAAAAAAGATAGCCCTTCCCAAGAGAGGACTTCTGACAACCTTACAGTTAAACAGTTTAAAGACTTTATGTTTCAGTTTCCTTTTTTGTGAGATGAGAAGTAATTATAGCTGCCTTGCAGGCCTGTCATATGGATTAAATAGCGTCTTGGTGTGACCCCTGGCCAGGTCCTTTCAGAGTATGTGGCTGAAACTCTTTGCTCCATCCATCTAACTTTGGAGATGACTGGAGAACTAACATGGTCTTTGACCTTGAACAAAAGGAGACCCGCCAACCACTACATCTCTGTGCCGGCCTCCAAGTAGGATTGCCCACACTGGGAGAAGGGTCATTTTTCATCCTCAGAAAGGAGCCTCGTCAAATCATTTGCTCTGAAGCATCTGGGTTTCCCCATCGGGCGGTCAGCTGCCTCCAGTGCTGAGAAAACAAAAGTGTCACATCGCTCCGCAGAGCTATAAAAAGATTTTTGTTTGCAGGCTGTTTGGGAGAGGAAAGTGCTTGGCCCCGGCTGGCAGCTCCCACAGCACTCTTCGCTCGCTGGGCCTTGCCCGGGCTTATGTTTTTCAGGACTCACCAAGATTTGCTTGAGGACTGATTTTGGAAGGAGTGATGGGGAGGGGGAACCCGGTTTGGCCCTAGGCTGACGCGCCCATACCCAGGTGGCCTCAGCTGGAGAGTGGCAGGGCCAGGCAAGGGCAGAGCAGCAAGCAGGATATTGTGGTGTTTATCCTCAGGCTCCTGGACTCCAGTGGCCTAAGATTCATCAGCAGCCTGTGAAGCTGTTGAAAGAGTCAGATAAAATAAAATAGGGGTTCAGGGCATCTCTCTGTGGGTGAGCTCACGTAGCCCCAGCAGCCGCCGTGGAGGCTGCCTGGGCCTCCACCTGGGGCACTTTCCCGTCGTGATCAGTGCACAGCGCCTTGGACTGGAGTCTGGACCACTGTGGGTGTGGATGTGGAGTCACCCGTGTCTGCATCTGGCCTCTGGCTAGCTGTGGCTCCTTTAGCAAGGGTGTTCCTTAAGCTCTCTGAGCCCCACTTTTTCCTCATTTATAAAACGGATGTAAGGAAGCACTTACCCCATGTCGGTGGAAGGATTCAATGGGATAAGTCCTGAATAGTGACTAACACAGATTAATACTTGGTGAGTGTTGGCTGGTGTTGCTTCATGGTCATAGACTCACTATTGAGGTAACAGCTGGGTCTTGGGGTTTACTGATACATCCTCACAGAAAAGCCCTTCCCACACCTACCAGTGATGGGTCTGATTACTTTTAGCCCTAAAGAATCTGAAGAGAGAATGAAAAGAACTGACTTGTTATTTTAAGAAGGCGCAGTATGTGATTTTTTGTTCACTCCTGAAGCCAGTTTGTTCAGTTGTCAGGGTTAGGCATTCCCCTTCTCCGAATAGCTACAGGATGATACTGATGGCAAGGATTTGAGGGGAGTGCAGAACTCCTCCACGTGGCCGGTGAGAACAAAATGCTACAACCCCTTTGTCAAACAGGCACTTATGACCGAACAATTCTCCTCCTGATGTTTACTCAAGAGGAATCCGTGCCTGAGTCCACAAGAAGTTTACAGGGAATGTTTATCACAGCTTTACTCTTACGAGAGCCAAACTGGAAACAACTCAAATGTCCATCAATGGGAGAATGGGTAAATAGTTTATAGTGTATCCATACAACGGTGTGCTACTTAGCAATAAAAGGAACGAAACTTCTGCTACACACGATGACGTAGGGAATCAATCTCAAAAACACTAGGCTGAGGGGAAGAAGCCAGGCACAAAAGAGAACATACCGTGTGATTCCACTTACGTGCATTTCAAGAAGAGGCAAAACTAATCTTTGTTGATAGAATTAGAAGTTAGAGTGGTTGCCTCTGTAGTGATTGGCTGGGAAGGGGCACAGGGAAACTTTAATTAGATGGACATGTTCTATATCTTGAGGTAGGTGGTGGTTGTGTGGGTATATTCATACGTGAAAAAGTAATTGACCTGTACAATTAAGATGTGTACCTTTATTAGCTCTTATCTGTACCTCAATTCAAAATATAATTAAGGGGCTAGATAGCATATCTTCCCATTTTTCCTATATATACTTAATAATTATAGTAATAATGATACAATAACAACTACTAACACTTAGTGAGGGCTTGCTCTGTGCCAGATGTTTTCTAAGCACTTTTTATGTATTAACTTATTTAATCCCCTCATAACATTATGGGGTAGTTTTCTTATTTTCCCCCATTTTACAGAGGAGAAAGGGCACAGAGAGGTTAAGTTCACTTACCCAGGGTTACACAGCTGGCCATCTGGGTCCAGATCCTGTGCTCTAACCACTGGGTAGCACTGTCCGGATCCATTAACTCCTTCTCACCAACCCTTTTTCCTTCCTGCTCAGAGATGTGCTGAACTTCCTGCGCTCGGGGGACCTGCCGCCCCGGGAGCGCGTGCGGGCCGTGTACAAAGAGGCCCAGTACTACGCCATCGGGCCCCTCCTGGAGCAGCTGGAGAACATGCAGCCACTGAAGGGGGAGAAAGTGCGCCAGGCGTTTCTGGGACTCATGCCCTATTACAAAGGTGAGGGGTTCACTGTGCGGGGCCGTCGGGGTGTGAGGAGGGGGGCTAGCGAGGCATCTGTCAGTGCTGAGGTCTCCACCAGAACAAGTGGGTCACGGCTCGCCAAGACACCTGTCCTGCTCAAGGTGGGAGAGGATCCTGCTTCCCTTCCTGCTGCCCTCCCAGTCCCGCAGGAAGATTCAGATGAACTAGGGACCACCTTGCCTGCAGCATCATCAAGTCGCACTTCAGAAGGGTGGTACTCTTCCCATCCCTTGTTCCTTTTGCCCCGCAGAACCACGATTCCTGTTTAAGTTCGTGCCCGTCATGGGCCCAGAGCCCCGTCCCCAGGGATCTGTCTCTTCCCTCTTGGGTCCACCGTCACTGGGGCGCTCTCTGTGCCCCGCCCCCGCTCCCCACCCCCGTCCCACTGATGGGTGACGTGTTCACCCCCGCAGACCATTTGGAGCGGATTGTGGAGATTGCCCGGCTGCGCGCCGTCCAGCGGAAGGCCCGCTTTGCCAAGCTCAAGGTCTGTGTCTTCAAGGAGGAGATGCCCATCACCCCCTACGAGTGTCCGCTTCTCAGCTCCCTGCGCTTCGAACGGAGCGAGAGTGACGGGCAGCTCTTTGAGCACCACTGCGAAGTGGATGTGTCTTTCGGGCCCTGGGAGGCCGTGGCTGACGTTTATGACCTGCTGCACTGCCTGGTCACGGACCTCTCGGCCCAGGGCCTCACCGTGGACCACCAGTGCATCGGGGTGTGTGACAAGCACCTCATCAACCACTACTACTGCAAGCGCCCCATCTATGAGTTCAAGATCACGTGGTGGTGAGTAGCCCTGGCAGGGAGCAGAGTCCTGTCAGGGGGGGTGTCCGCTCCCCTTGGCGGCTCTGGGAGCGAGGTTCCTGGAAGGGCTGCTGGCTGCCCCAGAACCTGCTGAGGTGAGGACGGGTCCTGAGGCACAACTCCAGGTGGACGGAGGTGCAGCCCCAGTCTCCTTGGCTGTACCTCGGGGCCAGGTTCAGGGCTGGTGGCCCACGGGGACTTGGTGCCTGCGCTCACCTGGCCTTTCCTCGAGGCACGGCAGCCTCTGCCTGAGGCTGATGGGGTCCGGCTAGCGAGGGCTTGACCGGGAAGTCCAGAGAGGTTTTGTCACTTTCTTGACCTTGCAAGAGAGTTTCTGCCCTTTTTAGAGCCACGTTACAAACTCACGTAGGCATGACCCCTCCTCCGCCCTGTTCGCGAGTCCCTTCGTTGTGCTTAGTGTATCGGTGTGAACGTGGAGCCTGATGGGGGACTTACCCACGGAGCCCCCAGAGCCCCTGGCTGAAGAAGGAACATTTTCTCTCCCTCTTCCCTCAACAGTAGCCCCGCGCTTTGTTTTAGGATGTGGAAAGACTCTTTTCCTCCCAAAACGAATTCTTCACCACCTTTTAGATATGTAACCATAGTTGCCAAAGCCATGCACCAGGTTGGCCTTAGAAAAGCACAGTGTTTACAGCCCTGCCTCAGGGCCTTGGCTTCTCCTACCTTCCACTAACCTTCCTTGCTTGAAGGGTTATCTTCTCACGAGGCTGGAATGCACATTTCAGGGACTCCTTTTGAAGATTCCCTAAGTCAAGCAGGCAAGATGCCTAGATCTTGTGTTATCTTTGAGATGTAACATACTTTCTAGAGGCTCAGAATACATCCTTGGCTGCCATTCCATGTTAGGATCCAATTTATGGTGAACCTCCTTGGATGGGAACCCCTGTTGCTTTTTCCTGCCAACGTTCTCCTTCTCAGAGATTGTCTATCTTGGGGAAGGAAAGAGAGGGCCGGAGGAGAGGCGCAGCTATCCCAGGAGCTGTAGGAAGACAGCAGCAGACCTCCGTTATGTTGGCCTCTGCACAGTTGAGAGAGAAAAAGATCCACCAGCTTCTGTTCCACTGCATTTCCTTCTCACGCTGTCTGCAGCCTGCGGCAGCCCGTCGGGGTGTGGGCCTGCGCCCCCTAGAGGAAATACTCTGCAGCACCAGTCACTGGACCGGGGACGTTCCCTTGCTGCGTGCAGGGCTCCTCCCTGTAATCGCGATTGAACTTGACTGCTCCTGGGTGTTGTCGTAGGGAGATTTTTTTTCTGTCAGCCTGATCGGTCTCAGTCTTACAAGACCAGATTGGTGAGGAGGGTAGTGGGGGAGCTGAGGAAGAGAAGGCCAAGCCCTGGGAACTTGGCTGAATTCCTTCACGGGGCAGTGACCCCTTGGCCCCTGTATGGGAAGATTCCAGGGCATGGTCCCCTGCTCTTACATTGTATTCTTATGTGCGTGGAGCAGGCGTCCAGGCTGACATCTAAGGGGACGGTCCAGTCAGTGGCTCAGGTTCCGAGATAACATGTTCTCTCCTTGTTCTCATCCGCAAATGGCTTGTCGCTTTTCCGGAGCTGATGTCCCTGCTTGGACCTTACCCCAACAGCACGGCCCTTGCCTTGTCCTGAGGGAAGGGTCTTTCATTTAAGTTGCCCAGATCGGCAAATAGATTGAACGCTAATACAGGTTCGTTTTTTGACAGACCCTGAGGCAGGCTCTTCATGAGGGAGCCAGTGTGAGGAGAGAGCAGATAGGTGAGCCCAGTGCCCGCAGTGATCCGACCTCGGCCCCTTCTCTCGCCCTCCCTGGTCCAGAGCATCACAGCACTCGGTTACTGACAGTCCATACGCATAAGACAGGGAGGGACTGATTCGCGCAAGCTCAATCAGCTCAAAATCAGGCCCCGAAGACTTGCTTGGGGCTTCAGGGACGCCGGATAGGAACGCTGTCCCTGCGCCTCTTGCTGGCGCCCCTCCGTTCCTCTGCCCCCATGTTGTCCTCGCGGAGGTGCTCTGTGCCGTCGTGGGGGGACAGGGCTGTGGCCAGTAGCCCAGGCAGAGCAGGGACACCGGCGGCCAGATTAGAGCTCCTTCTAAATGGAGTAAAACAATTCGGTGGCCCTGTTTGGCCATCGTCTGTTGAGAAGCCAAGGCCGGGCTGAGTAGCCCTCTTGGATGTGGAGGGTTTGTGGTGATCGCCTCCAAATAAAGGTCATCTCTGAGGAAGTGACCTCTTCTAGTTGGGTCCCTTTTCAGCTGTCAGCGGCCAAGCCCAGAGCATAAGAAGCGTTGGGTAAGGAAGGAGGGCTCCAAAGGACAGCTGCTTCTCCCAGATTGAAAGGAAGTCTGTCTTCATGGAATTCTTGTGCGTAATGTCCTTGGGTCAAACCGAGAGGCCTACCTTTGGAGCTTCCCTTATGTTTGACTTCGGGTACCTTTTCTCCCAGGTGCTCCATTCACTGGTTGGGAAGGTGAAAGTTTTAGGAAATAGGACCGCATGGTGCAATGCTAGCTGCAGTTCAGTAAGAATGAAAAACTTAACTGCAACTAGGTTTGAAAAGATTGAAACAAAACCACAGTGAAACTCAGCACACCATCCCAGGTGGGGGAATTCTTTGGGTAACGCTTTAAATAGAAGACATAGAGGAATCGTCACCATCCTTATTCTACCTCTGGTGAATTCACCAGGCTGTCCAGTGCTTATCACATGGAAAGCAGTCAGCTGTGCTCTGAAAGTTTCTGTTCTTTCTTGCTGGGGCTTGGGATATTCCGGGAGCTGTCTGAGCCTTGTGCCTCAGGCTCCTCAGGTGATACAATCTTCCTGTTCTGGGTCGCTCGTTGGAGGACCGGGAAATTGACGTCTGCAAGCCACAGAGTGGGGTGAGCCTCACTGCGTGATCTTGGTCTAAGCTGGATCCTGAAATGATTAAGACAAACAACAACAACAGAACAAAAACCACTCACACTAATCATTTTGATCCCGTTAGAATTTCAGATATCATCCTTCTGCATACCTTCTGTCTGCATTTGATTGTGCTACAAGTGATTAAGCTTTCTCGGGTACCATTTTGCTGGGGCTCTTTCACAAAGGTGGCGCCTGCCTCGTGATCCTTAAAAGAGGGAGGCTTTATTCATCAGAAGCCAGAGTGTTGGGAACTTGGTGTGGGAGAGGCACTCTTTGGAATTCTGGAAGAAACATACATGTATATATACATATGTTAATTGGAGGAAGGGTGGGCTGGCCGAGGGTCAGAGGAGGTGGGAACAGAGGCGGGGAGGAGGGATGGGCAGTTGCCTCTGGGAGTGGGAGGTCACGGGGTCGGTCGTCTTCCTTCTGTACAGTGTGGGGTTTGTGTACACAATATAACGCTGCCTGTGTTTGTTCATTTCCTGTCTGTGAGCGCTTTGGTGCATGGAGCCTCAGTACCCTCACCTGGCATTAAAGTCAAGAATTAGAACCTGGGTGCCGTGCCTTTCTTGTTTAGAGACTTACCCTCCTCCGCCCTCCACGCTGCCAGCAAATATGTGTTGATTTCTGCTTAAGACGTGGTATGTTTGGGGATGCCATACTAAATCAAGCAGGCTCTTCCCTGAGACATGCGGCTGAACTTCCGCCCTGACTTGAAGTTAAAGGGAGACGGGCCCCCTGGAGGTTCCTCTGCAGTTACCCTCACCTGGTCTCTGTCCCGGCAGGCATACTCACCTGTGCCCCCAGATTTCTGGGGTTTATAGGCAGTACTGGCCATTTGTTCATGACCCTCAACTTCCTCACTTGACCATTCTATCTTTTAGGAAGTGGGTTCACCTGATCCCTTACTGAAGACCCAGGGTTCCAGTAGCTGAAAGCCCTGTAAATCTTTTCTCCTATCCTGGCCCTACACCTCCAAGACACACTCCAGTACCTCAGTAGGGGTCCCAGGGAGGCGCCAGCACGGGCAGCCTCTGCTCCTTGTTCCTACATCTCCATGATGCTGGGATTGGCTGAGGCCAGCAATCCTTATAGGTATGAGAGTTGGAATACATTGGGTTGGCCCAAAAGTTCGTTCGGGTTTTTGTAACATCTTATGGAAAAACCCGAACGAACTTTTTGGCCAGCCCAGTAATAAACAGATTCAAGGTCCAGAGGCACCATGTGCGTGTCTGTCCGTGCAGCCGCCTGGCCTGGTCAAGGTGAAACTGGCAACTGGGTCCACACAATGAGGGCAGGTCAGGTTTTGCAAACACTTTGGCTTCAGAAGATGCTGCATTACACGTGCAAGATCCCAAGGGGCCAGCAGAGGAATGGCAGCTCTGGTTGTAGCTGACAAGAGAAGCCGCTGCAAGCTGCAGGTAGGTGCCCACGTGCAGCGAAGGCCAGCCAAAACCTAGAGCTTCCCGGAGCGGACGCAGAAAGGGACAGTATCCTCTTACAGCGGCTGACTGGCGTGCCAGAAGAGGAAACTGAACTCCTGCTCACCCTTTTGCCAACCATGTGCCTTTACATCCCACCCGTTCAAAATGGAACGTAACACAGAGACTCCTTGGGACCTTACGTCTGTCTCCGCGCCTGACTCGCACTTGGAGTCATTTGTATTAGTCAGGAGGATAAAAACCACACGGTAATTTGAATAATTTATGTCTTTAATATAAATAGCTATTAATTATAAGAAGGTTGGAGTAATGAGGGATTGGCTAATAAAGAGTAGAGATCACTATAAAGAATTTAGGAATAGCAGATGTAAGAAGCAGACACTAGGGCAGAGATAGAGCGTCCAAGGACGAGTACCCCTCTCCTCCCAGAGCTGATACCCAGATCTTTTTTGGAGAAGGCATGACCACGGCTCACCGAACGGTAGAGAAGTCACGGGGAAACTTGCTGGAAACCCACCCTCTGGGATGCTGGAAGAATCCGTTCCTTGGGAGGTGTCTTGCCAGAGGCCCTCCACGACAAAAACCACGCCAGGGGAGTGCCGGGAAAAGCTGCGGGCCTCTCTGTGCTGCTGACTAGCCTGCATGGCAGGAGCTGGGTGCTGGAGAAGCCGCGTGAGCTGTGAGCAAGCACACCCGAACCAGAAAGGAAACATCTCCCTCCTTGCAGTGTCTCACCAACGCCCTCTACTAACAAAGAATCACATCCTGTTAGGGCAAAGGCAAAAAATACTCGTAAGTCCCAACCCAATTTCTGCGGAGGCGCCGAAGGACGAATATGGGGCTAGAAGGCAGTCAATACCTGGCACATCATCTGCATCTGCTGATGGCGCCCCCGCTGTATACTCCTGTCCAGGCTTCTTGCCTCAGCCGCGAATTATACACCCAGTAACCTGCCAAATATTGCTACTTCAATATCTGGTAGCCATCTCAAACTTAATACATCCAGATGGAAGTCTTGATCGCCCCTCCCACCCCAAACATCCTCACTGCACCTCCTCCCTCTCAGGAAATGGCACCACCATGCATCCAGTCAACAGAAACCTGCATCACCTTTCACTCCCGCCCTTCACCTTGCCCTTCTCCTTGCAGTCCATCACCAAGTACTGGAATACATCTTCAAGATGTATCGAGTTTTCACAGATTCGCTTGTTTGACTCACCATCATCTTTCATCCTGAGTTACTTACAAAGGCCTCCTGGCTTCATTTGGCTCTCAATTACCCCAACTAACCTATTCTCCAGAATAGTCTTTTGAAACGGTTGATTAGATCCTGCACTGTGCTGATTTAAAAACCTTTGCTTTTCTCTTTTTTAAAATTAATTTTTATTGGAGTGTAGTTGATTTACAATGTTGTGTTAGTTTCGGGTGTACAGCAAAGTGAATCAGTCATACATATACATATATCCACTCTTTTAAAAATTCTATTCCCATATAGGTCGTTTACAGAGTATTGAGTATAGAGTTCCCTGTGCTATACATTAGGTCCTTTTTAGTAATCTATTTTATATATAGTAGTGTGTATATGTCAGTCCCAATCTCCCAATTTATCCCTTCCCCCATGGTAACCATAAGTTTGTTTTCTACATCTGTGACTCTATTTCTGTTTTGTAAATAAGTTCAAATCCTTTGCTTTTAAAATGAAATTGGAAAGGCTTACCATGTTTCATCTGGTTCCTGCCAACCCGTCCAGCCCCAACACACCACCCTACTCCTTGTTTCCCATCCTCCACCCTGGCCTTCTTCCAGTTCCTGCCTCAGCTTTCTGTGATTGACATTTCCTCTGCCTGGGATGCCCTTCCCCCGCCCTTCTCATTTATGGCTGGCTCCTTTTCATATTTTACGTTCCAGCTCAAATGTTACATACTCAGTGAGACCTTCTCTGACCCTGCCATCTAAAGCATACTCCCTCCCATTACCATCTATCACGTCACCCTGTTTCTTTATAGCCTTTATTACCTACAGTAGTTGTCTTGTTTGTTATGTCTCTATTTTCTTTCAAATAAGCCCCTCGAGGGCATAGATTTTGCCTCTGTTGTTCACACCTATATCCCAATGCTTGGAACAGTCAGTGCCTGGAAGAGAGGTGCTCACAGTCAAGATCTGTTAAACAATCTGTCCAGTATATGGACAGGAGACCACTTGGAGCATCTTTGTATTACCATGCCCTGTGATTAAAGTCATTGGAAAACTGCAACAACCCAATCCAGGCAGGATTACTAATGGCTCAGACCTTTCATGAGTGAAAGTTTGGGTCACCCCACCAGGTAAAGAGATTGAGTATGGAGATTAAGTTTGATATAAGGAGATGCAGATGGGTGCCAAGTTGACAGGGGGTGGAGATATGACAGCTAACTGTATGTGTCAACTTGGTTGGGCCACAGTGCCCAGATATTTGGTCAAACATTATTCTGGATGTTTCTGTAAGGGTGTTTTTGGATGAGATTTACATTCAAATCAGTGGTCTTGGAGTAAAGCAGATTACCCTCCATAATGTGGGTGGACCTCATCCAATCAGTTGAAGGCTTGAATAGAACAAAAGTCTCCCTCAAGCACGAGGGAATTCTGACAGCGGTCTGTCTTCAGACTTCACTGCAACACCGGCTCTTCCTGGTTCATCAGCAGACTGCCTTTGAACTTGAACTTCAATTCTTTCCTGAGTCTCCAGCCTGCCAGCCTCCCCCATCAGATTTTGGACCCACCAAGCCTCCACAATCACATGACCCAATCCCTTAAAATAATTCTCTTCCTATATATACTGCATCTATCTATCTGTCTATCTATACCAGGAAATGTATATCTATCTATCTATCTATATCTTTAATCTAGAAAGAGATTTATATACATCCTAGGAGAATATATATCTATAATGAAGTGCAAAGGTAGCATACCACATGTTTTGCCACCTTACTATTCTCATTTAACATTATCTTTTGGAGATCTGTTCATTTCAGTTCACGTAGAGCTGCCCCTCCCCCCTTAAAAAATTTGATAGTATTCCATTAAAAGTATGTTCCACAAAACTATTTAAAAATAGTTTCTGCTGCCTTTTGAGATACATATGCCTCTAACTATTTAGCAACAGATTAATAAGCCTTTCCCACATTTAAGCAAATACAGCCCTCAGCTCTCTTGTTCCTGATATGATAAAGACTACTTAGAAACGTTAAAAAAAAAAAGAAAAAGTAAGATGGAGGTCTTGGGTTTTTTAGCTGATTGATTCTATAATGCTTATAGATTTGAGTCATGGTTGACCACAGTATGGTTCAGCAAGAGAGAATGTACTCCTTTGCTTATGTGAATGGTCTGTTTTCCTTGATTTTGGATCCTGTGGAAAATGGCTTAAGTTACGTGGTTCCTGGATTGCTTCTCACTTGGGAACTTGGCAATTTGATGAGCCCTTCCCGCTGTCACTAATCTGATTATCTCCCAGAGTCTATCCCTGAGGCTTTCCCCTGGGTTGCTTCATTCTTAGGCAGCCTTTATCTACTGCTGCAGAGATCGCCTTTGCCAGAAAACCAGAGGAGAGAGAGTCACTTTCTTGAAAGCTAGAGAAGTCCTGGAAAGGAATTATGGGCAATCCTCACGCATTTGTTGAGGCCAGGGGAATGGCAGAGCTCACATGCCTCTTCTTGGAGCCAAGGGATAGGGTCATCAATGGCCGAACTCTGTGGACTAATAATGTAGGGAGGTGCGGTTCCCCAAAAAGAAGCTAGGTAGACAAAAACCACACATCCTCTACTAGTTTTACAAAAGTGTATACTCTTTCTCTCTTCTGATAGGGACCTCTGTTTTCACTGGCAGACATTAGTCATAGCCAAATCTTATGAGTTTAGCACGGATCTCTAGCTGTTAATGGTTTTTTTAAACTCTTGCATTCTGCAAAAACCAACAACAAAAATAATTTCCTCTGTGGGGTGAAGTAGAAAAAAAGGGGGAGAGGGTCAAGTTTTAACTCCTTTTCTCTTTAATGTATATATTAAATGGTTTGATATTAGTTTTTGATGAACTGATATTTGTCCTATCATACAGCAGGTAGAAAATTTGCTTCTCCTTCTCTATGATAGTGATGTGATTTTACTATTACAAACCAGGCAAGTCTCATTAAGAAAGATTTGTTTCTTTTATATAACTGCTGCAAGAAAATGTTGCAACTGACAAGGGCTTAATCTCCAAAATATACAAACAGCTCATACAACTCAACAACAAAAAATCAACCCAATCAAAAATGGGCAGAAGACTTTAATAGACATTTCTCCAAAGAAGACATACAGATGGCCAGTAGGTACATGAAAAGATGCTCAACATCACTAATTATTAGAGAAATGCAAATCAAAACTACAATGAGATACCACCTCACACTGGTCAGAGTGGCCATCGTTAAAAAGTCTACAAATAACAAATGCTGGAGAGGGTGTGGAGAAGAGGGAATCCTCCTACACTGTTGGTGGGAATGTGAGTTGGTGTGGCCACTATGGAGAATAGTATGTAGGTTCCTCAGAAAACTAAAAATAGAATTACCGTATGTTCCAGCAATTCCACTCTTGGGCATATACCTGGACAAAACTATAATTCAGAAAGATACATGCACCCCTATGCTCACAGCAGCGCTATTCACAATAGCCAAAACATGGAAACAACCTAAATGTCCATTGACAGATGAATGGATAAAGAAGATGTGGTACATATATACAATGGAATACTACTCAGCCATAAAAAAAAGAACAAAAAAATGCCATTTACAGCAACATGGATGCAACTAGAGAGTATCATACTAAGTAAAGTAAGTCAGATAGAGAAAGACAAATACTATATGATATCACTTATATGTGGAATCTGAAATATGGTACAAATGAACTTACGTACAAAATAGAAACAGAGTCACAGACATAAAGATCAGACTTGTGGTTGCCAAGGGGCAGGGGGAGGGAAAGGGAAGGACTGAGAATTTGGGGTTTGTAGATGCAAACATTTAGAATGGATAACAACAAGGTGCTACTGTATAGCACAGGGAACTATATAATTGCTGCAAGAAATAATGGCTCAATGTTATATACCTCCATTTAGCAACCATCATAATTATAACAATCATCATCAATCATCAAAGTATTTTCCTATAAATTACTAATTAATTATAAAGGTAAAAATAGTAACTTCACAGTGGAGACACCTGAAAGACTCCACCTTAATCATTAATAGGTTGTTAGCCAAAATGGGACAAACAGACGTCATGCACATCACCTATCTTAGTGCCTTGAGGAGAATACAACATTACGCCAGTGATTTTTCTGCCAAAAATTTAATAACCTGAAGCTAATCATGAGAAAACGTCGGAGAAACCCAAAGTGAAGGACATCTTTTAGAAGGACTGTCTTATACTTTACAAAAATGTCAAGATTATGAAAGACAAACTGAAATGGAAGAACTATTCCAGATTAAAGAAGGCTAAAGAGACATGGCAATTAAGGGATCCTGGGTTAGATTTGGGATCAGGAAAAACAATAGCTATAAGGGGCATTTTGGGGACAATTGAATAAAGGCTATAGATTAAATAATAGGATTTTATCAATGTTAATTTTCCTGATTTTGATCATTTTGCTTTGGTTTTTCTCAGGGAATATTCTTAGGAAATACACACTGAAATATGTAGGCCTCAAGAAGCATGATGTTTGCAAGTTAGTCTTAAATTCTTTAGGAAAAAAGTGAGATAGAGAGGGTGCAAATGATAAAGAAAATGGGGCAAATCTACAAATTCAAAAAGCTCAAAAAACTCCACATAAGATAAATTCATAGAGACCCACAGCAAAACACATTGTAATCAAACTGTAGAAAGCCAAAGAAAAAGAATCTTGAAAGCAGCAAGAGAGAACCAATTCGTCACATACTATGCAAGCCAGAAGGGAGTCAGATGTCATATTTAAAGTGTTGAAATAAAAACCTGTCAACCAAGAATTCTGGATCTGGCAAAACTATTCAAGAATGAAGGAGAAATTAAGACATCGTTACCAGTAGACCTGCTCTATGAGAAATGCTAAAAGGACTTCTTCGGACTGAAGAAAAAAGGACACCGGAAGAAGCCACACGGAGAAATAAGAACACCAGTAAAGATAAATACCTAGGTAAACGTAAAAGCATTATTGTACTAAAGGTTTATAACTCCTCTCTTTTCCCCTATATGATTTAAAAGACATATATGCATAAAACATTAATTATAAACCTGTGCTGACAGGCACACAATTTATAAAGATGAAATCTATGACAATAACAGGATAAAATGAGAGGGACATAGTTGTATTGGAAGCAGAGTATATACTATTTTAAATAAGTTGGTATTATTCAAACTAAGTTGTTATGAGTTCAAAATGTCAATTGTAATCCCAAAGGTAACCACTAAGAAAATAACGGAAAAAATGTACAGAAAATGAAAGTGGTAGGCTACAGAAAACAATTAAATACCAAAATATGAG
Source organism: Kogia breviceps (assembly GCF_026419965.1). Lineage (NCBI taxonomy): Eukaryota > Metazoa > Chordata > Mammalia > Artiodactyla > Physeteridae > Kogia > Kogia breviceps. Next base: position 76,592,808 of record NC_081323.1, read on the forward strand.
GTAATGGAAGAATTGAGGGAAAAAATATAAGCTTTATAGAAAACAAGAAGCAAAATAGCAGAAGTAAGTCATTATTTAGCAGCAATTACTTTTTTTGTTTGTTTGCTTTTTAATATAGTCAATCCTAGCAATTACTTTAAATGTAAATAGATTACACGCTCCAATTTAAAGTCAAAGATTGGCAGAATGTATTTCCCAAAAAGTTCCATCTATCTGCTCTCTATAAGAAATTCACCTTAGATACAAAAACACAAAGAGGCTGGAAGTAAAAGGATGGAAGGATATATTCCATGAAAACAGTAACCAAAGGAGAGTTGGGGTGGCTATATTGTTAGACAGAATAGATTTTACTTTAAAAAAGAAGGTTGGACTTCCCGGGTGGCGCAGTGGTTAAGAATCCGCCTGCCAATGCAGGGGACATGGGTTCGAGCCCTGGTCCGGCAAGATCCCACATACCACGGAGCAACTCAGCCCGTGCGCCTGGAGTCCGTGCTCCGCAACAAGAGAAGCCACCACAATGAGAAGCCCACACACCGCAACTAGAGAAAGCCCATGAGCAGCAGTGAAGACCCAATGCAGCCAAAAAGTTAAAAATTAATAAGTAAATACATTTTTTAAAAAAGGTTATAAGAGACAAAGACATTATAGACAGAAAAAGATTTAATCCAACAAGATGATGTAACAATTATATGCATATATACACCTAATAACCAAGCACCAAATATATATGAAGCACAAAAAAGGGCAGATTTAAGAGAGAAATCAACAGTTTTACAATAAGAGTTGGAGACTTCACTATCCTGCTTTCAATGATGCATAGAACAACCAGAGACGAGATCAGTAAGGAAAGAGTACTTGAATGACACTATAATCCAATGAGACCTAACAGACATATATAGAATACTTCACCCAACAATAGTGGATACACGTAGAACATTGTCCAGAATAGAACATATGTTGGGCCACAAAGAAAAGCCTTAGTAAATTTTGAAAGGTTGAAATCATACAAAGTATCTTTTCTAATCACAATGGAATGAAACTAGAATCAGTAACAGAGGGAAACTCACAAAAATGTAGAAATTAAAAAACATGCTCTCAACCAATGGTCAAAGAAGAAATCACAAGGGAAATTAACAAATACTTTGAGACAAATGAAAATGAAAACACAACTTACAAAACCTATGGAATGACGTGAAAGCAGTGCTCAGAAGGCAATTTGTAGCTGTAAACATCTACATTAAAAAAGAAGAAAGATCTCAAATCAATAACATAACTGTACACTTTAAAGGAACCAGAAAAATGAAGAGCAAATTGAACCAGCTAGCAGAAGGCGGAAACTAAATATTAGAGTAGAAATAAATGGAATGGAGAATATGAAAACAGGAGAATATAGAAAATCAACAAAACCAAAACTTGGTTTTTTTAAAGATCATCAAAATTGACAGGTCTTTAGCTAGATTGACTAAGAAAAAAAGAAGACAAATTGCTAAAATCAGAAATAAAAGAGGTGACGTTACTACTGACTTTACCTAAATGAAAAGGATTATGAGAATTCTATGAATATATGTGTACCAACAAATTGAATAACTAAATGTAATGAACTAATTCCTAGAAACATAAATCCTACCAAGTCTGAATCACAAAGAAATAGAAAATCTGAATATATTTATAACTAGTAAGGAGATTGAATCAGTAGTCAGAAGTTTCCCAACAAGTAAAAGCCCTGGACTTTATGGCTTTGCTGGTGAATTCTACCAAATGTTTAAAGAACTAATATCAATCCTCCTCAAATTCTTCAGAAAGAAATTGAAAGTGGAGAGAATGCTTTCTAACTTATTCAGTGAGGTCAGCATTGCCCTAATACTGAGCCAGATAAAGACACTACAAGGAAACTACAGACCAATACCCCTTAAGAACATTAATATAAAAATCCTCCCTTTCCAACCCGGGACGGGCAGGATGGCTCCAGCAAAGAAGGGCAGTGAGAAGAAGAAGGGCCGGTCTGCCATCAACAAGGTGGTGACCCGAGGATACACCAACAGCATTCACAAGCGCATCCATGGAGTGGGTTTCAACAAGTATGCCCCTCGGGCACCCAAAGAAATCCGGAAATTTGCCATGAAGGAGATGGGAACTCCAGATGTATGCATTGACACCAGGATCAACACATCTGTCTGGGCCAAAGGAATAAGGAATGTCCCATACCATATCCGTGTGCGGTTGTCCAGAAAACGGAATGAACGTGAAGGTTCACCAAACAAGCTCTATACGTTGGTTACCTGTGTATCTGTCACCACTTTCAAAAATCTGCAGACAGTGAATGTGGATGAGAATTAACTGTGCTTGTTCAATGAAGTTACAGAACGGCCAAAAAAAAAAAATTCCTCAACAAAATACTAACGAAGAATTCAGCAGCATATTAAAAAGGTTACATGCTGTGATCAAGTGGGATATATTCCCGGAATACACAAGGATGGTTCAACATATGAAAATTGATCAAATGTTATTCACTATATTGAAAAAACTACCCGATCTTCTCCATTGATCGAGAAAAAGCTTGTGACACAATTTAATACCCTTTTCATGATTAAAAAAAAAAACACTCCAAAAAACTAGGAATATAGATATAAGAAAGCTACATATAAAAAACCCATAGCTAACACTGTACTCAGCAGTGAAAGATTAAAAGCTTATCTGCTAAAATAAGAAACAAGACAAGGATGACTGTTTTTGCCAATTCTATTCAATATAGTATTGGAAGTTCTAGTTAGAGCAACTAGGCGAGAAAAGGAAAAGCCATCCAAACTGGAAAGGAAGGAGTAAAATTATCTGTTTGAAGCTGATATGATCTTATACGTAGAAAACCCTAAGGATTACACACACACACACACAACCTGTTAGAACCAACAGACGAATTGAGCAATGTAGTAGTACAGAATCAACACGGAAATCAGTTGCATTTCTAATAATGAACAATCCAAAGAGGAAATTAGGAAAAGAGTTCCACCTACAATATCATCAAAAAGAGTAAAATACTTAGGAATTAATTGAGGAGGTGAAAGACTTGTACACTGAAAACAGCAAAACCATTGCTGAAAGAAATGAAAGAAGATGTAAATAAATGGAAAGACATCTCATGTAAATTGGTTTGTTGTTGAATTTTAGGAGCTCTCTATATATTCTGGATAACAATCCCTTATCACAGATAGGTGATCTGCAAATACTTTTTCCTATTCTGTGAGTTGCCTTTATACTCTGTTGCCTTGGATGTACAAAAGTTTTTTAATTTTGGTAAGTCCAATATGTCTATTTTTTTCTTTTATTACCTGTGCCTTTGGTATCATATCTAGGAAATTATTGCCAAATCCAATGTTATGAAGCTTTTCTCCCGTGTGCTTCCTTCTAAATTTTATCTCTTACATTTAGGGCTTTCATCCATTTTGAGTTAATTTTTTTACATGGTGTTGGGTAAGGGTCCAACTTCATTCCTTTGCATGTAAATTTTATATTATGTATATTTTACAATTAAAAATAAAGTTAAAAATTAATACCCTCTGATGATAAAAACACCCAGTAAACCAGGAATAGAAGGGAACTTCCTCAACATGATAAAGGCCATGTATGAAAAATCCACTGGTAACATCATATCATGGTGAAAGACTGAAAGCTTTTTTCACTAAGATTGGGAAAAAGACAAGGATGTGTAGTTTAAGCACTTCTGTTAGTATGTTTTCACTTCTCTCTGGTAGATGGATCTTACCTAACTTTTCTGCAGAATTTGACTCATCTGATCAATCCCTTGGCTTTCTCTCTCTCCTTAGCCTCCACATTACTCCTCTTTTTTAGTTTTCCTCTTTTTTTCCCCTCTTTGATGGCTCTTTTTCTTTTGACCCACTCCAGGATTTACTCTTAGCCCTCTTTTATCTTCACTTTTTCCAATGGGACTGAGTTTTATAAATTAACATGCAAAACAACACATAAATTGAAATAAAGAATAATACAGTGAGTAGCCATATACCTATCACCCAGCTCAAGAACTAAAACATTGCCTGCTCAGTTGACTGTACCTTTTGTGCCCCTTTCCAATAGCCTCCACTGCCACCCCTTCTCCCAGAGGGAAGTGTGGTAGTTTTGTGCTAGTTTGTTGCATTAATGGCCCCAATGAGTCAGACTTTGTCCTCACTTTTGCTAGTCCCCTCCCACTTTGACTTTGGGGTTTGCCCCTTACTTGCTTTGCCCATTACCTTTTGATCTCTTCTCCTTTCTCCCCTCAATTCACTGCTACAGTTACACAAGTTGGCATCAGGAGGGCCTTTGCACTTGCTGTTCCCTGTGCCTAGAACACTCTTGCCCAAATACTTGCATAGTATTGTAGTATAGCTAGCTCCCTAACCCTTTGCTCTGGTCATCTTCTCAGCCAGGGCTTTCCCGTCCACCCTAAAACATCAAACTTCTTGGTTGCACTGGCTATCCCTCTCCCTTGCATTATTCTTTTCCATAGCAATGGCCACTATCCTATGTACTATTGTAAATAATTTATTGTTTAGTGGCTCCTCCACCTCTTCCCTAGAATGTAAGCTTCTCAGCTTAGGTACTTTTTTTTTTTTTAAATAGTCTGGTATCCTCAGTCTAGCATTCATTAGGTACTGTAGGGGAGGGAAAATAATTTTCCCTCTGCTCCTCTGATTTCTTGGCTGAAACCCTTATAATAAAAGAGTAACAAACAGGAAAACAAATAGAGATTTGTTAACATGTATACCTCACATATACATAGGAGATACCCAGGGAAAAGGCTTAGAATGCCAACTTAAATACCATTTTCCGGTAAAGACAAACAAGGAAAGGTGTCTGTTGGGGGGTGGGGTGGGGGGAGGGTGGAGACCAGTTATGGAGGTGACCAGGGAAAGAAAAATAAACAAGCTAAGAAGCTTGTTATACAGATTTAAGTCAGTGTCTTCTCCACTGATGAGTCTCTAGTGATTTATTAGAGTTGTCCTTTTCTTCCAGGTACAGAGGGGGAAACACTTTTATAAATAGCGATTTCCTTCATAAATGTACGTTTCCCTTACAAAAGGTTAACTTCTAGTTTTTTCAGGGCTTCTCTGTGTTTACTTTCTCAAAATAAGCCTTATGTCAAAGAGGCATATTTTGGGGTGGCATATTCTGCTACCTTCCAGCGTTTAGGAATAATTTGAGGAACAAATCAATCTCCATTTTGCAAATAACGAGCAAAGACTGAGATATTAGGCAAGCTGTCCAAGATCACAGAGGCAGCATTTAGCAAACCTGGGATTCCAACCCAGGGCTCCCTCCCAGACACTGTACTATAGCATTTTCTTTTCTGTCTCTTATTTATTTATTTATTTTCCAGTCGTGGTGGAAAATGACCCAGTAACCCCCGTAGATGGCATCCAGAATACAGAGGCAGCTGCTGTCTCCAACATTCCTGAAATGGGAATCACGGAGAATTGGATTCCATTTATAACTCGACCATTAATACTGTGTGACACTGGCTAACGTATTTAACTTCTGGAACTCAGTTATGCTCAGCTGTAAAACCGGATAATAGATCAACCAATCTCTTTAAGTCCTCTAACTCAAGAACTTTTAAAATCCTAAAATCTGTGTGAAGCGATGGGATTCATTAGTTTCTCAGGCAGCCTCATTCCCTACGGGCTGGAACCGTCCACTGGCCCAAACACCGCTCTGCCGCAGCCTTTGCCACCGCCTCCCATTCCAAGCTAAGAATGGGCAGTGTCACCCTCAGGCTACTCCTAGTGGGATCCCGGTAGCAGGGGTTGAGGAAAAGACAAGGAAGGAAACACCCGCTTCTCCGCCGGCTCCCGAACGCTCCAGGTCAGCGCCCCGGGGCCAGCGTCGAGGCCGCCTCCTTCCCTTCGCCCTACGGCTTTGTCGGTGCTGTCACCCACGCAAGCCAGCCTCGCCCCCAGCTCCACCCAGGACAGACTCGGACCCGCACCCTCATCCTCCCGGCAGCGCGCAGAGGCCCCGGAAGTGACGTCCGTGCGTGCGTGGCGTGCGCGCGCGGCGCCGGGGGCGGGGCTGCGAGAGGCAGGGCCGGCGTGAGGGCGGGTTGTTACTGGCACCCGGACCTACTCGAGCGACGCGGGGAGAGCGGCGGTCCGGACGTCGGTGGAGCAGCAGGTGAGGTACGGGGCGGACGGACGGGGGCCCAGTGCAGCGTCGGGGCAGTGGGGCGGCGGCGCCGTACCGGTGGGGGTTACTGGGTCATTGGTCCGGGCTGTACACCCTGCTGGGGCCGTCTCACACCGGTGCCTCCTGCCGCCCTCCGGCTCAGCCCGGGGCCCGGCGGCGCGGCCCTGGCCGGTGCCAGGCCGGTCCCAGGCCGTCGCCGGCCCCCCTCGTCCTCTGCGTGCTCGGCCTGCCCGTTTCGGGCGCTTGTCGCCAAGTTCTCCTTGGCCCGGCCCAGCTCCGACGGGCAGACGCATATCGTTTCCTGGCCGCCGCCTGCCACCCGTCCACCCCTCGCGGGATGGCTGCGCTCCAGCCGGCTCCCTCCTGACTGTCTAGTCGGCGGAGTGCCGAGGGACACCTGTGGTGGTGACCGGACGGGTTGTGCCCCCAGCCCCTCGGGGACCTGTCGCAGCCCGGTCTGGGCAGGGGCGCCGGGACCTCAGGGACGCGCGTCGGTCTCGGGAAGGGAAAGGTCCCGGAGTTGGGAGGATGCTTGCTGTCTTTCGCAGCGCGGGGACTGGAAGACTGGTCCTAACTTTCGCTCCGTGGTTGAGGGCGAAGTTGTGGGCCTGGGTTTAGGAGCAGAAGTCCCTGCTTCCGAATCGTCTCGGAGGAGAGCAGAGGTGATGCCCATAACGGAAGTTTAGTCGACGGGGTGGAAGGACTCAGGCGCTTCAGAGAATAGGTCAGAGCCTGCTGGTGGTGTCTCAGCGCTGGTGACCAAACCCTGTGGTTGAGAAATGTGTCACTGGGCGCTGGGACTCGCCTTGCAGAGAGATTAGATGTGAACATTTGTCAGGATGAGTTCACAGCATCACCTGGGGAATAGTTTTTTTTTTTGGGGGGGGGATCTGAAGAGTTTTGTTTGAGTTTAAAAAATAGTTGTACCTTTTTTTTTCAGTAAATCTAAAACTGCAAAACAACCCCCCCAAAATCTATGAAGGTTACTAATTAAAAGAGTTGTACCAAGAAAGCTTGCCGGAGTTGCAAGGAGATTTGATTTTACTTAATCCCCTTAATGATAAATAATGTTAATTTTAAGAGTTACTGGTTCTTAGGTGGAAGATTAAGGTGTTCAAGGATTTGAATTTTTATTGACCTTCCAAGCAATCATTTTCTTCTCTCTAGAAGTTAGCCACTTTAGGAGAGAGGGACAGCGAGGATACTCGCCATGCAGTGTAGTGCGCAGCAGAGCACAGAGGGGGGACACCCTTGAGGGACTGCAGGGCCTGGAGGGTGGAGGAAGGTACCAGGGAATATTTCTGGAAGTGTCTTGAAGAGTGAGTAACATTCAGCCTAACAAGGTGGGGTGAGAATTCTAGAGGTAGTGGGAATGTGGACGTGGGGCAACTAAAGAAGAGGCCAGTAACTCCCAGGCGGTGGTTTGTTTGTTTTTTTTTCCCGGTACGCGGGCCTCTCACTGTTGTGGCCTCTCCCCTTGCGGAGCGCAGGCTCCGGACGCACAGGCTCAGCGGCCATGGCTCATGGGCCCAGCCACTCCACGGCATGCGGGATCCTCCCAGACCGGGGCACGAACCCGTGTCCCCTGCATCGGCAGGCGGACTCTCAACCACTGCGCCACCAGGGAAGCCCCAGGCGGTGGTTTTTGAAAAGTGAAAAAATACAGGCAGAGGCGGGTGGCAGATGGGGGCAGAGATGCAGGAGTTTCTTGGAGTTTTCTCTGATGATGACGGAACCAGGGAAGGGTTTTAAGGAGGGTTATTTGCCTGGTTAACATGGAATTTTATGTTATTTGCCTGCTTAACACACGGGCTGCTAAGGATTGTGCCCCGTATAGTGCTTGATTATGTGCTGCTTGTATTTGAATCGTTTCTGCTTGTTAAATGTTTGAATTGAATTTTATATTCATTTACTAATTGTATGAGAGTGTGTGACCCTGCTTATTTGTAAACTTCTATAAACAGGAATTCTGTTTTTATCTCTTTGCATCTCAGTCCAAGTCAGGCATTCATGAGTGTTCCATGAGGACTTGATGAGAAATCATTGATTTCTGATGTTGATTTTCAGTGAAAAAAAGACTTGACCGGTACTTATTTTAATTTCTGTGTATAGAAGAGCTAAGGTCTTGTTTCATTTACTCTTCTCAGTCTTTGGCTAGGGACATAGAATTTCTATCTTGACAATGTGAGTTTAAATTTTGGCACATGTGTTTATATTGGCTGCAAAGTAAACATCTCTAGCAGAGATGACCCATCCCTAAAATATAGGAGATGCCTGTGTAACATAACATACCTGTCTATTCTGTGACTTAGAATAGAAATGCTATTAAGTGGCTTCTTAACCCAGCAATAAAGGTGTCATCCTAAAAAAAAAGTTTCACAATAGAGGCCACACATTTTGAAAGTCATATTAAATGTTCATTTCTGTCATAAAGCATTGTAGGAACATAGTGTATGTTGTTTCACATGACTGAAAGGCCTTGAAATAACCTAGACTATTGTTTGTTGAATAAACACTTAGGAGAAACAACAATTGACTCATCTTTATCCCACATAATATTATGTGGCTCTTATTTTATCTGTTATTTGGATAAAGCTCCTACAATGCTTTAAGAAAAGGCTGTACTTCATGGTGCTGCTTTCAAGTTACCCTGGCAGATTCCTGTTGTTGATGAAGTTACTGTTGGTGGGGTAGGCAGTGTAATTTTTATTGTGTAGTAAAACAGTTTTTCAAGTCTCTGGTAGCATAGCTCACTTGTTTGTGGTCACTAGGAGGGTGAAGGACTATAATTATAATCAATTAATTAGTAGTTGAAAGTTAGAAGTTATGATCAGAATGCTAAGTATGAGTTCATGATAGGGTAAAATTTTACCCACTAAGAGAATATTAAGCTTTTTGTTTTGCTCAGATGACAGCAATAAGATTACTGAAATCCCTGAAGCAGGAATGTAGCAAGAGCATTTGGGGCTTTAAATTCTGTGCTGTCTCCCAGTAAGGAATGGTTGGCAGCATCCCCTGTGCTAGGCACAGGGCAACTCAGAAGGAGCTGGACAAAAATTTTATACATCATTTTTGAAGCTAGCTTATTCAGTTCTCATTCAGAATAAATACTCAAATGCAACTGCATTTGTGGTGATTTCATCTGTATTTTAAAAATAAGAATGACTTTTGGGGGATTTTTACATGGGATATATTTACAGGTTTCTGTGTGCTCCACAGTTAAAAATACATAATGAAAGTGTTTTATTTTGGTAGTTCCTCTGTTGTTAGAATTTCCTAATTTTAAATATAATGTTTGCTACAACACTTTCTTTTTTTCTTTTGGAGCACAAGAAAGATAATACCTCTAGAAACTGAACTCATAACATGCTTATTAATGGAAGAAAATGTCTTCCTATTGTGCTCTACTGTTTTTCAAGTGGAGCATACCATTTACTTATATCACCTCTTGTTCCAGAAAGGATTCATAATGACTTACAAAGATACAAACAACATGCTTTTGGTAACAGACAGAAATAAAGGGGTATTGGATTTAGGACTGTGGGAGAAAAATTAAGATGGAAACAGAAATGAGATCTGTACACAAAGTACTTGGACTGAAGTCTTAAGTATTTGTTAGAGGGCCACAAATGTGACTCTGCTTTTTAGTAGCCACTTCAGAAAGAAATGTAATCAGTTACATGGTTCAGTGACCATAAGATAAAAGACTAGTTTCTCCTTTGGATTCCCAAAGATGCCTTGTATTGAGAAACTCCTCAACTACATCCTTAAGTATAAATACAGCATGCATTTCAGAGGGCTGAGTTGTGTTTTACTTTGTTTTTTAGTAAAATTCCTCATTGCCTCATTGTGTAGGGTGATGACATAAGATCAAAACATAATTCAATAAAAAAAGTTCTGGTGTTGGCAAAATAATGTGGACTAAGCACTTGGCTCTGTAGAGATAGATTTAATTTAAGGATCTGTTTTACATTATTTAGATAAGTAAATGGGGATTACACATTTTTCAAGTTACCTTTCATAAATGTTTTGTTTCTCAGTGGAGCCTTTGTTATTAATTTATCAGCAGTGGTGTTTGTGTTTGTGCTTCCCAATAAGTTCCTTAAGTACATATATTTTTTGTGTTGTTGGTTAACCAGAGAGCCGTATTTTTAGCAGGCATGCTTTATTGTGGGGGGTATGAAAATGGAGGAGACTGACAAATATTTAAGTAGAAGTCACTTCACCTCCACACTCCGATGGGCTGAAGGAGTATCAGTGAATACCAGATTCATTTCTGGAAGTAGGCACGGGGTGTTAGCTCCAGCACAGAGAGCACTGGCTTGAAAAGTCTAGGCATGCAATTAATTAATTAATTAATTAATATTAATTATTTTATTTATTTATTTTTGGCTGTGTTGGGTCTTTGTTGCTGTGTGAGGGCTTTCTCTAGTTGCCGTTGAGTAGGGGCTGCTCTTCATTGCGGTGGCTTCTCTTGTTGCAGAGCACAGGCTCTAGGCGCGCAGGCTTCAGTTGTTGTGGTACATGGGCTCAGTAGTTGTGGCTCGCGGGCTCTAGAGCTCAGGCTCAGTAGTTGTGGCGCACAGGCTTAGTTGCTCTGCGGCATGTGAGATCTTCCCTGGCCAGGGCTCGAACCTGTGTCCCTTGCATTGGCAGGCAGATTCTTAACCACTGCCCCACCAGGGAAGCCCTGTAATTTCTTTTTAAGAAGGGAACAGATCCACTCATCTTAGACGTAGTGTCCGTAAATTAATGTATATGTATTTTGCTCAAGCTAAATAAAAAGTTGAACTTTTAAGTAATTAGTTAGAACTTAGCAAGTGCTAGCATGGGCCAGGCATGTGCTAATAATAAGCTCTTTACGTGCGTTATCTCAATGTTGTCATCTTCGTTTATTCCCTTTCTTAAAAGAAAAATATAAAGAAATGTGGTTCACAGCAGTAACTTGTTCCAGGTCATATAAGAGGTGATGGAGATTTGAACTCAGGTAGTCTGACAGACTCAGTGGTCTGCACATATGACTTTATACTGCTTGAGGTGGACTAGACTGGGCCCACAGATGGGACTAGACCATACAGTTAATAGAGGTAAACCCACTGGCCAGTATTAGAACCCACCACTGCAGAAGGACCTTGAACAGTTCTGAATCTTCCATCCAGAAGATAAGCTGAGAGCTACAAGTTCAGAGCATTTGGCCATAGTTTATAAAGCTGGGGAAACACACATCTTCTAGGCATCTATCAGGGTTAGAAAAGTGGGAATATTATTTTATGTGTTCGTTTGCATCTGAAATGCATATATTTTTTCTTTCTATTTGTTACAAATTTGTCTCATCAGATCAGGAAAACCACAATGATATAGTTATAAAGATAGTGTGCCATTCTGGAAAGAGAGGTCTATATTTATATTTTAGAGTAAAACTTTAGCTGGTGATCTCACTGCTATGATTTGGGGTGAATTTAGGTTCTACTTCTGTAGTGACGTCGCTAGGTGTATATGTTCTTAAATCTTATTCCATGTTTTATTAGGAATTGTATTGCATTAGAGTTGTACAGATTAGTAAACCATTATTTATTGTGAGTTTTCATATGAGACTATTCCAGGTTATTCCAGATTATTTTATTTTGAAGTATTGTAATATAGTTCCCACAGTATATTGTAAATTGTGACCTAGCCTACAAAACTAAAGAGTAGAGAACATCCTTATTCATCCTTAATTAGTAAACAGTGGGTGGAACTGTCCTTGCTTAAATATAGTTATGTAACATGGTGTTTCCTTAATTGCATTTCCACAGAGCTTTTGTCATTGTTAAATAGGTTCCTGAAAAATTAGTTAGGCTAGTGACCTGAGTTTTGAATAGGATATTATATCAATAATACAAATTTAAAATGTGAAAACAAACAAACAAAAAATAGGCTGATGAAACAGAATGTCTAAAATCCATTATAATTAGTGTCTCAGGAAGTAATATGCTTGACTTTTACTTAGCAAATTGGATTATGTATTTGTGTAAATTAATTAGCCTTTGCAGTTGGGGTTGTAGTGTGATAAGTGTGTAGATTTCATTTGTGGTCTCAAATGGACACATCTTGGGCTTCCCTGGTGGCGCAGTGGTTGAGAGTCCGCCTGCCGATGCAGGGGACGCGGGTTCGTGCCCTGGTCCGGGAGGATCCCACGTGCCGCGGAGCGGCTGGGCCCGTGAGCCATGGCCGCTGGGCCTGCGCGTCCGGAGCCTGTGCTCCGCAATGGGAGAGGCCACAGCAGTGAGAGGCCCGCATACCGCAAAAAAAAAAAAAAAAAAAAACAAATGGACACATCTTAAATATCATTTATAAGGAATAATCAGATGGCAAAGTATTTTCATACAACATGCTAGCTGCTGATACCTTTACAAAGCATTATGTGATGTTACCTGCCCCAGGAAATAGAGTGGCTGATGAGAGACAAAATTGAAATTAAGTCCTTTGAATATCAACTGTATGAAGTGGACATCACTCTCTCCCAAGAGCCTACTTTCATTTTGTTTTATTTTTTATTGGCATATTGTTAATTTACAATGTTGTGTTAGTTTCAGGTGAACAGCAAAGTGAATCAGTTATACATATACATATATCCACTCTTTTTCAGATTCTTTTCCCTTACAGCCCATGACAGAGTATTTAGTAGAGTTCCCTGTGCTATACAGTAGGTCCTTATTAGTTATCTATTTGATATATAGTAGTGTGTATATGTCAATCCCAATCCCCCAATTTATCCCTCCCCCCGGTAACCATAAGTTTGTTTTCTACATCTGTGACTCTGTTTCTGTTTTGTAAATAAGTTCAACAGCCTACTTTTATTCTGGCACATATTTGAGAACAAATTGCAGGCAGATTTTCTTGTTGTTGTTACCCATAAGAGGTTGTAGCCTGTTACCCTAAAGAAGAATTTTAGCCTTTTCAGTATGTTGGTCTAATAACTGACCCCCCCCATATAAATATATATATAATCTCAACTTTAAAAATTCTTAAAAAATAATGCTTGAGAAATAAGTTGAGGTTCTTTTGAAGTTTAAAGTTCTTAGATTCTGACAGAAAAACTGACCAGGAGGTTGGATTCTAGTCCAATCAATTCCAGCTCCAAACACCACCAATAATGGTTATAATGTTGAGTCTGCCATTTAGGTAAATGTAATACAAAGATTTCAGTTTCAGTCTTCAGTGAACGCTTCAGCTGTGTTTGGAGGAGAACAATCTGAGTACTGAAAAATACTTAAAAAATTTTTTTTCTTTTTCTGAGGGTTTAATTTCAGGAAATCTAGTTTTTATAGTTATGAATTTTAGTGGCTTTACCAAACTACCCAGTCTAGTAAACACTACATCACCCCAGAATATCTTCTGATCTTTATTAATGTGTATGTTTTTGTTGTCAAAATCTGTCTACCTGTTATTTCTTGATTTTAAAGTTTTAATATTTTGTGTAAGCATTTCAGAACTCACCATAAGGTACATATGTGAGTTTTATTGTATTGCAAAGAAGTCCGATATTTAAGCTCTATGTTACTGTGTAGTTCTACCCTTCTTTGAGCTGCCATAGATTTCCTAAACAGAATTGGTTTCAGCCAGTGTATTCTTCTTAGCTCCAAGTGATGACTAATTTCTCACCAGTTGGCTCACATTAGAATTTTCTTTGTGGATTAACACTGTTATCCTTAAATCATTAGTAGTGCTTTTTGCCTTAAAGTCTACTTTGTGTGCTACCAGTATAGCTCTACTTTCTTTCTCTTGATAAATGTTGCATGCTATATATATCTTTTTCCATCCTTATACTTTCCAACTTTCTTTGTCCTTGAAAGCACCATGAAGTTAAATTTAGTTTTTTTTTCTTTAGTCTGACAATTTTAGTCTTTAAATTAGAATCATTAGTCCATTTAATGTAATTGTCACTATATTTGGTATTATATGTACCATCTTCTTTTTGACTCACCTGTTTTGTTCCTTTTTCCTTTTTTAACCTCTTTTTGGATTATTATTCAATTATTATTTAATTTTTCCTCTCTAGTAACTTCTTAGTTATACATTCTTTTACTATTCTTTTGTGGTTACACTAGAGAGTATAGCATGCACCCTTGACTTATTATAGTCTAATACAAATTATAGCTTTTTTTTTTTTTTGGCCGCACTGGGTCTTCGTTGCTGTGTGGGGGCTTTATCTAGTTGGCGGTGAGCAGGGGCTACTCTTCCCTGCCCTGCGTGGGCTTCTCATTGTGGTGTCTTCTCTTTGTTGCGGAGCACAGGCTCTGGGCACGTGGGCTTCAGTAGTTGCAGCACGCAGGCTCAGTAGTTGTGGCTCACGGGCTCTAGAGTGCATGTTCAGTAGCTGTGGCGCACCGGCTTAGTTGCTCTGCGGCATGTGGGATCTTCCCAGGCCAGGGCTCGAACCTCTGTCCCTTTGCATTGGCAGGCAGATTCTTAACCACTGCGCCATCAGGGAAGCCCTTGGAAGCCCTCTCCATTGTCTTTTGTCTTTTATTATTTCTTTTGAGAATTTAGCTGTTAGTTTTATTGTTGCTCTTAAGAAAGTAATGTGTCTTTTTTCCACTGGTTCCTTTTAAGAGTTTCTTTGTTTTTGATGATCAGCAGTTTAATTATGCTATGTTTTTGTGTGGTTTTCGTTGTGTTTATTCTGCTTGGGGTTCACAGAGTTTCTTAAATTTATGGGTTGTCTTCATCAATTTGGAAAACTTCATTCTTTCCTCTTAATATTACTTCTGACCTAATTACTCTCTCCTCTCCTTTTGGGACTCCAGTTACACCTGGTAGACTTTTTCACAGCGTTCCTCATTCCCTTTTACATTCCCACCTGTCCTTGTATTTTCTGTTAGTTTTTATCTCTGCTTCAGTATGGATATATTTTATTGACTTGGGTTCTAGTTACTAATCCTCTCTTCTACTGCGTCTGACCTGCTCTTAAGTCTATGCTTTGAATTCTTTTAGTTAATATACTTTTCAGATCTAGAATTTCAGTTTGATTCTTATAGATTCCAATTCTCAGTTGCAGTTCTTTTTATATGTTGTTTCCTCTTACTTCCCCTGTTTTTTAAAATAGGAATTTAAATAGCCATCATTATTTAAAAGTCTTCCTGTTAACTTCAATGTCTGGATTATCTGAGCATCTGTTTCTATTTTTTCCTTTTGGTTTTCAGTTATATGAATGCTGAGCGTTATGAATAAAATGAAGCTCCAGATGATGCTGTTCTTTTTCAGAGGAAATCCCCCCTCCCTTTTGCTAGCCAGGTAGAGTAGGGGCTCATCACCTAATCCTTTTACGGACTGAGTTGTTGGTTGAGGTTGTGTTGCCGGTTTGGTAACGCAGTGTTTCCCTCTAGTTTGCCTTTGATGCTAGCAAGTAGCCAGGCATCCCGTGCTTCCAACTGATAGTTTTGTGAATTCACAGGGGGCCCTCCTCCTTGTATTTTCTATACTGTAATCTTTGTCTCCTGAGAACAATGAGATTGTTGAAAATTCTACTCTTGATTTTCAGAGGCTTTTAGTTTTGTTTTGAAGCCCTCTTTGTGCAACTGCAGAATTTGGTAAATGTCTTCAGCGGAAAGCCAGCCCTTTGTTAGGCCCAGTTCTTCGACTCTCCTCTTTCACTGGGATCTTGACTCCTTGAGTCTTGCTTTTCACCTCCTCTAAAAGCTCTCATGGTTCCTCTGCTGAAGGAAAGTCTGGATTCTAGGCTTTTTGCCCCAGAATCAGCAAATGCACTTGGGGGAAAAGTGGCTGCAGAATGTCATTTTGTTTCTCTACAGTTCCTCTCTTTTTCCAGAACCTAGACCCTTCTAGTCTTGGTTGTTTCAGCTGCTTTCTCATGCCTTTAAACATTGGTTTTTAAAATATATCTGGCTTTCCTAATTCTCAGCAGGAGTGTTGGTCTGCCTCAAGCTACTCTGTCATATTCAGAAAAGAGAGTTTCCCGCTGGGAATGAAGTTATAAGAAGAAATTAATCTTTTATTAATTGTGGTGCTTACTTCATAGCATTGGTTCTCAAAGAGTAGCTCCTAGCCTCATCACCTGGAAACCTGTTAGAAATGCAAACTCTCAGGCCTTACCTACGTAAGACCTCTTGAATTAGCAGGTCTGGGTTGGGGCCCCATACTGTGTGTTTTAACAAGTCTTCCAGGTGACACTTATGCATGCTAAAATTTGAGAACCACAGCTTTATAAGCTATTCATTTTGCTGTTTAAGTTTCTCTTCCTACCTCCTACACCCCAGAGTATATAAGGGTGTTAAAACCAAAACTTAGCTGAGTAAATTTGAAGAGCTAATTGGCTTTATCAAGTGATTCATGAATCACGCTGCATCTCATCTGGCAAACAGAGGTACTCTGAGGGGTTACACAACATGGAAGGCTTTTATAGGGAGGAGGGGGGACAGGAAAGGAAGTCATCAGCAAGGAAAAAATGAAAGTTCATTGGAAGCAAGTAAAAGTTCAGGTGACGCCAGCTTCTCATTGGCTGAACTATGGCATTTTCTGTTGGCTAGGCTGGTTGCTGGGAAAAAAGGAAGTCTTTCTCTTGCTGACGTAGTAAATTAGTGTACTTCCTGTTTGGGAGTGCAAGGTACGTCTTTTCCTGTTGGAGTCAGTAACTGACCTCTTTCTCTTGGGGTAATTGATGGCTTCCTGTTTGGGGCAGCTGAGGATGAGGAAGATGAGTGTAGCTGTAGGGCATGAGAGCTCCCTTTACAGACCTTCCAGTCACCAGTTCTAGTTGAGATTTTCATTTTTTAATTTTCACAAGGGACAAAAGTGAAAGAAAACTGTCTCTGCAGGTACTTTGTCAGTCTTCTGAATAAATCATTTAATACATTTAGAAGATACCTATTGAGTATGCATTCTGTTCCTGGCACTGTGTTGTCTACAAACATGGAGTGGACAAGTAAGCAAGTAATTGTAATAAAACATGAGTATTATAATAGCTGTATTTATAAAATGCTATAGAAACCAGAGAGATGGAATTATTCTGAGGGTGGGGAAGGGGCATTTGACGTTATTTGAGTAGGTGGGATTTGAAGGCAGACAAACAGAAGTGTATTCTAGGCTTGTTCATACATAAGATGACCATGTAATTTATTATCGAAAACAGGTCACTTTTGAGAACCAAAGGGATGCTTTTATACCAGGACAGCAGGCATAAGCCAGGACTGTTCTCATTAACTGAGATATATGATCATCCTATTTGTAAAGACCAAGTAATGCTGTGAACCCACAGTTCTGTCAGCTGGTGGAAAACTCATTTCTTTACATTATTTCTAGAATTTACAACAATTCTTACTGGATGGTTTACTAGTTTCCTAGGGCTGCTGTAACAAATTACTACAAACCAGGTTCTTAAAACAACAGAAATTAATTTTTTTGGAGTTCTGGAGGCTAGAAGTCTGAAATCAAGGTGTCAGCAGGGCCATGGTCTCTGAAAGCTGTAGGGAAGATGATTGCTGGCCGTCCTTGGAGTTCTTGGCATGTAGCTTCATCCTTAAAATCTCTGCTTCTGTGGCCACACGACCTCTATGTGTGTCTCTGGGTCTCTCAGGGCCTTCTTATGAGGATATCAGTCATTCAAGTTAGGGCCCACCCTAATCCAGCGTGACTTCATTTTAACTAATTACATCTGCAAAGACCTTATTTCCACATCAGGTCACATTTACAATATTGGGGTCTAACCTATCTTTTGGGGGGACACAATTCAACCTACAACAGATGGGATGGTTTTAGTAGCTTTTGAAAGCTTCTGCAGATGGGATGGTTTTAGTAGCTTTTGAAAGTTTCTGCAGTTTAATTTTATTTTTTGTTATACACAAGGCACTTCTCAAAAACTTAGAATATAATACAAATATTTATTTGATTGAGCCCTCTAACAAGTCTGAATAAATAAATACATTTCTGACCAGGCAATTGCTTTTTGTATTTTTCTTATCTCATAGATATGTGTATGTCTAGCCCAGCCACAGCAACTGGCTAAGGTTGAAATGGCTGCAGCAAAGCTAAAACTAAGCTGTAAGTTTGCAGAAACAAAATAAAAAACATTTGATCATTGAAACCTTATATATTGCAGTTTGCTGTTACTTTAAGTTAAGAGACGTAATTTTTGGTCAGTTACTTATTGAATAAATAGACCAGTTGAGGAATTGGCTGCTTCTATGGATGAGAGAGGGTAGAGCATGGTAGAAATAGACTTGAGCAGCCAGGTTGTTTTGCATGTAATTTTGAGTTATTTGCCTGGGGAATGGCATGCTCTGATTGGAGTCATAATTTCACTTTGCTGAAGAGGGTGTGACATAATACAATAGAAGATTGTTGTCTAGGATTCATTCCTTAAGAATGCTGCTCTGCTGGCTCTGCTCATTCCAGCAGCATAAAATCTACATTATATTCCATGGGTTTGATTATCATTTAGAATTATTTGGGCAGGCTAGTGTTTGGATACTTTGTATTCTATTTAACAGTGGAAATTTGCCACTGATTATCTGTGTGACATTCACATTCATCTTGGAGGCAATGTATTTTAACGCTATGAAAGTCAGTGAAACCTAGATACAGTCTTTGATTAAAACTCTAGTATCTTAACATACACAGCCAAAGGCTAAAAGATAACATAAAAAGAGCACCTATAAAAGGAAAAAAGATGTCATAGAAAAGTGAGCAAAGAACAGGAACAGTTTAATTCTTCAAAGAAAATATGCTAATGGCCAATAAATATCTATAAAGATGGTTAATTTAAGGACATGGGTATTAAAACAAGAAATGCTTCTTTCTTTGCCTTTCAGATTGGCAAAGATTAAAGACTAATAATGCAGTTTTTATGAGTTTGTGGGAAAGTGGATCACTGTAGGTGGGAATGTAAATAGGTATAACCTTTCTGTGAGGACAATTTGGTGATATAAATCAGAGTTCACAAGGCACAAACCCTCTGACATTCTATGTCTGTTCCTAGGAAGCTATTTCCATTTTGTGAATGGTCTGCTCATATCCTTATACTGCATATCAGAGTTTTACAAATCTTATTGGTGTAATTTCTAAATATGGTAAAACACTCTCATCCTGTTTACTTAAAATATTCTGCCTAGTCTCTTATTTGCCTTTCTATTTTGGTTCTAAGTGGGGCCTTTTAAAAACTAGGTAGAAGTTTCAATGTACTTACTCAAATTGGTTTCCTTTCTGATTTTGCCTGCTGCCTGTGAGCTTAGATAGCCCTCACCTCTTTAGAAGTTTCATAAATACTTAATTTTAGTCCTTTCTGTTTTTTCATTAGTCTTTTAAAAACGTTAACTCTTTGAAATTCCTGTTTAAGATTCCTGTAATTAATTTGGAGGGTACTAGATTGCTGACCAGTTATCCCTGCATTGTTTATTAAAAATTCTTCCCTTCTCCTCCTTCCTCTAATAATAAATTATTTTATGTATTAGCAATTCATTTTGGGGTTAATCCATTCTGAAGTGATTTGCCAGTTCTTTTGCTAAGTTCACACTATTTTAACTAGTTTGCAGAAAATTAAAGTTCAGTAAATTAATTTAGAGTATTTTTTAAAATTCTTGCCCGTTTATTATTGCTGATAAAATATGGAATAATTTTGTCAAGTTCCAAAAAAATCTTTTGGAATTTTTTTGTCATTTATAGTAAACTTAAAAATCTTGAAACATTTGCCATTTATAAAATATTTCACTTTCTCATACTGTGTCCTGGTATGTGTTGCCAACTATTTAAGCCATCTTTATATCTCAGTATTTTTATGTAAATGATATAATTTTCTTATTAAAATAGTACCTAGATGTTACATTTCGATACTATTGGGAATGAGATCTCTATTTATATTTCCTAACTTCTTATTGTCAGGCTATTATAAGAGTTTCATAGATTTCTTGTACACATATTTAGCTTGTTTCATATAAACGTAAATTCTTTTATGAAATTCAGTAATTTTAAAATTAATTAATTCCTCAGTGTTCATAGTGCTTTAATTTCTTCTTTCAGGCCTTCTAGATATATAGTCACATCTTCCATACTTGACAGTAAGCTCTATGAGGACTGAAACTTTATTATTACTTAAATTTGTACCCTAAGTGCCTGTCATGTAGTGTAAATCTGTATATAAATATTTGTTGAATAAATGAATGAGATCATGATGAGTAGAGAAAGCACTATGAGAATATAGTGACTGCCTCTGGATGATGTTTTCTTTATTTTCTACTTATGTCTCAGGTTTTTTAGAGTAACCATCTTTTACTTCTATAACTGGAAAAAAAACAAATTTAAGGGAAAAAGCTTAACTTTAAATTCTGTTTCTTAACTGAGGCTCAAGGATAGTTTATCATTTTAGTAGAGTTGATTGGATGTTTTCTGTAAATCCCAGGTGCGTTGCCCAGAGGAATGATCTATGAGGACATGACATCAAACCTAAGAATAGGAAGCAGGACTCTTACAAGGAAGATAGTGGGAAGCTACTCAAATCTACAAAGTATTTTTTGTTTTTTGTTTTATGAAATGAATGTGGTTTGCATGCAGAGCCTTAAGGAAGAACATACACAACTCTGTGGGCTTTGTGCTCCTCTGGCCCTTTTTAGGGTACCTAGCCCTGAGGCAGAATTCACAGGAATCTCAGCTGTCTCAGCAATAGAGATCATTTTTACTCTGTCCTCCCTAATGTGAGTGGGCCAATTGAATTATGCAATCTTTGTGCCCAGGTTGCTCAGTAAAAGCCTGCTTACTGGAGTGCAGAGCTCAAATAGGAGCTGGGTGTGGCCCCTCTGACGTGCCCCCTGGGTGCAGTAGTGATGGTAGTTGCCTCTGGATTGTGGCTAGGGATAGGTCTTTCTGCCCGGGAAAGATGGACTTGAGTCTCAGAATTGATTCCCCCATGTTTCTCCCTAACTGAGGAAGGTATGGTGTCTATATACTCTGATGTCTAATCTGGATGTGCTGACTGTACCTGCTTTGCCTCACCAAAACAACTTCATCATCACTGCATAGCCTTTCAGATCAGGGCGTGTACTTTTTTTTGGGTTGCTGACTTGCTCACTTTGTTTTCCGTACTTAGGAACAGAAATGATCTGAGTAGTATGTACAGCTGTCTGATACACGTTAATTCAATCATAGGTGTTTTTATTTAATAAATTTTGAGTGGAATTTTTCAAAAAATACTTTTAATTTGAAATTACAGATTAACAGGAAGTTGCAAAGATAATACAGAAAGGTCCTGTGTACTCTTCATCTAGTTTGCCCAATGGCTATGTCTTACGTTAACTATAGTATAATGTCAAAACCAGTAAGTTGACATCTCTACAATGTGTATTATAGTTCTGTGCCATTTTATCACATATGTAGATTCCTGTAACCACCAACATAGTCAAGGTACAGAACTATCGCCACTAAGATCTCCCTTATACCTCCCCTTTATGATCATGTCCTGTCGACAGACCCCAAGACCACCCCCAGGTCTGGTAATTCACAAGAAGGACTTGCAGAACTCATGTACTCCTGGCTGTGTTTTATTACAGTGAAAGGATATTAAACAGGATCAGTGAAGGAAAACAGTGCATTGAGCAGAATTTGGAGGATACCAAGCATGAGTTTCCAAGAGTCTTCTCCCAGTGGAGTTGACAGGGGTACATTTAATCCCTCATCAACAAACTCTGGCAACATGTGTGAAGTGTTTTCTGTTGGGGAAGTTCACTTAAGCCTAAGAGTCCAGGGTTTTTATTGGAGGCTGGTCACATAGGCACAAGCACCCTCATGATTGACCCCGCCCAGAAGGAAAGCAGTATTCACCATACATCACACAATCTGCACAAACTGTCTAGACAAGTTGGTACAGTGTGGATCAAGACTCCAAGCATACAAAACACCCTTATCAGTTAGTACATAAAGATACTCTTAAGACCTTAGTTCCCAGGAGCTGGCCAGGAGTCAGCCACAGAAGCAGGCCCTTCTGAAAATGAGAATGTGCACGATTTGAGCAACTCAGGTCTGCTTGGTTAACTCTTCCTGGATATGGAGAAACAATTCTGGGCCCACAGTGGAGGTGAGGGTTGGGCAGGTTGGGGTAGGTACTGCTTTAGATAGAGTGGCCAGGGAAGGCCTTTCTGAAAGTATGACATGAAAGCTGAGACCTAAATGAGGAGAGGGAAATCAGCATATAAACAGCAAGGGTCACAGCATTTAGGCATTAGAACACTTGTGCAAAGGCCCCCAAAAGAGAGAAATTGAAATGAGGCCTATATTAGTTTTCTGTTGTTGCCATAGCAAGTTACCACAAACTTAACAGCTTAAAACAACACCCAGAGTATTGTAAGTATTTTAAGTCAGCACTCCTGGCCAACTCAGCCAGGTACTCTGTTAAGGCTCTCAAGAGGTCCAAATTAAGATGTCATCCAATCTGGGCTCTTATCTGGAGGCTATGGGGAGAATCTGCTTCCAGACATACTTAAATGTTGGCAGAATTGAGTTTAATGAAGTTATGCAACTGAGGTCTTCATTTCTTTGTTGGCTGTCAGGCAGGGGTCATTCTCAGCTTCTAGAAGCCACTCACATTTCTTACATTTCTCCACCTTCAAAGCCAGCAATGGTTCTTTGAATCTCTTTGACTTCCCATTCTTCCCTCCTCTTCTGCTTTATATTTTAAAAACAATTTTATTGAGGTATAATTCACATACCATAGAATTCACCCATTTAAAGGGCACAATTCAGGACTTCCCTGGTGGCACAGTGGTTAAGAATCCACCTGCCAGTGCAGGGGACACGGGGTTTGAGCCCGGATCCTGGAAGATCTCACATGCCGTGGAGCAACTAAGCCTGTGCGCCACAACTACTGAGCCTGCACTCTAGAGCCCGTGAGCCACAACTACTGAGCTTGTGTGCCACAGCTACTGAAGCCCGTGCCCCTAGAGCCTGTGCTCCGCAACAAGAGAAGCCACTGCAATGAGCAGCCCGTGCACTGCAACAAAGAGTAGCCCCTGTTTGCCGCAACTAGAGAAAGTCCACGCTCAGCAACAAAGACCCAACACAGCCAAAAATAAACAAATGAATAAATTTATTTTAAAAAAGGACACAATTCAAAAGCAACCATCACCACAGCCAACTTTAGAACATTTTCATCATCTCAAAAAGAAACTCCATGCCCTTTAGCTACCTTCTTATTTTGTCCTCTCCCTCTCAGTCCCAAGCAACCACTACTCTACTCCCTGTCTCTCTAGGTTTCCCTGTTCTGGACCTTCATATGAATGGGATCATATAGTGTGTTGTCTTTTTATGACTGGCTTCTTTCACTTAGCATAATGTTTTCAAGTAGTAGTGTTGCAGCATGTGTCAGTTCTTAATTCCTCTTTATGACTGAATAATCCTACCTTGTATGAATATACTACCTTTTGTCTCTTCACCAGTTGGTGGACATTTGGGTTGTTTTCCATATTTAGGCTATAATGAATATTGCTGATATAAACATTCATATACAAGTTTTTATGTGGACATATGTTTTCATTTCTCTTGGAAATATACCTTGGAGTATATACTTTGGAGCAGAATTGCTAGGTAACTAATTAAAATCATTTGAGGGGGGCTTCCCTGGTGGCGTAGCGGTTAAAAATCTGCCTGCCAATACAGGGGACACAGGTTTGAGCCCTGGTCTGGGAAGATCCCACATGCCACAGAGCAACTAAGCCCGTGCACCAGAAGTACTGAGCCTGCGTTCTAGAGCCTGCGAGCTGCAACTACTGAGCCCACGTGCCACAACTACTGAAGCCCACGTGCCTAGAGCCTGTGCTCTGCCACAAGAGAAGCCACCACAATGAGAAGCCTGCACACCGCAGGGAAGAGTAGCCCCCGCTCGCTGCAACTAGAGAAAGCCCATGCACAGCAACGAAGACCCAATGAAGCCAAAAATATTTTTTAAAAAATCATTTGAGGAACTGTCATCTGCACCATTTTACATTCCCATCAGCAATGTATGAGTGTTTCAGTTTCTCCACGTCTTTGTCAACACTTGTTATTATCTGACTTTTTTGTTTTTTTGGTGTTTTTTGGCTGTGTTGGGTCTTCGTTGCTGCATGTGGACTTTCTCTAGTGGCGAGTGGGGGCTACACTTTGTTGCAGTGCACGGGCTTCTTACTGTGGTGGCTTGTGTTGTGGAGCACGGGCTCTAGGCGTGTGGGCTTCAGTAGTTGTGGCGCATGGGCTCAGTAGTTGTGGCACATGAGCTTAGTTGCTCCATGACATGTGGGATCTTCCCAGACCAGGGCTCGAACCCATGTCCCCTGCATTGGCAGGTGGATTCTTAACCACTGTGCCACCAGGGAAGTCCTCTGACTTTTTAATACTAGCCATCCAACTGAATGTGAAGTGGTATCTCACTGTGGTTTTGATTTTGATTTCCCTAATGACTAATGATGTCAAAAGTCATTTAATGTGCTTATTGACCATTGGCATATCTTCCTTGGAGAAGTGTCTATTCAGATCTTTTACCCATTTTAGAAATTGGGTTGTTTATCTTTAAAAATATTGAGTTATAACAGTTCATTACACATTCTGTATACAAGTTCTTTATTAGATACATGATATGCAGATATTTTCTCCCATTCTGTGGGTTGTCTTTTCACTTTCTTGATGGGGTCCTTGGAAGCACAAAAGTTTTTAATTCTGATGAAGTACAATTTATCTATCTTTTCTTTTGTTGTTTATGCTTTTGGTGTCATATCTAAGAATCGAAAATCATGAAATTTTACCTGTGTTTTTGGCCAAGAGTTTTTATAGTTTTAGCTTTTACACTTAGGTCTGTAATCCATTTTTAGTTAACTTTTATACGTGGTATGAGACAAGGGTCTGACCTTATTCTTCTGCATGTGGTGATCCCATTGTCCCAGCACGATTTGTTGAAAAGACTCTTCCATTTGATAGTTGTGACCATAGATGTGTGGGTTTATTTCTGGACTCACAGTTCTATTCCATTGCTCCACATGTCTGTCCTTGTGCCAGTTCCACACTGTTTTGATTATCACAGGTTCGTAGTAAGTTTTGAAATTGGTAACTGTAAGTGTTCCTACATTCTTTTTCAAGATTGTTTTGACTCTTCTGGGTTCCTGTCCTCTTCTGCATTTAGGGTTCATGTGCTTATATTGGCCTCACCTGGAAAATCAGGATAATCTCTCTATTTTAAGGTCAACCAATTAGTAATCTTGTCTGGAAAGTCTTTTTTTGGCCATGTGAGATAACATAATCACAGGTGTAAAACAGAGTGAAGGTCATGGGGGCACAAAGCCTATGAGGCTTAGATTTGTGAAAAGGTAGGAGCAGAAGTTGGATAGAGGGGTATGAATGGAAGTTTCAGAAATGTTAATTTGTCCGAAGTCACATTTCAGAGCTGGGATTTGAATGCAGATTTGACTGATCTCCATGTTCTCATGTGCACATCAAATTGGTCTTCGTAGACACATAGCTATTATTTTTAAGTTTTCATCTTAACCTGTTGAGTTCTTAGTATATGCTAAGTAGTCCTCACAGCAATTCTACTATGTTTTTCTAGCTCTTACATAGTACCTGGGCAAGTCTCTGAATGCAGGTAATAGGCTCTCCTGTAGCTGGCATAAGAAAAAACCAGTCAGGGATCAAGGGGTATGTTTCAGAATCTGAGGGTAGGCAAGCAGCTAAACCTTAGCAAAGGATTGGAACTGAGAAATGGAAACCCCTCAAGACCTAGAGAGCATTTTTCTTCTGCCATTTTTCTCTGCTTCTTGTTGTATATCTTGTATACCAGTCTGTTGTATCTGCAGACCACTGGTTACTCAGACCACTTGTTGGAAGGTGGTCATGCCACAACTTCTCCATCAGTCAAGAGAACAGCCCAGACTTAGTCCCATTTCCAAAACTTCATTTTGGGTCAAGTGTCCACCTCTGGATCAATCAGCTGTGGCCCTGCGGTGGTGAGGGAGGAGGGACTGCACCATATACAAGCACGGCAGCTGACCTTTGTAGATTTGGGGAACAGTTCCCTGACGAAAGGGAAGTTGCTGACACGTGTTAGGTAGACTCCCTAAAATGTGTTCATTTTAGTAACAGACCTGTGCTATAGTCTTTGTAGTATAAAAAAATTTAAACTTACTGAATTGGTATAAGGAAAAAACAGATATTTCTTTTTGCTTACTCCTCTTGGAATTGAAGAAAGGGACCACAGGATGTTGATGGTGAGATTAGCTCAGACTCTCAAAATAGTTTGATGGCACTCAGGACCTAGTACAAGTGTAAGCTTTTGTGATGTCCCTGCCACTTACTACCTTTTTGATTGAACAGATCATAATTTCTCAGTCTCAGTGTCTTTATCTGTATTATAATAGGAGAAAGTAGACGGTCTTTGAAGTTTCTTAACTTATCATTCTAGACTCTGGCTATATTTTGTTATTCTTCCTTTCTACCTCAGCCTCATTTACTAAATGATAAGTGCGATAGATCTAAATCCTGTCCTTGGAGGGCTTTAATCTCATAGAGGCAGTGAAGAGTATTTGTAAATGTGCAGGTCTCCCTGCCATGTCTCATTAGTTAACTCTTACAGACCCTACTGCCAGAGTGTGCTGCCATCCCTCCCCTTTCCATTCCCACTGTATTACTTCTATTATTATAACCTCTTAACTGTATTTGTCTCTTGATCACTATCCCTGTCTCCTGTTCTGCACTTTTCCCCAATCCAAACTAGAAATTGCCTCTCAAATTTAAAAAAAATTTAAAAATCATACAGTAAAGTTGAATTTTGGGGGAGTATACAGTTCTATGAATTTAAAAACATGTATAGATTTATGTAAACACCTCCATAATCGGAATACAGAACAGTTCTATCACCTCTAAAAAAGTTTCTTGTGCTATTCCTTTATAGACATCCTCCCTCCAGCCCTAATTCCTAACGAACCCTGATTATACAGTATGTAAACTTTTTTCAAAAATATTTATTTTATTTACTTTATTTATTTATTTATTTTGGCTGCGCCAGGTCTTATTTGCAGTATGTGGGATCTTCGTTGCAGCGTGTGGGATCTTTAGTTGCGGAACGCAGGCTTCTTAGTTGCAGCATGCATGTGGGATCTGGTTCCCCGACCAGGGATTGAACCCGAGCCCCCTGCTTTGGGAGTGTGGAATATTACCCACGGGACCACCAGGGAAGTCCCTACAGTAAGTAAACTGTTAAAACTGGCTTCATTCACTCATCATAAAGCCTTTGAGATTTCATCCAAGTTGTTGGGTATGTTTTGTTGTTGTTGTTGTTTTTGCTGAGTAGCATTCCATTGCATGGATGTACCACACAGTTTGTTTATTCATTCATCTATTGAAGGATATTTTGGTTGTTTCCATTTTTTAATGATCATAAATAATGTTACTAGAAACATTTTTATATAGATTTTTGAGTGAACATCAGTTTTATTTCTCTGGAGGAAATAACTGGGAATAGGATTGCTAACTTTTTATGCAACTACCAAATTGTTTTCCATGGTGGTTGTACTATTTGCATCCCACTAGGAGGCTTCTAGTTGCTCTGCATCCTTGCTACCACTTGCTATTGTTCTTAATTTTAGCCATTCTGATAGGTGTGAAGTGAAATCTCACGGTGGTTTTAATTTACATTTCTCTAACGGATGATGATGTTGAACAACTTTTCATGTGCTTATTTGCCATGTTGTCAAGAACTGTGACTGACATGGGTTTTTCCCCTCTTAAACGTAACAAGTTAGCCTGCCAGTTTCATGGATGCTGGCAGAAGTCATGAGACTCTGGAGTCGGAGACAAATGTTCTATTTATAGATGTTTATTTATTAACATAACAATAAACATCTATTATAGATGTTTATTTATTGATGTTCTATTTATAGAACCTTAATAAAACAAGCTTCATCTCACATGGGCTACCCTTGCCCCCAAGTCCCATGGGGCTGGTGTCACAGCTGAGGAACCTAAGCTTAAGGAACCCAAATCCTTTATAATGGGCAGCTAACAAACCCACCTGACTTTTGACCTGGAGGGAAACATTATATCTATTTTACTTGACAGTAAACAAACTTGCCCTTTCTCTGGAGGGAGACAGTGATCTGTTCCTCCTGAGAATGTTAGATATGCAAACATCCTTGAAGAGATAGTCTGTTACAAAGGCCTCTTGTACAGAAATGTGAGACACCCGTGGAGAATTGTCTCCCAATGTGTATACCTTCTTTGGATAAGTCTGTTCAAATCTTTTGCCCATTTTTAAAATTCGGTGGTTTTTCTTTCTGTTGAGTTTTGAGAATTCTTTATATATTCTGGATGCAAGTCCTTTGTCAGATATATGATTTGCGAGTATTTTCTACCAGTCTGTAGTTTGTCTTTTCATTTTCCACACAGTGTCATTGGAGAAGCAAAAGTTTTTAGTTTTGCTGCCAAGTTTGGACTTCAGGTTCCAACCCTACTTCTGTGAGCTGTGGTTTCCACGTTGGTTCATTTTTCAGAGGCTTCGCAGTGCTATTTTGATCTGTTTCCTGTGTGTGTCAGTCTGAAACGTGTGCAGTGGTCTCTGTTAATGTGAATTTTAGTCTCTGATCCTGAATAGCATCAGACCCATGCACACATTTTCAGCTTGCTTTCTTGAGTTCTCCTCATTGATTCCTCCTGTATTTTTAAAGTTCTCTCGGGGCTCATCTTCTCTCCTCTGGGTGGAAGGCTGTGGAATTAGTTACCCTGCTCTGTCTTGTACTCCCATCACTGTCTAGGAGACTAGAGAGTGGGAAAAATGGATAGTGCCCCTTCCTCCGAGTTTAGCTCCTACAGTCTCTCATTCCAGCTGCTTCTGTGGACACCATGTGATTGCTCATGGCTCAAGAGAAGGAGGAAAAAAAATGACAAGGAAATGGAGGGATTTTCATATTTCCTCTCAGCGTTAGGAGTTCCCGTTCTCATTCTTTGAGCCAGAGCTAGAGGAGTTCTCTCTGTGCCCTGGTGTCCATTTCTGGGTTGGCTTGGTGATACTGGAGGGGGAAAAAAGGGTAAACTCACTGAGGATTCAGTGATACACTGAATTCTGGTCTTCTTCCTTAATTCTTCTCCTTTTTGCCTTTGAGAATCCTCAAAAATAGTGCTTAGCGCATGCCATCTAGGATTTGTAGCTGGACTACACCTGTGAAGTCTCTCTTCCCCACACCCTGCGGCTGCTCATGTCTGTCCTCGTATTTTTTTCTTATATTTATTTTTATCCTTGATTTCCTTCTCGGGAAATCACCCGTCTGCCTGCATACCTTAATGTTCAGCGGAAGATTGTTGTTTGTTCAAAGACTGAATTTGTGCACAAACATCTCTAGCCAGTAAGGCTTCCATTGTCTGGCCAACAGAGACTGTGCATACACACAGGAGATGCGAGAGAGCCGGTCGGAGGCTTGAAGTTTGAATGCATTCCTTGGTTCACACTTTGATCCATCAGCAGAGAGGAAGTTTTGTCCATCTTTATAGTTGATTTTGGTGGAGAGGACTTATTGTCCTCCTCACTTCATACTGGAAGACAGAACTCCACCTCTCAAGTTTTATGTCTTAAAATAGACACCTATCCTGATTTCCCCTTTTCAGTGAAACAACAATGCTGTAACCCAGACTCTTGCCTGCAGTTTTAAAAAGCCATCATAATTGAACTTCACACGTAACTGCTTCTGTTTACCTCCTACTTATACACATCATTCATGTTCTGCATTTGCTGTCCTGTCTCTGAGTGTTTTGCAAAAGATGTTCTTCCTGTCTGGAATGTCTTTCCTCTTTTGTGTCATCGCTCCAAGACCCTCTAAGCCTCAACTCAAGGCTTTTGAAGGTCTACATCCCCCACCTTTCACTCCCTGGCCCAGGTGGTCTCTCTATGCTCCCTAAGTCAGAATGACCTCACCTTCTCCCGCCACCCCTTGGTTTCATAGCACTTTTCTCTTTTTCTTCATTGTTCATGCTGCCTGTGTTTTTGTTTATGAATTTTCACATCTAATAAAATGGAGATAATATCTACCTTGGTTTTTGTGAGAAATAATTATACTGAGTACCTGTCACAATATTAGGCATGTAGTGAGTGGTGGCAAACAGTAGGGCCTTGAATGCCGTCTCAAGGAGTTTAGATTCTATTCTGATGCTTAATTACACTTGGTTTTCTTGGTGAATGTTAAATTATCTCATTTGGGACAAAGTATTCACTTTTATATCGTTGAAATGAAGTTGTCTTTTTGAGCCAAATACATAATGTAGTAAGAACACAGTGTATTTCAAGAAGATTGTACTTTGTCCCTTAGGTTTAAAATGGTAGCAAATGAGAAGGACCTATTAGTCCCCCTCTTTTTAATATTAAAATCTTTTTTTATTG
The DNA here is from genome assembly GCF_026419965.1 of Kogia breviceps. Taxonomy (NCBI): domain Eukaryota; kingdom Metazoa; phylum Chordata; class Mammalia; order Artiodactyla; family Physeteridae; genus Kogia; species Kogia breviceps. The sequence goes on from NC_081323.1 coordinate 76,623,352, forward strand.
TGGTAAAAAACACATAACATGAAATTTACCACGTTAACCATTTTTAAAGTGTACAGGGTGCTTCCCTGGTGGCGCAGCGGTTGAGAATCTGCCTGCCAATGCAGGGGACACGGGTTCGAGCCTTGGTCTGGGAAGATCCCACATGACACGGAGCAACTAAGCCCGTGTGCCACAACTACTGAGCCTGCACTCTAGAGCTTGCGAGCCACAGCTACTGAGGCCACGTGCCACAACTATTGAAGCCTGTGTGCCCTAGAGCCCGTGCTCTGCAACAAGAGAAGCCACTGCAGTGAGAAGCCCGCACACCGCAACGAAGAGTAGCCCCTGCTCGCCACAACTAGAGAAAGCCTGCACGCAGCAATGAAGACCCAGTGCAGCCATAAATTAATTAATTAATTAAAAAATAAAGTGTACAGTAGTGTTAACTATGTGCACCTTGTACAACAGATCTCTAGAACTTTTTTGTCTGGCAAAACTGAAACCCTATACCCATTGAACAGCAACTCCTCTTTGCCTCCCTTCCCCCAGCCCCTGGCAACCATCATTCTACTTTCTCGTTTTGAGAGTTTGACTAATTTGGATACCTCATGTAGGTGGAATAATGTCTTTGATTTGCCTTTTCGTGATTGGCTACTTGACATAATATTCTCAAGGTTCATCCATGTTGTATCATGTGATAGGATTTCCTTCTTTTTTAAGGCTATATAATATTCCATTGTATATACCATGTTTTCTTCATCCATTCATCCTGTGTTTATACATTCATCCTTTGATGAATATTTAGATTGCTTGGCTGTTGTGAATAATGCTTGAATGTTGTGAATAACAACTCTTGGCTGTTGTGAATAATGCTCAGTGAACATGAGTGAGCAGGTATCTCTTCAAGATCCTGTTTTCAGTTCTTTCTTTTGGGTGTATACCCAGAAGTGAGATTGCTGGATCATATGATAATTCTATTTCTAATTTTTTGAGGAACCACCGTACTGTTTTCTCCAGTGGCTGTGCCATTTTACATTCCCACCAACTGTACACAAGGGTTCCAATTTCTCCACATCCTTGCCAACACTTGTTATCACTTGTTATTTGTGTTCTTTTTTTTTTTTTTGCGGTACGCAGGCCTCTCGCTGTTGTGGCCTCTCCCGTTGCGGAGCACAGGCTCCGGACGCGCAGGCTCAGCGGCCATGGCTCACGGGCCTAGCCGCTCCGCGGCATGTGGGATCCTCCTGGACTGGGGCACGAACCCACATCCCCTGCATCGGCAGGCAGACTTCCAACCGCTGCGCCACCAGGGAAGCCCTATTTGTGTTCTTTTTGATGATAGTCATTCTATCAGGTGTGTGGTGATATCTCCTTGTGGTTTTGATTTGCATTTACCTGATGATTAGTGACATCGAGCGTCTTTTCACATGTTGGCTATTTGTACGTCTTCTTTGGGGAATTGTCTGTTCATGGCCTTTGCTAATGTTTTTTTTTTTTTTTTTTTTTTTTTATGGTGCCGGCCTCTCATTGTTGTGGCCCCTCCCGTTTCAGAGCACAGGCTCCAGACACGCAGGCCCAGCGGCCATGGCTCACGGGCCCAGCCGCTCTGTGGCATGTGGGATCCTCCCGGACCGGGGCACGAACCCATGTCCCCTGCATTGGCAGGCGGGCTCTCAACCACTGCGCCACCAGGGAAGCCCAACCTTTGCTAATTTTTAATTGGATTTTTGTTGTTGTTGTGGTTGAGTTTTAGGAGTTCTTTACATATTCTGGATATTAACCTCTTATCAGATATATGGTTTGCAGATATTTTATCCCATTCTATAGGTTGCCTTTTCACTCTATTGATTCCTGTGTAGAAGTTTTTAAGTTTGATGTAGTCCCATTTGTCTATTTTTTTTTTTTTTTTTTTTTTTTGAGGTATGCGGGCCTCTCACTGTTGTGGCCTCTCCCGTTGCGGAGCACAGGCTCCGGACGCACAGGCTCAGCGGCCATAGCTCACGGGCTTAGTTGCTCCGCGGCACGTGGGATCTTCCCGGACCAGGGCACGAACCCGTGTCTCCTGCATCGGCAGGCGGATTCTCAACCACTGCGCCACCAGGGAAGCCCCCATTTGTCTATTTTTGCTCTTGATGCTTGTACTTTTGGTGTCATATCCAAGAAATTGTCTCCAAATCTAATGTTGTGAAGTTTTTCCCCTATGTTTTCTTCTAGGAGTTTCATAGTTTCATGTCTTCTGTTTAGGTTTTTAATCCAATATTAGTCCTCTTAAAGTGTTCTTTATATTATTGGGCAGGAATAAGAAGTTTGTTCTTTAGTATGATGATAATTTGCAATATTTAAACTTTCTTTTTCCCTCCTTCCCTCCCTCTCTCATTTCTTCCATTATAGCTTGAAGATGATAGACTCATTCATTTTTTTTTCTTAATTGCTTCACTGTGAGTAGAATGATAGTGATTTCATTTTCAACAAAACTTTCTTGTTTGCTCTTTGATTAACAGGAAGAAGATGAGCCTTAAGTCTGAACGCCGAGGAATTCATGTGGATCAGTCAGAACTCCTATGCAAGAAAGGATGTGGTTATTATGGCAACCCTGCTTGGCAGGGTTTCTGCTCCAAGTGCTGGAGGGAGGAGTACCACAAAGCCAGGCAGAAGCAGATTCAGGAGGATTGGGAACTAGCAGAGCGGTAAAAGGACTTAACTAGGGGTGGTTTAACAGTGATATAACTGGATACATAGCTCTGTCATTGTCAGAATACATTTTTTTCTTCTGTTTTGATCTCTCAGCAAGTCAGTTTAATATTAAGAGAAATGAATTTTTTCCCCTCATTCAGCGTTTAATGAGTAGCTTTCAGTGATTTCTTTATTTTGTCTTTGTCTTAACTTTTAATCGTTCTGTGTTTGGGATGCATTAGTCTTAGTTCTCTAATAAAGACAGTAAGCTCCTTGGAGTGAAGAATGGAGATAAACATATTTTGTGGTGAAAGATTAAATGAGGTTATTGCACATGACTTTCATCAAGCATTATTTTCCTCGTTCTTTTAATATATCCAGCATGGCATCTTGGCACAGTGATAAGCACATAATAATAGAAACCTGTTGATTTGTATATATAATCCTTACATTACGGAAATTTAACTTTTCTTTAAAAAATGGCATTTGTTAGTATTATGCAGAAATTTAAAACAGAATGTCTAGTGAGCATAGGAACTAATAAAATACCATGAATAATGTTAATCCTTTACCAAAGCATCCTAGAAACTGTGAAGCTTCTCTATAAAAGAAAGACTGATCTCTGACAGCTTTTGCTAGTTTTTTTAATATTTAATCAGGTGTATTTGTTGAGTGATTACTTTGCTACCATCTGTGACGAACTCAGTATTATAAAGTACACTTGCTGCTTTTAGTGAATCCATAGTCAGTCAAAGAGAAAATATAGACATAGAACATTAACTATTTCCTCGGGTTTCCCATTGCATTCCTGATATTCTCTGTAGCTGATCCTATTTTAGAAAGAAGGTAGAGGCCACTAGTCATGAATTCCCTTAGCTTTCTCCCTTGTTATCAAACTGTACTAGTGTCTTTATATTAACTTCTGTTTTGTCTCAGAGAAAGATGTGTCCCTATTCCATTCTCACACCAACACCTCTACCTGTGCTTTTGTTGCTGTTTCTTACTGCTTCCAATTGCGACCTTTCCTACACTTTCTCATATTTGAACAGGCATGAGAATCACCTGGAAAGCTTGTAAAAACGATGGTCACTGAACCTCACACTCAGAATCTCTGACTCTCGTAGGTTGGGAGTGAGGCCTGAGAATTTGCATTTTTAACAAGTTCCCAGGTGATGTTGATGTTGCTGTCTGGGGAATCCACTTTGAGAACCATAGTTCTATAGATAGCCTTTGAGATTTACTATAAATACCTCAAATTCAGCTGGTCCAAGGCAAGATTCCTTGCTTTCATTTACTCTAATCCCCACTCCCAGCAGTTCCTCCTAACCCTCCTCCAGTATCAATTAACAACATCACTATTTATTCAGTTGGCTAAAAAACATTAGTCATTATTAATTTCTCCTTCACCTCCCACACTGTTTACAACTAATTAAGCAAGTTCTGCTTATTCTAGCTAAGAGAAGTATTTTGAATTTCATCCTTTCCTATTTTCCAGGTTCTTATTTCTCTCACTTAAATCTTTGTAATATATTCTTAATTATTGTCTCTGTCCCTAGTCTCTCTGCCCCTCAAGTTGTCACACAGCTACCTGCATTACCTTTAAAACACAGATCAGATAATGGTAACCTACTAGATTACAGTCTTTCTTGGTTCCCCACCACATGATGAAATCCAGGATTATAGCAGGCTTGGCAGTCAAGGTTTCTTACCACCTGCTGCCTAACTGTACATCCAGCATCATAGTCCATCACACCGTCAGTGATCTGACTGTGTTGAATGAACTTGGTCCACAACAAAAGCCACATCCTTCACATTTGTAGTACCTTCTTCCTGGAATGCCCTTTTACTTGGCGGAATCCTCTTGATCCTTCTAAGACTGGCCTAAATGTCACCATTATAAAACCTTGTTGGACTCCTTCAGCAGATTTAGTTTATTTTTTCCTATGTTCTCATAGCACTTGGGTTTTGCTCTCTACTATAATAGGCACTGTTAGATTATGTGGTAATTATTTATTTGTCTTTTTCTCTCTTCCAACCTTGAGGTTGTCAGGGAAAAGGACTAGACTTTATTTGCTTTATGTAACACTAGTACAATTGCTGAGTGAACATGATCCATGGAGAAGGTCCCTTTTGAAGTTTGTAGTAGCACATAGGAGAGCTTCCTATCAGAGACCTCAGACCTATTTGGTGTATTTAGCCTCTAGTTCTACAAATTTTAGATCCCCAGTTCATTGAGTTATTACCTTTAGATACAAGCAGAACTTGGAGAATTATCAGGGTTAAACTTCACGTCTTCTTGAATTACAGACTACAGCGGGAGGAAGAAGAGGCCTTTGCCAGCAGTCAGAGCAGCCAAGGGGCCCAATCCCTCACATTTTCCAAGTTTGAAGAAAAGAAAACCAATGAGAAGACCCGCAAGGTTACCACAGTGAAGAAATTCTTCAGTGCTTCATCCAGGGTTGGATCAAAGAAGGGTAATTTTCTGATTCTCTTTTTTCTTTTGTGCCCAAAGAGGTATAGAGTAGATCCACAGTGTATGTGGGCTCAGTTTTTTAATTTCTGTAAGCGTTCAGACAATATCAATGTAGACTTGAGATGTTGGGTATGAGGTGCAGATGACATATGAAATCTCTTTTGTTGGAGGATATTGTGTTTTAGAGAACTTATTTATTCTATAGGAGGAATAAAGATAATTGAAATATGTAGTTTTGTTTATAAAATTCATTCCCATCCCATCTGTTTGGATGTTTTATTTTTTGTGCCTTTAATTTTTGGATATTGGTTTATTCTCCTTTGTTTAATATCCTCACTATCCATACCTTATCAGAAATGACTGTTTCTAGGCTTAAAGCTGTCTAAAAAAGTTTTCTGAGAGCTTATTAGAGAGACAGCCTGTGTGTTGAGGAAATACTACGTAGAGAACATGTAGGAAAAGGCTCACTTTTGTACATACTTGACCTTATTCATCCTACTTCTTAAAATTCCATATTAAACAAGCAGGAAGATTCTCACTAGTGAGCAGATTGGCTAGTTGAAGTGGCCTAGCAGGAAACAAGAAAGAATGTCTGTTGTTAGGGCTTAGTCTCTGAACCTTTCTGTTGGTAATCAGAGCTATGCAGTAAATTTTTTTGTGTGTGTGGTACGCGGGCCTCTCACTGTTGTGGCCTCTCCCGTGGCGGAGCACAGGCTCCGGACACGCAGGCTCAGCGGCCATGGTTCACAGACCCAGCCGCTCCACGGCATGTGGGGTCTTCCCAGACCGGGGCACGAACCTGTGTCCCCTGCATCGGCAGGCGGATTCTCAACCACTGCGCCACCAGGGAAGCCCCAATATGCAGTAAATTTGAAATGGTGAGGGATACTGGGAACCAACACTGATGCTATCGGTAGAGCTGTTCTCTTAGACACTCCCTTGCACCCCCTCACCCCCTGCCCCCCAACCTGGGGTAATTGTCATGAGATTTTTGGTCTGCTTAAAGGAAGGGGCATAATAATATCACACCTTAAAAAAATTAATAATAATACTATCACACCTTAAGATCTTTTCTGGTCTTTCGGATTTAATGACTATTGTTTTTTGTTTTATTAAAAGGAACAATTGCTTATCGAAAAACACAGCACTTCTCTTTAATAGAGGCAAACCTTTAAACAATCTTTTTGTTCACGTGATTAATTTGGAGTTGTTCTTGGTTGGCTGTCACTCAGCAGTTTTCTCTACAGTAGTAAAAAGGGAAATAATCAGTACCTGCTAGAGATTAAATGTATTTGATAGGAATGTATTTGGCTCATGATTTATTTGTTAGAAGATAGTGTAGTAGGGTGATTAAAACTGTAAGCTTTGGAGTCACCCTGGTTTGAGTCTCAGCTTTGCAGTTTGCTAGCTGTGTGACCTTAAGCAAGCTAATCTCTTTAAGCCCTGTCTATTCTGAGGGACAGTAATACCTATCATAGGCATGTCTTGAGGATTAAATGAGCCGATGTGTGTACAGAGTTCAGTGCAGTACCTGACACACATGGTTAATCTCCAGTGTTAGCTATTTTTAAATGCCTGTTGTTTTTCTGACAAAATAATCTCTGCTGGTAAGGAGCTCAAAGGTATTGATCAAAGCCATTCATTCCTATTTAGCTTAAATTCTGTTTCCTACTTTGAGAAAGTCTCATTAACCTTATGAATTTATAAATGTATGATGAAATGGTATATGACAACAGATGAAATAGTAAAGAAATTCGAAAACCATCAGCTGTAACTGCCACATTTTACAGATGACAGTGTGAAAGCCCATAAAGGTTAACTAATTTACCCAGGGTGATATAATGAGTTGATGTATTAGACCTCAGGTCTCCTAACTCCTGGTTAAGCTTTTTTCCATTGTATCCCTTGACCTTGAAATATGTGTTTTTATCTATAACTATATCTGTGTCTGTATCTAGATAGATAGATAGATAATGAAGTTTCTATTACTGAAGTGCTTAATAGTCACATACATTCATTGACTATACTTGGCAATTTAAAAAAATCATGTCCTAAGACCTTCTGTACAGTATGCATTATATTATGGAGAGAAGATTTGTACTTTAAAAGAAAAACTTCAAGTGATTTTTATCTTAAAAACTTTTATGTGGAATAGTTCTTACCTTTTTTCTCTTTAGAATGATAGATTTTTACTTTATATTTTTTTGATCTTTAGCTGTTTTTTTGTCTGTAGAAAGCATATGGTGAGAAAGACCTCAAAGCGTTGGGGGGAAAAAATTGATGTGTGTGCATTAGAAAAGAGGATGCTGTTGGATCTTTGTTTCACAGATTGCTTATGTAACTCTGCCAGGCGAACTTTGCATTTCAGGCTGATTATTTGTTTCGCCTTTGCATGTGGATAAAGTTAGCCTATACTAAATGCAGTTTTAATTTATTGACTCTATAGACTACAATCAACCTTTTGTGTTCTGTATTCTTTATTTCACTTTGTTAATTCAAGATGTCCTTGCTCTTAATATTTTGCTTGCTTCTATTGGTAGCATGAAAGAAAGCTCTTAAGCCAGGGCAGATTGGTAGTATATAGAAGACAAATGACCTTCTAAGGGATTTGAAAACTATTTTAACTTCCTGTTAGAATTGGCTGTCCCTCCAGAAGAGGTAAATGAAACAGCTTGACTGTAAAGACTCAGAGAATTTACTTTTAGTTCTTTACTCTCCAAAGTAAGGTTGAGTGAGCTATAGTTAGAGTAAATCATAGGGGGTCAGCCAAGTCAAAATACTTGCTCATATGTTCCAAAATGCCCTTTTCTTTTGGAGCTCAAGTAGATGTTGTCACCCAGAGCAGACTCTTGTGTACATCTTTTACAAACTAATCTACAAGCAGTGCTCTAAGGAGGAATATCTTTTCTTTTTTTAGAATTAAAATACCAATCTTTCTACTCAGACCTTAGAGTCTAAATACTATTCTTCACTGAAGTGAATTAAGGTTCCTTGGAGAAATGACTGATTCTGGAACTTGAGGTGGGAAAAGGGCCCCTCAGAAATGTTGGGGACAGGTCAAAGGCCCAGAAGTCAGCTTGAATGGGTTCCCAATGGCCAAAGACAATAAATGGAGTGTAAATGAATAAAACAATAATCCATTAGTCCGTCCAACTAATAAAATAGATAAATAATTAAATAAAGAAGAGGAGAACCTTACCATAGAATCTTGACTAATAAATATAAGAGTGATGGCGATAGAAAATCACCATTTTGTAGTCATCTTAATAAGAATTGATTCAGACAAGTTTCATCAGTGTGGATGCTAAGTCTGGGATGAGAGAGGGGGTTTCCCGAGGAACAAGTTATGAACATGATCTCAAATTAACTCCCACAACTTATTTATTAATTCCAAGTAGAGAAATGGCAGCTCCATAAGGATGGGGGGAAATGGACATCCTGTGCCTCTAGATATGATACTTTGAGAAGAACACAACATGAATTGTGTAATATTTAAGCTGAAAATTTATAACCTGAAATCCAGTCATGAGGAAACAGTAGAGAAACCCAAATTGAAGTGCATTGGATAAAATAAACTGGCCTGTATTCTTCAAAATTGTCAGTGTCATAAAAAAAACAAAGGAAGTCTGGGGAACGTTTCTGGATGAGAGGAGACTAAGTATACATGACCACTAAATGAACGTGTGACCCTCAATTTGATCCTCTGTGAAAAACAAATCCTTTTTTTCAATAACTACAGTTAGCAACAGAATATCCTTGTTGCTGAGAAATACTCATACTAAGGGGTAAAGTGCATGAAACATACAATCTACTCTGAAAAAATTTAGAAAAATAATACACACAGACATGGAACAAAATGTTAAAATTTTGTAAATCTGGATAAAGGGAATTCTTTGTAACAATCTTGCAGATTTTCTGTAAATTTGAAGTTATTTCAAAATAAGATTTAAAAAACAAAACTATAATCCTCTTACACTCAGTGCTATCCCAAGACCCGAATTTCAGATGTTAATTAAGTTGAAGCATAGTGTTAATTACATCATTTGAAGAATTACTAATGAATTGCTACTTTAATCATGTGGGCCTCTTTGGTACTTAGATGAAACTGAAGTAATGATTCCCCAGGTTGAATTTGGAACCGGTTTTATAACTGTGCCTGTTTTTACAGTCATTTCTCAGGTACACTCAGCTTGACTGCCTTTTCTTATCTATTCCAAAAATTGTTTTAACTTGTAAAATCATCTTTTATAATGTTTGAATATAATGTATTTGGAACATGCTCAATTTCTGACTTTCATTGGTAAGGACAATGAGAAATTTTTTCCCTGAGCCAAATATGTGGTTTCTATTATTTTACAATACCAACTGTATATCCAGCAAGTCAGTCCTATTCTGACCCTAACCTCGCAGAGTCAGCACAGACTCCATAGGTTAAGGGCTGGACCCCACAAGACTGCCCCCACCTCAGATGCCAGTTGCAATCCCCAGGAGTGGGGACAGCTGTACTTCTGACCAACCAGCTGTAAATCGGGGGTTGCCACAACCTTTTCCTTAGGTTTGATAATTTGTTAGAATGACTCACAGAACTCAGGAAAACAGTTTGTTTATGCTTATGGGTTTATTAAAGAATACAACTCAGGAACAGCCAAATGGAAGAGAGACGCATAGGGCGAGGTAAGGGAGGGGGGCACCAAGCTTCCATGCCCTCTGGGCATTTGCTCCCAGCACCTCGATGTGTTCATCAGTGTGGAAGCTCCCCAAACTTTGTCATATAAGGGTTTTTATGGAGGTTTCATTTTATAGGCATGGCTGCTCGAATCATTGGCCATTGGTGATGAAAAATATCCATCCCTGGGCCCAAACCAAATATATATATTTTTTATTATACTATAGACTCTCTGCCTTTTAGTCCATATTATATATCTATGGTCAAAACAGCTGAAAAAGTTAGAAGAACTATAATATTCTACTGAGTTGTCCTTATTCTATTTGGATAATCTGAGAAATGTGGGATTTTCAGTAAATTTTTTTAACATTGAGATACAAAATATGTTTTTAGTACTAAAATGGTGTTAATCATCTTTACTACATGATCACGCTCTATTTTGATATTGACATTTTTAGGTTGTGTTTACTCTTTTACAGCTATCCTTCAAATAGCCTTTTTGTTGAAGATTTTGCTTTTATAAATTTATTTATTCATTTTTGGCTGCATTGGGTCTTTGTTGCTACACGCGGGCTTTCTCTATTTGCAGCGAGAGGGGGCTACTCTTTGCACAACCGCAAGCGGTGAGCAGGCTTCTCATTGCAGTGGCTTCTCTAGGCACGTGGGCTTCAGTAGTTGTGGCACGCGGACTCAGCAGTTGTGGCTCACGGGCTCTAGAGTGCAGGCTTAGTAGTTGTGGTGCACGGGCGTAGTTGCTCCGCGGCATGTGGGATCTTCCCGGACCAGGGCTCAAGCCCCTGTCCCCTGCAGTAGCAGGCAGATTCTTAACTACTGAGTCACCAGGGAAGCCCCTTGAAGATTTTGCTTTTATAGGTTTACTTTATTGAAGATTTAGCTTTTATAGGTTTACCTTATTGAAGATTTAATTCGATTTAATATGTCATCTGGCTTGCAGACAGCCTCACGTAGTAGGTGCTCAGTTGATACTCGTTGCTTGATTTAAACAGGAATAAATATGCTGTAATGATAGGAGGGAATTATGGTGTGACTGTGAAGAACTTGGGCTTGGGAGTCAAACAGATCTGGATTTAAATCTCAGCTTTTCTTCTTAACCTGTGTAACATATCTCACATAAATGACTTAACCTCTAACCTCATTGTATTCATGTGTAAAATGATAATTCCACCTACCTAACAAAAAAATTTTATTGGTATGTACATTTATTATTTCATATGGTTTCAGGAATATAACAAAATTGTTAAGGGTTGATGAGTATATGGAGTAAAGCACAGTGTCTGCCATGTAGAAAATTGTCATTGAACGATAGCTTAAACATTATCATTATAATTCAAGAGCACATTTTGTTCTGCTGCCAAGACTTTTAAAAACTGAGTGTTTGGATTGGGAAATGGAAAGCTTGATATTCATAACAGACTGGCTATACTTGAAATACAAGCTTTGCTTCTATGTTAAAAACACAGGGCTATTTAGACTACTTATATTTAATGAAATTTTTGATAAGATGGAGCTTAAACCTACCATTTTGCTCTGTTTTCTATTTATCCCACCTGGATATAATTCTTTCCTCTTTTCTTGCCTTCTTTTTGTGTTTTGTTTTTTAAAATGTAAATTTATTTATTTATTTTTGGCTGCGTTGGGTCTTTGTTGCTGCGTGCAGGCTTTCTGTAGTTGCGGAGAGCAGGGGCTACTCTTTGTTGCGGTGCACGGGCTTCTCATTGCGGTGGCTTCTTTTGTTGTGGAGCACGGGCTCTAGGCTCACGGGCTCAGTAGTTGTGGTTCACAGACTCTAGGGCACAGGCTCAGTAGTTGTGGTGCACGGTCTTAGTAGCTCCGCAGCATGTGGGATCTTCCCCGACCAGGGCTTGAACCCGTGTCCCCTGCATTGGCAGGCGGATTCTTAACCACTGTGCCACCAGGGAAGCCCTTAAGTAAATTTTTGAATGAGAAAATGTCTTTTATAGTTGCCCACATATTTGCTATTGCTAATACTCTTTGTTCCTGGCTAGTAGGAAAAATGAATTATTTCCTGTCATGTGTGCTCAGGAGATTGTTCTGCCCACTCCTTTACCCAGTTGTGGGTCGTTTTCTCACGTGCATGTGCAGTACTCAGTCTGAGACTCAAGGGAACCCCTCTGCAGTTATTTGGAGTTTTTTCTTTGCAGCCCATCCTCTATGTGTTTTGCCATGCAAATTCTAGCAACTTCGGCCTTCTTGAGCTCTAAGTATTGTTTCCCCAATTCAGCAAGTCTGCTAGGCTCTGTTTGAGTTGCCTCTCCCTGTGCCAAGGCCTAAAAACTCTACCTGCAGTGAGCTGGGACACTTGTAGGATTTACCATGTTTGTCCCCTTCTCTCAGGGGTTACTCTCACCGCTGCCTGTTGGCCAGTGTCTGAAAACCATTTTTTCATATGTTTTGTCTGATTTTTCTAGTTGTTAAGGCTGTAGGGTAAACCTAATCCCTGTTGTTCCATCACAGCTAGGAGTGGAATTTATCAGATTGAGTGAAAGATTAAATTCCAAGTTTAAAGAATGTTTTCTAATTGTACAGGGTGTCAAATATAATTTTAGGTTTTCCGTTTTGGTAAAAAAATGTTTCAGAAAAGATGTGCCAGTTTTTGTTTTGAGTTAAATTGTGCCTTATTTGCTTAAAAAAAAAAAGGTAGTACATCCAAATGGCTCAAAAATAAAAGGTGTATATGGTCCCTCACCCGTCTAGTTCCCAGCCACTACCACCATCCTTCCCCCATTTTCAGACAACTTTTGTTACTAGTTTGTGTATCATTCTTTGCTTTTGTTTTCATTTATAAACAATTTGTTCTTATCCCAATCCTCCTATTTTACATAAAAGCACATTACGCATACCCTGCTTTTTTAGCTTAGCAGTATATTTAAGAACTCTCCTTATCAGTACATAAAAAGGATACTTTTAAAATTTTAAGCTACATAATATTGCACTTTATGGATTAAGCCAAAGTTTATTTAGTCTGTTAGTAGTGGCCATTTATGCCATCTTCAGACCTCTGCTTTTACAAGTACTAAAATGAGTAGCCTTGTACATATTTCATTCTGTACATGTGCAATTATGTCAGTGGAAAATTTCTCAGAAATGGAATTGTTGGGTCATAGGATAAATGTATTTTTAATTTTGATGATTATTGCCAAATTGCATTCCATTGCAGGTATGTCATTTTACATTCCCACCTCCATAGTGTAAGTGACTTTTCCCCTATATCCTCATCACCATCAAACTTCAGAGTTTTGTTGACTTGTTAATTTTTAAAATGACATCTAATAATAGTTTTTTTCTTTGTCTTTTTAAAAAATCTTATTGGAGTATAATTACTTTACAATGTTGTGCTAGTTTCTGCCATACAATAATACTAGTAGGTTTAATTTGCACATTTGTTATCGTGTGTGAGATTGAGTATATTTCCTGTGCTTAAGATCCATCTATGTTTCCCTTCTGTGCAGTGTTAGTATTCTTCACGTATTTTTCTGTTGAACCATTGGATTTTTCTTCCTCTATATTTATAGGAGTACTTGTATATGAGGGAGAACAGCCCTTTGTGATGTAGCTTACAAACAGTTTTTCCAGTTTGTTGTCTGACTTTTGACAGTATTTTTAGCCATACATATAGTGTGTTTTTATGTGCCCTTCTTCTCTTTTTTATGCTTTTTTTTTTTTTTTTTTTTTTTTTGTGGTTTTTTTTTTTTTTTTTTGTGGTACGCGGGCCCCCCACTGCCGTGGCCTCTCCCGTTGCGGAGCACAGGCTCCGGACGCGCAGGCGCAGGGGCCATGGCTCACGGGCCCAGCCGCTCCGCGGCACGCGGGATCCTCCCAGACCGGGGCACGAACCCGCGTCCCCCGCATCGGCAGGCGGACTCCCAACCACTGCGCCACCAGGGAAGCCCTATGCTTTCTTTTCATATGATTGAATTCTTTTAGGGCATCTACATTTTTTTTCATAACTTAAAAAATTTTTTCCCTTAATTTTATTTATTTATTTATTTATTCATTCATTCATTCATTCATTCATTCACTCGGCTGCGCCAGGTCTTAGTTGCGGCACTTGGGATCTTTTAGTTGCGGCATGCAGAATCTTCATTTGTGGCATGCGGGCTCCTAGTTGTGGTGTGTGGGATCTAGTTCCCTGATCAGAGATCGAACCTGAGCCCCCTGCATTGGGAGCATGGAGTTTTAACCACTGGACCACCAGGGAAGTCCCAGGACTTCTCCATTTTGAATCATAGTGAGGAAGCACCTGATACTTTAGAAGATAGGCAGATACGTGATTTGGAAAGATAACTATAAAGTACATTTTTGATCTGCTAACTACTTAATATCAGTATGCAGTTTAGAGGGCAAAATGGGGTTTTTTGTTTGTTTATTTTTTCATATTCTTGTCCATTACGGTTTATTATAGGATATTGAATTTTGTTCCCTGTGCTATATACACTATATCCTTATTGTTTATTTTTATATATGGTAGTTTGTATCCACTAATCCCAAACTCCCACTTCATCCCTCCCTCACCCTCTACCCCCTTTGGTAACCGTAAGTTTGTTTTCCATGTCTGTGAGTCTGTTTCTGTTTGGTAAATAAGCTTATTATCAGTCATATTTTAGGTTCCACATATAAGTGATATCATATGGTATTTGTCTTACTCTTTCTGACTTACTTCACTTAGTGTAATAATCTCTAGGTCCATCCATGTTGCTGCAAATGGCATTCTTTCTTTCTTTTTAATGGCTGAATAGTATTCCATTGTGTATATACACCACTTCTTTATCCACTCATCTGTTGATGGACATTTAGGTTGCTTCCATGTCTTGGCTATTGTACGTAGTGCTCCTGTGAACATTGTGGTGCATGTATCTTTTTGAATTACAGTTTTGTCTGGATATATGCCCAGGAGTGGGATTGCTGGATCATATGGCGACTCTATTTTTAGTTTTTTGAGGAACCTCCATACTGTTTTCCATAGTGGCTGCACGAATTTACATTTCCACCAACAGTGTAGGAGGGTTCCCTTTTCTCCACACCCTTTCCAGCATTTATTATTTGTAGACCTTTTAATTGAATTTTTTTTTCTTTTCTTTTCTTTTCTTTTTCTTTTTTTTTTTTTTTTTTTGTGGTATGCGGGCCTCTCACTGTCGTGGCCTCTCCCGTTGCAGAGCACAGGCTCCGGACGCGCAGGCTCAGTGGCCATGGCTCACGGGCCCAGCCGCTCCGCGGCATGTGGGATCTTCCCGGACTGGGGCACGACGAACCCGTGTCCCCTGCATCGGCAGGTGGATTCCCAATCACTGCGCCACCAGGGAAGCCCTCTTTTCTTTTTTTTTTTTTGGCCGCACAGTGCTACATGCAGGATCTTAGTTCCCTGACCAGGGATTGAACCTGTGCCCCCTGCAGTGGAAGCATGGAATCCTAACCACAGGACTGCCAGGGAATTCCTGTAGACTTTTAAATTATGGCCATTCTGACCAGTGTGAGGTGGTACCTCATTGTAGTTTTGATTTGCATTTCTCTAATAATTAGCAATGGTGAGCATCCTTTCATGTGCCTTTTGGCCATCTGTTTGTCTTCTTTGGAGAAATGTCTGTTTAGGTCTTTTCCCCATGTTTTGATTGGGTTGTTTGTTTTTTTGTTACTGAGTTGTATGAGCTGTTTGTATATTTTGGAAATTAAGCTCTTGTCAGTTGCTTTGTTTGCAAATATTTTCTCCCAGTCCATAGGTTGTCATTTTGTGCCTTTTGGCTTCCTTTGCTGTGCAAAGTATTATGGGTTTGATTAGGTTCCATTTGTTTATTTTTGCTTTTATTTCTATTGCCTTGGGAGACTGACCCAGGAAAACATCGGTGCGATTTATGTCAGAGAATGTTTTCCCTATGTTCTCTTCTGGGAGTTTTATGGTGTCATGTATTACACTTAAGTCTTAAAGCCATTTTGAGTTTATTTTTGTGTATGGTGTGAGAATGTGTTCTAACTTCGTTGATTTGCGTGTGGCCATCTAGCTTTCCCAACACCACTGCTGAAGAGACTATCTTTTCTCTATTTTATATTCTTGCCTCCTTTGTCTTTGTTTTGTTTTGTGTGTGTGTGTGTGTGTGTGTGTGTGTGTGTGTGTGTGTGTGTGTGTGTTGGTTTGTTTTGTGGCTACACCGCTTGGCATGTGGGATCTTAGTTCCCTAACCAGGGATTGAACCTACAGCCCCTGCAGTGGAAGCATGACGTCTTAACCACTGAACCACCAGGGAAGTCCCTCTTACCTCTTTTGTCGAAGATTAATTGACTGTAGGTGTGTGGGTTTATTTCTGGGCTCTCTGTTCTGTGCCATTGATCCATATGTCTGTTTTTGTGCCAGTACCACACTGTTTTGATTACTGTAGCTTTGTAGTATTGTCTGAAGTCTCAGAGGGTTATGCCCCCAGCTTTGTTCTTTTTATTTAGGATTGTTTTGGCAATTCTGGGTCTTTTATGGTTCCATATAAATTTTAGGATTTTTGTTCTACTTCTGTGAAAAATGTCTTGGATAATTTGATAGGGATCACAGTAACTCTGTAGATTGCTTTGGGTAGTATGGCCATTTTAACAATATTAATTCTTCCAATCCAAGAGCTTGGGATATCTTTCCATTTATTTGAATTATCTTCAGTTTTCTTTATCAGTGTTTTATAGTTCTTAGCATGTAAGTCTTTTACTTCCTTGGTCAGGTTTATGCCTAATTTTTTTTTTTTTGATGTGATTTTAAAGGGTTTTTGTTTGTTTGTTTTTACTTTCTGATATTTCATTGTTAGTATAAAGAAATGCAACAGATTCCTTTATGTTAATCCTGTATCCTGCTACCATGTTGAATTTGTTTATCACTTCTAGTAGTTTTTGTGTGGAGTCTTCAGGGTTTTCTGTGTATAGTATCATGTCATCTGCATATAATGACAATTTTACCTCTTCCAATTTGGGTACCTTTTATTTCTTTTTCTTGTCAGATTTCTGTGACTAGCACCTCCAATACTATGTTGAATAGAAGTGGTAAGAATGGGCATCCTTGTCTTGTTTCAGATTTTAGCAGGAAGGCTTTCAGCATTTCACCATTGAGTATTATGTTGGTTGTGGGTTTGTCATAAATAGCTTTATTATGTTGAGATATGTTGCCTCTGTAGCCATTTTGGTAAGAGTTTTTATTGTGAATAGATGTTGAATTTAATCAAATGCTTTTTCTGCGTCTGTTGAGATGATCATGTGGTTTTGTCTTTTCTTTTGTTGATGTGGTGTATCACATTGATTTGTGTATGTTGGAAAAGAGTTTTTTTGAAGTGAGAGGTGGAATCTTTAGTTTGACCTATGTAGTTAAGGTATATTTTTACAAGATCTGTATGTGTTTGTCTCACTTGAATAGACCAGTCATTCTAATAGGGGTAATGCTTTTATTATCTTAAAACTTTATTGCTGCTACATCATTAAAATGTATTTCAGATACTAAAGTTCAAAAAATAAGATTGTAAGAAATTACTCTGAAACAGATTCACAGACATAGAAACAAACTTATGGTTACCAAAGGAGAAAGGGGGTGGGGGAGGAATAAATGAGGAGTTTGGGATTAGCAGATACAAACTATTGTATAGAAAATAAACAACAAGGTCCTACTGTATAGCACAGGGAACTATATTCAATATCTTGTAATAAACCATAATGGAAAGAATATGAAAAAGAATATATTTATATGTATATATAACTGAATCACTTTGCTGTACACACAAAAAAACTAACACAGCATTGTAAATCAACTATACTTCAGTTAAAGAAAAAGAAATTGCTCTGAGAAAGCATGTAATAGGTTGATTTTAATACTTAACAAAAGGTACTTTTTCTTCCTAATTATCTTTTTTCGTGTGTGTATAGAAAAGGATCATGGGTATATGAGATACTTTAATTCCTTTCAGGTATTGCATTAGAGAGCACAATTCAAAATCAGGAGGCTTAGAATGTGATCAGAGACCAAGTGATATTTCATGTTTTCTGAGAGCACTTACCCTATTACAACACCCTTATCTCTGTTGTGTAAAGGTCTTATTTTCCTTTCAGTGTATTTGAAGAGGGCAAAGAATTGTGTGGCCAACTGATTGGACAGTGTTTTTTTTTTTTTTTTTTTTGCTTCTCTTGCCTCTGCTCTATCATGTTTACTGTGCTACTTTGGATGCATACTTTCACTTTGAGCAGTATGACTTGAAGTTTGAATGGTGGGTAAATAATTGTTCATCTCCACATAAATTAGCCTTTGCCTTTTCGACAAATCAAGTGGATTTGGGAAGGTTGTCTAGCATAAGTCATCTATAATTTTTGTGCTTCTACTGATTGTTATTTTACATGTTGACTGGTTTTGTAAATTCATGCAGTCTTTGAGAGAGTTGTTCAAGATAGCAGTGCCATTTCAGTGTTAACGATTAAATATATAGATCAAAGCATGATATATTTTGGCTAAGAAGATTCTGATAGAGCACCTTTATTTGAATAGGAGTATCTTTTAGATATGTAGTTTTATCTAATTGTACTTCCTACTCATAAAATCGATTTAGCTTACTTTAAGGAAAATCCAAATATTTAAACATAAAGTAATTTAAATTCAAGTTTAACTTTGATTTAGCATAATTTAAATAATTTTAAATTAGATACTGAAAGTAATTCCATGCATGGCTCTTCTGTGTAATGAAACTTACTATGTTTAATTTTCCCAGCAGAAATTCAGGAACCAAAAGCTCCCAGTCCTTCTATAAACCGGCAAACCAGCATTGAAACGGATAGAGTGTCTAAAGAGTTCATAGAATTTCTCAAGACCTTCCACAAGACAGGCCAAGAAATCTATAAGCAGACCAAGCTGTTTTTGGAATCAATGCATTACAAAAGGGTAGGTTGAGAACCACTTAGAAACATAGAGTTTTGGTTTTAGGAAAGGTCTCAGAGATAAAGTAGTACAACTTTGTCATTTCACAACTGAGAAAATAAAGATCCAGAAATGTTAAGTGACTTACCCGAGAAATGTCACTGAACCAAGTTAAACACGCCGCCCAGGCTAATACTTTTCCTCTGCAACTCAGTGGTGTTTGGATCATCTTCGCATGGAACACGTGGCATCAGAGCTACTTGTGTTGTGTACTTTAGTAATAAGCCTTCCTAACTTGTCACCTTGTAAATAGCGTAAACTGCCAAGAGAGCCGTAGTAGACCTTGAACTCTAAGTAACAATCATTAGACCAATAGTAATCATTTTAGGTTTTTTAGTTTTGTTTTGTATTGGTTTTTAATTTTCCTCTCCTTTATCAGGTAGAGAAGGGAAAGCTAAAATTTAAACATTGAAAGCGACCTTAGCAACTATATAGTTACCGTCCCTTTATTTTACAGGTGGGGAAGTTGAGAGCCAGAGAGGATAAGTGACTTGTCCAAGGTCACTTGGATAACACCTTGTGTCTTCCACACGTGTCTTTGACCTGTACTTTCTAACCCATAATTTCAACAATGAACCACTCTTGCCCACATCTTTTTCCTCTTCATTCCTATTTTCTCCAGTCCTAGTGTATGCCCAGTGGTAAGCAACCTTTTTACCACATATGGGTCAAGTCTAGAAAATTAAGTATTTTCAGAATTGCATTAAATTTTTTTCAGCCATTTTATCTTTATCAGGAAACATTTAATATCTCTACTGAGATTTTTTTTAAAAATTTCCTCATTCCCAGAAGGTATCTCTTTTGGCTGAAATTTCATTCAGCACCTACATAATCCACACACATTGCAGGATTACAATGTAACACTTGACTTTTCAACAAATGTTGTTTGCTAAGACTCTTTGGAAGCTGAAGGGTTTATATTTTTACCCTTTTTTCTTTTTGATTAATCTCATTAGCTACTTAATAGTCCCTTGTCCCTTTTCACATTCTTTAAGAGATATTTCTATTACACACAGGACAGGCAGTGACATCATTAACACAGAATTCATTTATGTTGAACATACAATTGTCATCAGCTACTTTTTTCTTCTTCGAAGTCACCACAGCAGGAATTTAAATTTTATTGAGAAAATGGGAAGGGGAGGGGGGGAGGGAGTGGGGTGCTAATAAGAAGCTAAAGAAGAATTTACAAGGTTTAGTTTTTTAAACTTATTATTGTTACATATTTAGTTTACATAACTAGAATTTAAGAATCTCACTGTGAGAACCAAGCTTCAAATAGGTTTAAGAGTGGCCATGGACTCAGGGGTGTATATGGTCACCAGTGAAATGAAGAATGTCTAGATTTCTTTGTCATTTGGATGAAAAACTGTATGTGCCCAGGGTAATTTTAAAGCATTATATAGACCCAGCTAGATGTTCACCTTTCCCATCATAACTTGAAAACCATATTTTCTAACTTAATGAGCTCCCTGACTTGGTAAAAAAATTTTTTTCCACAAATTTATTCATATGAAAATATTTTCAAAACACACAAATCAAAGTAGATCAAAGTAAATAAGACTCCTAGAGAAACTCTTTTGCTGCCCAAACCGTTTAAATCCTGCCCTTGCTAATTGTTGATAAATCCCTCACATACATTTTCCCCTGTTCTGAAAGTGTAGCTTGCTCCATTTTTAAAAGTATAACCTTTGTAACCCTCTGCTACCTCAAAATTTAGACCCTTTGATTTATTGGATATTGCATTAAAGCTTTTTAATAAATGAACTTTCTGGGTTTTTCAATGCTGTTTTTAAAACACGATTTCTTTATTAGTAGTAGTTCAAATATGCTCTTTTTCCTTGCAAAGGAAGCAGTCAAGCACAATGTTAAGACCTTTTGCTGATTTCAGTGTTCTTTTCCCAGCCATTCATTCTGTAAAAGTCTGGTATTGATTATATTATATACTTAAAGTTTTTCTGATATTAATTCTCCTGAAAAACTGTTTTCTAAACCTGAATGAGGAGAAAGGAAATATAATAATTTAAAATGTGGCTATATCTTCTCTTCCCCAAAATAAGTAAAAAGATAGGTGTTCTCCTATATTTTAAAACAGCTTTACAATTCTAAACCATATGTGTGTGTAAGGAGTAGTTTGCCCTGCTGTGTAATTACTGTTAGGAGAGCAGAAGCATGTATTCAAAACAAAGAAACTTTAATCAACAAAGTAGGCTTTAATTATGGTAAGAAAATCAGGGGGTTGGGGGAAGTAACCCAGGACCTAATGGTTCTGGGTTAATTTTAAAATTAGAGGCATTAAGGATGAGAAGTGAAGCAGCGGGGCAATGGGAAAACATCTGAGGTGATAGAATGTGTATACATCATAAGAAAGAAAACTAGGTAAAAGATTGAGTTGATAACTGTGTTAAAAGTAATGAATGAAGAAAAATAATCAAGAACATGTCATACAAGGCAGCCTTGATGGCTCAGTGGGTGAGGCTGGTGCGATATAGTCTCCCAGCTTTGACATTGTTTCTCAGGCCCTTTCCTATTGTGCACAGCTGCAAAACAAAAGAACAGTGGCCAGAATGGAAGAGGATGTGGTTCAGAGTGGACCAGAAGAGAGATACTCCTTCTACAGAGAAGATCCTCACGGACAGGAAGGTCAAGCTAAAAGAGCAGCTAAAAGAGATTATGGAAAAATGGTTTTTAGAGCTTCTGCAAGGACTTGTGAGAGGCTGCAGACATTTTGGAGAAGGCAACACAATGAAGAAGTAAAAGATGATAACTGTCACCTGAGGAGCCTCTATGAGGGCCTTGTAAGGACTGAAGTCCACATTCAGAAGGTGTTCACGAAGCATGGCTTACTTAACTTGAACCAGTTATGGTTCAGATCTAGCCAAGTTTTGACTCTTACAGACGTGAGGCCTTGTTCCACGTGCTGGTTGAGGGGAAGGAACTGGGCACAGTGGTGCTAGTGTGGGGTACAACTGCACGGGCACACCCAAAGGCCCACCCTGCTGCGAGTGGTGAAAGAAATGTAGCAGCCTCTTGAAGAGATTTTTTTAAACTAGCTGCTATACTCCTTGAAAGCCTGGTTCACTTTACTCATCTATGAGTACTTTTAATCTTTTCCTAAACCTTGTTGGAAAACTCAAGTAACCAATGCTAAACACACAATTGCATTAAGGAACTCTAATTCGGGAGTCTGTTCATTGATTTTTAGGACTACATGTTTAGTAATGTCACGTACTTGCAGAAGAGGCCAACAGGATACTACTGGACCTCTAGAGTGTCATGAATAATGCTGTATCTGCTCAAACTCTGGTGACATCAGAGTGTTTTAAATGAATGCAGCATCTTTGGGAATTCTGCAGTTTGGCTACCTGACTGCACCAACTGCACTGATTCTTCTGCATCTCACTGTAAAATGGGAGTTACTGGAGCACTTAGCCCCCTACACATTTCATTCATTGAAGGAAAGGCACAAGTTTAAACATTTCTGTTGCTGAAAAATGATATGATGATGTTTGTACAGAGCATATTTGAGTTCATTTGTAATTTGTAACTATCTAGCTCCTGAAAGTGATCCACTACTGGCTTTTCCTTAGAGATATGAAATGAACATATATATACCTTAACACTTCTTACCACCTTCATTTTGCCAGTAATTGAATTTGACAAAAATCAATTACTTTTGCTCTGTTTTGTTCATCTAAAGGTAGAAATGTTTCAATCTGTATTCAACTAGCTACATGACCTCAAGATATATTCCCTGATAAGGTGGACTATCTTAAAATCTGAGGACTGCATGCTTGTTGTACTTTAAATGTTAATGTTTAATTTTAAGTTTTATTTAGGAGGAGTAAAGTCCTAATCTGTTTAGTTTCCCAAAAAATTTATTGAAGGCAGCAGAAAATAGCAATAAAAAAAAATGAACATTAAAGTTAAAACCTAAATAGATCAAACAGTTAACTGTAGTACAAAAGAAAATTAATCCAGAAAACAGATCATGGAGATCCAGTTTTTAAAGATGAAATAACACAGAAAACATAATTAAGGAAATAGTCAAAGATTTTCAAAACGGGGGTGGAAAAAAGAAAAAAGATTTCAGCCAGACAGTTAAGAAAGAATACAGAGACCCTCTCGGAATATTCAAAGGAATATACCCACTTGTCAAACTTTTACACTACAAAGAAAAAGTTTTTTAGGCAAAAAAATAAAATGGCTTTACACAGACATTATAGAAAAGATGATCCCAGGCATTGGCTAGAGAATACTTAAAGAAAAGTGTTCATTTACGCCGCTAGACTGTGTTTTTTCTTAGAAAACTATGAAAAAACCTTTAAAAGAATTTACCAGCACAAACCTGCAATCATATCACTTAGCTCCTTTGGCAAGAACTTTGAAGGATCTGAGACGTACTCTCCTTGCAGGGTAAAAGTTAGCCTGCCATAGTTTCATGGATACTGGCAGAAGACACAAGCCTCCTGGGTCAGAAAAAAGAGAGGCCAGTTTATTACAGCACTAGCCGTAACCAGAGTATATCAGCGTTTGTACCCATTCCCTACGTATCAATTCCCACAGGGCAGTGCAAAGAAGACCAGCTAATGCCTGCACATGCAGTAAGTTACAGTAGAGAAGAGGATCTTTTATAGGGCCATGAGCTTGCCTGACCTTTGCCCCAGAGGGAAACATTATTATACTAGACAGTAAACAATCTACCCTTTTCACTTAAGGGAGGCTCTACCTCTGTCTTCCAGTCCTGTCTGCTATACAGCTATCCTTGAAAAGTGTGCAGAACAAAGGCAGTCAGTGTCTCTCCTCACAAGATGTGTAGAAATAGGAGAGGTCTATGTAGAATTGTCCCCCCACATCTTTACAATATTATAAAGGGTGGAACAACAGTAAATGGCCACTTTCATTCTTTCTTTCATTCAACTAGTGTCGAGCACTATGCCTGGCTCTGTTGTAGGCGCCAAGGGTGCAGGCGCCAAGGGTGCGGGAGTGAACAGCGCCCGCGTGGAGCTGACATTTTAGTGGAGAAGATAGACAAGAAACTAATTTACAATATAAAACAGTGGTAAGTCCTCCAAATAATCTAAAGCAGGAAAAGAGGACAGAGTGGCAAGGGAGTTCACATTACGAATTAAGCACTGTACTGAAGTGTAAATCTGTGCAAGAGAAATAGAAATATAAAAAGGAGTTTTCTGAATTGTAACAAAATTAGTGATTGTGTGGAACTGGTGTAGGGATAGGTGATCCATTGCCACCTGTGAAACAGGCCATTTAGGCCTGTAAAAGGAGGTCACGGTTTCTGGTTAGAAGTAAGTACTAGTAATAATCACAAGAATGAAGTGTGTTCTTAGTGTTACGATTTGGTGCAAATGAAAGGTAACCATGTGTAAGCTACCTAAGTAGATAATCCATTGCAGAAAGTACTGAATTATGTGCATTCAGTCTTCCTGTTTAACCTGAATGCCCCCTGAGAATTTTAATATTTTTTATATTGTCTTGTACAGTGGCTGGCAAGTCTACTAACCATGTAGTAAATGTTTTTAGAATGGATAGAAATATCATTTTCCAGAAATTGAGGAAAAATAATCTTACTGGAAAATCCGAGGGAAAGTAGAATACCAATAGAGGTATAAATTTAGCAACATGGTGAGATAGATCCACAAAATTTAGTTATAGTACAAGATGCCAGAGATAAAAAGCTAAAGAGCCTAGCACATTTTTTAAAAAATAGCAATTTTTAAAGACAATAGCAATAAAAAGATTAAATATTAAATAATCACTTAATCTAATATGGAAAGTTAGAGGCTCATTCAAAGAATTAAGACTGTTTCTGGATTTTATCTTGGATTTAGCTGAGGAAGTATGATACTCCTGGATCTAGCTGAGGAAAACAAAAAGATAAATTTACAAATACTTTGCAGGTCAACATGAACACTTAAAATATTAAATTACAGTGTTATGTTGTTTATTCTGGAAAAAGAAGGAAGCAGGGGTTTGTGAGGGAAGGTTTCTAAATGTAGCAGACTTCAAAATATACTAAAATGAAAGTTACCACTAGATATGATTTTCATATATATATATTCAATATGTAGAGAGAGAGAGAAGAGAAAGAGAGCAGTGAAATAAACTTAGGGATTCCAGAAATAAATTCAGTTTCTCAGGAGCAAATTATATGAGAATTGGAAAGCAAAGGGAACAGGATTGCTTTTCACTAATTGCCACTGACAAAGGGAAGTTTGTATGCAGATTATTTAAGGTCTGTTTTTCATACTATGAACCTTACATGCCAGCCAAATAAAAGAGCTAAGCAGGAAAAAACTTAGAAGAAAGCAGATTAAGATTTGTTTCACCTACAGAGAGGAGCTAAATTCAGCTGTTGAAGCATTGTTCTTAATGACCAGAGAAGGGTTTAACGGTATTAAAAAACATTCAGGCAGTAACAAGTGTGCAGTCAAGGTGGTCACAGAGTGCTCTGAGTGCTGTGAGGCCTGCAAAGTTATTTTGACCGAGGGAATGGAGGGCACCTTCTTAGAGGAGGCAAGATGTGGACTGAGCCTTAACGGAGATACTGTGGAACTTCCTTGGGCAGCTGTTGGAGGATTGGAGAGGAGTAAAAGTCATCTGGACAGAGAATTTCACAGTGTTAGAGAGGCGGGAAGACTAAATGCAGATTCTCAACAATAGGTAACCCGGCAGGGTAAGTGGGGACCAGATCGTAAGATATGACGATCAGTTGAGAAGAGAAAGATCACATGTGGGGAGAGCAGCTGAACTCCAGGTGAGAGAGAATGAGGACGCAAACCAGGGAAGGGTCGACGGGATAGGCATTGTGAAGGCAGATAGGCAAGGTTTGGTCACTGTCCCTCACCCCAAGGCATCTTTTCTAAGGTAGCCGAAGCATCAGGGTCTGCGTGCTTCATCAGGGCTTTATTGGCCCGTGTCACTGGCCTGTGCAGAGGTGGTCTGTGAGAAGCAGTGAAATTCGTCTTGGGCCGTATTCATGCGCATCTGTGATGAAATCTATGAGAACCCTTGGAGAAATTCCTGATTTTGGTGTCAGAATTTCACCTGAAGAATTAGGTTGCTTTTACATTTTGGACACTCAGTTATGTGACTCTTTTCATCTTAGTGATGATTGCTAGAAAGTTTAGTTAGAGACAAATTTATGGGCTGACTTTTTGCTCACTTCTTTATCTTCAAGGAATACATTTTTGTGTTATCTTTCCTGGCTCTACTTTCTGTTTCTGTTTCTCTCCGTGTTTTGTTTTGTTTATCATTTTCTAGGTTATTGTGCTGAACTCTGTTTATCTTTTATATAGACTTCAGATATTCTTTGGAAGAAAGTATATGTGAATATATATATTTGTGTTACACCTGTAAAATCAGTAAAACCAAATAAAAACGATAAAGCTCAGTGTTAGAGGGGCTGTGGAGAAACAAGCACACCTGCGTGGCTAATGACTGTACTTGGAGTTTCTGAGGCTTATATATCTAGCAATGGATATTTAGAGCTGTAAAGTTGTCCAGACTTATTAAGCTGTTAATGCCGCTTTTGAAAATGAATCACAAAGAAATAACCTAAAATAAACAGTCTTCGCATAGTTGTTTATAGCTGCAATATATAATTAGCAAAAAAAGGGAAAGAACCCAAATACAAAGCGGTAGAAGTGGTTAAATAAATCGGTTAATATAATGGAATATTATAAAGCCATCAGATGGTTAAGTAGATTAGATAAATCAAAATGTACATAAACATGCAAATTATCAA
This sequence comes from Kogia breviceps, assembly GCF_026419965.1. Taxonomy (NCBI): domain Eukaryota; kingdom Metazoa; phylum Chordata; class Mammalia; order Artiodactyla; family Physeteridae; genus Kogia; species Kogia breviceps. The sequence goes on from NC_081323.1 coordinate 76,649,867, forward strand.
AATATGCATTGTACCTGTATAAGAATGTGTATATACAGCAAGAAGAAGTGAGAGGTCATAGAATGTTGTAAATAATATTAATGGACAGGCTTTCTCCCCTGCAGCATTAATTTAATTTGTAAGTACTTTTGAGATTAGTTCAAGGAGTGTGTTTTGTAAAATTCAGAGCTTTCCTCGTGACCCTTCTTCAGCTACTAAGCAGACTCTTTGTCCCTTTGTTTCAGGATTTAAGCATTGAGGAGCAGTCAGAGTGTACTCAGGATTTTTACCAGAATGTGGCAGAGAAAATGCAGACTCGCGGAAAAGGTAATACCTTGTTAGCCTGCCTTTGAGGGATTGCTGGTAGTTGCATAGGGCCTACTGCTGAGTCTCCTGGCAGTTTCCCTCTTTCTCAAAAGGCTTGGTTGGTTTGCCTGCTCTGTTCTGTAAATTACTCGTCACTGACATTCGGGTAGCTGGTGTTATACTTAGCAGTGTCTTTGAATACCACCATGTATATCATTCCAAGATAATTTAGCAATTGGATAATTTCTTGAACAATGTTTAATAATTTTATTAGGGGTAGGGACAGATTAAAACCCGTTGGGAGGCTTCTAAATGAAACCCCCATCTTGGAATTGCCATCTTGGTGAGTCATTATTCATGACCATGTATTCCTCATGTGGGTTGGGGCAGGAAAGAAATTGAGAACCACTGGCCATGCTTTAGTTTTTTAGGGATTCTTCTTGAATTTGACTTGCATTGATGTAGTACACCCTAGTGTACTTAGCATACATGTGTATCTGACAAATCTGCCCTATATGTATACCTCAGAGCAACCCCTAAGGTTTCATAGGAAACTTCAGAAAAATGAAAGGGTGAGTCTTGTCAGCATTCATCAGTCTTGGGAATTTCATGTGCTTTTCTAATGTAGCAGTAGGGAATGACCCATGCTGAGGTCTTGCTACTTGGCAAGGTGTACAACTGTTAGGTCCTGCCAGACAGCTTAAGTTAGAAGTAGGGATTCTATAAAAGGCAGCCCCAAAAGTTGAGGTAATTTTTTAAAGGGTACTTTTTAATGAAACATCTTATACTTTTGTTTCTGAGTATATTTAATGTATTTCTGGTAAATTAGTTTTCTGCTACATTGAAAGTACTGTGAAAACATACTCTTAATTTTAAATGTTCATCCTTCATTCAAATATCCATTTGGATATTTCAGTGCCTCCAGAAAGAGTTGAGAAGATAATGGATCAGATTGAAAAGTACATCATGACTCGTCTCTATAAGTATGTGTTCTGTCCAGAAACTACTGATGATGAGAAGAAAGATCTCGCTATTCAAAAAAGGATCAGGTAGCTGATTGTTCTTTTTCTTGTTGTATTTACTACCTCCTGTTGGAAGAACTCGTTGCAGGAAAACAGGACACTTGAGTTTCAAACCTTCAGGGCAAGTAACAGCTTAGGTACCTGCCATCCTTAGCATATAAACTCCTTTGTGGCATCAGAAAGAAAAGGAATGTGGTAAATTGACAGGATGAAAAGGCTCAAGTCACCATCTTGCTTATTCATTTGAATCCAGGCAGCTTTAGATAAGAACCATGTTTGATATGTGAGACTGTTTAAATCTCCCAAATCTCCAAGGAACAGGAGGAAATTTCACTGTTTTCTCATTTCACTGCACTAACTATCTTGTCAGGCAGGAAGCTGTGAGTATCAATGTCAAGGCAGTGTGTGTCATTTTTCCTCATTCCTTCCACGGCTGCTCGTGATGTGATTCAGCCATTCCTCCAGTTGCATCTTCCCGCTACCACTGGGTTGCTAACACTTCGCAAAGCACCCACTCTTCCATGGCCAGAAGAGTGAACCCCAGTGCTCTGCATTCCAATGGCAGCAAAACACTGAGGAAAGAGGCTGTCTACATGTGGGAACAGGGCCAAGCCTGAGCGTGATGAGGTGCTTCTGGAGGAGAGGGGCCTAGGAATCGCAAATGGGGTTCCCAGACAGCGGGGCTGGTCATTGGTAGCTTTGTACTTGATGGGGTCTCACCAGAAGTGAGGAGTTGATCTTGGGAAGATGGAAGACAGAGCCAGAAGTAACTAGGTGGGCTTTGGCCTGCGCTGCATGGTGAGAGTGTTAGTCAGGCAGCTGGTGAGGGTCAGCAGCAGAATCTCTGGAGCAAAGGTAGCATGTGACCAGGAACCTCAGTGATTCAGGCAGAAGTGACACATGCTTGTTGACCTCTTACTCAGGCTCTGGTGTGCCTCAGAAGTCGAGGGCAGAGCCGAAAAGGCAACAGCAAGGACAGGGAGCAGCAGAGTCTTCTCGAATCCTCAGTCTCAAAGATCAAGTGCTTTTCAATCATAGTATAATCTCATTTCAACTGGTGAAATTGTCTTCTGCTTTCTTGTGATAAGTGCAGAAGGGAAGCCTTGTTTTAGGATTCCAGTTACTTCGGCACATCAGCGGAGCTCCTAATATGTGCGTGCGCCTAGGTTTGCCTGATTAGTCGGTGGTGCCCCATCCCCATTCCCCTAACTGAGGAAATGGCAAGATAATTGCTGACAGTCCATCCTTGGAACTTCTCTTAATTGTCTGTCTCTCTCTCTCTCTCTCTCTCTCGGTAGAGCCCTGCACTGGGTTACACCTCAGATGCTTTGTGTCCCTGTTAATGAAGAAATTCCAGAAGTGTCTGATATGGTGGTGAAAGCCATTACAGGTCAGTGAAACTGAGAGCTTTTATATTTGGATGCTTTTCCCTTGAAGTTAGCATTTGGCTTTATAAATCTATACTTATTTCAGCGAGTAAAAAGACAGGTTCCTAAAGTACTTTTAAAATGCAAACTGCCAAAGCTATGTTGGAATGTGGTAAAAGTGATTTAAGAGTGTTAGTTTTATGAATTCGAAGCATGCAGATTGGCAGGTAAACCACTTTCCCCCTTCATTTTCCATGACTTATTTCTTGAGCATTGAACTAAAGTCAAATACAGCTAGGGTAAATTTCTTAAAACTCAGTTGCATTTATATATTCAAAATAATTTTGAGAGGTGGAATTGGTGAGGTAGGGTCATCCCCAAGCTAGAATTATATATTAAAATGATGCCTCTAGGGACTTCCCTGGTGGTGCAGTGGTTAAGACTCTGCCCTCCCAATGCAGGGGGCCCAGGTTCTATCCCTGGTCAGGGAACTAGATGCCACAGGCATGCTGCAGCTAAGAGTTCACATGCCACAACTAAGGAGCCCACAAGCCACCACTAAGGAGCCCATGTGCTGCAACTAAGGAGCCAATGAGCCGCAACTAAGACCCAGCACAACTAAATAAAATAAATAAATAAATATATGTATATATTTTTAAAGAAATCTAAGAAATCTTTGTCTGACAAAATCATAAAGTTTTAAAAAAAATGATGCCTCTGATTGGTTGTTCATCAGAGATGTGCTTTGAATTACTTCTCTGGTTTGTTCAAGAAGTAAATGAAGTGCCCTAAATCGATGTGGCTCTGACATTCTGGACAGGTCCAGGCATCTAATAAGGTTTCTCTTTCTTATTCATAGGAATAATCCAGCAGAAGTGCAACACAAAAGTTTAAAAAAAAAAACAAACAAAAACAAAAAAAAACACCTCCTAATGGAGAAGACATCCAACTTGCCCAACTTCTTAATTAAGGAGAAGAGTTAGAAAGACTTGCTGCTTTAGAGATTGTCAATGAAATTCTGCTGGGAAGGAGAGCGGGCCAGCTGATGTTAGCTAAGCTGGAGGTGCGCCATTAAGTAGGCTCCACTGGTTTTCAGAACCAGAGACTCAAGTTACGGGAAGAAATGTGGTGGTGGGGGTTTGCTTAAGATACTCTTAGGGTTGGAAGGGAGGTGAGGCTGTCACAGAAACTTAGCTTCAAGGCCCCTCTAGGGACTGAATTATCTCCTGGTTAACATAATTCTTCCACTTTCTCAGGTTCTGCTTCTCTATGTACATCTTTGCATTTCAGCACTCATTAAGAAATGAATTATTTTCTGTATTTCCCTGTGTAGAGTTTAATTGGCCTCACTAAATACTGTCCACTTTGTTGTTCAGAGCTTTTCTTCTAGGCTACTCATGGGTCCCATGAATGACTACTTTGGGTCAAGACCCACCTCCAACCCCACCTTTTGCTGAGGGAACATCCATAAGAGATCAAAGATGAAGCCTGAAACTTGTACTTAAGTTTTCCCCAAAAAATGGTTCTGAAGAACCTAGGGGCAGGACAGGAATAAAGACACAGACGTAGAGAATGGACTTGAGGACACGGGGAGAGGGAAGGGTAAGCTGGGATGAAGTGAGAGAGTAGCACCGACATGTATACACTACCAAATGTAAAATAGACAGCTAGTGGGAAGCAGCTGCATAGCACAGGGAGATCAGCTCGGTGCTTTGTGAGCCCTCTAGGTGGTCACAAAGCATGGAGGGTGGGAGGGAGATAGGGACGGGGGAGGGAGATGGGGGGGGGAGACGCAAGAGCAAGGAGATACGGGGATATATGTACACATATAGCTGATTCACTTTGTTATACAGCAGAAACTAACACACCATTGTAAAGCAACTATACTCCAATAAAGATGTTAAAAAAGAATTTGAGAGGTGGAACTTTTCTCTTGAGGCATCTAAGATGGTGTTTCAAGAGATCCTTTTATAGTAAAAATACAGCCACAAAATTTTAAAAGCCTTCTTACTCTCTCATCTTAGCCCCCTCTTCTTGCCACTCCAAGTGCAGACACATTCTGTCTCTGAGGACCAAAGTTTCTATGATCACTTTCTTCCTACTCTAAACTTGTCAGCCTTAGAAAGGACAGTCTGTAACAACGGTCTTAAATATGGAGATAATCAGTGAAATTTCTCCAAATTGTCCTGTGTGCTACTAATCAGGACTGTCAGTTTTATTTATAAATACACTGAGCTGAGGCCTTTGCCATTTCTGTTGACCTCTGTCTTCTAGTGGGTAGAACCCCCGGATGCTACTAAATATCCTGCAGTGTACAGGACAGTCCACTACAACAGAATTATCCAGCCCAGATGTCCGTAGTGCCCAGGTTGACTGACCTAGAAGTACAATCTACTTTGTTTTCAAAACCCCATTAAAGGGGCTTCCCTGGTGGTGCAGTGGTTGAGAGTCCGCTTGCCGATGCAGGGGACACGGGTTCGTGCCCCGGTCCGGGAAGATCCCACGTGCCGCGGAGCAGCTAGGCCCGTGAGCCATGGCCACTGAGCCTGCGCGTCCGGAGCCTGTGCTCCGCAACGGGAGAGGCCACAACAGTGAGAGGCTCGCGTACCGCAAAAAAAAAAAAAAAAAAAACCCATTAAAGATAAGCCTGGACATCTGCTAAGATAGAGTACCCACACTCAACCCTATCTTTCCTACTAATTAAAAGCCCTGGGGCTTCCCTGGTGGCGCAGTGGTTGAGAATCTGCCTGCTAATGCAGGGGACACAGGTTCGAGCCCTGGTCTGGGAGGATCCCACATGCTGCAGAGCAACTAGGCCTGTGAGCCACAACTACTGATCCTGCGCATCTGGAGCCTGTGCTCTGCAGCAAGAGAGGCCACGATAGTGAGAGGCCCGCACACTGCGATGAAGAGTGGCTCCCGCTTGCCACAACTAGAGAAAACCCTCACACAGAAATGAAGACCCAACACAGCAAAAATAATAAATTAATTAATAAACTCCTACCCCCAACATCTTCTTTAAAAAAAAAACAACCCTGAACAGAAGGTGCAAAGCAGTATCTGAGGACTCTGAAAAGTAAATAATAGCAGGTAGATTGGGAAGGGAAGGTCATTACTAGAGGAACAACTAATACAGTGGTGAGTTTCCTGTTTTGTTCACTTTTCTTTCCATGTCTCCTAGTTTAGACTTTAGCACAGTGCAAATCATGGAACTGCTCAGTGGGTTGGGCGATCCAAAAACAAAGAAACTTCTCTCAGACTAAAGGATACTTAGGAAGGGTGGTGTTCACTACAAGATGAAGAGTGTGGGAGAAATCCCTTGGGTTTTCCCCTTTATTCTCCTTCCTTTTCCTTCTGTTCTCTTCCTTTTTACACTACTGGCCCCGCTCCTTGGCAGTGGCAGCTACACACACATGCATCCAGATAAAAAGTACAGATAGGCCTCGGAGGTACTGCGGGTTCGGTTCCCAACCACTGCAATAAAGCAAATATCGCAATAAAGTGAGTCACACGAATTTTTTGGTTTCCCAGTGCATATGAAAGTTATGTTTACACTATACTTAGTCTGTTCAGTGTGCAATAGCATTATGTCTTAAAAAACAATATATATACCTTAATTAAAAAATACTTTATTGCTAAAAATGCCAAAGCAGTTACTATGATAACATCAAAGATCCCAGATCATGATAGCAAATATAATAGTAATGAAAAGGTTTGAAATATGCAAGAATTACCACAATGTGACACAGAGACATAAAAAGAGCAAATGTTGTTGGAAAAATGGTGCTGAGAGACCTGCTTGATGCAGGTTGCCACAAACCTTCAATCTGTAAAAAAACACAGTATCTGTGAAGCGCAATAACATGATCTGTGCCTGTGATTCACATTTTATTCATTTTAAAACTTAATAAAGATTAATGAGAAAATGGTTAAATGTTTGAAATAGAGAATGAAAACCAACAGTAAAAGGCAGAAGGCTAAATAGGGTGAAAATGATATAAAAAAATATACATTTCCCCAGATCTTTTTGGTAATAAGTTCTATTTAAATAGGAAAAGAAAAAGAAATAGACTGAGACATGGTAACAGTAATTACAGCCCAGAATTAAAAGATTAAAGGAACTAAACAATAAACAAAAATTATGTCATTCACACAATAGACAGGTAAGTGGAGGAATAGAAATATTAATAAGTTACAGTAAGGCCTCTGCACTGCCCGGTGTTCCTGTGCCACACACATTAGTCTTCCGTGGCTGGTGGTCCTGTGAGAGTTTCCCCAGGTAGCTGACCTCAGGGATGAGAGCTAAGAGGAGAAAGAACTCTTTGGCGTGTACCACCATCCCACGTAAATCTGAAACTTATATTCCTGCTAATGGCAAGAAACTGGTGTCAAATTAAGCTGCCTCAGCTCTTTTCTTTCATGATGTTCTAGACTGCAACAGATGTGTCCATCTCAAAGGCACACACCTGCCCTCCTCTTGTGTTGTTCTGACAGTGCTGAGTTTGTACTTGATTATTCCTCATTGCCTCCTAGTCTTTGTGACAAAGAATGAACTTATAAGAGCCCACCAATTGGACTTAGTGGTAGTTAAGGGCAGTGAAATAATTTTTTTCTGAGAGAAATAAAATATTGTTTATGAGGTTAAATGTATACCCACGCTCATCCTCTCTGCTAACCAGCAGGTTATAAGTGTCATAAGGGTGTTGTAGACATTCGTTGCTAGTGGAGATTTACGTGCCGCGAGGACTGGCCACCGTGGACCTCCATGTGATGGATTTCAGCTGCTTGCACTCTGATATCCAGTACAGAGATGCCTTGTATCAATATAATAGCCACATTTCTAAAAAGCATTATGCAAATGAGGCCGCCTAACCTGAGTTTTACAATGTATTAAGAGGAAAAAAACAGTAAAGAGACTGCTTATTTCTCTGTGGAGCTCATAAACACTTTACCATCATGATTAAAAGAATGGGCTTTAGAGTCAGATAGAGTTGGCTTCAAATCCCCCCTATGTCCCTTTTTATTGTATGATCTTGGGCAAATCACTGAACCTTTCTGAACCTCAGTTCCCTTAATAATAATAGTGCACATGCATGATCTGGGGATGGAGAGAAATAGGCTTGTAGAGCACAGTGAGTAGGGCCTGGCTCATCGTCATGTGTTCCCTAAGTGTGAGCTAGTATCTACTGTTGTTACAGTCTAAGCTTTTCATACACTAAGTTAACTGGTGGCGAAGGGGTTAGCGAGGGTACCTCTGTAACTTAATAGGTAAAATATGATTATCCTAATGCCTCTTTGATGTAATGACTTTCTCACTGGAAGCAGCGTCTTTTCTCCTTTACAGATATCATTGAAATGGATTCGAAGCGTGTGCCCCGTGACAAGTTGGCCTGCATCACCAAGTGCAGCAAGCACATCTTCAATGCCATCAAGATCACCAAGAACGAGCCAGCTTCAGCTGATGACTTCTTACCCACTCTCATCTACATTGTTTTGAAGGGCAACCCCCCACGCCTTCAGTCCAATATCCAGTATATCACCCGCTTCTGCAACCCAAGCCGATTGATGACTGGAGAGGATGGCTACTATTTCACCAACCTGGTGAGTATTTGATTTCTTGGTGTTGCTGAGAAGAACCAAGAAGGTATTTATTTTAAGGATGTGACAGGTCACTCACAGGTCTGCAACACGTTAGTGCTCCTGAGTTGAAGGGTCAGCATAGCTGAGGATGCTTGCTTGGTGTCACAGAGCACATGTGACCAGACCATGCACACATGCCACCTCCTGGGACTTGGCCATTGCGGTTCCCCTACAGGACACATGACGGCCACATTGAGGAGTCTCTGCTGTTGCTGGGCATTTGCTTCTGGGCTCCTGGGTGTAAGAGCCATTCACTTAGTTGGTTGTTGCAACCATGAGTAAGTCAGATCTTGGACTGATTCCTTTATCAAAAGACAATATTTATTTTTTGTTTTATTTTTACAAGTTACATCTTAAAACTGAATACTGAGATATTTTAAGAAAGCATCAGGTTAGAGGATGTGAAATGATTTTCAGCTATTGTTTTTCTACAGTGCTAATGAAACTCTAGGCAGAACAGTAGTAAAGTATGCACTTCTAAGTCATAAGGCAGAATACTTCCTTTTACTGACTGCTGGACTACTGCTTGTTTGTTTTAGAGTAGATACATTGTCAAGCCAGTGAATTTGAGCCTCGAGACACCCTATGTTCTCTGTTTCCTGTGCTGGAAGTTGTACAGGGTGATAGGTAGGCAGGGGAGGCCAGGTTACATAAGGAAGCATTTCTGGTGAATTGTCTAAAAAAGATGGGTACTTGAATCACCTACACTCTGCAGCTTCCCAGCCCCCTGACCTACAACCTTAACTGTGTCTGCATCTTCTTTCTTCATCCTTTTCTTGCCAGACTCAGAGTCTGGCTCCTACTCCCACTGCCGCAATGAAACTGCTGTGGCAAAAGTTAAAAAGTCTGCCAGTTGCCAAATCCCATGGGAGATCTCAGTTTCACTTCACTTCTTTAACACTCCTTATGACCCCTTCCTTCTGGAACTTCCCATGTGCCTTGGCTTCCACAATTCCACTGCATCTTCCTGGGCTCTTCTTAGGCCTCGTGTCCTCCACTTCCCCTCGAATGTGTCATTCCCTGAGGTTCTGTCCTCTGTGCATCTCTCTCCCTAGACTGTCTCCTCTGGTCATAATTCTGCCGGTCACCTGTACAGTGAGGACCTGCAGGTCAGCTGTTTTGACCTCACACTGAGCTCCACTCCCAGCTGTTTATCGTGCCTCAGATTTAATTTGTTCAAAACTCAAACTGCTTTCCCATCAAATGTTTCTTTCTTTTCCAATATACACTCTCTCTATTAGTGGCAGTACTGCACTACTCCTGTAAGCCAGGAATGTTAGAATCGTCTTAGATGCCTCCTCTTTCCAGATAACGGGCTGCAGCGATTCCACACACGTAGTGTGAGCCCATGGGCAAGGGTCAGACGGGCACATTCTCATCAGATGAGTCTGTTGAAATAGATTTGCTAAATATTCTTTAAGGAGGTGATTCGCTTTTTTATGAATAATAAGGTAAGATCCCATGAATGAGTTTCTCAGAAGAAATTCTGAGAGCTGCCTATTTTCTCCTGTTTATAGTGGATGTTTTTCTTATGAAAATAGCTTTTTTAAAAAAAGTGTGAAAGTGGTATGTGCTCCTTGTAGAAAAATTTAATTAATATAAGAAAGTATAACTAGCATGTCTGTGTCACTTAACATTTGCATTTGTTGTACTAATAATTGCTACCATTTATTCATTGCTTACTATAGACCTATGAGCTAAGCATGTTACATGTGTTATGTTATTTAATTCTCACAATAAATCTGGGTAGTATTTCCCCCATTTCAAAGATGCAGAAACCACAGAGAGCTAAGGTAACTTTTCTAGGGTCACACAACTCTGGACTGTCAAAGTGACAGAGGTGGCAATTCACTCAGGCTGTCTGATTTCTAAGCTTATTCTTTTAACCGTTTGATGTTAAAATATCTCTTTGAGAACCAGAGATCTGTGTGCCACACCAGTACCTGAGGACATACTCAGTGGCTGGCCATGCACTGGGAGGGCCTTGTGGAGCTGGCACGGCCTCAGAAGCGAAGGGCCTTAACGGGGCATGGCCCCCAGATCCTTGGCCCTGGAGCTCCTGGCCTCAACAGGGATTCCTCTGCCCTGCAGCATGGCAGGGAAGCAGAGAGCCTCTGACCTCAAGGAACCACACAGGAAACTCTGTGATAACCATTGCAGAACAAATACTGAAGGTGCCTCTTCAAATATTTCACTCTGTACAAGACCCTAGGACCTGCAAACAACCCAAGGAGAGGACGGAATTTCTGACAGACTCGATGAAGATGACAATTAGATTTAATTTTTTTTTTTTAAGGAAGAATTGTATTATTGCAGATGGGAGTATAAAGGAAACAACATGAGTGGCTATGAGTTGGTAATTTTTGAAACTCAAGTCCATGGAGGCTTATGAGATTATTTTGTCGACTTTTGATTCTGTTTTAAATTCTCCATAATAAAAGGATTTTTAACGTTCTATTTGAATATTTGTAGCTTTCCTCATACAACTATAATAAATAACATTCTCTTCTTTATATTTATAGTGTTGTGCTGTGGCTTTCATTGAGAAATTAGATGCTCAATCTTTGAATTTAAGTCAGGAAGATTTTGATCGATACATGTCTGGCCAGACTTCTCCCAGGAAGCAGGAATCTGAGAACTGGTCTCCTGATGCTTGCTTAGGTGTTAAGCAGATGTATAAGAATTTGGATCTCCTGTCTCAATTGAATGAACGGCAGGAAAGGATTATGAATGAAGCCAAGAAGCTTGAGAAAGACCTAATAGATTGGACGGATGGAATCGCAAAAGAGGTTCAAGACATTGTTGAGAAATACCCGCTTGAAATTAGGCCCCCAAATCAGTCTTTAGCTTCTATTGACTCTGAAAATGTTGAAAATGATAAACTTCCTCCACCGTTGCAACCTCAAGTTTATGCAGGATGATGACAATTTACATGGATAGTATTTATTTGAGCCTAAATTATAGCCAGCCCTTAATACAGTCCACTGATTGGGTCTAGAGTATAACTTAATTGCTTATAAATATCAGAGCATTTTTAAAGGTACAGTTTGTGGGAATTGTTTTGTTCATTTTGTTTTTCCTGTCTGGGGAGACTTAGTAAAAATGTACTATTTATTTGAGTCACTGAATAGATTCATTTAAGACTTGTTTGAAAGTTTTGTCTGTAAATCTGTTTTTTCTCCATGATTTTCCTACGTGCTTTCTCTGTGGCATTCAGTGTGTTTTGGATTTGGTTAAATAATTGCCTTTTAAAGGAGAAAACAAATGAATGCTACAAAAACGTATGTTTAAGAAAATAAAACGGTACCACTGTTCTACAGTTTGACATAATTTTATAATTGTAAAGATAGAAGATATATTGCTAAGTAAATATGTAAAATTGTAAATATGTAAAAAAAAGAAAAGGAATGGTGTGTGCTGTGCATGGCATTTCATGTGTTAATTTTTTTTTTTTAATTTAAAATGAAGTATACTGAATGTTTGCCTTTACACCATTTTATTTGGTTTGCCCCACTAAAATGAATCTAGAAGTATTTAGACATACTCCGCTAAAATGTTAACTCCATCGTTACAACGTGTTAGCCCTAACTTTGAGGTTCTGTACAGTCAGAGAAGGTGACAGACACTATTGAGGTTGAGGATACTTTTTAGGTCATACAGAGTCACCAAAGGAACTTGTCCATTGAAGGCTGAACCATGCTTTCAGCACCTCTTTCCTCTTTTCATTCAGCAAATATTTACTGAGCTTTTGGTAAGGGAGGTGGCCCCGGGTCTGGGTCAGAAGACAGGACTGAATAGGTCTCTGCAGATGAGTGCTGATGGGGAATCCCTCTGAGCTTTAAGGTGCAGGGGGGCCTTTCTGCCTCCATGGTGTAATTTTGATTTTATGGACAACCCAGACACACATCATATAAGCCTCTTTCAGGGTTTCGCAACCTCAGTACTATCTGGAGCCTGAGGACTTTTTGTTTGAGTGCCGCCCCATGCATTGTAGGGTGTTTAGCGGCGTCCCTGGTCTCTACACCCACTAGATGCTAGTAGCAGCCCCCCCAGTTGTGAAAAATCATCTCCAGACATTGCCAAATGTCTCCTGGGGGACAGAATTGCCCCCAGTTAGGAACTACTAATCTACTTCGTAAGCAAAGGAGTTTTCCTCCTGGTGGGTAACATGATGTAACCAAAGAATATTGCACTAAGTGCACAGTATAACGGTGAACTGAAAGCTTATTCAGTGAGGCTTTACAGCCCCTGGCAGTGTGGAACCTTTTCTAACCCTAATGGAACCTTTCATAACCTAAATACACCATTATGATCTTCCTTGCATTCAGTGATTTCTACAGATTCTCAGCGTACCTATGAAATTGTAATTCCCAGGGCACCATTTTTGAACAACATCACATCACACAAGCAGTTAAGAAAGCTTCCTTTGCTTTTCCAATATCTTTCTAGTGGTGTACCACAAATCTGTAGTGCAGTAGTTTTGGAATTAAACTGGGGTGGGTATAAAACTTTTTACCCTTTACTTAAATTAACGTATAAAATCCATCACATTGACGCATCTATTGTCCTAAAGCACTGAAGACATGAAGCAGTTAACTGAGTCAGCTGATAGCCAAGCTGACTTGGAATGTAATGAGTTACCATCAAATACGGGGAGAATCTGCTCATAGAAACCTGGGCCCAGATGGTCTTCGTAGAAAGCTTTCCTCTTTTTTCTTTTCTATGTACTTTCTAGGTGCTAATCCAGGTATACACACTCTTAATTCTCCTGGGAATATACCGTTCTTTTAGTCGTTGTACATTATGTTTGTTAAATAAAATGCATATCAGCCTCCCCAAAAAGCTGTCTTCTTTTGACTTCTTACCTATGTTTAAAGTAAATTGTTGAACTGGTTTTTTTTTTTGTATATATCTCATATTGGTTGAGTGCTTCATATTTGGACTCATATTTTTCTTAAGTCAGCTTCAGTACTATGGCCAGAGTTTCTGTTTTCTCAACAAGAAAGTACTGATATGTACTATAAATATGATTAGAATAAACTTTTGGAACAGAAGTCCTTATCAATAAAGTTTCCTGATCCATTCTTCTTCCAAATAGGTTAATTCTTGGTTCTTCATCTTAGGAAAATATACATTATTAATATTCTCATGTTATATAGGTTTCCCTTTTAAGCCACAACCATCATTATCATACTTAAAAATGAAACAGGCATTAAATTAATTAAAATTAAGAACAAGAGAAGGATGTTTGCTGTCACTACAATTAGCCTTTTTCTGACAGTTTTACCCAAGGCACTCAGTCTTCAGACAGAAATAAAGGGAGTTAATCTAATCAATATACAGTTAGTATAGCATGGTGTTTGAGGACATGGACTCCAGCTAACAGGCTTGGATTTGGTTTTGAATTTAGACTCTGCCACTTACTTATTAGCTCTTTGGCCGTGGGCAAGCTTCTCATGTTTCACATTCCTCATCTGTGAAATGGGGGTAATAACGGTACCTGCTTCAAAGGGTTGTGAGGATTAAATGACGTAGAACAGTACCTAGCAGTGCTAAGTGCTCAAGTGATCGCTGTTACTTGTACATGACTTTTATATGTAGAAAACCTAAGAACTGATACTGAAACTTTATTAAATTTTACTAAAGTGGTGAGATAAATACTAAAATAGCCATCAAAAGTAACTAAAGAATGACTTTTCTATATTCTCATTACTAGCCAGTTAGCAAATTATAATGGGAAAATTTTATTCACAATAGAAACAAATATAAATCACCTATAAGTAACAAGAGCTTTTAGCATTTATATGAAACAAAATTACAAAATTGAGTGAGAAACAAAAGAATAAACATACACGGGGCTTGTGCCCAGAAGTTCCCTGCACTTGGACTTTAATGCTCTATCTTTGCCATTTTGGAATTCTTAATTTTATCTTTGAATTTGTGCTTTCAGCTGAAGTCTGATGGGACGGTGGAGCCTAATGGGGGCTTGGAGTCCAACTCATGCACAGTCTTGTCTCCCCCTCCTCAAACCCCAGGCTAGGTTCTTGGTCTCCCTGCTCCCACCCTGTGGACACTCTAGCCAAGACCTGGGCACTCAGGAATGGTTAGGGCTGTCTGTGCATGCCTGTGGTGTCTTGGGCCAGGGCAGGAAGGTGCATCTGGCTGTTAGCTAGCTGGCCATTTGGGAGGGGGTTGGTGGTGAGGACAAACCTCTCGGCCACCCCTGATTCAGCATGCTCCTTGGAGAAAAGCCTGAATCCGGGACTGGGGAAGGAAAGAAACGAATGAGAAAGTCCCAGCAAGACAAAGATACAAGGAAGAAATAAGGGGACTTCCCTGGTGGCGCAGTGGATAAGACTCCGCGCTCCCAGTACAGGGGGCCTGGGTTATATCCCTGGTCGGGGAACTAGATCCCACATGTATGCCGCAACTAAGAGTTCACGTGCCACAACTAAGGAGGCTGCGTGCCACAACCAAAGAGCCGGCAAGCCACAACTAAGAGCCCTGGAGCTGCAGCTAAGGAGCCTGCCTGCCTCAACTAAGACCCAGTGCAAATAAATAAAATAAATAAATAAAATCTTTAAAAAAAAATGGAAATGTTAGTACTGAAAACTACAACAACAAATTTTTTAAAAAACCAAAACCTCACTGATGGGCTGCATATCAGAAGGGAGATGACAGTGAAATGAATTTGCGAACTGAAGAGAGATCAATAGAAATTACCCAATCTGCTAAACACAAAATAGACTGAAGTTAAAAAGTGATAGCCTCGGGGGCCTCTGGGACAATCATGAGAGATCTAGCATTCTTGTCATCAGAGTGCCAGAAGGAGAGAAGAAAAAGTCTATGGCTAAAAAAATATTAAATAGTGTCTGAAAGTTTACCAAATTTGTCCAAAGGCATAAACCTATAGATTCAAGAAGCTGAGTGAACTGCTAACAAGATAACCCAAAGAAATCCATGCAAAGACACATCACAAACGGCTCCAAATTAAAGGCAAACAAATCTTAAAAGTAGTTAGCAAGGACACATTACCTATAATGGAGCAATGACTTGCATGACATTGGATTTCTCATTAGAAACCATGGTGCCTAGAAGGAAATGGCTGACAATGATATGGAGAAAGTGAATCACTCATACAATCCGATGGAAATCTAATATGGTAAAACTACTCTGGAAAATAGTTAACTTCTTATAAACCAAACATGTAATTATCATACAACCCACCAACTGCATTGTTGGACTTTTATCCCAGAGAAGTGAAAACTCACATTCACACAAAGGCATATACACAAATGCTCGTCGCACCTTTATTCATGTTAACTCCAAACTGGAAACAATCCAAATATCCTTCAACAGATGAATGATTAAACAAAGTGTGGTACATTCATACAATGGAACACTATTCAGTAATAAGAAAAATGAACTACCGATAAAACTGCTTGGATGGATCTCAAAGGATAAAGGAAAAAAAAACAATCTCAGAGGGTTACATATTGTATGAGTCCATTTATACACATAATTTTTAAAATATATAATTTAAAATGACAGCTATAGAGATGGGGAACAGATTAGTGGTTTACAGGGATTCAGAATAGGGTGAGAAGGGAGCTGAATGTTATCATAAGAGAGCAGCACAATGGATTCTTTGGTGTGGAATCAATCTGTGTCTTGTCTGCAGGGGTGATTACATAAATGTACACGTGATAAAATTGCCTAGAGCTAAACCACAATATTAGGCAAAACTGGTGAAATCTGTAAAAAACCAGTGTATTGTTGCAGTGTAAATTTCCTGGTTGTGGTATTGTACCATAGTTATGCAAGACGTTACCATTGGAGGGATCTATTATTTCTTACTCCTACGTGTGAATCAATGATGATCTCAAAATAAAAAGTTTAATTTTTAAAATCTAAAATCACATAGAAAAAAGCTAAATGCCCATCAGGTGATGAATGGATAAACAAAAATGGTATATCCATTCAATGGAATACTATTCGGCCATAAAAAAAGAATGAAATACTAATACATTCTACAGCATTGATAAACTTTGAAAACATTATGGTGAGGGAAAGAAGCCAGACATAAAGTACCACATATTGTATGATTCCATTTATATGAAATGTCCAGAATAGGCAAATTCATAGAGACAGAAAGGAGATTAGGTTGTCAGGGGCTGGGTAGAGGGGAGAATGGGAGTGACTGCTAAGAGGTACAAGGTTTCTTTCAGGGGTGATGAAAATGATCTGGAATTAGATAGTGATAAGGGTTTCCCACAACTTTGTGAATCTACTCAAAACATTGAATTTTACACTTTAAAAGGATGAATTTTATGGTGAGTTGTGTTTTTATAAAGCTTTAAAACATCAGAATGGCAGCTGTGGAGCTCATTGTTAGCATCTAAAATATTTTTCGGACAAATCCTCCAGGCTGAATTGTGGCATTTACTTTAAGGTTTCTGTCTTGACTTCAGGATACTAAAAGTTGATGTGCTTTAAGGAAAATGCACTGAGCATAATTTTAGCAGCTTTCCTTTTGTGTTCTTAAAGTTCCCCTGGTGATTTTGCTAAGATATTTATAGGAATAAATATTTGCTAAAAAAAGAAATATGTTAGCAAAGAATACAAACATAAATGGAAGGTAAATAGGCACTTTGCAGTGAAAGTGGATGCTAAAAGTTGATTTCTTTTGCTTAAATAAAAATTAAGTTATGCAGATACAAAAAATATATGTATATATGCCAGCAGTGAACAGGTAGAATCAAGTATAAAATATACTACTATTTATAAATGTTCAAAAAACAATGTATTAAGGTATAAACATAATAATACATGTTCTGGACATCAGTGCTGAAAACTGCAAAATGCTGATGAAGAAATCAAAAAAGACCTAAATAAATGGAGAGACATACTGTGTTCATAGATTGGAATACTCAACGTAGTAAAGAGAGCAATTCTCCCCAAACTTCTATAGGTTTAATGTAATTCCTATCAAATTCTAGCAAAAATTTTTTATAGATATAGATGTGCTTATTCTAAAATTCAAATGAAATGGCAAATGAACTAGAACAGCTAAAAGAAATTTGAAAAAGAAGAATAAAGTGGGAGGAATCACTCTATCCAATTTTAAGATTTGCTATATATTTATAGTAATCTAGACAGTACAATAGTAGTGGATAGACACATAGATCACTGGAAAAGAATAAAGAACACAAAATGGACACATACAAGTATGACCAATTGATTTTTTTCCAACTGATATTTGACAGAGGTGTAAGAGCAACTAAATGGAAGAAGGATAGACTTTCAACAAATGGTGCTGTAGCAATTGGACATCCATCGGCAAAAAAAAAAGAACTTCCACCTAAATATATGTTATAATTTCTATAATACTTTTAGAAGAAAATCTTTGGAACTTTAGGGCGAGGCCAAGAGAATCATAATCCATAAAAGAAAAAAGTTGATAAAACTTAATCAAAATTTAAAACTTTTGCTGTATGAAACACCCTGTTAATAGAATTAAAGGACTAGCTAGAGACTGAAAGAAAAGTATTTGCAAATTACATATTCAACAAATAACTAATATCCATGGTAAATATATAAAGAACACTCTGAACTCAACAGTTTAAAAAGAATTCAGTTAGAAAATGGGCAAAAGTCTTGAAAAGAAACTTAACCAAAGAAGATCTATACAAGGCCATTCAATGGGGAAAGAACTTAGCACTGAAACCATAAAACTCCCAGAAGAAAACATAGGGGTAAGATTTTTGACATTGGTCTTGGTGATGATTGTTTGAATTTGGCACCAAAAGCAAAGGCAACAAAAGCAAAAATAAACAAGAGGGACTACCTCAAATGAAGAAGTGTGTACACAGCAAAGGAAACCATCAAGAAAATTAAAAGCAACCTATGGAATAGGAGAAAATATTTGTAAATCATATATTTGATAATGAGTTAATATCCAAAATACATAAAAAGTTCATACAACTCAATTGCAAAAACAAAAGAACCAAACAATTCAACAACAACAAAAATGGTCAGAGAACCTGAATAGACATTTTTCAGAAGCGGACATACAAATGGCCAAAAGATACATAAAGGTACTCAACATCATTAATCATTGGGGAAATGCAAGTCAAAACCATAATGAGCTTTCACCTCATACCTGTTAGAATGACTGTTATTAAAAAGACAAATATGTGTTAGCAAGTATGTGCAGAAAAGGGGACCCTGTGCACTGCTGGAGGGAATGTAAATTGGTTCAGTCACCATGGAAAATAGTATGGGGTTCCTCAAAGAATTAAAAATACAACTACTTTATGATCCAGCAATTCCACTTCTGGATATAGATGTGAAGGAAATGAAATTAGCATCTTGAAGAGATACCTGTACTCCTGTGTTCATTGCAGCATTATTCACAATAGCCAATACATGTAAACAAGGTAAATGACCAACAAAGGATCAATGGAGAAAGAAAATGTGGCACATGTACACGATGGAATATTATGTGGCTATAAAAAGGAAATCCTGGGCCTTCACTGGCCGTGCAGTGGTTTAGACTCGCGTTCCCAATGCAAGGGGCCCAGGTTCGATCTCTGGTCAGGGAACTAGATCCTGCGGGCCCCAACTAAGACCGGCACAGCCACATAAATAATTTATTATTTTTTTAAAAAGGAAATCCTGTCATTTTCAACAACATGGATGAACCTTGAGGGTATTATACTAAGTGAAATAAGTCAGACAGAAAGACAGATACTGTATGATCTCACTTATATTTGAATCTAAAACAGCTGAATTCATAGAAAGAGTCAGTGGTTGCCAGAGGCTGAGAGCTGGCGGAAATGGGGAGATGTCAGTCAAAGGGTACAAACTTCCAGTTATAAGATGAATAAGTTCTGAGGATCTGACGTACAGCTTAGTGATTATAGTTAACAATGCTGTATTGTATACTTGAAAGTTGCTGAGAGAGTAGATCTTAAATATTCTCACCAAAAAAATAAGGGTCATTATGTGAAGTGATGGATGTGTTAACTAACTGTATTGTGGTAATCATTTCACAATATTCATATTGTATCAAATCATTATGTTGTACACCTTAAACTTACACAATGTGATATGTCAATTATATCACCATGAAGCTGGGGGAGAAAAAGAAAGACAAATTACCAATACAAATATGAAAAAAAATTAAGTACTTTTTCAAATAAGAAAATGTAAGAAAATTCAGACATTTAAAAATACAACAGGGCTTCCCTGGTGGCACAGTGGTTGAGAGTCCACCTGCCGATGCAGGGGACACGGGTTCGTGCCCCGGTCCGGGAAGATCCCACATGCCGCCGAGCGGCTGGGCCCGTGAGCCATGGCCGCTGAGCCTGCGCGTCCGGAACCTGTGCTCCGCAACGGGAGAGGCCACAACAGTGAGAGGACCACGTACCGCCAAAAAAAAAAAAAAAAGAAAAAAAAAATACAACAAAGGACATGAACAATTCACCATTTAGAATTAAAAACGGACAACAGATGAAAAATATTCAACCTCATTAATAAAGAAATAGAAAATAATTCAATAACAAAATTAATGTTTTTCTTGTCAAATTGGCAAAGGTGAACATCTTATGGCAAATATAGCATTTTATGACTATGAATGTCCAGAGAAACGTACCTCATTGATGGAAGCACAAATTATAATATTTGCCGAGAGCAGATCAGGGCTGCGTGTCAAAAGCCTTAAAAATCTTTTTACTTTTCTGGCACAATAATCCTATTTCTATAAAGCTATGCTAAGAAAATAATTTAAAAAACAAAAATTTATATAAAAATATTAAGTACAGAAGTTAAAAAATTCAGTGTTTCAAGTGTATAGAGGGGAATGTTTTAATTAAAGAATAATTATGAAGATAGCTATCCTTGCATAATATTAAGCATTGTTCCAAATTTGTTTTAAAATCCCAAGCAATGCTAGAGAAGAAAAAGAAATACAGCAAAATCTCCTCAGTAGTTACCATTGAGTTAGGGGATTACAGATGGTTTTAATTTTCCTTTTTAATGTTTTCTAAGTTTTCCTAACTTTATACAATACCATGGTTGTTTAGTCATCAGAAAACAGGAAAAAATTATTCTCAGTGTATAAAAACAAAAGCTTCAAACCACTGCATGACACAGAATTGTAATGCTACACGTCAGCTCTTAAAGGGAGAAGTTTGTTTTAAAAGTGACACAGCTGTCTCTGAACAGGGTTTCCCAGGCAACCTCTCGGTGGTTGCCAATACAGAATGCCACCTCTGGGGGGGGCATCACACTCTTGGAAGGTTCTGAGGCCTGCCCCTCTTTAAAAGAATAATGAGTTGTCTGCAGGGATAAGGTATCTGGTTTAAATTTCCTCTACAGAAGTACGCACCTGCTGCATGGTTTCCCTGCCAGAAGAAAATTGCTTGTTCCCTTAATAAAAAGTCAATGAAGCTGAAAGAAATCTAGTTTCTTGGATTTGGAGCGGCAGCCAGAAGACTGGTAAGCATTCTTAAATATAGAGGAATCTCCTCTAAGCACTAAGAAGAGTCTGAGTCAGAAATAACCTGAAATTCTGGTGGCATCTGCTCTGGGTGGTGGACAGGCGGGATGCCGGGGGAGAGTCTGGTCATTTTCTCCTGATTTGGAAAGTGAGGGGGTGATGCACACGGTCACTATTTCAAGTGGAAACTTTCTCTTAGTACTTTGTAAATAAGAGTGACTCATTCTGAAACGAGCCCTTTTTCTGTGTGTTTAAGTGAACCAGTCAGCATGGGGCTGGACGAGGTAGTCTGTGGAAGGGTCTTCCTTTAAACCATATTAATTCTCTGCCCTAAATCTAGGTGGAGTCCAGGCTACATATATATAGAACAGTGCTGGTGGGACTGTAAAAAGGCACATGTCCTGGACTTTGCCTTCAGCCTATTTACAATCCAGTAGAAATAGGAAGCTGTAAAAATATGGAAAGTCAAATAGGTCAAGACTTAAAAAGTGGCAAAGCACCAAATGTGGATTTAACTGCCCAGTGGAGTAATTATAGCATCTCACATGTATTCAGCTGTTATATACAAGGTACCCTTAAGCAAGCCTGTAAAATGTATTACTTCTTGAATGTGTCTAATAAACCTAGCCTAGCGGGAATAAGAATAGGTAGCCTTAATTAGTGCTTCATACAGGTGCTAGGCCCTGTGCTAAGTGCTTCACCTAGAACAATACATTTAATCTTCTCAGGTACCCTGCGGGGGGGGGGGGGGGGGGGGGGAAGGATTACTATTACCCCGAGGCACAGAGATGTGAGCGTCTTGCGCAAGATCACAGAGCTGAAGTGGGAAGCCAGGATTCAAATCCAGCCCTCTAGCTCCAAAGTCCCACTCTTTTTAGTTTTTTTTTTTTTTTTTTTTTTTTTTTTTTTACTTTTTATTGTGGTAACAACACTTAACGTGAGATTTACCCTCCGAACAATATTTTGTTAAATTTTGTACGTGATTGTTGACTCTAGGTAGCGTTGCACAGCAGATCTCTGGAGCTTATTCTTCATCTTGCTTAACTGAAACTTTACGCCTATTGATGCATAACTCCCTATCTCCCATTTCCCCAGCCCCTGTAACCTCCGTTTCCCATCTTTGATTTTTATGAATTTGGCTCTTTTAGGTACCACCTGGGGGTAGAATCAGGCAGTACATGTCTTTTTGTGTCTGGCTTATTTCATTTAACATAATGTCCTTAAGGTCCATCCATGTCCCATATTGCAGAACTTCCCTTTTTTAAAAAAAAATCTTTTTTATTTTAAATTTATTTTATTGAAGTATAGTTGATTTACAATGTTGCGTTAATTTCTACTATACAGCAGAGCGATTCAGTTATATATATACATTCTTTTTCATATTCTTTTCCATTATGGTTTATCACAGGATATTGAATATAGTTCCCTGGGCTATATAGTAGGACCTTGTAGTTTATCTGTTTTGTATGTAATAGCTTGCACAGAATTTCCTTATTTTTTTAAGGCTGAGTAGCATTCCATCGTTTGTATACACATTTTCTTTATTCATTCATTTGTCGGTGGACATTTAGGTTGTTTCCACGTCTCAGCGATTGTGAATAGTGCTGCAGTGAACACGGCAGTGCAGATATCTCTTCAATATCCTGATTCTGTTTTTTTAATATGTATACCCAGAAGTGCTGGATCATATGGTGGGTCTCTTTTTAATTCTCTGGAACTACCGTACTGTTTTTCATAGCAGCCACCCCGTTTTACACCCGCACAGAGTTTCCACTTCAAAGCACCGTTTTATACCAACTCTCCCAAGAGAACTGAGAAGGGAGAGGATGGTAGGCATTGGTGCTTTAGACCTTGGGCTTCAGGAAGATAATGAGATTTGAAGAGCTTTTATTAGAGAAAAGTTGAAGAGGAGAGAATTTTTTAAGTGGGACATGGATGAAAGGTTCTTAGTTATTAGGCAATTAGGATTACAGCATTTCAAGCTGTAATATTTGATTCATGTTTTAAGAGAATTTGTCACTTTCAGCCATGAATTTCCAGTCGACCATGGGATGCAGCCTTGAGTTTCTCACAGCCTAAAGCAGGGGTCAGAAAATATGGCCGGCAGCCAAATCTGGCCCACCACCTGCTTTTGTAAATAAAGTTTTATTAGAACACAGCCACTCCCATTTATTCTGTTACTTTCATGCTGCATGGCAGAGATGAATAGTTACAAGAGAGACCCCATGGCCCGTAAAGCCTAAAATATTTTTTGCTTAAAAGTTTGTTGACCTCTGGCCTAATGTAGTACAGTAATTGTTATTTTTCCTCCTAAATTTTTTATTTTGAAAAGTGTCAAATCTACAGAAATATTGCAAGAATACTATAATAAACAACCTACATGCCCTTCTCCTTGATTCAATCCTTAACATTTTGCTGCATTTGCGCACGCTCCTCTCTCCCTCCCTCCCTCCCTCTCTCCCTATCTCCCTCTCTCTTTTCCTCGTTCTTTCTCCCCCGCTGCCTGTCCCCCACCAAGGACATGTAATCACTCTCTGGCTACAGTATTTGAGAGTTAGGTGCAGGTATAATAATTTAATATCCCTAAATACACTAGATACATATCTCCTAAGAATAAGGACAGCCTTTTACATAACAACAGAGATTTAACCTTGAGGCAATAAACAGACCAACTCCAAATTCTCCAAATAATGTCTTTAATAGATTTTTTTAAAATCCAGTTTCCTGTACAGGATTAATCACTCATTTAGCAGTCATGTCTCTAGTCTCCTTTAAACAATTGCGCAGCCTTATGTGTTTGGGTTTGTTTTTCCAGCTTTATTGAGGTGTAATTGACACATAAAATTGTAAGATGTTTAACGTGTACATCAGGATGATTCGACATACATACACATTGTGAAAGAATTGGTTTTTGTTTTTCATGACATTGATATATTTGAAGAGTGTGGGCTCAATGTTTTACAGAACGTCCCTCATCCTGGATATGTTTGATCATTTCCTGGTGACTAGATTCGGATTTTAGCGTTTAGGGATACCAAAGAGGGGATACGCACCCATCAGGAGACTGTGATTTTTAGTGCAGGAAAACTGCCCCAACGGTGGTAGTTAAACAGGTTTGAATTGCTAAAGACCCAAAATGACAGGACTCAAAATGGCAATGCTTACAAATCTAGAGTTTATCTCAGGAAAAGGGTACAAGATAGCAACAGCTATTAATGTAAGGAAAGGTAGCACAGCCAAAGGCTGTCACTGTATGAGCACAGAACACCTGGGAACAGAGGACCTGTTCATGTAGCGAGTCCAAATGTGCACACATATTCCCAATGTTTGCAATCCTTTGAGGGGTTGGTATTCACTTAAACAGACAGCTGCTCCATCCAGTAATACCAGCACAAACTCTTTTATACTTGACTGTTCTTTTCCTCCCTGATCCGTGACGATCTATCATTGATTTTTTTGCCCCTCCCAACAAAATCTACCTTTTCCCATGTACCGTATATTATTTTTCATGGGAGTATAGGTTAGAGGCTTCGTCTCTGTTATTTCAGGTTCCAAGCATTTTGAGGATATAACCAAACTCCTTTTCTTGGGTCATTCCTGTCGAGGAATCCCTCGACAGGGCCCAGGTGTTTGCAGTAGGGAGCACTCTGGTCTAGGTTTAAATCTGTCCAATACCTGTGACTTGGATTTTAGGGAAAAAATGGTTAGCCCTCAGCTGTGGGACCAAAGTCGTGGCACTCTGATAGGTTGCATTTGCCAGTAAAAATTCCATCCACTGAGATGCTCTCCTGTAAGTGCAGAGCCTGGGCTTCTGCTACGAGAATTCCTGGCCAAGGTGCCTGGGTCGCCCTGACACCGACCCAGCTGTGTTGATGTGCCAGCTGTTCCCACTGTGGGAAGCTCCCACACCCCTGTCCTTCCTCCTGGAATAGGATGCCTTTGAGGCAAAGGCATCCTGTGTGCTCCGAGGCCTTTTTCATCAGTGTGTTTGAATCCTCATTCAAAGTGATTTCCATCCGGCCAACTACGCCTAGCCCAGCTCCGTATACTCCCAGGGCTCTTTCATCTTGGGCCAGTGCTCTTTCCAACCTTCAGACATGTGGGAGCCATTGAGCGCTAATCGCTTTAGTATATTTAGGAAATAAACATGAAACTCGAAAATGTGGAGTCCCCCCAGGGTAAGATCAACGGAGTAGTCCCTCCTAAATAGACTTTGTTTTCTTCTTCCAGTTTTATTGAATTATAATTGACATATGGTGCTGTATAAGTTCAAGGTGTACAGCATAATGATTTGACGTACACACATCACGAAATGATACCACAATAAGATTAGCAAACAGCCGTCATCTGGTATAGATACAGCATTAAAGAAATAGAAAAACGTGATTTTTTTTTCCTTGTGATGAGAACTCTTAGGATTTACTCTCAATATTCATGTATAACGTCCAGCTGTGTTAATTATATTTATCATATTGTGCATTATATCCCTAGTACTTATTTATCTTATACCTGGAAGTTTGTACCTTTTGACCACCTTCATCTTAATCCCTCTTCCCCAACCCTTGCCTCTGGTAGCCACAAATCTGATCCCTTTTTCTATGAGTTAGTTTTTGAAGTATAATTGACCTACGACACGATGTTAGTGCCTGGTACACAACATAGTGATTCGATGTTTATGTACATTTCAAAATGATCACCACGGTAAGTCTAGCTGTCCTTTGTCACCATACAAAGATATTACATAGTTATTGACTATATTCCTAAATACACTTTGGTTTGCATATGGTGAAGTGTTCCTCATAACCATCCGTGTGCATTTCTGGCTTTTCATTCTCAGGAAGGTAGGCCCACCAAATTATACCTAATTCTTTTCCTTTTGTCAGTGCTTCAAATGTCCCAATTGACCCTCCACTTCCTTATGTTTTTTCCACCCACAACGAGAGAGCTATTTTTACCCATAATGACGGATGGGTCCGGTAGCGGACAGCCTTCTACCTTTATATTTTGGTACTTTTCTTACACCTTCATTAACACAATTAATACCCACACAAATTTTTATTTTTACTTTTGAAATATTTATTTATTTATTTGGCTGCTCCAGGTCTTAGTTGCAGCACGCAGGATCTTTAGTTGCGGCATGCGAACTCTCAGTTGCGGCCTGTGGGATCTAGTTCCCTGACCAGGGATCGAACCCATGGCCCCTGCATTGGGAGCACAGAGTCTTAGCCACTGGACCACCAGGGAAGTCCCAATACCCACACAATTTTTTTGTTTGTTTGTTTTGTTTTGCGGTACGCGGGCCTCTCACCGTTGTGGCCTCTCCTGTTGCGGAGCGCAGGCTCCGGACGCGCAGGCTCAGCGGCCATGGCTCACGGGCCCAGCCGCTCCGCGGCACGTGGGATCCTCCCGGACCGGGGCACGAACCCGCGTCCCCCGCATCGGCAGGCGGACTCTCAACCACTGCGCCACCAGGGAAGCCGCCACACACAATTTTTAAAATAAACTTTTTTTTAAAGGACAGTTTTAGGTTTACAGAGTGACCGTGTAGTGTTCGTTCAGATCCTCATTGATTGGTATACTCTGAGTTTAACCAGGGAAATGTTCCCACAGGCTGCTTCCCAACACAGATCCAGTATACTAACATACATAGAGGAAATGGGAACTCACAGGCATAGCCACACTTGTCCCGGTCCAGACGGTCACACAGTCAGGCCTCCCACCTGTGCATCCATTGTGAGGACACAGACCACCCCAGAAGTTCACGAGGTATCATATGCTGTCAGCTCACGTGTTTTTTTAATTTGGTGGAATGTATACATAACATAAAATTGACCATTTTCAAGTGTATAATTCATTGGCATTAAAGAACATTCACAATGTGGTGCAGCCATCACCACTACCCATTTCTAGAACTTGTTCATCATCCCAAGCAGAAACTCTGTACCCATCAAACAGTAACTCCTCACTCCCCACCCCCGCGGGGGCCCCTAGTGACCTCTATTCTACTCTCTGTCTTAATCAATTTACCTATTCTAGTGGCTTCGTGTAAGTGAAATCATACAATATGTATTCTTGTGTGCCTGGCTCATTTCATTGATCATAATGGTTTCAAGGCTCATCGTGTTGTAGCATGTATCAGCATTCCATTCCTTTTTAAGATTATATTCCATTGTATGTATATATCATTTTCTTTATTCATCTGTTGGTAGACATTTAGGTTGTTCCTGCATTTTGGCTCTTGCAGATAATGGTGTGATGAACATTGATATACAAGTATCTGTTTCATTCCTGCTTTTAATTCTTCTGGATGTGTACCTAGGAGGAGACTTGCTGGATCATACGATAATTCTGTGTTTAACTTTCTGAGGCCAAACTGTTTTCCACAGCGGTCAGATCGCTTGTTGGAAGAGGTTTTGGTAAACTTTGCCCCAGGGATCCTGTGAGTGAGAACCAAGAGACCATATGTATTCTCTTGCTCTAAGCTTCTCACGAGTCATCAGATTAACAACAATTTATTCTCTCCCTCTCCCTCAGCAGCAATCTCATCTTCTTCCATATATCATTAATTTCAATCCATTTGTTTTCCCCCTCTGAAGCAGGACCCTCTGGTTTCCCACTGGGCAAGCTGTATGGGTGGTAGCAACAGGACGAGACATGGAAGGGCCTCCGCTTCTTGTCATTTCGAGGTTCTGATGGGATAAGTGCAGAGAAATACAACTATCCCATCCACTAGGCAACAAAACATTTTCGACAGTCATCTCCAGTGTGACAGGGTGCGGGGAACGGACCTTCAGTCCCATCAATCCCTTTGGAATTCCTGCAGTTAGGTCCAAATTAATAGACGTGGTGTCTTGTCAGGAAATATTCCAGCCTCTGGAGCCCTTAACTGTAGTTCCAGTGCAAAGACTACCAGGTCTAATATTGAAAAAGAAAACTAGGTACAGCAGGGAAGACTCCTATGAAGATTTCTCTATCATGGCTCCCCCCACCCCAGTGCCACTATAAGAGCATAGTGGGTAAGGGAGACACCACCACAGTGTATATTAAAAAAAAATCACGTATTCCAACTTTTAACCAGATTTCAATTTTGATCCCTCTCAGTAGCATCCCCATAGCCCCCTAGATTAATTCTGTTGCCCCTAAGGGGCTCATGAGCAGGCCTAGGCAGTACTGGAGCTGCTCCTGTGCCCAACAGAATTAGAAGACTTACTCTTCCACCCCTGGTCATTTCACCCACACATGGGTAAAGGCCTTAGGAACCCTACAGGGAGTTAAGAGACCCCAGCCTTTATGTCAATCTTCTTCCTCCATCATGGCCTTGATTTTTTTTAAAATAAGAAATGTCAATTGTTTTAAAATTTGAAATAATCTCGATCTTAAGGAAAATTTGCAAGTATGGGACAAAGAACTACTGCCTTTATATTAAAAGTGGGCATTTTGGAACTCAATGCTGTAGACTCATTGGAAACTTTTGCTTTCTGAAATTTCTCTAAGCCTTGGGATTTTACATCCTAGGGGCTTTGAGGAGACAGTTGTGGGAAACTCAGATTCCCATAAAATTTCTCTCAAGGTTTCGATGGCACTCTGTCAATTTCCTCCTATTTTATTTTCATTTAAACATTAACTGTCTAAAGATTTTCACATGATTAGAGCCTGAGAAGTTACTCCCTTTCTTGTTTTGATTTCCTTTCTTTTGTAAAGTCCTCATCTTTTTATTTATTTATTTATTTTTAATCAATTAACTAATTATTTTTGGCTGCGTTGGGTCTTCGTTGCTGCGCACGGGCTTTCTCTAGTTGCGGCGAGCAGGGGCTACTCTTCGTTGCGGTGCATGGGCTTCTCATTGTCGTGGCTTCTCTTGTTGCGGTGCACGGGCTCTAGGTGCGCGGGCTTCTGTAGTTGTGGCACGTGGGCTCCATAGTTGTGGCACGTGGGTTCTAGAGCGCAGGCTCAGTAGTTGTGGAGCATGGGCTTAATTGCTCCGTGGCGTGTGGGATCTTCCCGGACCAGGGCTCGAACCCGTATCCCCTAAGTTGGCAGGCGGATTCTTAACCACTGCACCACCAGGGAAGTCCAGTCCCAATCTTTTTAAAAACAGTTTTAGGGGGATGTAGTTCATATACCATACAATCATCCAATTAAAGTGTACAGTTCAGTGGTTTTCAGTATATTCACAGAGTTGTGCAACCATTACCACAGTTAATTTTTGAACATTTTCATTGCCCCCAAAGGAACTCGCCTTTAGTTATCACCCTCCAGTCGCCTCCCACCTTAGGCAACTTTTAATCTAGTTTCTGTCTCCATAGATTTGCTTGTTCTGGACATTTCATGTCAATGGAATCATATAATATGTGGTCTTTTGTTACTGGCTTCTTTCACTTAATATGCGTTCAAGATTCATCTGTATTATGGCATGTATCTATACTTCCTAACCCTTTATGGGTGAATAATGTTCCATTACATGGAGACAGCACATTTTGTTTACCCATTCATCAGCTGGTAAACATTGGGCTGTTTCCACTTTTTGGCTATCAGGATGCTGTTGTGAACATTTGCGTACACATTTTTGTGTCGACAGGTTTTCCATTCTGCTGAGTCTCTAGGAGTGGAATTTCAGGATCAGATATGAACTCTGTGTTTAACATTTTGAGGAACTGCCAGTCTGTTTTCCAAAGTGCCTACACCATCTAACTTTTTTTTTAATTTTGAAATTCCCTATGTGGTCATTGGGATAAAGGATTTGAGATGGCCTCTTTTACATTCTCTTGTGGTCTCAATAGCAAAGTCACGGTGCCAGTGCTAGTGGGATTCCTTCCATTATGGTTTTGGTCTTAGCCCGGGTGACTTGGTCTCCAATTATATAGATAGCCCAATCCTGCCTGCACCTGCAGTGCTTCTGCAGCCTCAGGATGTATGGACAAAGGGAGGGGCAGTAAAATTGTCTTTCTTTGGATATGTAGGATGGACCCTTCTCTTAATCTATTCTGTTCATCTACGGGGCTTCCCCATGAACCATCCTCACAAAGGTTTTAGTCAACAGAGAATGGGGGGTGGCCCAAATATTCCCCCTGTGGTCAGCAGTGTTCAAAGCAGCGACACTGCCCCTTGTTCTAAATTTCTCAGGAGTCGTTTCAACAAAGGTTTATCAGGATGATGTCTGTAATGATCTACAAAATGACTCCATTCCTTCCCTGAATAATCCCTTGTTTCCATGGTTTCCTGCCCTCCATCATCATCTTGCCCCACTTGAATTATCTTCTTAGTTGTCATGGGTGTCACAGGCTTCGCTTATTATCAAAACTTATAGGGCTTCCCTGGTGGCGCAGTGGTTGAGAGTCCGCCTGCCGATGCAGGGGACACGGGTTCGTGCCCCGGTCCGGGAGGATCCCACGTGCCGTGGAGCGGCTGGGCCCGTGAGCCATGGCCACTGAGCCTGCGCGTTCGGAGCCTGTGCTCCGCGACGGGAGAGGCCACAGCAGTGAGAGGCCCGCGTACCGCAAAAAAAGTAAAAATAAAAACAATTATAGTGCCAGCCAGAGAGGGCATAGCTCAACCCATGGAGATTCTGAACTTGCTCACATTTTGCTACTGCTCGAAGCAGCAACCACGGAACTGAATTTTTAGCCGCCCTGACGTTGGTTTGCATTTCCCTTCTGATCCATCTTTCTAGCTCCTGAAGTTCAGATTCTTTCATTTCCAGATTTCACTAGAACGTTTTTTTTTTTTTTTGTAGTACGCGGGCCTCTCACTGTTGTGGCCTCTCCCGCTGCGGAGCACAGGCTCCGGACGCGCAGGCTCAGCGGCCACGGCTCACGGGCCCAGCCACTCCGCGGCATGTGGGATCTTCCCGGACCGGGGCACGAACCTGCGTCCCCTGCATCGGCAGGCGGACTCCCAACCACTGTGCCACCAGGGAAGGCCCCACTAGAACGTTTTATTATTAATAAGTATCTCATTTCAGTCTGTGCTACTTCAAACCAAGGGTAGCTTGTTCATTTTCATCCGCTTTATCAGAGTCATCCTTTTTCTTTTTAAATTATGCCTTAGCCATATTTTGAGTAAAGAATGAGTCAGGGGGTTTTCAGTAAATCCTACTTCTGACACCAGCTGCAGGAATGGTGGCAATTAAGAAGGGTTTAACAGGGTTTGGTTGCTCAAAAAACTCACAGGACCCTAAATGACAATGCTACAATTTATTACAGGGAAAAAAAACGGTATAGCAACAGTATCAAAGTAAGGACATGCATCATAGCCAAAGGCTGTTTCATAGCAAGAGGTCTGGAAAGGCCAGGTCCTATTATCCGTTTTTTGTAAGAGCCAAGATCCCGAACCATCAACATGTGCATGGAACACCTTGGAACAGGGAGCCCGAAGTGGATCCTTTGAAAAAAAATCTTGCTGGTCACATAGGCATCATCCTGCTACGTTCTTCAATTGCAGAGCCCTTTGTGGGGTCTCACTGAGACCAGGTGTAAATCGTCAGCCTGATTATTATCAATAAATAATGCTGAAAATCTGACCTAAACCATTCTGAAGCTCCTTGAACCCAAGGGTTACAAAGCAACACTATTATAATCAGTATGACGACCAGGGGTTGGGACCCCGCCTGAACTTTCACAAAACAGCTCAGCTAAGCTCTGGTCCCACCACAATTAACCCTCACAGCACATAACTTATCTTTGGATGGCGCTTTACAGTGTACAGAACGTTTGGAGGATTTTTACCAACTTGAATAAGCTGATATTATCATCTCCACCTTAGGAATGAAGAACATGAGGTTCAGAGTGTTTGCGACTTGCTCAAGGGTATCCAGACGGTGAGCAGCAAAGCCAGTACAAGACCCCAAATCCCACCTCCGACCAGAGCCTCCTGCTCTCCTTTCAGCTGTGGAATACCCTCCCTCCCAGCAAGCTATCTGCTTATCGTCAGTGAGTCCTTCATCGCTATTACCAATGACATCTTTTTCTATCTGTTGGAATTCATATTTCTTCTTTTATTACCTTTTTTTCTTTTTTTTTTGCGGTACGCGGGCCTCTCACTGTTGTGGCCTCTCCCGTTGCGGGGCACAAGCTCCGGACGCGCAGGCTCAGTGGCCATGGCTCACGGGCCCAGTCGCGGATCCCCCCGGACCAGGGCATGAACCCGTGTCCCCTGCATCGGCAGGCGGACTCTCAACCACTGCGCCACCAGGGAAGCCCCATATTTCTTCTTTTATGAAATGTTTACTGTTGTTTCACTTATTCAACAAGTATTTTTTTTAACATCTTTATTTGAGTATAACTGTTTTACAATAGTGTGTTAGTTTCTCCTTTACAACAAAGAACAAGTATTTATTGATTTATTTCATTGAGTGTAAGACATTCATTGATTCAATAACAGCTTTTCAGAAAAAAAATTACATAAGTGTGCATGAAAATAGGGGAGCTAAAATTTTTTATTTCTTTTTTTTTTTTAGCTTTTTTTTTTTTTCTTTTTTGGCCGCTCCACATGCCTTGTAGGCTCTTAGTTCCCTGACCAGGGATCGAACCTGTGCTCCCTGCAGTGGAAGGGTGGAGTCCTAACCACTGGACCACCAGGGAATTCCAAAAACTTTTTATTTCTATGCACAGACTTGATGCACAGAATTGAGAAGACTTATTTTTAATTTATGACAGCGTATATTTATCCTGACACAATGACCCACCGCACTGCTCTCCACCTTCACAATCCAAGTTTCAGTTTAATCCATATTCACCAACTGATTTAAATGACCCTTGGCCACTTGCAGTTGTTCACTACTTGTATTGGCATGCTTGTCAAAGCCTCCACATAATTTGGATTGCTTTGACAACTTTAAGGTTGAGGGTATAATCTTGAGGATAGAAATTTTATCTTTGGTTTAATTACTTTGTACTGCAAGTTAAGCAGCTTATTTTGAAAGCCAGCTGAAAGCTATTAATAACTTTGTCAAAAATATATGTTTTGGGGCTTCCCTGGTGGCGCAGTGGTTGGGAGTCCGCCTGCCGATGCAGGGGACACGGGTTCGTGCCCCGGTCCGGGAAGATCCCACATGCCGTGGAGCGGCTGGGCCCATGAGCCATGGCCGCTGAGCCTGTACGTCCGGAGCCTGTGCTCTGCAACGGGAGAGGCCACAACAGTGAGAGGCCCACGCACCGCAAAAAAATAAAAAAAAAAAAAATATATGTTTTGGGGTACAGTCATTCTCTCTCATGACTCTTGCATGACTCCACATCGACATCTCCTCCGTTTAACTTATTTTAGGATACTTAGCAACTTCTGCTGCCTTTGTCACATGACAGGCCATCTTCTGGACACTCAACAACTTTCTAGTTCAATGGTGAATCAGTTTTTCCTTTTTTAAATTACTTTAATTTTTAATTAATTTTTATTGGAGTATAGTTGATTTACAATGTTGTGTTAGTTTCTGCTGTACAGCAAAGTGAATCAGTTATACACTTACGTTTATCCACTCTTTTTAAAATTCTTTTCCCATGTACGTCATTACAGAGTATTGAGAAGCGTTCTCTGTGCTATACAGCAGGTCCTTATTAGTTATCTATTTTATATATAGTAGTGTGTATATGTCGATCCCAATCTCCCAATTTATCTATCCCTCCTCCCCATTTTTCGTTTTTATTAGCTACCTAGTAGATACAAAATTAAAATTTTAAGTTACACGTAAAATATAAACAGTAACTTAAATTCATTAAATAGCTGTGTACCCATGAGCCTTTTTAAGATAGGGAACATTTCCATTACCTTTGAAGTGCCCTGTGTGCCCCTCCCCAATTCCATCATTTTAACACTTAACATGAAGTTTGTGCATCTTTTCTCATGGTTCTTGTCAGAGTTCTACCAATTATGTATGCATCTCTAAACAATATGTCCATGAGATTAGCACGTTTTGGAATTTTATATAATGGAATTATGCTGCAATGAATCATTTTGTGATTTGCTCCCTGAGGTTGAGACCCCTTGTGTCAGCTGTTTTCAATTATTTTCACAGCTCTTTTGTATTTGATTATTTATGAATATACCTAAGTCTAGGTTTACATTTGACTGTATGGGCGTTTGTTTTTTCCCTCAGTTCTTCGTGTGTACAAATAGTGACGCTATAAACATTATTTGGTTTACTTGTGCAGATGCGCAAGTGTTTCTCTAGGGTCACACATATTCTCCAGAGATGATGTGTATCTTCAAGTTTACCGGACAAGGCCAAATTTATTTTACAAAATTATTTTACAAAATTATTTCATAATTTTGATTGTACCAAGCGATACTTTCATCAACAGTGATTAATACAGGAGCAGAGAAACACAGACACACACGCACACACTTTGCACTCACACCAGACACTAAACTCGCGCACAGATTCACACAGAGATCCACGTATGTGCACCAGCCACAGCCTTGTACATAACGCACACTGACACACAGATCCACATACGTGCACCACGCACGCACACTCTGCACAGTCGCTCTCACAACACCCCACTCACAGACACACAAAACGACGTCCCGTTCTCAGCGCCCGCACGCACGCAGCCCACGTACTCAGACGCAAACCCTTTCACGTGACCCAGCCGGGAGGCGTGGTCTCAGCCACCCGCGAACGAGGAGTCTTGTCCCGGCCGCGCCGCCGTCGGACGCCAGGTGTCGGGGGTTAAGGCGGCGTTGGCGGTGGTGTTTTTTTCTACCCGGAAGCTACGACTGCCGGACCCGGACACCAACCCGTGTCGCGGCGGCGCGAGCCCGACTGGCTTCTGGTCTTCGCGTCGGCCCCGCGGAGCCGGACGCTGCCCCCGGCGCGGCGGGGAGGATGGTGCCGAGCGGCCCCGGGCCCGCCGCGCGCCGCTGCGAGTGAGCTCCGAGCGGCCGCGGGCGTCCGGCGAGCAGCTGGCCCGGCCGGGCCCGGGGCGCGCCGCTGCCCACCGGGGCGGGGTGAGCCGGGGCGGGCGGCCCGGGGTTGGGGCTTGGCCGCGGCTGACCCATGGCCGGGAGGGGACGAGCTGGCCGGGTTTCTTCCTCACGTCTCGGGCTGCAGCCCCTGCCCCAGCCGCCGGTGGGGGTTGGCCCGGGTCTGGCCTGCGCTGTGGCCTCGGCCTGGTCGCCCGCCACCGGGGTTTGTCCACTCGCGTCCCCGGAGCCGGAGTTCCCTGGCCGCCCTCGAGATGGTGGGGCTTCCCACGTCTGGAGCAGAGGCCTGGATTATTTGGGTTTGGCACGGGGAAAGTGCTGGTAGTTTGCCATTTTTGAGTTTGGGTTGTGTTTGCGTTACTCTTCCGTTTGCAAAGGATACACATCTCAGAAAGAAGATGGGAGGGAGAGACTTGCGTTATGTGCCGACACTTGAAATGAAATAGTGGTATTTTTTTGTGTCAAGCTTGCTCAGTTTCCAGAGGTGGGGTGGATTATCATCTTCACTCATATTTTAATAAACTAAATTGTGTGGCGTCAGGATAATCTAGCGGTACGTAGTTGTACTTCCCTTGATAGGCACCACCGGAATAAATCTACGCCTGTTGTGCTGTTTTGAATTGTGCAAACACCATAACCGGTGGACAGCTGGTGAGGGGGCCTTTGTTGAAAAATCCGACGTCTGTAGTTTAGTTCTCAACTAGCAGATGACAGCCTTGGCTGAGTGTTGAATGATGAGCTTCTTTGCGGTCTGATTGGAAGCAGGAAAGCTCCTGAACTGCTACTTTCCTGACTCAGGTGAGCCCGCTCTGGGAGGTGGCAGGAGGCAGAACTCCAGGGTTGGTGATGACTGTTGGTTTGTCCCTATAGCCCTCTTTTTGGCAGCTTGGAGTCTGAGCATTTGTATCCCATCTGTAGATGAATGCTCCATCGGTGCTTAATGGTGTGAGCATCTTCCCGCTCCCTCATTTCATTTCAGGATTCTGAAAGGAAATGGACCTGTCGTGCAGTTGTACTTCATGACTCCAAGCCTATTTACTCTCTGGGAGTAAGGAGGCAGTGGGTTGACTCCCTAGTAAAGGTCCGGGAAGAACTTCTGTGACCTAATTGAGATGGACTGGAATCAGGGCTGCCGCTGGCCTCTGGGTACTAAGGTCACGGATGCTGATTGAGCGCACCTGCTTTGTTGGGGCCATAGCTGCAGCTTCTTCAGGGAAGCGAGACACACCTAAGTGCAAATACAGTTTCTTCCCACAAGGAACTTAATTAGAGAAAGCAATAGGCTGTAAGATGTGGCAGGACTTAAGTGTCATATGGAGGTACCAGCTATTAAGGATTTTCTTCTGATTAGGATCAGAAAAGGCTTCATAAAGGAAGTAACTTTTGAGGTGGACCTCGAAGGATTCGGAGGATTTGGGTCGTTCAGAATTAGCTGGGAAATGAAAAAGCTCTGGCCAGTTGGCGGAAGGGCACCTAGTCTAGGAACTGGGCAGTAGATGCCTGGAAGTATTGACAGAGGCAGCTGGTTAAGGGTTAAGTGCTTTTCTAAAACAGAAAACACATGCTACCCAATCTGGCTTCTGGTGGATTTCTGGGTTCTAGAGAATTGTTTTCATTTGGTGAGTTTGTCTTGTTCCCTTAAACAGCCAATGATACAAAGCAGTGCTTAACTTACTTTAAAGACAGTGAAAAAGAGGCTGATTGTAATTCCTGTCTGGTGTTAACAATCAGGAAATTAAATTTGCTGTCTGCAAGTTGTTTCAGTGCCTGTGTTTAGTGTGCAGGGGCACAGCTCTAGCACCATCTCTGCTACTCTGGCTGCAGCCAAGTGTTAAATGGCAGGCTCTTAGCTGTCTCCTGAGGGTTTTTAATGACATCTAGTTCACTTCACAGAGATGCTGTTTGTTTCTATTACTCAGTTGTTAAAGAACCTTTGAAGCTGTTAAAGCGGGACGCCATGTAATCGCCCTGGAACATTATGATTAGTCCTAGGACCTCACTGGCTTCAACTCTAGCTTTTCTCTAAACGCGCTCAGGACCATGTTAACTTTTTCATGCTTCTTTTTGACTCTTCTTCCCTCTCTACCCACTGCTCTATCTCCTCCTTGTTATAAACAAGTGTCTGAAAAAGGGTGGTCCTAATAGGCATGGCAGATCTATAGGATGTTTTTGTCAAATAATATTGCCATGTAAGAGGGCTTTAGAATTAAAAAATTTTTTTTTCACTACGACATTCCAATTAAAATGAAAAAAGGAAATGGAGGAAAGATAAGGTTTTTAGCAAATGTAATTTCTGTGAAGGATTTGTTCTGATAAACATAGAAATCCTTAAATTATCTCTTCCATACAGAAAATAAATTTGACCAGAGGTCTGCAGCTCGTTCTGTGTATAATTATATATCTAACTGTAGTCCCGGGGACTATAGAACAATGTTTGGTGATAGTTTTTAAAGGGCTGCCATTTGTCATTTGGACTTTTGTGCTATTTGTTTAAAAATGCTGTTTTCAGGGGCTTCCCTGCTGGCGCAGTGGTTGAGAGTCCGCCTGCTGATGCAGGGGACACGGGTTCGTGCCCCGGTCCAGGAGGATCCCACGTGCCGCGGAGCGGCTGGGCCCGTGAGCTGTGGCCACTGAGCCTGCGCGTCCGGAGCCTGCGCTCCGCAACGGGAGAGGCCACAACAGTGAGAGGCCCGCGCACCGCAAAAAAAAATTTTTTTTAATAAAAAAATGCTGTTTTCAGAACATGTCCCAGTCTTTACACTGAGTTTGGATGTTATAGTTTCATATTGAGCTTTTAGTGTTCGTTTAATCTTGTCATCACTCATGATTTGTTTTCTTAAGTATCTGTTAATTAAACCCCAGATCATTACATCTTAATATGGGGATACTTTTAATTTGGTTTTTAAGTAGGTCAGCAATTTAAAAAAACTAAGAAAAAAGATAAATTATTTTGAATTTCGGGACTAAGATGAACTTATTTGTTAAAAGGAGAGAGGGAGCATGTTGGAAGTTCCCATGATTTTACATCATGATTTTGAAAATGGAGCGATGTATTAATTAGTTGTAAGTGAGTAGAAATACAGCCAAAGTCTGAATTTTGGAAAGAAGTCCATGAAATTATTATCAGCCCATGTTGTTCCTTTTCCTTTTGTCTTTGAGTACTGATGTTGCCTAAAATGCACATTTAGCAACTAAAACTTTATGCTTTATGTTATAATTTCTCTTTTGATCATTTAACCTTGTTGAGTGAAACACATTTTTGAAAGTCTCTCTGCACTGTGAGTTGTATTAGATTAACAAACACGAAACCATTGGCAGGAGATTCCACTTGTCTTTGCTTTATACCCTGATGAGGGTGCTGAGGTGGGAGTTGCCTTACTGAAGTAGTGGGAAATAAGGTAACCTCAGAAAAATCCATTTTAATCGTGCTTATATTGAAGTCGGTGACTAAAATACACTATCCATGGCATGTGAATTTTTTTTTTTTTTTTCTAGCATTGGGCTCAAAACCTACTTATCAATCCTGGTATTGTGATTAATGGCACAGCTTGGGGTCAGATGAGTTAAGTCGGAGTCTTAATTACTTACTGCCACTTTTTTGTAGTATAACCTTGTATAAATTACTTAACCTCTTTTGACTTAGTTTCCTCTTCGGTAAAATGAGGATAGTAATATCTACTTAGCAGCGTTGTGAGGATTAGAACATATGACGTATGTAAAGCACTTGGCATGGGGCCTGGCCCACAGCACATTCTAAATGGTGGCTATTAAAAATGATACTCTTTCCTTAGCCCCTAATGAGAGAGGTTTCTGCTTACATCACTATTGATGTCTTAATTACAGAATTGTATGGATACTTTTCAGTGTTTATCTCATTTGATGGGGTCGACTCAGTGGGGCACTTAGTGGTTAATGCACGGGCTCTGGAGGCCGACTGGATTTGAATCCAGGTTCGCTTAGGACCTTGGGCAGCTTAGGTAACTTCCTTATGCCTGAATTTGCTCATCTGTAAAATGCAGATGTTGTGAGGACCGTATGAAACGTGCAGAACTCTTAGCGTGCCTCGTTCACAAAAGTGGGCAGTAATGTAAGACATTACTGGTAAGCACCTTCCCGGTGGTGCCAGGCCCTGCCTGAGGTAGGAGGGTGCAGAAACAGCGTCACGGAGATGAGAGAGCACGGGAGCAGGACACATTTGAGGTTCATTTTGGCTGAAGGAGGCCGTGGGGCTGCAGCGAAAGCTGCTGTCGAGAGACACTGCAGCGATGGGCGCGACAGGGCTGGTGACGGGTAACTGTTCGGTTGTAGGAGAGAGTCCAGAATGGGTGCCAGGGGTCCCTGGGTAGAAAGCTCTGTCTTTCTTTATAAGGAAGAGATGATTTGGGGATTTTGGATGAGTTTTGGCCTTGATGGTTCAGGTGCCTGTGGGTTATCTGTGTGGAGTGTTGGGTAGGTAGATGTTTCCATCTGGAGTGAGGGGGTAGGTGAAATTGATAGGAAGCCGAGAATGAGTGTGTTCACCTTGAGCAGAGGCCTAGCCGGAGCCCACGGGGAGCCCCAACTTTTGAAGAAGAGTGAGAGGAAGGGTGGCCAGGAGAGTGAGGTCCCGGAAGCCGGAAGGTGGTGTGGCCCTCGGTGTGCAGTGCCGCAGGGGGGTAAGAAAGGACCGAAACCCAGACTTTGGCTTTAGCATTGAGACCTTAGTGGAGACCTTGAAGTTCTCTTTCGACTTTGTTGCTCCGCGTTTGCCTCTTTGAGGGTCTTTTCCGTCTACACTCGCTGTGTGGTGGGGGAGGGAGGGTGGTTTCTCCTCAGTGCTGGCTAGTTGCGTGTTGAGATCGCCCAGGGTCTCTCTGATACCAGCCTGTGTCCTCACCTCTGCTGAGTCTTGGATAATCCGGCATCGCATTCATTAACGTTCTTTATTAGGCTCAGGGTTTACAATCCCCAACCTTAAAGCCCTTTGAATATCTCAAACATCACAGGATATTTGAGAAATGCTACTTTAATTTTTACATTCAAAATGGGCCTCTCCCACATCAAGGCAAGTTCCTGCTATTCTCTCTTAGCACAAGACCAGTGTATTTCCTGCAGTGGGTATTAGAACAAGCTTGCCTCTCTCATCCTCCCCTCTCGGTCCCCCTGTGGTGTTCTTCTACCACTTCTCTGACTCCTAGTCTCTTCAGAACTTTGAAAAGGGCATGACTTTATAGGAGAGCTTTAAGGAATTTCTCATTTAGCCTAAGGTGGAAAATCCAGTTTAATAAGATGAATGGTGGTTTTGTTGTTCATGTGAAGTGAACTTTTTCATCTGGGTCACAAGTAGTGGTTTAGTGAATCTTAAAATAAGTTAGGAACTATTTAGGAAATATCATCTGGGAGTGTGGAATCCCCGTCCTGTCCAGAGATTCTAGTTTTAAACTTAGGTCATCATGTGGTACACTTTAAAGTTCGTGGGCTCTGGAGAGAGGGAGAGAGACACACGAAGGACTCATGTATCTGACATAATGAATGTTAATTTACTTCCTTTCTAATAAAATAATCAAGTTGCAAAATTATACATTTCCGCCTTCACTGGTCCCTTGGGAGGCCTTCCGCTTTTACTGGCTTCTTCTCTGCTTACAGATATGTTTGTTTCCTCACTTCTTGTGACCCCACTGTTCCTCCTGCCTCCCATTTGAACCAGTGATGTTCCGCTGTTGCCTCTGTTTCCCCTTCCCTGTTATCTCCTTACTGTCTGACTTCCTCCCCCTGCCAGAGTGAGGTTTCGGAGGCCACCGGTGATCTTGCCAGGTGGAGAATTTTGATTAGACAAGGACAGGTTCGCCTGAGTACTTTTTATAGCACAGAGGGGCCTAGAGACCCTTTCTTTGTACTCCTCACGCTTGGTCACTTCCCAGAAATATTTGGCTGATACCTCTTCCTTCTTGAAACTCTTCTCCGCTGCCTTGCAGGACCCCTCCCCGTCCTGGGCACCCTTTTGGCTCGTGGTTACCCCCACATCCCATGCCCTCGCAACCTCTGCCCTACGCTTGTCTGGAGAAGCTGTGTGCACCGTCTGCCCCGGGAGCATGCAGCACTGGATTATCTGGAGGAGTCTAGTCAGTGTTCTTTCTCATTTTATTTTTGATTTCTCACAGATCCAAGTACAAATCACTGCAAGTTAAGCTTTGCCTTTCTTTAGCACCAGGACGTTTTAAAGGACTGTCCTGCTTTCTTTTTTTTTTTTTCCTAGGTGGGTTTAAGAAATCACTTTTTCCCCCCTGTATATTGCCTTTCTTAATGAAGAAAATGAATGGAATTAAAATTTAATGAAGTTTTATTTGGGCCACAAGACCAGCAGGATCAATGGAAGATTATTTATAAATTTTATTGTTAGAAATTACTGCAGAGGAAGTACATATTCATGATGGAAACATTTAAAAAAGAAAAGACATATGTAATCTCACCAGCTAGAGATAACCATCCCTGTTTACATTTGAGGGTACGTTATGTCTTTTTTTCCCATGTGAGTGCTTGTGTATCTCTCATACATTAAAAACCTGAAATAGCCTCATTTTGTGTATTTTAGGTCCTCTGTTTTTTAACAGCTACATAGTTTTCCTACTGGTGATATATTATACTTGAACCATTTCCCTACTATTGTCAGATGTCTAGTTTTCCAGTTTTTACTATTTTATACACTCCAGAGATAACTATCTTAGTAGTTAAGTCTTTGTTTTCAGCAGTGGGTGTCTTCTCAGGTGAACTTTTTAGAGGCAGAATCACAGAAGTAAGAGTGTGCTAAGTGTTAGTGCTCTTGGTATGTATGGCCAGGTTGGTCTCTAGAAAGTTTGTAATAGCCTCCCCTTGCCTTTTTAGGATCTCCTGACTTGGGGCTTGCTTGACTTATAACTCTAGGATAATCTTAGTATTGCCTTTTGCTTACTTGAAGTGCAACCTGATGTTTAGTGTTGTCATTGAACTAGTCTCAGAGCTCTAGGTACTGAGTCGATGGACTTCAGTCGTGTGCTCTCACACACTTGTGAAATCGGCTTTTGGCCGTGTTCTGTGTACCTTAAATCCCTAGACTTTCCAGAGAGGCAGCTTCACAGCCCTGGTCATTATCTTTATCCTGGTGAAAGTCTGCAGCTGGAGTTGGGATGAATGAATATAGGGGATGGAGGTTGGATAGTGTGCTTTCTCTCCATCCACTTTTCTTCTCCCCATAGAGCTTGACTTATTTTTTAATTAAAAGAGACATTTACTGTTGAGAAGATTACAGAAATTTTCTTGTAATTCTTTGCAGGGGAAATTTGTTTAGCCCTTGTTAATTTCATATTTGAAAACACTTGTAAAT
Organism: Kogia breviceps; assembly: GCF_026419965.1. NCBI lineage: Eukaryota > Metazoa > Chordata > Mammalia > Artiodactyla > Physeteridae > Kogia > Kogia breviceps. The sequence continues at coordinate 76,691,939 of NC_081323.1, forward strand.
GGTGGAAAGGAATTTTAAGTTTATGAAATATTTGGACTTTTAATAGTTTTACTAAAAAAACAAAAATGCTTTTACTTTTTAAGTGAATACAATTGGCCGCCTCTAGAACTTTCTCTAATTAAATTGGCTTATGTTGACATTGCTTGCTAATTTGTGGGTATTTATGTTGATATATATATATGTATATATATGTTTAAATTCTAGTGTCACATGGTTTTAACGACCATTAGTTTTATCTAGAAGGGAATTTAATTCAGATTTTTTGCTTTTCTAAATGTTTCGTAATTGTAGTTCCACTTGGTGAATAGTTCCTATTTATTTTATATATTATTCATATTTTGTTGTCTTTCTTAATAAATGGAACTGTAATTTACTGTTGATGTTTTTGTTTCTGAAGCTTATTAATCTTTTTTATTTTATTTTTTAATTGAAGTATAGTTGATATACAATATTAGTTTCAGGTGTACAACATAGTGATTCAATACTTTATAGATTATACTCCATTTAAAGTTCTTATAAAATATTGGCCATATCCCCTGTGCTGTATGTTACATCTTTATAGCTTATTTATACATAGTGGTTTGTACCTCTTAACCCCCTACGGCTATCTTGCCCCGCCCCCCCTTCCCTCTCCCCACTGGTAACCAGTAGTTTGTTTGCTATATCTGTGAATCTGTTTCTGTTTTGTTATATTTGTTTGCTTCATTTTTCAAGTTCTACATATAAGTGATAACATACAGTATTTGTCTTTCTCTGTCTGACTTATTTCACTAAGCATAATACCCTCCAGGTCCATCCATGTTGTTGCAAATGGCAAGATTCATTCTTTTTTATGGCTGAGTAATATTCCATTGTGTGTATGGAATATTTTCTTTATTCATGTCCTGCTATTGTAAATAGTGCTAATATGAACATTGGGTTGCATGTATCTTTTTGAATTATTGTTTTCATTTTCTTCAGATATATACCAGAAGTAGAATTGCTGGATCATATTGGTAGTTATATTTTTAGGTTTTTGAGGAACTTCCATACTGTTTTCCATAGTGACTACACCAATTTACATTCTCACCAACAGTGTACTAGGGTTTCGTTTTTTCCACATCCTTGTCAGCATTTTTAAAAATTCTTATTTATTTATTTGGCTACATCGGGTCTTAGTTGTGGCACGTGGGATCTTTCACTGTGGCGTGTTGGCTCTTTGTTGCAGCGCGTGGGCTTCTCTCTAGTTGTGGCACACAGGCTCCAGAGCACGTGGGCTCAGTAGTTGTGGCATGCAGGCTCTAGAGCTTGCGGGCTTGGTTGCCCTGCGACATGTGGGATCTTAACTTCCCTGTCTAGGGATCAGACCTGCATCCCCTGCATTGGAAGGTGGAATCTTAACCACTGGACTACCAGGGAAGTTCCCATCCTTGCCAGCATTTGTTGTTTGAATCCTATTTAATGAATAGAGGGTTCCTATTGCTCAACATCCTTGCCAGTATTTGGTATTGTCAGTGTGCTGGGTTTTGGCCTTTCTAATAAGTGTCATGGTATCTTCTTTTAATTTGCATTGCCTGATGACATGTGATTTGGGAGCATCTTTTCATATTCTTATTTAAGTGTCTGTTAAGCTCTTTGGCTAATTTTTAAAATGTGTTGTTTATTTTCTTATTGTTGAGTTTTTATAGTTCTTTGTATGTTTTGGAGAACAGTCCTTTATCAGATGTCTTTTGCAAATATTTGCTCCCAGTCTGTGCTTATTTTCTCATTCTCTTAACAGTATCTTTTGTAGAGCAGAAATTCTTAATTTTAATGAAGTCCAGCTTACCACTTCCTTCTTAATTTTTTTTTTTTTTTTTTTTTTTTCCGGTATGCGGGCCTCTCACTGTTGTGGCCTCTCCCGTTGCGGAGCACAGGCTCCGGACGCGCAGGCCCAGCGGCCATGGCTCACGGGCCCAGCCGCTCCGCGGCACGTGGGATCTTCCCGGACCAGGGCACGAACCCATGTCTCCTGCATCGGCAGGCGGATTCTCAACCACTGCGCCACCAGGGAAGCCCTCACTTCCTTCTTTCATGGATGGTGCCTTTGGTGTCCTTATCTAAAAAGTCATCACTGAACTCAAGGTTTTCTCCAATGTTACCTTCTAGGAGTGTTTCATGGTTTTGCATTTTACAGTCAGGTCTGTGATCCATTTTGAGTTCTTTTTTGTGGAGAGTGTAAGGTCTGTGTCTAGATTTATTTTTTTGCATATGGATGTCCAGTTGTTCCAGCACCATTTGTTGAAAGACTTGTCTTTTGCTTCTTTGTCAAAGATCACCTAACTATATTTATGTTGGTCTATTTCTGGGCTCTTTATTCTGTTTCTTTGATGTATCTGTCTGTTCTTTTGCCAATCAAAACCACACTGTCTTGATTATTGTAGCTTTATAGTAAGTCTTGATGTCAAATACAGTCATTCCTCCCACTTTGTTCTTCTCCTTCAGTATTGACTATTCTGGTTCTTTTATCTCTCTGTATAAACTTAAGAAGAAGTTTGTTGATATCCACAAAATAACGTGCTGGGATTTTGATTGGGATTGTGTTGAACCTGTAGGTCAAGTTGGGAGGAACTAACATCTTGACATATTGAGTTGCTGTATCCATGAACCTGAAGTATCTCTCCATTTATTTAGTTCTTTGATTTTGTTCATGAGAGTTTTGTAGTTTTCCTCATATAGATCTTGTACACATTTGTGAGATTTATACTTAAGTATTTTATGGGGGAAGTGCTAACATAAATGATATTGTGTTTTTAATTTCAAATTCAACTTGTTCCTTGCTAGGATATAGGAAAGCAATTGGCTTTTGTATATTGGCCTTGTATCCTGCAATCCTTGCTGAAATCACGTTCTAGATTATTTTTTAGTTTAAGTCTGGATTCATTGATTCATTCATTTAATGAACTTGCATTTTAAAATCACCTATTTTGTGTCTAGATATTGATAATATAGAGATGATAAGATGTTGTACCTGCCCTTGAGAGGCTTACAGCTTGGTTGGGAAGATAGATGTATACACAGGCAACTGCAGTAAGGTGTTTCATTCTGTGTGAGAAATTTTTGGAGTATAGTGGGGACATAAAAGTGAAAGTGGTCACTTCTGCCTGAGGGGCTGGTGGGGGAGGGAAAAGTTTCATAGAGTAGGTAACCCTTCAGCTGAGCCTTCAAAGAAGGGAGTTGAAGTAGTAAGATGTGGTTCATGATGGTCAGGAGGACCAGTGGACTCAAAGGCCTGAAGCTGTAATATTGTCTAATATGTTCTGGGAATTGCAAGCAGTTAGTCAAACCATTGAGAAGTAGACAATACCTAGTTTATGGTGGACTGCCATTACAAGGAGCTTGGACTTTATCCCTAGGTCATTTGGAGCTCTGAGATAATTAAGCAGTAACGTGATTAGATTTGCATTTGGAAAAATCACTCTTGACAGCATGTGAAGATGGATTATTTGATTGATAGCAGGAAGATCCAATTGAGACTCTTAGCAAGAGTTGCAAAAGAGGATGCTGAGGGCCTCAACTAAGGGAAGTAGCAGAGGAGTGTGGAAGGGAAGAGTCAGAAGTAAGCGATGTTAAAGAAACAGAATCGTGGACTACCCTGGTGGCGCAGTGGTTAAGAATCCGCCTGCCAATACAGGTTCGAGCCCTGGTCTGGGAGCAGCTAAGCCCGTGTGCCACAACTACTGAGCCTGTGTGAGCTCTAGAGCCTGCAAGTCACAACTACTGAAGCCCATGCGCCTAGAGCCCGTGCTCCACAACAAGAGAAGCCACCGCAGTGAGAAGCCCACGCACCACAACAAAGAGTAGCCCCTGCTCTCTGCAACTAGAGAAAGCCCACGCACAGCAACGAAGACCCAATGCAGACAAAAGTAAAAAAATATAAATAAATAAATTTATTTTAAAAAAATAGAATCTTTAGCACTTACTAGTTACTTGGATATGGGGCAGAAGTAGTCTAGGATGTTTTCCAAAGTTCTAGATTGAGATGGGGAATACAGGAGGAAGAGTCAGATTAGGCATGAATGCAGATTAGTTCAGTTTTGGACATGTAGAATATATAAGGATGTTCAGTGGGCACTTGGATATAGAGGTCGTAGGGCTGTAGAGACATGTAGAGGACTGATACAGTGATCAGTCTCTGTCATCTTAACAAGAAGATAGGGCAAAGTGGGTAGATCTGAGATGCATTTTGGAAAGAAAATCAAGATTTGCTGATGGATAGATTGATGCTAATGGTGAGGGAAAGTAATGCAGCTAAAGAAAGAGTATGTTGAGGCAAGTTTGTATTTTGAAATGTTTCCATTAAAAAAGAACAAAAAAATCCGAGATAAGATTCCAACCGAAGAGGTTAGAAAAACCAAATAATTAACCCAAAGAAGGCAGATGGAGAAAAATAATTTTTTTTAAATGTAGAAATTACTGAAAAAAAAAAATTATCTAGATATACTCTATAAAACCAAATACTGGCTCTTTGAAAACACAAATACAATACAGCTCTGGTAAAACTGATTACAAGGAGAGAGGAGAAAACAAACACAAAAACATCTGTAATGAAAAAGAACATGACTACGAGTAAAAATTGAACAAATCACAAGATAATACTGTGCCAGGAATCTTAAAAAATATATATAAAATGGGCAATTTCCTAGAATAATGCATCTTATCAAAATTGACTTACTAGAAATAGAGAACATAGACTTATTTTTAAAACATGAGTAGTTAAGACAGCCCACCAAAATATAAAACTAGAGAAAAACTTGAGTCCAGATGGTTTTTTGGTCAAGGTCTATCAGGCTTCCCAGAAATAGAAGCAAATATCTTACATTGTTCTAGAAAATAGATGAGTGAACACATTCAGTTAATCTTATGATACTAGAATGACTTACTCATACTAGTCAAGGAGTATATTACAGTCAAAGTGAGAATGATAATGGCTTATAATTTTTTTTAATCTCACTTGTGAATAGGTGTGGAAATTCAGAATAAAATTTAGCAAACATAAGTCAGCTATATAGTTTGAAAAGATCATGATTAAGTTTATCCAAAGAATGCAAATGTGAGTCATCATGAAAAAAATCAATTAACATAGTTCCTATTAACAAAGGAGAAAAATTGATTGTTCAGAGGTTGCAGATAAAGCATTCATTAAAGTGTAACACTTATTTATAATGAAATTATCTTTGCAAACTTGAAGTAGAGGGTACTTTAATCTGGTGAGGAATTTCAGAAACGTTTAACATATGCCATATTTATAGTGAAGCATTAGAAGCATTTGCTTTAAAGCCAGGAATGAGGCAGGGATTCCTGTTGTTGCCACTTCTAGTCATCATTTCACAGAAGGTTCTAGTCAAAGTAGTAAGAAAAAGAAAAAAACAATGAAATAAGTGTTGGAAAGAAACACTTATTGCTTGCAATATTTTATTTTAATTTTTATTCGAGTACAGTTGATTTACAATGTTGCATTAGTTTCTGCTATACTACAGTGTTTTTTTTTTTTAATCTTTATTGGAGTATAATTGCTTCACAATACTATGTTAGTTTCTGTTGTACACCACAGTTAATCAGCCATATGCATACATATATCCCCATATCCCCTCCCTCTTGAGCCTCCCTCCCACCCTCCCTGTGCCACCCCCCTAGGTCATAGCAAAGCACCAAGCTGATCTTGCTGTGCTATGCTGCTGCTTCCCGCTAGCTAACTGTTTTACATTTGGTAGTGTATATATGTCGATGCTACTCACTTCACCCCAGCTTTGCCCTCCCACCCCATGTCCTCAAGTCCATTCTCTAGGTATATGTCTTTATTCCTGCCCTGCAACTGGGTTCATCGGTGCCTTTTTTTTTTTAGATTCCATATATATGTGTTAGCATATGGTATTTGTTTTTCTCTTTCTGACTCACTTCACTCTGTATGACAGACTCTAGGTCCATCCACCTGAGTACAAATAACTCATTTCTTTTTATGGCTGAGTAGTATTCCTTCCATTGTATATATGTGCCGCATCTTTTTTTTTTAACATCTTTATTTGAGTATAACTGTTTTACAATAGTGTGTTAGCTTCTCCTTTACAACAAAGTGAATCAGCCACACATACACATATGTTCCCATATCTCCTCCCTCTCGTGTCACCCTCCCTCCCACCCTCCCTATCCCACCCCTCCAGGCGGTCACAAAACACAGAGGTGAACTCCCTGTGCTATGCTGCAGCCTCCCACTAGCCATCTAACTTACATTTGGCAGTGTGTATATGTCCCTGCCACTCTCTCACATTGTCACAGCTTACCCTTCCCCCTCCCCATATCCTCAAGTCCATGCTCTAGTAGGTCTGTGTTTTATTCCCATCCTACCACTAATCTCTTCATGACATTTTTTTTTTTAGATTCCATATATATGTGTTAGCATACGGTATTTGTTTTTCTCCTTCTGACTTACTTCACTCTGTATGACAGACTCCAGGTCTATCTACCTCATTACAAATAACTCAGTTTCATTTCTTTTTATGGCTGAGTAATATTCCATTGTATATATGTGCCACATCTTCTTTATCCATTCATCTGTTGATGGACACTTAGGTTGCTTCCATGTCCTGGCTATCGTAAATAGAGCTGCAGTAAATATTTTGGTACATGACTCTTTTTGAATTATGGTTTTCTCAGGGTATATGCCCAGTAGTGGGATTGCAGGGTCATATGGTAGTTCTATTTGTAGTTTTTTAAGGAACCTCCATACTGTTCTCCATAGTGGCTGTATCAATTTACATTCCCACCAGCAGTGCAAGAGAGTTCCCTTTTCTCCACACCCTCTCCAGCATTTATTGTTTCTAGAGTTTTTGATGATGGCCAATCTGACCGGTGTGAGATGATATCTCATTGTAGTTTTGATTTGCATTTCTCTAATGATTAATGATGTTGAGCATTCTTTCATGTGTTTGTTGGCAATCTGTATATCTTCTTTGGAGAAATGTCTATTTAATTCTTCTGCCCATTTTTGGATTGGGTTGTTTGTTTTTTTGTTATTGAGCTGCATGAGTTGCTTATAAATTTTGGATATTAATCCTTTGTCAGTTGCTTCATTTGCAACTATTTTCTCCCATTCTGAGGGTTGTCTTTTGGTCTTGTTTATGGTATCCTTTGCTGTGCAAAAGCTTTTAAGTTTCATTAGATCCCATTTGTTTATTTTTGTTTTTATTTCCATTTCTTTAGGAGATGGGTCAAAAAGGATCTTGCTGTGATTTATGTCATAGAGTGTTCCGCCTATGTTTTCCTCTAAGAGTTTGATAGTGTCTGGCCTTACATTTAGGTCTTTAACCCATTTTGAGTTTATTTTTGTGTATGGTGTTAGGGAGTGTTCTAATTTCATACTTCTACAGGTAGCGGTCTACTTTTCCCAGCACCACTTATTGAAGAGGCTGTCTTTTCTCCACTGTGTTTCCTTCCCTCCTTTATCAAAGATAAGGTGACCATATGTGTGTGGGTTTATCTCTGGGCTTTCTATCCTGTTCCATTGATCTATATTTCTATTTTTGTGCCAGTACCATACTGTCTTGATTACTGTGGCCTTGTAGTATAGTCTGAAGTAAGGGAGCCTGATTCCTCCAGCTCCATTTTTCATTCTCAAGATTGCTTTGGCTATTCGGGGTCTTTTGTGTTTCCATACAAATTCTGAAATTCTTTGTTCTAGTTCTGTAAAAAATGCCAGTGGTAATTTGATAGGGATTGCATTGAATCTGTAGATTGCTTTGGGTAATAGAGTCATTTTCACAATGTTGATTCTTCCAATCCAAGAACATGGTATATTTCTCCACCTATTTGTATCATCTTTAATTTCTTTCATCAGTGTCTTATAGTTTTCTGTATACAAGTCTTTTGTCTCCTTAGGTAGGTTTATTCCTAGATATTTTATTCTTTTTGTTGCAATGGTAAATGGGAGTGTTTTCTTAATTTCACTCTCAGATTTTTCATCATTAGTGTATAAGAATGCCAGAGATTTCTGTGCATTCATTTTGTATCCTGCTACTTTACCAAATTCATTGATTAGTTCTAGTAGTTTTCTGGTAACATCCTTAGTATTCTCTATGTATAGTATCATGTCATCTGCAAACAGTGACAGCTTTACTTCTTCTTTTCCTATTTGGATTCCTTTTATTTCTTTATTTTCTCTGATTGCTGTGGCTAGAACTTCCAAAACTAGGTTGAATAAGAGTGATGAGAGTGGGCAACCTTGTCTTGTTCCTGATCTTAGTGGAAATGGTTTCAGTTTTTCACCATTGAGAACAAGGCTGGCTGTGGGTTTGTCATATATGGCCTTTATTATGTTGAGGAAAGTTCCCTCTATGCCTACTTTCTGCAGGGTTTTTATCATAAATGGGTGTTGAATTTTGTCAAAAGCTTTCTCTGCATCTATTGAGATGATCATATGGTTTTTCTCCTTCAGTTTGTTGATATGGTGTATCACGTTGATTGATTTGCGTATATTGAAGAATCCTTGCATTCCTGGAATAAACCCCACTTGATCATGGTGTATGATCCTTTTAATGTGCTGTTGGATTCTGTTTGCTAGTATTTTGTTGAGGATTTTTGCATCTATGTTCATCAGTGATATTGGCCTGTAGTTTTCTTTCTTTGTGACGTCTTTGTCTGGTTTTGGTATCAGGGTGATGTTGGCCTCATAGAATGAGTTTGGGAGTGTTCCTCCCTCTGCTATCTTTTGGAAGAGTTTGAGAAGGATAGGTGTTAGCTCTTCTCTAAATGTTTGATAGAATTCGCCTGTGAAGCCATCTGGTCCTGGGCTTTTGTTTGTTGGAAGATTTTTAATCACAGTTTCAATTTCAGTGCTTGTGATTGGTCTGTTCATATTTTCTCTTTCTTCCTGGTTCAGTCTTGGCAGGTTGTGCATTTCTAAGAATTTGTCCATTTCTTCCAGGTTGTCCATTTTATTGGCATAGAGTTGCTTGTAGTAATCTCTAATAATCTTTTGTATTTCTGCAGTGTCAGTTGTTACATCTCCTTTTTCATTTCTAATTCTATTGATTTGAGTCTTCTCCCTTTTTTTCTTGATGAGTCTGGCTAATGGTTTATCAATTTTATTTATCTTCTCAAAGAACCAGCTTTTACTTTTATTGATCTTTGCTATTGTTTCCTTCATTTATTTCTGATCTGATCTTTATGATTTCTTTCCTTCTGCTAAATTTGGGGTTTTTTTGTTCTTCCTTCTCTAATTGCTTTAGGTGCAAAGTTAGGTTGTTTATTCGAGATGCTTCCTGTTTCTTAAGGTATGATTGTATTGCTATAAACTTCCCTCTTAGAACTGCTTTTGCTGTATCCCATAGGTTTTGGGTCGTCGTGTCTCCATTGTCATTTGTTTCTAAGTACTTTTTGATTTCCTCTTTGATTTCTTCAGTGATCACTTCGTTATTAAGTAGTGTATTGTTTAGCCTCCATGTGTTTGTATTTTTTACAGATCTTTTCCTGTAATTGATATCTAGTCTCATAGCGTTGTGGTCAGAAAAGATACTTGATACGATTTCAATTTTCTTAAATTTGCCAAGGCTAGATTTGTGATCCAAGATATGATCTATCCTGGAGAATGTTCCATGGGCACTTGAGAAAAATGTGTATTCTGTTGTTTTTGGATGGAATGTCCTATAAATATCAAGTAAATCCATCTTGTATAATGTATCATTTAAAGCTTGTGTTTCCTTATTTATTTTCATTTTGGATGATCTGTCCATTGGTGACAGTAAGGTGTTAAAGTTCCCTACTATGATTGTGTTACTGTCGATTTCCCCTTTTATGGCTGTTAGTATTTGCCTTATGTATTGAGGTGCTCCTATGTTGGGTGCATAAATATTTACAATTGTTATATCTTCTTCATGGATCGATCCCTTGATCATTATGTAGTGTCCTTCTTTGTCTCTTGTAATAGTTTTTATTTTAAAGTCTATTTTGTCTGATATGAGAATTGCTACTCCAGCTTTCTTCTGATTTCCAGTTGCATGGAATATCTTTTTCCATCCCCTCACTTTCAGTCTGTAAGTGTCCCTAGGTCTGAAGTGGGTCTCTTGTAGACAGCATATATATGAGTCCTGTTTTTGTATCCATTCAGCCAGTCTTTGTCTTTTGGTGGGAGCATTTAATCCATTTACATTTAAGGTAATTACTGATATGTGCTTTCCTATTACCATTTACTTAATTGTTTCGGGTTGTTCTTGTAGGTCTTTTCCTTCTCTTATGTTTCTTGCTTAGAGAAGTTCCTTTAGCATTTGCTGTAAAGCTGGTTTGGTGGTGCTGAACTCTCTCAGCTTTTGCTTGTCTGTAAAGGTTTTAATTTCTCCATCAAATCTGAATGAGATCCTTGCTGGGTAGAGTAATCTTGGTTGTAGGTTTTTTTCCTTCATCACTTTAAATATGTCCTGCCACTCCCTTCTGGCTTGTAGAGTTTCTGCTGAAAGATCAGATGTTAACCTTATGGGGATTCCCTTGTGTGTTATTTGTTGTTTTTCCCTTGCTGCTTTTAATATGTTTTCTTTGTGTTTAATTTTTGACAGTTTGATTATTATGTGTCTCGGCGTGTTTATCCTTGGGTTTATCCTGTCTGGGACTCTCTGTGCTTCCTGGACTTGATTGACTATTTCCTTTCCTATATTAGGGAAGGTTTCAACTATAATCTCTTCAAATATTTTCTCAGTCCCTTTCTTTTTCTCTTCTTCTTCTGGGACCCCTATGATTCGAATGTTGGTGCGTTTAATGTTGTCCCAGAGATCTCTGAGACTGTCCTCAGTTCTTTTCATTCTTTTTTCTTTATTCTGCTCTGCAGTAGTTATTTCCACTATTTTATTTTCCAGGTCACTTATCCATCCTTCTGCCTCAGTTATTCTGCTACTGATCCCATCTAGAGTATTTTTCATTTCATTTATTGTGTTGCTCATCGTTACTTGCTTCCTCTTTATTTCCTCTAGGTCCTTGTTAACTGTTTCTTGCAATTTGTCTATTCTGTTTCCAAGATTTTGAATCATCTTTACTATCATTATTCTGAATTCTCTTTCAGGTAGACTGGCTATTACCTCTTCATTTGTTAGGTCTGGTGTGTTTTTATCTTGCTCCTTCATCTGTTGTGTGTTTTTCTGTCTTCTCATTTTGCTTATCTTACTGTGTCTGGGGTCTCCTTTTTGCAGGCTGCAGGTTCGTAGTTCTATCTGTTTTTGGTGGCTGTCCGCAGTGGCTGAGGTTGGTTCAGTGGGTTGAGCAGGTTTCCTGGTTGGGGAGACTGGTGCCTCTGTTCTGGTGGATGAGGCTGGATCTTGTCTTTCTGGTGGGCAGGTCCACGTCTGGTGGTGTGTATGGGGATGTTGGTAGCCTTATTATGATTTTAGGCAGCCTGTCTGCTAATGGATGGGGCTGTAGACCTGTCTTGCTCTTTGTTGGGTATAGGGTTTCCAGCACTGTTCGTTGCTGGTCCTTGAGTGAAGCTGGGTCTTGATGTTGAGATGGAGATCTCTGGGAGATTTTCGCCGTTTGATATTATGTGGAGCTGAGAGGTCTCTTGTGGACCAGTGTCCTGAGGTTGGTTCTCCCACCTCAGAGACACAGCCTTGACACCTGGCTGGAGTGCCAAGAGCCTTTAATCCACACGGCTCAAAATAAAAGGGAGAAAAAAATAGAAAGGCAAGATAGGAAGGAAGGAAGGAGGAAGGGAGGGAGGAAGAAAGGAAGGGAGGAAGGAAGGAGGGAATAAAGGAAGAAAGGGAGGAAGGAAGGAAGGAGGGAAATAGGAAAGAAAGGAGGGAAGAAAGGAAGAAAAAGGGGAGAAGACAAAATAAAGTAGGGTAAAATACAGTTATTAAAGTAAAAAAATAATTATTAAGAAGAAAAATTTCTATTAAAGAAAAAAAAAAACGGGTCGGTCTAACCCTAGGACACATGGTGAAAATAAAGCTATACAGACAAAATCTCACACAGCAGCACTCACATACACACTCACAAAAAGAAAAAAGGGGAAAATAATAGTATATCTTGCTCCCAAAGTCCACCTCCTCAACTTGGGATATTTCGCTGTCTATTCAGGTTTTCCACAGATGCAGGGCACTTCAAGTTGACTGTGGAGCTTTAACCCGCTGCTTCTGAGGCTGCTGGGGGAGACCTCCCCCTCTCTTTGTTCGCACAGCTCCTGGGGTTTAGCTTTGGACTTGGCCCCGCCTCTGCGCGTAGGTCATCCGAGGGCGTCTGCCCTTCACTCAGACAGGGCGGGGTTAACGGAGCAGCTGATTCGTGGTCTCTGGCTCACTCAGGCGGGGGTGGGGGGCACGGATGTGGGGCGAGTCCGCGGCGGCAGAGGCCTGCGTGACGCTGCACCGGCCCGAGGCACACCGTGCGTTTTCCCCGGGAAGCAGTCCCTGCTGGATCCCGGGACCCTGGCGGTGGCGGGCTGCACAGGCTCCCGGGAGGGGCGGTGTGGAGAGTGACCTGTGCTCGCACACAGGCCTCTTGGTGGTGGCAGCAGCAACCCTAGCGTCCCACACCCGTCTCTGTTGTCCATGCCGACAGTCGCAGCTCGCACCCGTTTCTGGAGCTCCTTTATGCGGTGCCCTTAATCCCCTTTCCTTGCGCCCCAGGAAGCGAAGAGGCAAGAAAAAGTCTCTTGTCTCTTCGGCAGCTCCGCACCCGTTTCTGGAGCTCCTTTAAGCGGGCGCGCTTAAATCCCTCTCCTCGCGCAGCAGGAGGCAAAGAGGGAAGAAAAGGTCTCTTGCCTCTTCAGCACCTCCAGACTTCTCCCGGACTCCCTCCCGGCCAGCCGTGGTGCACTAACCCCTTCAGGCTGTTTTCACTCTGCCAACTCCAGACCTTTCCCTGGGATCCGCCCGAGGCTCAGTTCCCAGCCCGGTCCGCCCTGGCGGGTGAGCAGACTGATGAGTGAGTGCTGATCGGCACCGATCCTCTGCGGAATCTCTCCGCTTTGCCCTCCGCACCCTGTTGCTGCACTCTCCTTGGCGGCTCTGAAGCTTCCCCCTCCGCCACCCGCAGTCTCTGCCCGCGAAGGGGCTTCTAGTGTGTGGGAACCTTTCCTCCTTCACGGCTCCCTCCCACTGGTGCAGGTGTTCTATAGGAGAAGTTCCACGTGTAGATGTATTTGTGATGTATCTGTGAGGAGGAAGGTGATCCCCGCGTCCTACCCTTCCGCCATCTTCTCGCTCACCTATGCCACATCTTCTTTAGTCATTCATCTGTCGATAGAAATTTAGGTTGGTTCCATGTCCTGGCTATTGTAGTGCTGCAGTGGAACATTGTGGTACATGACTCTTTTTGAATTATGGTTTTCTCAGGGTATATGCCCAGTAGTGGGATTGCTGGGTCATATGGTAGTTCTATTTTTAGTTTTTAAGGAACCTCCATACTGTTCTCCATAGTGGCTGTATCAATTTTCATTCCCACCAACAGTGCAAGAGGGTTCCCTTTTCACCACACCCTCTCCAGCATTTATTGTTTCTAGATTTTTTGATAATAGCCTTTCTGACTGGTGTGAGGTGATACCTCATTGTAGTTTTGATTTGCATTTCTCTGATAATTAGTGATGTTGAGCATCTTTTCCTGTGCACATCTGTATGTGCATATCTGTATGTCTTCCTTGGTGAAATTTAGACATTTAGGTCTTCCGCCCATTTTTTAACTGGATTGTTTGTTTTTTTGATATTGAGCTCCATGAGCTGTTCGTATATTTTGGAGATTAATCCTTTGTTGTTTCATTTGCAAATATTTTCTCCCATTCTGAGGGTTGTCTTTTTGTCTTGTTTATGGTTTCCTTTGCTGTGCAAAAGCTTCTAAGTCCCATTTGTTTATTTTTGTTTTTATTTCCGTTACTCTAGGAGGCGGGTCAAAAAAGATTTTGCTGTGGTTTAGGTCAAAGAGTGTTTTTCCTATGTTTTCCTGTAAGTTATTGAAGAGGCTGTCTTTTCTCCATTGTATGTTCTTGCCTCCTTTGTCATAAATTAGGTGACCATATGTGCGTGGGTTTATCTCTGGGCATTCTATCCTGTACCATTGATCTCTATTTCTGTTTTTGTGCCAGTCCCATACTGTCTTGATTACTGTAGGTTTGTGGTATAGTTTGAAGTTGGGGAGCCTGATTCCTCCAACTCCATTTTTCTTTCTCAAGATTGCTTTGGCTATTGGGGCTCTTTTGTGTTTCCATACGAATTGTAAAAATTTTTGTTCTAATTCTGTGAAGAATGCCCTTGATAGTTTGATAGGGATTGCTTTGAATCTGTAGATTGCTTTGGGTAGTATAGTCATTTTCACAATATTGATTCTTCCAGTCCAAGAACATGGTATATCTCTCCATCTGCTTATGTCATCTTTGATTTCTTTCATCAGTGTTTTATAGTTTTCTGCATAAAGTCTTTTCCCTCCTTAGGCAGGTGTATTCCTAGGTATTTTATTGTTTTTGTTGTAATGGTAAATGGGATTGTTTCCTTAATTTCTCTTTCTGATTTTTTGTTGTTGGTGTATAGGAATGCCAGAGATTTCTGTGCATTAATTTTGTATCCTGCAACCTTACCAAATTCATTGATTAGTTCTAGTAGTTTTCTGGTGGCATCTTTAAGATCTTCTATGTAAAGTATCATGTCATCTGCAAACAGTGACAGTTTTACTTCTTCTTTTCCAATTTGGATTCCTTTTCTTTTTCTTCTCTGATTGCCATGGCCAGCACTTCCAAAACTATGTTGAATAATAGTGGCAAGAGTGGACATCCTTGTCTTATTCCTCATCTTAGTGGAAATACTTTCAGTTTTTCACCATTGAGTATGATGCTTGCTGTGGGTTTGTCATATATGGCCTTTATTATGTTGAGGTAGGTTCCCTCTATGACCATTTTCTGAAGAGTTTTAATAATAAATGGGTGTTTAGTTTTGTCAGAAGTTTTTTCTGCATCTATTGAGATGATCATATGGTTTTTCATTCCTTAACTTGTTAATGTGGTGTATCACATCGATTGATTTGAGTATATTGAAGAATCCTTGCATACCTGGGATAAATCCCACTTGATCATGTTGTATGATCCTTTTAATGTGTTATTGGATTCTCTTTGCTAGTATTTTGTTTAGGATTTTTGCATCTTTGTTCATCAGTGATACTGGTCTATAATTTTCTTTTTTAAAAAATTAATTAATTTATTTATTTTTGGCTGCATTGGGTCTTCGTTGCTGCACGCAGCCTTTCTCTAGTTGTGGCAAGTGGGGGCTACTCTTTGTTGCAGTGCACAGGCTTCTCATTGCGGTGGCTTCTCTTGTTGCGGAGCACAGGCTCTAGGAGCATAGGCTTCAGTAGTTGCAGCACAGGGGCTCAGTAGTTGTGGCCCATGGGCTCTAGAGCGCAGGCTCAGTAGTTGTGGTGCACAGGCTTAGTTGCTTCACAGCATGTGGGATCTTCCCAGACCAGGGCTCGAACCTGTGTCCCCTGTATTGGCAGGCAGATTCTAAAGCATTGTGCCACCAGGGAAGTCCCTATAATTTTCTTTTTTTGCGGTATCTTTTTCTGGTTTGGGTATCTGGGTGATGGTGACTTTGTAGAATGAATTTGGGAGTGTTTCTCCCTTTGCAGTTTTTTGGAAGAGTTTGAGAAGGATCGGTGTTAGCTCTTTTCTAACGGTGTTAGCTCTAAATGTTTGATAGAATTCGTCTGTGAAGCCATCTGGTCCCAGACGTTTTTGTTTGTTGGAAGATTTTTAATTATGGTTTCAATTTCATTACTTGTGATAGGTCTGTTTATATTTTCTAATTCTTCCTGGTTCAGTCTTGGAAAGTTGTACCTTTCCAAGAATTTGTCCATTTCTTTGTGGTTGTCCATTTTATTGACATACAGTTGTTTGTAGTAGTCTCTTATAATCCTTTGTATTTCTGCAGTGTCAGTTGTGATTCCTCCTTTTTCATTTGTACTTTTATTGATTTGCGTCGTCTCCCTTTTTTTCCTGAGGAGTCTGGCTAATGGTTTATCAATTTTGTTTATCTTCTCAAAGAACCAGCTAGTTTTATTGATCTTTGCTATTGTTTTCTTCATTTCTATTTCAGTTATTTCTGCTGTGATTTTTATGATTTCTTTCCTTCTACTGACTTTGGGTTTTCTTTGTTCTTCTTTCTCTAGTTGTTTTAAGTGTAGGGTTATATTGTTTATTTGAGAATTTTCTTGTTTCTTGAGGTGAGATTGAATTGCTATAAACTTCCCTCTTAGAACTGCTTTTGCTGCATCCCATAGGTTTTGGGTCATAGTGTCTTCATTGTCATTTGTTTCTACGTATTTTTTAATTTCTTCTTTGATTTCTTCAGGGATCTCTTGGTTATTTAGTACTGTTTAGCCTCCATATATTTGTGTTTTTTACACTTTTTTTCCTGCAATTGATTTCCAATCTCATAGCATTGTGGTCAGAAAAGATGCTTGATATGATTTCAGTTTTCTTAAATTTTCTGAGGCTTGATTTGTGACCCAAGAGGTGATCTGTCCTGGAGAATGTTCCATGTGCACTTGAGAAGAAAGTGTATTCTGCCACGTTTGGGTGGAATGTTCTATAAATATCAGTTAAATCTATCTGGTCTGTTGTGTCATTTAAAGCTTGTGTTTCCTTATTTATTTTCTGTTTGGATGATCTAGCCATTGGTGTAAGTGGGGTGTTAAAGTCCCCTACTATTATTGTGTTACTGTCGATTTCTCCTTTCTTGGTTGTTAGCATTTGCCTTATGGATTGAGGTGCTCCTGTGTTGCATACATATATATTTATAATTGTTATATCTTCTCCTTGGATTGACCCCTTGATCATTATGTAGTGTCCCTCCTTATCTCTTGTAACAGTCTTTATTTTAAAGTCTATTTTATCAGATATGAGTATTGCTACTCCAGCTTTCTTTTGATGTGCATTTGCATGGAATATCTTTTCTCATCCCTTCACACCTTCAGTCTGTATGTGTCCCTAGGTCTGAAGTAGGTCTTGTAGACAGCATATATGTGGGTCTTAGTTTTGTAGCCATTCAGCCAATCTGTGTCTTTTGGTTGGGGCACTTAATCCATTTACATTCAAGGTTATTATCAATATGTATGTTCCTATTACCATTTTCTTAATTGTTTTGAGTTTGTTTTTGTAGGTCCTTTTCTTCTCTTGTGTTTCCCACTTAGAGAAGTTCCTTTAGCACATGTTGTAAAGCTGGTTTGTTGTGATGATTCACCTTTGTTGTAAAGCTTGGAGTAGTTATATATGTCATTTTTTAAAAATTGGAAAAGGCTCAGTGTCTAAAATATCAAAAAAATTATTTTAAACATTAAGAAGACATAGACAAACATCCTACTGGTAAATGGCCAAAGATTCAGGCATTTCACCTAGGAAGAATCTAAATGGCCGATAAAGAAGTAAAAATATATTCTGTTTCAGGGAAATGTAATTTTAAATAAGGGTGAGATACAATTTCACATGATCTCATTGGTCCAGATCCACAAGATTGCCTTAGAATATCAAGTGTTGGCATGAATGTTGGTAAATGGAGCGAGCCTTTTCCTTGCTGGGGGAAGTGTAAACTGGTATGACTTCCTCGGAGAGTCTGACAATACAAAGTCAAGTTGCAGGCGGGCCTACTGGTGACCTCGTTGTGTTAGAACCACTCTTGTCCTGCTGTGGTGCCCTTTGTGAGTGAAAACTGGGCTTCTATGCTTGTGATAACTGTGATACAGTTGCATCCTATACAGCAGGTAAACCCAGTAGACTGAATCAACAGAGATAAATCTCAGAAACAGAATGCTGAGTCAAAGACTCTTGTGAAAACAAACAGGTACACAGCCTGGCTTGTTGCATGTGGTTGCTATTGGTTCTTAGGGGCTGTTGATGCATCTTTTTCTCTCTAAAATTTAAAAGCTGGCACAGATTTAAAAAATAGTTTTAGTGTTGTAGTCTGATCATGTATATAAGAGCTCATTACATGCCAGCTACTGTTCTAGGGACCAGGAGCCAGGGCCATAGCAGTGAGCAAGACTGGCAAAATGTCTGCTCTCTTGGAGCTCACAAATGAGGGATGATAGACTATAAACAAGTAGAAATTTAACTAAACAGTGTGAAGGAAGTCAAGCAGGGTCCTGGGAGGCCGGGGGTGCTGAGGGTGGTCAGGGAATGCCTCTCTGAGGAGCTGACTACTGAGCCTAGACCTGCATTCTAAGAAGAGCAAACATGTGGAAATTTGGGGCTAAAGCATTCCAGGCAGAGGTAAAAAGCCTGCAGATAGGACATGTTCAAACTTCCAAGAATAGAATACTTAGGAATAAGTAAAAAAAAAGAAGTACAAACATATGCTTTGATAACTACAAAATATTGAAATAAATGAAAGAGAACGCAAATAAGTGGAAAGGCATCCCAGGTTCATGGACTGGAAGGTAATATTGTTAAAGTGGTGGTACTCCCCAGACTGATTTGTAGATTCAGTGTAATCCCTGTCAAAGTCACAGCTGACTTCTTTGCAGAAATTGACAAGCTGATCCTGAAAAATAGCAAGGCCGGTGTGGCCAGCGGCCGGTGAATGAGGAGGGAATGTTGGTGGAAATGTAGTCATGGAGGTTGGCGGGGCTTCTGGATCATGACACCCTGTGGGCCTTCACAGGAATCTCATGCCAGGTCCAGTGGGAAGCCTTAGGAGGGCTTTAAGCAGAGGAGTGATAAAATTCCGTATTTGTTCAGTGCCTACTCTCTGCCAGGTGCTGGGATAGGCATGAGTATGGTGGTGAACAGGACAGAGTGTTGAGTAAATAGGATTCAGCTCTTCAGTGGTAGGAAATGCGAGCATCCTCAGTTTCTTTTTGTACATGTTGGCATATATTTCTGTCGTATTACTGACTTAAACATTTTAAGTAATATGGAAGTAGCAAATGTTCATTAAAGAATAATTAGAAAATTCAAGCTGAAAGAATGCCTATCTTTCAAGATCCTACCACTTGGAAATAATGACAATTAGCATTTAGTGGTCTTTTATTTCCTTCTAGCCTTTTGAATGGATTTATGATCAGATAGTTCTCAAGTTCAATAGTGAGTGACCTCCTCATCCCCCCAAACCGTCAAAGGAAACAGAAGTGAGTGTCATAGGTTTTCTTCTGGCGAGTCAGTGGGTGAGTCTTCTGATTCATTCTTTTCAGGTGGAGCTGATCAGAATAATGTTCAACATCAACCCCCTGGAGAACCTGAAGGTGTACATCAGCAGCCGGCCCCCCTTGGTGGTCTTTATGATCAGTGTAAGCGCCATGGCAATAGCTTTCCTGACCTTGGGCTATTTCTTCAAAATCAAGGAGATCAAGTCACCAGAAATGGCAGAGGTATAGTAAATTCTGAGTTCTCCTCTCAGACTGGCTGGACCTTTATAGAGTGGGAAAACACCTTTTGGCTCTCCACATACCTTTCTTTGGTTGTGACTTTTATCCCAGTGAGAAAGAGTAATATTTATTCAGAATTTTTGGTCTTCCATCTTGGTGTGACTCACTGTGTTAGGAAATAACCTAGTCAGATAGTTATTGATTTAAATAATGCTACCAGCTTTAGTTAGACTGTTTCAGCAATGAAACATGTATTTCGGAAAGTATATTTGTAAAATGTTTGTGTCAAGAAGATCAAGAACTAACGTCTTTGCTATTCATATTAAATTAGCTAACTACAGTTTTTTAAAACATTTGTTATTTTAAAGCCATATATTGTCATGGAGTTTTATCAGCTGTACTGATAGCTTTTTCATTGGAGAAGAAGAAATTCTAAAGAAATTAGAAAGCAGCATCTTATTTCCAAATATATTTGTCTTTTTCTTACCAAGGAAAGCTTCAGTAATCTACAAACTTGCCTTCTAGATTTTATTTTTTGGTCAGTTTAAATGAATTAATTGGGCATTGCTCTTTAATCGTTAGTCTAGTCATATAATAGTTTTTGAACAGTCATAATACAGATTTCAAAAGATGTGTGTGGGACTTCCCTAGTGGCACAGTGGTTAAGACTCTGCCTGCCAGTGCAGGGGACACAGGTTCGAGCCCTTGTCTGGGAAGATCCCACATGCCGTGGAGCAGCTAAGCCCGTGTGCCACAACTACTGAGCCTGCACTCTAGAGTTCGTGAGCCACAGCTATGGAGCCTGTATGCCACAACTACTGAAGCCCGCACGCTTAGAGCCTGTGCTCCGCAACAAGAGAAGCCACTGCAGTGAGAAGTCCACACACCACAACGAAGAGTAGCCCCGGCTCACCACAACTAGAGAGAGCCTGCATGCAGCAACAAAGACCCAATGCAGCCAAAAATCAAAAATATCAAAAAATTTTAAAAAGTGTTTCTGCATATCAGAAAATAATACAAAGTTGATAATCTTGTTTAATAGAGGTGAGTAACAATATACCTATTAATAAATTTATTTTATGTGTTAGAAATTATGCTGAATCAATGATATGGTGAATTTACTGGTGGATAAGTGTCTTTTAGGACAAATTAGTTCCCATCTTAGATTCTGTGAGTGTCTTCTCTTACACTTTTTCTTCTTGGGTGTGTTCGTCGGTGAGAGTGGGCATCGGGGCGGGGCTAGGGATTGCATTATTGTTGCATCGTGTGTGCCTTGTGATGAAGAGGAGAGTTTTGCTCAGTGTTATGGGGATTATGCTTCCTCTTGTGCTCTTTGGCATTCTAGATCATAGGTGGTGTTTATTAGCAAGAGGGACCACCTTCCCACATTAACTCTCTAATACAAAGTAACAAGTTGTAGCTATTTCTCCTGTGAAACCCTTCCAAAGAGTTCCTTACCAAGAGACCTATTGGCTGGCTTAATTCTCACCCTTTTCTGACCCTGCCTGAATCTTTAAAGGTTATTGAAATAGGCTGTACCTACATTAGGGCTGAAAATGAACATTCTAGTCGCAACCAAAGTTCTTCAGCATCCTGGCATTGCTCTCCCTCAAAGCTCAAGTCCATGTTGAACACGCGGCCAAGGCCAGTGGTTAAGATGTAGCCTGGATAATTAGCCCTTAATCAAAATGGGGCCTTGACATTGGCCTTGGCCAGCTGTTCAAAATGGACTCGAACTCTGCAGGAAAGCAGAGCTGCAAGATGCTGCAGAACTTTGATGATGATTACTTTAGTGATTTTATTTTCAAATGAGGATCCTAGGTGTATGGAGAAAGTTTGGCGCTGTGAATCAGAAAACAATTCTAAGTCTGCCTTCAACTGAGCTGGCACTGGAGAGTCCCTAATTTGCTCTGGGCCTCAGTTTCCTCATGTCTGGAATAGGAAGGGGTGAAACTAGGATGTTCATTTTCAGCCCTAATGTTCTTTAATGGTCTGCTGAGTTTGTAGGTGTCAGGGAAAATGTAATTTGAAATATCTGGTGCCTTCTTACTATAAATGCCAGATACTGATAAACTGAGGCTATAAAGGTAGACCTGACTGGTTAGGAATTACTCCAAATGGCATTTTTAATCAACGTTAGAGTTATTCAAAATGTAACTTGGGGCTTCCCTGGTGGCACAGTGGTTAAGAATCTGCCTGCCAATGCAAGGGACACGGGTTCAAGCCTTGGCCTGGGAAGATCCCACATGCTGCAGAGCAGCTAAGCCCATGTGCCACAACTACTGAGCCTGTGCTCAAGAGCCTGCAAGCCACAACTACTGAGCCCATGTGCCACAAGTACTGAAGCCTGTGTGCCTAGAGCCCGTGCTCCGCAACAAGAGAAGCCATGACAATGAGAAGCCCGCGTACCGCAACGAAGAGTAGCCCCCTCTTGCTGCAACTAGAGAAAGCCTGTGCGCAGCAACGAAGCCCCAACGCAGCCAAAAATTTTAAAAAACCAAATAAATAAATGTTTTAAAAAAATGTAACTTGGGGCTTCCCTGGTGGTACAGTGGTTAAGAATCTGCCTGCCAATGCAGGGGACACGGGTTCGAGCCCTGGTCTGGGAAGATCTCACAGGCCACGGAGCAACTAAGCCTGTGTGCCACAAAGACTGAGCCTGTGCTCTGGAGCCCACGAGCCACAGCTACTGAAGCCCACATGCCTAGAACCCATGCTCCACAACAAGAGAAGCCACCGCAATGAGAAGCCCACGCACTTCATCGAAGAGCAGCCCTCGCTGGCCACAACTAGAGAAAGCCTGCGTGCAGCAATGATGACCCAGCACAGCCAAAAATAAAATAAATGAAATAAATAAATTTATTTTTTTTTAAATGTAACTTGATTTGTCTTCACATTTGGCACCTTTTTGTGGATAATGTTGCTTGGGAGAAAGAAGTTGTATGTAGCAGCCTTGGTTGATTTGTTATTGCTATTTTAGCCTGAGTTCATCTTTGGGTGTCTGCTAAAACTAAAAACACACCGTGGTGGGTACTTTGTTGGTGTCAGTTTTAAAACTGCTTATAACTTAAACCATCAGTACAGATGTTAAGAGAAGCCTGAAAACATCTTTTCTCCTCCCTTTTGAAATTGTTCCTGTTCTGAAGTGGCATCCAAAGTCCATGACGAGGGGGAAAAGTACCACACGAATGTTGGTATTTACTGCAGTTTTGCATTCCCAAGACAGAAAGCAAGGTGTAGAAAATTGACCTTATGAGAAAATATTTTAAGGCGGCCTTAATTTTTAAAAAATAACTAATTGTAACTGCTAAATGAGTTTGGATTAGTACTTTTAATGTTTTACTACTTTTGTTCAAGCTTTCTTTTCAAGCTTGATTCTGAGGCTAGATCATTTCCTGTAAGTTTAATACCTTTTTCTTTACATATTTTCCTGAGTAAGTTGGCTTAATCTCACAGTGTAATAGCTCATGCCAATGAAGAGTTTATATTTTAGATTTTGAATGTGAGAGTGGTTGAAAAACCACACTATTACGCCAGCACAAGAGGCTGAAGGCTGTGTTGTTGTATTTTGAAGGACTGACTCTGAGGCATGGTTCCCCTGTTGTGTGACGCCACACCGGGTGTTGAGACTGTCATTGCACTGGCAGCACTTTCAGTCGGCTCAGGCTTGTTTTCCTCTCGTTTTACTGAAGGATTGGAATACTTTTCTGCTGCGGTTTAATGATTTGGACTTGTGTGTATCAGAGAATGAAACACTAAAGCATCTCACAAACGACACCACAGCTCTGGAAAGCACAGTGACCAGCGGCCAGGCCAGGATGTCCACCCAGTCCCCACAGTCCCTGGAGGATTCCGGCCCAGTGAACATCTCAGTTGCAATCACCCTAACCCTGGACCCACTCAAACCCTTTGGCGGGTACTCTCGCAACGTCACCCACCTGTACTCGACCGTTCTCGGGCGTCAGATTGGACTCTCAGGTATGTGAGTGCTAGCCCCTTCCCTCCAGGCTTTCGCAGGCAACAGCTGTTACAACACAGAGCATCAGAGTATACGGTTTTACTCATCAGACTGTTTTTTATTTTTTGTATATGTCTTCCCTTTTGTTGAGTTTGAACTAAACGAAGCCAAGAAGGGACCATTTCTACTACATCTTCACTTATTAAAGTGTTTGGTATGCAGTAGGCTCTCAATAAAAGCCCATAAGAGTAGGAGACTGGGAGAAAATTATAAGGCCTATTTCTGGTCTTAATATTTAAAAACACACATTTTAAAATTTTTGAGTTTTTATTTTTTTTAATTTTATTGAAGTATAGTTGATTTACAATGTTGTGTTAATTTCTCCTGTACAGCAAAACGACTCAGTTATATATATTCTTCATATTCTTTTCCATTATGGTTTGTCACAGGATATTGAGTATGATTCCCTGTGCAGGACCTTGGTGTTTATCCATCCTGTATGTAATAGTGTGCCTCTGCTAACCCCAATTCCCAATCCTTCCCTCCCCCACCAGCCCACCCCTCGGCAGCCACAAGTCTGCTCTCTATATCTGTGAGTCTGTTAAAAACACCGATTTTTTATTCTGGCTCATCATTTCGGAGTTTTCAGTACATACTACAGATACTGCTACTAGTCTTAAAATTTGTGAATGCACTGGGCTAAGTACTGAGAACTAGAAAAAGCCTGGTCTCTTCCCTTTGGAATTTTGGGATATGGAAGAGACAAGCATAATGTGACTTAATATTCATCAGGCACTTAAAATAGTTCCTGGCACAAAGGAAATGCTATATAAATGCTTGTTAAATGATATTAAAAATAAACACCTATGGAACATTGAGCACTGCCCTTGGACTAGTACTAAACCCATGACAGACTGTAGGTGGTTCAGGTGATTGTAGGTGATTCGGGAGAAGGTTGGAAAGTAGTAGAAGCTGGAATAATCCGGAAAGGCTTTGTGCCAGAGGCTTGGGCCTTGGAAGAATTATCTTTGGTTTGGTTACCAAGAACCTTCTAAAGTCCTTGAAGGAACTTGGGAGTGCCTGCCAGCCTCCTGTTGGCTGTACCAGGTGAGAGCTGTTCCCATGTAAGGAGGTAAGGGCGACATCTGGGTTTTCCACGTAGCAAGTGGACCTTTTTCTTCCGCTGTGACGTTCGAATACCTTATTCATTTATGCTTCATCACTCACCCGTCTCATGACCTTTCTTAAGTCTCTTCAGCCCTCTGATCCGCAGTCCGCTCGTATGTAAAGGGGGAACAGGAACACTTTTTATTTTTTTTTTTTTTTTTATTTTTTTTTTTTTTTTTAATTTTTTTTTATTTTTTTGTGGTATGCGGGCCTCTCACTGTTGTGGCCTCTCCCGCTGCGGGGCACAGGCTCCGGATGCGCAGGCTCAGCGGCCACGGCTCACGGGCTCAGCCGCTCCGCGGCACGTGGGATCCTCCCGGACCGGGGCACGAACCCGTATCCCCTGCACCGGCAGGCGGACTCCCAACCACTGCGCCACCAGGGAAGCCCAGGAACACTTCTTTGGTCATGTTCGTAGGATAGTGGTACATTTTAAGTGAAGTAGTACATATAAAAGCAGTTGGAAAATAGTAAGAGTGCTGTACGAAAGCTGTAACAATGGTGATGACTTACCCAGCCCCAGCCTTCCCACTCGGGCATGGCCTGGGCCCTTGTGTGGCAACTCCAGGCCTTGGCTGAAAGTGACCCCTCTCGGTTTGCCATTTGGTGGCAGGCCTCAGTCTGGCTCGGAACTGCTGTTATTCCTGAAAGCCCACAAAAGCAGGGGTCCCACTTCAGTGGGCTGATAGGTGATTCCTGGGTGGGTTTGATGTCAGGATTCATTCAGAATAATAAATGTATGAATTCTCGCTTTACTTACCAAAAAACCAATTTCTCTTTCCAGGCAGAGAAGCCCACGAGGAGATAAACATTACCTTTACCCTGCCCACAGCCTGGAGCTCGGACGACTGTGCCCTTCACGGCCACTGTGAGCAGGTGGTGTTCACAGCCTGCATGACCCTCACAGCCCACCCTGGCGTGTTCCCCGTCACCGTGTAAGTACTTTCCTGACCCCAGTGGATGTGCGTAAGAAGCTCCATTTACCGTAAACGTGACCGGGATGCCTGAGCAAATTCTCAGGACGGCTTGCATCGTGTTACTTTGTAGAATTGTCATCACTGGGGCCTGTCTATAGGATTGTTTCAGTTTAATTTGGTTTTCTAAAGGTAAAACTTATGCATAGAAGTATCAGAGGGTTAGTGTTTCGACAAGGTTGTGAAAGCATCTGGTTGCTGTGTGTAAGTTTTAGGTGGCCTTTCCTGTTGGTAGAAGAAGCCACAGGAAAGATGAATAAGAGCTGATCCTGTGACCATAAGGACATTTAAGGCTCCTGAAAGAGAAAGGTTTTGTTCATCTCCATTATCCAGGAAGAGTTATTTTTTAAATTGGTAGTATAAATTGAACCTTATTTTCTGTGCTATAGTTACTGTTTCTGAAACTTTTGCTTCATATTTTTTTTTTGAGCAGTTGTCAGTGTAACCGCTTTGCGTTTAAGGCTTTTCTTGCCTCTCCTTTCTCTGGAAAGGAGATAATGATCTATAATTACATGAAATACACAAGATGTAGCCTATTTAAAATAATCTTAGGGTGAATCCTCTTAAAATAATTATCCTGGGATTTATCTATTAGACATTTGGAGGTTTGTAGGACAAGTTAAGCATTATTTGCTGTTGGTTGTAATATCTGGTAGAGAACTTTGTATGTAAAACTTCCAGTTGTGACTAAGAGTTTAGATAATTTGAGAAAATGGACTTAAAAAGAACGAGTCCTTCTCTGGCCACATCATATGCGAGAGGACATGGGTTGAATTCTGAAGGCAGAAGTCTAACACCCAGACTCCTAAGTGCCGGATGGCTATTTCTTATTCTTTACGTGTTTACTAATTTTTTTTAAAAAAATCACTGAACTAAAAATATAATGTTATTTATCTCAAGAAAATGTGTTTCTTATTTCTCACTTCCACACGTGTGGCTCTGCTTGGCGCTATGCCAGCGCCGGTGGCTGAGACACAAGTAAATGTCTCAAGGCCACTGAGCATGTGTCTTGCCCCGTCTTCTCCTGCAGACAGCCGCCGCACTGTGCTCCTGACACCTACAGCAATGCCACGCTCTGGTACAAGATCTTCACAACTGCCAGAGATGCTAACACAAAATATGCTCAAGACTACAATCCTTTCTGGTGTTACAAGGGGGCCATTGGAAAAGTCTATCATGCTTTAAATCCCAAGCTTACAGTTATTGTTCCAGATGTAAGTGAGAACAGTCGTGTGTGTGTCTGTGTCTGTGTCTGTCCAGGAACGTTAGAGCAGGCCCTGTTTACCTCCTTGGGCTAGCTTAGCCCCCGCCATTCTCGCTGTCCAGCTGTGTTGGGAGACCAGGTGGAGTGCTGGAGACTTGGAAAAACATGCCGCCCATTGGGTTAAGAAAATTGCTTCTGCTCTTTGTTTTCTGCTTTGTTCAACAGCAGTTATTTATTGAGCACTGCTGTGTGCCTAACCTGGGGCTACAGCAGAGGCTGGTTCAGCCTCACTCATCCCCGCAGCCACTCCCCGAAGTGTGTTTGGTTAGCGTCAGTCTGAGCAATAACTAGTTCAGAATTCAGAAAGGCAGAAGTCGATAGGAGGAGCTGACTCTGGCTAGATATTGGTGCCTGTGTAGGATTTTACTTGACAAGGAGGAAACGGGCAGAAAGCACTGTGCTGATTTGCTAGTTTAGTTTGCTGCTCAGACTTGAGCCCACTTGTAACAGACTGCACTGAATTTTTGTAAATCCTCTTCTGTCCGTATATGCCAGGTGGAGTTTTCTTTTTGCCTGGTCCTTCTCTTTTCTTATGCCTCGTTTTTATCAGGCTGTGGCCAGTGGTATACCAGGGGCCTGCAGGAGCGACCAGTGGGGATCAGGCTGTGTGCTGGGCAGGGACCAGGCTCCAGAAGGCCCTTTGTGCCTCGCTGAGGTGAACAGACTTTCTCCTCGGACGAGGCCGTCACTGCCTCAGTCTGGGCTCTAGGGAATTTGTAGAGCAGTGTGTCAGGAAGACTGGTCTGCCCGACTGATGTGTGTAAGTGGGATGGCGCCTGCGGCCTGGAGCTGTGAGGAGCAGCAGGAGTGGGGGCCTGGCTGGGATCTCAGCAGCTGGCCGGGCCTGGTGGCTGATTGCCTGTGGGACATCAAGGAGGAGTGAGTCAAGGCCGGCCTCGGCGTTTCCAGCCAGGGGCTTGTCCAAGTGGGGAAAGGCCCAGGAAGGACGC
Source organism: Kogia breviceps (assembly GCF_026419965.1). Taxonomy (NCBI): domain Eukaryota; kingdom Metazoa; phylum Chordata; class Mammalia; order Artiodactyla; family Physeteridae; genus Kogia; species Kogia breviceps. Next base: position 76,719,593 of record NC_081323.1, read on the forward strand.
AGCCTCTCAGGGGAGGAGTGAGGGACACAGGCTTAGGCTGTCAGCCATGCAACCTGAGGGCTGTCAGAGCAAGAGGGCATAAAGAGAAGAGCAGGGGTTAAAGACTCTGGGGCCTTGTCAGGGGCGGGGGGATTTGGGCAGAGGACCGCCTTAGGAAGGGAAGGTATGGGTGGTGTCGGAACACCCTGTCTTCACTTAACAAGCTCCAGCTTTAATAACAAGCTCTCACATGTCAATTCCCATGTGAGAATTGATAGTTGAGGCAAGTCTGGAAGTTGTGCACCCTGATTCCAGGAACCCAGCATTGAAATCCTCAGTAACTCAGTGCAGATGTTTCTGGTTTATTCTCTTTGTTTAGGATGACCGCTCATTAATAAACTTGCACCTCATGCACACCAGTTACTTCCTTTTCGTGATGGTGATAACGATGTTTTGCTATGCGGTTATCAAAGGCAGACCCAGCAAACTGCGTCAGAGCAATCCTGAATTTTGTCCTGAGAAGGTGAGCGGTGGGTGGGGTCTGACCCAGCATTGTGCCAGAAAGTCCCAGTTACTCCTGTTCCATGTATTGTGGGTGATTCCTTTCCTCCAGAGAAATTAGTTCCTGTCTTTTTATCAGCGGTCGTCTCCCCTCAGCCATTATGGTGTTGCATCTTCAACCACATACCCAGGTCTCAGCTGGAAAAAAAGTGTCCTCAGATCCACCACTGGCGAGCGGCTCACCCTGAGGGCTGCCTCCCCTCCGATTCCGCGAGCTTGAGAAGTCACCTCCCAGAATGCTCATCTGGGTTTCCAGACGTAACGCTGTATCACAGCAGAGTGGTTCTGCAGGAGCAGCTGCGTCTTGCAGGAGGCGCAGATTTCTATTCATTCCCTCCTAGATGAGATCTGTTTTCTTAGGGGTTTAATAGTTCCCCTGACTGATAGGTGGGTGCGGTGTGGCTCCCTGGGTTTGGGATAGGACCAGAACCTGGTAAGAGTGCTGGTGGGGCCGAGTTACAGGCTTTGCTGCGTGACTGGGTTGCCGTCTTGCTCTCTTCTAGGTGGCTTTGGCTGATGCCTAATCCCACAGCTGCCGTTGTCTGAGAGAGACTGAGAGAACCATAATCATTGCCTGCTGAACCCAGCCTGGGCCTGGACATTCTGTGAATACATTATCTTGCAATGTTGGGTTATTCCAGCCAAAGACATTTCAAGTGCCTGTAACTGATTTGTATATATTTATAAAAAATCTGTTCAGAAATTGGTCCAATGATGCACGTGCTTCGCACTGGGCGTCGCCAGAACCCTTCAGCCTCACCTGCGGACTTGGTGGGTTGATCCTGAGTAGCGCCGGCGAGGATGGAGCAGGCCAGGCTCTCTTTCCCAGGGGTCCCAGAGGCGCTTCACTGCTGGTGGGGTTGAGGTTTGCTTTGGTTCTTGTTTCAGCCCGATCTGTACAGAATGTTCGAAACAGTCTGCACCTTTGATATGATACTGCATTTCCAAAGCCACCCCAATCCATTTTGTGGATTTTATGTGTCTGTGGCTTAATAATTATAGTAACAACAATAATACCTTTTTCTCCATTTTGCTTGCAAGGAAACATACCTATCTTTCTAAGTTTTTTTTTTCCTTTGAAAAAAAATAGTCACATTTTAATACTACTCTAAGACAGATTTGTGCTTTAATCTTGAGTAAAAAGTTAAATATTTAAAAGTCACCTACATGGTAGAGATCTAAGTTTCATTTTCCACGTGGACAGCGAGGAATTCGGTCTTGTTTGAGTTGAGTTGGCACAGAGTGTTCCACTGTCGTTTTCTTCTCTGTTGTCCCTTCCCTCCATTATAAAAGTTAAAACAGGTTCCTCACTCAAAAGGGCTTAAAAATGAAGTACACACGGCTCTAGAGTGACAACGAGCTGTTCTCTTCTGGAATGCAGATGACAGTATGGAAAAGAGAGGGTGATGAGTTGGTCTAATAGTTATGACAGGGTTTCTTGTTTTCTTTGAAGAGGGAGTGGGTTTTCTTTCTTGGGTGTTTTTTTTTTGGTTTTTTTGCATTTATTTTTATGCAATTAACATTCTCAGAAGGAAATGGCAACTAGTAGTAGATCAGTAACGTTAAGAAAACGATGCCTGTGACATTTGAAGGAAAGCAATTCTGATTTGCCATTTATCGGGAAGACCAAAAGCATTTTTCTTTCCTATAACATTTTGATGATCTAATTCCTTTATCCCTGTTTTCCTTCCAAACCATCTTCATTTTGAAACAGTTGTGCATCTTTTCCAGCCTTGTTACTTGTATTCTTACCATTTTTTTTTTCTTAATAGCTTTTTGCCTTAACTCATAGTCATTCATGATTTCTGTGTTCTCCCAAGCCATGTTACAGCAGAAGGGCAGTCAAAACCTCGGAGACGACTGTCAGCACTTCTTTCTCTTATAACCCCAGGTCTGTGTTCTGTTCTAGATTAGAACCAGCCCTGCACTCTGAAATATATTCACCTAGAACATTTTATCCCAGGCTTTTTCTTCTTTTCTTCTTTTAATATCCAGGCATTCTTAAATGGAAAACATTTGTGGGCTTTTACTGAAGGTTGTTATTAAAATAATCATCATAGTAACTTGATATATTAATATTCCTTTTTTCCTTTTAGTACGTTTCAAGCGCAGTAATCGTACTTGTCTATCCAGTTTTTTTATGACATGAGTTGCTTACATGATGCATGACTAACCGGTTAATTTAGTTTTCTCTTTAGAGACTTTGAGACAAGATTGAGAAAGAGCCATTTGGCTCGGCCTTTAGAAACATCAGTATCACTAAGACCAACAGATTTTAGAGGAAGCTGCTGCTGAATAAAATCCCAATGAAGTAGAGTTACAGGAATAGATTTAGAACTGGCAGAGTAATATAAAAGGAAGACAGGTGAAAAAAGTCAGTTTCACTGGTTTGTTCAATCCAGCTTGTTGCTAACATTAGTGGCCCTTGTTTTAATCACAGGGACTGGCTGGCATCTGTAGCCAGGGGAGCAGGGACACTGTTAGGCATGAGGAAAGGAAGTGCCAAAAATGCCCGGATGGTATGACTTGTCATGAGGTCAGGTCACTCACTTTAAAATCCAGCATTCTCCCTCGCAGGTGATTCTCAGAGATCTTCTGGAAACCCAGCGTCAGCCAGGTGTACAAAGGGAGGAGGGGAGCCCGTGGGGCCTGGGTCCACGGACCCTCAGCAAGTCCAGAGGAGCTGTTACCATCTGGGCACTAGCAGACAAGGCCTCGTCCTCTGCTGTCTCTTGCTGGGGGGCCTCAGGATGAGAAGAGTGTCACAGACAAGGCCTGTCTGCCATTCAGGGGTGACCCCGTGCAGGAACACTGGCTCATCCTCAGGCATCTTGGACCAGAGTCCAATAAAAGGTCAGCAACTTACTATTAAAATGGTTGTTTCAGATCATATTGATCTCTTTCCTTTTTCCTTTTGTCCTTTCACTGTATGACTTGAATCAGTTTTGATTCTATCTGTAAGTTTTTCTCGTCATTAGGAACCTGCCACTTCGGTTGTGTTTTCTTTGGCAGTACGTAGGGATTCAGCCTCCTAGTTTTTCCACCCTCCTGCAGGCACTGTGGGGTTTCGAGGGCCAGCGAATCCATTTCACTTACCTTGCTGCATGACGGGCAGTAGCTGGTCTGTTACGGCGTTCACTCCCGGATTAATTTTCTGTGTTTGAAATAGGTGCATATGTGCTTTCCAGAATAAAAAATCTGAATTTGCTGTGTCTCCATTTCCTTCTGTCTGATGGGTGTTTTCTAAGGGAAGAACACGTGCGGTCAGTAATTGGGGGTGTTTTGTAAGCCGTTCTTTCCAAGTGTCACCCGTCGTCAGGATGAGCGGTGGGCAGTGGTATCCTTCTGGGTCTCACCAAGCACACGGGTCTTCTCCCTGAGAGTACAAACCTCTTTTAGTGTATTGGACCAACAAGTGCTCGCAGAGCTGACCCAACTCCTGCCCGGAAGGAGGACGTAATACAGAGCAGGAGGAGCATTCGCATGCGCATGGGAGTTTAAAGACACCCTTCTTGCTTACACACACGCCCTCCGTGTGCACTCAGCCCGAGTCTCCGGAAGCCGGCCCTGACCTCCCGGTACAGAGCTCCCGCGTGGGCCGGGCCTCTTCTGCCAGGAAATGCATCCTGCGCATTTGTAAAGGGCAGTCGTGTTCACCAACGTGAGTTTTTCCCTTTCCCATTGGGCAGGGGCTCTGTGGCTCCTCCCTCCCTCGCTCTCCAGCAGGGGCCGGGCGGTAGGGGCCAGCCTCCGGGTGCTCTGTGGGACAGGGCAGTGCTGAGGATGGGACACTTCAACGGGCTTTTGCTTCTACCTCCTTCGCCTCGTCTTGCCTTCCCTAGTGCGTGGAACGCTGCTCCCTCCTCGGACTCGGAGGTCTGTGTGTGGTATTCCCATCACGATGCAGAAGCCCTTGGAGAATAAGAGCTCGCATCTTCCTTCCCTACCATCTGTAAGATCTGACATGGACCCAGCCCACAAGTCCAATTGGAGATGGTGCTTTGGAAGCACCTCTTTGTCCTGGTGGGTGCACTGTGCCCGAAGGTCCTCGGACGCGCCCACTGTCCTTGCACATTTCAAGAGAAGCGGAGCGAATGCACAGACCCGAGGTGCGCTGTGGAGTCCAGTCCAGCTCATTGTGAACTTATTTGCCGTCTTGAACAAACTCTCTCTCTGCCCGTCGGTGAGAGCCCATCTTTTTCTTTGTCTCTGAAGACCCCAGACTCCTTATACCATGCTCGTTGTTGATCGATGAACTAGAGTGGTTTGACCATTGCAGGAACAGATGGCAGGTTGATAACAGGTTGATAGTGTTTTGTCCGGGGGTGAAGGGGGTTAAGTTTTGCTTTTGAAGTTATTCACCCTCTTTACTCCAAACTCTTGCTCACTCAAAAATATTTTTCTGGGGTTCTTCGTATGTGCCATCATCCATCTAGGAGCTAGAGGCACAGCAGCACAAAATGCCTGCCCTCTGGTACTTCCTTCTGGTGGGGGAGACAGTCCGTACACACACAAATATATTTATAATTTCATGGCAGCCAGTGATGAGGTAAAGAGGGTTACCTGGATGAGGATGCTGGCTGTGACCCCTCAGCTACGGTGGTAGCAGCAGCCATCTTGAAAGAGGTGTGCTTTGAAGGCACACACAAAGGGGGGAATTCTGGTCTGGAGCATTCTATGCAGAGGGCAGAGACTAACTGTACTCCTGGGGCCCTGGCTTGTTACGGGCTGGAGGATGGGAGTCCTACCGGGATTTTCTTCCCACCTGAGGACAAGATTTCTCCGGGCTGCTGACGGGGTGGCCACACAGGCGTGGCAGGCCACAGGCTCTGCAGGGAGATGCAGGGAGATGCTGCAACGCCATCTGGCCCAGGAAGGGCGTTCTCAGGACTGGAATCGGCGTGGCAGGTCCAAACCCTGGCTGCAACTCCGACGGGCCACGTGACTTTGAGTGGCTTAACCTCTCTTAACCTCTCTGTGCCTGTTTCCTCATCTGTAAAATAAGGATATCCAGTTGAATGCAGTGAGGATTGAGCGGGTTTGTTTGTTTTGTTTGGGTCATTTTTGGCCACACCGTGCAGCTTGTGGCACCTTAGTTCCCTGACCGGAGATTGAACCCGGGCCCTCGACAGTGAAAGCACAGAGTCCTAACCACTGGGCCGCCAGGGAATCCCCAGGAGCAGGTTAACAAAGCACTTCGAACAGTGCCTGGCGCTCTGGAAACATTTAGTTTAACAGTGTGTTGTGGAGGGTGTCCAAGAGCAAGGCTAGTGGGTCACCTCTGGTTACCTTTGGTAGATGAGAACCAGCAAAGCAAAGAGATCTCAGATCTCCTCTAAGCTCTACTCTTCCATCAACAGTGCTGTTGCCTTTGCAATGGGTTCCTGTCATTTGCTGAAGTATTTGAGAACTGATGCCTGAAAAGGATGCGTTTATAACTGAAACACATTTCATGAAATAAATACCACCCTCACCGCACATAACACGCATTGATATTTAAAATTTTTAGTTTCTTCTATTTAATTGAAAAACCAGGCTTAACCACGAAATTGATTGCATGACCAACTTAAAGGCAGGCAGCCTGCAATTTCAAAAGCACTGTCCTAGTGCCAGCAATAATAGTGACCAGGTCATTGACAGATGGTAACATATGGGGAGGCAAGAGAACACAGTGTTTAGGAGCTTGGGTTTAGGATTAGGAACCGGATTGTCTGGGTTCAAATCCTGTCACTGCCAACTTTTCTCTTGGGGATCCTTGGGCAAGTTTCATTTATACTCTCTGCCACCAGTTTTTTTCATCTGTAAAAATAAGGATGAGCGTTTACTTCCTAGGGTTCTTGTGAGGATTCAGTGAATCAAAATGTGTGGAGCCTATAGAGGATAAATGCTGGTTGTAGTTGTGGAGGCCCAGAGTCAGCCTGTTTACCTAGATCCCTTCCATGCAGGGGATCTGGTGGGGGTGTGGGTGTAAGGGCCTTCACTTGGGGGTCAGTTGCTGGAAACAGGACCAGAGCTGAGCCCACAAGCCCTGTCTACTGTCCTATTCACACCCTCCCTACTTTGGTCCCTGGAAAAGTTAAAGGTTAGTGGTACAATTCCACCAGTGATCTGATCCATTGTACAGATTGAACTCTGTGAAAGATGACATTTCTCATGACCTCTCTGATGGAAGATGTAGAGACTAGGATGTAGCCCATCTGCAGTCGTGAGCACCCATTGATAAAGTGGGTACCTTGGGATGAGGCCAGGGGAGTGATGTCGGAGGATGCAGGGATCAGTCTGCTGGTTACGTACTGAGTTCTGGTCCTGCAAGCTCAGCCCCAAAGCTGCAGGACACTGAGCCTTCCCTCCCCAGCAGAGCGAGGTCTGCTTTGAATGGAGAGCTTCACTTAGAGAAGGCTGATTCACCCACTGGGGCTGTAGCTGGTAGGGTAGAGTCGGGATCCCAGCTGGATCCCAAGCTGTGTCCAAGGCTGAAAGGTTCAGTCATGCCTGGATATTTCTGGCAAAGTGTCGGGCAACTATAAAACAGGACAAAATTGTCTAAACCAGCCATTTGAGGGTGCTGGAAGTTGACCAAAGGCAAGTAAATAAAAAAAAAATTTGAGAAGCATCTATTTATGGAAAAACTGCTGAACTTCAGGAAAGAACACTTGAGTATTTTGCCTGGAGCTGCTTCCATTTCCCCCCCTCATCCCCAGCTTGTAGTGCTACCAGGGTGAAGGTGTCTAAAAACTAGCAGCTTCATTGTTGGGCTTGATCTGGAGGGAAAGGTGTAAGACCCGTGTGCAATGGCATTGTCTGTAAAAATAGCAAACTCAATAGGAAATGAATGGGGAAAGCCCACAGCTTTGTTAGCCTGAGGCTGCAGTCCCACTTGGGGCAGGTTGCAGACCAGTGGACTCTATAGAAATTTACCAAGGAACTCCTGGAAAAGAGAGAACCAGTGAGGTTCCACACATCCCTGGTTGAATGGGAGTCTGTGTGCACACACGGGAGACCCAAGAAGGCTCAGGCTCTGTGGTGGAAAGTAAACGCTGGGATAGGCTTGAAAACAGACTGAATTTTGAATAGGCTTCCCCACTCGCCCCCAGCAAAGGGTGAAAAGCCTTACTGGCTCGAGTGTTTGATCAGAACCTCAAACCAGTCATTGCTGGTCTCCTGTGCTATACAGATCCAGGGGCAATCTCTTGGGAGTTTTTATTTTACAAAAAATAAAAATATGAATTAAACTGAGCAGAGACATCATGGGCTACATACCATGGAGAAGATAGTTTCCACAGATTGAGTATAGGCAATTTACTAAAAGCAAAACAATAACATCAGCCTCGGAGGAAAATCAGAATCCACAGAATCCACAGTTGCTACAATGTATTATCTAAAATGTCCACTCTTGGGGACTTACCTGGTGGTGCAGTGGTGAAGACTTGTGCTCCCCAAACGGGGTCCAGGTTCAATCCCTGGTCAGGGAATTAGATCCCACATGCATGCCGCAACTAAGAGTTTGCATGCTACAACTAAGAATCCCGCCTCCTGCAACTAAGACCCAGTGAGCTGCAACTAAGGAGCCCACGTGCCTCAACTAAGACCAGGCGCAACCAAATAAATAAATATTTAAAAAATAAACAAAACGTCCACTTTTCATCAACAAAAAAGGAAAGTAAAATGAAAGATACAGTACCATTTACAACCACTTAAAAATGCTTAGGTATGAATCTAGCAAAAGCATATATAGAACATATATGCTGAAAACTATAATACACTGATAAAAGAAATCAAAGAAGACCTAAATGGAGGGACATATGTTCATGATTGGAAGACTCAACATAGTAAAGAGGTCACTGCTTGCCAAATTAAAAGTATAATACCATTCCTATCAAAATCCTAGCAATGGTTTTTTTTGTAGACATAGAAAAGATTATTCTATTTAATTTATAAATTTAATTTTTTAATAATTTTATAATTTTTATAATTTATAATTTATAAATTAAAATTCATAAGGAAAGCCATAGGCCCTAGATATCTAAGGTAATCTTGGAAAAGAATAAAGAGTGAAATCACTCTACCCAAATCAGCCTTACTATATAGCTACAGTAATGGAGAAAATAGAGTATTGGTAGAAGGACAGATGCATAGGTCAATGAAATAGAGGAGCCCCAAAATAGACCCACACAAGTATGCTGCTGGATTTTTTTATGTAAATCTATACTCTTATTAAGACAAAAACTGACAGTGTTGGTACGAAGTTTACATTTAAAAGTTTTCACAGAAACCTAACACATGCTTTTTACAATGGAGTTCTAGATGCAGGTCTAGACGATGTCAAGAACTGATGGATCTCATGAGTCATGACAGCATTTTGGGTTTTAGTTCATGCTTAGGATTAAAAAAAATTGTTTTGTTTTAAAGTGAACCACTGCCCCAGTGTGAAATTTTAATCTTCTCCTGAGACCAGGGCTTTTGAAATCATTCAACTCTTGAAGTGCTTCAGTGAGCTTGTGCTATCAGTGACTGAACCCTGCCACCAATGGTTTCAAAGTTCAAAAAACAGAAGCTCCAAGAGTTTTCCACCCTAAGAGCACTGGCCCTTGTCTTTCCCTACTCTCCCACCTCCTATACCACCCTCTGCCCTTCCCCAAATACTTCAGCCAGTGGCTTGGATGGAGAAGCTGATATTTATAACTTCATGACTGGAGAAGAAAGAGTCTTCTTGTCAATTTCAAGAATCAGCACCTCTAGGACAGAATGAACTGCCTGTGTATACACTCCAATAAGACTTTTCCTCCTTAGCCGGTTTCCATCCCCCCAAAATGGCAGCTTCGGTAACTTCGTAACTGGCTTAGTCCTTTGTTGGGAACAGCATTATGCTGCAGCAGGGAACACCTTGGCTTCTAAGTTCCAGGCATTCACAGCTTATAAACGGTCTCTCAGAGCCCTCATTTAGGTTGCCAATGACATTTTTTGAAAGGATGAAATATTCTGGACACAGAACCAAATCATCATTAGTTGTTCTTTCCTTTGTTTCACCATTTACCCAATCAGGCCCCAAATTTTAACAAAAATGATCCTAACCCATCTCCCTTCTTTCCCACCCCATCCCTCCCACCCCAAATAATACACCAGAAATAGCCAAAAACTACATACATGCTACGCTGTAAAAATGCAGAGTTAACACCGTTGGGAAGAAGGCTGTGGGTTGTGGAAACGCTCTTTGAAGATCTACAGTATCTTTTGCTCTCCCACATCCCAGCCTGCAAGTTTTGTCCTATGTAGAAGGCCCTTTGCGTTTCTCAGTAAAGTTCAGAATGCGTTGCCTTGAAACACTGACCCTCCTTCCCCTCCACTGGGATGGGTGTGCAAACTCTACAGCATGGAGCGGCTTTAAAGCACTTGGGCTGCTGTAGGGCACAGAAACTATACTGGCTCTTCAAAGGACAGCTTCTCAATCCCCCTCTACGGTGTCAAGACAAGTAGAACCCCTTCTTTCCCCACTTGAAACCCACAGTCAGATGTGACAGGGGCCGGTACTGGAGGGTTAATTCTTGTCATCTTTTTTGTCATCATCCTCCGAGGGGTAGGAATGCCACGTCAGCCTTTCCTCATAGGAGGATACGACAACCTGTGGACACCTGACATTGGCTTCCTGTCAGCCTCATCAGTTTTTCCATTTCATCAGGAATATGAGTTCTCCACTGGAGTCTGTAGCTCCAATAATGCGCTGCGGTTCCAAACCCCGGGCAGAGCCTCATGGCTTTTCTGACTCTTCTTTCTTCTTTGGTTTGCTCTCCTCCCCCTTCTCTTCCGAATCAGAATCAGCGTTGCGCTTGCCCCCCTCTGATTTGTCTGTCTCGTGTGCTGTTTCCTGTGACTGCAGGAACTCGGCAATGAGGTCGGGGCGATCCAGGTTTTCTTCTGTGTCGTCCTCATCTAAGAACCCCTTCCACTTGGGGAGGTACTCCACTTGGCCCTTCACCCCTCGATGGTCGAGAACTTTTCCTACCACGTATTCTTCTTCCTCTTCTTCTAGCACCTCCTCCACTTGCTTCTTGTTTTGCTTTTTCCCCCGCAGTGCCCGCCAGCTTTCTGGTATAAAGGGTGACGCTGCTCAGAGCAGCGCCGATGAGCCTGAGAAGAGTCAGTGCCGCGCTACTGGCGCTTTTTTTTTTTTTTTTTTTGAGGAAAATAATTATTTAATAAGTAAACATGAAAACAGTTGTTAAAAAGTCATGGCACAGACACATGAAAAGTCATTTATAGCCATTTAGTTAAGGTTATTATTAGGAGTTTTAATAAGCTAGGAAAATGCTTACAATTTATTTTTTTTTTGAATTTCTGAATTTTATTTTATTTTTATACAGCAGGTTCTTTATTCATTTTTTTCAGTAAAATTTTGCAATTTATATCATTCCTGTCCATTTAATTTTTTTAAAATTTTATTTTTTACACAGCAGGTTCTTATGAGTTATCTATTTTATACATATTAGTGTATATATGTCAATCCCAATCTCCCAGTTCATCCCACCACCACCAACTCCCTCCACTGCTTTCCCCACTTGGTGTCCATACATTTGTTCTCTACATCTGTGTCTCTATTTCTGCCCTGCAAACCGGTTCACCTGTACCATTTTTCTAGGTTCCACATATATGTGTTAACATACGATATGTTTTTCTCTTTCTGACTTACTTCACTCTGTATGACAGTCTCTAGGTCCATTCATGTCTCTACAAATGACCCAATTTTGTTCCTTTTTATGGCTGAGTAATATTCCATTGTATATATGTACCACATCTTCTGTATCCACTCATCTGTCTATGATCATTTAGGTTGCTTCCATGACCTGGCCATTGCAAACAGTGCTGCAATGAACATTGGGGTGCATGTGTCTTTTTGAATGATGGTTTTCTCTGGGTATAGGCCCAGTAGTGGGATTGCTGGGTCATATGGTAATTCTATGTTTACTTTTTCAAGGAACCTCCATACTGTTCTCCATAGTGGCTATATCAATTTACATTCCCACCAACAGTGCAGGAGGGTTCCCTTTTCTCCACACCTTCTCCAGCATTTATTGTTTCTAGATTTTTGGATGATGGCCATTCTGACTGGTGTGAGGTGATACCTCATTGTGGTTTTGATTTGCATTTCTCTAATAATTAGTGATGTTGAGCAGCTTTTCATGTGCTTCTTGGCCATCTGTATGTCTTCTTTGGAGAAATGTCTATTGAGGTCTTCTGCCCATTTTTGGATTGGGTTGTTTGTTTTTTTAATATTGAGCTGCATGAGCTGTTTATATATTTTGGAGATTAATCCTTTGTCCGTTGACTCGTTTGCAAATATTTTATCCCATTCTGAGGGTTGTCTTCTCATCTTGTTTGTAGTTTCCTTTGCTTTGCAAAAGTTTTTAAGTTTCATTAGGTCACATTTGTTTCTTTTTGTTTTTATTTCCATTACTCTAGGAGGTGGGTCGAAAAAGATCTTGCTGTGATTTATGTCAAAGAGTGTTCTTCCTATGTTTTCCTCTAAGAGTTTTATACTGTCCAGTCTTACATGTAGGGCTCTAATCCATTTTGAGTTTATTTTTGTGTATGGTGTTAGGAAGAATTTCATTCTTTTACATGTAGCTGTCCAGTTTTCCCAGAACCACTTATTGAGAGGCTGTCTTTTCTCCATTGTATATCCTTGCCTCCTTTGTCATAGATTACTTGACCATAGGTGCGTGGGTTTATCTCTGGGCTTTCTATCTTGTTCCATTGATCTATATTTCTGTTTTTGTGCCAGTATCATATTGTCTTGATTACTGTAGCTTTGTAGTATAGTTTGAAGTCAGGGAGTCCGATTCCTCCAGCTCATTTTTTCCCTCAAGACTGCTTTGGCTGTTTGGGGTCTTTTGTGTCTCCATATAAATTTTAAGATTTTTTTGTTCTAGTTCTGTAAAAAATGCCATTGGTAATTTGATAGGGATTGCATTGAATCTGTAGATTACTTTGGGTAGTATAATCATTTTCACAATATTGATTCTTCCAATCCAAGAACATGGGTATCTCTCCATCTGTTTGTGTCATCTTTAATTTCTTTCATCAGTGTCTTACAGTTTTCAGCATACAGGTCTTTTGTCTCCCTAGGTAGGTTTACTCCTTGGTATTTTATTCTTTTTGTTACAATGGTGAATGAGATTGTTTCCTTAATTTCTCTTTCTGATCACCGTTGTTAGTGTATAGGAATGCCAGAGATTTCTGTGCATTAATTTTGTATCATGCAACTTTACCAAATTCATTGATTAGCTCGAGTAGTTTTCTGGTGGCATCCTTAGGATTCTGTATGTATAGTATCATATCATCTGCACACAGTGACAGTTTTACTTCTTCTTTTCCAATTTGTATTCCTTTTATTTCTTTTTCTTCTCTGATGGCCATGGCTAGGACTACCAAACTATGTTGAATAATAGTGGTGAGAGTGGACATCCTTGTCTTATTCCTGATCTTAGAGGAAATGCTTTCAGTTTTCAACCACTGAGAATGATGTTTGCTGTGGGTTTGTTGTATATGGCCTTTATTATGTTGAGTTAGTTTCCCTCTGTGCCCACTTTCTGGAGAGTTTTTATCATACATGGGTGTTGACTTCTGTCAAAAGCTTTTTCTGCATCTGTTGAGATGATCATATGGTTTTTATTCTTCAATTTGTTAATGTGGTGTATCACATTGGTTGATTTGTATATTTTGAAGAATCCTTGCATCCCTGGGATGAATCCCACTTGATCGTGGTGTATGATCCTTTTAATGTGTTGTTGGATTCTGTTTGCTAGTATTTTGTTGAGGATTTTGCCTCTATATTCATCAGTGATATTGGCCTGTAATTTTCTTTTTTTGTGGTATCTTTGTCTGGTTTTCCTATCAGGCTGATGGTGACCTCATAGAATGAGTTTGGGAGTGTTCCTTCCTCTGCAATTTTTTGAAAGAGTTTGAGAAGGATGGGTGTTAGCTCTTCTCTAAATGTTTAATAGAATTCACCTGTGAGGCCTTCTGGTCCTGAACTTTTGTTTGTTGGAATATTTTTAATCACAGTTTCAATCTCATTACTCGTGATTGGTCTGCTCATATTTTCTATTTCTTCCTGGTTCAGTCTTGGAAGGTTATACGTTTCTAAGAATTTGTCCATTTCTTGCAGGTTGTCCATTTTATTGGCATAGAGTTGCTTGTAGTAGTCTCTTAGGATGCTTTGTATTTCTGCGGTGTCTGTTGTAACTTCTCCATTTTCATTTCTAAATTTATTGATTTGAGTCCTCTCCCTCTTTTTCTTGATGAGTCTGGCTAATGGTTTATCAATTTTGTTTACCTTCTTAAAGAACCAGCTTTTAGTTTTATTGATCTTTGCTACTGTTTTCTTTGTTTCTATTTCATTTATTTCTGCTCTGATCTTTATGATTTCTTTCCTTCTGCTAACTTTCGTTTTTGTTTGTTCTTCTTTCTCTAGTTCCTTTAGGTGTAAGGTTGGATTGTTTATTTGAGATTTTTCTTATTTCTTGAGGTAGGCCTGTATTGCTATAAACTCCCCTCTTAGAACTGCTTTTGCTGCATCCCATAGGTTTTGGATCATCATGCTTTCATTGGCATTTGTCTCTAGGTATTTTTTGATTTCCTCTTTGATTTCTTCAGTGATCTCTCGGTTATTTAGTAACGTATTGTTTAGCCTCGCTGTGTTTGTGTTTTTTACGTTTCTTTCCCTGTAATTGATTTCTAATCTCATAGTGTTGTGGTCGGAAAAGATGCTTGATATGATTTCAATCTTCTTAAAATTACTGAGGCTGGATTTGTGACCCAAGATGTGATCTACCCTGGAGAATGTTCTGTGCACACTTGAGAAGAAAGTGTAATCTGCTGTTTTTTAATGGAATGTACTATAAATATCACTTAAATCTATCTGGTCTATTGTGTCATTTAAAGCTTGTGTTTCCTTATTAATTTTCTGTTTGGCTGATCTGTCCATTGGTGTAAGTGAGGTGTTAAAGTCCCCCAATTTTATTGTGTTACTGTTGATTTCCTCTTTTATAGCTGTTAGCATTTGCCTTATGTATTGAGGTGCTCCTATGTTGGGTACATATATATTTATAATTGTTATATCTTCTTGGATTGATCCCTTGATCATTATGTAGCGTCCTTCATCGTCTCTTGTAACATTCTTTATTTTAAAGTCTATTTTATCTGATATGAGTATTGCTACTCCAGCTTTCTTTTGATTTCCATGTGCATGGAATATCTTTTTCCATCCCTTCAGCTTCAGTCTGTATGTGTCCCTAGGTCTGAAGTGGGCCTCTTATAGACAGCATATAGATGGGTCTTGTTTTTGTATCCATTCAGCAAGACTGTGTCTTTTGGTTGGAGCATTTAATCCATTCATGTTTAAGGTAATTATTGATATGTATGTTCCTATGACCATTTTCTTAATTGTTTTGGATTTGTTTTTGTAGGTCCTTTTCTTCTCTTGTGCTTCCCACTTAGAGAAGTTCCTTTAGCATTTGTTGTAGAGCTGGTTTGGTGGTGCTGAATTCTCTTAGCTTTTGCTTGTCTGTAAAGCTTTTGATTTCTCCATCGAATCTGAATGAGATCCTTGCTGGGTAGAGTAATCTTGGTTGTAGGTTCTTCCCTTTCATCACTTTAAGTATATCATGCCACTCCCTTCTGGCTTGTAGAGTTTCTGCTGAGAAATCAACTGTTAGCCTATGGGAGTTCCCTTGTATGTTATTTGTCATTTTTCCCTTGTTGCTTTCAAATTTTATCTTTGTCTTTAATTTTTGCCAATTTGATTACTATGTGTCTGGTCATGTTTCTCCTTAGGTTTATCCTGTATGGGACTCTGCACTTCCTGGACTTGGATGGCTATTTCCTTTCCCATTTTAGGGAAATTTTCAACTATAATCTCTTCAAATATTTTCTCGTGTTCTTTCTCTCTCTCTTCTCCTTCTGGGACCCCTATAATGTGAATGTTGTTGCGTTTAATGTTGTCCCAGAGGTCTCTTAGGCTGTCTTCATTTCTTTTCTTTTTTTCTTTATGCTGTTCCATGGCAGTGAATTCCACCGTTCTGTCTTGCAGTCACTTATCCGTTCTTCTGACCCAGTTATTCTGCTTTGGATTCCTTCTAGTGTAGTTTTCATTTCAGTTATTGTATTGTTCATCTCTGTTTGTTCTTTAATTCTTCTAGGTCTTTGTTAAACATTTCTTGCATCTTCTCTATCTTTGCCTCCATTCTTTTCCAAGGTCCTGGATCATCTTCACTATCATTATTCTGAATTCTTTTTCTGCAAGGTTGCCTCTCTCCACTTCATTTAGTAGTTTTTCTGGGGTTTTATCTTGTTCCTTCATCTGGTACAAAGTCCTCTGCCTTTTCATTTTGTCTGTCTTTCTGTGAATGTAGTTTTCCTTCCACAGGCTGCAGAATTGTAGTTGTTCTTGCTTCTGCTGTCTGCCCTCTGGTGGGTGAGGCTATCTTAGAGGCTTGTGCAAGCTTCGGGTAGAGCTGGGTGTTGCTCTGGTGGGCAGAGCTCAGTAAAGCTTTAATCCGTTTGTCTGCTGTGGGTGGGGCTGGGTTCCCTCCCTGTTGGTTGTTTGTGCTGAGGCGCCCCAGCATTGGAGCCTACCCAGCTCTTTGGTGGGGCTAATGGCAGACTCTGGGATGGCTCACACCAAGGAGTACTTCCAAGAACTTCTGCTGCCAGTGTCCTTGTCCCCACAGTGAGCCACAGCCACCCCCCACCTCTGCAGGAGACCCTCCAACACTAGCAGGTAGGTCTGGTTCAGTCTCCTATGGGGTCACTGCTCCTTCCCCTGGGTCCCAATGTACACACTACTTTGTGTGTGCCTTCCAAGAGTGGAGTCTCTGTTTCCCCCAGTCCTGTCAGAATCCTGCAATCAAATCCTGCTAGCCTTCAACCTCTGAATCTCTAGGAATTCCTCCTCCCATTGCCAGACCCCCAGATTGGGAAGCCTGACTTGGGGCTCAGAACTTTCCAGTGGGTAGACTTCTGTGGTATAAGTGTTCTCCAGTTTGTGAGTCACCCACCCAGCCATTATGGGATTTGATTTTATTGTGATTGCACCCTGCCTAAGCATCTCATTGCTTCTCCTTTGTCTTTGGATGTGGGGTATCTTTTTTGGTGAGTTCCGGTGTCTTCCTGTAGATGATTGTTCAGCAGTTAGTTGTGATTCTGGTGCTCTCGCAAGAGGGAGTGAGTGCGCGTCCTTCTACTCTGCCATCTTGAACCAATCCCTACTGGCACTTCTTGTTGGCCTGGCTGGGGGAGTCTGCCCATTGGAATTTTGACACAAGTGTATAAGAAATTCAGTGAAGGAAGAACAGTCCTTTCAATAAATGGTGCTGAAGCAACTGGACATTCATAGAAAAAGAAAATTGTACTTTGACCTAAGTCCCATACGTTATGCAAAAATTAACTCAAAATGGATCATGTAAAACATAAAACTATAAAACATTAGAAGAAAACATAGGAGAAGGCTTCCATGGTGGCAGAGTGGTTAAGAATATGCCTGACAATGCAGGAGACACGGGTTCAAGCCCTGGCCCAGGATGATCCCACATGCCGCGGAGCAACTAAGCCCGTGCACCACAACTACTGAGCCTGTGCTCTAGAGCCCACGAGGCACAACTACTGAAGCCCATGTGCCACAATTACCGAAGCCCACACACCTAGAGCCCGTGATCTGCAACAAGAGAAGCCATCACAATGAGAAGCCCGCACACTGCAATGATGAGTAGCCCCCGCTTGCTGCAACTAGAGAAAGCCCGCACACAGCAACAAAGACGCAATGCAGTCATAAATAAATAAATAAATAAATAAATAAATAAATAAATAAATAAATAAATATTTTAAAACATAGTAGAGTATCTTTAGGGTCACCAGAAGCACAATCCATAAAAGGAAAAATTGACGAATTGGACCTCATCAAAATGTAAAATTCTTGCTCTGTGAAAGACATTTGAGAGGAAGAAAAGACAAGGCTACAGAGTTGGAGAAAATATTTGCAAACCATATATCCAACAAAGGACTATTTCATAGAATATATAAAGAATACTCAAAACTGAAAACAAAGAAACAAAAAACACCCCCAAAACCCCACCCAATAATCCAATTAGAAAATGAGCAAAACACACGAACAGACATTTCACTGATGAGGATTTACAGATTTCACATAAGCACATAGAAAGATGTTCAACATCTTTAGCAATTAGGGAGATGAAAATTAAAACCACAATGAGATATCACTACACACCTATCAGAATTGCTAAAATAAAAAAATAGTGACAACATCAAATTCTTGTGACAACACAGAGAAACTGAGTTATACATTGCTGGTGGGAATGTAAAATGGTACACCTACTCTGGAAAACAGTGTGGAATTTCTTATAAAACTAAACATGCAACTAACATACAACCCAGAAACTGTACTTCTGGGCATTTATCCCAGAGAAATGGAAATGTATGTTCACACAAACACTTGTACATGAATGTTCATAGCAGCTTTATTCATAATAACCAAAATCTAGAAATGACCCCACATGTTCTTCAATGGGTGAATGGTTAAACAAATTGTATGTCTTAGTCTGTTTGGGATGCTATAACAAATTACCACAGATTAGGTGTCTTACAAACAACAGAAAATTATTTCTCACATTCAAGAGTGGGAAGTCCAAGATCGAGACTCCAGCAGATTCGATGTCTGATGAAAACCTGTTTCCTACTCTGGAGTTTCTTTTATAAGGGCATTAATCCCATTCCTGAGTGTTCAGCCTTCATGACCAAAGATCCCATCTCTAGGTACCATCACACTGGAGATTATGTTTCAACATATGAATTTTGGGGCAACACAAAAATTCAGTCTATGGCATGTGGCACATTCATACAATGAGACAGAACTCAGTAAAAAGAGGAATGAACTCTTAAAAAAATTTTTTAAATTGAGGAATAGTTGATTTACAATGTTGTGCTAGTTTCTGGTGTACAGCAAAATGATTCAGTTATATATAGATATAGAAGCAAAGGCTTCAAAGCAGCTATTATAAATATGCTCAGAGAAATAAAGGAAATTATGACAAACAATTAAAGAAAAATATAATTACAACTAAAGAGCAGGGAATCTCAACAAAAACAAAAAGATATAGCAAAGAACCAAGTGGAAATTCTAGAGTTGAAAAGTGCAATAAGTTTAATGAAATATTTACTAGATGATCTTACCAATAGGCTTGAGATGGTAGAAGAAAGAATCAGTGAACTTGAACATAGATCATAAAAATTACCCAACCCTGAAGATTCAAGAGAAAAAAAATGATTGAAGAAAAATGAACAGAACCTCAGCACCTGTGGGCAACATCAAGCATTCCAACATAGGGAAATGGCAGTCACAGAAAAAGAGGAGCTAAAAAAAAAGACTTGAAAAAAACATTTGAAGAGGGCTTCCCTGGTGGCGCAGGGGTTAAGAATCGTGCCAAAAGACCTGTACTCAGAAAACTATAAGACATTGATGAAAGAAATCAAAGATGATGCAAACAGATGGAGAGATAGAATTCTTGGATTGGAAGAATCAATACTGTGAAAATGACTATACTACCCAAAGTAATCTACAGATTCAATGCAATCCCTATCAAATTACCAATGGCATTTTTTACAGAACTAGAACAAAAAATCTTAAAATTTATATGGAGACACAAAAGACCCCAAACAGCCAAAGCAGTCTTGAGGGAAAAAATGAGCTGGAGGAATCGGACTCCCTGACTTCAAACTATACTACAAAGCTACAGTAATCAAGACAATATGATACTGGCACAAAAACAGAAATATAGATCAATGGAACAAGATAGAAAGCCCAGAGATAAACCCACGCACCTATGGTCAAGTAATCTATGACAAAGGAGGCAAGGATATACAATGGAGAAAAGACAGCCTCTCAATAAGTGGTTCTGGGAAAACTGGACAGCTACATGTAAAAGAATGAAATTCTTCCTAACACCATACACAAAAATAAACTCAAAATGGATTAGAGCCCTACATGTAAGACTGGACAGTATAAAACTCTTAGAGGAAAACATAGGAAGAACACTCTGACATAAATCACAGCAAGATCTTTTTCGACCCACCTCCTAGAGTAATGGAAATAAAAACAAAAAGAAACAAATGTGACCTAATGAACCTTAAAAGCTTTTGCAAAGCAAAGGAAACTACAAACAAGATGAGAAGACAACCCTCAGAATGGCATAAAATATTTGCAAATGGATCAATGGACAAAGGATTAATCTCCAAAATATATAAACAGCTCATGCAGCTCAATATTAAAAAAACAAACAACCCAATCCAAAAATGGGCAGAAGACCTCAATAGACATTTCTCCAAAGAAGACATACAGATGGCCAAGAAGCACATGAAAAGCTGCTCAATATCACTAATTATTAGAGAAATGCAAATCAAAACCACAATGAGGTATCACCTCACACCAGTTAGAATGGGCATAATCAGAAAATCTACAAACAACAAATGCTGGACAGGGTGTGGAGAATAGGGAACCCTCTTGCACTGTTGGTGGGAATGTAAATTGATACAGCCACTATGGAGAACAGTATGGAGGTTCCTTAAAAAACTAAAAATAGAATTACCATATGATCCAGCAATCCCACTATGGAGCATATACCCAGAGAAAACCATAATTCAAAAAGACACGTGCACCCCAATGTTCATTGCAGCACTATTTACAATAGCCAGGTCATGGAAGCAACCTAAATGCCCATCAACAGACGAATGGATAAAGAAGATGTGGTACATATATACAATGGAATATTACTCAGCCATAAAAAGGAACGAAACTGGGTCATTTGCTGAGACGTGGATGGATCTAGAGACTGTCATACAGCGTGAAGTAAGTCAGAAAGAGTGAAATAAATATCGTATGTTAACACATATACGTGGAACCTAGAAAAATTTTACAGATGAACCGGTTTGCAGGGCAGGAATTGAGGCACAGATGTAGAGAACTTATGGACACCAAGGGGGAAAGTGGCGGGGGGGTGGGGGTTGGTGGTGTTCTGAATTGGGCGATTGGGATATACATGTACACACTGATGTGTATAAAATTGATGACTAATAAGAACCTGTTGTATAAAAAAATAAGTAAAATTCAAAAATAAAATAAAAAAGATTACTATATAGAAATCTGTTGCTTTTCTATACACAATCAACTATCAAAAGGAGAAAACAAGAGAACAATTCCATTTAAAATCACATTAAGCAGAATATATACCTAGGGATAAACTTAACTAATGAGGTGAATGACCTATACTCTGAAAACTATAAAACATTGATGAAGGAAACTGAAAGATGACATGAAATGGAAAGATGTCCTGTGATCGTAGACTGGAAGAATTAATATTGTTAAAGTGTCCTTACTACCCAAAGCAATCTACAGATTTAATACAATTCCTATCAAAATACCCATGACATTTTTCACAGGCCCAGAGCAAATAATCCTAAAATTTATATGGAACCATAAAAGACTCCAAATAGTCAAAGCAATCTTGAGGGAAAACAAACAAACAAACGAAGCTGGAGGTATCATGCTCTCTGACTTCAGACTGTACTGCAAACCTACAGTAATCAGAACAGTATAGTACTGGCACAAAAACAGACACATAGATCAATGGAACATGATAGAGAGCCCAGAAATAAACCCATGCACTTATGGCCAATTTATCTACAACAAAGGATACAAGAATACACAATGGAGAAAAGACATTCTCTTCAATATGTGTTCCTGGGAAAACTGGACAGCTACATGGAGAAAAAGACATTTCGTTCAAAAATTATACTTGGAAATTTCCATACCACACTCTCAAAAATTATTAGGATAACTGGACATAAAATCAATAAGGAATAGAAGAGTTGAAAACACTATCAAAAATTGAACCTGATGTTTATTCAGTTAACTCCACACAGAAGCAGCAGATTACACATTCTTTTCAAGCACACTTGGAGCATTGTCAGGATGTTACACTATAAGACTGAAATTGAAGATGACACACACAGATGGAAAAGTATAATGTGTTCATGGACTGGAATAATCAATATTGTTAAAATGATCATACCATCCAAGGCAATCTACAGATTCAATGCAAACCCTATCAAAATACCAATGGCATATTTCACAGAACTAGAATAAATAATTCTAAAATTTGTACAGAAACACAAAAGACCCCAAATAGCCAAAGCAATCTTGAGAAAGAACAGAGGTGTTGGTATAACACTCCCTAACTTCAAACTATACTACAAAGCTACAGTAATCAAAACAGTAAAGTACTGGCACAAAAACAGACACACAGATCAATGGAATAGAATAGACAGCCCAGATACAAACTCACACCCTTATAGCTAATTGATCTATGACAAAGGAGGCAAAAATATACAATGGGGCAAAGACGGTCTCTTCAATAAGTCGTGCTGGGAAAACTGGACAGGTACATATAAATTAATGAAATTCGAACATTTTCTCACACCATATACAAAAATAAACTCAAAATGGATTAAAGACCTAAACTTAAAACTGGAAACCATAAAACACCTAGAAGAAAATGTAGGCAGAATACTCTTTGACATAAATCGTAGCAATATTTTTTAAGATCTGCCTCCTAAGGCGAAGCAAAAATAAATAAATGGGACCTAATTAAACTTAAAAGCTTTTGCACAGCAAAGGAAACTCTCGACAAAACAGAAAGACAGCCTACTGAATGGGAGAAAATATTTGCAAATGACATGACTGATAAGGGGTTAACGTCCAAAATATATAAAGTTTATTTAAGTCGATATCAAACAAAAAAAACAACCTGATTTTAAAAATGGGCAGAAGACCTGAATAGACATTTTTCCAGAGAAGACATACAGCTGGCCAACAGACACATGAAAATATGCTCAATATTGCTAATCACCAGAGAAATGCAAATCAAACCCACAATGAGATATCACCTCACACCCAGCAGAATGGCTATCATCAAAAAGACCATAAATAAGAAATGTTGGTGAGGATGTGGGAAAAGGGAACACTTGTACACTATTGGTAGGAATGTAAATTGGTGCAACCACTGTTGAAAGCAGTATGGAGGTTCCTCAAAAAACTAAAAATAGAACTACCATATGATCCAGCAATCCCACTGCTGGCATATATCTGAAGAAAAGGAAAACACTAATTCGAGAAGATGCATGCACCCCAGTGTTCATAGCACCATTATTTACAATGCCCAAGAAACAGAAGCAACCTAAGCGTCTACCAACAAGTGAATGGATAAAGAAGATGTGATACACACACACACACACACACACACACACACACACACACACACACACACTAGGATATTACACAGCAATAAAAAAAAATTTTGCCATTACAACAGCATAGATGGACCTGGAGGGTATTATACTTAGTGAAATAAGTCAGACAGAGAAAGACAAATTCTGTATGTTACCACTTATATTTGGAATCTAAAAATACAAAACTGATGAATGAATATGAACAAATCAGAAACAGACTCACAGATACAGAGAACAAACTAGTGGTTACCAGTGGTGAGAGGGAAGGGGTTTAGAGGATTAAGAGGCACAAACTACTGTATAGAAGAAAAATAAGCTACAAAGATGTAATGTACAGCACAGGGAATACAGCCAACATTTTATAAGAACTTTAAGTGGAGTATAAACTGTAAATTTTTTGAATCACTATGTTGTACATCTGAAACTAATACTGTAAATCAATTATATTTCAATTTTTAAAACATGACTGAATGATGAATAAATGGGGGAGAAGGGACAAATCTTCCACACAGAAGAATTCCAAATAATATGTATAAATTCTCCCTGCCCCCTTCTGGGAGATGGAGCTTAATTCCTTTCCCCTTATGTGTGATCTGGACTGAGTGACCCACTTCCAAGGAATAGAGCTCAGAAAGGAAAAAATAATAACTTTACAGTGGAGAAACCTGGCAGATGCAATCTTAACCTACTGATTAAAGTTTTATCACCATTAATGTCATGCTGTTAAGGCCCTAATATGATGCATTGAGAAGGGTACCTCACTCTGAATATTCTTTCCAAAAACCTACAACCCCATTCTAATCACGAGAAAACATCAGAAAAATGGAAGGACATTCTATAAAATTCTTAGCCAGTATTCTTCAAAAGTGTTAAGGTCCTAAAAATACAAATAGATTGAGAAACTGTCACAGATTGGAAAGGACTAAGGGGACACGATGATTAGGTGTTATGGGTACCCTGGGTTGGGTTCTGGAACAGAAAAAGACTATCAGTGGACAAACTGGTGAAACTGGAATAAATGATGTCATTTCATTAATAGTATTGTACTAATGATAACTTCTTAGTTTTGACAAACGTGCCACAGTTGTTAGATGTTCATATCAGGGGAAGCTGGGTGAAGGGTGTATAGGAACTGTATATTGTCTTTGCAATTTTTCTGCAAAACTAAAAGTATTCCAACGCAAAAAGAAAAAGTGTTAAAGAATGAGAAACATGTCTATGGAACGATCTGGAGAAAACTCTGAGACATAAGTGAAAATAAAATCAAGTCCTAGAATGATAGGTAGTGTTTGCTATTGTTTGATTGTAAATGCTGAGACCTCTTCTAGAAAGACGCCCCCCCAAAATTGGTAAGAGAGTTGCCTCAACGGGAGGGTAACTGAGTGGGGTGGGGAGAGGAATGGAAGGGAGACTTTTTGCTCTGGAACTTTTGTACCTTTCAAACTTTATACCCTGTGCAAAAAAGTAAGTTAAAAAGTGGGTAGGGTCTTCCCTGGTGGTGCAGTGGTTGAGAGCCCGCCTGCCGATGCAGGGGACACGGGTTCGTGCCCCGGTCCGGGAAGATCCCACGTGCCGCGGAGCGGCTGGGCCCGTGAGCCATGGCCGCTGAGCCTGCGCGTCCGGAGCCTGTGCTCCGCAACGGGAGAGGTCACAACAGTGAGAGGCCCGCATACCACAAAAAAAAAAAAAAAAAAAAAAAACCCACTTAAAAAAAAAAAAGTGGGTAGGAAAATTGCCTTTGGTCAAAAGTGCCCGTAAAGATCCTTTTAATTACCCAAGATTAAACAAAAATCAATTATAAAAATTTGGTTGAGTTCCCCCAGAGAAGCAGCTGGCCTGAATTTAGGAGCCACAATATGCCGTTCTGTGTACTCAGGCCGGTGGGAAGGGGCCACCCTGGGAAGCTGTGAGTCCGAGGCAAGCTGAGTTCACGAATTCTGTGGGTCAGAATTTGGACAGGGCACAGCAAGGATGAATTGTCTCTGTTCCACGATGTCGATGTCGGGGGTGACCTCGATGGCTGGGGGCTAGAATCACGTGTCTGGATTCCTGCCCTGTGCTCCTAGGAAGACGATGCTCACCTGGGACTGTGAGTACAGTGCCACCATGTGGCCTTTCCACCTGGTTTGGGCTTCTGAGCGCGTTTACAGGTGCGTCCGCAAGAGGAGTCAGAAGAGCAAGCGTTCCGAGAGACATGGCCTTTTATGAGCTAGTGTGGGAGGTCACTTGTGCCGTTCTCTATTGGCTGAAGCAACCCCAGGCCCGCCCAGATTCAGGGCGGAGAGGTATCAACTCCATCTCTCCCTGAGAGAAGCGCCAGAGAAGTGGGGCTGTGTTCTAAGACCACCACCACACTCGTTTATTTTGTGTCTTCTTTCTACCACGGCAGGGACTCTCTTGGTTTTGTTTTCTACCATATCCCTTGTAGGCACACAAAGATATTTTGCTGATGAATGCTGTATAATGCTCATGTGGAGAAAGTGTCATTTCCCAAAGTGGAACGCCTCTTGGCCACTGTGTGTCGTCTTGCTGGGATGGCAAATCCAAGTCACCTGCCATTCTGCTATAGAAACCCATGTGGTCCCTTCACTGGTCACTCTCTCTCCCCTCTCCCAGCCAAGGGCTTGACATGGGATCTACATGTAGCTGGTCAGTATATCTGTCATGGGACCGCACATCTCAAAGGCAGCGACACAGGGCAGAAAAACGGCTAAAGCCACTCTGGCAGTAGCTCCAAGGCAGGACTGTTGAGCAGTTCCTACAATTGACTGTCCCCCCCTCAAAGGTGCCAGATTCCTGTCTGTTCCCAGACTATGTATCCATCCTCCCTGAATCCTGTCGCTTCTCCCACACAGGAAATGATGTTCAGCATCACTAATTATTAGGCAGGTGCAAATCAAAACCCCAATTAGCGATCACCTCATGCCTGTTAGAATGGCTATTATCAAATAGGCAAGAAATAACAAGCGTTGGTGAGGATGTGGAGAAAAGGGACCCCCCTCATACAGTGTTGGTGGGAATGTGATTCGGTGTTACTACTATGGAAACAGCATGGAGATTCATCAAAAAATTAAGAAAAGAACTACCATGTATCCAGCTATCACACTTGTGGGTATTTATCCAAAGAATTCTAAAGCACTAATTTGAAAAGATATATGCACCCCTATGTTCATTGCAGCACTGTTTACAATAGTTTCAGTCGTGTGAGATGAAAAAAATTATTGAGATCTTTTGTATAACAATGTGCATATAGTTAACAACACTATACAATACACTTAAAAATTAAGAGGGTAAATTTATGTTATGTGTTTTTTACCACACACAAAAAAGAGCAGGGCAGGGCAGTGTTTTAAGTAGGTAGGTTTAAAAAGTAAGGAGAAGGAGGAAGAAGTCAAAGAGGAGGAAGAGGAGTCCTTGTCTCTGCCTACACACAGACATACATTTAAATTTTATAAACACGGTTTCCGAACTCCGGGATGTCTCTGAACCTTTATATGCTGCTGTGCATTGGGACTCTGGGACTGGGAAATCTGTGGAAGCAACCCAAGGGTGGCATATAATACAATGAAATATCCATCATCTAAAAAGAAGGAAATTCTGACATATACTACTACAAAGTGGATGAAACTTGAGGACATTTCGCTAAGGAAAATATGCCAGTCCCCCAAAGACAAATACTACATGGTTCCACTTGTGTGCGGAGCTTAGAATAGTCAAAACCACAGAGGCAAAATGTACAATGGTGGCAGAGTGACATCAGCAGCATGGCAGATTGAAACACTCCCTCTGTCTCTTCCTTTCACTCTACACCCAGGAGAACATCTACAACTCAACAAAGATAGCTCTGCCCAACAAGGTTCCAGAGAATTCCACACGTCTGTATGTCTAAAGGTGGGTGGGCTGGAACACACAGAGGGTGTGGAACCAGTGAACCTGGAGGTGGTGTCCGCAGCCCTGGCCTTCTGGCTAGGACGGCTAAGCCCACAGCACCAGAGAATCTGGTAGCATCAGGGGAGGCGGTGCACATGACTCCAGCCTTCAGGCAGCAGGGCACCTGTGGCCACAGGTAACTAGGAAGCAGTGGCAGTGGAGCCTGGGACCCATTCTTCCAGCTGCTGAGGCGCCCACAACTCTGCCCCCGACTCCCATGCTCCACAGTGGTGGAACCTACAAATCTTACAACACTGGACACAGCAGAGGTGCTCCCACTATCCTGGCTACCTCCTCACCCTCACACACTCCCAGCAGCAGCAGCAGAGCCTGTGAATCAGGGGATCTCAGTCATGGCATAAGGAGCTCACTATCCAAGTGCCCTACGCGGTGATGCCAGAGTCACTGAGAGAAGCTAGGTACCTAAGACCCCAGAGGCACAAGAAGCAACAGCAAGGGCACAGGGCAACACCTCTGACAGAGGCTGTGGACAGTGGAATGTGCAAACTTTCAAATATGAACAGGAGCAGCTCAGGTAAGAGAAACCAAAAACGTGTGCTATAGCGCCACCTACTGAGAAACAAAAGAATGGCCTCTAAATTTTTACCGGATGATTCTTTAGAGTCAAATAAAAATGCTTTTGTTATGTCAAACGCAGCAGCAGAGGGACAACTTATCAAGCACCATGAAGAACCACAGTAATACCGTGCCGCAAAATCAAACTTACAAGTCTCCCAAAACCAATCTTAAACTGATGGAATATTGTGATCTAAAATTCAAAATAACTGCCAGGAAGAAACTCAAAAGATAACAAGAAACTCAGAAAGGCAGTGCAACGGGCTCAGGAATAACACTAATGAACAGAAGAAATACTTTACCCAGGAGAGTGAAATTCTAAAAAGCACCAAACAGAAATTCAGGAGCTGAAGAGCTCAGTAAATGAGATGAAGAATGCACCAGAAAGCATTGGAAATAGAGCAGACCATATGGAAGAGAGAATTAGTGAGTTCAGAGATAGAAATCTAGAAATGATATAAGTAGAAGAGGAAAGAGAAATAAGATATTTTAAAATGAGGAAATTCTATGAGAGATATTCAGTTCTTTTAGGAAGGGCAATATTAGGGTCATGGGTGTCCCAGAAGGAGAAGAGAGTGAAAAGGGATCAGAGAGTTTATTTAAAGAAATAATAGCTGAGAACTTCCCAAACCTGGAGAAGGAACTGGATATATAAGTTCATGAAGCTAAGAGAACACCTAATAACCTCAATGTGAAAAGGCCTTTTACAAGACACATTACATTAAAATTGTCAAAATTCAATGACAAAGAATTTTCAAGGCAACCAAAGAAAAAAGGATGGTAACCTACAAAGGGACTCCTATTAGGCTATGAGCAGATTTGTCAACAGAAACTCTGCAGGCCCGGAGGGAATGGAATGACATTCTCAGAATACTGAAAGATGAAAACTGCCACCCAAGAATACCCTATCCAGCAAAGTTACCATGCAGATGTGGAGGAGAAAGAAAGACTTTTCCAGACAAACAAAAGCTGAGGGAATTCATCAACATTAGACCTGTCTTACAAGAAATGTTAGAAGAAATTCTACCAGAAACAAAAAGGCAAAACTACACAAAACATTGATTAAGGTGATAAATAGACAATCAAAAATTGCAACTCTTTATCAGAATTGGTTTTTAAACACTATATTATAGCATAAAGGTTAAAAGGGGGAGTAAAAAAATAACTATAGCTACTTCAATTTGGTAACATACAGAATAAAAAGGGATAATTTGAGACAAGAAAAACACAAAAGGGAAAAAGGAAAAGACAGAACCTATATAGGTAAATGAACATAAGATGTTATCAGCAGAAAAAGAACTATTTTATTTATGAGACATTTTATAAAAATCCTATGGCAGCCACAAAATATAAATCTAGAGAAGAGACACAAAGCATTAAAAAAAAGAAGAAACTGAGAAAACATCATAAAAAACCCACCAAACCAAAATAGCAGAGAGAAACACAATGAAAAGGCAACATTGAAGGTGCACAGCAACCAGAAAAGATAAAATGGTAGTACTAAGTCCTTGCCTATCAATAATCACCCAAAATGTAAATGGATTTAATTCACCAGTCAAAAGACACAGAGTAGGGCTTCCCTGGTGGCGCAGTGGTTGAGAGTCCGCCTGCCGATGCAGGGGACACGGATTCGTGCCCCAGTCTGGAAAGATCCCACATGCCGCGGGGCGGCTAGGCCCGTGAGCCATGGCTGCTGAGCCTGGGCGTCCAGAACCTGCGCTCCACAACGGGAGAGGCCACAACAGTGAGAGGCCCGTGTACCGCAAAAAAAAAAAAAAAAAAAAAAAGACACAGAGTGGCTGCATGGATTAAAAAACAAAATGCATCTATATGCTGCCTCCAGGAGACTAACCTCAGCTCTAAAGAGAAACACAGGCTAAAAGCAAAGGGATGGAAGATGATACTTCAAGGAAATGGAAGCCCAAAGAAAGTGGGTGTAGCCATACTTACATCGGACAAAATACACTTAAAGCCAAAAAAGGTAACAAGAGACAAACATAGACAATATATAATGATAAAGTGGACAATTCATCAAGAAGACATAACAGTAATTAATATATATGTATCTAACATAGGGATACCAAAACATATTAAAAAGTGCTTAATAGACCTAAAGGGAGAAATTGACTGCAACACAAAAATACTAGAGGACTTTAATACCCCATTTACATCAATGGATAGATTGTCCAGACAGAAAATCAACAAGGAATTTTCTCAAGGATAGACCATATGTTGGGACACAAAACAAGTCTCAGTAAGTTTAAGAAGACTGAAATCATTCTAAGCATCTTTTCCAATCACAATGGTATGAAACTAGAAATCAACTACAAGAAGAAAGGTGGAAAAATTATAAATATGTGGAGGCTGAACAACATCCTATAGAACAACTATTGGGTCAATGAATAAATCAAAGGGGAAATAAAAAATTACCCCAATACAAATAAAAATGAAAATACAACACACCAAAATCTATGGGATGCAGCAAAAGCAGTACTCAGAGGGAAATTTATAGCAGTACAGGTCTACCTCAAGAAAGAAGAAAAATCGCAAATAAACAATTTAACCTTGGGCCTTCCCTGGTGGTGCAGTAGATAAGACTCCACACTCCCAATGCAGGGTGCCTAGGTTCCATCCATGGTCAGGGAACTAGATCCCACATGCATGCTGCAAATAAGAGTTTGTATGCCACAACTATGGAGCCTGTGTTCCTCAACTAAGACCCGGCGTAACCAAATAAATAAATAAATATTAAAAAGAAACAATCTAAACTTATACCTAAAGGTCTAGAGAAATAAGAACAAATGAAATCCAAAGTCAGTAGACAGAAGGAAATAATAAAGATAAGAAAAGAAATAAATGAAATATATCCCGAGAAAACCA
Source organism: Kogia breviceps (assembly GCF_026419965.1). NCBI lineage: Eukaryota > Metazoa > Chordata > Mammalia > Artiodactyla > Physeteridae > Kogia > Kogia breviceps. The sequence goes on from NC_081323.1 coordinate 76,749,869, forward strand.
TCATTCAAAAAGAGACATGTATCACAATGTTCATTGCAGCACTATTTACAATAGCAAGGACATGGAACCAACCTAAATGTCCATTGACAGATGAATGGATAAAGAAGATGTAGCACATATACTCAATGGAATATTACTCAGCCATAAAATGAAACGAAACTGAGTTATTTGTAGTGAGGTGGATGGGCCTAGAGACTGACATGCAGAGTGAAGTAAGTCAGAAAGAGAAAAACAAATACCGTATGCTAACACATATATATGGAATCTAAAAAAAAATGGTGATGAACTGATGAACCTAGTTTCAGGGCAGGCATAAGGATGTAGACATAGAGAATGGACTTGAGGACACAGGGTGGGAAGGGGAAACTGGGGTGATGTGAGAGTAGCATCGACATATATACACTACCGAATGTAAAATAGTTAGCTTGTGGGAAGCAGTAGCATAGCACAGGGAGATCATCTCGGTGCTTTGCGATGACCTAGGAGGGTGGGATAGGGAGGATGGGAGGAAGACGCAAGAGGGAGGGGATATGGGGACATACGTATGCATATGGCTGATTCACTGTGGTGTACAACAGAAACTAACACAGTATTGTGAAGCAATTATACTCCAATAAAGATCTATTTAAAAAAGAGGAATAGGTAGCAGAGAGAAGATGGTGGAAGGGTAAGGCGCGGAGATCACCTTACTCCCCACAGATACATCAGAAATACATCTACACGTGAAACTGCTCCTACAGAACACCCACTGAAAGCTGGCAGAAGACCTCAGACCTCCCAAAAGGCAAGAAACACCCCATGTACCTGGGTAGGGCAAAAGAAAAAAGAATAAACAGGGACAAAAGAATAGGGATGGGACCTGCACCAGTGGGAGGGAGCTGTGAAGGAGGAAAGGTTTCCACACACTAGAAGCCCCTTTGCGGGCAGAGACTGCGGGTGGTGGAGGGGGGAGCTTCAGAGCCACGGAGGAAAGCGCAGCCACAGGGGTGCAGAGGGTAAAGCAGAGAGATTCCTGCACAGAGAATCAGTGCCAACCAGCACTCACCAGCCCAGGAGGCTCCTCTGCTCCCCATCCAGGGTGGGCGGGGGCTGGGCGCTGAGGCTCGGGCTTCAGAGGTCAGATCCCAGGGAGAGGACTGGGGTTGGCGGTGCGAACACAGCCTGAAGGGGTTAGTGCACCACGGCTAGCTGGGAGGGAGTCCGGGAAAAAGTCTGGAGCTGCCGAAGAGACAAGAGACCTTTTCTTCCCTCTTTGTTTCCTGGTGCTTGAGGAGAGGGGATTAAGCACGCTGCTTAAAGGAGCTCCAGAGATGGGCGCGAGCTGCGGCTATCAGCGCGGACCCCAGAGACGGGCATGGGACGCTAAGGCTGCTGCTGCCGCCACCAAGGAGCCTGTGTGCAAGCACAGGTCACTCTCCACACCTCCCCTCCCAGGAGCCTGTGCAGACCGCCACTGCCAGGGTCCTGTGATCCAGGGACAACTTCCCCAGGGGAACACACAGCGCGCCTCAGGCTGCTGCAATGTCATGCCGACCTCTGCCGTCGCAGGCTCACCCTGCAACCGTACCCCTCCCTCCCCCTGGCCTGAATGAGCCAGAGCTCCCGAATCAGCGGTTCCTTTAACCCTGTACTGTCTGAGCGAAGAACAAATGCCCTCAGGTGACCTACACGCAGAGGCGGGGCCGAATCCAAAGCTGAACCCCGGGAGCTGTGCGAACAAAGAAGAGAAAGGGAAATCTCTCCCAGCAGCCTCAGGAGCAGCGGATTAAATCTCCCAATCAACTTGATGTACCCTGCATCGGTGGAAAACCTGAATAGACAACGAATCATCCCAAATTGAGGAGGTGGACTTGGGAGCAAGATATATTACTTTTTCCACCTTTTTCTCTTTTTTGTGAGTGTGTATGTGTATGCTTCTGTGTGAGATTTTTGTCTGTATAGCTTTGCTTTCACCATTTGTCCTAGGGTTCTGACTGTCCCCTTTATTTTTGATTTTTTTTTTTTTTACTTTTTAAAATTTTTCTTCACAATAATTATTTTTTATTTTAATAACTTTATTTTATTTTATCCTGCTTTATTTTATCTCCTTCCTCCCTCCCTCCCTCCCTTCCTTCCTCTCTTTCTCTCTTTCTAGTTTTTCTCCCTTTTATTCTGAGCCATGTGGATGAAAGGCTCTTGGTACTCCAGGCAGGTGTCAGGGCTGTGCCTCTGAGGTGGGAGAACCAACTTCAGGACACTGGTCCACAAGAGACCTCCCAGCTCCACGTAAGATCAAACAGCAAAAATCTCCCAGAGATCTCCATCTCGACACCAAGACCCAGCTTCACTCAACGACCAGCAAGCAACAGCGCTGGACACCCTATGCCAAACAACTAGCAAGACAGGAACACAGCCCCATCCGTTAGCGGAGAGGCTGCCTAAAATCATAATAAAGGCTACAGACACCCCAAAACACACCACCAGACGTGGACCTGCCCACCAGAAAGACAAGATCCAGGCTCATCCACCAGAACACAGGCACTAGTCCCCTCAACCAGGAAACTTACTCAACCCACTAAACCAACCTTAGCTACTGGGGACAGACACCAAAAACAACGGGAACTATGAACCTGCAGCCTGCAAAAAGGAGACCCCAAACACAGTAAGATAAGCAAAATGAAAAGACAGAAAAACACACAGCAGATGAAGGAACAAGGTAAAAACCCACCAGACATAACAAATGAAGAGGAAAGAGGCAGTCTACCTGAAAAAGAATTCAGAATAATGATAGTAAAGATGATCCAAAATCTTGGAAATAGAATAGAGAAAATGCAAGAAACATTTAACAAGGACCTAGAAGAAGTAAAGAGGAATCAAGCAATGATGAACAACACAATAAATGACATTAAAAATACTCTAGGTGGGATCAATAGCAGAATAACTGAGGCAGAAGAACGGATAAGTGACCTGGAAGATAAAATAGTGGAAATAACTACTGCAGAGCAGAAGAAAGAAAAGAGAATGAAAAGAACTGAGGACAGTGTCAGAGACCTCTGGGACAACATTAAACGCACCAACATTCGAATCATAGGGGTCCCAGAAGAAGAAAAGAAAAAGGGACTGAGAAAATATTTGAAGAGATTATAGTTGAAAACTTCCCTAATATGGGAAAGGAAATAGTTCATCAAGTCCAGGAAGCACAGAGAGTCCCATATAGGATAAATCCAAGGAGAAACATGCCAAGACACATATTAATCAAACTATCAAAAATTAAATACAAAGAAAACATATTAAAAGCAGCAAGGGAAAAACAACAAATAACACACAAGGGAATCCCCATAAGGTTAACATCTGATCTTTCAGCAGAAACTCTACAAGCCAGAAGGGAGTGGCAGGACTTATTTAAAGTGATGAAGGAGAAAAACCTACCATCATGATTACTCTACCCAGCAAGGATCTCATTCAGATTTGATGGAGAAATTAAAACCTTTACAGACAAGCAAAAGCTGAGAGGGTTCAACACCACCAAACCAGCTTTACAACAAATGCTCAAGGAACTTCTCTAGGCAAGAAACACAAGAGAAGGAAAAGACCTATGAGAACAAACCCGAAACAATTAAGTAAATGGTAATAGGAACATACATATTGATAATTACCTTAAATGTAAATGGATTAAATGCTCCCACCAAAAGACACAGACTGGCTGAATGGGTACAAAAACAAGACCCATATAGATGCTGTCTACAAGAGACCCACTTCAGACCTAGGGACACATACAGGCTGAAAGTGAGGGGATGGAAAAAGATATTCCATGCAAATGGAAATCAGAAGAAAGCTGGAGTAGCAATTCTCATATCAGACAAAATAGACTTTAAAATAAAAACTATTACAAGAGACAAAGAAGGACACTACATAATGATCAAGGGGTCGATCCATGAAGAAGATATAACAATTATAAATATTTATGCACCCAACATAGGAGCACCTCAATACATAAGGCAAATACTAACAGCCATAAAAGGGGAAATCGACAGTAACACAATCATAGTAGGGGACTTTAACACCACACTTTCACCAATGGACAGATCATCCAAAATGAAAATAAATAAGGAAACACAAATTTTAAATGATACATTAAACAAGATGGACTTAATTGATATTTATAGGACATTCCATCCAAAAACAACAGAATACACATTTTTCTCAAGTGCTCATGGAACATTCTCCAGGATAGATCATATCTTGGGTCACAAATCAAGCCTTGGTAAACTTAAGAAAATTGAAATCCTATCAGGTATCTTTTCTGACCGTAACGTTATGAGACTAGATATCAATTATAGGAAAAGATCTGTAAAAAATACAAACACATGGATGCTAAACAATACACTATTTAATAACGAATAGATCACTAAAGAAATCAAAGAGGAAAAAAAAAATACCTAGAAACAAATGACAATGGAGACAGTATGACCCAAAACCTATGGGATGCAGCAAAAGTAGTTCTAAGAGGGAAGTTTATAGCAATACAATCCTACCTTAAGAAACAGGAAACATCTCGAATAAACAACCTAAACTTGCACCTAAAGCAATTAGAGAAAGAAGAACAACCCCCCCCCCAAATTTAGCAGAAGGAAAGAAATCATAAAGATCAGATCAGAAATAAATAAAAAAGAAATGAAGGAAACAATAGCAAAGATCAATAAAACTAAAAGCTGGTTCTTTGAGAAGATAAACAAAATTGATAAACCATTAGTCAGACTCATCAAGAAAAAAAGGGAGAAGACTCAAATCAGTAGAATTAGAAATGAAAGGAGACATAACAACCGACACTTCAGAAATACAAAAGATTGTGAGAGATTACTACAAGCAACTCTATGCCAATAAAATGGACAACCTGGCAGAAATGGACAAATTCTTAGAAATGCACAACCTGCCAAGACTGAACCAGGAAAAAATAGAAAATAGGAATCTACCAATCACAAGCACTGAAATTGAAATTGTGATTCAAAATCTTCCAACAAACAAAAGCCCAGGACCAGATGGCTTCACAGGCGAATTCTATCAAACATTTAGAGAAGAGCTAACACCTATACTTCTCAAACTCTTCCAAAAGATAGCAGAGGGAGGAACACTCCCAAACTCATTCTATGAGGCCAACATCACCCTGATACCAAAACCAGACAAAGACGTCACAAAGAAAGAAAACTACAGGCCAATATCACTGATGAACATGGATGCAAAAATCCTCAACAAAATACTAGCAAACAGAATCCAACAACACATTAAAAGGATCATACACCATGATCAAGTGGGGTTTATGCCAGGAATGCAAGGATTCTTCAATATACGCAAATCAATCAACGTGATACACCATATCAACAAACTGAAGGAGAAAAACCATATGATCATCTCAATAGATGCAGAGAAAGCTTTTGACAAAATTCAATACCCATTTATGATAGAAACCCTGCAGGAAGTAGGCATAGAGGGAACTTTCCTCAACATAATAAAGGCCATATATGACAAACCCACAGCCAACATCGTCCTCAATGGTGAAAAACTGAAACCATTTCCACTAAGATCAGGAACAAGACAAGGTTGCCCACTCTCACCACTCTTATTCAACATAGTTTTAGAAGTTCTAGCCACAGCAATCAGAGAAGAAAAGGAAATAAAAGGAATCCAAACCGGAAAAGAAGAAGCAAAGCTGTCACTGTTTGAAGATGACATGATACTATACAAAGAGAATCCTAAAGATGCTAGCAGAAAACTACTAGAGCTAATCAATGAATTTGGTAAAGTAGCAGGATACAAAATTAATGCACAGAAATCTCTGGCATTCTTTTACACTAATGATGAAAAATCTGAGAGTGAAATTAAGAAAACACTGCCATTTACCATTGCAACAAAAAGAATAAAATATCTAGGAATAAACCTACCTAAGGAGACAAAAGACCTGTATGCAGAAAATTATAAGACACTGATGAAAGAAATTAAAGATGATACAAACAGATGGAGAGATATACCATGTTCTTGGATTGGAAGAATCAACATTGTGAAAATGACTATACTACCCAAAGCAATCTACAGATTCAGTGCAATCCCTATCAAACTACCACTGGCATTTTTTATGGAACTAGAACAAAAAATTTCACAATTTGTATGGAAACACAAAAGACCTCGAATAGCCAAAGCAATCTTGAGAACGAAAAATGGAGCTGGAGGAATCAGGCTCCCCAACTTCAGACTATACTATGAAGCTACAGTAATCAAGACAGTATGATACTGGCACAAAAACAGAACTATAGCTCAATGGAACAGGATAGAAAGCCCAGAGATAAACCCACACACATACGGTCACCTTATCTTTATAAAGGAGGCAAGAATATACAGTGGAGAAAAGACAGCCTCTTCAATAAGTGGTGCTGGGAAAACTGGACAGGTACATGTAAAAGTATGAAATAACTCAAAATGGGTTAAAGACCTAAATGTAAGGCCAGACACTATCAAACTCTTAGAGGAAAACATAGGCAGAACACTCTATAACATAAATCACAGCAAGATCCTTTTTGACCCACATCCTAGAGAAATGGAAATTTAAAAAAATAAACAAATGGGACCTAATGAAACTTAAAAGCTTTTGCACAGCAGAGGAAACCATAAACAAGACCAAAAGACAACCCTCAGAATGGGAGAAAATATTTGCAAATGAAGCAACTGACAAAGGATTAATCTCCAAAATTTACAAGCAACTCATGCAGCTCAATAACAAAAAAACAAAAAACCAATCCAAAAATGGGCAGAAGACCTAAATAGACATTTCTCCAAAGAAGATATACAGATGGCCAACAAAAACATGAAAGAATGCTCAACATCATTAATTATTAGAGAAATGCAAATCAAAACTACAATGAGATATCATCTCACACTGGTCAGAATGGCCATCATCAAAAAATCTAGAAACAATAAATGCTGGAGAGGGTGTGGAGAAAAGGGAACACTCTTGCACTGTTGGTGGGAATGTAAATTGATACAGCCACTATGGAGAACAGTGTGGAGGTTCCTTAAAAAACTACAAATAGAACTACGATACGACCCAGCAACCCCACTACTGGGCATATACCCTGAGAAAACCATAATTCAAAAAGAGTCATGTACCAAAATGTTCATTGCAGCTCTATTTACAATAGCCAGGACATGGAAGCAACCTAAGTGTCCATCAACAGATGAATGGATGAAGAAGATGTGACACATATATACAATGGAATATTACTCAGCCATAAAAAGAAATGAAATTGAGTTATTTGTAGTGAGGTGGATGGAAATGGAGTCTGTCATACAGAGTGAAGTAAGTCAGAAGGAGAAAAACAAATACCGTATGCTAACACATATATATGGAATCTAAGGGAAAAAAATGTCATGAAGAGCCTAGGGGTAGGACAGGAATAAGACACAGACCTACTAGAGCATGGACTTGAGGATATGGGGAGGGGGAAGGGTAAGATGTGATGAAGTGAGAGAGTAGCATGGACATATATACACTACCAAACGTAGGGTGGATAATAAGTGGGAAGCAGCTGCATGGCACAGGGAGATCAGCTTGGTGTTTTATGACCACCTAGAGGGGTGTGATAGGGAAGGTGGGAGGCAGGGAGATGCAAGAGGGAAGAGATATGGGAACATATGTATATGTATAACCGATTCACTTTGTTGTAAAGCAGAAACTAACACACCATTGTAAAGCAATTATACTCCAATAAAGATGTTAAAAAAAGAGGAATAAATGAAATAGAAGCTAAAAAGACAATAGAAAAGATCAATGAAACTAAGAGCTATTTTTTAAAAAAAGATAAACAAAATTAACAAACTTTTAGCTAGCCCCACTAAGCAAAAGAGAGAATTCTGTAATAAATAAAATCAGAAACAAAAGAGGAGAAATAACAATGAATAGCACAGAAATATAAAGGATTATAAGAGAATATTATGAACAGTTATAAGCCAAAGAAATTGTACAACCTAGAAGAAATGGACAAATTCTTAGAATAATACAATTTCCCAAGACTGACTCATGAAGAAATAGAAAATCTGAATAGACTAATCACTCGTACAAAGATTGAAACAGTAAACAAAAAGCTCCCCCAAAACAAAAGTCCAGGACAAGACAGCTTCACAGGTGAATTCAAAGAAGATTTAATACCTACCATTCTCAAACTCTTCCAAAAAACTGAAGAGGAGGGAACATTTCCTAACTTATTTTATGAGGCCAAAACCAGACAAGGACAACACACAAAAAAGAAAATTACAGGCCAGTATCTCTGATAGACACAGATACAAAAATCCTCAACAAAATATTAGCAAACCAAATACAACATTACATTAAAAGGATCACACACCATAATCAAGTGGTATTTACCCCAGAGATGCAAGGACAGTTCAACAGCTGCAAATCAATCAACATTATACAGCACATTAACAAAATGAAGGATAAAAACCACATGATCATCTCATATGCATCTCAGATGCAGAAAAAGCATATGACAAGATTAAATGCCAATTTATGATTAAAAACTCTCAGTAAAGTGGGTATAGAAGGAATGTATGTCAATGTAATAAAGGCCATATGTGATAAACTCACAGCTAACTCAATGGTGAAAAACTGAAAGCTATTCCTCTAAAATCAGGAAGAAGAATAATATGCTCACTCTTGCCACTCTTACTCAACTTAGTGTTAGAAGTCCTACCCAGAGCAATTATTAAAAAAAACAAAACAAAACAAAAAAAAACATCCAAATCGGAAAGGAAGAAGTAAAACCATCACTGTTTGAGGATTACATGATTTTATATATAGAAAACCCTAACAATTCCACCAAAAATATATTAGAAATAATAAATACAGTAAAATCAACACACAAAAATCTACTGCACTTCTATACGTTAACAATGAGCTAGAAGAAAGACAAATTAAGAAAACAATCCCATTTAAAATTGCAAAAAAGGAGATGAAAGACCTGTACACTGAAAACTATAAGACATTATTAAAAGAAATTTTAAAAGACACAAATAAATGGAAAGATATTTGTGCTCTTGGATTAGAAGAATTAACATTGTCTTAGGTGATAAGGACATTTTAATAATCTATACATTCAATGCATTCTCTATCAATATCCCAAGGACATTTTTCACAGAAGTAGAACAGAAAATTCTAAAATGTATGTGGAACCAAAAAAGACCCTGAATAGCCAAAGCAATCCTGAAAAAAAAAAAGAACAAAGCTGGAGGAATCACACTCCCTGCTATCGAACTGTATTACAAGCACATAGGAATCAAAACAGCATGGTACTGGCAGAAAAACAGATACATAGATCAATGGAATAGAGTTGAGAACCCAGAAATAAACCCATGCATATATAAACACTAATATTTGACAAAGGAGCAAAGAACATACAATGGAGAAAGGATAGTCCCTTCAATAAATGGTGTGGGGAAACCCGGACAGTCACATGCAAAAAATAAGACTAAACCACTATCTCACACCATACACAAAAATCAACTCAAAATGGATTAAAGACTTGAATGTAAGACCTGAAACCATAAAACGCCCAGAAGAAAACGTAGGCAATACATTCTGACATAGGTCTTAGCAATATCTTTTTTAGATATGTCTCCTCAGGCAAGGGAATCAAGAGCAAAAATAAACAATCAGGACTACATGAAATTATAAAGCTCTGCACAGCAAAGGAAACCATCAACAAAATGGAAGACAACCTACGTAATGAGAGAAGATATTTGTAAATGATATATCCAATGAGGGGTTAATATCCAAAATATATAAAGAACTCATACAACTCAACAATAACAGAAACAACCAACTTGATTAAAAAATGGGCAGAGGAGCTGAATAGACATTTTTCCAGCGAAGACATACATATGGCCACATGAAATGATGTTCAACATCACTATTAGGGAAATGCAAATCAAAACCCCACTGAGATACTACCTCATGCCTGTTAGAATGGCTATTATTAAAAAGTCAAGAAATAAGTATTGGTGAAGATGTGGAGAAAAGGGAATCCTTGTGCAGTGTTGGTGGGGATGTAAATTGGTGCAGCCAGTATGGAAAAAAGTATGGAGATTCCTCAAAAAATTCAGAAGAGAACCACCATGTGATCCAGCTGTCCAACTTCTGGGTATTAGCCAAAGAATATGTGAACACTAACTTGAAAAGATACATGCACTTCTATGTTCATGGAGGCCTTATTTACTATAGCCAAGATATGGTAACAATCTAAGTGCCCATCAACAGGTAAATAGATAAAGAAGATGTGGTGTGTATATGTGTACACACACACACACACACACACACACGACACAATGGAATACTACTCAGCCACAAAAAGATGAAATCTTTCCATTTGCAACAATATGGTGGAACTTGTTATTATACTAAGTGAAATAAGTCAGACAGAAAAAACAAATGCTACAAGATTTCACTCATATGTGCAATATAAAAAAAAAAAAACATAAGATAAATGAACGAACCAAACCAAACAAACATATAGATACAGAGAACAAAATAGTGTTTGTCAGAGGGGAAGGAGCACAGGGGAGGGTGAATAGGGAAAGGGATCAACTGTATGGAGACGGGTGGAAACTAAATATTTGGTAGTGAGAACATGGTAGGGTATACAGCAGTAGAAATGTAACATTGTACACATGAAAGTTTCATAATGTTATAAACCAATGTTACTTCAATTTAAAAATGAATAAAAACATTCAGCAGGATAGAAAAGATCGAAGTGTATCACATGTATTCAATTCATGAAACTCCTATTTCCATTTCACTTACATGCGTGTATAAGTATGTGTTAGGTCATTATGTAAAATGTACTTCTTACTGGAGTTGTGGTTTAAAAGGTTTGAAGGCACTTGCTCTGGGAGCTGCTCAAGGAGACGGCTCTGAGATAACTTAGGAAACAGAGGGCAGTCCTAGGAGACCAGCCTGGCCTACATATGTCTGGTTCCGTCCAGTACTCTGATTTCTGGCCCTCCGAGCAAGCCTACCTCCTGGATGAAGGATGCACCCTCAGGCCCAGTGCCTATCAGCAGAAGTCCCCCACAGGCACTAGTATTGCATGCAGCTTTTCTTCCTTTACTGAATGGCAACTAGCCTTCATGAGTCTGGCTTTCTGACCCAGGTGGAGCTGCTGCCTCAGAGTAAATACCTTCAGGACCACCATGTGTTGGGTGGGTCTCCTGTGCTTTGTGAAACTTAGGGACAGAGGCCCAAGGGATCATTCCTGATGGTCAGGAAGGGGTCCAGTGCTGCAGCTAAACATCCTCCTCACCTTCCCCTCGGCCTTAATTCTACCTGTTCTTGTTTCTTAACTATCATCTCCTCCTAAAAGCCTTCATTTTCTCTCCTTATTTTCTGCACCATATTTTTGGCTTAGATTCTGTCCAGTGTCATACTTTTAAATATATCACAGGATATTTGCTAGGCATTGTTTTTCTGTGGTATAAACCTTGTCTTTTCTCAGGCATCAGACTCTTGTGAGAAAGGTCTGCATGCCTTTTAAAAATTCTTCACCATGCTAGGCACTTAGTAGATGCCTAGTAAATACTCATTGAACTGAACCAAAATATAGGCTCAGATTTGTCAAATAAATAAGGATCACACCTATTTAGATTATGAGCATGAGTGCTGGTGCAACCACTATGGAAAACAGTATAGAGGTTCCTCAAAAAACTAAAATTAGAGTTGCCATATGATCCAGCAATCCCACTCCTGGGCATATATCCAGAGAAAACTATAATTCAAAAAGATACATGCACCACTATGTTCATAGCAGCACTATTCACAATAGTCGAGACATGGAAACAACCTAAATGTCCATCAACAGATGAATGAATAAAGAAGATGTGGTATATATACAATGGAATACTACTGAGCCATAAAAAAGAATGAAATAATGCCATTCATAGCAACATGGATGGGCCAGAGATTATCATACCAAGTGAAGTTAGAAAGACAAATATTATATATCACTTATATGTGGAATCTCAAATATGACACAAATGAACTTATCTACAAACAAACAGACTCACAAACAGAACAGACTTATGGTTGCCAAGGTTGGGGGGGAGGGGTGTGGGGGAGGGTTGACGTGGGAATTTGAGATTAGCAGGTACAAACTATTAAACACAGAATGGATAAACAACAAGGTCCTACTGTAGAGCACAGGGAACTATATTCAATGTCCTGGGATAAACCATAATGGAAAAGAATGTATATATATGAATAACTGAGTCACTTTGCTGTACAGCAGAAATTAACACCACATTGTAAATCGACTGTACTTTAATAAATTTTTTAAAACAGAGAATGAGTACTTATTTCTCAGATTTGGGCTGAATAAAATCATGATAATGAGTAAGAATCATAATAATCACTATTCATTGATTGCTTACTATGTGCCGGGACTGTGCACGTGCTTTATATGTATCATTTAATTTTGATCCTCATAACAGCCCTAGTGTGTTACAAATTATGACCATCGTTGCCATTTTGTCAATGAGGAAACCAAAGCTTACAGAGGCTGGGAGACTTGTCCAGTGTCACATCGCCGGTAGGCGGGGTGAGCAAAGACTCCAATCCAGGCTGCGAGCCCCAAAGCTGGGGGCTCCATCATCATTTAGTGACAAGTAAAGCAAGGGAAAGAACTCGGCTCTTACAGTCATCACAATCACGATCCAATAATTTATGGACCACAAATCAGACATCGCCATTTGATCCTGCACAGTTGCTTCCTGAAGGAATTACTTACCCTCAAGCTTACTTGAATTCCTCATTTGCAGTGGCGATGACGCTATAAACTACCTCCAAAGGGTTGCCATGGTTAAATGAGATGGTGTGCGAAGTTCTCAGCCCTGTGCCCGGCCCGCAGTGGATGCTGAGAGAATAGTACCTGGTACCTGCTGTCTGGTTATTATGGGATGGCCCATCCAGCCCTGGGCCTGATTTCATGATATGCGAGTGGCCTTGATAATAACAATCACATCAAGGTAAAAATGACTACAAAAGAGGCCTTCAGTAGAGACTTTTGTCCAAAGATGAGAACGCCATCTCTTTTTAAATGATAAAACCATGACTTACCAAAGTTAAGGAACCTTCTGGAGGCTTCATGCTACTAAGTGATAGAACCAGGTCTGTTTGATCTGTACTTTTGTTTTTGTGATATTAAACATGAAGTTAATGTTGCTACTAGGAAACTCTTTGGGACACATCAGATTCATAATTGTTTAAAAAGTTATGCTTATCTAGTACACAGTGCAGAGATAACAAAACCCTCCTGAAACTGTTGGTGGCATTCTTATTTTAGTATTTAATAATCATTCAGCACTGTAAAACAGAGACAGAATTATAGGGCATGAGTGCAGCTGTGGCAACATTGCTGCTCTCGACTCCTTTTCCACGGGAGACCCAATTTATGTGAAATATGAAAATGTCCTCACAAACTTTGTGGGCAAAGAAATACTAGACCTATTAAACTAATAAAAAATCCAAAGTGGGCACCACCAAAGCTGAGATCATTTCAGGAATATTATTAAGGGCACAATAATAGCTTTAAAGCAAAATTATGGAGATTAGATGCCAGACTTTTGGGAAGAGCAAGTATAATCACCGACTTGTTCTACAGGGATGGAGTCGAGATGATTTATCTGAACATTGCACAAGATTTGGAAATGGCTGGTGTCCTTTGCTTCCCCCTCACCGTGAGCTTCATGGTGATTCAGCCTCACTTTTCCATGAGTGACTGAGTTTCTCTTTTCAGGGTGGTTTGAGAAGCTGCTCATGAAATATGTTTATGGATCATTTCATGGTAAAAGGCTAGGGCTGTTTGCATCGAGTTCTAGTAGGAGTAACCTGAGTTCTGAGACTATTAGGGTGAGCAAAGGTCAAGGGGCAGGGATTTTCTTTGCAAAAAATCGACGTCCTTTTCTCTCTATAGTGCCCACCTGGGTGGGACATTCTGCTGACCTCAGGTGTCCAGGCTCACAGGTGTGTTCTCTGCCCTGGGAAGACACAGTTCCCTCAGGACATCATGTTTCTTCTTTAGGGTCCCCTTTTTTGGTCTTTTTCTCATATAAGCCTGTGATATCTGTGACCCTGATGTGATACTCAGTTTCCTGTCTCTGGTCATCACAGGACTTCCTGAAGGCTGGGGATTAGAATGAAGACTGACCATGAAAAAGTGTATTTGGCCTTAAAGGTGGCTTTGCAGGTGGCCTGAGGACCACGGGGCCTTCTGCAGGGACACTTAGTGTTTACCAGCACAGTGGATTCCTCAGGGACTGGGGATGGGAGGTCCAGCTCGGTGCTGTGCTGTGTCATCACCCCATGTTTTTGTTATTCGCTGTGAGCTGTGTGGAGACAAGTTAGGGCAGAGGTTAAAGGGCTCATAAATTATTACCAACACGTACCAAGTTCAAAATGGCTTTCATGTAACATTGTTTCTCATGAAAGGTAGCCTGGAGATTCGAATCCCCATCCACCAGGGGGTCAGCTGAGAATCCCCCATGGGAAGCAAGAGGTTGCTGAGGCTGGTGGTTGGCAGTGCTGGAACCTGCCTTCTGACCCCAGAACCCCCTCCAACCCACAGGCCCATGTCCCTCCAGGACCCCCTCCACTCCACAGGCCCTCCTCCCTCCTGGTGAAGCAGCAGGAAGGAGGGGGCAGATGTTCTGGGCTCCCAACACCGGTTGCTACTCTCCTTGTAGGGGAGTTGGCTCTTGTGAAGATGGGCGTTCACCGCTAGTCCAGCTGGGCTCAGTGTTTGATGGACAGTGACAGTGTGAGTTAGGGTTTCTCAAGAAAACCCCAAAGTTTTGTCACTCGTAAATGCACATTTCAGTCAACTTGAAATTTTACAACGGTTCCCCTTAGGCGGTTTATTTTTCTTGGAAGCTGTTCAGGACTGGGATGTTTGGACTCAGTTAGGAGCAGTCTGGTAATCAAGGCTCTGGCAGGAGAACATTCCAAGAGGCCCCAGCAGCCCCTCCCTCTACAAGGTGTGCCAGGGCAGCCCTCGGTAACCCACGGCCTCAGACCCTGCTTTGCTCTGGTTACACATCTCCTGAAAGATACTGGGGAGGATCAGGGCAGGGATGATTCTAGAAACCCCAGCATCTGCTCCAAGAACACTTCCAACACTCTACTGAGGCAATATATAAATAAGACATAAAGAAAATCCAGCTCTATTATTTGCCTGGAAATAAAGTCAAAAAGCTCTCTAATATTTTTCTTCCCTGCCTCCATATTTTAGTAGAAATTCTATTTTTAACATCTGCCATGATTAAAAAATTTTTTTTAATACCGTGCATTAAAAAAAATTATTTTATTTTATTTATTTTTGGCTGCGTTCGGTCTTCGTTGCAGTGTGCGGGTTTCTCATTGTGGTAGCTTCTCTGTTGCAGAGCACAGGTTTCAGTAGTTGTGGCTCGCGGGCTCTAGAGTGCAGGCTCAGTAGTTGTGGTGCACGGGCTTAGGTGCTCCGCAGCACGTGTGATCTTCCCGGACCAGGGCTCTAGTCTCTGCCCCCTGCATTGGCAGGCGGATTCTTAACCACTGCACCACCAGGGAAGTGCCACCATGATTTATTATTTTGCAGCAAAATAAAAACTACCTAGCTCTTTTAGTTAATGTGGACACCCAGAGGACTTCACTTTTATAGCATCAATAATTGTTTTCCTCCAAATCAATCTTTTGAACGGAACAGTCCACAAAATATTTCCTACAGAGAGAAAGAAGTAGGCACATCTGATTTCTTAGCATGCTCTGGGAGTGAGTAGAATTGACTGGAGCATTATAAAGTAAAACCTGCGTTTATTCCACAACAATGGGATGTGACACAGTGATGTATTTTTAGATATACAGTAGTCACCCCTTACCTGAGGGGGATACATTCCAAGACCCCCACTGGATGCCTAAAGCCTCAGATAGTACCAAGCCCTATATATACTATAATGAAGTTTAATTTAGAAATTAGGTACAGTAAGAGATTAACAACAACTAATAACAAAATAGAACAATTATAAAAATATACTGTAATAAAAGTTATATGAATGCGGTCTTCCATAATAATTGGGATAGCTGAAAAGCTCATTCCAGTTTTTCCATAACACCTTACGGAAAAACTGGAATGAACTTTTTGGCCCACCCAATATCTTATTGTACAGATTTAATGTCTTTTCTATCTTAACTAAGCACTTATGTGCTGTGGCCACATCTTTTACAGTTTGAGGTGGGACAGCAAATCTAGCACGAATTTCTTTTTCCTTCTTCACAATGTCATGCAGATTTGTTCTTAACAGTAGATCTTGGCAACTTCAGCATATGATTTTTTCCCTTCCCTTATTAAGTAGAGAACTGTCACATTTTCACGTAAAGGAAGCACTTTAGGCTTCTCTTTGGCACATCCAAATTGCCAGCATCCCTCCTCTGGCACCCTGCAGCCATCATTAGGTAAAATAAGGGTCACTTGAACACATTCGATCTGATAACAGAGCTGGCTACTAAGTAACTAATGGGCGGATATGCTGGCAAAGAAACGATTCTTGTTTTGTGTTTGGTAATTGCAATCATTGTTGCTTTTGTTGTGGTCATCCATTTACAATGCTTGGTGTCAGGTTATTTATCTCTTGTAAAAATAAAATACAGTGTGTGTGTGTGAAAAAAAAAACTTTTGAAGATTCTAAAAAAAAAAAAAAAAAAGATTCGCGTCCTGGGTGGGACAGAGCTGATGATGTGAGATTTCATCACACGACTCAGAATGGCAAGCAGTTTAAAACTTATGACTTGTTTATTTCCAGAATTTTTCATTTAATATTTTTGGACTGAGGTTGACTGCAGGTATCTGAAATCGCTGAATGTGAAACCACGGATGAAAGAAGACTACTGTATCTCCTTTATTACCCGTGGGCTCCTTGAGGGCAAAGGGTATGACTTGCTCGCCACTGTTCTCAGCACCTGTCACTGTTTACTTTTTATTTTATTTTTAAAAATTTATTTATTTATATTTATTTTTGGCTGTGTTAGGTCTTCGTTTCTGTGCGAGGGCTTTCTCTAGTTGGGGTAAGCGGGGGCCACGCTTCATGGCAGTGTGCGGGCCTCTCTCTATTGCGGCCTCTCTTGTTGCAGAGTGCAGGCTCCAGACGCGCAGGCTCAGTAGTTGTGGCTCACTGGTCTAGTTGCTCCGCGGCATGTGGGATCTTCCCAGACCAGGGCTCGAACCCGTGTTCCCTGCATTAGCAGGCAGATTCTCAACCACTGCGCCACCAAGGAAGAAGCCTTCTGGCACTGTTTATTGATTTGCTTTAAATCGAGGAAGAAAAAGCTCTGTCTTTGTTATTTGAAAGTTTTATTCTAAAAGACCCAGGAAGACTATTCTTAAAAGGAAAGCAGCTTTTTGACACACATCTCCAGATACTGAAATCACAGAAAGGCACCTTATCATTTCCTTGCCACTCAGAACCAGTTATCTGTGGATGCCCAGGCTTCTAGGCAGAGACTGCGAAATAGTCATGGGAGCCAGCCTAGTCCTGCCCCAGAGCCGGCGGGGGGTGGGGGGGGGCGGGCAGTACAGAGCTCCCTCTTAAGACTTGAGGGAGCAACTTTACTGAGCCCATTGTGTGCTAGACATTGTTCTAAGTATTTTGCATACATTATTCCACTTAGATCATCACCAACTGATGAGGTAGATAGTCCACGCCTCCTTTTATAAATACAGACATTGAGGCTTAGTGAGTTTAGCAATTATGTGAGCAATTCTGCTCACATGTCTTAGCAGACTCTCTGGTTGCAAGTCACAGAGACCAACTGGGGCTTAATCTTGCAAAGGAAAAAAGGTAGGGAGGGACAAGGAGGGTTATTTTAAGGATCCTGGGGTGTTTTGCTGAACCCAAGGGCAGACTTGCCACTAGACTCAGGAAGGTGTTGAGTCTGAATCTGGAAAGTGCTGGGAACCCAGGAAACACACCCACGATTCATCTCTCTCCTCCTGCAGAATGGTTTCTTTTTCTTGGCAACCTCATCCTTGTAGAGAATAATGGCCGCCCCACAACTCAAGTCATAAATTATAGGTCCAGGCACTTGTAAAACCTGATTGTTCCTGTGTCTTGATTCTAAACTCCTTAGAGAGACACTTGTGTCTTCTTAGAAGGGCCTGGAGCCAGGCACACACATATGGCTGCAAGAATCTCTCCACATATAGAAAGATTGAGAGACAGATTCTAGACAAACAATGGAAAGATCATGGGATGGCAAACACTAACAAAACATACCAGCTGTATACCAAGCTCACACAACTAGTAAGATTTAAATTCCTGTCTATCCAACTCTGTTTCAAACAGACTTTGGGCTTTCTACTCCTATGATGCTTTAAAAAAACCTGTTTGATACTTTCTTTTTTGTCCCTTTTAGCCTCCCAAGAAGGCTATCAGTTTAAAAACCATATGATCTCAATACTTGCAGAAAAAGCATATGAGAAAATTCAACATCCATTCATGATAAAAACTCTCAAGTTTGATATAGAGGGAACATATCTCAACATAATAAAGGCCATTTATGACAAACCCACAGCTAACATCGTGCTCAATGGTGAAAAGCTGAAAAAGTTTTCTCTAACATCAGGAACAAGACAGAGATGCCCACTCTTGCCAATTCTATTTAACATAGTATTGGAAGTCCTAGCCACAGTTATCAGACACAAAAAACAAATAAAAGGCATCCAGATTGGAAGGGAAGAAGTAAAACTATCACTGTTTGCAGATGACATGATATTATATATAGAAAGCCTTAAAATTTTTACCAAAAAACATCTAGAGCTCCTCAATGCATTCGGTAAAGTTGCAGGAGAGAAAATTATTGAAGTCTGTTGCATTTCTATACACTAATAATAAAGTATCAGAAAGAGAAAGCAAAAAAAAAATTCCATTTTCCATTGCATCAAAAAGAATAAAATACCTAGGAATAAATCTAACTAAGGAGGAAAAAGACCTGTAATCAAAAAGTATAAGACATTGATGAAAGAAATTGAAGATGACACAGATGGAAAGATATACTGTGTGTGCAGATTGGAAGGATTAATAATGTTAAAATGACCATACTACCCAAGGCAATCTACAGATTCAATGCAATCCCTATCAAAACACCAATGGCATTTTTCACAGAACTAGAACAAATAATGTTAAAATTTGTATGGAAACAAAGTCCCCAAATAGCCAGAGCAATCTTGATAAAGAAGAACAGAGCTGGAGGTATCATGCTCCCTGACTTTTGATGACAAAGCTACAGTCATCAAAACATCATGGTACTGAGAAAGACATATCATATGATATCACTTATATGTGGAATCTAAAAAAGGGTACAAATGAACTATCTACAAAACAGAAATAGAGTTACAGATGTAGAAAACAAACTCATGGTTACAAGGGGGTAGGGGGAGGAATAAATTGGGAGATTGGGATGGACATATACTATGTATTACATATACTATGTATTAATATGCTGTATGTATTAAAATAGGTAACTAATAAGGACCTGCTTTATAGCACAGGGAACTCTACTCAAATCTCTGTAATGGCATATATGGAAAAGAATATTAAAAAGTGGATATATGTATATTTGCTGTACACCTGAAACTAACACAACATTGTAAATCAACTATAGTCCAATAAAAATTTTTAAAAAGCATGGTATTAGCACAACAGATACATTGATCAATGGAACAAAATATGGAGTTCAGAAATAAAGCCATACACTTATGATCAATTAATCTATGACAAAGGAGGCAAGAATATACAATGGGGAAAAGACAGTCTCCTCCATAAGTGGTGCTGGGATATCTAGACAGCTACATGTAAAAGAATGAATAGAACATTTCCCACACCATATACAAAAAGAAACTCAAAATGGATTAAAGACCTAAATGTAAGACCCGAAAACATAAAACTCCTAGAAGAGAACATAGGTAGAACACTCTTTGACATAAATTGTGGCAATAATTTTTTGGGGGTCTCCTAAGGCGAAGGAAACAACAGCAAAAATAAACAAGTGGGACCTAATTAAACTTAAAAGCTTTTGCACAGCAAAGGAAACCATCAACAAAACAAAAAGACAACCTATTGAGTGGGAGAAAATATCTGCGAATGATATGACTCATAAGGGGTTAAGATCCAAAGTATATAAACAGCTCACACAACTCAATATCAAACAATGCAGTTTAAAAAATGGGCAGAAGACCTGAATAGACATTTTTCCAAAGACATACGGATGGCCAACAGGCACATGAAAAGATGCTCAACATTGCTAATCTTCAGAGAAGTGCAAATCAAAACTACAATGAGGTGTCACCTCACACCAGTCAGAAGGGCCATCATGAAAAAGTCTACAAACAATAAATGCTGGAGAGGGTGTGGAGAAAAGGGAACCCTCCTACACTGTTGGTGGGAGAGTAAGTTGGTGCAGCCACTATGGAAAATAGCAGACCCTCCAAGCTTCACATAGCTTAGACAATATGTCACAAGGCTCTTAACCACCCCCTATAGATAACACCTCTGATGTATGGGTCACTATAACAGTTGCCCAAGTTGGTTTCTTAGGAGCTAGTTCTTGCCCACCTCAAACTGGCCAAGACCACCGACCATTCACCTGGGCCTGTGTGATGTCCCCCTTTTGACATCAGAGGGCAGAAAACGTCACCCTCGGATCGTGCTAATGCTGCCATTTTCTGAACACGCATACTGAGAAGCGGGATGTTCAGTTGCACCTGCGCAGAACAGCAATCACCTCCCCCGCACCTCTGACAACCCGACACTCTTTACCCGTAAGTATCCCGAGCCCCCCGCCTTGAAGGAGGCAGATGTGAGACGTATTCTTCCATCTCCTCACTTGGCTGTCTCGTGAATAAACCCTTTCTTTGCTACAAACATTGGCGTCTCTGGCTGGCTTCCTGCCTGTCGGGCAAATGAACCTGGTTAGGTAGTACTTTCCTCTATAAAAGCAAGCTTCGCTCCTCCGGTCTCTGGACTTGCCTACGGTTTGCCATATTTTGCATGTCCTGATTGCGATTCTCTGCTATTCACGAATAAACACATTTTGCTGGTACTATCACTGGCTCTTTGGTGTTTTTTAAGGTCAGAATTGCATGATGATCAGAACAAAGCTCTGAGAAATTAACGAACCCTGGAACCACGTGAGGTGCTCACTCAGGCCCTTTCTGCCCTCTGCTTCTGTGAGTTGCCTTTTTCCTTTCAGTAAGTCTCCTCTCAGATGGGAGCTCCCTCCTTTCAGTTGAGCTCCGGCTTTATTTGGGATCTGTTTAAAGGTTTTGTCCTTTCTGGTGAGTGCTTGTTTTTTTTCGTTTCTTTTAAACTTTAAAAAAATAAAAATATTTATTTATTTTTGGCCGCATGGGGTCTTTGTTGCTGCGCGCCGGCGGCGAGCTAGGGCTACTCTTTGCTGTGGTGCACGGGCTTCTCATTGCGGTGGCTTCTTTTGTTGTGGAGCACGGGCTCTAGGCGTGCGGGCTTCAGTAGTTGCGGCACGCGGGCTCTAGAGTGCAGGTTCAGTAGTTGTGGCGCGCAGGCTTAGTTGCTCTGCAGCATGTGGGATCTTCCTGGACCAGGGATCGAACCCGTGTCCCCCGCATCGGCAGGTGGATTCTTAACCACTACGTCACCAGGGAAGTCCCTCGTTTGTTTTTTGAACCTCTGGTTTTGAGTAATAGAATCCCAATCTGCTAAATTTTCTCAGGAGGGTCCTCCTTCTGGGACTCCAGCAGGTTTTATGTTTAAAAAAATTATACACCTTGGGACTTCCCTGGTGGCACAGTGGTTAAGAATCCGCCTGCCAATGCAGGGGACACGGGTTCGATCCCTGGTCCAGGAAGATGCCACGGAGCAATTAAGCCCGTGTGCCACAACTACTGAGCCATTGCTCTGAAGCCCGTGCGCCTAGAGCCCGTCCTCCACAACAAGAGAAGCCACCGCAATGAGAAGCCCGGGCACCGCAACGAAGAGTAGCCCCTGCTCGCCGCAACTAGAGAAAAGCCCGCGCACGGCAAGGAAGACCCAATGCAGCCAAAAATAAAATTAATTAAAATAAAATAAAAAAATCTCTAGAGTATATTAAAAAAATTATACACCTTTAAAAATATCACTTATACATGGAATCTAAAAAAATAATACAAATGAACTTACTGACAAAACAGAACAGATTCACAGACATGGAAAACTTATGGTTACCGAAGGGAAAAGGGCTGGGGGAGGGATAAATTAGGAGTTTGGGATTAACAGATACACACAATTATATATAATATAGATAAACAACAAGGACATACTGTACAGCACAGGGAACTACAGTCAATATCTTGTAATAACCTCTAATGGAAAAGAACTGGAAAAAGTATATATACACACATATGATATATATGTATATATATACTGAATTACTTTGCTGTACACCTGAAACATTGTAAATCAACTATACTTCAATAAAAACACAAACCAAACCAAAAAACAGAAGGAAAAATACCCAAAAAACTTATACACATTTTAAACTAATTTGACCAGCCTAACCAAAAACAATTTAGAACTCCAATTGCCATTATGGGGAACTTTTGATCTCCCCAGACTTGCTTCTCTTAGAACCAAATTAGAAGACCGAGGCTCTAAAATACAACAAACTGAACGGGACGCCCGTTTCAAACGCCTGTTTCAACTGGTGTCTTGAGGCTTCTAAGCATATTCGCGATACTAAAATTGCCTCTTTACAAAATACCATTTCTCAATTAATCAACGCGAACAAACAATTGAAGACAAACATACCTTTGAAGCTTCTTTTTCCCCTTCCCCGTCCTCTTTGCCTCCAACCCCACCTCCTTCATACCCTCCTCTTCCTCATTCGAATTCTCTCACTGAACTTTGCTTTTTCTCCAAAGCTCTCCCTACTTCTTCCTCATCTGAACCCAGTAGAACCTGTCGCATTAAAATCAGACCCTCTGAAGATTCTAATGCTAAGCCCCTAATTTTCAATGCCCCCACCCCCTGGACTAAGGCTGAACTACAAGCCACAGAGATTTTCCTGGAGTAGAACTAAGGATCCCCCATACATTTGCCGAGGAATTTAATGTACCCGTTCAGACTTACCCACCAGGTTTCTCAGGCTTATACCACGGAGCTCACATGCTTGTTGGTGAAAGCCAAGCCCAAGACTGGATGAAAACATTACGTTGCGGGTAGTCCTGAGAAATCTCTAGAACTGCAAATGAAAGCTCAACCCCCTGCCTTGATATAGGATCAGGCTCGGGCAAACTTAAATGGCTTCACCTGGTTTTCCCAAAACCTACTGATTGAAATAAGATTCAGCCTTGCCTCCAGACACACATTGAGCCTGTGCATGGTTATGATAGCCAGTTCCCAACTATTTTTAAGGAAAATTCTGGCCTTTCTATGGATGTTGATTGCACTTGGGTAGCCTTCAACTCTTGTTTATGAATGGGCTGAACCGGGATCTTTCCCTTCTAGTTAAAAGGACCAGGATGGAATGGGAAACCATGTTGCCTCCTAATTCCCAGTGACGGGACTCTGGGCTTTCCCCAATCCTTCCTCTTAACCAGCTTGGAGTGTGATGAATCGCTCTGTGTCCTTATCGATACCACAGATACCCTCTCAGTGCTCAATCCCACTATTATTCACATCCCTTGCCTGGGAGTAGAAAACGGTTCAAATAGTGGGGGTCTCTATAATAAATTTAACATGTTCCTATCTCTAAACCTGTTCCCTTTTGTTTAGTTCCTCTAAGAGATACACTTTCCCCCTTTGTTCCCCCACCCCTACTCATTTATTAGGTGGAGATTTCTTAAAGAAATATTGTCTGGAATTTCTTCCTCCCCAAAAGGGGAACTAACTCTAGAATATGACAGCAGTGTTACCAAGCAAGGGCTTGCTGCCAGACATGCACAGAAGTCAATTCCATGGCACCGGCTTTTTTTTTTTTTTTTTTTTTTTTTTTTTTTTTTTGCGGTATGCGGGCCTCTCACTGTTGTGGCCTCTCCCGTTGCGGAGCACAGGCTCCGGACGCGCAGGCCTAGCGGCCATGGCTCACGGGCTTAGGTGCTCCGCGGCATGTGGGATCTTCCCGGACCAGGGCACGAACCCGTGTCTCCTGCATTGGCAGGCGGATTCTCAACCACTGCGCCACCAGGGAAGCCCATGGCACCGGCTTTTGAAAAAGAAAGAGCTTTATTGTGAGGTTGGCCGGCAAGCAGATAGAAGGCAGGGCTCAAATCTGTCTCCTTGATCCCGGCTTGGGGGGTTAGGGGAATTTCAAGCTTGGCAGAAGTTGATTGGATAGCCTCAAATCAGTACACATATGATAATCAAGGTACTTAGGCTGCTGGAAGCCAGATTTTCCTTATTTTAGGACCTCTCCCTTCTTAAAGGCCTCTGGTGGCAACATTTCTATCCTTTGAGTTCCACAGACTGAAGATATTTGGTTCTGGGCTCATCCTGGAGACATGGGTTCCCATCTTGCACATGCACAGTGCAAGAAATTAACGTGCTGTCTCTATAAAACAACTTCAGGTCTGATTAATCACCAACCTGTTTTAAGAAAGCAAAACCAGCTTAAGCCAGTCAACGTTTTATGTGCTATTTCAGTAGCAACCAAAATAGCCTACAAGGTGAATCCAATGACCCTTTGGATGATATAAAGTTACCTGGATCCTCTAGTTTATTTCAATAAGTAAAAAAACTTGCTTCTCTGCTTCCCTTCTCAGGCCTCTTTGCAGGACAGCATTTACCTGTTAAATTTTTTAGCCTTTAAGGGACACAAAGTCTCCAAGGGAAAATTGCAGTTTGTTCAAACTCAGATTTCATAGTTGGGGCACCTGATCTCAAAACAAGGGCTACATTTAGATCCAAATAGGTTTCATGGCATCCTGAACGTCCCCAAACTCAAAACTAAGCTTGGGCTAGCTGGCTACTCTTGAAATTGGAAAAGCTTGATAAATCCCCCTACCCTTGGCCTGTGAAATCTTTTGCTAACAGCTCTTTCTCGCTGTAATAATCTTAACACTGCCACTCTTCTTCCCTCCTCTATGGACAATATTCCTCACGACTGATTCTGACAGATTACCTCCTGACCCCTGTGATGACTTATAGGAAACTCCTTTTGGATAACACTGACTTTTTGTGGGTTTACCAATGGTTCTGAACATGGTAAGTATTATGCTGGGTACACTCTTATAACTCTTTTTTTTTTTTTTTTTTTTTTTGCGGTATGCGGGCCTCTCCCGTTGCAGAGCACAGGCTCCGGACGTGCAGGTTCAGCGGCCATGGCTCAAGGGCCCAGCCGCTCCGCGGCATGTGGGATCTTCCCGGACCGGGGCACGAACCCGTGTCCCCTGCATCGGCAGGCGGATTCTCAACCACTGCGCCACCAGGGAAGTCCTCTTGTAACTCTTTCGAAGCCATCAAGGCAGCAACTTTGTCCTCGGCTACGTCAGCCCAATAGGCTGAACTGTACGCTCTTGCTTGGGCCTGCGTTTTGGCCGAGGGTAAAGCTGTAAATATCTCTACAGACAGTAGATATGCCTTTGGAGGAGCTTATGACTTTGGAATGCTATGGAAAGAGTGAGGCTTCCTCACTTCCAGTGGGGACCAAATTTAAAACGGCCCTTATGTTCAGGAATTATTAGATGCCATACTCTTGCCAGGGAATGTAAATTGGTGCAGCCAGTACGGAGAACAGCTGGGACACGTCCCTCACAGCCCCCCACGTTAATGGCCATCATGAGGGCAGATGTTTCCCTTTAATAAACCAGCAGGTGGAGCCGTTCTGGCCTAAGGATTAGTCAATCAGAGGATGTACGAAGAGCAAGAGGACAGCCTGACCAAACACATGGCAGAGGTTTAGTTGTTGGTTCCTTTGATAGTAGCGTTCTTTTCAGAAATATCAGTGAGGCGGTTTCCTTCAACCGCCAGGGAATCAAGCTTGGAATGCCCAGGGACCTTGATAATTGGCCAAAGTGGCTGGCATAATCTCGCTGGTAAAATAAGTGGCTCTTTTGCTCTTTGAAGATCAAACACTATGAAACCACTTCACAAAAAAGCTGAAGTTAAAAATTTTTATCTTCACAAATGAGGGCGAATGAACTGGTTGGCTAGCCCATGTCTGCTACTTCACTTACTGAATGAGTGTCCTAAAAATAAAATATTAATATCCTAAGGCAGACATTTATACTAAATTCTGGACCCTGAAATGGAATCCTGCCCCCAGACCCTTATTTAACTTCACATTCTCCATCTGTGAAGGATGTATGAAAACAGGAGTACTTTGTAGACAGGGAAATGAAATGATATCTGGAAAACACTCAACAGACACAATTACTATTTGCTTTGTACTAACAGAAAGTACTGAATTGCCAAAACATGCAGGGAAAATTTAGCTGTGTTTGTTATTTTGTTTGGGCACAAATTGGTAAAGAAATTGCTCAGAATAGTTTCTCTGAAGAGCTTTGGGTACGCTTACTATCATTTGCAAACCTTGGAAAAGGACTTAATTCTTATTGAAAGGAGCTGGAATCAGAAAATGGAACTTCTGCAATGAATTTTAAAATAATAAAGAAGTCAGAGAGAAGTCTGCCATTTGATATTCACTGGTCTTTTAAAAAGGGAAATATTTCCTATAAAGACATTTAATGCCAAGGGGGAGGGGGTGGGAGAGGGGTGGATTGGAAGTTTGGGATTAGCAGATGCAAACTTGTTTATATAGAATGGATATTTTTGTTGTAAGGCAGAAACTAACACACCATTGTAAAGCAATTATACTCCAATAAAGATGTTAAAAACAAACCAAAAAAGAATGGATAAACAACGTCCTAGTGGAATTCCCTGCAATCCAGTGGTTAGGACTCCACACTCTCACTGCTGAGGGCCCAGATTCAATCCCTGGTTGGGGAACTAAGATCCCACAAGCTGCACGGCATGGCCAAGAAAAAAAAAAAAAGTTCTGCTATATAGCACAGGGAATTATCTACATTCAATATCCTGTGATAAACCACAATGGAAAATAATATGAAAAAGAATGTATCTATAACTGAATCACTTTGCTGTACAGCAGTAATTAACACAACATTGTAAATCAACTATACGTCAATAAAAAATAAAAAATAAAAGAATGTAAGAGACCCATGAGCTCTTTGGGGGTGTTATGGTATGAAGTAAAGAGAAATGGCAAATTACCTGTCAGCCCTGCCTGCCTCTCTGCCCCACACAGTGGCTTTTGAGAGAGGTGCAGGAAGTAAACATGGGGTGTTAGATGTCATGAGGCAGATGGTTGGGTAATAGGTGAGTAGCTACATACTCTGCATTTCACAGATTTTACAAGTGTGTATTGGAAATCACGATCAATTTATAAGGAGGAGGAAAGTGGACTCTATTGAGATGAAGCAAATGAAAACAGGCTAAGGAAATAACGGCTCAGAATAAAGTGAATTAATTCTCTTTTTAAAAAATCTGTGTTTTGCACTACACTTTGTTTCTGCACCATTTGCTGGCAATTCCTGAAGGAGAAGGACTAATTTTAAAAACTGAAATGTGTTCTGAAATGTTAAATATCTCCCTGCTCAGAAATCTAATTTAACACAGTAACTTACCTCAAAGAGGCTTCCCTTTTTCGAACGCTCCTACACTGTTGGTGGAAATGTAAGTTGGTGCAGACACTATGGAAAACAGTTTGAAGGTTCCTCAGAAAACTAAAAACAGAATTACCATATGATCCAGCAAACCCACGCCTGGGCATATATATCCAGACAAAACTTTAATTCAAAAAGATACATGCACCCCTGTGTTCATAGCAGCACTATTCAGAATAGCCAAAACATGGAAACAACCTAAATGTCCATCGACAGATGAATGGATAAAGAAGATGTGGTACATATATACAATGGAATACTACTCAGCCATAAAAAAGAATAAAATAATGCCATTTGCAGCAACATGGATGGACCTAGAGATGATCATACTCAGTGAAGTAAGTCAGAAAGAGAAAGAAAATACCACATGATATCACTTATATGTGGAATCTAAAATATGACACAAATGAACCTATATATGAAACAGAACAGACTCACAGACATAGAGAACAGACTTGTGGTTGCCAAGGGGAGGTGGAGTGGGGAGGGATGGGCTGGGGGTTTGGGGTTAGTAGATGCAAACTCTTACATATAGAATGGATAAACAACAAGGTCCTACTGTATATCACAGGGAACTATATACAATGTCCTGAGATAAACCATAATGGAAAAGGATATAAAAAAGAATTTATATATATGTATAATTGAGTCACTTTGCTGTACAGCAAGAACACATTGTAAATCAACTATACTTCAATTTAAAAAAAAGATACTTCCCTTCTTCTAATTGCCTAGTAATAATTTTTGGCCAAAAGTAACATAGTGAGACCATGCAGAAACAGAATGATACAGGGCCTCTGTTTTAAAAAGGAAAATATGGGCTTCCCTGGTGGCGCAGTGGTTGAGAGTCCGCCAGTTGATGCAGGGGACACGGGTTCGTGCCCCGGTCTGGGAAGATCCCACATGCCGCGAAGCGGCTGGGCCCGTGCATCATGGCCGCTGAGCCTGCGCGTCTGGAGCCTGCGCTCCACAACGGGAGAGGCCACAACAGTGAGAGGCCCGCGTACCACCAAAAAAAAAAAAAAAAAAAGGAAAATATGAGATCAGAAATATGGGTCTCCGTTTAAGAAGTGAATCATCTTTAAAATAAAAGGAAACTCTGAATAAGATCACTTTGACCCAAAAGTGCTTGTTAATTCAGATGCTGTGCTGTAAAATGGCTTAGTTTTCTGTTGATAAGAAAATGAAATTTACAAGCTCCACAGGATACACCTCAAAGCTCTTCAAGTCTTTCTAGCTTTTATCCTCTAGTTAGCATCACCTATGTGGATAGGGTCCTGTGTGGATGTCTAGGCTTCTGGGCATTTCTCTGTAGAATAGAGTTCTTGTCACCTATTGCTCTCAAGAGCAATTTTGGAGACAATGAGTCAGATTTTGACATCCTGTTAGGTAATGATGTCACTTAGACGTCACCCTGTGAGATAGACTGTGTATTTTCTCCATTTTAAAGGTGAAGATATTTTTTATTGAAGTATAGTTGATTTACAATGTTGTGTTAATTTCTAGTGTAGAGCAAAGTGATTCAGATAGATATACATACATACATATATATATGTATATATATGTATATATATACATATATATATGTATATATATATATACATACATATATATATGTATATATATGTATGTATATATATATATATATATATATATATATACAATTTTTGTTTTGGGCCGAGACACACAGCTTGTGGGATCTTAGTTCTCTGACCAGGGATTGAACCTGGGCAGTGAAAGCGCAGACCTCCAGGGAATTCCCTACATACATATATTCTTTTCCATTATGGTTTGTTACAGGATATTGACTATACTTCCCTGTGCTATACAGTAGGACCTTGTTTATCTATTTCTTATACAGCAGTATCTTCTAATGCTAAATTCCTAATATATCCCCCCACTTCCCCTTTGATAACCATAAGTTTGTTTTCTTTCTTTTTTTAAAATATATTTATTTATTTAGGCTGCACCAGGTCTTAGTTGTGGCACACGGGATCTTCATTCTGGCATGTGGGATCTTTTAGTTGCGGCATGTGAACTCTTAGTTGCAGCATGCATGCGGGATCTAGTTCCCCGACCAGGGATCAAACCCAGGCCCCCTGCCTTGGGAGTGGAGTCTTACCCACTGGACCACCAGGGACGTCCCATAAGTTTGTTTTCTCTATCTGTGAGACTGTTTCTGTTTTGTAAATAATTTCATTTGTATAATTTGTTTAGATTCCACATACGATATTTGTCTTTCTCTGACTTACTTCACTTAGTATGAACATCTCTAGGTCCATCCATATTGCTGGAAATGGCATTATTTCATTCTTTTTTATGGCTGAGTAATATTCCATTGTATATATGCACCACATCTTTTTTATCCATTCATCTGTTGATGGACATTTAGGTTGCTTCATGTCTCGGCTATTGTATATAGTGCTGCTATGAACACTGGGGTGTATGTATCTTTTCCAATTATAGTCTTCTCCAGATATAAGCAGGATCATATGGTAACTCTATTTTTAGTTTTTTAAGGAACCTTCATACTGTTCTCCATAGTGGCTGCACCAATTTACATTCCCACCAACGTAGGAGGGTTCCCTTTTCAAGGTGAGAATATTTTATTTATTTATTTATTTATTTTTGCGGTACGCGGGCCTCTCACTGTTGTGGCCTCTCCCGTTGCGGAGCACAGGCTCCGGACGCGCAGGCTCAGCGGCCATGGCTCGCGGGCTTAGTTGCTCCGCGGCATGTGGGATCTTCCCAGACCGGGGCATGAACCCGCGTCCCCTGCATCAGCAGGCGGATTCTCAACCACTGCACGACCAGGGAAGCCCTCAAGGTGAGAATATTTTAAAGGTGAGAAAGCCCGTGTTAGACCCTGGGCCCTGGTGCTATGTCCTGCCCCTGAGGAAAGCAATGTCTTCTTGCTCAGCCAACAGTTTGTTCTCCGGCCGTGAACATATATCAGCAAACTTCTCTGAAATAATGTTAAAAACAATTTATTGTGCATGTGCTCCGGGATGGGTTTAGGTTTTGCATCCATCATCAGCTCCATTTTACTGATGAGGAAATAAAGGCTCAGAGAGGTGAAGTGATTTGTCAGAGGTCACACAGCTGTTAACTGGAAGAGCTGGGATTAAAGTCAGGGTTTTCTGACTCCATATTCTACATCCTTCCTTCTATTGTTTATAGAACAACCGAATTTATAAAGCTCCCCCAAAAATGTTCAGAGGGAAAGAAAGGATATAGGCAAAGTTCCACTGTTTCATGAACTAGAATTTTTTTTTTTTTTTTTTGCTGTTGTTCTTTATCTTTTTCAGTCCTTGTACAAAAACTCAACAGCTTTCAACTCCAAATGATGGTGAAGACTTTGCACTTGAAAAGGGATCTATGAAGGTGGATTTGGGAAATACAGACCTGAAGAGCCTCTCTTTGGAGACTGAAAGACAGAGGTAAAGCTTTGCAAAAGTCATTGGTCATCAGTGGACCTGTTAGGAGTTGTCCTCTGATGTCTTGGGACTCAAGGCAGGAAGGGTCATGAACACTAACCACGTGGTTTGATTGTTGAGTAGGTCTGGTGTAAAAGGGCCTGGATTTGAGTCCTGGAGCACAGCTGGAGTGAGGGTCCAGGTGTGCAGCCGAGGACTCCAGGTCTCCCTCTGTGTCAATCAGACGGCAGGAGGGAAGGATCCTTAGCTTCTGAAGCAAAAGAACAATGGAAAAACCATAATCCTTCCCAGACGACTTTGTGATCTGGGATGATGACACGTAGAACAATGTTTTTCATACTGCAGGTCATGGCGAGCATGAAGAATGATAAAAAAAGAAAAGTGGTAAAATAGAAAATAATGGAGCATATTAGACACTGCATGTAGTAAGGGTACTTTTTCTTGGAAAAACTTGTATCTCAATGATATACACACACCTAAGCTGAGCCATGATGGAAAATGGAAAATGACATAAAATGGGTTGCTCCAAAAAGGAGTAGGCTGCCCTGCTCGTTTGCCCTTCTGTGGTTTACAGTAGGCTAGACTATTTGGAGAAAAGCAAAACGTTCAAAGACTGATTAAAAGAGTTTAAATCTGAGATCCATGCCATGAGACTGAAGGACAAAAAAAAAAAAATGGGGAAGTTGTTTCATTGGCACTGAATCCCTGGGCTTGACTCAGCCTTGGAGGAGAAGTACATGAAGAAATGTCAGGGCCAACACACATTGTTTGCCCTGAGGGGAGGTGAACTGCGGTGAGAAGTAGCTGCTCTGCTCCAGTCTCCTATCTTGTCTTCACTGGGAGCCTTCCACCATTCCCAGGCTCTGCTTGATTTTTGTTTGAAATTCTCCCCTGGTTTCCCTGCCAGCTGACCTAAGTAGCATTACATCATCCACGCCTCCTAGCACCTGCAGTAGGTGCAGGACCTTACCGTGGAGCAGCCCACCTGCGCTCTTTCCTGGGCTTTTTGCTCTTGCAACTTGCTTTGTAGGGCCAGGGTCACCTGCTAAGGTCCTGGTCACACAAGGGACAGAGTTTAAGACCTCAGGTTCCCAGAACCATGGAAGTCTCCCAGCGTGTCCAAAGGTCGGGGCAGAAGAGATCCTCGAAAACGAACATTGATGAGACTAAAGATTTAATGTCACTTTAAATTTAAGTGAAAAGCTTATTTAAAAAAAAATTTCTTGGGGGCTTCCCTGGTGGCGCAGTGGTTGAGAGTCCACCTGCCGATGCAGGGGACACGGGGTCGCGCCCCGGTCCGGGAGGATCCCACGTGCCGCGGAGCGGCTGGGCCCGTGCGTGAGCCATGGCCGCTGAGCCTACACGTCCGGAGCCTGTGCTCCGCAACGGGGAGAGGGCACTGAAGAGCTATCCCTTGCCAATTTATTTCTATTTTAAATTGAATGTTTTGATTATTTAATTTCCTTAAAATTTGGGTCCACTAGTATTCAATACACAACAGCTTAAAATTAGTATTTTCTTATTCTTTGAAAACTTGCACCCCAAAATATGCCACTTGGGCATATTATTCTGAATTATAGTTAAGAAACAGTCAGTGCAAGGACACTCTGACTTCTTTTGTTCCCCTGAAAGTAGGAAATAAATCTCTCACATGAAAGGTGTCCTTTCTGTACCAGGAGGGTAGAAAGCCTCCTTATCACCAGAGACAGGGAATTCAGGGCCTCGAAGGCTGTATAAACAAACCTTGTTACTTCACTAATTTGCTACCCCAAGCCCAAACACCTTTGTCTTGTCAATTCTTCACAAATTTATTGTTTGCTTGTCTAAAAGGTATAAGGCTGCCTGCTTTGGTCACTTACTTGGAGTCTCATATTTTTGTATGAGTTCCCATGTATATGAAATGAAATCCGTTTTTCTCCTGTTAACCTGCCTTGTGTCAGTTTAATGATCCAACCAGCTAAAGAACCCAGAAGAGAAAGTGTTCCTCCCCTACACCTCCGAAAAAGGTAAAAGAATGGGATTAAACTGTAATACATTGTTCTATAATGTGTTTCCCTTCCTTCAACCCTTCCCCTGCCTCCACTTTTATTATCTTGGACATTATGGAATACTGTAGGTCTCTATAGGACACACAGGTAGCTACGTCTCATTTGTAAAAACTACTTAATTCTTCACAATGAGGAAGTATCGCAATTTATTAACATTTACGTGTTATGGATGGTTATTTTCAGGTCTTCCGAAGCAGAAAACATCCCTGTATGCATATCCTTAGAATTTAGATACATTTATTTCTGGAGGATAGATACCTAAATGTAAGGCATACATATTTAAAATTTTCAAGATATCACCAGGTTGTTTTCCTAAAAGTCTGTAGCAATTTATACTTCCATCAGTCAATGTGTCAAAGTGGTGGTCCCTCCCCCCCATCCTTGCCAGCATCAGAATTTTTTACCTTTTCCTCAATATGAAGGATGGAAAATTATTTTGCATTTCTCTGAGAGAAGGTGACCATCTTATTCTGCATTTATTTCTAGTGTTTGGGGTTGAACATAAGACTTTTTTATTGGTTTGTCCTGACTTGCTGGCAATCCACCTGACTTAAATGTTCCACGTATTTTCTTTCAATCATATTTTCTCTGAACATTCTTGAAATATCTTTTGTCATTTGGAAATTTCACTTTTTTGGGTTGTTAAATCCTTTAGTATTTTCTTTTATAATTTCTAGGTTTCTGTTTTCCTTAAGAAAGCCTCTTTTACTCTTAAGGTAAAATATTTTCCTATATTTTTGAACACTTTTTTGTCTATTTTCTCATGCATTTACTTTTACACTTAGCTCTATAATTCATGTAAAATTAATTTTCTTTATGTTATGATGTAGGAGTTTGGCTCTGTTAGACAGATAGCCAATTATGCAGATGTCTTTGAGCCAATCACCCATTTTTTGCTCATCATATTGAAACATCTATGATCTACAGTTTCTACTTCTTTTGTAACACATTAGCACAAACTTAGCAGTTTAAAATACACAAACTTGTTACCTAACGGTTCTGTATGTCGGAAGCCAGGTTCAGATCTAACTAGACTAAAATCACGGGGTCGCCGCAATCCCACTACTGGGCAAAACCATAATTCAAGAAGAGTCATGTACCAAAATGTTCATTGCAGCTCTATTTACGATAGCCAGGACATGGAAGCAACCTAAGCGTCCATCAACAGATGAATGGATAAAGAAGATGTGGCACATATATACAATGGAGTATTACTCAGCCATAAAAAGAAATGAAACTGAGTTATTTGTAATGAGGTGGATAGACCTGGAGTCTGTCATACAGAGTGAAGTACGTCAGAAGGAGAAAAACAAATACCGTATGCTAACACATATATATGGAATCTAAGGAAAAAAAAATGTCATGAAGAGATTAGTGGTAGGACAGGAATAAAACACAGACCTACTAGAGCATGGACTTGAGGATATGGGGAGGGGGAAGGGTAAGCTGTGACGAAGTGAGAGAGTGGCATGGACATATATACACTACCAAATGTAAATTAGATAGCTAGTGGGAAGCAGCCGCATAGCACAGGGAGATCAGCTCTGTGCTTTGTGACCACCTAGAGGGGTGGGATAGGGAGGGTGGGAGGGAGGGTGACGCAAGAGGGAAGAGATATGGGAACATATGTATAACTGATTCACTTTGTTGTAAAGCAGAAACTAATACACCATTGTAAAACAGTTATACTCCAATAAAGATGTTAAAAAAAAAAAAATCATGGGGTCGGCTGTGTCCGTCCTGGGAGCTCTAGGGGAGAATCCATTTCTTCACTATCTCAGGCTGTTGGTAGAATTTAGTTCCTTTCAAGTCCCCATTTCCTTGATGGCTGTCAGCTGAGGGTCCTTCCCAGCTTCTGGTAGCTGCCTGCATTGTTTGGGTCATGGTTCCGTTCCTCCATCTTCGACGCCAGCAATGGTGGGCAGAGTATCTCTCCAGCTTCAAATCTCTCCTGCCCCTTCTCCCATCCTTACTTCTCTCTGAGCCACTTGTTCTGCTTTCCTTGTCCATTTTTGTTTTATTATTATTTTAAAATCTAAGTTTCCTTTATTTTATTTATTTATTTTTATTATTTTTGTCTGTGTTGGGTCTTCGTTGCTGCGCGTGGGCTTTCTCTAGTTGCTGTGAGCAGGGGCTTCTCTTGTTGCAGAGCACGGGCTCTAGGCACACGGGCTCAGCAGTTGTGGCTCACGGGCTCCAGAGTGCAGGGTCAGTAGTTGTGGCACACGGGCTCAGTAGTTGTGGCTCATGGGCTCTAGAGCACAGGCTCAGTAGTTGTGGTGCACGGGCTTAGCTACTCTGCAGCATGTGGGATCTTCCCGGACTAGGGCTTGAACCCATGTCCCCTGCATTGGCAGGCGGATTCTTAACCACTGCGCCACCAGGGAAGCCCCTTTTAACTGTTTTTTACTCAAAAGAAAAATTCCAAATGCAGTGATGATGAGCCCTTTACAAAATAATATTCTAGGGCTTTCCTGGTGGCACAGTGGATCCCACATGCCGCAGAGCGGCTGGGCCCGTGAGCCATGGCCGCTGATCCTGCGTGTCCGGAGCCTGTGCTCCGCGGCGGGAGAGGCCGCAGCGGTGAGAGGCCGAGCGTACCGCAAAAAAAAAAATAATTCTATACTATTATGAAATCTTAATTATGACAGCATGTTCAACACAATTATTGAACTCCTGAACAATCACCATGTCTCTGAGAAAATCAGGCGGTTATCACTCAGGTTTTACACAATTATCTCTTTATACAAATTTCACTAAGAAATGCTTTATTATACCCTTTTGGCATGCCAATGCATGTCCAAAATCTGTCCAAAATCTTTCTATAATCTGCAAAGTTTTAACTTTAAAACCACAAACTATTTTACCTTGATTACATGCAAGATTGCTTGTCTTGACCCTACCTCTGCACGACAGTAATAAATAAATAAGCTTGCGGCCCTGTTTCCTTGAAAAGTATGCCAACTATGCTTGTCTGCCACAGGAAGAGTGCCACTCAAGAAACTCTTGGCATTCAAGTGTATCACCAGATGGAAAAATCTCCTAAGATATGAATGGCATTGAGTGTAGAAGACAGCTCTGTTCCTCTCTGAAGTAAAAATGACTCTGTTCTTTTCAATTCCACAACCCATTTATCTCCATTCTCTACCAACCAAAAATAGGTAGGAATTTGGTGACACTGATGACTCTTCCTCTGGGGTGTTTGGAAGGGGGCCCTGGGCCACTCAAGTACACGTGCTTAGAGTGTTGTAAAACTGTTCTTGGAATATCCAAGCTGATAAAGAATTAGGTCAGGATTATACTTTTAGCTCAGACGAATTGTTGCTGCAGTAAAGTTACATTTAGACTCGTTAATTTTGTAGGTACCATTAATATACACGTGGAGATGAAAATCAATGGCCTTCATCATCCCAGACATTAAATGCTGTTAGTGGCAAACTATTTATCCACTTTTATGTGAAATACTTTTATGTGAAAAGTATTTTCACATAATCAATGCCTTGAAATTTCAGTAATTTAAGAGCAAGTACACAAAAAACTCTAAATAAGGAAGTGCACTAGTACCAAAATCATAGGGACCTCATGATGTGGGCTTAAGGGTAGCATGCAGGTTAATATCATGTGTGTGGCTACTGTTTATAATAATGAGTGCTGCTACCCAATTTCCCCTATCACAGCCCCTCAGAATATGTGCGTATGACACCCTGGGGTAAATGTGAGAGGCTGCTTGCAGGAGAGATAAAAGCCTTTAGGACTGAGGGGATCTGTGCAGACACAAACCACCAGCGGCACAGCAGCATGCATGGGTATGAATGGTGGGAGGCTGTGGCTTAGCTGACAAAAACTCAATCAAGCTTTAAAGATGGATTTGAAAAAGTCATTACCTGTCCTCACTTCTGATGGCATGGACCCCCACCGAGAGAGTATGCTTATAACTCCACAGACATTTATTCCACAACTACTAGGTCCAAACCATGGAGGGATACACACCTGGCTAATCTGCCCTTGAGCTGCTCACAATCTAGTGTGCCAGGCAGGTGTTTAAGCAGCTCTCTATAACACAAGGTAGGGCAAAAATCAAGGCCAACGAGCGAATTTCAAAGTGGTATGAGGTTACATAAGCTGGAACAAACAGTTGTGTATGGGTACAAGGGAAACTTCAAAGAAAAGAGTTCTGTTAATGAAAGAGGTTTAATTCTGAAACGTCATTCTGACCAAATGTACACAATAAAGCTTGCATTGAAAAGGCAAAATAAACCGATAATCCTTAAGGTAATCCATTATAGCAGTGCTACTGGGAAGATAATTATGAACCAAACTTTTAAACTACTTCTGAATAATGAGATTAATATAAGGTAGAATTTTTAAAATTTTTCATAGGTTCAGAAACATGACTCTGATCTACATTTGACACTTCTTGAAGTTCCAGCTTTTTAGAAAAACTTAAGGCAACGTTACGGTAACATTTACCTTTTTTCTATTCAAGATGCAGTTCTTGAACATTTTTAGTAATTATGACTTTCGACCTGAAACGTTGCTTTACTGTTTAAGCTAGAAATAAACTGTAAACTTCATTGGTTAAAATAATTTCCTGGGACTTCAAGTTTAGATTTTTGTAAAAAAACAAACTATGTAAGTAAAATGGAATCAGTGAGGGGGTCATCTTGAAGACTGTATCAGAACAGTAGTTCAAAAAAAAAAAAAAAAAAAGAACAGTAGTTCAATTTCAGCATTAAAGAAAGTGTGTCTTAAGAATATTTCTTCCAACACTATGAGAAAAATGTTTGACTTCAATCAACCAATCAGGAACTGTTCAAGTCAAGAACTCTTTTTTACTTAAAAACTTAAAAACTTCTATGCATAAAATACATCTGTATGTTTATTTTGAGTGAAACCCTACTTTGTATTCTAGACTATCTCTTTTGAGGGTAAGTAGATTAAAAAAAAACTTGCACATTGTCTATTTAAGTGTTCAAATACTAAAACACTCAAGTTCAATTACATCCCAAGTAATATCCCTAAGATTTACTAGGTATTTAACAGAACAGGCCCTGTTCTAAGCACTCCTCCTCCTGACTTGTTTAATCCTGCTAAGAACTCTCCCATCCTACCAGATAAGAGGCAGAGAAAAGAAAAAGTTAGGAAGCTGTCTAGAAATACAAGCCATAGTTCAACAAAAATAAACAGTGGTTTTATTGATTACATATATTTTCAACTCTAGTAATATATATTATAAACTTTAAGGATTAGCAATAAATGGCTGTATTTTTTACCAAGAATAATCTAGGCTATGGCAGCATGATGGATGAATATTATTGAAGTCCTGCACAGTCATCCTCTATCTATTTTTCAGAAAATCAAGAAGTCATCATCCAAGCTTTGTATTAGGTCATGAGACAGTTACCCCTATACACACATTTCATTAAGTAGAAATAAGACATTACACGTTTCCTTTTTGGCAAATCCTCCCTTTCTGTCATACAGATATATCCTCCCAAAGTTATTTTCTTGTAACGTACAAAATTTAATTTTTATCCACCAGAGTTGTCTCAAATAACTTTCACCCTGGAAAGCTCAAAGGCATGAGGCAGTAACAAAATGCTACTCTGGACTCTGTATTCCACTTTTGCCTAAAACCCCATTTGATAATTAAAACGAAACTAATCCCACATTATAATACTTACTTAGGAAAGTCTTTTTGTTACATGTTTGCCCCAAAGATGGAAAATGTCAACTCATCTGAGCAAGTATCTGGCAGATCACTGAAAGAAAACGGGGCCGTGGGAAGTGAAAAG
The DNA here is from genome assembly GCF_026419965.1 of Kogia breviceps. NCBI lineage: Eukaryota > Metazoa > Chordata > Mammalia > Artiodactyla > Physeteridae > Kogia > Kogia breviceps. Next base: position 76,788,883 of record NC_081323.1, read on the forward strand.
GCTTTAGTGTTTGACAGCGGAAGAGACTGATGACCGTCACTCCAATGTCTCATCTCCTTCTTCCACGTCTTTCAAACTGAGTACTTCCAGAGAGCCTTTGCCTTTCGTCTCCTTTTTGACGAGCTCATCAATTTCTCGGAAGCAGCCGGGGTCAATGAGACACACCTGAAACATTGAACACAGCTGCTGACCACATGAGGACGAGCAGTACCATAGAATGGACACAGCTTTCACATCCTATGAGACAAACACACCATACTTTCCAGGTCTCTCTACAACCCCAGATAAGACAACGCACAGGAGGGCGGACTGGGTTCTGGTCCAGCCTCTGCCCTTAACTATGCACGCAGGCCCCTGTAACAAGGCATTATTCTCCCTGTTGAGGACTTTTCCAGATTCCTCAGCTGTAAAACGAAGTGGTTGGATTAGAACGCTCTGGTCCTTTTCACACTAAAAGTTAGCATTAAAATTTACAGTTCAATGAAATCATCTTTGTATCCACATTTCAAGGAAAAAAAAAAAAGAGGTGGAAGGCCTATTTAGAAACCATGTGCAAAGTTTTGCAAAGATTTTAAAACTTCAGAGAGTGTCAGATGTGTTGTTTTACATCTACAGTGGAAAGCGCAACAATCCTCTAGAGCTCATTTATTTGTCAAGAAGCTGTAAAGCTCTAAGACGTGGGTTTGCAGACAGATGAATGTACACGATGTCTGAAGGTGCGGGGTGAGGACCCAAAGACATGATGTTTTTGCTGCTTCTTTAAAATGTTCTGTGGTAAACGAGACTAACAAACTTTTAGTCCTATTTCCAATTTCCTCATTAATAGAAGACTCACTGTAAAATATATTCTCTCATCAAAAATGAGCATTGACCAAAATCATTTTATCATGAATAATTTAACTAAAAAAGCAAACAAAAACTGTAAGTGTTCTTAATGACAATTTGGTTCTATGGAGACCTTGACTGTCTTACCTAATGCTAGTTAAGATGTTTCTGGAAATGTCTTACTGTTCACACCTCCTAAATGTTTGTGACAGATTTATGACTAGAAAAGAAACTCTTTTGGTAACACGGAAGCAAAGAAACAAGCGTATGTTAATCTTACAATATCTAACTGTTGATGATAGTCTTCACTTTCTATAACCTTGATGAGTGGCTTGAGTTTTTCTTTCAGCTTCTTCGCTTCATTCACTGGAAGAATGAACCGAAGTCTCATGTGAGCACGTTCTATCTTCATTTTCTCCTTTAACTGCTTTATCACTTCCAAAGCCTATCAAGACAAAATTAAAAACGTTTGTAATTTCTTTGCTTCTTCTGCTGCATTACTGCAGAAGGTATTCAAAACAAAGCAGTTTCCATCTAGCTGGACTGGGCAATGGTTTCTTAGATGACATGAAGAACATTAGCAACCACAGGAAAAAAAATAGATGAATTGGGCTTCAAGATTAAAACCTTTTGTTCTTCAAAAAAACTATCAAGAAAGTGAAAAGACAACCCACAGAATATGACAAAATACTGGCAAATCGTTCATTTGATATGGTACTAGTATCCAAAATATATAAAGAACTCTTACAACTCAATAATGAAGAGACAACTAATCAACTAAAAAATGGTCAAAGGATCTGAACAGTGATTTCTCCAAAGAAGACAGACAAAGGGTCAATACGCCCATGAAAATATGTGCAAATTATCAGTCATTAGGGAAATGCAAATCAAAACCAGAACAATACCCCCAGGATGGCTATAATCAAAAAGTTGGACAATAACAAACATCACTGAGGATGTGGAGAAACTGGAACCCTTGTACACTGATTATGGAAATGTAAAATGGCTCAGCTGTTTTGGAAACTGGCTGAGCAATTCCTCAAGAGGTTAATACAGTCACCATATGAGCTAGCAATTCTGTTCCTGGGTATAGAGAAATGGAAACATACGTCCACACTAAAATTTGTGATCAATTTCATAAGCAGCATTATTCATGATAGCTAAAAAGTGGGAACAACCCCAATGTCCACCAACTGATGAATGAACAAAAGGTGGTATTTCCACACAATGAACTATCATTGAGTCCTAAGAAGGAAAAAAGTACTGACAGATGCTACAACATGGATTAACCTTGAAAGGGCCACATACTGTATGACTCCATTTATATGAAATGTGCAGAATAGACAAATCAATAAAAACAAAAATAAAATTTGCGGTTGCCTTATTCCCTCCTTATGAGACAGGGGAATGAGAAGTGACTGCCAACAGGTACAGGGTTTCATTTTAGGGTGATGAAATGTTCTCAAATTAGGTAGCAGGGAAGGGTGCAAAAACTTAGTGAGTATAGGACTGAATTGTAGGCTTTAAATGGGTGACTTTTATAGTGCATGTATTATACAAATATTAAAAAAATCTAACAATTGGTGTTAAAATAATGCTTTAAAAATCCAACTTTTATCTTTGTAAAAACATTTTTTATTTTATATTGGAGTATAGTTGATTAATAATGATGTGTTAGTTACAGGTGTACAGCAAAAGGATTCAGTTATACCCATACAAGTATCCATTCTTTTCCAAATTCTTTTCCCATTTAGCTTATTACAGAATATTGAGCCAAGTTCCCTGTGCTATACAGTAGGTCCTTGTTGGAAGAATCCAAGTTTTATCTTTAAAGGTCTGACTTGGATAGGAAGATGAGAGTCCTAGTATATTTGTGTTTAGTTAAAACAAATTCCATCACTCCTCTAAAACCTCCATCGTTCCCCTCCCCTCTACCCAAAACCTCCTCCCACTTGCTTCCAAGTAGTGCCATTTTGTTATTACAGACCAACTATTTTAATGTTTTCCTCAGAGAACACTGATTTTCACGGACACTTTTTGACATTAAAAAACAACTCACCTGCTGTTTTGTACTCTTGTTGGGTTTGACCGAATAGTGGATGTCCTTCATGGCTCGCTCGATAAGGATAACGGTGTACGGTCTCTTTGTTTCAGGGTTCACACATTTGTCGGCCACAATAGTTGCAATGTCCCTAAACATCTGCTCCAGCTGTGTGTGCCGTTCTTTATCTGACACTTGAACCTCTCCTTTAGTCAAAATCTTAAAAAACCCAACAAGTTTAAGAAAAGTAATATCTTTATTCCACACTATTTGTTAACTAACCACAGGAATTAATAACTGGGGAGAAAATTAAATTTCATCCTCTTCAGCTACTGATATTTGGTAATAACTTGAGCTTTGCCTAAAGGGATTATCTTGTTCCAAAATCTTACTTATTTAGATGGGGGATTGGGTAAAGGTAATCTTAGCAGATGGTGTAAATGATGAAATACTTGAAAAGGAATTCTATTTTTAGGCATATTACACTAAAAATATATAAATGGACAAAATAAGGCAGTTTAGTAGGAAATCTGATTTCTGGAGCCTTTGGCAAAAAATATCCATGTCCTGAATTATTAAAAGTGATGTTGCACAGATCGAATTCTTGCATAGTAACTGTTCACTCCAAAAAAATAGTACTTTAAAGTTTAACATACCTGTAATTAATATCTAATACTACTGGATATCAGGGTCAATTATGCTGCAACTGTTAGAACCCACCTGCTTACAGATTTCAGTCTGGTCATCTGTTCCAAACGCACTGATGAGATCTTCCTTCTTTGCAACCTGACCTTTAGAGACATTTACAAACACTGAGTGGGTCTGTAGAACTTCATCAAGGTCTTTTTCCCTTGGGAGGACAGGAGAGACAGTCCTAAGTGAGTATGCTTGAAACTTCGAAGTTCATTCACATTTAAATACAAGACGGCGACGATATGAATAGTAAGAAACAACAAATACTCCTAAATGACCCTCGGTTCCAGGGGACCATTTCGTAATTCATAACTCCATTTGTATTCGCCGTTACTCAGATGAAAAACGTCGAGGGAATAGGTGTGCAATCACTGAAGGGCGGGGTCCGGCTGCTGCCAAGGAATTCCAGCCGCTAGATGGCAGCAGTGAAGACCTTACGCACTTCGGTGAATCTACTGGGCTGAGATCTGTGAACTATAGAAGCACCTGGAAGACCAGGCCCTTTGCTTTGATCATTATTCTGACAAAAGGACCACAATTATGGGGGTTTCTTGGCTGTGGCTTTTATGACACCTGGGAAGCAAAGTAAAACCAAGCCCCAAACCAAACCGACCAAACAAATAAAAAGGGAACGTCTGGTTTAGACCCTAAGCCCGGGCAGCAGGAGTAAGTTTCCCATTTCCTTCCCTGACGAGACCCAAGCTGGGCCCATTCGTTAGACGACCAGAGGGAGGCCGCCTTCGAGGCCACCAGCTCCGGCCAGGGCCCAGAGGGAGAGTGTCACTCACACGCCGCTCCGCCAGCCCACGACTTTGTTTTTGTAGCAGGCGATTTCGAAGCGCTTCCCGGCTCGCTTCATTCGTACTACGGCCACATTGGTCAGGCGGATCTGGTTGGTGGGGGTGAAGATCGACATCGTGGCCGCTCACAGACCTTGGGCCCGGCAAACCAAGGCAGACCGGCGCTGCCGGCCTGAGGGCCAACTGAGCCTCGATATAAGCACCCAGCTGCGTGCGACACAGTAACGCCCGCAGCGTGCGTAGCGACGTTACTAACTCTGCAGCCACAATACACCACGCAACTTACTGCGCAGGCGTCAGGTGTAGCGAAAACCGGGCGAGGAGGGAGCCAGAACGCCTGCGCATTGTGGCTTTTACGACACTGTTCCGCGCCCGGAAAGAGAGGGGCTCTTCCTTGACGTAATTTTCTTTCCAGAATGAACGAAAGAGCTCTGATTGGTTGGTGGAGCTCATGTTTGGTGACCGGGTGGAAACTCAGTGCCAGGCGCCTCACAGTTCCGCCGAGTTTCGGGCCACGCCCACATTACCCTTTCGTTTTGGAAAAGTTTTAACACAAAAAACGTAGAGAAAAAAGTGTAACGAACTGCCATGTACCCATCACCCCGCTTCAAAAATTATCAACGTTTTGCCGTTCTCCCTCATTATTTGTGTGGGAGTATTTTAAAGAAAATCATCATAAAGTTTTAGCTTTAAATACTTCAGTTTAAACTAACAAATACACCCAACGAGATTAACCATAATTCCTTAATAGCGTCTCATAGCTAGTCCATAATCAAATTTCCTCTAAATAATGCCTTTTTACAGTCGGTGTGTTTCAAATGAGATTCAAACAGGCTCACAGATTGCATTCGGTTGGCGATGCCCTTAGTCTCTTAACGCCGACTTTCCCTCCCCCACCCCTCTTTTTTTCCCTGCTTCTCTCCGGATTCGCCCCTAACTCTCAAGCGCGGTTTCCTGAGCCGCGGGGAGCTCTCCCGCTTCCTCGCCGGGAGTTCTGGGCGGTGCTTTTCTCTGGGCCCGCCCCCTTCCTCCTCTGAGCCAATCCGGACAGGTCTGCGAGTGGCATGGCTGCCCCCAGGTCCTCCGACTGTCGGCGCCTAGCGAATGCTTCGAGGTATTTCTGGTGGTCTCCCAGTATCCACGCCGGACAATAAGTTTCTTAGGTCCGCAGTCCTGGTGTCTTGTCGGGCCGCAGGGCTCGGGCTCTGAGGAGAATGGGTAAGGTCCCCAGGCGGGTAAGGTTCGTAGGGTGGGAAGGGAGGAAACCGTTTTTCGGAGACCCTCGGGCCCCTTCCTCCAGAGTATGTTGCCCTTGTCAGCCCGGGACCGGTGCCGCTGGGGGCAAGGGAGGACTGATCCCTGCTCGTGACCTGGCTTTTGCCTTTTGAGGCAAGGAGATGAGTTTAGAACTATGCTTCTAACCTCAAGCAAAAGACAGAGAAAACTGTTTCTCCCCCTTACCCACGTGTGTTGAGGACTTTTGGACCTTTCTATGAGTAGCACCTGTAAACCTCAAATCTTAGACCTCGCCTTTTGAAATTACCCCCAGGTTCAGCATTTGAGGCCAGGTCCATCCATATCTCCCTTAAAAAAAAGTGGGACTTGGGGTCAATTATTTGAGAACCCTTGGCAAGTAGCTGTGGGTCTCTAAAAATAAAACTAAAAAAAGAGGAATACGTTTAGTATTATTTTTCTTATGGAGCAGCATAACAAAGCAAAATTAACTCATAATTCCACATAAAGTGTTATGACTTTATGTTCCCTTCTTTCCCAAACGCTATATTCAAATGAAGATAAAATTTTATATTCTTTTTTGAATTAGCATTATCATTATGACAATTATATTACATATCACAGTGTCTTGTTTTTATTAGTGTTGCTTTTTATAGATTTCTTAATGGGGTTGTTGAATATGAAGGTTGGTTTTTCTTTTTCTTAAAGTAAGAATGGGCATCATTGTATATGTAACTTCAAATAAAATTATATGTGTCATTTTAAATTTAGAACCTTCTTTGGATATGTGGGACTTCTCATCTTTAATATCATTATGGATAAACAGGTTTTACATATATTTGGGCTTTGCCTTTGGCTTTAGCCTTTGGATTTGTTTCCAGATTGTCATCAGAAAGCAGGTAAGTGGAGTTACTTTTTAAAAAAAATATCTATTTATTTATTTATTTTTGGCTGTGTTGAGTCTTCGTTGCGTGTGGGCTTTCTCTAGTTGCGGCAAGCGGGGGCTACTCTTTGTTGCTGTGCGCGGGCTTCTCACTGTGGTAGCTTCTCTTGTTACGGAGCATGGGCTCTAGGCACACAGGCTTCAGTAGTTGCGGCATGCAGGCTCAGTAGTTGTGGCACACGGGCTTAGTTGCTCTGTAGCCTGTGGGATCTTCCCGGGCCAGGGCTTGAACCCGTGTCCCTTGCATTAGCAGGCGGATTCTTTACCACTGTGCCACCAGGGAAACCCAAGTGGAGTTACTTTTCCTAGGAGAGTATTTGGCATCAAATTTTATAGAGAATGCAGAGTGTGGATTTTCTAAGGCTTCCAGAAAAATATAGAAATTCTAAAAGGAACTTACGATCACTTTTGTGTTTGGTCTTTAGAAATAGTTTTTCAATGCCAAAAAATTTTTCTTGTCAGTTTTAATAGACTAAGTTATTTACCTTTTCTTTGATGGGCTGTGGAAGTCTCATTGTTAAGATACAGGAAGGTTTTGTAATGAAAAATTAAACTTTTGCAAAAAACCCAAATCTGCTTAACACCCTTAAGGGGTATTAGTCTTCTCTTTTCTTTCCAGTAATTAAGAATCAGAAAATAAGTTTCTACTATTATTCCACTACAACACATTATGGGTGAAAGTACGTGTAGTTTTATCCTGGAAGGAATGGGAATGATTATAGTCTTAAGAAATGTGGGCCCTGCTTTTAAAGGACCTAATTATACCAAGGGGTTAATATTTGAGGAGTACAATCGAAGGATTAAGAGAATAATAAAATGGACCAGTATCTGAGCGATTGATAATTTTCATCCCTAATGAAGTTGGGAAATATTCAAACTTGATGGATTTTGTGTTTATTTCAAGAACAAAAACTCACAGGAGAAAACCGTTCCAAAAGCATCTCGGGATTTGATGACAAATGGCTGTATCTCTCTTCAAAAGAAGGAAGTCTTTGTGTCTGGAGTGAAGATTTTCTATGGTTCTCAGACTGGCACAGCAAAGGTAAGAACTTATAATGACACTTTTCATTGGGTCTCCTGATCTTTTAAGAAAATTTCTGAAAAGTGTTCTTTAGCAGTGAACTGAATTGGTCTTCTAATCTTGTTTTCAGCTTTGTTTTTCCTTTTTACAGCATACATTTTTCCTTTCTGGGGTGGTGGGTGGGTTTCATCTCAATTTCAGCTGACTGGGGGTGTCTGGACCTGTCATGCGGGGGGCTTTGCTCTGAAGCTTGCCTCTGCTCAGCAGAATGGAGACTTGGAGTTCCAAGTCCATGACTGGGCAGAGAAGTAGGGGATAGTGAAAAATGGCAGCAGTATGTCCAGTATGGGCCCTGAGGTTCACAACTTCACACATCTATTTAATGAAATGTATTTTGATTTCTCATAGTGTTGAAAGTGCTAATGATATACATTGAATACTGTATAGATACCGGCTGCAGATATATAGCTGAAAGATGCTTTAATTGTATCTAGATGCTGCCTGCTTTTTTATTATAGAGGTCACAGCTATTTATTGCTTTCTAGGAAAAGATTCTAAGCCTAACGTGAAAATGAATTAAAAACAATTCCTTGTCGTTATTTTGGTAGAGTATTAAAGAGGGTTCTACTGCCCTCTTGTGGATGTTTTGTAGAATACTACTTTTTAAAAGGTTTTCAGTATTTTGTTGTGTGTGTCATAATTGAAGGTCACTTATAATTAAGTTCAACCTTAAGCAGCAGAGGCAGGAAACCGGAAGAAACATTAGAAAGGCATCTGAGCTGCGGAAACAAAGTCCTTTTATGTTACTCATAGAAGATTTCTTTCCTAGCCTCTCTTTTATGCCCGCTTTTACGTTTTTTTAAAAGATCAAATTAATACTTGCAGATGGTAACAAATCCAGGTGTACAGAGGGTACATAATGAAAAGTACTCTTCAGAGAATCTATTTTAACTATTGATATTTCTGTTTTTAATTCCTCTGAGGGTTATTTCTTGAACCTCCTTCTGCCATGTTTCTGGATTTATCAAGTTAGATAAAAGTTATGAACTCCTTGTATTAGTCAGTTCCTCACATCTCAGCAGCTCAATATTGTTGCCCACATCATTGTTGATATGAGTTAAATGGCCCCCCCCTTCTTAAAGCTGTGCCATCTGAATTTCTCTATTTGACTTTCACATTTGATTGATTTGTATTTGGCTTGGTATAGAGGACTCGGGCAAAATTTTTTTCTTACAACTTTGAGGGCATCACATCCTTGTCTTTTTAAAATAAATTAATTAATTTTTTATTTTATTTACTTTGGCTGCGTTGGGTCTTCGTTACTGCATACGGGCTTTTTCTAGTTGCGGCGAGAGGGGGCTACTCTTTGTTGTGGTGCGTGGGCTTCTCATTGCGGTGGCTTCTCTTGTTGCAGAGTATGGGCTCTAGGCATGTGGGCTTCAGTAGTTGTGCACGGGTTCAGTAGTTGTGACTAGCGGGCTCTAGAGCGCAGGCTCAGTAGTTGTGGCTCACGGGCTTAGTTGTTCTGCGGCATGTGGGATCTTCGCGGACCAGGACTTGAACCCATGTCCCCTGCATTGGCAGATGGATTCTTAACCACTGCACCACCAGGGAAAGCCCCTGGAAGCTTTTAGAATCATTCCTTTGTCCTAGATGTTTGGAGCTTTTGTGAGATAGTGTCTAGGTTGGGTCTTTTTCAGCCATTGTATTGTATACTTGGGCCGTTTTTGTTTTGAAAATTTGTGTGCATTAATTCTGCTAATATTTCTTGGGTGAATTTCTTTCCCTTCTGTTTTCTCTGTTCTACTCTGTTAGTTGGATGTTGGACCTTTTGGATGGTCTCCTGTGTCTCAAATCCTCTTTCATACTTTTGGTAACTTTCTGTGCTGGGTTCTTGGATTTCAATTCCAAACCTTTTTTTTGAATGTTTTAGTTCGACTATAATGTTTTTAATTGCAAAAATGCCATTTTGTTCAATTTCTATTGCATCTTTTTCATAATCTAAGAATATATTTCAGTGAGTTCCTTTTTCAGTTCTCTGATTTATCTGCTTCCACCGTGTTTCTTTTGCTGCTATTTCTCTTTCCTGTCACTTGTTCTCATCATGGTCTTGCTGATCCGTGGTTTTCTGTTCATATTTAGGATGGAATGATGGGGTAGCTGGTGTGGATTTTCTCTGTTAACTGTGTAAATAGACTTGTTTTCTCTAGTTGTAAGTTCTCACTGTATGCTGTGTGCAGGGTGGGTCAGGGATGCTAGGTGACCTATCTATACCTCACATCTCCCTCTAACTACCACCTCAGTTTTTTTTTTTTAATAGTATTACTCCTTGAAAGTGTTGTCTGTGCTTGCTGTCTCTAATTTCTCTACTCCTATCTTTCTTTCTTTCTTTATTTTTTTTTTTGGTGGTACACGGGCCTGTCACAGCTGTGGCCTCTCCCGTTGCGGAGCACAGGCTCCAGATGCACAGGCCCAGCGGCCATGGCTCACGGGCCCAGCCGCTCCACGGCATATGGGATCTTCCCGAACTGGGGCACGAACCCGCGTCCCCTGCATCGGCAGGCGGACTCTCAACCACTGCGCCACCAGGGAAGCCCAAGTGCTGTCTTCTGGACCCACTCCAGTTAGGCTTGTGTGCCCCAGCCCAGTAACTTTCATGTCGCTAATTAATTCTCAGTCTTCATCTTACTTGACCTCTTAGCTGCACGACAACTCCTTCCTTGTTGACATACTTTCTCCATTGAACTTTTGGGACAGTCTTCTCTAGGTTCTCCTCCTCCTCTGCTGAGGCTAGTCTGCCTCACTATCATTTGCGGATTTCTCCTCATCTTCTTGCCCTCCAAAGATAGGGGCATCCCAGGGCACAGTTCTTGAGACTATGTCTTTATCTGCACTCACTTCACTCTCTAAGGGATCTTGTTATCTAGCGCTTTCAGTTCTATTTATTAGAATTTGACAGAGTTTTTCTGTAAAGGGCTAGATATTTTATTTTACATATGTTTTTTAGGTTTTCAGGTTTTGCAAGGTGTATGGTCTTTGTTACAGCACTTCAGCTCCACTGATGTCGTGTGAAAGCAGCCATGGACAATGTGTAAATAAATGAGCATGACTGTATTCCAGTAACCTTTACTTAGAAAGACAGAGGGCCGGATTGGGCCTGTAGGCCTTAGTGTGCTGATCCCTGTAGTAGATGGTAGCCTCTAGATTTATGTTTCTAATCTGAACTTTTCCTCTCAACCCCAGACCCTCATCCCCAGCTGCCTACCTTAGATCTTCATGTGGATGGATGTGTAGTAGGTGACCCAGAATTAGTGTGCTTACAACTAAACTCCCAATTTCCTGCCCAAACCTGTTCCACCTCTACTTTTTCCCATTCTGATAAACGGCAACTTCATCCTTCCAGTTGCCCAGTTCAAAAAAACCTTTGACTTCTCTCTTTTTCTTACTACCCACATCCAGTCTGTCAGCACATACTGTGTGTTCTACTTTCAGAATAGATCCAGATTCCGGTCGCTTCTTACCGCCCTCACTGCTGCTGCCCTGGCCTACGCCAGCCTCCCTCATATTTTGTCTGGGTTACTGCGGCCATCTCATCCTCAGCCTTCTTCATTCAGCCCGTCCCAGCAACCACAGGGACTGTTGAGAACTTAGGCGAAATGGTGTTAATCATCTTGGCTTAAAAGCGTGCAGTGACTCCCTCATTCACTTAAAGCAAATGCCAAAGCCCTCCTGGTGGCCAGGAGGCCCTCACTTCTGGGTCTCCGCCATCTCCTTTACCTCATGTCCTTGGTCTCCCGGCTCCAGTCTGATTAATCTCCTTGCCGAAGGTGCCTGCGCATTTGGGCCTTTTCACTTACACGTCCCTCTGCCGGGGATAGCCTCCGGCTTGCTCTCTCGTTTCCGTCAGGTTTTGCTCCAGTCTTTATTTTTGAGGCCTGTAGCAGTGTTTTCTGACACCAGATAGTTGTTTTCCCGCACCTGTTTTCCGATTCTGGTACCGTCTACCCGAGTTATTGTCAGACTGTCCCCACCTCAGACACCAGTCACAAGTCCCAGGGGCCATGTGTACTCCTGACTGGCCAGCTATAAATTCTGGGGCTCCCACAGTCTCTTTCTTAGGTTTGCTAATTCCCTAGAATGACTCACAGAATGCAGGGAATTGCTTTGCTTAGTCTACTGGTTTATAACAATGGATATAACTCAGAAAGAGACAAATGGGAGAGATGATGGGGCAGGTCTTGGGGGGAGGGGCGGCACAGAGCTTCTGTGTCCTATTTTCACGTGCCACCTCCTCGGCATATCAATGTGTCTCCCAACCCCTGTCATTTAGGGTTTTTTATTGGAGATTTCATTACGTAGGCATGACTGATTAAATCATCGACCATATCTGATTGAACTTCATCTCCTGCCATCCCTCCCCTCCCCTCCCCTCCCCACAGGGAGAGAAGATGTTGAAAGTTCTAAGCCTTTAATCCCAGGGTTGGTTTGCCGCTGACCAGCCCCCATCCTGAAGCCACCTGGTCCCCCACTGCAACCCCAGTGAGTCATCTCATTAACATACCAAAGATAGCAAGTTCCAAGGATTTTAGGAGCTCTAAGAGCTCCCTGGAGACAAAGACCAAATATTTATTTTTTATTATATACACCTGTCGTGACCCTCCTTATGTAAAATAACAGCTCTCCCCATGCCTCCAATACCGTATTCTTACCCCTTATCCTCTTTTCCTCCACAGCACTGATCACCAACTGATATACTGTGTATTTTCTCATTAGAACATCTCCTTGAGGATGTTCCTTGATGCTCCTTAAGGGCAGGGAACATGTGTGCCTTGTTCCCTGTTGGGTAATATCGCCCAGAGCTGAGACTGGCCTGGTGGATGCCTAGTAAATGGCGAGGGCAGGCTTAGCTTTAGTCCTGGCAGGTGGCGAGCCAAGTGTTAGGCTACGAAGCCAGAAAGAGGAAGAGAATTTCCTGGGGTACCAACATCTGGCCAGAAGTTGTAGCTCTCCCCAACCGTTTGGTTCATTTTGTTTGGAGAAGAGACTGGTAGGAGTCGGCCTGGGGGTAAAAGGTGAGAGTCGCTGAGGCTCTGTGTGCGCTGGTCCCATATCATACAGATTCTCTGTATTCCACAGGGTCTTCTCTGGCCCGCTACTCCCTCCCGTTTTTGCCCCAGTGACTGACTGACCCCAGAGCCCCTCTGGTGTTCTGTCTCCCCTGTGGCTTTCTTCGGTCTGTCAGCCTGCTTCTTTTTGCTTTCTATCCTCCAGAAATGTGCTCACAGCTCTCATATTTCCCACTCTCTTCCCTCTTTGGTATTTCTTCTCTGTCTATATGTTTATTCTAGTGGGGCAGAACAGCCGAAATGTCTACAAGTACATATAATCCCACATATGTACTTGTAGAGTGAGAACAACACAGCTGAGTGATTGATCTCTGTAAAGATGCTTGAGAAAATGGTACAAATGAGAATAGAATTTGTGTTTATGGTGATACATGTCAGTCACCGAAAAATCTTTTCATGCTCAATGCCTCATTACCTTGCCAACAGGAATAAATGAAAACTGTATTTTTCATTTATTTAGCTTATTGAAGACTTTATTTGATTTTTTTCCCTCCTATCAGGGATTTGCGACAGTTCTTGCCGAAGCAGTTAGCTCCCTTGATCTGCCTGTGGCGGTTATTAATCTAAAGGAATATGACCCAGATGACCATCTAGTAGAAGAGGTTGGTAATTGTCTTATTTTTCCTTCAGTCACAACTTTCAAATTTAATTGACCTCCTGTGTTCTGGGATAAACAGACAGACTCTTCAGGGTAAATGTAATTTTCATGCTGAAGGACTCCAGTCGGTTGAGCGTTCAGTGTCAGTCGGAGGTGCTGAGTGTGCGGTGGCGTGTGCTGACTCGGGCGTGACGCGGGGCTGGCCCCTCTGGGGTGTTAGCCTGAAAGCTTGGGGGGTTGGAAGTTCCCTCCTTCTTTGACTGTTGTAATCAAAGAGGGTTGTCACTGAGGGCCATGTGCTGGGCTTGTGAACCACGTGTAAGCCTGCTGAAGGGTCAGGAGCCGCTTGGGTGTCAGAAGCAGTATGGGTTTTGGAGTTAGAGAAATCTCTTTAACTGGCTGTGTGACCTCCAGGTGTAACGTCATATCTGTGAGAGCTTCATTTCTTCACCTGAGGAATGCCCCGCCCCCTCCTCTAGCCATGCCCAGGTGGGGAAGTTGGCCTGACAGCAGCGGTTCTCCAAGCCTGGTCCTTGAACCGACAGTATCAGCATTTCCTGGGAACTCGTTAGAAATGCAGATTCTCAGGTCCTAGCCCAGCCCCGCGGAATCAAAGTCTGGATGTGGGCCTGTGTTTTAACAAGTGCCCCAGGTGATTCTGAAGCAGCTAAAGTTGGGGAAGCGTTTGGAACAGGCATTGACAAGCCTTTTCTGTAAAGGGCCAGATGGTAAATATCTTCAGCTTCGTGGGCCAGGCAGCTCCTGAGTTCTGCCTTTGAGGCACAAAACAGCCAGAGACGGTATGTAAATGAGTGAGTGTGGCTGTGTTCCAATAAAATTTTAATTACAAAAACAGGCAGTGAGTGGGACTGGGCCTGTGGGCTGTAATTTGCCAGTCCCTTCTTAGTGGATAAACCTCTAGCTGTAAATGTGCATTTGTTTCTCCCCCAAGAAAACGTTGGAGTACAAATGAGTGAGCTTGAATCCGCTCTAAATTATTTGTTAAAAATTATTCGCAAGCTTGGATACTTAATTATTCGTAAGGGATTACTTATAACTTACCTCCTGACTTGGAACTGTGAAGATGCACTCGCGCAGGTGAAATACTGTGGCTCACAGGCTGAAGGTGTGTTTTGTTTCCCGGGGAGATGATGATGCCAAGTGTTAAGTCACTTTACGGTTAATGTTTTATTGCTTTGATTTTTCAGGGCATTTTTAAGAGAGCTTTCTATATTTCTTCCTGACTGATCTGGCTTTTGTTTCCAATATGACAAGCAGGAGCTGATAGGAATTTATCAGCTGGGAAATGGGACGGAGTATATGGTGAAGGGCACCAGGAAGTGCGTTGGCAGGAGCAGGGGGCTGGGTTTTCTCCCCTGTGCAAGGTCCTGGCCCTGTTTCCTTTCTCTTTTGAAAATAAGTAACATTTCTAAAAGCACTCTTTGTCTTTAGAGGTTAGTGTGATATGAATGTCAGTGTTTCAAAAAGGATTTTCGTCATTGAGATAACTTTATATCTTGGCTTCTCCTCTGAAATTATGACTTTGTTGGTTAGGTTACCAGTAAAAATGTCTGTGCCTTCCTGGTTGCTACCTACACTGACGGTCGGCCGACTGAGAGCGCAGAGTGGTTCTGCAGGTGGCTAGAGGAAGCGGCCAGTGACTTTCGCTTTGGCAAAACGTACCTGAAGGGTGTGAGATACGTGGTGTTTGGTCTGGGAAATTCTGCATATGTGAGCCACTTCAACAAGGTAGGTACAAGGTAGGTACACGTTGAATTGTAGGGATACATTCTCTTAAGTGAAAAAAAAAAAACACCTACACAGGTACATATATGTGGGTGTATGTGAGACAATCCACACTCTTTGGTACTTACTAATAAACTTTTTGTGTTATTCTTTTTATCGCTGGGGATTGCTCCCATATAGGAGGCTCTCAGTAAATTTTTATTGAATAAAATGAATGAAAACGCTTCCTATTGGCTAGCGTCTTAGCGGCTTGTATTCATGGCCAGAATCTAGCCTCCTGCCCCCAGGCAGGACCTTGTAGATGGAAGGTCCCTGAGTCTTTGGACTTTCTCAACTATGTTCTGTTGTGGAATGACCTTTAGTGCCCAAACTAATTCTTCACACAGTTAACTTGTTGTCTTTTAATCATTACTTTTCTTTTTTTAAAAAAAATTTATTAGTTGTTTGTGCCAGGTCTTAGTTGTGGCAGGTGAGCTCCTTAGTTGTGGCTCGTGGGCTCCTTAGTTGTGGCAGGCGGGCTCCTTAGTTGCGGCTTGCATGTGGGATCTCATTCCCGGACCAGGGATCAAACCCGGGCCCCATGCTTTGGGAGCATGGAGCCTTAACCACTACACGACCAGGGAGGTCCTTAATCATTACTTTTTTAAAGTAATGAAATAGAAGAAAACCATTCACTGCCCTTTATGTAATAAAATATTAATTGTTTTCTTTTGTTCTCCTGGATCCTTTTCCTTTGCATTCTCTATACTTTAAAAAACAAAAATGTGGAGCCTCTCAGTTTCTTAGTGGTTCTGAAAAGTGATCAGAATTTGTTTACCTGTACCTCTCCCCAGATGTGAGCCCAGCTCGGCTCACCTATCTTTGGTAGAATGTGAGGAAAGATGAAGGTGGAGATCTTTCTGTAACAGTTGTTTTCATCCAGCTGTTCTATCAAGATGTGTATTCTCTGTGCCTGCCCCCCCCTCATATTTTCAAAGGAAGTAGACACAAGGTAAAATTCAGATACATAAATATTTTGTTTACTGCCTTGCTACTTAGGAAGCCTGTTAAGTTTTTGAACTCTTAATTGTACTTCTTGATAACTCCTGTGCCTCAGCTTAAGTGCTTCATACTGTAATAAAACGTATTTCTGGCTATGAAATCATGAGTCTTGCCAAATGGGCTCCGTTTGTACTTTATTGTTTAATGGTCTTTGGCCCCAGAGGCTTTATTTTAGAAGAAACTGATTTTGCTACTGAGTGATTTCATTCTGACCATGATTTAGAAGAGTAGTTTTCAAATTCTTCATCAGGTACTAACCCTTAACTTAACAAAAGAATTTGTCGGTCCCTATATTTAACAACAACAACAAAATCTTCTGCAGAATCTTACCTGAATGTATCAACGGCTGGAGGGCCTGAAGCCCTTTTGACTGGGCAGTTCCTTCTTCCTAGCAGCAGCCGGGGACAGGGCCCCAGCAGAACCCCATGCTGTCGCAGAGCAGGCTGCCAGCCTCTGATCTGGAGGACTGTTGTAGCTCACCCGTCTCTTTCTCCTGCAGGTGGGGAAGAACGTGGACAAGTGGCTCTGGCTGCTCGGCGCCCATCGCGTGATGGCCCGAGGGGAGGGTGACTGCAACGTGGTTAAAAGCAAACACGGCAGCATCGAGGCCGACTTCACAGCATGGAAGGCTAGGTTCATTTCCCGGCTACAGGCGCTCCGTAAAGGAGAGAGCAAGCCCTGTGGTGGCAACTGCAAGAAAGGCAAGTGCGAGTCTAATCAGCACGGCTCAGAGGCAATGGAGCCGGAGTCTCACGCTCAAGATGGATTTCATCAGAGAGACGCTGAGGTACGGAGCCCACGTGTCCATGTCTCCCTGTTTTCCTCCTGCATTTGGAGGTGCTGAACCTTTCCTCTGTCCTGGGAAGCTCTTTCCTTGGCCTCTGGTTAGCAGGAAGAGCTGAAACTCACGTGGGGATGTTCTAGAGAGAGTGCGGTCTTAGGATAAGCCATGTTGTGCTGGATGCTTTCCTAAATATGTTCTTTAATTGTTGCATTGCTGGAATCCAGTAGGTTTCTACCCCAGTTTGCAGGTTAGGAAACGGGTCTGGAGAAGTTGAATATGTCCCGGGCTGAGCTCATGTCTTTTTACCCCCAAACCACATATTCCTCCCGACCTCTTTTATTTAACGACACCATTAATCACTCAAACTTGAAGGCTGCAAGTCATCCCAGATTCCTCTCTCATCCCTCACATTCTAAAAATTTCTCTTTCTTCAGATACCCCAGTTCTTTTGAAGCTCGTGTTACATCAGGCTGTATCACTGCTGTTGTCTTTGGGCCACCTGGTCGCTTGCATCATTTGGGAACAACTTGACATTCTGACTCCCTGTCTTTCTCGGCCACCCTTGTTCCTGTCATTCCTCTTTGTGGCTGAGCCATCCACATAGATGATTTATCCTGTCCCTTTCCTGCCCTTCACACCCCCAGGAACCATTTTCTCCAGTGACCTCGGCCTCCCACTTCCATGCTCACCTCTGACATTTCATGTCCCTGTGACCTGAACTCTGAGCTCTCTCTGGTGCTCTTACTTTAAAGTTCTTTGGACCGCACGTTTTTTTTCATAGGGTAGTGCTTACTGCTTACTTCACTTCTGTCTTTACCCAGTTCAAATTTTATACTCGTTCTCTTAAAAACATCTTCAATTCCCTTGCCATCCACTCCCTCTTCCAACCCAGTCGTCTAAGCCCCAAGCCAGGTTGGAACCCGCCTGCCTTCTCTTTGACCACAGATTGGTGACCCCGGGCTCAGCTGTGCAGCCAGAACTGCCCCCAGTCTCCAGCATCCTCTGTTCAGCGTTCTCTTTCCCCCACCCCTTCCTCCAGCTCTCATAGGAAGCCGACAGAGAATTCTCTTAGAACCTCCCCGTGCTGTCTACAAATCCTGCCATCTTTTCTGCCACAGAGACCAAGTATCTAGTTCCTGTCAAGCCCACTCTGTGCATGCTCTGGGATCAAGGACTTTGTTCCTTCATATATTGTGTGTCTCTCCCCTGCGCTGTTAATCTCTCTCTCTCTCTCTACTAGGTGGTCCCCAGAAATACATAAACATGCTCTGGAATCACCTGTGTTTAAACAAACACAGAAAACAAATAAGAAACAAGCCTTTCCTTTGTTCTGTGCCTTTCAGCTGATGTTTCATTTTTCTGCTCTTTTTCTAGCCAGTCTTTTTGCTTTCATTTGTTTATCTTCCCTCCAGTTGGCTCCTCACATTTTAAAAAACTTAAAAAAAATTTGAGGTAAAAATTTGCAAAGCATAAAATTAACCATTTTAAAATACATGCAATCTGGTGGTATTTAGTACATTCCCAATTTTGTGTAACCACTGCCTGTATCAAGTTCCAATACCTTTTCATCACCTCAAAAAAAACCCCTTACCCATTAAGCAGTCACTCTTCACTCCCTTTCCCTCAGCCCTGACCAGCTCCACTTTGCTTTCTGTCTCTATGGATTTACGTATTCTGGACACTTTATACAAGTGGAATCATTAATATGTGACCTTTTTTGTCTGACTTCTTTCACTTAGCATAAAAGAGTTTCATCCATGTTGTAGCATGTGTCAGTACTTCATTCCTTTTTACAGCTGAATAATATTCCATTGAATGGAATTGTTGATCCGTTTATCTGTTGATGAGAATTCTGGTTATTTCTACCTTTTGGCTATTGTGAATAGTGCTGCTGTGATATTCATGTGCAGGTGTTTGTTTGAGTAACTTTTCAGTTCTTTGGGGTATATACCTAGGAGTGGATTGCTGGATCTTGTGGTAATTCTATGTTTAACTTTTTGAGGAACCACCAAGCTGTTTTCCCCAGTGGCTGCACCTTTTTGCATTCCTACCAGCAATGTACAAGGCTTCCAATTTCTCCACATCCTTGTCAACACTTTTTTTTCCCTTAATTGTAGCTGTTCTAGTGAGTGTGAAGTGATGTCTTCTTGAGGATTTTTTTGTTTTTGTTTATTTTTTTAATTTTTAAAATTTTTATTGAAGTATAGTTGATTTACAATGCTGTGTTAGTTTCAGGTGTACAGGAAAGTGGTTCAGTTATATACGCACACACATATACTTATATATATATACACATATATGTATATATTCTTTTTCAGATTCTTTTCTACTTATAGTTACTACAAGATACTGTATATAGTTCTCTGGGCCATGCAGTAGGTCCTTGTTGTTTATCTCTTACCAGATATATAACTTGCAAATATTTCCTCCCATATAGACTTCCTTTTCACTTTCTTGGTCATGTCTTTTGATGCACTAAAGTTATTAATTTCCATGAAGATCAATTTGTCCATATTTCCTTTTGTTGCTCATGCTATAGGGATCATATATATGAATCCATTGCCAAATCTGAGGTGATGAAGTTATATCTATGTTTTCTTCTAAGAATATTATAGTTTTAGTTCTTATATTTAGGTCTTTGCTTCATTTTGGGTTAATGTTTGTGTATGGTGTGAGGTCAGGGTCCAGTTTTATTCTTTGGCATGTGTAGATCCATTTGTCCCAGCACCATTTGTTGAAAAGATGATTCTTTCTCTACTGAATGGACTTAGCACCCTTGTCAAAAGTCCATTGTCCACAGATGTGTGGGTTTATTTCTGGATTCTGTTCCACTGATCTATATATATCTCTCCTTAGGTCAGTACCACACTGCAGATTTGTAGTTAAGTTTTGACATCAGAAGTCCTCCTACTTTGTTCTTTTTCAGTGTTGTTTTGGTTATTTTGGGTTCCTTGCAATTCCATATGAATTTGAGAACTGGTCTTTCCATTTCTGCAAAACACATTGTTGGGCTTTTGATAAGGGACTGTATTGAGTTTGTAGATCACTTTGCATAGTCTTGTCATCCTAACAGTATAAAGTCTTTCAGTCCATAAACATGGGCTGTCTTTCCATTTATTTATGTGGTCTTTTAGTTCCTTTCAGCAATATTTTGAGTTTTCAGTGTCCAAGTGTTTTACCTTGGTTAAATTTTTTCATATGTATTTTATTCCTTTAGGAGCTATTGAATTCCACAGTCATCAGAGAAGATACTTTGGTTGATTTTAATCTTGTTTTGTGGTCTAATGTATGGTCTGTCCTGGAGAATATTCCATGTGCACTTGAGAAAAATGTGTAGTCTCCTGTTTTGGGGTGGAATGTTCTGTCTAATGGATTATAGTGTTGTCCCAGTCCTCTATTTCCTTGATCTTCTATCCAGTTGTTCTATCCATTATTGAAAGTGGGGTATTGAAGTTTCCAACTGTTATAGAATT
The DNA here is from genome assembly GCF_026419965.1 of Kogia breviceps. Taxonomy (NCBI): domain Eukaryota; kingdom Metazoa; phylum Chordata; class Mammalia; order Artiodactyla; family Physeteridae; genus Kogia; species Kogia breviceps. The sequence continues at coordinate 76,809,207 of NC_081323.1, forward strand.
ATCTTTTCTCCCTTCAGTTTGTCAATTTTTACTTCATAGATTTTGGGCTCTGTTAGGTCCATATATGTTTATAATCACTAAGTCTTCTTGGTGGGTTATTACTTTTATCAATATATAATATCCTTTGTCTCGTAACAATTCTTGGCTTAAAGTCTATTTTGTCTGATGTTAGTATAGCTACCCTTGCTCTCTTTTGGTTATTATTTGCATGGCATATCTTTTTCTTTATTTTATGTTTTTTTTTTTTTTTTTTTGGCTGTGCCATGTGGCTTGCAGGATCTTAGTTCTCCAACCAGGGATCAAACCCAGGCCCCCTACAGTGGAAGCACAGCATCCTAACCACTGGACCACCAGTGAATTCCTTGGAATATCTTTTTCTGTCCTTTGACTTTCAACCTGTTTTTATCTTTGTAGCTAATGTGAGTCTCTTGTAGACAAAGTGGAGTTGGTTCCCTTCCTTCTTCTTTGTTTTGATCTATTCTACTTGTCTCTGCCTTTTAATTGGAGAGTTTAACCCATTTTCACTTATAATAATTACTGATAAGCAAACGCTTCTGTCATTTCATTATACTTTCTATATATTTTACATCTTTTTGTTCCTTAATTTTTCCATTACTGCAGCCTTTTGTGTTTTTTTTTTTTTTTGTGGTGTACCAATTTGATTCCTTTCTCATTTTCATTTCTGTACATTTTTAAGTTATTTTTTGGTAGTCACCCTGGGGATTGCAGTTAACCTCTTTGACTTACACCACTCTATTTGAATTAATACCACCTTTATATACAAAAACTGTGCTCCTATTCAGCTCTGTCACATCCCCTCTATGTTATTGTCACAAATTACAAGTTTACATGTTGTGTGCCCATTGACATGGATTTATAGTTAGTTATTTTATGCGTTGGTCTTTTTTTGGTTTGTTTGTTTTGCGGTATGTGGGCCTCTCACTGTTGTGGCCTCTCCTGTTGCGGAGCACAGGCTCCGGACGCGCAGGCTCAGCGGCCATGGCTCACGGGCCCAGCCGCACCATGGCATGTGGGATCTTCCCGGACCGGGGCATGAACCCGTTTTCCCTGCATCGACAGGCGGACTCTCAACCACTGTGCCACCAGGGAGGCCCTATGCGTTTGTCTTTTAAATCATGTAGGGAAAAAGGAATTATAAACAAAAGTTACAGTAATACTGACTTTTGTTTTTAACCTATATACCTGACTTTAATTTTCCTTTTTCTTGGTTCTGTGTTTACTTGGTTTTTGTAAGCCTTTGACTAATTCTCAGAGTTCTGACAAAATGACATCTGTTGGTTTTTGCTTAATTTTTGGGTGTGTCTGTGGGGGAACAAGCCCTTGGAGTTACCTACTCTGGCGTTTTTGCTGATACCACTCATAGTTTTTAACATTTAAAAAATTTAAGTTAAAAATATTTTTAAAATCAAAAGTAACACTTGTACATATAAAACTTCAAATAGTACTTAGAGGCTTATAATTAAAAACTGTACTTCCTTGTCTATTTCTATCTAATTCCTATTTTCCCAGGGCAGCCACTTCTAATTCTTTTATGTTTTTCATTTATATTCTTAAATAATAGTCCCTTCCTGCTATTGATTTTTTAAAAATTTCAAAATCACACACATACACAGCATCACTTCCCTTCCTCTTGTATGGTTGTATCATACTTTCTGGTTGGACCATTATTCATTGTCATTATTGTAACTGTACATATTTGTGTATCTGCCCTATATACTAGATTATTATATTTTCACTCTTACACATTTATTCTCAAGATTATTGCTGCATTTAAAAAAATAAATTTATTTATTTATATTGTATTTTTGGCTGCGTTGGGTCTTCGTTGCCATGCACAGGCTTTCTCTAGTTGTGGCAAGTGGGGGCTACTCTTCGTTGTGCTGCGCGGGCTTCTCATTGTGGTGGTTTCTCTTGTTACGGAGCATGGGCTCTAGGTGCATGGGCTTCAGAAGTGGTGGCACGCAAGCTCAGTAGTTGTGGCTCACAGGCTTTAGAGTACAGGCTCAGTAGTTGTGGCGCATGGGCTTAGTTGCTCTGCGGCATGTGGGATCTTCCTGGACCAGGGCTTGAACCCGTGTCCCCTGCATTGGCAGGCGGCTTCTTAACCACTGTGCCACCAGGGAAGTCCCCTGTTGCTACATATGTTTTGATTTCTCTGTAACCATCACTAATTCCAGAACTAACAGAACTGAAAGTTATTTTTCAGTATTCTGTAGTTGTTATTGATTCTTGGTGGCTTCTCGGGTGTGCCCTCTGCTTCGGCTCCACTGTGGCGTGGCTGCCCTCTAAGCCTTGCTGCAGCTGAAGTCCTGTGTCTTCCATCCACAGCCTTCCTCTCGCCAGCTTCTTGGGTTCCCTAATTCTTGTGTCTCATATCTTCTTATCTCTCTACTGACTCTTGTTTTTTGGAGCACATTCTCCAGTAGCTCTTTGAGAAAGGGTGTTTTAAAGGTGGATTTTCAGACTTTTCATATCTGTGAGTCTTTATCCCATCTTCACAGTTGATTGATGCTTTGGCTGCGTATAGAATTCTAGATGGGAGTCATTTTCTTTCAGAAAATGGAATGCGTGATCCATTGTCTTCTAGTTAGGAGTGGAACCCAAGTTTACTTTGGTTCTGAATTTGTATTATATAATCTTTCTTCACCCCTCCTAGAAGCCTTAAAACCTCCAAATAAAACCCCTCTATCTGTTCTTTGTTCTGTTCTTTCCCCCAAATTCTGTGCGTGTTTTTCTTGCTTTCTCTGCTAGTACAGAACATTTTTTTCTAGTTTATCTTTACACCAAGGATGCAGCCTTGTGGGGTCCCCAGCTTTGACTCTCGTCTCTATGTAAGAATTTCCTCCTAGTATTGTCCCTTCAACTTTACCTCCTCTTCCCTTGTCCTGTCCTGCTGTCAAAATAGGTTCCACAGATTCAGCAGATACTCTCAGCTCCACTTGTCACTTACCTCCTAGGATTCCCCTTTTTAGTTCATATTTGTCTTCTTTGGATTCCTTACGTTTTTGCCAACTCCATGATACATTTAAAATTATGCTTTTAAAATGTAGGGACTTCCCTGGCAGTCCAGTGGTTAAGACTCCATGGTTCCACTGCAGCTTTGTAGGCCATATTGTTTCTGTTGCAGCTATCAGGCTCTGCCATATTATTAAGAAAGTAGCCATAGATAATGTGTAAATGATGGACTCCTTTAGATTTGGCCTGAGGCTGGCTGGCCTCTAGCCTAAAATATATCAAGTCCATTCAGTGAACTTATAATCTGGGAAGGAATATTAGACACTTTGCTACTTTGCACAGTGTATTTCTGAAGCATTGATGTTCCAGCAGGAAGAGCCCTTTGGGAGCACCAGTGAGGAAGAGTCTGGTACTGAGGACCATCAGAGTCTAAAATCTGTCATTGATGTTGAAGACCTCGGCAAGATTATGGATCGTATGAAGAAAGAAAAGGTACTGTAATTTTGGGAAATGGTGAGCTGGGATCCTACAGTTGGTTGACATCTAGCATCTGTATTGGTACATAGTCCATCTGAGCTCATAATTGGACAGTTTTATTTCTTTGCCTCCTGTTTTGAGAGTGTTGTACTTTTTTTGGCCATTTTAACCTGAGTTTTGTGAAAATCTTTCTCAGCCCTGTGGAAATGAGCTCGTAGTAGAATAGACATAACTGAGGAAAGGGTAGAGGGTCAGAGGAACTTTCCTCTGTGTTGTGGCTGAAGATGACAGGATGAGCAGCATGATGAAGTTGGTGTTGAGATTCCCAGTGGAACCCTCATGTAAAAGTGCTTCTCTGTTGTAGACCAAGTGGTTTTGGGCTTAGGGATGGCACAGTGGTCTGTGGGTGTTGAGGTCAGCTTAGTTGGAGGCCCTAGGAATCTAGGAAATGTTCATCTAGGTTGTCATTGTCTTAGTTACATGAAGAGTAAGAGAATGTATGGTGTAGTAGGATTTTATGCAGAGTCTAATGATCTAAAATTGAAATAACATTATATATACAATAATATAAAAATATAAAGTCTCAATTTATGTATGAGTTTTGGGAAATGAGAATATCCTAAGGTAAAAATGTATCGAATACATAAGTCTTAGAAACAAAAGAAGCAAACTGTGGAAGAATCCAGGAAAACCTATGATAAAATTAACACAAACTCAAATGAAGCAGTTCAGTAAGGCAGCAGGCCATAGTAAGGTAAAGAGTCAACACCCTTTATATTCCCAGATAATAACCAGTTAGAAGCTGTGGTGGGAGAGGACCCCATTTACAGCAGCTGCATAAAAAATAAGCACGCTCATAGGGATACACTTCTGAAGAAATAATCTTAAATCTCTATGAGGAAGACTTTAAACATTCCTGGAAGATGTAAAAGTGCCTTGAACAAATGAAAAGACCTTCCTCGTTTTTAGATATGGTGACTCAGTATTGTAACGCTGTCAGTTCTTTTAAGTTAATACATACATTTTCAATCCCATTAAAATTCCAGTAAGGTATTTTTTTTTGGAGCTAGACCGGTTGATTCATGTGGAAAAATAAACATGCAAGGGTAGTTAGGGAAACTTCGGCAAAAGTCATAATGAGAAAGGCTAGCCCTACCAGGTATTTAAACTTACTACAAGGCATCTGTAACTGACACGGTGGTACTGGCTCCCGATGAGACAGACAGACCAATGCAACAGAATAAAATTCCAGGAATAGATCCAAGAATATACGGAATTTCATCTATGATAAAGGTGGTGTCTCTTTTCCCCAGGGGGAAGATACACTTTTAAGATAAATGATGTTGACAGCTGGCTAGCCACTTGTGAAAAGATAAGTTGGCTCTGAACCTCATACATACATCAGGATAAACTCCAATCTGAGTTAGATCTCCAATCAGAGATATAAATGTTGAAAAATATGTAAATAATAGAATTAGATGCATCATTTAAAACTTGAAGAAAGATTTTACATATGATCTGAAATCTGGAAACAATAAAACATTGAATATCAGTGATTTTTAAAAAAATTCACGTGGCTATAAACAAAATCAAAAGACAAATGATAAAGTGAGGGAAAATATTTGCCCCTTATACTATAAAGAAGGAGTTAATTTTTCTACCATACACAGCACTCTTAAAAATTGAATGAAAAAAATAACTTTAGTAGAAAAAAATAGGAAAAACACATGAATAGGCGAGTCTCAGAAAAACCTCTACAAATAGACTTTAAACATATGGAAAAATCCTCAAATTCACTCATAAAAAAGGACATGCAAATTAAAACTACACTGATATACATTTCTTACCTAGAAAAATAGCAGAAATTCAAAAGTTGGACAATGCACAATTGGTGAGGCTCTGGTGGAAACAGGCACCCATAGCTTTCTGATGGGAGTCCAGAATGGTATACCCGTATGCAGGGGCTTTTGGCAGTCTTTACCAAATTCACACGCATTTACACGTGATCCAGCAGGCCCAGATATATAAATTTGCCTTGAAGATACATCTTCACAAATACAAAGCAGCATCTGCACAAGGCTATGCCTTGCAGCAAGTATAACAAACAGCTGTTGGATACTGGCTGAAAAAAGCATGATGTACCCACACAGTATAATGTTGTTGTACAGCTGTGAAAAATAATAAAGTGGATCCATATGCATTAATGTGATTTCCAGGTGGTATGATTTGGAGGCTGATATGAACTTAAGATTTTTAAAAATGTACGTTTATTGTCATGTTATATTTGCAAATTTATAATTTAAGTGTGTGTGCATATAAATAATATTTTGTGGCTGTGTTTGTTGAAAGGACCTTTCATGTTCTGACACTGACTAACACCGAGTTAATTCAAATGACCTGCAGTTGAATTCAGTTCTGGCACTACCTGGAGTTAGTGTCAGACCTCACAGGTTTAGGGGATAGTCTTGTGCAAGACTGTCCCCACTTCAGTGGTAGCTGTAAGTCTAAGGGTCCACTTGGACTTCCGACCAACTGGTCATAAGTATGGGTGTTCTCATGTCCGATCCCCTCACGTTTGATAATTTGCTAGGATGACTCAGAACTCACTGAAAGCACTGTACAAATCTCCCTTGATTTACAATGGTGTTATGTGCCAATAAACCCATTTTAAGTTGAAAATATTGTAAGTCAAAAACATATTTAATATACCTAACCTAGCAAACATCAAAGCTTAGCCTAACCTACCTTAAACATACTCAGAACACTTAAATTAGCCTACATTTGGGTAGAATCATCTAACATAAAGCCTATTTTATAATAAGGTGTTGAATGTTTCATGTAATTTATTGAATAGCATACTGAAAGTGAAAGAGTGGTTATAGGGGTACAGAATGGTTTTGAGTGTATTGGTTGTCGATGCTCCTTTGTGATTGTGTGGCTGACTGGGAGCCTTGGCTTGTTGGCATCACAAGAGTGTATTGTACTGCATATGGCTAGCCTGGGAAAAGACCAAAATTCAAAATTCGAAGTAAGATGTCTACTAAATTTGTATTGCTTTCGCAACATCGAACCATTATGAGTCAGGGACTTATGGTTACAGTTTTGTAGTGAAGGATACAAATCAGAAACCACCAAGTGGAAAGGAAGCATAGGGCAAGATCTGAGAGTGGAGGGTTGGGGAAGAGACCCAGAGTTTCTGTGCCCCCTCGTGGAATCTGGGCACATCACCCTCCCACCCCATCAATGTGTTCACCACCTAGGAAGCTCTACTGAGCTTTATTTTTTACTTTCTAAATTTATTTGTTTATTTATTTATTTTTGGCTGCGTCAAGTCTTCATTGCGGTGCGTGGGCTTCTCATCTCATGGCAGTGGCTTCTCTTGTTGCAGAGCACAGGCTCTAGGCGCGCGGGCTTCAGTCGTTGTGGCACATGGGCTCAGTAGTGGCTTGCGGGCTCCAGAGTGCAGGCTCAGTAGTTGTGGTGCACAGGCATAGTTGCTCCATAGCATGTGGGATCTTCCCGGACCAGGGCTTGAACCCATGTCCCCTGTGTTGGCAGGTGGATTCTTAACCACTGTGCCGCCAGGGAAGCCCTCTACTGAGCTTTAGCACCCAGAATTTTTATTGGGGTTTCATTATGTAGGCATGATTAATTAGATCATTGGCCAGGTGTTTGAACTCAATCTCCAGCCAGCCTCCCCTCCCCCTCATGTCTCTGGAGATCCAGCTGGCCCAAAGTTGCATTATGTGATTGTCTTCTGGTGACCAGCACTCTTCCTGAAGCTATCTAGGGGCCCACTGTGAGTCACCCATTAGCATAACAAGGGCACTTCTGTCTCTTTAGGAAATGCCAGGGTTTTTTGAAACTCTGTGCCAGGAGCTAGGGACGAAGACCAGATGTATTCTTTATTGTGCCACAGACCTAGAAACAAACAGTGAGCACTCAGATCTTGTTTTCTAAAATGATTACCCTACTAAAAGGAACTAGGGCTCCTTGAAGAACTGGCTGATTCCAGGGTTGGGGAAGGGAGTGTAACAGATGAGCCTGGGACGTCTTGTTGAGTAGATAGGTCTTCAGTGTCTAAAGGATATAGGAACCAGCTTGAGGAGTTTCCCACAGGCCAAATATGGGGCAGTTTGAACATCAAAAATCAACATAATGATTATATAGTGAACATAATGGATTATATTACATCAGATTAAAAAAAATCAATCCTTGTGCTACTCAAAACAAAAAGGAAGGCACAGGAGAAAGTCTTTTTTTCTTTGGACTTTTTTTTTAAACACCTTTATTGGACTATAATTGCTTTACAATGGTGTGTTAGTTTCTGTTGTATAACAAAGTGAATCAGCTATACATACACGTATATCCCCATATCCCCTCCCTCTTGCGTCTCCCTCCCACCCTCCCTATGCCACCCCTCTAGGTGGTCACAAAGCACTGAGCTGATCTCCCTGTGCTATGCGGCAGCTTCCCACTAGCTATCTATTTTACATTTGGTAGTGTAAATATGTCCATGCCACTCTCTCACTTCGTCCCAGCTTCCCCTTCCCCCTCCCTGTGTGCTCAAGTCCATTCTCTACATCTGTATCTTTATCCCTGTCCTGCCCCTAGGTTTATCAGAACCTTTTTTTTTTCTTTTTAGATTCCATATATATGTGTTAACATACAGTATTTGTTTTTCTCTTTCTGACTTACTTCACTCTGTATGGCAGTTTCTAGATCCATCCATGTCTCAACAAATGACCCAATTTCGTTCCTTTTAATGGCTGAGTAATATTCCATTGTATATATGTACCACATCATCTTTATCCATTCGTCTGTCGATGGGCATATAGGTTGCTTCCATGACCTGGCTATTGTAAATACTGCTGCAGTGAACATTGGGGTGCATGTGTCTTTTTGAATTATGTTTTTCTCAGGGTATATGCCCAGTAGTGGGATTGCTGGATCATATGGTAGTTCTATTTTTAGTTTTTTAAGGAACCTCCATACTGTTCTCCATAGTGGCTGTATCAATTTACATTCCCACCAACAGTGCAAGAGGGTTCCCTTTTCTCCACACCCTCTCCAGCGTTTGTTGTTTGTAGATTTTCTGATGATGCCCATTTTTACTGGTGTGAGGTGATACCTCATTGTAGTTTTGATTTGCATTTCTCTAATAATTAGTGATGTTGAGCAACTTTTCATGTGCTTGGCCATCTGTATATCTTCTTTGGAGAAATGTCTTAATTTAGGTCTTCTGCCCATTTTAAAAAATTTTTTTTGCGGTATGTGGGCCTCTCGCTGTTGTGGCCTCTCCCGTTGTGGAGCACAGGCTCCGGACGTGCAGGCTCAGTGGCCATGGCTCACGGGCCCAGCTGCTCCGCGGCATGTGGGATCTTCCCGGACCGGGGCACGAACCCGTATTCCCTGCATTGGCAGGCAGACTCTCAACCACTGTGCCACCAGGGAAGCCCCCTGCCCATTTTTGGATTGGGTTATTTATTTTTTTAATATTGAGCTGCATGACCTATTTATGTATTTTTGAGATAAGTCTTTGTCCCTTGATTCGTTTGCAAATATTTTCTCCCATTCTGAGGGTTGTCTTTTCGTCTTGTTTATGGTTTCCTTTGCTGTGCAAAAGCTTTGAGGTTTCATTAGGTCCCATTTGTTTATTTTTGTTTTTATTTCCATTACTGTAGGAGGTGGATCAAAAAAGATCTTGCTGTGAGTTATGTCAAAGAGTGTTCTTCCTATGTTTTCCTCTAAGAGGTTTATGGTGTCCGGTCTTACATTTAGGTCTCTAATCCATTTTGAGTTTATTTTTGTGTATGGTATTAAGGAGTGTTCTAATTTCATTCTTTTACATGTAGCTGTCCAGTTTTCCCAGCACCACTTATTGAAGAGACTGTCTTTTCTCAATTGTATATCTTTGCCTCCTTTGTCATAGATTAGTTGACCATAGGTGCGTGGCTTTGTCTCTGGGCTTTCTATCTCGTTCCATTGATCTATGCTTCTGTTTTTGTGCCAGTACCGTATTGTCTTGATTACTGTAGCTTGATAGTATAGTCTGAAGTCAGGGACTCTGATTCCTCCAGCTCCGTTTTTTTCCCTCAAGACTGCTTTGGCTATTCGGGGTCTTTTGTTTCTCCATACAAATTTTAAGATTTCTTGTTCTAGTTCTGTAAAAAATGCCATTGGTAATTTGATAGGGATTGCATTGAATCTGTAGATTGCTTTGGGTAGTATAGTCATTTTCACAATATTGATTCTTCCAATCCAGGAACATGGTATATCTCTCCATCTGTTGGTATCATCTTTAATTTCTTTCATCAGTGTCTTATAGTTTTCAGCATACAGGTCTTTTGTCTCCCTAGGTAGGTTTATTCCTAGGTATTTTGTTCTTTTTGTTGCAATGGTAAATGGGAATGTTTCCTTAATTTCTCTTCCAGATTTTTCATCATTAGTGTATAGGAATGCAAGAGATTTCTGTGCATTAATTTTGTATCCTGCAACTTTACCAAATTCATTGATTAGCTCTAGTAGTGTTCTGGTGGCATCTTTAGAATTCTCTATGTATAGTATCATGTCATCTGCACACAGTGACAGTTTTACTTCTTCTTTTCCAATTTGTATTCCTTTTGTTTCTTTTTCTTCTCTGATTGCCCTGGCTAGGACTTCCAAAACTATGTTGCATAATAGTGGTGAGAGTGGACAACCTTGTCTTGTTCCTGATCTTAGAGGAAATGCTTTCAGTTTTTCACCATTGAGAATGATGTTTGCTGTGGGTTTGTCGTATATGGCCTTTATTATTGTTGAGGTAGGCTCCCTCTATGTCCACTCTCTGGAGAGTTTTTATCATAAATGGGTGTAGAATTTTGTCAAAAGCTTTTTCTGCATCTGTGGAGATGATCATATGGTTTTTGTTCAATTTGTTAATATGGTTTATCACATTGATTGATTTGCATATATTGAAGAATCCTTGCATCCCTGGGATGAATCCCACTTGATCATGGTGTATGATCCTTTTAATGTGTTGTTGGATTCTGTTTGCTAGTATTTTGTTAAGGATTTTTGCATCTATATTCATCAGTGATATTGGTCTGTAATTTTCTTTTTTTGTAGTATCTTTGTTTGGTTTTGGTATCAGGGTGATGGTGGCCCCATAGAATGAGTTTGGGAGTGTTCCTTCCTCTGCAATTTTTTTGGAAGAATTTGAGAGGATGGGTATTAGCTCTTCTCTAAATGTTTGATAGAATTCACCTGTGAAGCCATTTGGTCCTGGACTTTTGTTTGTTGGAATATTTTTAATCACAGTTTCAATTTCAGTGCTTGTGATTGGTCTGTTCATATTTTCTATTTCTTCCTGGTTCAGTCTTGGAAGGTTATACCTTTCTAAGAATTTGTCCATTTCTTGCAGGTTGTCCATTTTAGTGGCATAGAGTTGCTTGTAGTAGTCTCTTAGGATGCTTTGTATTTCTGCGGTGTCTGTTGTAACTTCTCCTTTTTCATTTCTAGATTTATTGATTTGAGTCCTCTCCCTCTTTTTCTTGATGAGTCTGGCTAATGGTTTATCAATTTTGTTTATGTTCTCAAAGAACCAGCTTTTAGTTTTATTGATCTTTGCTATTGTTTTCTTTGTTTCTATTTCATTTATTTCTCTGATCTTTACGATTTCCTTCCGTCTGCTAACTTTGGGTTTTGTTTGTTCTTTTTCTAGTTCCTTTAGGTGTAAGGTTAGATTGTTTATTTGAGATTTTTCTTGTCTCTTGAGGTAGGCTTGTATAGCTATAAACTTCCCTCTTAGAACTGCTTTTGCTGCATCCCATAGGTTTTGGATCATCGTGTTTTCATTGTCATTTGTCTCTGGGTTTTTTTAAATTTCCTCTTTGATTTCTTCAGTGATCTCTTGGTTATTTAGTAATGTATTGTTTTGCCTCCATGTGTTTGTGGTTTTTACGTTATTTTCCCTGTAATTCATATCTAATCTCATAGTGTTGTGGTCAGAAAAGATGCTTGATATGATTTCAGTTTTCTTAATTTTACTGAGGCTTGATTTGTGACCCAAGATGTGATCTATCCTGGAGAATGTTCCTTGCGCACTTGAGAAGGAAGTGTAATCTGCTGTTTTTGGTTGGAATGTCCTATAAATATCAATTAAGTCTATCTGGTCTATTGTGTCATTTAAAGCTTCTGTTTCCTTATTTGTTTTCATTTTGGATGATTTGTCCATTGGTGTAAATAAAGTGTTGAAGTCCCCCACTATTATTGTGTTACTGTCGATTTCCTCTTTTATAGCTGTTAGCAGTTGCTTTATGTATTGAGGTGCTCCTATGTTGGGTGCATATATATTTATAATTGTTATATCTTCTTCTTGGATTGATCCCTTGATCATTATGTAGTGTCCTTCCGTGTCTCTTGTAAGGAGAAAGTCTTTACAGAAGGTTTACAGATTTTAAATAAAGAGGGCATGATAGAATTAGAAAATTACCTGTTTGCAGTCCCTAGTGTAATAATTGATTTAAGCAAGGATTAGGTGAAATGTCTTTGAGGAACAGATATTGACATAGTCTCAAAACATCATGCCAGGAACTAAACCACTTAGACGTGCCAAAAATAAATAAATCAGTGGGGAAAAAAAAATCCCCCACAGACTATTTACTAAGCATAAAGGGAAAAATGTACCTTTACAAAGAATCAAGTTTAACATCATCATTTATGTTACAACTTGACCTTATGTACCTCCTGATATGATGTGTAGCAAGGTGTATATGACATCATCTATGCAATTTTGTTTCAAAAAAGTTTAACCTGAATCTAATGGGGAAACAATCAGACAAATCCAGAATGTGGGACAGTCTAGGAGACAACAGGCCAGGCTCTTTAAAGAGTCTATGTTGTAGACAGTAACAACAACAATAAAATGTGGAGTGGGTAGTGTTCTAAGATTTTAAAAGACTAATGAAATATAAACAAATGCATTGTATAAACTTTGATCTTGAATCAAAGAGAAAAGGCCATTGTCTTGATATTTGAGGACATTTGAATTGAATTTTCTATTAGGTAATATTAGATTTATGTTAATTTTTCTAATGTAATAATGGTGTTGTAGTTCTGTAGGTTCATATCTTTTTCTTGGAGATGAATTTTGCAGTAATTTAAGGGTGAGGTGCTCTGGTGTGTGCAACATACTTTCAAGTGGTTTAGCAAAATTTTGTTTTTATACATAACACATACATGTGTATTACGTGTGTGTGTGTGTGTGTGTGTGTGTGTTTATAGATAGATACTGATCAAGCAAAAGTAGTGAATCTAGGTGAAGGGAATGTGGGTCTTCATTGTACCTTTCAACTTTTCTGAAGTTTTCAAGATAAAGAGTGTCAGGGGAACTATTTTCCCATGCCCACAAAACAAAATAAAACAAAATAAAAGGCCCACAAAACAAAATAAGACAAACAAAAAAACTGGTATCAACTGGATTATGAATTATTTATGATATTGCCATATGAGAGTATCTACCAGTTTTTGATAGGACTAGTTGGTGAATAACTAGTTTTGAATTATATAAAAGTCTTGAGTACTTATTATATCTGTAAAACATGAAGACCTTCTAATTTTACTCTGGGTAGACTCATACGATAGCAAATGGTAATTTAAGGAAACAAATTTAACGATTATTTATTTAATTTTGACTAGTTAAAATTAAAATTTTTTTTCACTATAGGGACTTCCCTGGTTGTCCAGTGGTTAAGACTCTGTGCTTCCACTGCAGGGGGTGTGGGTTCGATCCCTGGTCAGGGAACTAAGATCCCACAAGCTGAGTGGCTCAGCTAAAAAATTTAAATTAAATTAAAAAAAAATTTTTTTTCACTATAAATTAACATAATAATGAAAATTTGGAAAATAGAGAAAGGGCAAAAATGTACCAGTAATTCCATTGCCTCAGAAAAAATCACTATTAGTAATTAAATAAATACTGGAATATTTATTTAAATTTTATTTCATATGTACCTAAATTTCTATTTTTTAAATAATTAATTAATTTATTTATGGATGCATTGGGTCTTCGTTGTCGTGTGCAGGCTTACTCTAGTTTCACAGAGTGCGGGCTACTCTTTGTCGCGGTTTGTGGGCTTCTCATTGCAGTGGCTTCTCTTGTGGAGCAGGGGCTCTAGGTGCATGGACTTCAGTCGTTGTGGCACGCGGGCTTAGTAGTTGTCGCTCGCTGGCTCTAGAGCTCAGGCTGAGTGGTTGTGGTGCATGGGCTTAGTTGCTCTGCAGCACGTGGGATCCTACTGGACCAGGGCGCAAACCCGTGTCCCCTGCATTGGTAGGCAAATTCCTAACCACTGCGCCACAAAGGAAGTCCCTAAATCTCTATTTTATTATAAAAATATTTATCATATTCTTCAGACAGTCTTTTTTTTTTTGTGTGTGTGTGTGTGGTACGTGTGCCTCTCACTGTTGTGGCCTCTCCCGTTGCAGAGCACAGGCTCCAGAAGAGCAGGCTCAGCGGCCATGGCTCACGGGCCCAGCCGCTCGGCGGCATGTGGGATCCTCCTGGACCAGGGCACGAACCCATGTCCCCTGCATTGGCAGGCGGACTCTCAACCAATGTGCCACCAGGGAAGCCCCAGACAGTCTTTATAACCTTATTTTTAAAATCTTACAGAAAAATCTTTCTAAAATAATAAATACTGGTATTGTCTATGTTACAACAAGGATTACTTTTGGGAAGTTATCATAAAAGCTGCTTTATTTTGAGTTTTACTGTCCTTTTTCAACCTGCATGGGAGGGAGACCCCTTCCGCTGTCTAGGGATGAAAACTCTGGTGGACTCCATGACTTTTCTGGTCATTTTTGGTCATAAAGTATGGCAGGCACTTTAAGGTACAGAGTCTTAATTTGGTGTTAGAATGTCCAGTCCTATGTAATACTAAGTAATACTAAATAAACAAAGTCAAAGTTTCCAGTTTAATTCAAAGTGAAACTTCTCCCCTCCTTATAATAGTCTGCTCTCTGGCCTATTTGCTAGTAGCTATTTTATAATATGTCCTTAGGGTTTGGGGTGTGGATGGGGGAAGCAGGAGATAAAGAGAAGTGGGAAAGTTCTTACTTAGCAGTGTCACAAGGGGACTTTGTGCTCTCCCGTTGTCACGTGTTTAAACTTGACTCTTCTTGCAGGCAGCGTGTTTAGTGCTCCTTTGGAGACATTGTCCATGGCTGTCTTCGGACCTGGCGCCTTGCACTGAGCACGTTTACTCTGAGAAGTGTGCTTCTGATGGTCCTCACTCCTTCCTTGGAGCCCTGTACCCCTGGTTTCCCCTCTTTTGAGGTCTTTCGTCTGTTCTCCTCTCTGGTTGCCCAATGGGTCAGGATCGAAGATCTCCCCCACCCTTACCCCACTCCCAAGGGAGTGCTCCTGAGTTCTTTATTCTGGGAGCACAGGCTGGTTCCTCTCCAGCAGCAGTGCTCACTTGCTAAAGCAACTAGTCAGGCCTTCTGCTCTCTGGATATCCCGGGCAGGAGTCATTCACCAGTCTGAGCGCAGGGGGTACATAGTGGCTTCTTTGAGGTTCCTGGGGTTTGAGGTGAGAACACAGCCCTCCACCCCCAAACATCTCTTCATTTGAGGCAGATGAAGGAGCTCAAAATACCTTTCTAATATTCTCTGAAGAAATCCTCAAAAATCCTCTCTTGTTATCTCCATACTATCTACCCTTTCATATCCTTGATGTCAGGGAGGCACTTTTCAAGTTCTTAAACTTGTTCTCAGATATTTCCTTTGAAAATTTAATTTTTTTTTTTTTTTCCAATTTATCTTTTGGCCGTGCCGCATGGCATGTGGGATCTTAGTTCCCCGACCAGGGATCGAACCCATGACCCCTCCATTGGAAGCGCAGAGTCATAACCATTGGACCACCAGGAAAGTCCCATCCTTTGAAAATTTATAACTTGATCTGACCCTCTCTTTGGAGTTTCATTTAATTTAATACCCTGTTTACATATGTTTAAAAAACTCAAAGAATACAGTTCCCTGTCCCTATTCTTCCTAAATGTACTTTTCACAGGTAACTGCAGTTTACACTTTGATACTATTCTTCCAGGTATTTTACTGCCTTTACAAACACACCTGCATTTTGGTATAACTTCGTTTTTTGGGCTACACAGATGGAATAATTTTGTACTCCAAGTCTACAGACTACTTTTTTCCATTTAACATGACAGCTTTCCAGTCCTGTGATAGAGATCTGCCTAATTAATTTTAATGTTTATGTAGTAGTCCACAGTTATGTCCCATAGTTATTTGACTCTTGTTGATTAACATTTAGGTGTTTTCTGATTTCTATAATGAGCACTCTTTTTTTTTTTAAACCTATTTTAATTCCTGAATTGTATTTTATTTTTCTTTTTTCTTTTGGTTGTGCCATGTGGCTTGTGGGAGTTCCCTGACCAGGGACTGAACCTGGGCCACAGCAATGACAGCGCTGAATCCTAACCACTAGACCACCAGGGAACTCCCTATAATGAACACTCTTGCTCTTATATTTTTCATGACTGATAAATTTATCTTGAATAAATTTGTAAAATTGAAATTACTGGATCAAAGAGAATTTTATAATTTTGATGATATTTCTAAATTGCCCTGTAAAAAGCTGAAAACATTTTTATTTCTTCTTACTGCATAAGAGAGAGATGAGAATGCCTGTTTCTGTATACCCTTGCCAACCCCCAGGTGTTCTCAATCTTTTAAATCTTACCAACCTGAAAGGTGAAAAATAATAACCTTAAAAAATAATAATTTGCATTTCTTTAATTTTGAGTGAGATTGAATGTATGTTTTTCCTGTGAAGCATCTCTTTCTGTCTACCTGGAGTTAGACAGACTACAAAGTCTGAGGCACAGTTCCTGAGACTGCTTTCACTTCTGACACCAACTGCAAGTTTGGGGGGGTCCTAAAAACCTCCCTCAGATTCAGTCAATTGCTAGAAAGACTCACAGAGCTCACTGAAAGCTGTCACCCTCATGATTACGGTTCATTGCTAGGAAAGGGTACAGAAAAACCAGCCAAAGGAGGAGATGTATAGAGCAGAGTCTGGGAAGCATTCATTCATTGTCCTCCGGACGTGCTACCCTCTCAGCACGGATGTGTGACATGACATGTGGAGCATCGCCAACCTGGGAAGCTCACCTGAGCTTCGGTGTCCAGAGTTTTTATGGGGGCTTCATTATGTAGGCATACCTGATTGATTGCCCACAGGGTTGAATCCAGCCTACAGCACAGCACCCCCAAAATTTGGCGTGAGTCACCCTAATAGCATAAACTGTCAAGTGCCTCTGGAGGGCCCACCATGAATGAAGATACTCCTAACACTCAGGAAGTTCCAGGGGGTTAGAGGTTACTTTCCAGGAACTGGGGAAAGGCCAGACTTCTCTTTGGGCAAGGCCAAATTCTTTACTGCACACTGTCCTATGCCCATTTTTATATTGGGATATTTGGTTCTTTTTGTAGAGATCATAACCCCAAAATACTCTATGAGTATAAAACTAAACTATAGAATCCAAAATTATTTTCCAAATTTAAAATTATGAATGTTCCTGTTGCAGCATTTTGTTACTTATTTCCTAATACTTCTGTGTGTTGGTGTTGCCGCTGTCATTTTTAGTAGCTTTTGTATTTTAGAAGCCCTGGCAGAGGAGCTGTTAAGAATGACAAGTTTGTGGGATGTAGGTTCAGGGCCTGGGCCAGCCAGTTTGTAACTTGGCGCTCTTAGGGCAAAGCTTAATCTTCTCTGGCCTTAATCCCCATGTCTGAGAAACGTGGACCATAACCTCTGCCTTCCTCACAGCGTTGTTGAGAGTCAGATAAGAACTGTGCTTGAAAATGCATTACAGTCTCTG
Source organism: Kogia breviceps (assembly GCF_026419965.1). Classification (NCBI taxonomy): domain Eukaryota; kingdom Metazoa; phylum Chordata; class Mammalia; order Artiodactyla; family Physeteridae; genus Kogia; species Kogia breviceps. Next base: position 76,826,544 of record NC_081323.1, read on the forward strand.
AGAGCCTGACAGATTGAAATGAGAAGTAAATATGCTTAGAAATTTTAAATTTGCTTATGTGTTCTGCTAGAGTTGGTCGTTTAGTCTGTTTTCAGGTTTTCTGCTGTTGTAATTAGCACTGGTCTGAGACCTTTTTTACTTAAAAGAGAGTGTTGATATTTTCTTGGTTTATATTTTCCCCAAGTTGAGATACTGGGTCAAAGCAAATATATAATTTTGACTCTTAATAAAAATCTGAGTAATTTTAAAAGGTGAAACTCTCTTGAAATGGGATAGATTTCAGTGCATGAGATGCCTGATTTAGGTAGATTTCTGGATCTACTAAGTTAAGAGAAGATATTTATAGCTTTATTTGTAGTGGGTGAAGAGTTTGGGACAATTTTTTTTTCCAACTTCATTGAGATATGATTGACAAATAAAATTTCATATACTTGGGTTGTACAATGCGATTTTTTTTTAGGGTGTATAATGTTACGTTTGATATGTGTGTACAATGCTTAATTAACCACAGCCCACACATCCCCACTTCATATTGCTAACATTGTGTGTGTGTGTGTGTGTGTGCACGTGTGTGCTGAGAACACACAAGATCTACTTTCAGAAAATTTCACAGGTACTGTAAGAGTTTGGAATAGTTTGCGGGTCCATTTTTTTCCTTTGCTTTTTCCCTCTTATGTCCATTAGAGGGCACTGGAGAAAAAGCACTAAGGAAAAATTTGGATGTCCATGTAAATTATTTTTTGAAATGAAATGATTTTGGACTTTATGAACTTTAAGCAGCTGGCTTATGATATTTCAGGTTTCTTGTAGAAATCACTCATAAAATCGTCAGATCTAGGGGAAAAAAGTATATATTTCAAACTTCAGTGCAGCATGAAAATAACCACCCTGTTTTTTGTTTTTCATTATTTTTAGGTTACAGCAGGGTTTCCACATGTGTCCTGTGTGTTCATTTGATATTGGAGACAGTATACTAAAATTCAGTGATGGATGTTATTACTGCTTGGCTCTTCTTTTTTGTATTTCCGGAGAGCATTTTCTTTGGGGTCCGTCCACGCAGATTCCTGAGCTGCTTTCTGCCTGTTCATCGTTCTACATCACATTAATTGCCTTAGTTGTTACTGCAGAGGGAGCAGTACGCTCGAATACCTAGGAGCATCAGCTGTAGAGTTGGGCCAGAGCACTCCTGCTGTAAGGCCTCTTTTGAATAATATTCACTAACTTTCATGGTGTCACAGCATCTCAGCTTGTGTGTCTGGGCAAGTTATTTCACTCTGTGTGCTAGAGTGGGAGATGATAACAGTAACTGCTTTATAAAGTTGTTTTGAAGATACAATAAGTTAATCCATCTAAAGCCGTTATTTTATTGCCTGCCACATAGTATATCCTTGATAACTAATAACTATTATTGTCTAAGGAGATATCTTCAAATGGGGTACGTTTGGTCTGACTAGAATACCACCATGGTTTCTACCCCCCTCCCTCTGCAGCAAGGCAGTAATTCCAGGGCCAAAGAGAATTTGAAGGGTGGGAGTGAGAACTGAGAACAAGAGAGCTAGAGTTTGAAATGTTGCACGTGCCGAGGGGATGGGGTGTTAGGGGAATATGGCAAGGTTGGGGAACTGTCCAACCAGTTTGGTATGTTAAGAGTGGAGTGTGGTGGGGATGTGTGGAGAGGTGAACTAGGGAAGGAAGGCAGGATCCTGGAGGCCTTTTCATCCTCTGCCGTGAGAGTGTGCGCTTTGTCCTAAAGGCAGTGGGAAGCAATGTGAATTGATTGAATAGGATGAGTGGGCTGGAGGTGTGGGGAGAGAGAGCCCCAGGGGTGGGTTCAGACGATTAGGAGAAATCGAAGTACACGTTAGATCATCTCATTCAGTCCTCACAAAGACCCTGGTATGGGTACTGTCACCTCCACTTTATCATTTTACAGTGCAGGACACAAGCTTAGAGAAGCAAAGCAATTTGTCCAGAGTCGGATGGCTGCCTCCTAAGCGGTGGGACCAAGCCCAGGCTCCATCTCTTTGTCTCACTCCCCTTTGCTGCCTCCCCAGCAGGGAAGCTGAGGAGTTTGGTTAGAGAACAAGAAGTCAGGAAGAGCCTGCCAATACTTAGGTTGTTTATTTTCTGTTTCTCTCATGTTGTGCTTGTAAATGTAAAGCAGATTGCTACTTGTTTTCTTCCTGCAGTAAATAAATGTTGCTAAAATACTCCCCACAGCATGTTCTGGTTAAGCAGACAAACAGGGGTATCAGTATCATTAGTTTTGGAAATAAAGGCGGATGCTTGGTAATTACTCACCAGAGAAACATTTCAATTTGCAAAAGGAGCTCGGTGTGTCCAGTTCTGATTATAAGGTTGCATAATACTGCAGTGTAACAGCATGAAGCTGGTTCTCCTTTCATAATTATTTTTAAGACTTTAAGTGTTAAATTCACCCTCAAACGTAAGGTGACGTCTCTTCAACCCCAAGGTTGGCACTTAACCAACTAGGTGGAATTTTTACCTTAAAGTCTTTAACAAATTCCCTTTTGTCTTGTTTTTATCCTAGGCAATATTGGGGTGGTACTGTGGTTTCTGGGATGAAGGTGTGAAAATGAATTAGGTAATATTGTATAATATCTTTTTCTTTCTTCTTTTTTTAAAGAGAATTTGTACCACTTTTTGGCTCCCATTATTATAGCAGATTCATATATTTCCGTCTATTTATAAAGAACTTTTCACTTATTTATAGTCATTTTCCTAAGTGCCTAGGATGTGAGCTTATAATCAGTTTTCCGTTTCACGTATCAGAAAATAGCAGCTTGGAGAGGGCATGCATTTTCTTTCAAGACAAGTGTGATGGGTTTGGGAGTTGGGGAGGGGTGGAAGGTTGGAGACAGGGAGACTTTAGATTGGCTATTGCAGTTGTCCCTTAGGTGAAACCAAGACTGGGGGCAAAAGCAGTGGCATTGTGGATGGAGAGAACCCATACGTTGAGAATTAAAAGTTTAGAACTTGGTCACGTGTTGCCCAATGGGTGTGCAGGAGAGGAAGGAGTCCAGATTGACCAGTTCTGGGATCTTCATATATTTCTGCTTAGACTCTGTAATGGCTATAAAAAAATAAATAAAAATATACGGGTCCTATGTCAGTTGTTATGTTGTTATATTCTGGGGAAATGGGAAAATGTCTGCAGATAGGAGATGAGAATTAGAATTTGAATGGGGCTTTGCACTTCCTTGGAGAGTGTTGTGAACCATTGTATTTCTTTTCAGAAATGGAGTTACTGCTGCATATGCAAGATAGGACTAAGCTGTCATAGAGGGAAAGAATGATAAATGTTTGTCCTGAATACCCAAGACCTTTAATCATAGCCGCTGCTCTCTTTCCATGTGAATTATGTGTCCAGATGATTGAATCTGGAGTAGCTGCACTCACATTTTATAATAGATAATTTCTCTAGTGTTGGGACATGGACAGTGTTCCATGGCCATTCATTTTTTAAAAAAAAATAAATTTATTTATCTATTTTTGGCTGCATTGGGTCTTTGTTGTGGTGTGTGAACTTCTCATTGCGGTGCGCAGGCTTCTCATTGCCATGGCTTCTCTTGTTGCGGAGCACGGGCTCTAGGCGTGCAGGCTCAGTAGTTGTGGCATGCAGGCTCAGTAGTTGTGGTGCATGGGCTTAGTTGCTCCACAGCATGTGGGATCTTCCTGGACCAGGGCTCGAACCCGTGTCCCCTGCATTGGCAGGTGGATTCTCAACCACTGCGCCACCAGGGAAGCCCTCCATGGCCATTCTTTAAGAGTGTGTTCATTTTATGGGGGTCATAAGTTTATGTTTAAAACCATAATGGGGTGTCTTTGGAGCTCTGAGCACAGTGGTCAGAGGCCATTGTTATGCTGGGTCCAGTTTTGGATTTACATGGCCTTTAGGGTAAGCAGTTGAGCTGGTGATATTCTGTGGTGAAAGGCTTTTGAGGGCAGATATTGCCACCTACTATCAATTCTTGCATGATTAGTAGGGAATTACAGTAACTTACTTCGGAATTACTTCAGAGACATTTAAATGCTCTTAAGGTCAAAGTTAGTTCACTTTGCTCCACCACAAGACTTCCTTGGAACTCAAGCTCACACCTTTGCTTTTAGGTATGAAATAGACTTAAAAACAAAAAAGATCAAACCATAGGATTCTTTTTTTAAAAAATATTTATTTATTTATTTGGTTGCACTGGGTCTTAGTTGTGGCAGGCGGGCTCCTTAGTTGCAGCATGTGAACTCTTAGTTGTGGCATGCATGTGGGATATAGTTCCCTGACCAGGGATCGAACCCAGTTCCCCTGCATTGGGAGCGTGGAGTCTTATCCACTGCGCCACCAGGGAAGACCCTGGTGGGACAGCAAATCCCTGTTCACTTCCTGCCCAGGTTCAAACATGGATCATCCTCCTTTTTCTATATTAGCTGGACACAGACCTGAGACATCATGTCATCTGTGAGGTGTTGTCACTTTTAGGTAGAAAGGGCGTTGTTGTGAGTCTGCTTATTGATTCACTGGGGTCTAGACACTGAAAATGGACAGGCACTGAGGGTACTTTAGGGCTCGGTGGTAGGGCTCCTGTTCAGATGAGTTATTTTGGATTTCTGCAGCTCTTAGTAAGATCTGATGAATGTCTCCTCTGAAGTATAACACAGACTTTGTGGGTTGTCTCAGAATGATTAATTAGCACTTTAACCGTCTTCCAAAAAGGTATTGAGATAACTTTAAAATATATATATATATGTAATGAGATTTAAAAAGAGAGGAAGAAATCAATGTAAAAGGCGAATGGGGTCATCTTGTAATATGACGTCACTGACAGAATATAAGACAAGGATGATGCAAGGCCTGATACAGTGATCAGAGTTGTGCTGTGGATTTTCTAGTGGCCAAAGTCAAAAGGAAACACAGTTTTATATTATCCTTCAGATTTATTTCTATCACTGAAGACAAATTTTCACCATGGCGCCTTCTGTAAGAAGCCTTTGGGGCTGCAGGTGGAGGTGGAGTGACTTGGGTTCTGAGCAGGTGGCTGTCTGGGCAGCTCAGAGCAATTTTTTGACTTGTTTTGGGGGTTTGCAGATGTTATAACCAGCATTACTATAATTTAGTGAAGACATGTTGTGTATCAGGTATTGTGCCAGGTAATTACGTTTCATTTAATCTTCAACACAGCTCTGCTCCATAGATACTCCTTTTCTCTCTTTTCGGGTGAGGAAATTGAAATTTAGAGAAAGAACTTGCTGAAGTTGGGCAGCTGTCTGTACTCAGATTGTGAAAACTATTTGACATCTAGATGAGTGGGTTATTGATTTATGGTTTGTGGATGTATGTGTTTGAATATGTAGTTACTGTTTTGGGGGGAAAAAAAGCGCCCGTGGTGTGTCTTTAGCTCAGTGTGTGACTGGAAGTGTGATCACTTGGAAGAGAGCAGGTCTATGGGCTGTGGTTCTTGATGAGCCCTTTATCCATGCCACGTGTGCATGACTGCCGTGCTCTTATTTCCCTTGCCCGCTACCAATTCTGGGTTTCATTCTTTTCATTTTAATACAGAGAGAAAAGGAGCGGCAGGAAGGGGCAACTAGTTTGATCAGGAGCACAGTGAAGAATGAAGCCGGTGAAAGAAGAGCTATGATAACTCCTGCTCTCCGGGAAGCCCTTACTAAACAAGGTGAAAGTCCTCAAGAACTGTTATAATTCTACACTCTTAAGCATTCTAAAAGAGGAAACATGAAATAGGGATTGCCAAGAGGAACAAAGATAAAGAAGTCCCGCTATAGTTGGCTCAGCTGCTGTGTGGTTGTGGCAGCTGTAGCTGTTTAAGGAGTCACGGTCTTGTTTCTGTGGATCACTTGTGTGTTGGCTGCCTGGACCAGCAAGGGTTCTTCTTCGCTTGGTTTATTGGGATGGTACTTTACCATCAGTGAGGCTCAGGTATGCAGATGGAAGGTGCAATCACTGGCTTCTTTACGTGTCACTGTTATTAAGGGGAAATTACTAAACCTCACATGATATTAGGCTGGGTTAATTAGAAGTGTTTTATGTAGAAGTATATCTGGATTTCTGTGGTCCTCCCTTACGAAGAAGGCTGCAATTGAATGAGCGAATGATATTGGTTTCCTGTAGAAGAAAGAGTAATAAACTGGGGGTGAGTAGACCGACTTCCTTCCCTCCCTCCATCTTTCTATAATTGTTGAGATCCTTTTATGCGACAGTTGCGGCAATGCAGAGGAACTTAAGATACTTGAAATATCTCCTTCAAGGAGCTCTCAACTTATTAGAGGAGACAGACAAAAATATACAGATTTTTTTTACATAGAAATATATATGCCTTTTAATTAGAGTAGAATAAAGTGATTTTTTTACATCAAATCATATTTAATACTTCTGATTACTGTTCACTTTGTCAGTATTGATGCAGAATTAAAAGTCTCATTCATATAGGAATAAAGTGATTTTTATAATAGGTTTAAATCTGTCATCTTGCTGTTTGTTTTCTGCTTGTCTCATGTGTTTTTTGATTTCCTTTCTCTTGTTTTACTGCCTTCTTTTAGATTGTTTTTTAAATTATATGATTTTGTTTTACATCCTTTGTTAGCTTATTAGCTATAGCACTGTTTTGTTCCTTAGTGGTTGCTTGAGGTTTTATACTATACTGTATTACAGTATATCATCACGTGGTTTTATACCACTTCATGTAAAGTGGAAGAACCTTCAGTACTTCTGTTTTTGCCCTCCTCAACCTCTATGCAATTGTTTTCATGCATTTTACTTTTACACATGTTTTAAGCCCTGTACTACATTGCTATTCTTTTGATTTAAACAATTATCTATTACAGATTTAAATCATTAGGAAAAATTTTATATATTGACTTATGTAGTTACTACTTTTGGTACTTTTCATTCCTCTGTGTAAACCCGTGTTGTCTGATGGCCTTTTCCTTCTGCCTGAAGGACTCCGTTTTGCATTTCTTGTAGTGTGGGTTTGTTGGTGATGAATTATTTCAGCTTTTGTATATCTGAAAAAGGCTTTCTTTTCCCTTCATTTTTTTTTTTTTTTTTGTGGTATGCGGGCCTCACTGTTGTGGCCTCTCCCGTTGTGGAGCACAGGCTCCAGACGCTCAGGCTCAGCGGCCATGGCTCACGGGCCCAGCCGCTCCGCAGCATGTGGGATCCTCCCAGACCGGGGCACGAACCCGTGTCCCCTGCATCGGCAGGCGGACTCCCAACCACTGCGCCACCAGGGAAGCCCTCCCTTCATTTTTGAAGGATTTTTTTTTGTTATTTAATTTTATTTTTGAAGGATATTTTTTGATATGTCTAGAACTGGCAGTTTTTTTCTTTTTTGCACTTTAAGGGTGTTATTCCACTGTCTGCGGGGTCACAGTGCTTCTCATGAGGGCTCTGCAGGCATCTTTTGTTCGTTCCTTTCAAATGCAATGTTTTGTACCCCCTGATTTTCTTCTAACAACTGATTTTGAATGATTTTAATTATAATATGTCTCAGTGTAGCTTTCTTCATGCTTCTTTACTTGGAATTTGTTGAGCTTCTTGGTTCTGTGGATGTATAGTTTTAATCAAATTTGGACAAATTTTGGACATTATTTCTTCAAATATTTTTCTGCCACTCCCTCTCTTTCTACTTTTTGGGGACTCCAATTACATGTATAACAGGCCACTTGAATTTGACCCATAGCTCACAGATGTGCTTTTCATATTTTAAAATTATTTTTTCTGTCCTGCTTTACCTGACTGGATAGTTCTATTGCTGTCTTCAAGTTTAACTCAATAATCTTTTCATCTCTAAGTTGAATCTTCTAGTAATTCTATCCAGCGTATTTTTCCAGCTTAGATGTAGCTTTCATCTCTAGAAGTTCAGTTTAGGTCTTTTTCTATCTTCCATGTCTCTAACTTTCAGAGCTTATGGAATACAATTATAACTGTTTTCATGTCCTTATCTGCTAACATCTGTGTCATTTCTGGGTCGGATTTGGTTGCTGGATTATTCTCTCCATTATTAGTTATGTTTTCCTGTCTTTCTGCATGCTTGGTAATCTTTTATGGGATGCCAGATCTAATTTTATGTTTTTGGATACTGGATATTTTTGAATTCCTATAAACATTCTTGAGCTTTGTTCTGGGATGAAGATAAATTACTTGGAAACAGCTTGAGCCTTTTCATCTTGCTTTTATGATTTGTTGGGTGAGACCAGAGCCGGCTCACTATACAGCTAATTTTTTTCCCCCACCATTGAGGCAAAACACTTCTGTGTACTCTGCCCAGTGCCTTGGAATCTTGAGGTTTTCTGTCTGACTGGTAGGAACAGGCACAGTTCCGGCTGGCTGTGAGTACCAGGCATGCCTTTCATCTTTTCAGATGGTTCTTTCCCATTATTGGGTAGCTTTTCTCTCACATAGGCACTAAGCAGTACTCAAGCAAGTACTTACAGGAATCCTCTGCAGACCCTTGAGTTCAATCTCTGTGTAGCTTTTGTCTCTCCAGTACTCAATCTTGCAAACTTTAGCCACAGGGGCTCCCTTCTCTACTTCCGTGTCCTCAACTTGGGGAGAATACTGAGCTCTGCTTGTGTCATCTCTCCCTGCTGCACAGCCTGGCAACTTTCAAGGCAGTAAGCTTGGGTAATGGTAGGGCTCAACCTTGTTTGTTTCCCTTCTCTCTTGGATCATCTTCCTTTGTTGCCTGATGTTTTGTGTCCTGAAAATGGTTGTTTCATGTATTTTGTCCAGTTTTTGGTATTTCAGGTGGGAGGGTAAATCCTTTGTTACTCCATCTTGGTTACAAACAGAATCCTGCACTGCAATTTTAGTAACTGCGTAGTGTGTATTGTGGTCAGCTACAGGTCTCTCCATCCTATCCTGTGCAGTGTTTTCATATCTACCTAAATGCAGAATTTGTAGAATCCTATGTATCTTGGGAGAGAAAGATATAAAGAACTAATATAATACAGTGTGATTTCTATGATAGTGGTATGAGCAACATGTAATGTAGGAGTCCAAAAGAACTAGAATTTTCTCTGGGGATCTTTTAAATGCTTATTCTGTATCTGAGATTAGCTGATCAGTTGGACTCGGTTCCATCTTCAAGTAGATAAGCAGTGCTTTATTTATATGCGAGATGTTTACATAAATGTGGAAGAGGATAGAAGACAAAGCCCTGTAATGTTGCCACTAGAGACTTGTAATCCAAATTGACTTTGTTCCATTAATCATCACCCTACGAATATGGATGTTTAACCAGCCACTGATTCACTTATGCCATTATCCAGACTGTATTTCTCCATTTACCTCATTTATCTGCAAGTCAAGAGTCTTTTTGTGCAAGAGACTCGTGATAATTGTGGCTTATTACTTGAAGCCTCATGAGAAACTTTATTAAATGTTTTCTGAAATCAGAATTTTCTACTTGTTTGCTCTACTAGTTTGTTAAAATAAGGAAATGTGACTGCTTTGGTGTGGCTTTTCCATGCTTTTCGTGTCTTATGTGGCTCAAAATATTTAAATAGCTTGTGGAGCGGTGCTGAGAATTCATGTCAGTTTCCTAGAATTTGATTTTCCCACTTTTGGGGGGCAATATTTATTTTAATCTCCTGTTGCCCATCTTTATTTATTTTTGAAGATTACTGATGACAGTTCCCCAGTTGTTCATTGTACTGAAATATACTGTTAGCTGTTTTTGCTGTATGGTCCAGCGCATGGTTCATTTTCATAAGTGTTCCTTGGGTCTTTGAAAAACATGTGCATCCTGTAGTTGTTGAGTGCGGTGCTCTCTATGTGTCCTTGATCGAGTTTACTGTGTTGCTTCAGATCTTAGAGCTATATTGAGTTTTGATCTATGAGATCTGTTATATACTGAGAGATCTTAAAATATCTCCCTGTGATTTTGGATTAGCTTATTGTTTCTTTATGTATTTTGAGTCTGTGTTATTAGATGCATACATGTTTTAAATTGTATTATCATCCTGGTGAATGAAACCTTAGTGGCATTGGATTGTTGTCTATCATTATTTAAACAAAGAAAAATGACTTTGCTACAGTTTTATAATCACTTTTGATATGAAGTTTTGAATCAGTTCAACTTTGTGTTCCCTGTTTTTTCATTCAGGTTATCAGTTGATTGGGAGCCACTCTGGGGTGAAGCTTTGCAGGTGGACAAAGGTATTTGTTTTTATTCAAATATTATTTCTGTTTTATGCCACTTTTATATGGCTATTATATGCAATGAATTTTACCATTTTAAAGGTATAATTTACATTTAATAAAATGTAATGATTTTGAATGAATTAGTTAAATGAGTTTAGCTTTTTTTTTTTTTTTTTTTTTAACCTTTTGGCCACGATGCATGGCATGTGGGATCTTAGTTCCCCGACCAGGGATCAAACCAGTGGCCCTTGCATTGGAAGTGTGGAGTCTTAACCACTGGACCGCCAGGGAAGTCCCAAGTTCAGCATATTTTGATGGATGTAAAAACCCTTATCCACCACCTGAATTAAGCTATAGACTACTTTCCTTATGCCAGTAAATTCACTTATGTCCTTTTCTGGTCAATACCCCCTTCTCCACAGCCAGGCAACAGTTGTTCTCGTTGCTATCACTGTAGTTTAGTTTTGCCTGTTGTAGAATTTCACATGAATAGGATCATATAATGTGTAGCTCTTTGCAAGTCACTTCTTAAACTCAACATAAGGTTTCAGAGATTTATCCACATGTAATGTGTATTGTAGTTCATTCCTTTTTATTGGTGAGTACTATTCAGTAGTATGAAATATCACAGTTTTTAATCTGTTGATAGTTATTTGAGTTGTTCTCAGTTTTTGGCTATTATGAATAAAATGGCTATGAATGTGTTTGTAAAATGGTTTTTTTGGTGAACATATGTTTCGATTTCATTTGGGTACATACCTAGGAGTGGAATTGTTAAGTTGTAGGGCAGGTATATATTTAAATTTATAAGAAACTCCCAGTCTGTTTTCAGTGTGGTCATACTATTTTATACTTGCATCAGCAATTTATGAAAGTTGCTACATACTCTCATCATCATGTGGGATTACACATCTTTTTCCTGATGAGTGTGAAGTGCTACCATTTTGGTTTTAATTTACGCTTTGACAATCGATGATGAGGAGCATCTTTTCATGTGCATATTGGCCTTTCATAGTTGTGGAGTGTCTGTTCACATATTTTACCCAAGTTGAGTTGTCTGACTTGTATTATTGACTTGTAGGAGTTCTCTATATATTGTGGATATGAGTGTTTTGCCTGATGTGCAGTATGATTATTTTCTCCTAGTCTGTGACTTCCTTTTTCATTTTCCTAATGGTATCTTTTGAAGTTTTTTTAAAAATTAATTAATTAACTAACTTATTTATTTTTGGCTGTGTTGGGTCTTCATTGCTGTGTGCAGACTTTCTCTACTGGCAGCGGGCAGGGACTACTCTTCATTGTGGTGCACAGGCTTCTCGTTGCGGTGGCTTCTCTTGTTGTGGAGCATGGGCTCTAGGCACGTGGGCTTTAGTAGTTGTGGCACGCGGGCTCAGTAGTTGTGGCTCATAGGCTCTGGAGCGCAGGCTCAGTAGTTGTGGCACATGGGCTTAGTTGCTCCACGGCATGTGGGATCTTCCTGGACCAGGGCTTAAACCCATGTCCCCTGCATTGGCAGGTGGATTCTTAACCACTGTGCCACTAGGGAAATCCCTCTTTTGAAGTTTTTAATTTGAATAAAGTCCAATTTATCATTTTTTTTTATGGTTAGTACTTTTTGTATTTTAAGAAATCTTTGTCAGCTTTAAGGTCACAAGGATAGTCTGTGTTTTCTTCTGGAAGCTTCATATATAGTTTTAACTTTTATGTTTGGGTCTGTGAATTAATTTTTATGAATGGTATAAGGTAAAGGTCAAGATTGTTCCTTCCTGGGCTTCCCTGGTGGCACAGGGGACATGGGTTTGTGCCCCGGTCCAGGAGGATCCCACATGCCGTGGAGCGGCTGGGCCCGTGAGCCGTGGCTGCTGGGCCTGCGCGTCTGGAGCCTGTGCTCCGCAGCAGGAGAGGCCACAGAGGTGGGGGGCCTGCGTACTGCAAAAAAAAAAAAAAGACTGCTCCTTCCTACCACCTGCCCCCTATATGGATATTCGGGTGTTTTAGCATCATCATTTGTTGAAAAAGATTTTCCTTCCACCACTGAATTACTTTTAGGACTTTGTAGAAAATTCAGTCAACTATATGGGTAGGCCTGTGTTTGGACTGCTCTTATTCTGTTGCATTGATGTGTTTGTCTATCCTGAAGCCAGTACCACATTGTCTTGATTACTCTGGCTTTGTAATAAGTCTGAAATCATGCAGTATAAGTTCTCTGTATTGTTTTTTTAATTTTCAAGATTGTTTCCCCTCTTCTGGGCCTTTTGCATTTCCATATACGTTTTAGGATCAGCCTGTGAATTTCTGTTGTTTGTATTCTTTCTGTTTTCTTAGATTCTATATTTGTCTGTTTGTCATCTCTTCACCACAGGGTCAATTACATGAACTATAATTTCTTATTTTCTGCATTCTTGATGCTCTGCAGTCTTATAGAGACTGCCCTTCCCCGGGGGCTAATTCCTAAAGATTAACAGCAGTTTGCCTTGAGCATGCCTTTCATATGTAATTCTGAATCTGTAGCTTTCAGCTACCTCCTTATGTAACTCTCTCACATACCAAGCCAATATTTTCCCTGTCCTAAATCATCCCAGGCCCAGCTACCAGTAAACTAGGGATAGCCTTGTAGCTCAAAGCCCACTGGAATAATTCATACTAGCCAATCCTGCATTGTTTACTTTGCTCTGCCTTTCCTTTCCTGAGGAAACTCCAGTAAAAGCTCTGGCCCAGGCTTCCCCCTCGCTCCTCTGGCTCCTGAACAAACCCTGTGTGGTGTGGTGTGCACCCTTCTCTTGGGATATGTAAGTAATATATTCCTTCAATAGCATTGGCCTATGTTGGCACTCAGTCACCTCCATAAATTAAAATCCTATGGGCACAAATAAGATAGCATTAAAAATTATTTTATTTTATTTTTTAATGAAAATACAGTGACAATATTATGTTAGTTTCAGATATATGACATAAGTTGACATTTGCATACGTTATGAAAGGATCACCACAATAAGCCTAGTAACCATGTGTCCCCCTACAAAGTTATTACAATATTGTTCACCATATTCCTTCTGTTGTATATTATATTCCTGTGATGTATTTATTATATAACTGGAGGTTTGAACCTCTTAATTCCCTTCACCTGGTTTGTCTATCCTCTCTCCTGTCCCTTCTGGCAATGACCCATTCTCTGTATGTGAGTCTGTTTTCAATTTGTTTTGTTTGTTTGTTTTGTTTTATAGATTCCACATATGAGTGAGATCATGTGGTATTTGTCTTTCTCTCTCTGACTTATTTTACTTACCATAGTACCCTCAAGGTCCATCCATGTTGTTGCAAATGTCAAGATTTCATTATTTTTTATGATTGAGTAATATTCCATTGTGTGTATATATACACACACACACACACACACACACACACACACAGTTTCTTCATCCATTCCTCTATCAATGGACACAAAGGTTGCTTCCATATCTTGGCTTTGTAAATAATGCTCCGTTGAACATTGGAGTGCATATATCTTTTCCAACTACTGTTTTTGTTTTCTTTGGGTAAATATCCAGCAGTGAAATTGCTGTATCATATAGCAGTTCTATTTTTATTTTTTTGAGGAACTTCCATAATGTTCTCCATAGTGGCTGCACCAGTTTACAATCATAGCAGCAGTGCATGAGGGTTTCTTTTTCTCCACATCCTCACCATCACTTATTATTAGTTGTCTTTTTGATGATAGTGATTCTGAAAGATGTGAGGTAGTATCTCATTGTGGTTTTGATTCGCATGTCCCTGGTGATGAGTGTTGTTAATCATCTTTTCATGTGTCTATTGGCCATCTGCACTTTCTCTTTGGAAAAATGTCTACTCAGGTCCCCTGCCCATTCTGTATTTTTAAATTTTTATTATTTTTTGTGGCTGCATTGGGTCCTTGTTGCTGCTCGCGGGCTTTCTCTAGATGTGGCGAGCGGGGGCTGCTCTCCGTTGTGGTGCGCAGGCTTCTCCTTGTGGTGGCTTCTCTTGTTGCAGAGCACAGGTCCTAGGCACAAGGGCTTCAGTAGTTGTGGTTTGCGGGCTCTAGGGTGCAGCCTCAGTAGTTGTGGCGCACGGGCTCAGTTGCCCCGCGGCATGTGGGATCTTCCCGATCCAGGGATCAAACCCATGTCCCCTGCATTGGCAGGCGGACTCTCAACCACTGCACCACCAGGGAAGCCCCCCCTGCCCATTCTTTAATCAGGTTGGTTGGTTGGTTGTTGTTGCTATTAAGTTGTATGTGTTTTAATGTATTTTGGATATTAACCCCTTATTGGATATATTGTTTGCAAATATCTTCTCCCATTTAGTAGGCTGCTGTTTTGTTGTTGATAGCTTCCTTCACTGTGCAAAAGACTTTTAGTTTGATATAGTCCCATTTGTTTATTTTTGCTTTTGTTTCCCTTGCCTTAGGAGACAGATCCAAAAAATATTGCTAAGATTGATGTTAAAGAGCGTGCCACCTGTGTTTTCTTCTAGGAGTTTTATGGTTTCAGACCTTACATTTAAGTCTTTGATCCATTTTGAGTTTAATTTTGTATACGGTGAGAGAAAATAGTTCATTTTGATTCTTTTGCGTGTAGCTGTCCAGTAATCCCAACATCATTTACCGAAGAGGCCGTCGTTTTCCCACTGTGTATTCTTGCCTCCTTTGTCGTAGATTAGTTGACCGTGTAAGTGTAGGTTTATTTCTGGGTTCTGTATTCTGTTCTTTTGATCTATGTGGGTGGATTGGAAACAGAACTGGTCGTAAGAGTGGTTGAGGGAAGTGAGGTGGACCTCTGCTGACACTTTCAGAGTAAGATTTAAAGATGACAGGCAACCCCAAAATATACAAGTTCAATTTCAAATAATTATTGCAAGATAGATTTCTCATCATTGTGCTATAAAAATTAATACATAAAATGACCACACTAACTTTTTAAACAACTTTGATTAGTGAGAATCCTGCATTTCATATGTCTATTAACTTAATATTTGGTTCCAAGTCTACCAAAAGCATCTCAGATCTCTTCTGTAATATATTTATAGGTGACACCTACGAATATGACATGGGATACAGGTATTGTGTTGGTGACTTACATACTAGAAACAGCATTGTTCTCTGTGACATGGTTTTTCAAAATGCTGAAATTTCTTATAAAAGCTTTGCATCAAAGAAAGTGTTTTCTTTCCTCATTTTACATAATAACTGCATTCCTGGAAAATTCACTGTATGATAAAATGTGCAGAAAATACTTCATTGGTAAAATGAAGTTGGAATCTAAGCTTGGATGATTATAATAGGTTTTTCACAAGTATGGAGGTCTGGTGAGTCATTTGAAAGGAAGTGGATTAAAGGACACTTTTTGTGTGTGTGTTTGTGTGACTATCTTAAGCATTGCAGGAGATGTGAAACACTTGACCCCTCCCTTACTTTTTGCTAGTAGGGCCTCCCAACCATTTTGATAACAAAAGTATTTCCACAAATTTCCAAAATACCCCCTGGGGTAGTGTTGGCCCCATTGAGAACCTCTGCCCCAGTCCATTTTCATTGCCACCCTCGAAGTTCAGGTTGTCCTGCTGAACATTGCAGCTAGCTTTTTTCCCTCTACTTCTGGCTTCCAGTGAATGCGCCCCCCCCCCCACCCCCCGCTCAATTTATCTGACGTTAACCAGGTTAATCTCAAGTTCAGTTCTCATTGAGCTATTCCGTTTTCAGAGCCTGTGGTGGCTCTTCATTACTTCTTACTCAGTATATCAATTTGAATTGATGTAATAGGCATCTTGAACTTAACGTGTCAGAAACGGAATTCGTGATTCCTCACCTAAATCTGTTCCCCTCAGTCTTCACTCCAGCAGTTTATGGCAATGCTATCCTTTCAGTTGCTCAGGCCAAAAACCTGGGAGTCATTTATACTCTTCTGGGTTTTTTTTTTTTTTTTTTTTACCCTCCCACATCTAATTCTGTGAGCAAATCTTTCAAAATATATCCAGAATGCAACTACTTATTTTTCACCCCTTGTATGCTTATACCTTGGTCCAAGTCACTGTGATATATTCTTTTTATTATTTAAGTGATCTCCTGCCTGCTTTTCTTGGTTCCATTCTTGTCATCTCCACTGTCTGTTCCCTACAAAGCAGCCAGATGTCTCACTCTTTCACTCAGAACCTCCAGGGGTTCCCATCTCACTCAGTCTGGTCTGCCATGCTTCGGTCCAGCCTTACGAGCCTTCTTGCTGTTCCCTGAATACACTGAACTCAGACTCCTCTCTGGCTTTCTGGTCTCTGTCTGCTCACTTAGATCTCTGCTCAGTGAGCCTCTATCAGAGAGGCTCTCCCTTGACCGCCTGATATAAAATAACAACCTTCCCTCCTATCCCCTTACACTGCTTGGAATTTCTCCATAGCAATTATTACCACTTAATAGATTATATCTTGTTTATTATCTGTCTCCTCCCTTCCCTTTTCAGGTCCTCCCCAACCTAAGAGTCTTTGTTTTTCTTTCCAATACCAAAAACAGAGGCTGGCATGTAGTAAACGTTTGTCAGATGAATTATATAAAGCCCTGAGCCCGAGGAAGCCGCTACTTTGTGTAGTTCTGATCTACTCGTTCAGCTTTATTTTCTGTTTTAACCTTCATACATCATGTGCTGCTTCTCTTCCCCGCTCCGATCTCCACCTGACTGAATCCTACCCATCTGCGCCGGTCAGGAAAACAGAAACCATCCTGGGTATTTTAGCAAGAACAGATTTAATAAAGTAAATCAACGGACTGATTACAAAGCCACTGAAAGGCCTGGGGTAGTGAAGGTCAGAGAGAACTGGCTTCTTGCTTTGAGAAAGTCAAAAAGTGCTGGACTCACAGGACACCGCTGGAAGTGACCTGAGATGCTGGCAACAGTAACGCAAATGTTTCCCAGGAGCTTGCTTGGAAGCTGCTGCAGACTCGGTGTTTGTTGTATGCCCTTGTGTCTGCCAGCTGCTGCCAGGGAGGAATAATGGTTTCTCCTTTCTTGCCATCTAAGTCTTGCATAAATGCCTCTTCTTGGTGGAGTCTAAATCAGAACCCCTTGGGCAAGGGAATCTGAGAAATATGGTGTTAGGGCTCCTTAACCCCTGCTTAGAAGCGCAGGCACAGGACTCAGTATTAACAGCATGGTCTACCTCTTTGGATACTCAGCATCTGTACACACCCTTCTACCTGTATTTATGTTTTCAATCTATAATATAAATAAAACATTTGCTTCTGCCTAACCCGTTGCAACTATTATTCATGCGAGGAAGGATGTATTCACCCTCTCCTTTCACTCTCTTGAGATCCTCTAACCTAAGGATGACATTATAAGGTTAACCACCACTGAGCCATCTTATATAAAACAGTTGGAGGGGAGGAGAAACAATTATATATATCCAAACAAGGAAGATAATATGTATATTTATAACTCTGCTCATATTCACACTTGGTCACCTGGTCATGGTTGGTATTTATACCTTCCTTCTTCCATGGGGCAGGCCGTGTTCGTTCCTCTGTGCTCTATCAATAATGCTTCTTTACCAGGGGTATGATTCTGTCAATGAAGTGTTTGAGCCGGTAGTGGCCTCTTCTGCAAGCTTTTCTGAAGTTCTACTACTGTAAATGAGAATACTAAATAGATGTCCCAGAGATCCCCTTGGTTCTTGACAAAATTTGTTTCTATGGCATGAGACGCTCAAAGGAGCCAGGGGCTAGTGTTAACTGTGGAGAGTCTGCTTTTTCAGCCTGCAGGCCAGCAAGTCACCTGGCAGAGTTTCATAGATGTTGGTGGAGGACCCAGGACTCCTGGGGCAAAGACAAAGCACAGCAGGCAGATTGAGATTCATGTCCAGTTGGGGAGACAGATTTCTGCTGCTTCCTGCTCCTTTGTCTTTCCTCAATCCTCTTCCTGTTTGTACTTTTCTAACAGTTTGTTTAACCAGTTTAGAATTTATTTTGCTCTGTTGTATGAAATAAATATCTAAATCAAGGGTTAGCAAACCTTTTCTTAAAGGGCCAGATAGTGACTTTTTAAGGTTTTGGGTTATACGATCTTGTTGCAACTTTTCACCTCTGCCATTGTAGCCCCAAAGCAGCCATAGACGTAAGTAAACAAATATGGGTGACAGTATTCCAGCAGAACTTTACTTATAGTAAACAGGCCATAGCCTGGCTTTGGCCCATGGGCTACAGTTTATTGACCTCTGCATTGAACTCTCCATCCCCTGTTTAAAAAATGGAAGAGTCTGAAACTTTACCCTACTTGCAGGCTAGCAAGTTAGCCTGCCACAGGTTCATATATGCTGGCAGAAGGCAAGTACAGTTTATTACTCATTATAATAGCAGTAGCCAGAATATTATCATTTGCTCTGGTTCCTGAGCCCCGGTTCCCATAAAGCAGCACTAGGAAGGCGTAACATCTGCACATACGTTGTAGGAGAGGAGCCCCAGGCTTAGGGACTTCAATCTTTTATAATTGGCAGTAATCCTGCCTGACCTTTGCCCTAGAGGGACACATCTTCATTATATTGAACAGTAAACATACCCATCATTTGCCCCAGAGGGAGACACTGTATCTTCCAAGGCTATTCACTATGTAAAACTTTTTGAAAAGGTAGTCTAGAATAAGGGCGGTCAGGGCCTCTGCTTGCAGGACATTCAGAGAAAGACCCATGGAGCATTGTCTCCCAACACCCCACCTCCATCCCCACCAGGTTGATGTACACAGAGCCTGTCTAGCAGTGGTATCTTGCATTCATTCAGTGTGGATCTACTGGGCTACCGTTGTATTTTCGAGGTTGTATTGCTCTCATTTGCCTCGAGGATAAGAATTCATGAATTAATGAATCTGAGGTTACTTATAATCTTTTTCTCCTAGGTTCATAACATGAAAACTTGGTTCTAAGCATGTATTGCTCTCATGTGTTTTCTTTTTGCACCCTGCTTATCTACTAATTTTTAGATATGGGAGCACTTCCTTTCAAAATATAATGTCTAAAGACTTCCAGTCTGGACAAGATGGCATAAACCTTTTTCTCTTTGCTCCTTCCTGCTATGCACAACTCTAAACCCTGGAAAACACAAGAGGCAACCAGACAAGAACTCTGGAATGGGGTAAGGGGAAGGCTGACTGGTTTGGGACCCCAGCACTGCAGGAACAACAGAGCAGCAGGATGTCTTACATCCCTCCACCTAAAGAAGAAGGCAGGCCAGACCCTGTGTTTACTGAGCCTTAATCTAGCAACAGAAGGCCGCTTAGTTAGGCTTGTTCCTCCCTAGTATGGACTGGGAGTCCCTCTGACATATTCAAGTGAGCCCGGAACCACTGGCAAAGGGGATCCGTTGGGAGCCCCACCAATAAGCAGCTGGGACAAGTGCTCTCCTGCCCTGCTGGACCATAAATTCCCCTCTCCTGCTAAGAGATACCAGGCGGTCAAGTACAAGTGGAAAGAGAGACTCCTCCTTACCACCTTACTCCTGCAACAGTCGACCTGGCCTGTGAAATATTCTCCATACCTGCTGGGCCCAAGACTCCCTTCCCCCTCTGAGAGCCATGGTGGCTACGTGGCACTGGCAAGAGGGACCTCACCACAAGAAGTGGCCCATCTGGGGAAGCCAAGCCTCTTTGTTTGTGTGTCCTGAGACTTCCCTCTTCCACTCAGAGTTACAGGGGTTGCCCAGGGCCATTGGCCAGAGGGACTCTGCCACACAAGCAGCCTGCTCTGGGAAGCCTGCTGGCCTGAGACTCGCCTCCTCCATTGAGAGACCTCTAGTGGGTCACCCTGGAGAAACCTCTTTCACCTACTCTGATGCTACCAGCAGAGATCAGTGGGAGCCCAAGCAAAACTGCAGTGCAAAGCCTCTGAAAATTAAACTGCCGCTGGAGCCACAGCACACAAAAATAGTCCAGGACCTGCAGGCACAACCTAAACAAAGTGCCTGCTGCTAAAATGAAAGAACGAAATAGGATCTAGAGCCTCCTAACATAGTAGACAAAATGCCTAGGATGCAGTAAAAAAAAAAAAAAAAAAAAAAAAAAATCGCCTGTCATTCCAAGAACCGTGAAAATCACAACTTGAGCAAAAAAAGATAATGAACTGACACCAACACCAGATGAATCAGATGGTGGAATCATGTGATGCGGATTTTAAAGCAGCTGGTGTCATAAAAATGCTTCAGCAGTCAGTTACAAAGCCTCTTGAGACAAACGGAAGAATAAAAAATCTCAGCAAAGACATGGAAATTATCAAAGGAACCAAGAAGGAATTATAAAATTGAAAAAAATACAATCACAGAAATAAAGACTCACTGAATGGGCACGGTAATAGAGTGGAGATGACAGAGGATAGAGTCAGGGACCTTACCAAGTAACAGAATGGTCTGTGACCAGGACAAGTCAATAGAATTTACCCAATCTGAACAGCAGAGAGAGAGATCTCCAAACAGGATAGGACCAAGGACATCCGCATGGAGATAACCCTAAAATCAGTGATCTGAAAACTAAAGAAGAAAAAAGTCTTGAAAGATGCTAGGGATAAACAATGTACTAACATCAATTTGACGTCAGATTTCTCATCTGAAACCATGGAGGCCAGAGGGAAGCAGCACATGGTTTTCAAGTGTTGAAAGAAAATAACTGTCAATCAAGATTTCTGTGACTGGCAAAACTTCAATGATGAGAAATCTATCTTGCAATAATTATTTGAAATTGAACTTGTTTATTTGGGGGTTGCCTGTCATCTTTAAATCTTACTCTGAAAGTGTCACCAGAGGTCCACCTCACTTCCCTCAACCACTCTTACGACCGGTTCTGTTTCCAGTCCACCCACATAGATCAAAGGACCAGAATAGAGAACCCAGAAATAAACCTACACTTACATGGTCAACTAATCTACGACAGAGGAGGCAAGAATACACAGTGGGAAAACGACGGCCTCTTCGGTAAATGATGTTGGGATTACTGGACAGCTACACGCAAAAGAATCAAAATGAACTATTTTCTCTCACCAAATACAAGATTAAACTCAAAATGGATCAAAGACTTAAATGTAAGGTCTGAAGCCATAAAACTCCTAGAAGAAAACACAGGTGGCACGCGCTTTAACATCAACCTTAGCAATATTTTTTGGATCACCATCAAACCACATACACCAAAAGTACACACACTGACGCATACACACACAAACATACACACATTTTGAGTTAAAAATTAACTCAAAATGGATCAGGACCTTAAATCTAAAGTGTAAAACTTACAGAAAACAGTTTTTAAAAGAAAAACATGCCATCCTTCTCACATGTGTCTGTCCCTTTATCCTTTTAGCCTTTTAGTATTCAGTTTGGACATCTCACGTCTGAGGAGTTCTCACTGGTCCTGGAAGGCTGAGCCTGGCTGGTCATCTGTCCCATGGGCTCCAGTAATACCATGCTGGACATTTGTCTTTTCTCCGCTTGCCCAGCATCTGAGTGTTTTCATGTTTGGCGAATTTCCCATTCAACGGGCTTTGTTTGATGTGAGGACCCACTGCCTGCTACAGAAGCTAAGGAAGACAGATACCGCTTCCTGGTACCACGTCGTGGCAACTTGGGTATAAAAGTGTCATCTAGGATAGTCATTCTTTTCAGCCGGAGACTTTGAGTGTGGAGTGAGTGATGGAAAGGGACTGGGACATGGAGAACTCATTCTTGTGCTGGTGGCGGCAGCATCTGCCCTTTGGGGGTGGTGCTGGTGATGGTATCCAGAGAGGGGTGGTGTCTGTCGTATGTGGCTTCTGGGGGATTGAGTGGTGGTCCTGCTGCCAGCCTTCCTTCGTTCTTGCCTTTATAGTGGGTCTATGAGCTGTGAAATCCTTCCAATAAATTCTTTTTCTCTTTAGCCAGACTCCGTTTCTGTTGCTTGCAAAAGAATCGTAATTGCTTCAGTCAGACTATCATAATAGTATTGCACATTTTTCTTGCTTACTTGCCATTTCGTCCAAACAGATCATGGGCAGGGGCTCTGTCTTATTAGTCATTGTACATTCAGTACACAGCATGCTTGAAGTACATTAACTAATTGCTAAATAATGAGTGAAACATGCAAGCCTTCAACTTGGTTTCTCCATTGGCGTGATATTGATATTTAGTGGTAATTACTCTGTGACTTTTGCATGTGGTGGACTTTGTAGTTTTCAGTGTTACTTGCAAGATATAAATATTTTGTTTGCCTTCTTGAGTATTTTATTGGGAGCTTGGAAGAGAGTTTGTAGAAACAGTTATCCTGAACAATATTTTTCCTTCACTCTGTTTTTCTTAGTGTAAGTACTAAGTGAGATGGACAGGGGAACCCCTTTTATCAGGACCTAAAAATAAGACTGTGTGATCAACTGACATAGTAACAAGCTGGTAGATTTTATGTGGACAGCATTGTAATATCAGTACACTGATGTATGTTATACACTGATATACATGTGTAAAGGCTCTCCATCTATGTCTCCTCGTTTGTTGTTCCCATTGTTAGTTCCATAGTACGTCAGTCACTTAGGCTCAAAACCTCAGTTATCTTGGATGACTTCCTCTGTTCTGCACCTCTAATTGGGAGTGGCACTGATTGTACCTCTTCAGTACCCTTCCCGTTTCCTCCACCAATGTTTAGAGCCAAGTCACCATGACCTTTCTTGCATAACCTCCTCACAGGTTTCACTTTTCCTGAATCAAGCCCATCTTGCATGGAGCTCCTGGATGGATCTTTCTGATGATACCTCAGGAAGCTCGATAGTATCTTGTGATTCCAACCCTGAGTTGATCTGCAGTGTTTCTTCAAATTACCTTTCTTACTGCACTTCCCGTGGTTTTACCAATCACATATTAAATAGTGTTCTTTTTTGGAATAATCTTTCTTGTGTACATGCTATATTTGCCCCCTCAACAGTCTCAGTATATTCAAATTCTGCCATTCGGTTGACATAGAATATGCTCCAGGTTGCATTCCCTAACCCACCCTCCTTTATTCAATGCAGAGATACTCTTTCAGATGAGTGCTACACCGCGCCCCCCCCCACCCCCCCCGCATTCTGGGAGCCTGTCTTATCTCTCCTTTGGTATTATATATTATTGTACTAATATTTGAGGCAGTTGGGTGGATTTGAAAATGAAAGCATCCATGGTCCTCCCTATAGAACTTTCAGAGTTAATCATAGGTTTATCTCATTTATCTCATTAGGTTGTAGAAAACCCAGAGCAGTATCAAAACCCAAACACCATCAAAACACTGTAAGCCTTTAATGTTAATTTTCTGCCTCATGCAGCTACCAGTAGGGGTATTTATGCTTACGAAACACATGGTTTCTTCTTTAAAATGATGGCTTGGTGTATTGTTTCCTTGCTTTGAGGATTTTATTCAAATTATCATTTGGTTTTTACTTTCACAGTCCATGCTCCGAGGGAGAGGAGGTTGCTATAAACATACGTTCTATGGCATTGAAAGCCATCGTTGCATGGAAACTACCCCGAGCTTGGCATGTGCAAATAAATGTGTCTTCTGTTGGCGGTAAGTAAAAATGAATGGCCATGGTGACCAAATATGTAATGATCTGTAATAATCAATTTCTGCCCAACACTGCACTCAGATTTACCTAAAGCTCTGTTGTTTCTGTAATTAATCCCCTTTTTCATTCCTAATATTACATTTATGCATTTGTTGTTTTTTTTCTTGATCAGTTTTATCAGGGGCTTGCCAATTTTTTTTTTTTTTAAGATGCTGCATTGGGTCTTGGTTGCTGCATGCGGGCTTTCTCTAGCTGCAGTGAGTTGGGGCTACTCTTCGTTGCAGTGAGTGGGCTTCTCATTGTGGTGGCTTCTCTTGTTGTGGAGCATGGACTCTAGGTGTGGGCTTCAGTAGTTGTGGCACGCGGGCTCAGCAGTTGTGGCTTGCGGGCTCTAGAGCGCTGGTTCAGTAGTTGTGGTGCACGGGCTCTAGAGCGCAGGCTCAGTAGTTGTGTGTGGTTCATGGGCTTAGTTGTTCCACGGCATGTGGGATCTTCCTGGAGCAGGGCTTGAACCCGTGTCCCCTGCATTGGCAGGTGGCTTCTTAACCACTGAGCCACCAGGGAAGTCCTGCAAAGGTCTTTATTACTCCATTTTTGGAAAGATGTTTGCACTGGGTATAGAATTCTGAGTTGACAAGTTTGTTTCCTTTAAGCATTCTTTCAGGTGTCATTATAGTTTCATCTGGCTTATTTGTTTTCTGTTGAGTTGTCAGAAATAATTTTTAGCCTTTGTTCTTAAGTAATATGTCCTTTTTCTCTAAGTTGAAGGTTTTCTTATTTTCTTTTGTTTTCATTAGTTTAGATACCATACTTTTAGGCTGTTTTAAAATATCCTGGTTGTTGTTTTGTGAGTTTCTTCAATCTGTGGTTAATTGTTTCTCATTAACTTTGGAAAATTGTTGGCCATAATTTTTCTACATTTTTTTCTGCTTTGTTCTCTGTTTCCTTTCTGGGATTTCAGTTAGGTCTTCCCATTGCACTGCCTCTCAGAGAGGGTCTTGCAACAATATTCTACTGGTGGTCGTTACTGGATGCTTGTTGGCCTGGTGTTGTATGGCTGCGAGAGGGTTGCACGTTTTATATTGTCCTGAATAAGTCTCAGTCTTGGCCAGGCACTTGACATCTATCCCTCTCTGCTAGGTGTCATGACTCAAAGTAAGTTGTAAACTACAGCTATAAATAGCTGAGCTTTTTGTAGGAAACCAACCCTGATTTTATAATTATATGGACTCCCTCATAGGAGGTAACTAGCTGAGATTTAATGCAGGGAGTCCTTTAGAACTTCTGCCTCTTTTTTTCTAGGCACCACACCAATCCAGTGGGTACTGAATGGCGGTGGAAGATGGACCAGGCTGAAATGATCTTAAAGGAAGCCATTGAAAACCATCAGAACATGATGAAGCAGTTTAGAGGTATTTATTGTCCCTCTACAAAGGGATGCTAATAGCCTGAATTAAACTGGCAGAGGAATTGTCCTTTGGCAGGATTTTGTCCTTGCTGACAAATTCTTGTATAGGAAAGTGGAAACTTTGTAGAAATATTATATATGTTTTGGCCTTTTTAGTTTTTACTAATAACTTTATATCGTATATGATGGGAGAATTAAAAAACTTAATTCAAAGCTTAGCTATTTATAATATGGTACACTCAGCCTATAAGTTTTGACTGGGAATATATCCTCATTCTTCCTAAAAACTTTTGCTATTGTTCTGTCTTGGTGGGTACAAAGCAGCAGCCTTGTGAATGGACTGAAAATTTTGTAACACTGGAAAATTTTTAAGTAATATCAGTTAGTGTTGGGAAAGCATTTTTGAATAAATGCCTTACAAAAAAGGAGGGTTAATATTAATCAGATTTCCTCCACATGATCCACGGTGATGTGTAGAATTCTGCCACTCGGTTTCTAGAATTTCCTGATCTTGTTGTGTCTCATAGTTCAAAGTATTTGACTCTACTGGAGATTGCTGGTTCTCAAGCTTTAGTGTGCATCAGAGTCGTGCATTAAAGTAGAGATTCCTGGTCTCCTTCCCCAGAGAATGATTCAGTAAGTCTGAGGTAGCAACCAAGAATGTGCATTTTGAGCAGATTTCCTGGTGGTATCGGTGTTGTTAAAGTGGGGACCATACTTTGAGACCCACTACCGTAGATAGATGTGGAGGACTTGTAAAGTGATATAATGACAGCTGCAGATGCTCAACTGAAATAAAAATATTAGGTTCCCTGTTAAACGTGCCTCTGTCTCCATCTGCCACCTGTCAGTCCTCTCCCCTTTGTTCTCCTTTCCTTTCATATACAACAACAAAAAAGATGAGTTCCAACCAAGGTTGTTTTGACATAGGCACTCTTGTGGTGCTAGCATCATCAATGGGAGTCTTTATAAGCCCCAGTAATTAGCATTTTGAAGATCAGGTGATTCTTTCATGCAAAGAAATTCGTTCGGTCCGGTCACTGCTTCTTGAGATCACAGTGCTTCTGATGATGTTTTCCTAACATCACCCAGCAGTTCTCCAGGTCTCAGCAGACACTGCCTGGGTGTCTGACAAATTTAATTCAATCCTGACACTGTCTGGAGATAGCATCAGGCCCCGCAGGTTAAGGATTCAGTCCTATAAGACTGCCTCCGACTTCAGGTGCCAATCACAAGTCTGGGATGTTACCTGTGCTTCTGACCAGCTGGCTGTAAATTGGAAGTTCCCACACCCTCCTCCTTGGATTCCTGGTTTGTTAGAGTGGCTCACAGAACAGAGAAACATTTACTTATTTCTATCATTTTATTATAAAGGATATGTAGAGGTCACAGAAGAACAGCCAGGTGGAGAAGTACATCCGGAAGGGTCCCGAGTCCAGGAGCTTCTGTCTCCATGGAGTTGGCCACCCTCCTGGCATGTTCACCAACTCAGAAGCCCATCAAATCTTGTTCAAGAGACTATAGAGCTTAATTTGTAGCCCCCTCTTCCCTTTCTCACAGGTCTGTATGGTTGAAAGTTCCAGTCCCTTAAAGACTTGGTCTTTCTGGTGACCAGCCCCAGCCTGAGGCTATTTAGGGATCCTACCCTGTGTCACCCCATTTGCATAAATTTAGGTATGCTCAAAGGGGGCTCCTTATGAAGGACAAAAGACACTCCTACCACTCAGGAAATCCCAGGGGTTCTAGGAGCTTTGTGTCGGGAACCACGATCAAAGACCAAATCTATTTGTTATTTTTTACCACGGTACTTCTTATTACTATTATGATTTCCTAGGAGAAATTGGGAAAGCAATGCAAATAATGATTCAAGATCAATAATAATTTATAAAGGATAGTCAATTATACCTTTATTTTATTCTGTATGAATTTCCTAGGGAAAGTTGCCCTGTACATATTTGTGTGTGTCTGTGCTAACCTATTGTACATCTTCAGAGATGCTAATAAATATTTTAGTATTTCATCTTGGCTTTTAGTCTCAAGTATTTTTTTCTTTTTTGAACAAGTCATTTTCTCTTATTTGGATAAAGTAGTGTCTCTTACCAGTCTTTTGGAAAATTAAATGAAACTGTGTGGTGAAGAACTAGGAAGTCTCT
Organism: Kogia breviceps; assembly: GCF_026419965.1. Classification (NCBI taxonomy): domain Eukaryota; kingdom Metazoa; phylum Chordata; class Mammalia; order Artiodactyla; family Physeteridae; genus Kogia; species Kogia breviceps. The sequence continues at coordinate 76,853,818 of NC_081323.1, forward strand.
ATATCAGGAATTTATTAGCTTTTCTTAGACTGTTTGTTGATTTAATTAATATTATTGATTGTTGATCTTCAAATAAACCATATGCCTTTTATTTATTTTTATTTTTTTATTTTTTTGAGTTTTCACCAATATTTTTATTATGAAGATTTTCAGACATACAGCAAAAGTTGAAAAAATTTTATAGTGAACACCTGTATACCCACCATCTAGATTCTTGTTTTATCACATATCTATTCATCTCTCTATCCATCCATTAGTCCATCTTAGTTTTTATGCATTCAAAGTAAATTGGAGACATCACTATTTATCCCCTAAATATCTCAGCATGCATTATTAGAGTTCAGTACAGTTTTTATGTAAAATTTACATACAATGAAATATAAAAATCTTAATTATATATTTGCTGAGTTTTGACAAATGCATATATATGTGTAACCTAAAACTCTATCAAATAAAGAACATTACCATAATCCCCAAAAGTCCCTTCATGTCCCCTCTCAATCAATCTCCACTCCTTTTAAATAAATTTCAAGGCAAAGTCTTGTTTTCCTTTGGATAGTTACTAGTCAGAATTCTCCAGAGAAACAGAGTCAACACACCCACTGTGTGTGTATATATATATATATATATATATATATAGAGAGAGAGAGAGAGAGAGAGAGAGAGATTGATAGAGTGAGATTGGCTTAAGGAATTGGATCATGTAATCGTGCAGGTTTGGCCAATCAAAAAGATAGATAAAAATAATCCATTGGGGTAGACCAGCAGGCTGGAAATTTAAGGAAGAATTGCAGTTCAGATGCAGAGGCAGTCTGCTGGCAGAATTCCTTCTTGCTTGGGGGAGGTCAGCCTTTGTTCTTTTAAGGCTTTCAGTTGATTGGGTGAGGCCCACCCACATTAGAGAGGGCAGTCTGCTTTACTCAAAGCCCACTGACTTAAACGTTAATCTCATCCAAAAGACGCCTTCACGGCAACATCCAGAATAATGTTTGACCAAATATCTGGGCACTATGGCCCAGCCAAGTTGACACATAAAATGAACCATCCCTGGTAATAACATCAGAAGCAGGGAAATGCCAGTAATTTTATCTTTAGAGTCTAATCAGTTTGTTTTGGTTTAGTGCCTAAAGAGTCAGTTGAACCCTTAAATAATGTGGTGATGGCTGAAGATGTGTATTTCCTGGACATCTGGGAATCTCCCTGAATAAACTGTGCCCCAGGGGATTTGTATGGGAGGAAGCAGTCCTGAGGAGTAGACATTCATTTTTCCATTCTGAGATGTCCTTGATACAGAACGACAGTCTGAGTTTTGACGGTAATTTTTCTGACAGGAGTATTTTTGCAAGTGTACTTTAAATGGAGATAAGAGATGAATAAATCATGAGGCTGTCTTTCTTCATGTTAATAACATGTGTTAGGTGAGATTGGTGAACACCTAGTCTTTGTTGTCTGCCTAGCTTGTTGGAGGGTGCAGAAAGGTATACCTGATTAGTAACCTTGTGCTTGCCTTTTGTTTTTTTTAATATTATTTTTGTGTATTATTTATTTATTTATGCTGCCCTGGGTCTTAGTTGCGGCACGCGGGATCTTTAGTTGCAGCATGTGGACTTCTTAGTTGAGGCATGCGGACTCCTAGTTGCAGCATGCATGCGGGATCTAGTTCCCTGACCAGTGATTGAACCCGGGCTCTCCCCGCCCCCCACATTGGAAGGGTGGAGTCTTACCCACTGGACCACCAGGGAAACCCCACCTTGTGCTTGCTTTAATCAGTAGGCATCTCAGATGGTTTGTCTTCAGGTATCCATGGAGTAAGAGACAAAAGAGTTTTAAAACATATATATATTGTCTTGTAGGGGGCGGACAGATAACAGGACTGCAGGGAGAAAGGAAGAGCATGTCTGTGAACAAGTGAATCCTGAGTAGGGGTGAGAATGCCTAAGGGGGTGAGAATGACCCCCAAACATTCAACAACTGCCATTCATTTCATCCTTAAAAACAGCTTTAATAGAGTATCTACTTTGCCCTTGTAATTCTCACAAAGGATTCTTTTTGCATACCTTAATTAATTGACTTGACAGAATGTTACCATGTCAGCAAATCATGTCTTTATATAATCGACAGTAAATTGTCTAGAAAGGTTTCCAAATTGGAACTGGTTGATATTGGTACACCGACACTCTTCAGGGTACCAAAGCAGTTTTTCTTTAAAGTAATAGTAGAAAACAGGTGTATATTTGAAGATGTGATGCACAGTAGACAGTCGGCACATGGGCATAAAGGAGCTCTCCTTCATTATCTTTTCACTAATATGAGAACTTCCTTAGTTTCCAATTTTTGGATGGTGGTGACTATTTGTTAATGCTTTTTACTTTATTCTGCGCTTAATCAAGACATTACGTTTTTGAAAATCTGTCTCATTGCTATCATAACCAAAGCAAATCCTGCTGTGAAACTACAGGATTAGAAAAGGAAAAAAAACCCCACCTAATTACCAAAGGATGAAATAGATAATTTGTAAGAATCTGAAGTTCTTCTGGAAAACTGGGGTGGTCTATGATACAAAAATGTTAATTTTTTCTTTTTATTATAACTTTGGCAGAATGATAGAATTTTAGTATTTCAGAGTATTAGTTATGTTTTCTGTGTTCTTGGCTCTTGGCAGAAAGTAATCTGGTGTTCAAATTGACGGTTGTTTACTGTGGGCATTCAGCTTGGCAGTGAGATTTTATAACTTCACTCAGTCTTTATCAATGGTTATAATCTAAAGTTTTCTTTTTAAATGAACCTGAATTCCTCCTGCAATCAGTGAAATTTCTATGTTCTATCTTTTATTCATCCTTAAGGGTATAAATAAAACAGGTCACCCTCCTTTCTGGATAGTCAGCTTCAGGGTGAGGATGGTGAGACTAATGCAAGTCACTCTACCTCTTTGAACCGAGTACCGTCACCTGGGTGCAGCTCTGACACACATCCTACTTCTGGATGGTAAAGATGCAGGAATGTAACTCTAGGTTTCATATCAGCCCCTGGTGGAGAGTATATTTTTTTCTCCTAGTTCCACATTTATTCCTTTTTTAAAATTTACAGTGCTTTATTTTTACCCTTTAATATACCATGGTTATCTTTGCTTACTAATAACATGAATTGATCTGATTTCTTTTTTAAAAATTATTATTTATTTTATTTATTTATTTATTTTTGGCTGCGTTGGGTCTTCTTTGCTGCACGCGGGCTGTCTCTAGTTGCAGTGATCAGGGGCTACTCTTCGTTGCTGTGCACGGGCTTCTCACTGCGGTGGCTTCTCTCGTTGCGGACCACGGGCTCTAGGCGCGCGGGTTTCGGTCGTTGTGGCATGCGGGCTCAAGAGTGCAGGCTCAGTAGTTGTGTCACATGGGCTTAGTTGCTCCGCGGCATGTGGGATCTTACCGGACCAGGGCTCAAACCTGTGTCCCCTGCATTGGCAGGCGGATTCTCAACCACTGCACCACCAGGGAAGCCCTGATTTCTTTTTCTTTCTTTCTTTCTTTTTTTTTTTTTTTTTTTTTGCGGTATGCGGGCCTCTCACTGTTGTGGCCTCTCCCGTTGCGGAGCACAGGCTCCGGACGCGCAGGCTCAGCGGCCATGGCTCACGGGCCCAGCTGCTCCGCGGCATGTGGGATCTTCCCGGACCGGGGCATGAACCCGTGTTTCCTGCATCGGCAGGTAGACTCTCAACCACTGCACCACCAGGGAAGCCCTGATTTCTTTTTTAATCTAAACTTCTTAACAAATCGTATTATGAAAATGTCCAAGTATACACAAAATAGAATGGCACAATAAACCCCCATATCCTTTTCTCCTCTATTTAAAAATTGTCAAAATTTTACCATACTTACTTCTCTATCTCCCTTTTTTTCTTTGCTGAAGTGATTAAGACAAATCCCAAGTATCACATTTGCCTTCAGACTTCAATATGAATCTCTTTTAAACATTAGATTTTTTTTCATAAACACAATATCATTATCACAGCTAATAAAATTATTATTATTATATTTTAAAAATAAATTTATTTTTGGCTGCGTTGCGTCTTCATTGCTATGCGTGGGCTTTCTCTAGTTGCGTCGAGCGGGGGCTGCTCTTTGTTGTGGTGCGTGGGCTTCTCACTGCAGTGGCTTCTCTCATTATGGAGCACAGGCTCTAGGCACGCGGGCTCAGTAGTCGTGGCACGCGGGCTCAGTAGTTGTGGCTCACAGGCTCTAGAGCACAGGCTCAGTAGTTGTGGCACACGAGCTTAGTCGCTCCACGACATGTGGGATCTTCCCGGACCAGGGATCGAACCCGTGTCCCCTGCATTGGCAGGCAGATTCTCAACCACTGTGCCACCGGGGAAGCCCAAAATTATTATTTTTAACATGACTATTTTCTTCCAGGTTTACTGAGGTACAGTTGACATATAGCATTGTGTAAGCACTGTGTTTTCTTCCAGGTTTACTGAGGTACAATTGATATATAGCATCGTGTCATGTACAGCATGACAATTTGATATATAGACAGACTGTGAAATAATTACCACAATATGATTAGTTCCATTTCTTTCTTAGTTTGTCATTTTCTGGGTATCTCCACTTTAGCCTTTCCTTAGAGGTCACTCATTAATAATTTCCGTTACTCTAGCTTGGAGTCCTGTTTTACAGGGTGCTTTCCTAGCCCCTGATGATCACCCGCTCTCTCCTGTGGGTTTGGTTCAGTCATTTGATGATCGTATTTTGTGTAGGATGAGACTTGTTGTGTGTACTCTCGTTTTTGCCTCTGAGTGTCCAGCTTTAGCTGAGTGGCCAGCCTTGAGCACATTTTGAAGGTATACTCATCTTTTAAACATTTCCTTTTCATGCATCTATTCTCAATCCCAAGGGCAATCATTGTCTTTTCAGCTATTTCATTGATCATTAAACCAGCTTTCTTCCCATGACTCTTATTAGCTTTCCCTTTATATGCATGCAAAATTAACTTTACATTGATTACAAGTAGGTCAGAATTACAGTGCAACTTGGCCTTTTTTCAAAATGCTCACTGCCCCCTCTAAATACCACCATGGCAGGGAGAAATAGTTTTCAGAGAATGGAGTTCAGGTTTCTTTAGCTCAGCTTCTCATCAGTTCAGCTGACATCAAGTGAGTGAACGCTGTTTGTGAGGAACATCCTCAGTGCTGAAGGTGCAAAGGTGAAGATGACATCATTTGTTGCTAGATGTTTTTATCTATAGTTTAAGCTAGAAGTGAAGTAATGCGAAAAATAAAGGGTCGCCAACAGATGGTCCTCAGGAACGAGATGTGCTGAAGTACACATCCAAAAGGAATGTCGGGGAGGCGGGGAAGAGAACACCACCTGCTAATTGTTTTCCGAAGCTTATTTATGAAATAAACATCATAGTAGAAGTGGCTGTATCAAAGATATATTAGATATGACTTTCAGCCAGGAGGGGTTCTTAGGAACATCTTTGGCCAGGAACTATACTGTTATTTGAGAATAAAGGAGAAAATGTTTTATTTCTGATTGGTCCAGTCTTTAGAAAGAGGAATACTCACACATATCAATTATACCTCAATTTTAAAAAAGGCATAAGAAAGTATTCAGAATAGAGGGGGGTTAATCAACCCCCCCCAAAAAAACCCCCAATTTCTTTGGAATACTCTACTCTAGGAATACTCTACGTTGAACCTTATATCATTTTTAAAAATATTTATTTATTTATTTTTGGCTGCATTGTGTCTTCATTGCTGAGCGCGGGCTTTCTCTAGTTGCGGCGAGCAGGGGCTACTCTTCGTTGTGGTGTACGGGCTTCTCATTGCGGTGGCTTCTCTTGTTGTGGAGCACTGGCTCTAGGCGCGTGGGCTTCAGTAGTTGTGGCACGCGGGGTCAGTAGTTGTGGCTCGCGGGGTCGAGAGCGCAGGCTCAGTAGTTGTGGCTCACGGGCCTAGTTGCTCCATGGCATGTGAGATCTTCCCAGACCAGGGCTTGAACCCATGTCTCCTGTGTTGGCAGGCAGATTCCTAACCACTGCACCACCAGGGAAGCCTGAACCTTCTGTCATTTTTATTTCTGGGTTATTCAGCTTATTGCTATGACCTTAGGATAAAAATTCTGGAATCTTAAGTTTCTGCTTTGGCATCTTTCAGTGAGATAAGGTGTGCTTCCTGGTTAATATGACTGTAGTGACTGTTCAGGATCAGGAAGCTGTTCAGGCTAAGAGAAATGTCACAAAACTTGCTTAAGAAAAAACAAAAACAAATAAAACTAACAACAACAACAAAAACCTCCAAACCAAAAAACAAAAACAACAACAAAAAAACAAAACCAAAGCAGAGTTTAGAGGTGAAAGGGATAAGGTTTAGGGAAACATGCAGTGAACAGGCTCTGTGTGTGTGAGTGAGAGAGAGAGAGAGAGAGACAGACATACACACAGTGGGAAATATCCCTATAGATCTGCTACTGAAATGTAGTGTCTGCTGTTGCCTGGGCTGTCCTCCTGCTCCAGGCCTGCTTTCCATTAGAAATTTGGAGGATGTCTTATTTTCTGACATATTTCTTTGAGGACAGTGAAAGACAGCGTGAGGTTGAGTCCCTGAGGGCCTTGTTTTTGGGGGAGCGCTGTAATCGCCTCTGACAGTGAGCATGAAATAGAAATGTGCTTCTTGAAGGAGAGAACCAAGGTTTTACATATTCTCAGTGCCTTACTTTTGAGAAAATTAGGATAATTTTAAAATCCCAGAATTCTTCTTTTAAAAGCCTTATCCACAGGCTTTTTTTTGGTCTTGGTTTTTGTTTGATTTTGTAGTTGTCTGATATTTATTAGCTGTAGCTCTCAGAGAAGATGGCAGTTGATCTCTCTGCCTTTAAGTTTCCCTCATTCTTCCCTGCCAGTGTCCTTTGTTGGTCCCTCTTCCTTTCCTCAGATACGTGATTGCGTAGACTTCAGTCCTCTTCTCTAACTGCCCTTTTTGCCTTGGTAATCTGCTTTGGGCCCTTGGATAGAAATACCATCCATTTCGCAAAAGTGTTTATTTCCACCTAGGCCTTTCTCCCAGAATCCAGACCTGAATGTTGGACACACATTCAGCTATCTAACAGACATATTAAACTTCACATGTCCAACATTGAACACATGGTATCTACCTCCACCCCCTTTCCCACCCCCCCAATACTTGTTACCCCCATGTTACCCCTAAGGCTTTCTTACCACCAGCTTGTCTCAATTGATGGTGACTCTTGCTTAGGCCAAAAACTTTATAGAAATCATTGACACCTCTCTGTTTCTCATAACCTACATCCAATCCATTAGAAAATCTTTCAAACATGCCTTCAAAGTAGAGCCTTTGACTATACCTTTGACATAGGCCCAGCTGATAAGGCCTTCTTGCCACCTCCACTGCCACCACCTTGGTCCAGACCACCATCATTTCTTGCTTAGATTATGTAATAGCCTTGTGGCAGGTTAGCCTCTCTGCTTGCCCCTCTGTTCTCAACATAGCACCCAACGTGAGCCACCCTTCTTAGGCCACCCTTCTCAAAACCCTGCCGCGGCCATCCATGTTACTCAGATTCCATGGACATGTCAGCATCTCCCTGCTGTCTCGGGTGGGGGAGGGGAGGCAGGAGAGGCAGGCAGGCACACTCGGTGTGACTTTATGTAAATACATAGTAATTTCTGTCGGACTTTTTTGCTTTTTCATTTCTCTAAACGCGTTTCTATATGGTACCAGTCCTTCTTCCACCACTTGCTTTAGTCTCAGTGCCCGTATCATAGGAGGGTCCACCTCGTAAAAGAAGTCAAAAGCAGTCCTGAGTAATCGAATGCTTCTGAGATTGCCTCGTGTCCATGTGGCTTCTGGCACTGCTGCTTCTCTGTCTTCTTCCTCGTCGCCTGGTACCGGTTAGGAAGCGCTCATCTCCATGCAGTCATCTTCTGCTCGCTCCTCTGGTGTGGTGTCTGCTAGCTCTTGAATTTCTCCAAGACCCGTACCTTGAAGCCCTTCCTTTTTTTGTTGTTGTTGTTAACTATATACGCAATCTCTTTCGTGATTTCCTTGATTGGCTCTGTTGTAAATCCTGTGAAGTCATGTGCAACAAATGGACACAGTTTTCTGTAGCAGGAATTTATTGGTTTTGGCTTGATGGCTTTCACACATTTTTCTAGAACAAGGATGGCATCTTCAGTGGTGAAATCCTTTCTGACTTTCCTAATGTTCTGTCTGTCAGGGATCTGACAGTCCTTTCCATAGAGGACCATGTGTAATGAGCCTTAAAGGCCCTTCTGACCCCCTGGTCTAGAGGCTGAATTAGAGATGTTGTGTTTGGGGGCAAGGAGACCACTTTGACGCCTTTGGTGTTGAACTCATGGGGTCTGGATGGCCAGGGGCATTGTCCAATATCAAAAGAACTTTAAAAGACAGTCCCTTACCAGTAAGGTACTTCCTGACTTCAGGGACAAAGCATCCATGGAATCAGTCCAGAATAAGTGTCCTCATTGTCCAGGCCTTCTTTTTGTACAGCCAAAAGCCTGGCAGCTGGTGTTTATCTTTTCCCTCCAAGGCTCAGGGCTTAGCAACTTTATAGAGGAGGGCAGTCGTGATCGTAAACCCGACGGCATTTGCACAGAACCACCGTAGAGTCAGCCTACCCCTTCCTGCCTTAAGTCCTGGTGCTCGCTTCTCTTCCTTACTAATAAATGTCCCTTGAGGCTTTTTTTTGCACCCCAGAATAGAGCAGTTTTGACTACATTAAAAACCCGTTCCGGCAGATATCCTTTCTTCTCAATGATTTTCTTTGCTGGGAATTCCTTTGCTGCCTCTTGGTTGGCAGAAGCTGCTTCTCCTGTTACCTTGACATGTTAAAAACCAAACCTCTTTCTAAAATCATCAAACCATCCTTTGCTGGCATTACATTCTCGAGCTGTAGATTCTTCACCTTCCTTTTGCTTTAAGTTGTCATATAATGACTTCGCCTTCTGACTCATATTCGTCTATAGGTATGCCTTTTTTTATAACAATCCTGCACCCACATAAAAGCTGCATTTTCAATATGAGATACAAAGGTGTTGTGCAAAAAGCGCAAGGTTTTCACGCCTGCTGGTGTAGCTGCAGCGACAGCTTCATGAATTTCCTTTTTTTTTTAACAGTGGTCCTTACACTGGACTCACTTATCTTGAAGTGGCAGCCAATGGCAGCTGCAGATCTGGATCTGCGGTACATATCAAGCCATTCCCCCTTTTCTTGTCATGTGATGATTTTTCTCTGCTTCTTGGGAGCACTTCCAGCATCACTAGTGGCACATCGTGGGGGTCCCGTGGTATTATTTCAAGGTTCATGGTATTGCACAAACATGATGAAACCTACCAGAGAACTGCGAGAGGTTTCCTTTTACTGCGATTTGCAATTGACTGGAGAGATGAACTGCTCACGTGGAGATGATGAGCCTCACGTGGCGTGGCGTTTCAAGCAGATACTTTGCAACACTTGCGCTCAGTGCAGTAGCAACAGGAGATCCTAGGAAATTATTACCGAGGTACAGTCGGTACTATGATTAATTTTGTGCAGTTATGATTTAATACTGCAGCTTTACATTTTGCATGTTTGTTTACATTTCTCTGGACTGGGAATGGTGCTGTGTGTGGTCCTTAAGTGTTTGTGTGAGCACATTTTGATACATTTTAAACTTTTAAAAAATTTATGTGTATTTGGGACTTCCCTGGCGGTCCAGTGGTTAAGACTCCGAGCTCCCAAGTTTCCATCCCTGGTTGGGGAAGATCCTGCATGCTGCGTGGCTGGCCAAAAAAAAAAAAAAAAATTATGTGTATTTTATGGTAGTAAATGATAAAATAGACAAGTATCTACATATATTTTATGCATTCGTGATATACCTAAGTTCTTAAATTTTCTGTGCTGTGGGGTGCATCTGCTAGTTTTTTCAAATTGTCACAAATCTCCAAAAAATTTTCCTGTGTGTGTGTGTGTATATACACATATATGCACACACACACACACACACACACACACACACATATATAAAAATCCACATATATGTGGGCCTTCACAGTTCTAGCCCTTGTTGTTCAAGGGTCAACTGTATGTTGAGTTGAATGGAATTACCATTTTATTTAAAATAATGGAAATAATTGAATTTCTATTTCAATTCATTAAATAATTACTGTAATAAAAATAAGATTTTTTGGAATGCTTATGTGCTGGGCCTGGTACCAGACCTGTTATTTCATGTGGCTTATTTCATTGAATTCCTATAACTGTGTGCATGTGAAATCCCTATCTTATAGATTAGGGAATGGGTATAGAGGGGGTGAGTGGCTTGACCCAGGACACAGACCAGCCTAGTGGTAGAGCAAGAATTTGGACCTGGTGTGTCTGACTTCCAGTGGTTAGGGCCCAGCCAGCGCTCAGTCATTCTGCTTTCTGAGTTTTAGGTTAATTTTGCAGTTCTGATTAAATCTGCCCTTCTACTTACTCATCTTCTCCCGGCAAGATTTAAGTTACTGATTTTTTTTTTTTTTTAACAAAAAGGAAATTTTATACTTAATGCTGAGTTGTCTTGGCAACACAGACTGCGTTATAGATCAAGTTTCATTTAAAACCTTGATTCACTTAAGATATTAGATTTCAATAACTTAAAAAGTATTCATCCCCCAAATACTGACATGAAATACATTCTTAGAATTGCAGTTAAGTAGTCATAAAAGAAGATAAAAGCTGCCACTTTTAGATTGTTTTGATTTTAGCATGCCTTATGTTGGTTTGATGTCTTGGGTATTTACTTGCCCTTGCTTATTTCCAAGTAGATTGTGTGTGAGTGTGTAAAATAAAGTCACTTCCTGGAAACTAAAGCACAAGCAAGCAGTGAAAGCTAACTTTATTTTCTCCAGATTTTTTTTTTGTTGTTGTTCTTTAAGGTGATAGTGACTGGGATTTAGTCATTTTAAGAAACCAGGATAAAGGTGACGAAAAGAAAAAATCCTTAATGAATTTTTTGTGTGTGTGCTAGGCCCTCTTCTAAAGCTTTTCCATGCATTATCTCATTTAATTCTAAGAAACATTCTTTGGGGTAAGTACTTCTTACAGTCAAGAAAACTACTTTTCAGAGATGGCTCATAAATGACTGAGAGGGAATATGAACATGTTTCCTCCTATACCACCAGTCTCGGTGAGGAATCTGTATCCTTTAGAGAGAATGTGTTCTTCAAAAAGAAACTAGAGTAATGGCTAGAAATATCTGAAGTAAAGGAGATATGTTTTTATTTGCCTTTTTAAGCAATTTCCAAGTCTTTCAAACTCTGTGTTAGATTGAGGGACTTTCAGGCATGCTTTCTATTTTTTTTTTTTTTTTCATGCCTGCTTTCCTACAGTACATCGAGTCTAGAGCAGTGCTGCTTAACCCATCCTGTCCACTCTAATCACATGGGGACCATTTAAAAAATAAGGCTGTCTCAGGCTCTCATCCCTAGAGGTTGCGATTTAATTGGCTTGGGATACTGCCTGGATGCTGGGATTTTTTTAAAGTTCTTTGGGTTATTTCTCAATGTCTTAACTAGGGTCGAGAACCCATGGTGTGCGGCAGTGGTTCCCCAAGCTTGTCTGCATATTGGGATCACCTGGGGAGCTTCAAAAGCTCCTGATGCCTCTGCGCCTCCCCCGGAGATGGTGATTTCATTGGTCTGTGCTGTGGCCTGGAATTTGGAACGTTGACAGTTCCAAGGTGATTCTAGTTGGCATATAAGTTTGGGGGCCTCTGGTTTATGCAGTGTTTTTTCACTTTGGCTGCACATTAGAATCACCTGAGGAACTTTTAAAGCTCCCGTTACTCTGGCTTGCATCCACTCCACTTAAACAGAATCTTTGGCAGTGGACGTAGGCTGCCGTGGTTTACGATACTCTCCAGGTGATTCCAATATGAAGCCAAAGGTGAGAACTGCAGGCTTCTTTTTCTCTCTGTTCTTTTGGACCGACTGCATTTAGTTTCCCAATTCAAAATACTTGAGGAATGAAGGCGGCAATGATTGGTATAGGAGAGGCTTTCCTTATGCAGCTATACTGAGTTCATTGTCTTAGACCAACATGAAAGAATGCAGAGCTAAGCAAATTATGGAAAGTAATACATTCTGTGTTTCAAATAATTAGCTAATAACAAAGTTAGTTTTGCCTGCTTGTATTGATGTAGTTTAATTAGTACTAAAACCAAGGATGAGATGGCTGATACAATAATTCTAGGGTTTTTTTTTCTGGTTTAATAATGTTAGGGTTGCCCCCCGCCCCCGGGCTCTTGTTTTGTATTATTTGGCTGGTATCAAAAGTAATTTTACCCTCTAAAATCAAAGAACCATTAAGAAAAATTTGAAAAATTTTAATTAAGAAAAATGAAAGTGATGTCCTCTATCTGTGCCTTGTTGAACTTGTTCCTTTCCACCATGTTCTTCAGGAGTACCAGGTGTCAGAGAGGAACGCTTTGAGGAAGGAATGACAGTAAAGCACTGTGCATTATCCCTTGTGGGAGAGCCCATCATGTACCCAGAAATCAACAGGTTTTTGAAGCTACTCCACGAGTGTAAAATCTCCAGTTTCCTGGTCACAAATGCACAGTTCCCTGCGGAAATCAGGTGAGTGGTCCAGCTTGTTAAGATACTGCTGCTTGACTCTGTGTTTGACTGAAAAGTAAAACTAAGAGGCATTAATATATTCAGAAAGGATTTACTGATTACTAAGTACATACACATGTTGGCTTTGAGGGGCCAGAGCTCCTGCTTTTAAAAATCCATTCTATCGGGGAAGATAACATTAGTTTAAGAAATAGAGACACAAATAAATGTCTGGGGGAATTCAAAAGAGAAAGCAATTTTTTTTTAGATGAGAGAAGCAGGGTAAAACTTCTCAGAAAAGGCTTCATTAAATTTGGTTCTTAAAATATGGCTGGGATGGGTACTTGGGGAGATAGGAAACTGTAGATTTTTAAGAAAAACTGTCCGAGAAAGATACAGAGTTGGGGTATTTGGGATACCATTATGAAAATACAGTTGATTAGGACCACAAGGTGTGCAAAAGAGACTGGCAGCTGGAACCCAGGTTGGAAAGGTTGGGACAAGATTGCAGAGGGCTTCAAATGCTGTTCTTTAGAAAGATCTTGCTTTCTGCAGAGTAGTCTGCCGGCAGATGTAAAGTGGGTGAGCCAAGAAGCAGGAAACTGGGTAGGAGATTATACGTTTGTCTAGGTAAGAGTTAAAAGGATGAGAGTGAGACAGAATGAGGAGTCTTAAAAGAGGTATCACTGAGGCATGATAAGCTTGGCAAACTGTTTGTATGGCTCTGTGAGTCCTGCGCAGAAGAGGACTTAACTGATGACTCGGAAAGTTCCAGCCATGTTGATTGCTAGGACTGTGGGGCCCGGTAACAGTCGAGGGAATCATGTGAGGAAGGAGCGGGTTTAGGAGGTAAGATGATGTGGTTGGTTTGGATGACTGGGAGGGCTCTCCAGGTAGAGATGACCGTCTCCTGGGACCTGGAAATGACCTGATTTTGTATTATACTTGAACTATACGCGTATTATAATACCAAAACCATTAAATTTTACTTGGTTATCACTTACTTGTGCCTTCTTCATTAGACTGTGAGTCCCTGGGCCAGTGACCCCTGCTTATTTATCTTTATGCCACTAGTATAATTCCTGGCACACTGTAGGTGCTTGGTTTAGAATTTAGCATCATAGGAAATCAAAGAGTTGATTAAAATTATTAGTTACCAGGCAGTAAAGTGAAAATCAGTAACATTGTCACAAAGATAGCTAAAATATTACTTTTTGAAGTTGTATAAAAAGTTAAAAGGGAAAGGTTTTTAAAAAGTCAGTGTGTACATTTTGCATAGGGTCACCGTTCCTTTTTTTAAAATTTTATGTTAAGATCTTTGACTTTTCAAGTGGCTCATGAGGGCGGGGTTCAGATAGAGTGGTGTTGGGATATGCACCCCCCCCCCCACACACACACATAGAAAAAAGCAGGCGGGGTTCAGATAGAGTGGTGTTGGGATACGCACCCCCCCCCCCCACACACACACACACAGAGAAAAAAGCAGTCTATCCCAAATTTAAGACATGCAGTCGTCCCTGGTATCTGAGGAGGACTGGTTCCAGGACTCCCTGCAAATATCAAACCCCACTGATGCTCAAGTTCCTTTTATAAAATGGTATAGTATTTACATATAACCCACACATATCCTCTCATACCCTTTAAATCATCCCTAAATTATTTATAATACCTGATACATTGTAAATGCTGTGTAAATAGCTGCTGGCACATGGCAGATTCAAGGTTTGCCTTGGGGAACTTTCTGGAATTTTTTTTTCCCTAGAATATTTTTGATTTGTAGTTGGTTGAATACGTGGACGTGGAACCCTCAGATACAGAGGGCCTACTGTAATGCCTAAAAAGAATTGAATGTTCCAGGAGTGGCATGTAAGATAATAACCAGAGAGGATGATTCATTGTTTGATAATACATGGTATTCCTTGTGAATGCCATTATGGATTGAGGAAAATGATAGAGAATTAAATAAGATATGTACTTGAAAGTGGTCCAAGAGAAAATGGAAAGAGAAATTTCCTAGGTGCAGATAATATTGTTTTATTTCCGTGAATTAGGAGGACTCTAAATACCAATTGTCTCTGGTGTCCTATAGAAAAACAAGGCTGTAGATTTACTAATATAGCACAGAGATCATGGATTTTGGAAGTTACCCCTAATGTTGATGCACTTTGCTCATTCAAATCAGTTGTTAGATGAACCTCTTGCAACCATTTTATCTTTGAGCATACACTAGGAAGTAATAATATTCTCTGGGTGGTTGGCTGTGTACTAATTTTTTTTTTAATAAAAAATTTCTAAATTACTACAGTGCCTAACCCATACTCTTTTGGTATCTTTTGAAGAAGATCTTGACTTTGTCAACTAGCCTTCCCTTGACCCACATGCAAGCATTACATTCAGGCCGGTGGCCTTTTCAGGATACTTAACGTTTCTTGAAAAGGATCTCAGTCTCCCCTCCAGCTCCAAAGCATGTGGCTCTTTGCTGACAGTTCTCCCACTGAAGGGAGTTTTCACAGTGAGTGGTCCTGGAGGATTTGTTGAAGATAGAAGCAGACACCTTAGGCAAATGAGAAAGCTTTTGCATTCTAGGTAGCTTTATGTTTTTGTTTGTCGACATAGAGGCTAATTAATAAAAGTGACAAGAATGTGTAAGACACTTAATGTTAATGATAGAGCTGGTGGTGATTGCACAAAAAAAACCCCTTTCTCTTGAGAAAAAGCCTTCTTAGTTCCACAAAAATAAGTGCCTTTCTAATGTTTTTTTTTTAATTTAATTAATTAATTTTATTTTTATTTATTTTTGGCCGTGTTGGGTCTTCGTTGCTGCGTGCAGGCTTTCTCTAGTTGTGGCAAGCAGGAGCTACTCTTTGTTACGGTGCGCGGGCTTCTTGTTGTGGTGGCTTCTCTTGCTGTGGAGCATGGGCTCTAGAGCACGTGGGCTTCAGCAGTTGTGGCACGCAGGCTCAGTAGTTGTGGCTCGCGGGCTCTAGAGCTCAGGCTCGGTAGCTGTGGCACATGGGTATAGTTGCTCCGCGGCATGTGGGATCTTCCCAGACCAGGGCTCGAACCCGTGTCCCCAGCATTGGCAGGCAGATTCTTAACCACTGCGCCACCAGGGAAGCCCCTATAATGGTATTTTTGATAGGCGTAAAACTGATATATGATACACTGTAGCATGTATCAGTTATCTTTTGCTGTAACCACTTGCCTTAAAACTGACTCAGTCAAACTAGCAACGATTCATTTAACTTGTAGTTCTGTGAATCGGCTGGGAGGTCTTTTCATCTTGGCTGGCTTTGCTGGTCTCAGTGTTGTTCATGTGTCTAGTCAGTTGGCAGATATGCTGGGATGGCTGGTTTATAATGGCCTTGCCTGGGACAACTGGGGCCTCTATTCGTGTAGCTTCTTATCCTCCAGCAAGTCTGAAGTTGACCACATGGTGGCAGGGTTTCAATGAACAGCAAGAAAGGATAAACTCCAACACACAGGCATCGTTCAAGCCTCTGCTTGTGTCACATTTGCTCACTTCTCCTTGGCTAAAGCACGTCATGTGGCCAAGCTTGGAGTCAGTGGGGGCACTCAAAGCTGCATCACAAAGGGACATGGGTACAAGGAGAGGGAGAGTTTATGGCCATGTTTGTACTCTACTGAATAGCACAGCAGGCTCTGCTTTGTACAAGGAGGATAACCTTGAAAGTACCAGGACTCAGTCTTTTTCAGGAACTTAATTAATTATGTGAGAAAGCTTGGAGAGTTCTTGAGACCAGAAGTCTCAAACTGGCAATTGATAAGGAGTAGGTTTTATTTGTCCTGTAGCATGTTTAGAAACTTTTTTTTTCTTTTTTTAGTCAACATTTAAAATCCAGAAATTTTTCATAAAAGAGATTTCTGACTTTGGGAAAAAAAGACAATCTGGCAAAAATTGTCAAGAGCCAAGTATGAAGTGCTGTTTTTACAACACCAGAACACTTCACTCGTGTCTGTTTTTTTACTCACAACACTTCTAACACCGGATGTGTGTTTTTTTTCCCACACCAAGCAGTCCTCTAATTCTCTGCAGGCACCAGCTAGGTGTCCTGCAGTTCAGTTCCATCCTGACACTATCTCCCTGGAGTTAGCACAGACCTCACAGGGTCAGGACCCAGTCCCAGGCTGCCCCCTACTTCAGACACCAGTCGTAGTCCCAGGCTGCCACCTGTCCTTCTGATGAACCGACGGTACATTGGGGTGTCGCACAACCCCTGCTTCGGTTTAATAATTTGCTAGAACAGTTCACAGAGCTTGGGGAAAACAATTCAGTTACTGTTACTAGTTTATTATAAAGACTCCAACTCAGAAACAGCTGGATAGAAGGGTTGCATGGGACAAGATGTGGGAAAAAGGACCCTGGGCTTCCCCACCCTCTCCAGACGCATCACCCTCCCAGCACCCAATGTGCTCACCATCCCGGAAGCTCTCTGAAGCCGTCCTGTGGGAGGGTTTTATGGAGGTTTCATTAGATAGGCAGCATTGATGAAATCAGTGTGATTGCTCATTGGTGATTAGCTCAACCTCTAGCCCCTCTCCCTCTCCTAGAGGTTGCAGGGGGACTGAAAGTGCCAACCCTCTAATCACGAGGCCGGTTCTTCGGGCACCAGCCCCTCCCTGGAATGTGTCCATGGGTGCATCAGGAGTCACCTCATTATCATAAATTCTTACATGGTTGAAAGGGGCTTATCATAGATAACAAAAGGCACTTCTCTCACCTCTGTCACTCGGGAAATACCAAGAGTTTTAGGAGCTCTGTGTCAGGAACTAGGGACAAAGACCGCACGTGTATTCCTGATCGTCTGACAATATCACAGCAAGGAATGGCTGTCTTTTCGGTAAAGCCTCTGCCTTTCAGTTTGCCATGCTCTCTACCCCTTTGCTGTCTCCTCAGCCCTGAGGCTGAGTCTCATGTGCCACCTGTCAGAGGGATTGCACTGTAGATTCTCTTATAGCAGAGAAATTTCTGTCGCCATTTCTAACAGACATGAAACAACGGAAGGGAGACAGAGTACCGCATACAAGAAAAATGGAAGCATCTTGCTTTGAGTAAGGAAAGAATATTCTTGAATGTTTCACATGTAGTCTGTGTTTTGGTGTCCAAAGAACTTCTTTTTCCTTTAGAAGTGGCTTGCTTGGGCTTCCCGGGTGGTGCAGTGGTTAAGAATCCGCCTGCCAATGTAGGAGACACAGGTTTGAGCCCTGGCCCAGAAGACCCCACATGCCACGGAGCAACTAAGCCCACGTGCCACAGCTACCAAGCCTGTGCTCTAGAGCCCGTGAGCCACAACTGCTGAGCCCGTGCGCCACAACTACTGAAGCCCACACACCTAGAACCCGTGCTCCACAACGAGAGAAGCCACTGCGATGAGAAGCCCACACACTGCAACAAAAAGTAGCCCCCGCTTACCACAACTAGAGAAAGCCTGCGTGTAACAACAAAGACCCAATGCAGCCAAAAATAAATAAATAAAATAAACAAATTTTTAAAAATAAATAAATAAATTTATTAAATAAATAGATAAATAAATAAAAAAGTGTCTTGGTTGACTCACATTATATTCTTGGTTCCTGCAGACATGTGAGTTTAGGACTCTTATTCTTGAGACTGTATGATATATGCTTGCATTCAGCCCTGCAGTCAGAAAGGCCCATCACACCTGGGTATCACTGTACCACTAGAGCGCTCCCTGCCATTACCTCCTGTAAATTGTTCTGTGCTAAGATGTCAAAGACCTACATGAGACATCTTGCTAAAAGTAGAGCATGTTGTAAGGTAAGGAAGTTGTTGAGAAACACTGAACCTAGTTTGTGCTTACTTTGTGGTCGTTTGAATCCTATAACTGTGTCTCTTTATGAGCGTAAGAGGATTTAGAGTCAAATGTTCAGCCCTTTGTTGACTGGCTCACTCTTAGCTTCATCTTTAGTTCACCTCTACACGATTTTCTTTTTAAAAATTTTTTAGCAGAATCTTTTTATTATTTTTAAAAGGTATAAAAACAACTACTCCCATCAGTAGCAATACAAGGTTTAACATTTTAACCAGACTTTTTAAGGCCTTTTTCTGATACCTTTAGTAGCTAATTATTTTGTCTACCCCTTCTTCTACACGATTTTCTTAACTATTTTATATTATTTTTAAGTTTACATTTAAAATCTTAAAATTTTTCTTTTGTGTTAAGTACAGTTAATTCAAAGCTTTCTTCCTGCTAGCAGGCTTATCATAAGAAGACAGAGCTGTGTTCCATTTTTAACTATGACACGATTAACATTTAACTTCCTACACCTCCTCCACCACCACAGAATTTGTCCTGGTGTACATTTACTTTTGAGCACCTTCATTGAAACTATGTGTGAACTTCATTTGTTCTCTTCTTCCACTTGTATTTCTGTTATTTTGTTTGCTTTATGTTTTGTTTTCTCTAGTTTTTGCTAAGATATTCACTATATGTGTTAGAGAACCTCTATAAATTGGACATCTCTTCACATATTACTTAGTAAATGTATCAAGAAATGCATGAATTTTAATAAAAATAAAGTTTTCTTGTATGTATCAGCTCAAAGTGGCTATAGGTAACAGTTAACAATGAAATGAAGATTGATTATAAATACTACCTGATCCTTTCAATAGAAGTTTTTTTTTCTCCCAGCCTGTTTTGTTTGTATTAAGTTTAAAATATAGTCTTCTTTTGTGTCTGTGAATTGATGGGACACTTTTCAAAACTATGTTTCTGGATGGGCTAAAAAAAAAAAGAGACAGGCAGCACAGTGAAGTGACGAAGAGCTTGTGCTCTGTCTAGAAGAGACCTGGGTTTGAATCTTGACTGTATCTCTTGCTGTCTTTCTGACACTGGGAAGATAACTTCTCAGTGCCCAGTTTCCTCATCTGTAAAATGATTGCAATAATAATGATTACCTTATCGTGGCATTGTTAGTGTATGAGATAATACATGAAAAGCAGCTTGGAAAGGTAGGCTAAGTAATATTGGTCAAGTATACTTTAAGGCAAGAACCATAGCTTGAGATAAGATGGAACATTTCTTTTTTTGTTGTTCTTTTGTTTTGTTTTGTTTTTGGTACGTGGGCCTCTCACTGTCGTGGCCTCTCCCGTTGCGGAGCACAGGCTCCGGACGCGCAGGCTCAGCGGCCATGGCTCATGGGCCCAGCCGCTCCACGGTATGTGGGATCCTCCCAGACCGGGGCACGAACCCGCGTCCCCTGCATCGGCAGGCGGACTCTCAACCACTATACCACCAGGGAAGCCCCTGGAACATTTCTTAATAATAAAATATTAAACCTACCAGGAACATAAAACAATATAATAATTCAAAATTTTTCAACAGTCAGTAACATAATCTCAAAATTGACAGAACTGGGGCTTCCCTGGTGGCGCAGTGGTTGGGGGTCCGCCTGCCGATGCAGGGGACACGGGTTCGCGCCCCGGTCCGGGAAGATCCCACGTGCCGCGGCGCGGCTGGGCCCGTGAGCCATGGCCGCTGAGCCTGCGCGTCCGGAGCCTGTGCTTCGCAACGGGAGAGGCCACAACAGTGAGAGGCCCGCATATCACAAAAAAAAAAAAAAAAAAAAAAAAGTCTAAAAAAAAAAAAAAATTGACAGAACTGTAAGGAGAAATAGTAAGTTTTTAACACATTTCTCTCAAACTGATAAAACAGGCAAATCAAAATCAGGAATAGTAGTGAAAATTTGAACAACTAAATTAGCAAATTTAGCATGTATTAACAGAAATAGAGTATTGAATTGAGAAACTTTGGAATATAAATTCCTTTTAAGAGTACAGGACTTGCACTCAGAAAAATTACCAAATGGCCATATGCTGGGCATTATAGCAAGTTACAAGAAAGTATTGCAATCATTTAGATCATGATAGGTGAACACAATGCAGTTAAACTACAAATCAATACAAAAAGATAACTAGAATATTCCAGTATGCTTATAATTTAAGCAATGCACTTTTCATTTGCTTATGGGTCAAAGAAGAAATCACAATGGACATAGGAAATATTGTGATGAATGTGATGGAAATAAAAACAAAACTTGTTTGTTGGTTATTAGAAATAGCAGAGTATAGACCTTCAAAACCTACTCTTCTATAAAAACAGTGAGAATACCAGCAAAAGTTGTCAGAATCAAATTCTTAACCAGAGGTATGCAACAACCTGAGGAACGTTTTTTTGCCCCCAGTAAATAGTATTTTTATTCTCATGTCAAAAATGTATTTCTAGGGAATTTCCTGGTGGTCCAATGGTGAGGACTCCATGCTTCCACTGCTGGGGGCCTGGGTTCAGTCCCTGGTCGGGGAAGCTAAAATCCTGCGAGCCGCATGGCATGGCCAAAAAAAAAAAAAAAAAAAAACAACAACAGTGTTTCTATGATATGTATTAACAATACAAAAATATTTTGAATACCGCAGTGGTCTTTTTTTCTCCCAAGACTTCTTGCAACAGTACACTAGAATATTTGAGTTTTGGATTCTGAGAAGCCAGTGGCTAAAGTAGAAACTGAAGGCTTTTGTTGAGGGGTATGTGTGGGTATGGGGATGGCCCTTTTTCTTTGGATCCAGGCTCTGTACAGTAAAGAGGAGGCAAAAAACAACTAAGTTAAATTAAAAAAAGATTTGTCTTTTAAGGCTCGGGATTGAAACTTGGCTTAGAAATGGGTTAAAGTAGGCTGTGGTGAAAACCCACTGTTCCTCAGAAAATTAGCTGAATTGCAATATGAACAGTAAGCTTTGTGATGTGTTAACATGTCCTTATTCCATTCCAACTTCTCCAGCTCTGCAAACTAGTAGCCTACAGTCATGGTAAAAACGTAGCCTGGCAGCCAGGGGAAGGGACAAAACAGTTGGAACTCTTTCAAATTCCCATGCCTGGAGAACTGTCATTATATGGTATGTGTGGCAGTTCTCCGGAAACTAACTCACAGGGGTTGTGTTTGTTAGAAGTGACTCAGAGTTTGTTCAGCACAGAAAGCCTTTGTCTCCCGTGTTTCTCATAAACAATTATCAGCAATTGTTTAACTTCGGAGCTGCCTGAGGCAGCAGTAACCCTTGGGGCAAACAGGAAGCTAACCAAATGCTTACAAGGAAAAGCCAGGGAATGAGATTTTTGTAGGGGACTTTGAGAAGCTCCAGCATGTTCCTGGAAATCTAGAAGACCATGTACACGGGCAGGACTGTGGGTAAGCCAGGGAAGACTTGAAAAGGCCCTATATGCCCACCTCCACTTGATATATTGATGTCTTGAGCAGGTAGACAGTGAAAGCTAAGGCACAGTTGTCAAATGCCTGCCTGGACATCAAAGGTGTGCCCTAATATACACACATAGAGCCTCTCAGCAAAGGCTAGGAGACTTATTGATTGAAGTCATTTAAGGATATCTATGTCTAATCCTTACCTGACCACTAAGCTAATCAAACAGGGATTTTAGTGGTTAAACACAACCAAGAATGCAGAATTTACCAAATTAGTTCAGTAACAACAAAAACAGCAAACAGACAGAAAAGAAAAAAAAAATAACACCCCTGGGTTGGGAGATATCTGATGTAGAATTGCCAAATAATATTATTTAAAATGTCCAGCTTTTGTTAAAAAAAAAAACATGAACTAGACACAGAAACAAGAGACTGTGGCCCATAACACAGGGAAGGAAATAGCTAATTGAAACTGTCCCTTTTTTGGATAGATTTCACATATAAGTATTGGATATTTGGGTCACTTTGGTTATTTTTTTGTCCAGTAGGAGCCTCAAAGTTACTATTGAAGCCTCTAGATTTCTTACAAACATAAATCTCTCTCCCTTTTTTCCTTTCTGTAGAGATGAGGAGGTTTCATTCTAGGTAGGATCTTGATATGATTATTGATTATTCTAGGTAGAATGAGGCCTAATCTCTACAGGAAGGGAAGAAGGGAGAGGGATTTTTATGTTCAATTGCAATGTTTTTCTATATATGATCATTCATAACTCAGAGATTTAAAATTAGCAGGATGAAGGTCATCACAAAAATCATATCAAGATTCATAGGGTATTTTCACTGGGGATTGGGCTCAGAGTTATATATCCCTTTTATTGTATAGTCCTTTTAAATTGTTCTCCACAGCAATGTGAGATTCTGAGACACAGGAATTATTATGATGGTTTTAAGGATATAACTAAAATGATCCTATCTCTGAATAGAATGGAGACGGCCAAGTGACTGTGCTTGGGGCCTCATCACCTGTCACGGGGAACAGAGACCAATAGCAGGCAGACATAAGATCCCTGAGGCTCAGAAAATTTCTCCAGTGTCTGTTTACTCCTTTTGAGCCCCTTAGGAATGAGCTCTACAATTCCTTGGGGTTTTCCTCTTCTCCATTCTTCCTCTGATCCCTGGCCAAAGAGCTATAAAATTCCTGATTATAGCACCTCAGACATTTAGTAATGTCAAAAATTCCTTATTGCTAGTGTCAATGTCCAGGACTACTTTTTTTTTTTTTTTTTTTTGCACAATGGTGGTGGTTTGTAAGACCACTATGGCCTTTGGAATTTACTGTTGATACTCTTGAAGTAGTTATGGCGGCGTAGTGAAAAGGTCAGGCCAGTTCCCATTTTGCATCAGGCAGCTTTATGACAAAGTCCTGTGAGTATCAGATGATGATAGCCAGCCGTATTCATTAATACAATCCTTTTTATTTTTGTAAAACATAAAATCCAGTTAAAGTAGCTTGTCTGTTATTAAAGAGGCCCCAGCAAAAGGGGTGGTGAGACAAAATGCTGCCATTACAGTATGCTGTTGTTTTGCATTTCTAGTAATTGATGTCCTTTGGTCAGTAGTGACACATTATTGAACTTTCAAGGATTCCGTTATATCAGTATTGGAGAGGGATTAAAGCAATGAGAGTCTGCCAGTGTTTTAATCATTCTTTCCTAACTTTGGTCAGAGCTTCTCCACTTTTAACAACTTTGGGTTCAGGCCCTTCTGATTTTTCCATATGTCACTAAGCCAGATGATTACAAGCATTTGTTTGGCCTACATTTCCTTAAAAGTTCTGTCAGCTGAAGTCAACAATATCCACTAAAAAGTAGCTTTAAGTGTCTACCTATATGGATGGATAAAAAGAAAAATAGAGCTCCTGTCCTTCAAGGTCCTCCACTCAAAGATTGGTAAGGCCAATACTGATAGATATAAAAAGCACATAAACCACTTTGATGGTGAATTTTATGGCATGTGAATTATGTAGCAGTTTTTAAAAGTGCCTAGACTTTGAAACAAAAAATGTATAAATAACATTCTAGGGGTAAATACAAATTATGGAATAGTTATAGCAAATTAATAATGGGAGAATTTGGTCAGAGGATTATTAAGGGGGAATTTCTTTCTACTTTGAAATTTATTGAAGAGAGTGAATTATGAGACCTATTTGAAGGGAGAACAGAGAGGCTCTGGAAAAAGTACAATCTGGGCTTAAAACAACTGGCAAGAAATGTGGTAGATGATGACATTGTGAAATGAGTCAGTGAATTTGAGCGAAGTGGAGAATGAGTGGTACGCATGGATGCGGATTAAGAAGGCAAAGAAAGATAAAGAATCTACAACATACATTTTTCTTCTGGGTTGTGCTCTTTTGTAAGTGCTTGGCTGCTCTTTTTCTAACTCTGCATTGCTTATGGCTCCCTAAATGGGTCATTGTTTGCCCGCACAGGGCTTGACTTTAAACCCACTCCTGCTCTCAGAGGCATAGGTGAGGCATTGGTGTGGCTCTGTGCCCTTCAAAGAAGCCTTATTCTTGTTCCTTAGAAAACATCCATCAGCAAATTGATGATGGGAGGTGGCCCGTAAGCACAGACCCCTGTAGAAGTCTTAAGTGGCAGAGTTTATGAAGAAACTTTGGTCCGAGAACCCCTTGTAATTGTGCTGAGCTGATGGTGCCAGACCTAAAGCCTGATCTTGTTTTATTTTCCACTAAAATTTAGTGTTTGAAGAGAGACCAATTTTAAGTAATCAAATGTTTTCAGTTTATTAGGGATGGTGTCCAGTCATATTAAAAAATAACCGACTGACATCCCATTCTGTCACATTAAAATCATGGCTTCAATCTTCTGGGAGAAGCAGAACCCTCTAGACCCCAGTGAAATGTTTAATCATCACATCTGTTACAGATTGTAAATTTAACATCATGAAAGCCCGACTTAGGCATAATTTTCTTCTTCTATTGTTTTTTTTTTTTTTTTTTTTTTTTAATTTTAAATTACCAAGGAGCCTCAAACCAGTTACCCAGCTATACGTCAGTGTGGACGCCAGCACCAAAGAGAGCCTGAAGAAAATTGACCGCCCGCTCTTCAAGGATTTCTGGCAAAGATTCCTCGACAGTTTAAAAGCCTTGGCTGCAAAGGTAAGAATTATGACATCTTAAAAAAAAAGATATTTTTTTCTTTAAAAAAAAAAAAAGACTAAAATCTTCAACTTTTTTCTAGACTTCCACTTTTATTATTCAGTAAATATTTATCGACTTCCTCTTAAGTTTCTAGCACTCTGCCTTATATATATTATATGTCCTTCATGTATTTCAGGAGAGAGATGCACAATCTCAAAGCTAATTAATAAAACACGGGTAAGCGCAGTACATAGCAATCCTAGAAGAGGTGTCAGCAAATAGTATATGTTTAAATATGAAGTTAATTTTCCTGAATTTCTAGAACAAAATTTCCTACCCAATAAGGAACTCAACCCCGGAATGTCCGACCCCAATGTCTTTTCCTGCAAACAGTTGCCCCTTCTTAAGTCTTCCTATTCTTTTAGACCTAAGGTACCTTCTGGTTCTTCTTTTCCATTGGCCCCTATGTCAATAGTTGGTATTTTCTGTTAGTTCTACCTCTTCTTCTCTTGTAGCCATTTCCCCTTTTCTGTTCTCTTTGCTTCTACCCTGCAGTTCCTCTTGCTTTACCCAAATCTACTGACAGTCACTACAGGAGCTTAAAAAATTACAGTTTCCTATTCCTAGGGGGATTTGAGAATCTGCATTTTAAACATCCCGGGTGATTTTTGATGTGCAGCCAAATATATGGATGTCACTGTCCCAGAAAACCTGCCTTTCTCTCCTTTGCCCGGCACTTACTGTGGTATTCCCACCCCATCGCTGTCTGGCTACAGTGAACGTTTCTAGACTCATCCTTCACCATGTTCCCCAGGAATGCTACACATCCTTGCTTGTCTTGCTATTTCTTCAGGTGTGCCCAGCACTTGTCCCGAGTCTTTGGTTACCTCCTCAGAACCTAGACTGTCCTTTCTTTCCATTTCTTTGACTTGTAGAAATTCTGTGCAACCTTCCAAGTCTCAGCTTCGTTATTACCTCTACTGCGAAGCCTTTTTCAGTTGCAAGTAGCTGCCCCGTCTCCCTTCCCAAGTTTTATATGTGTAAATACACTTCATTTCCTCTGTTTTATCCTAGCTTCTCTCTCCCCAACTGGATTCCTTACTCAGGTCTGAATTCTAACACAACATAGTTAATGGTATTTGATAAATGTTTGCTAAAAGAATGAATGAGTGGAGACTCACCCAGAGCTCTGTAGTAGTGAGATGTACTGTACCCATTTTCTTGACTTTTCAGCTGATCAGAACCCCCTTGCACCTCCCCCCTCCCCACTGGCCCCCAGCTTTTATGCTTGAGAAGTTAAATCAGTGCCTTTTTTGGTGATTAACACTGACATTATTTAAGACATTCAAAATAGGCATTGGTTTCTGATCTGTCTTGGATTATTTATAAAGCTAGCAAGTCAGATGGTTTTTGGTTCCTAAATTTTCTTTGTCTCTGGACTCCACCTTCAGCTGTATCCGCATTGCTTATTGCTGAGACAGGAGATACATAGCATAAAAATCAGAACGGATTTAGATGGAAGTAAACAGCAGGGGCTGGTAGTCTCAAACACATACGAGATTGTTATCTGGACCATATCCTGAGTCAGAGTGTGGAGGATGAGGAATAGGCATTAGCAGGATGGCTCAATAGCCTCCTTTTTGCCTCTTGGCCAACATTTTCCACAAAATGAATTCGTATCTTGAAGTCACGAGTAAGCCTTTGGATGTCCAGTTCAGTTGTAGGTACTCTGGATTGACTCATTGATAGTAACGCACTGACTTAAAGTTCTACAATATTTTCTAACCCATGAGCTTCTTACATATAATATCATAATTGTGTCCACATAACTCTAGTTGAAAAAGTTTCCTTGGGCTGTTTAAACTAGCTGCTCTCAGATTAGGGCAATTGCTCTCTAAGCATTTTGTAGCAACTAGTTTATGTTTCTCATTCTTGTATTGTTTATACTGTCATTTAAGAAAGATCTGCAGCAGGAAGCTGCTGTCAAAATAAAAAGTTTTCTTTAAATTAACTCAAGCTATGTTATTTCCTTTTGAATGTCTGATTTTTTTTTTTTTTTTTTTTTTTTTGCGGTACGCGGGCCTCTCATTGTTGTGGCCTCTCCCGCTGCGGAGCACAGGCTCCGGACGCGCAGGCTCAGCGGCCATGGCTCACTGGCCCAGCCGCTCCGCGGCACGTGGGATCCTCCCAGACCGGGGCACGAACCCGCGTCCCCTGCATCGGCAGGCGGACTCTCAACCACTGCGCCACCAGGGAAGCCCCTGAATGTCTGATATTATTGGTACATTAGATACTATCAAGAAAGGTTGACTTTGCTGCTGTTTAATACTGAAAAATAAGACATTTATGTTGTGACTACACTTATTAGCTAGGGTCAAATATATGATCACTATCATCTGATAATCATTTGAGTTTTTCAATGAAAACTTTGAATTAAAAGTGATATTTGAGATGTTTCAATTAGAACATCCATACTGTTATCTTCTGTTTGAGCTTTTAGTATACCTGAGCAAGAAAAGACATTTGAAGAGAAAGAATTTCTTAAACTTTATAAACAAAGAAATCCGATTTTTCCCAAGCTTTTCAGCCTATGTATGATCTAGTACCACCCAAAGTAGAAGAAGGCAGCATATTTTGTTTTATTACTCTTGGCAACTATAAAGGTTACATTTCAATATTTTTATCCTTTGTCTAAATGTTCCTTTTCAAATATGAGGGGAGAAATAGATTGGTATTTGAGTATGTGGGGCTAAAAAGCAATTCCATCAAGATAACACAGCATAAAATGTGTTAGCTTCAATTTCTGGACATGACAGCTACTTGTCAAACAGTTCTTTTTTTAAAAAAAAAAGAAATTCATCTTCTGCAAGACAGCACTGCCTACCTTTGGCAGTAGACTTTAAAAAAAAAATAAATTTATTTATTTATTCATTTACTTAATTTTTGGCTGCGTTGGGTCTTCGCTGCTGTATGCAGGTTTTCTCTAGTTGCTGCGAGCAGGGGCTACTCTTTGTTGGTGGTGCATGGGCTTCTCATTGCGGTGGCTTCTCCTGTTGTGGAGCATGGGTTTTAGGTGAATAGGCTTCAGTAGTTGTGGCATGTGGGCTCAGCAGTTGTGGCTTGCAGGCTCAGTAGTTGTGGCTTGCAGGCTCCAGAGCACAGGCTCAGTAGTTGTGGCGCACAGGCTTAGTTACTCCGCTGATGTGGGATCTTCCTGGACCAGGGCTTGAACCTGTGTCCCCTGCATTGGCAGGCGGATTCTTAACCACTGCACCACCAGGGAAGCCCTGGCAGTAGACTTTTATCAGCAGTGTGACCAGATGTGTTTCTGCTGGCACATTATTATGCCAAGTTGAAGATCCAGCAGGAAGTGGAAGTAATTAATCCTTTTCCACGTTTGAGCAATAATACTGATATTCTTGAAACCTCATGTTTGAAAGAAAAAATAATTTCCCGCATTACGTATTTTTGGGTATCCAAAATGAACTTAGTTCTATGGGTGTGAGCATGCATTGACCTGATGTTATCGGAGGAATGTTGTCTCACTGTTAAGAAGGGCTTATTGTACATTAATGAGATGGCTCTGTATCTAATATTTAAATAAACCAAAGTATCCATGTGACCCACAACTGGCAGGTTTTAAAAAACAAACATTTAATATTTGACCTTATCTCTGATTATAAAAATTACACGTTGAATATAGAAATTTGGGGGGAAGTAAAGAGAAATATAAAGAAACAAAGGAAGAAGCTACCTATAATTCCAGGACCTTGAGGCAGCTACTACTGACGTTTTGAAGTAGTACTTCTAGTTAATCCTTTGAGGGGGAGAGAGTGATTTATTTTGCATATATGATTCAATTTTATATGTTGCTTTTCGTTGTTGTTAACACCGGGTCATGAGCATTTTTGCATGCTGTTAAAGTTTCTCTATGACCTTCAGGTTAAAGACAGCATAGTTTTTCATCAGTAACAGTGTGAGATAATACATACATTGGTCTCTGTCCCCAGTTCCTGGCACAGAGTTCCTAAAGCCCTTGTAACTTTCTAAGTGATAAGAGCGTTAGGAGCATCTTTTATTCTAATACGGCACATTGGGATTTTCAGCACCCCCCCTGCCCCGCCCTCCCCACCCTCTTTAGAGAGGGGAGATGGGCTGGAAATGAAGTTAATAATTGATTGTGCCTGCGAGAAGAAGCCTCCATAAAAATCCCACTAAGGGGTTTGGGGAGCTTCCAGGTTGGTGAACACATCCACATATCGGGAGGTTGATGCGCCCCCAGCTCCATGGGGACAGAAGTGCCTGTGCACAGGACCCTCCCAAGACCTCGCGTTATGCGTCTCTTCAGCGGGTTATTCATATGTACCCTTTAATAAACTGGTTAACCTAAGTCAGTGTTTCCCTGAGTTCTGTGAGCTGCTCTAGCAAATTAATCAAACCAGAGGAGGGGGTTATGGGAACCTCTGATTTAGAGCCCATCAGCCAGAAGCACAGGTGATAACCTAGACTTGGGACTGGCGTCTCAAGTAGGGTGTAGTGTCAGAATTGAGTTAATTTGTAGGACACCAGCTGGTGTTGCAGAGAATTGCTTGGTGAGGGAAAATCCCCCTCACATTTGGTGACCAGAGGTGTCAGAAGTGAAGTGTTGTGTGTGAGTGGTAAAGCAGACACATGGGAGAGAAGACTGGGTTTTTCCCTCCTCACTCAGTTTCCGGTTTGTTGGCCAGTATCAGGGTCTCGCGAGAGTGTGTTCCAGCCTGCTTCTTCATATCGTGGGGGCCTGAGTGTAAATCAGGCTCCTGTCCTGAGCACAGCTGAGAGGGGGCCTTGTGCCTCTGCTGCTCTCCAGTTGCAGCATGCACATTTTGTTACTTTCTAACATTTCCAAAGTCAGATGGGTAGAGATGGCATGTCATATTTAATTGCTAGCATTGTTACTTTCATAAAGGAGAGCCATAAAATGATGGTACGTAAAATAATTGTGTGTCTTACAATCTAGAATATCTTAGAGTCAATGAAATAGCCTATCTTCTTCCCTCCCTCCCTTTTAGGATAAGCTAATCACCCCTCCATCATTCTGACTAGTCCCCCTGCTTATTGATTTATTTGGTTCATTTCCACCTCCTCTTATCGATGCCAAAGTCTTCTCTTGAGCCTTAGTCCATCTGGCTGTGGTCTGGATACTTGTTTCTTATTATTATCTTTTCATAGGCTTTATCTTGCCCTTTACCTTTATGTAACCTGTGTGTACCCTCTCTGTAGGCATGGATCTTCCAGGGTGTTGATTCCACCCATCTTGGGTTTAATGCCATTTCACCCTCCTCTGGTTGGCTAAAAGAATATTCTGGTTTTAGCCACTTTTGAAATCAGACCAAGACTGCTGACCTTGATCTCTCCCATGGTGGTTTCCAAAGCCAGTTCCTACGAACTGTTTGGCTTCCCCCAGCCCCAGGAAATTCCCTAGTAAATAGATTTTTTCCAGACCTGACTTCTGCCTAAGCTTATTAAGGAAAGATGAACGTGTTGCATCTTAGGTTCATGTTGAGACATTAAGTGATGTCTAGTAGATCATTGCTTACATGATTTGGGGACTCAGAGGAATGTTGGGAGTGTGAATATGTAGATTTAGAAGTCATCTCTGTAGCAGTAGATTGCAGGTGAAGGCAGGAAAGTGGATGGAATTATCCAAGAAGTGTCTAAAGAGGGCCAAAGAAGGAAGCTTAGGGAAAGCTTTTCAAGATATAGAGCCTATATGGAGAGTGACTCTGGGAAGAATTTGATAATGGTGTTGGTACAATCCCATGCAAGTATTGTTTATTACATACAATTCAAATAAACAATGAGTTTTCATGAAGATATTGAGGGAAGGTTAAGGGGTGATGAAAAAGAAACTTGGTTTACCAGTTGACCTCTAATGACTGTGTCAAAAAGAACTAGAATACAGTGTATTGCATAGAAACCATTGTGTAGTGGGTTGAATGGAAGGATGGAAGTGGGGAGAGTGAACAAAAGATATTAATGTAATGAACCCAGAGCAATAATATTGTTTAATGAATAAATTAAATGCATTTCCTTTTATGAGGTTAAACATTAGATAAGCATATCTGCTAAAAAATTAGATAATAAATATTCCCATAATGAAAAAAATAACATGACTTATATGCCACCAGAATTCAAAGGTAAAAACAGTATTACTACAGTGCTATTTTTCTTCCAGAGTTTAATGTATGTGTATATAAGTGTGTGTGTACTTTACTTATAAAATGAGATTGTTACATATTTTTACAACTGTACGTTTTATTGAAAATATCATGAACAACTCTGTCAACTTCTGTCACCATACATTATTTTGTGCATTCTTGAACTTTTACATTTATTTTTGATTTGACTATTTTTGAACTTTA
The DNA here is from genome assembly GCF_026419965.1 of Kogia breviceps. Lineage (NCBI taxonomy): Eukaryota > Metazoa > Chordata > Mammalia > Artiodactyla > Physeteridae > Kogia > Kogia breviceps. The sequence goes on from NC_081323.1 coordinate 76,885,231, forward strand.
TACAAATAGAACCATTAATTATGTATTCCTTTGTGTCTGATTTTTTTTTTTTTGCTCAGTAACCTGTTTGAGATTTCTCCATGATGTTATATGCAACAATTCATTCATTTTTACTGCTATATAGTATATGACTATACAACAAACTATTCAGTGTTTCTACCATTGATGGACATTTGAATTGTTTTATGTTTTTCACTATTATGAATAATTTTTATGGACATTCTTGTAGAGATATATATATATGTGCATTTCTGTTGGGTAAATATGTAGACTGGAATTGTTAGATTACAGGGTAAGTGTACATCCCACTTTAGTAGATACTACCAGTTTTCCAAAGTAATTGTACCAATTTATATTTCTACCAGCGGTGTGTGGGAAGGCCAGTTGTTCTACATTCTCTGACCTCCCCCCAACTTTAAAATTTAGCCATCTTCATTGTTGTTTAGTGATATTTCACTGTAGTTTTAGGTTGCATTTCCCCAGTGAATACCTTTCAATTTGAATACTTTTACAGATGCTGATTGGCCATTTGGCTATCCTTTTTATGTGTTCAATTCTTTTGTTCCGTATTTATTTGGATTATTGTTGATTTTTTATTGACTTGTAGATGTTCTAAAATATATTCTGGATACAAGAGCTTTGTCAGATACATGTTTTCAAGATACCTTCTAGTCTGTCTTTTTCTTCTTCTTTTTTTTTTTTTTTTTTTTTTGCGGTACGCGGGCCTCTCACTCTTTGTGGCCTTTGCGGAGCGCAGGCTCTGGACGCGCAGACAGCCATGGCTCACGGGCCTAGCTGCTCCGCGGCATGTGGGATCTTCCCGGACCAGGGCACGAACCCTGTCCCCTGCATCGACAGGCGGACTCTCAACCACTGCGCCACCAGGGAAGCCTTGCCTTTTTACTCTTAATGATATATTTTGATAAACAGAAGTTCTTAATTTTAACAAAGCCCAATTTATTAATTTGTTGAAGTTTTATGGTTAGTGCTTTTCATGTCCTGTTTATGAAATCTTTGTCTACCCCAAGGTCATGAAGATATTTTCTTATTTTTTTGTGAAAGCTTTATTTTCTTTCACATTTGGGACTATGAATCATCTCAAATTAATTTTTTTAGGGTAATTTGAGGAGGGTTTATTTAGTAAGGGCTTAATTATAAAAGTGTGTGGAAGGAATAGAGGAACCATTGGAATTGTGCCAGGATCCTGGGGCCAGCAGCACCAGAGTATTACCGTCTGCACAAGTGTCCAACAACAGGGGGCTTTAAGCTTCCCCTTGTCCGTTTTTGCATTCTGATAGAAGTTTAGGGCGTATTTCTGGACAAAGCTCTGAGGGGATACAGTTTTGGTAAGAGGGAGCAAAGAGTTAATTCAAAACTCTTGTTCATGCTTTTGCCCATAGGTAGATGAGGACTGGGTAGGCTGGGAGCTGGTTCTTCTTGGGGAGATTCTCTGACCTGGGGAGGCCTAGCTAGACCAAAGTACAGCCCAAAGGAAGGAGTAAGTGGTTTGGGGCAATTCTGCTGACTGTCTGAAGGACAAGGTCTTATCTTGGGGATACCTTTTTCTTTTTTTTAGGAAAGTTTTTTTTTCTATTTTATTGAGAAATAATTGACATATATCACTGTATCAGTTTAAGGCCTGTAGCCTGATTGTTTGAGTTACATATATTGTGAAATCCATCTTTTTATGTTTTTATGATGTTAATTAGCATTCTTTTACTTCCACTCAGAGAACTCTCCCTTTAGCATTTCTCGTAAGGCGGGTCTGGTGGTGATAAACTCCCCCAGGTTTTGTTTTTTTGGGAAAATCTTTCTCTTTCTGTGTCTGAAGGACAGCCTTACAGGGTATAGAATTCTTGGTTGGCAGTTATTTTCTTTCAGTATTTTGAATATGACAGCTCATTCTCTCCTGGCCTGAAAAGTTTCTATTGCAAAATTCACTGATTGTTTCATGGGAGTTCCCTTGTGAGTTCTCTTTCTCTCTCACCACTCTTAAAATTCTTTCTTTGACTTTTGACAATTTAATTATAATGTGTCTGGGTGTGGTCCTGTTCATTTCAATCTGTTTGGGTCCTTTGGGCCTCATGGATCTGGATGTCCATTTCTCTCCCAAGGTTAGGAAGTTTTCAGCCATTATTGCTTTAAATATACTTTCTGTCCCTTTATCTTTCTCTTGTCTTTCTGGAATTCCCATAATGTGAATGCTGTTTATTTTCATGGTATCCCATAATTCCTGTAGGCTTCCTTCAATTTTTCATTTTTTTCCCCTTTTTGTTCCTTTGACGGTTTCCAGTGTTCTGTCCTCCAGGTTGCTTATTATGTTGTTTTGTTTTCTTTTTTAAATGCACGGTGAGTCTAATTTTGAAACTCTTTATTGAATTCTTTAGTTCAGTTAGGATTTCTGTTTGGGTTTTTTTGATGGTTACTGTTTCCTTGTTGAATTTCTCATTTTGTCCATGCATTGTTTTCTTAATTTTGTTTAGTTGTCTCTCTGTGTTTTCTTGTAGTTCACTAAACTTCCTTAAGAGGATTATTCTGAATTCTTTGTGCGATAGTTCATCAGTCTCCATTTCTTTAGAGTCAGTTGTTGGAGCTATTAGTTTCTTTTGGTGGTTTCATATTTTCCTGATTTTTGGCGATCCTTGGTTCCTTACATATTTTTCTATGCATTTGAGTAATTGGGCTCTTCTTCCAGACTTCACAGGTTTGCTTTGGCAGAGACAGTTCTTCACCAGGCAGCTCAGTTTGGGTTTCTGGGTGTGTCAGCTAGTAATGTCCTTGGGCAGCTGGGGCCTGCTATTTTGGGCGAGGCACTTGTTTGAGCCCTGAGAATGGGGATGGGGGCAGTGTGCCACTGCCTGAGAAGTTTGTATAGGGCTGCTGGCTTGGTTCCCCACACAAGTGAGGCTGGAGGAGGGGCTCCGTGGTTGCCTGGATTCTCTGATCAGGCCTACTCAATGGTCCTGACTGTGTACTATATTCTGTAGTAGATGGGGTTGTGAATTAGCTTCCCTGTCCTGGCAGGCCAGCCAGATGGGATCCAGGTCCTGTATAGCTGGTTGTTTGGGGACCTGAATCAGGCCAGAGTGTGCACTGACTTTCCTGGTCAGGGAAGGCCATCGGTTTTGCTCTGCAGATCAGGGAGGCATGGGCTGTGCTCTCTGTTCAGTGCCACTGTACATAGGGCCATTGAATGGGCTGTGCAGCTTCCCCTGTACTCTGGTCAGACTCCCTGGTTGGACAGGCTGAAGGCTGTATTCAACAGTAAGTGGGCCTGTGAATTAGATTCCCAGCCTGGGTGCAGCAGGAGAAGAAGCTGTAAAACTGGTAAAGCTTTTTGTTGTCGCACCCCAGGTTTCCTGACTGATCAGGGCCATTGGCTTTGGTCTGCAAACTACCGGCTCTGCCTGCCCACCTCTCCGCTGGAGTCCTTCTGGGCTACACAGCTGCCAGGTGTTGTCACCAGCCCTTCTGGTCAGATGAGGCTGGAGGACACTGTCCACAATGGATGGGCTTGTGATTCAGCTCCTCGCTTGGGCACAGGCAAACCGGGCTCTAGGGCCGCAAAACTGCTGTTTGAGGATCCGAATCAGGCAGATCTGCCCCCCGCCAAGTTCCCTGGTCAGAGCGCGCCCTGGGCGCTCTGCAGGTGAGCAGAGCCGCTGGTTGGGGTCACTGCCTGGACACTGCAGGTATGAACTCAGTCTCCCAGGATCCATGTGCTGGTTGTTGCAGGCCCCTCCCCGCTTCTCTGTGACAGTCAGATTCTGAGTGTTTGTGCCCGAAGATTCCCTGCAGTCCCCGGGGTGCAGTATCAGAGTAGGGGCTCCCGCAAAGCAACCCATTTTGCTGGGGGCAGGTACGGTGCTGCCTGTCCCTGCTGGGTTCTCTTTTCCTGTTGGAGGAACCAGAGACTTAGGAGACCCCGCTGTGTGCTGCTGCACTACCCTGGGGGAGGGGGCAGTGTGGTCAGCGTGCAGCCCCTTCTCTTACCTTCTATCGCAGTCTGTCTTGGTTTCTGTGGTGCAGGGAGTGCTTCAGCCTCACCCCCGTGTTCTAGAATTCTCTCAGTGGTGTCTTGTTTTTGAATAGTTGTTAGTAGTCTTCTGAGAGGGAGTGAAGTCAGGAACAACCTATGTTGCCCTCATGGTGATGTCACCCTCAGATACATTTTTATATATCGTATAACGTCGCAAGTCAAGGTTAATTTAAAATTTTGAAATCTGGTACTCTTAGTCTTCCAGCTTTTTCCTTCAAGATCTAGTCATCTTTCTCTTTGTGAATTCTGCCTTTGGTGATGTGTTTAAAAAATCCTCACCCACCTCTCCTGGGTTATAAAAATATTTATGCATATTTTCCTGTTCCTTCATGGCCTAATTTAAAAAAACTTGACTCTTTAATCCAACTGGGATACAATTTCATATTCACTTTTATTTAGTTATCCAGGATCATTTATTGAATAATTCATCCTTTATGCATTGATGTGATAAGCTTATTGTATACTGAAACTTATATCAGTGCCAGTTCATTCCAAGGAGATGCTATATGTGTTGATTCTGACCTTTTTTTCCAGTGTGTCACAGACATTTTTCCACAGTAAATGTAACACTTCAGCACTGTTCTTATTGTCTGGGTACTATCTTATTCTGTGGGTCTAACAATCTAATTTGCAGGTTGCGGTGCCCTGTGCTATCTTGTCACACGCCATCATAGTGCTTACCACGGTGGGTTGTGATTGCTTAGTTAATTGTCTTTCTTCTTGCAAACTGAAAGGTCCCAGAGAGAAGGCACAGTGTATGTCATGTCATTTTTGCTCATTGTTGTTTTCCCAGCTCTTGTCACAGTGTGACACACAATAGCCACATGATAAATGTTTGGTGAATGAGCAAATTAGATTTATCCCCTTTCCTTTTGATGTATATATCATCGTTAACCAACCGTCTGTCTTGTGTGGCAGTTAACAGCTTGGGATTCTTAAATAAGACTGCTCATGTTGGAGTCCTGTCTCTACCACTTGCTGGCTAATATTGGTCAAGAGACTCAGTTTTCTCATCTGTAAAATGGGGTTAATGACAGTGCTGACCTCATAAGGTCTATATCTAAAAACATCATGGGGTGCTTGTGTTTATGTTTTAAAGTATAATGCCCTCTATCACCAATTTTGTAGGTATGATTAAATATTTTGGATATGTAAAAAATAGAGTAAATAAGATGGTAAATATCAAAGTAACTACCATCTAGCTTAAGAAATAAAACATTATAAATTCAGTTGCAGTCCCTATGAAACTCTTTTCTTTCATATTTCCTTTCCTTCCCTCTATTTCAGAGATCATCTGTGTCCTGTATTTGGTGTTTATCATTCTATGCTATTTTTATACTTCACTCTATATTTACAACTTTGTAAACAACAGAGCTGTTTTTCATATTTTAAAACCGTATATAATAGTATCATCATAGCATTTTGCAAGTTGTTCTTGTTTTGAGCTTTAGAAAAAATCAAATTTACCATTTTAACTATTTTTACATGTATAGTTCAGTGGTATTAAGAACGTTCACATTGTTGTTCAGCCATCACCACAGTCCATTTCCAGAGTTTTTTATCTTCCCAAACTGAAACTACACATCCATTAAGCAATAACTCCCCATTCCATGCCCTCTCGCCTTTTAATTTTTTATTTGTTTAATATTACGTTTGTGGATTTACTCATGCTGATACATTTAGCTTTTGAGATACTGTAGCTGCTCTATAAGCATCTTCCATCTTATAAATATTCTACAGTGTATTATTCATTCTCCTGTGGATGTGCATTTGAGTTTTTCTGAAGTTTTCAACTCTGCAGTGAACATTATTGAAAAGTGTTTCTTTGTATACACGTGCAGTAGTTTCTTTAGGGTCCATACCCAGGAGTGAAAATTGCTGGATTGTAGGATACACACATCTTCCATTTAACTAGATTTTTTCAGAGTACTCAGGAGAGTGGCTTTGGAGACTAGTATATTCGAGTTTCCATTTTCTGTCCTCACAAATATGTGGTATTGTCAGCTTTTAAGATATATACATCTTCCATTTAACTAGATATTTTCTAGAGTACTCATCTGTTTAACGTTTTTAAGTTTTAATGTATTGTCATGCTTTTTTAAGTTTTGCCAGTCTGATGGATATGACTTGGTATCCATCAGGACTTGTGGTTTTATTTTATGTTCCTCTGTTTAGTGGGGTGAATATCTGTGGGATGTCCTCCACCACATGCAGGCTTGGCTCTAATCCTGGTCACCTTGCACCTGGCAGAGTGCTCTCCAGTGGGCCATTGCTGCAGCACGTGTTCAAGGTGGTAAAGTGTGGAAGATGTTATTAGTTGGATAGTCAGATCTTCTTGCTATAGTGAACTCCTTCACTGGCAAGAGTCCATCCTGATTCTCAACATCGATAGTACTACCTAGACAATACACACGTGGCCTACTGCGTTCTGGGGCCACAATGCCTGTGTTTGAATTCTGGGTCCACCCCTCAGAGCTTTGTGATCTTAGGCAGCATCCCTGTGCTTCAATTCCTTTATCTGTAAGATGGGGATAAAGGAGCACTCACCTCATAGGCTTGTTTTGAGGATTAAATGAATTATTGTGGAAAGTGCTTACTGGAATGGCCTATAAAACAGAGGAAGACTTAATAAGTGAAAACTTATTTATAAGCCTCCAAGATGGTTTAGTGAGAATTTATAATCTGTATATCATGTTGAGGACTTTATGTCCTCAGTTTTTAAAAAATATATTCTTTTAAATAAAAATTATTCAGCTGACTTAAATTTATATCTATTTTGAGTATGTACATTTTAAAATATTCTGAGTTTACCTGTTCTCTGCTTTGAATGTTTATTCTCAAGACCAGAAATTGTTTGTTTATTTTAACTCTGTAACTCTCTCTAAGCAGGAGAACTTCATTGCAGAAGGGAGGTTCTGAAAATAATTTTGATACCAATATCTGCAGTACATAATCTTCCCTGTTGCCATACTTCATATGTATTTATCTGTGGATCATTTTTTATCTTGAATTTTAAAATGGAACAAATATTGGTAATACTTGAAGCAAGTATATATAGACACATGCATACACATGTGTATACATGTGTGTGCATATATATTTTTGTGGCATCTCCATATTTATTTACATATATAAAGTATAAAGTATGTATATATAAAATATATATATTTTTGCAGTAGCTCCAAATAAAAAAATGTAAGTTCCCAAACACTGGAAACTCTAATGATCACCATATGATAAAAATTCTGTTTCCCTCTTAGACTTACCTTCATGAATCATTTTGCTTCATGATCTGTTAATGTTGGAGGGATAAGATCCCTTGATTTTGCTTGTAGACCTCATAAAAATACTAGTCAAGCATCTTGTTTCTTTCCTTAAATATTTCTCAGCTGTATAATGGTGTATTTTGGGATAAGGATAGTTCTGAAAAAAAGATTTTTAAATGAAGTCTTAAAATAAAGGTAATAAAATGAATAAAGTTAGGCAAGTTTAAAAAGTACTGAATTTAATGAAAATGCTGCTACCAATCATTCAGAAAAAGACCAATAAAACAATAGAAAAATAAGCCAGAGATAAAAACCCTTAATGGAACATGAAATGCAAATGACTTTTAAATACAAATAAAAATAACAGTAAGGAAAAAAGTACTCTCATATATTTCTGGTGAGAATACAAATTGGTACAGTCTCACCTCTGAAGGACACTTTTTAAAAAAAAAACATTTTCACTTTAAAAATAATTATTTATTTATTTATTTGGCTGCGTTGGGCCTTTGTTGCAGTGCGTGGGCTTCTCATTGCGGTGGCTTCTCTTGTTGCGGAGCATGGGCTCTATGTGCATGGGCTTCAGTAGTTGTGACGTGTGGGCTCAGTAGTTATGGCTTGTGGGCTCTAGAGCGCAGGCTCAGTAGTTGCGGCACGTGGCCTTTGTTGCTCTGTGGCATGTGGGATCTTCCTGCAGCAGGGCTCGAACCCGTGTCCCCTGCATTGGCAGGTGGATTCTTAACCACTGCGCCACCAGGGAAGTCCCTTAAGGACACTTTTATGCTGTCTATTACAATAAAAAGTGCATGTGCCTTTTGAGTGATCAGTTCACATCAAGTAATTTACCCTGAGACATACTTCCATCTACGTGAAGTAAAATATATACAAGATTATTCATTGTGACCTTACTTATAATAACAAAAGATTGGAAGCAAACTAAATATCCATCAGTAGAGAACCAATTAAATAAATTACGGTATGCACCTATACATTTGAATTCTTTTTGACTTGAGCGTCTGGAGGTGGAGGGAGTTCTTTGGCTGTTTTCCTCTTTGCACCTTTTCAGAGTGTTACTTATTTTCAAAAAGGATAACCATCAAGGAGCTGCCCCAAGAAGATAATTTTTTCTAGGGAATAGAATTGTAAAAACTATTATATTCTTCTTCTTTCTAGTAGTAACAGACATTATTGAAACTTGAGTAAAGCAGAGAAGGTGGGATAGAAGCTAAAAAGCCCCTAGCAGAGAGCAGAAATTTTATGGATGTCAGATCATAGTGGGTTATAGAGAGTGGGTATTTTAACTGTCTCATATACAAACATTTTCATTTTGAGCTCTTATTTCATCAACATTACACATATTTGTTTTTCCTAACTATTCTAACCAACGTGTAATATAATTTCCCAAGAGTTAACACTAGTAATTAGTCATCTTAAACATGTTATTTGATCACCATTTGATGCAATGTTTACTAAAAAACATTGAGTTTTGGGGACTTCCCTGGTGGTACAGTGGTTAGGACTCGGCACTTCCACTGCACGGAGCACGGGTTCATTCCCTGGTTGGGGAACTAAGATCCCATGTGCCAACATGGCCCCCCCCCAAAAATTTTATACTCCATCTCCTGTTGTTTTTGTTTGTTTGTTTTCCACCCATTGAAGCTTTCAGGCAGTGATTTTTTTCTGTAGTTAGTGTTTAGTCAGAGTATTTGATTGGAACCTCATGGGGATCTTTATAGTCCTTGGAAAGTGAGCATAGTGGAGGTATGTGTGTCCATCATGGCACCATACCAGCTTCGTGACCTTGGCAAAACTACTGATCTCTGTAACCTTTGTTTTCTCACCAGTTAAGCGGGATTAAAGTATTGATAGTTCATGACTCACCAGATTGTGTTGAGGGGTTAAATGATATAACACAAGTAAAACTCTTAGTAAGTACATTGCTTGACACATGGGTTCAATAGTGTTAGTGCTATAAATTGTTAAAAAAAATTAGTTCTGATCTAAGTAGTGATCATTTGCCTCTTAAAATAATTTTTGGTTACAAATGATTCTCAACGCTTTGGAGACTGTTTTTACTGCATTCATTTCAGCCACCTCTTACTTCGAGCTTATTATGTTTCAAGTCCTGTGCTAGGCCCTGGATATAATTAGATCTAGGATGTGGTCTAAGTCCTAGAAGAATTGCAGTGTCCTGGGGACAAATACAGGCATACCTCACTTGACTGCGCTTCGCTTCATTGTGCTTCACAGATATTGTGTTTTTCACAGATTGAAGGTTTGTGGCAACCGTGTGTCAAGCAAGTCTTAACTGGCACTATTTTTCCAACAGCATTTGCTCACTTCGTGTTTCTTTGTCACGTTTTGGTACTTCTGGCACTATTTCCTACTTTTTCATTACGGTTATATTTGTTATGGTGTCTGTGATCAGTAATCTTTGTTACTACTACAACTAGCCGAAAGCTCAGATGACAGTTAGCATTTTTTAACAATAAAGTATTTCTTAAGGTATGCGCTTTTTTGAGACATAATGCTACGCACACTTAATAGACTAGAGTAGAGTGTAAGCATAACTTTTATATGCACTGAGAAGCCAAAATTGCAGTGGTCTGGAACTGAGCCTGCGGTATCTCTGAGGTCTGCCTACAGGCAGATAAACAGACAGTTTCAGCACATGGAGATAAGTGCTGGGGAAGGAGCATGCACACGGTCAGGAGAGACCCTGGGAAGGATCTTTATTACTCAACAAATAAGAAGTGGTCCTAAAGAGCTAGCTCTCCACGGGTTAGTAATGCCTGGCACACCAACAGAGTTTTAAAAAATCTGTTAAATAATTCTGTGGTTCTAAAAACACTCAATTAGTCATTTAACTGAAGCTGGAAAAGTATATACTAATCACTTTTTTTTGACTTACATTGCACAAAAACATTAATAAGAGTTGTATAACTGTGAAGTCATGGGTGACATTTAACATGTTTTCCAGGTTTTTAAAAAAATAAAATCTATGGTAATATCAGAGAGGAACAATTTATATTTTATCTTTAAAATTTGCTATAATTTTATATAGGTCATTAATGTAGCAGTGGATAATTTATCCAGTGGAAGTCTCTAGATCCTGATGGCCTAAATAGCCAAGTACATAGAGTAGTATTCATTTCAGGTGGATGACTTTCAGGGTCAAAACTTTCTTTCTATTTGTGAAAGTGTCTTTTACATGAAACTGGATGTGTATTAAGGTCAGCCCTGAGTAGATTGTGGCTTGAATAATAGTGAATGATACTGACACACTGCAGCTCAGAAAATGAGAAATGGTTTTAAAGATCTGGTTATCCACAAGTTAATAGGGTTTTATCTACCCTTTGACCTTCGATTCATGTTATCAGATCGGCTGAAGGATATAGCAAGAGACATCTCTTCCAAATACAGACACACCCTACCGACCATCTCCCTGTCAGTTGTTGGTTTACACCTTTTTGTTTTTAATACCCCAACACATACAGCATAGAAGTCTTTCAGTACAGTGTTTTAAATTAATATTTACGAGGACAAAATTTCTACTTATTTTCCAAAACTGAATACAGCATTTAAAGCAAAACGATATGGAAGAAAAATCTCGAATGGCGTTCCAAATACAATTGGTAGATCATCAGAGTCAGGTGTAGACGATTTGAAAAGCTCACCATGTCCGCTGAGGGGGCTTTGCTTCTTGGTGGTGCCGGCATGGAGAGAGGCCACTTGCCTTTACAGAGCAGTTGCCATTAACCTTGTTTGTTTTCAGAGGTTAAATCAGGAAGTAGTGTTTTATACATTTTGTAGGCTAACATAATAGTTGTTACATTTGTGAGCATCTTACCCTATTTTAGTTTCATTTTAAGAAAGTCTTTGGAGGCTTTGAGTTGATGTGTAACACATTTTAATTTTTCCCATTTAAAATAATGGGAAATATGCTTCACTTAGCATTTTTATGCATGCTGTTAGATTTCAGGAACAGATTACTACTCTTAGCTGGGAGGTGCTTGTGTTACTGTAGTTTCATTATTTTAAATTATTTAGTGATTATTGATGGCTCTTGAAATGTTTTGGGTGTGTGTTTCCTATAGTCATTTTTTTCTGGATGTCTTTCTGCTGCCCACTGTATTTTAAATTGCATTTTTCAGATTTATTCAGGGATGCATGACTTATATTCTCTTTTGTTATCTTTATAGTTCTTGTTTAGGCATAAGTTTGAGTTTTGGGTAACATAGCTGTAGTCATACTATATGTATAACTTTGTCTCCTTTGCAACATAAGTGTTTTTCCATGCTGTGATATAATCTTGCTCTACTATTCACTGATAATGATGGATTGCCTTCCTCTAATACTTAGCAGTCTTCCTTTGTCTTCTTATTTTTATTATGATTCCCTCTTATGTGTGCATAAAATTTAATATACTCAATCATAAACAAATGTTTAAAAGATCTAAACTACACAAACTGCATTCATTCATTCATTCATTCATTCAGCAAGTATATATATTGCTAAATATTTGGTAAGGACTCTTCTAGCCACTGCGAATCAGTAAATAAGGCCCATGAGGCTCCTGTTCTCTGGTAGGAGAGACAGAAAACAAATAGATAAATAAAAATTTACCATTTATAGGCCACCGAACATAATGTGGTAAGACCAACAAAAGTTTAAATAAACAGAGCCCAATCACTTGATAATTCAGAAGAGTAAGTTGTCATTTTCATTAGGTAAAAGGAAATCAAAACTACAAGTACAGATATTTGTAAAATGGTGGAAGTCAGAATACTGCATAACAATATCTAGAATTGAACCAAAGGGGAATTGTATCGCTTGGGATTCAGATTAACTGCATGTAGAGACTCCCAGATACTGAGTGGGATAATCACGTCAGAAATGTTTTTCCTTCTGATGTCACAGAAGCCCAGATAAAGGTGAACCAATGACTGATACGGCGGCTGTGAGATAGTAGAAAATACATGTATTGGTGGTTTCTGTTCCCAGTTCCTGGCACAGATCTCCTAAAACTTTTGTAATTTCCAAAGTTAAGAGTGTCTTTTGTTCTAATATTGTTTTTGACTCTGGTTCCTGACACGGAGTTCCTAAATCCCTTGGAATTTCCTGGGTGTCCTTTGTTCTAATGAGGTGACTCTTGGTGGCCTTGTGGATGGGAACTGGTCACTAGAAAGACCAAGCCAAGCTCAGAAGCTTGGAACTTTCACCGTATACCCATATCCTGCAGGAAGGGGAGAGGGGCTGGAAATTGAATTAATGATCAATCATGCCTGCATGATGAAGCCTCCATGAAAATCCCAGAGGCACAGGGTTCAGGGAGCTTCCGGGTTACTGAAAACACGGAGGTGCTGGGAGAGTGATGCCTGGAGAGAGCATGGAAGCTCCTCTCCCCTTCCCACATACCTTGCCTGCTCTGCTATTCCATCTCTGTGGTCATCTGTATTCTTTATCATATCCTTTTATGATAAACTGGTATATAGTAAGTAAACTATTTTCCTTAGTTCTGTGAGCTGTTCTAGAAAATTAATTGCTCCTGAGGAGGTCGTGGGACTCGCCCATCAGAAGCACAGGTAACCACCTGAATTTGCAATTAGCATCTGAAGTGGGGGTGGGGCAGTCTGGAGGGACTGAGCCCTTAACCTTAGGGATCTGATGTTATCTCCAGGTAGGTAGTGTCAGAATTGAGTTGAATTGGAGAATACTCAGCTGGTGTCACATTCTTGCTTGGTGTGGGGAAAAAACCCATACCTCTGGTGTCAGAAGTGTTGTGAATATGGTAGTAGTGGGTAAGTAAAGGAGAAACACAGGAGAGAGTGTGAGTTTTTCCTTTTCAGTATTTTCACAGTGTCATCAGAGACCCAGGTTCCTATCTGACATTCAACATATGACTTTTATTCTGAAGTTTACTTCATGGTCCAGAATACTTGCTAGAGCTCCAGCCATCATGTTGGTATTCAGCCTTCATTTTGAACAGGCAGTACAAGGATAGGTATTAGAAGAGCACATCTTTTTCCTTCTAAGATAATTTGTATAACTCTTCCTTTTACATCTTTTTGGCCAGAACTTAGTCCCTTAGCCACATCTTGCGGAGGGAGGCTGAGAAATGTAATCTTTTAGCTGAGTATATTGTTGTCCCCAAATCGTTCACACATTCTGCTTATAAGGAAGAAGGGGTGGATGGGTATTGGTAGGCGACTAGCAATCTATATCAATGAACTAAGCATTAAGTTCAAATGTTAAACAAGTAACAATAAAATAAGCCTATTAGGAAGAAGGAAATAATCAAGATAAAAGAAGAAACCAATTAATTGGGATTAAAAACCCCCTAAATATAGGATGTATGGAAGGTTATTGGCACCCATCATCAAAGTAATCTCAGTGGTCTGGTGAAGATGGAAGGCTTCAATTTTCTAGAATAATGGTTTTGTCAGTGTCTCAGGATTCTTGAGTTGTTGTGGTGTATGTGTTATCCTCACTCAGCACAGTGTTTTTAATAAGATTAAAAAAAATTATTCCTGGACAGTGACTTGGAACTGAGGTGCTTAGCAAGGCTTATTTGCGAGGTAGGTATATTTGTGCTAGTGTGCACACATCATGGATTTTCTTCTGGTAAAGGGCTAGGGGTGGGGAACACACCCAGGTGGTATGAACAGACATTTTCAAAAATGACCATCACTTTCAATTTGTTTTTAGTGATATTTGCTTTGACATTTCAAATAGCATTGAAGGAAAATTTTCATGTTTATCGAAAGTGGTTTGGGGTTACATGTGATTGAGATCTGCGGCCACAAATCAAGGAAGTCATCAGCACCCCCCCCCCCCCCGTCACTGACAGACCAGTGGGCATTTTCTTATGCCACCTCATAGATGTCCTCCTCCTCCTTCCTCTTTAATATCTTCCAAGTGGACTCATTCAAGACCATTCATCTCAAAGCTTATTTTAAAATTTTAGCTTGCGTATTGCTATTTTGGACATTAGAATTGAACCTTTTTATGAGAATCATTGTGTTTGATTTCTGAAAAGAGTGTGGAGAAAAGGGGTGTTAAAAAGAATGGTCGGAAGCTAATTTGTTTTGCTTATTGAAAGCAGAAAGAAGGAAGCACTTTCTCACATTGACATTTGAAGACCCTTTTTCGTGTATTTGGGAAATGAAGATAGTGGAAACCGTGAGTCCTGTTTGACTTACGGCAATGTGAAGATAGCTTGCTCGTTTGACGTGGCCCAGAAGAAGCTAGTCTGTGTGGCAGAAACTCATTGTCCACTTCACAGGAATCAAAAAGTTATGCCATTAGTGCCTTCATAGTCTGAGATTCTGGATTGAAATCAGTACCATTCATATGTAGCCATTTGCACCTCCCCTTCGTCCAGCCACACAGTGGGGGGAAAAGGTGTTTTGCCTGTGACAAGTTAGAAAATGTTAAAAATCATGTACATAGAATTTGAGCAACCCTTGGAGTTTCATAACTTTATCTCTTCTAGTTTTCGAGTCTTTCTGATGACATGTCTTCTAGCTTTGGAGTTTGTGAAACAAACAAAAAACCCCGAAATCAAAAAACCCTTCTCTGCCTGTATTAAAAAACTCGAAGGGGGGGTATGTCAGTCATCTTCCTCCTAACTCATGAACTGTATGCATCTCAAGATGTCGGGAGACCCTGTCCTTCCTGGTCCAGTGATTGAAGGAAGCTTCCATTTTATATTACCGTAAAGAACGTTTCTATTTTTTTTTTCCTGTTTCTGTTTCATGATAGAAAATTATCACCTTTTGACTATATGTACTTTGAAGATATCTGGTAGACACTGAAGACACTGGAGAATCCTTCAGTTGTAGGTCTATTTGTATATTTATAACCAATTACAATTCAAGTGCATCTTCCCCAGGGGAAAGGCGGTGATTAGTTTTTACGTTCCTGATGGCCAGTTTCTGGGAGTGGTAGGATGTAGAGACTGAGGACGAGGATAGGAGAAAGGATGGAGACCATTTAATTTCCAGAATTTACTCCTCATAACCCGTAAGAGGGAAACAGGGTACACAAACCACATCCTGTCTTTTTAGATGGTTCCATTTAGTGGAGCTGCTTTTTGAACACAGAGGTTTCTTTACCAAAAGTAAAGATTATATCCTAAAAAAAAAAAAATCCATGCAGTAGGAAAAGGCATGTTTGAAGAGTTTAGCACTTAAAGGAAAATTTAGATTGAAATTGGGAATTACAGTGAATCAGTGAAATCCCTTCTAAATACTATGTTCATTAAATAGGAGGACAAAGGAAATTGTACTGAATACAGAGAACATTAATAACATTTTACAAATCTTTAATTAGTATTGGGTACTATTCTGTTAATGTCTACCTCTCCGTTCCTTGCCTGTAGTAACATTTCAGACTCCCCTACAGCAACCACATGATAATTGCAGAGTTGTTTGTGTTTGTGCATAGCAAATGAAGCATTTGTTTTTTCTTTCCTGTCTGACCCATGACTAAATTGTTGACTTCTAGGTTTCACTGTAGTTCAAGAAATCAGAGAATTTGATGCTTAAAATTAAAAGCCTGGGGATAATTTTTATTTAATCTATTTAGTTTATTATAGTTTAAAATGTTCTCCTTAACACATAGAGTTAGCTACCTGTAGTGCCACCCAAGGTAACTTTACACCGGACCTCACCAGAATATGGCACAGTTAGAATTTCCTGTCTCCTGGTAGGTTCTAAGGTGCATTTTTATGGCCTGTGTTTGTTTTGTCTTTTTAATGATTACTCATGACTATACTCCAAAAACCTCCACTGCTCTACCTTTTATTTTCTATCCTTTTTTGTCTCTCATTAATACCTAGATCTCTTTTTTCTAACATTTCCAAGAGTAGTGATTCAAAAAATCCCTCTCCATTCTCATTTAAATGTTCACAGCAAAGGAAAATATATACAGGAATAAATCTACAAGTGGTAGGATTTTACAAACAAGGAACCAGTGATCGACTTACATACATTATGAAATGATCACCACAGTAAGTTTAGTGAACATCCGTTGTCTCATCGTATAGATACAAAATTAAAGAAATAGAAGAAAAAATATTTTCTCCTTGTGATGAGAACTCTTAGGATTTACTTACTTAACAACTTTCATATGTAACGTAAAGCAGCGTTCATTATGTTTATCCGGTTGTACCTTACATCCCTAGTACTTATAACTGGAAGTTTGTGCTGTTTTGGTTCTTTACTGTTTTTTTCTTTTGAGATGTTTGTGATTTTCATTGACTTCCAAATGCTTTTTATTAAGGACTTAGGATCTCTTTCTTTATGTATACAAATACACACATAAATATATATATGTATGTATCTATATTTTTCCAAGTATAGTATGAGACAGGTATTCTTTTTCTCCTTTATGGATTATTGATTGAGCCAGCATCATTGTTGAATAATTTATCCTTTACCCCATGATTTGTAATGACTGCCTGTTGTAATCAAGTTTTCCTGTATTCATGGATGTTTCTGAACTTTCAACTCTGTTACATTGATTAATTTTTGTCTTGCCCCATTACCATACTGAGTTACTATAGCTTTGTGATAAGAGTGATATTTAGTACAAAAGACCCCTCCTTCTTCAGAATTGTCTTGCTTATTCTTAGCCCCTTAGTACATTTTTTCATATTTATTTTGGGATCATTTTTTCAGTTTTCTCTCCCACACAGACACACACACACACAAATACACACACACACACAGAGATAACTTTGAGATATTGATTGGAATTGCACTGAATTTACAGTTTAATTTGGGAAAATTGCCTTCTTTATGAAGTCATGTCTTTGTTTGAAAGTTGCTTGTTCTGTCACTTTAATTTTTTTGACTGAAATTTATCTTCTAATTGTAGATTCTGTTGGCTGTCTTTGTGAAATGTTACATTTCCACACATCTCTTGGAATTGTTTGCAGGCTCTTCTTGAGTAGGTGGTTGTTTTTGCTCACATGTGCACTCTTAACAGGCGGCTAGGTCCAATTCCTGGTCACGAGGCTGTTTCATTGTATATTTTTAGACAGGTTTATTTGATTTTCATTTTCCATTTCATCTGTGTGTCACTGCAGTGGGGATGGCTCAAGAGATGAGCTAAGGTACCCCTTTGACTGTACATTCATTAATGTATGGGTTGGTAAATTATGCAAATCAGATACAGATTTGGAATTAAAGGCTTAATTTTTGGCATTTTTGTGTCTGTATAGCAAGTACCGAACATCCTTCTTCTTCCAGGCTCTTCTTGCTGTCATTCCAGATTCACTTTCTTATGAGTCAGACATGAGGTAAAGTGCTGTACACTCAGGCACATCTTGTCACTAACAAGCTTTCCAGGGAGGAAACTTTATAGGCTTACTTCAAGAACTGAGTCACCTTCTAATGAGTCTGGTTTTGCTCTTTGTTTTTTTGTGTGTGGGGTTTTTTTTTTTTCCTTGCAGAGCCAAGCTTAGGCACAAGGAAGTTGTTAACAGTGGCTTAATGACAGCCTGAACATCCCTTGACTACAAGGCATATGCATTTGGACAGTTGATTACCCAGGAAGGGAGCCTTTACTCTTTAATATTTGGGACTTGAACTTGTGAATTGTTACAAGTAATATTTCTGGAGAAATAGATCTATCGGATTTATTGATTTTAGAGTTGTGTGGTTTCTGGCTGCCCCGTTATCCCTTTCAGATTTACTTTGTCTCAGTGGTTTTGTAAGATGTGTTCTGGGTGTATCAGGATGTCCTTCTCATAACATCTTCTGCACACTTTGCGTCCCGGTGTTTCTGTCTGTTTTTGTCTGCTGCAGGATGATGGAGAGATTGTTGCCTGAGGGAACTTTGCCAGAGATTTTACTTTTTTGTCAATATCCTTGGACTTCCAAGTCAATGTGCTGCTTACGTGACTGCCATCTGTGTTTGCACCCTGGGGTAGGCTGTAACATAATCTTCTGCTGATTTGTATGACATCATTCCTCTGACTATTACTTATTCTTTTTTTTTTTTTTTTTTTTTTTTTTTTTTTTTTTTGTGGTACGCGGGCCTCTCACCGCCGCGGCCTCTCCCGTTGCGGAGCACAGGCTCCGGACGCGCAAGCTCAGCGGCCATGGCTCACGGGCCCAGCCGCTCCGCGGCACGCGGGATCCTCCCGGACCGGTGCACGAACCCGTGCCCCCTGCATCGGCAGGCGGACCCCCAACCACTGCGCCACCAGGGAAGCCCTACTTATTTTTATGTAGATAGGCTACCTCTCTCATTCATCTTGTGTTGGTGGCCTTAGACTTCTCAGTTTAGATCTCCTACATGCAAAGTAGAGAAACCGGTCCTATGATTTTGTAGTCAAGCCTTTCTTCCTCTAGAAATCTTACCATTTATTTATTCTCTTTTATTTATTTTGGTTTCATCTTTGGCTCTTTACATTGTCTCCCTTATTAATCGTCTTTTCTTTTTTTTTTCTTTGTTCTCATTTCTTTCCTTTTCCTTGCATTTCCATATTTTAAATCTCTGTGTTCATGGCTGTCAGGGTACACTGGTCATTTTTACACTGTGAAAGCTGTCCTGTTCAAAATGCCAGTAGAACCTTACCTCTTCCATTCTCTCCCAACCTCCAGAGGATGGAGAAACACCGCTCCATACTACTCCTTTGCTTTTCTGACGTGTAAATACTGCTGCCTTTTTTTTAATCCTGTAGTGGGGATTTTTTTTTCCTGCTATTGAGTGTTTACTTACAGTTTGTCTTTATACAGCTGCCAGTGCTCTTAGCCTCTGTTGTGTTTGCATTTTGCACTTCTCAGCTTCCTCTTCTAATGGTTTTTCAATAGATGAACTTATAGTAGCCCTTTAACCGTACGTCGATTATATAGTAGGCCCTCCATATCCACCGGTTCCACATCCACAGATTCAACCAACCACGGATCAAAAATATTCGGAAAAAAAAAATTCCAGAGAGCTTCAAAAGGAAAACTTAAATCTGCCTTGGAAAGCAACTGTTTACATAGCATTTATAGTTGTATGTACAAGTACAAATAATTATTTGTAACAAATACAAATAATAGTTGTATTTACAACTATTTACATAATATATACATTATATTTGGTGTTATAAGTAATCTAGAGATGATTTAAAATATACAGGAGAATGTGCGTAGGTTATGTGCAGCAAATACTGTGTCTTTTTGTATAAGAGACTTGAGCATGTGAAGATTTTGGTATCTTTGGTTGTCCTGGAACCAATCTCCTGCGGATACCGAGTGCTGACAGTATGCATTATAACATGTGGCCGTGTGTGTGTGTGTGTGTGTGTGTGTGTGCGCGCGGATACCGAGTGCTGACAGCATGCATTATAACATGTGGCCGTGTGTGTGTGTGTGTGTGTGTGTGTGTATACACATGTATATATAAAATTTTAAAAAATATGTGTGATCTCACCCTCCTCCTACTCCTTCACACAAGCAACATCTTCTTGGGTATTAACCATGTTACCAGGAGGATGTCAAGCCCTTCTTTTCTTTTTGCTATCGTGGGTAACATAGAGGTCCATGACTCTTCAAACTCTGGCCACACTCTGTCTCATATTCAAGTTGATTTGCATCGTCTTCTGAGGTTCTGCTGAACCTAAGACAAATCTTTTTCTACTTCCTTTACCAGATTTCTGGTCTTTGAGCAGGAGAATTTTGTTTAAGGCATCTGTTTAAGGATAGTTGAGATCAGGCGTATCAAGAAACTATTAAACTGATCCATTCTTATCTCAAGAGTCAGTACTATTAAAAAATGTGTGTGTGTGTGTGTGTGTGTGTGCGCACGTGTGCGTGCGTACAGGTTTTCTGACCCCGCAACTTTTCTTGTATTTCCTTCCCAGCCTTTTGTGTTTCCTTTGTGTATATGTATTTATGTCATTAATACTATGGTATGTGTACTGTTTTGTTTTTAGCTTTTTAAAAATTCAATGCTATTACATAAAAATTACCCCTCATTATTAAACATTCTTCTAAAACAATTATTCTCAGTGGGAGCAAGGGTATAGAAAAAAAAAAAAACAGGTCTCCCACCCCTTCCTTCTCCTTTCTGAGAATCACATCTGCATTGAGCTCTCTTATTGTTAAGAGTGTGTTTCTCCATCATGTTGGAATTCATAACTGCTGTTCTGAAATAATCATCTTTAGTGTTAGTTAAATAGCTGTGTCATAAATCATCTAGCTATTTCTTGGGATTGAACATATAGCTATTTCTTGGGATTGATATATTTATAACATCTCATTATTATAAATAAAGCTGGAATGAACATTCTTATTCATCAGTATTTGTCCACAAATTTTATCATTTCCAAAGGCTTAAAATCTTTAGAAACGCAATTATTGGATCAACATATTTGGATACTTTTCAGATTCTTTAATCATGTTGCCATGTACTTCCCAAAATGTTTGTAGTGAATTATGCTTTTACCATCAGTGAATGAGTGTCTGTCTTGCTGTACTCTAGGCAGTATTGAATATTGCTATTTTACAATATCTTTGCCAATCTGATAAGCCAAAATGGTACCTCATTACTGCTTCAATTTGCATTTCTTTGATTACTAGTAACTCAGAACCATATTTTAGGAGACCATTTTTTCTTGTTTTGACACAGCCTCAACTCGAGTTAGTCTTGAATTGCAACTGTCAAGGTAAATTGTTGAAATTAGGAGCTGTAGTCCTCGGATGTAATAACCTCATCCAGAATATGTAACACTGAAAGCTGCCTAATTAGAAGTGACAGAATGCTAACACATAACTGCATATTTTTAAACTTTTTTATTATGGATTTTTAAAACATTTAAGAGAAGAGAGAATAATGGAGGGAATTCCTGTGTAAGCATGATCTTAGCTTTGACAGTTATCAGCATTCTACATTTCATGTTTCATCTGTCTTCCCAATTTTTTTGGGGTGGGGAAGCATTGGACTATTTCAAATCAGATAAATAGTATCATTTTATCCACAAATACTTGTGTATTTAACACATAAGGACATATTAAAAATGGAATGCCTCCTCCCAGCACTTTGTGTATATTTTTAAATTTTTTAATAGGATTTTTATATTGAAGTATAGTTGATTTACAATATTTTTTAGTTTTACAGCAGAGTCATTCAGTATTTTTGTAGATTATACTCCGTTATAAGTTATTATAAGATAATGGCTATAATTCTTTGTGCTATACAGTATATCCTTGTTGCTTATCTATTTTATATGTAGTAGTTTATATCTTTTAATCCCATACTCCTAATTTATCCGACCCCCTCCCCTTTCCCCTTTAGTAACCATAAGTTTGTTTTCTATGTCTGTGAGTCTGCTTCTGTTTTGTAAATAAATTGATTTGTATTACATTTTTTGATTCCACATGTAAGTGATATCATATATTTGTCTTTCTTTGTCTGACTTATTTCACTTAGTATGATAATCTCTAGGTCCATCCATGTAGCTGCAAATGGCAGTATTTCATTCTTTTTTATGGCTGAGTAATATTCCATTTTATGGATGCCATCCATCCAATAAGATGGATACCACATCTTCTTTATCCATTCATCTATTGATGGACATTTAGGATGCTTCCATGTCTTGGCTATTGTGAATACTGCTACTATGCACATTGGTGTGCATGTATCTTTTCAAATTAGAGTTTTCCTCTTTCCCAGATACATGCCCAGGAGTGGGATTGCTGGATCATATGGTAACTCAAGTTTTAGTTTTTAAAGGAAACTCCATACTGTTCTCCACAGTGGCTGCACCAATTTACATTCCCATCAACAGTGTGGAAGGGTTCCCTTTTCTCCACACTCTCTCTAGCATTTAATATTTGTAGACTTTCTGATGATGGCCATTCTGACCAGCGTGAGGTGATACCTCATTGTAGTTTTGATTTTCATTTTGGTTTGTTTATGGTTTCTTTTGCTGTGCAAAAGCTTATAAGTTATTTTTTTTTAAAGCCCCTCATTTTCTCTCTTCCTCCTTATGTTGTTAATTTCACAGATTACATTTTATACATTGCATGCCCATTAACATAGATTTATAGTTATTGTTTTAGGTATATGTGTTTTAAATCACATAAGAACAAAAAAAGGAATTAGAAACCAAAAATAGAATAATACTGGCTTTCATATTTACCTATTTAGTTATCTTTATCACAGTTCTTTACTCATGGTTTCAGGTTGCTGTCTGGTGTCCTTTCATGTCATCCTGAAGCATTCCCTCTAGCGTTTCTTCTGTGGCAGTTCTGCTAATGATGAACTACCCGAGCTTTTGTTTATCTGGAAATGACTTTATTTATTTATTGCTGCATTGGGTCTTTGTTGCTGCGTGTGGGCTTTCTCTAGTTGCGGTGAGTGGGGGCTACTCTTGGTTGCGGTGCACGGGCTTCGCATTGCGGTGGCTTCTCTTGTTGGTGGAGCGTGGGCTTCAGTAGTTGTAGCACGTGGGCTCAGTAGTTGTGGCTCACGGGCTCTAGGGCGCAGGTAGTAGTTGTGGCACATGGGCTTAGTTGCTTCACGGCATGTGGGATCTTCCCCAACCAGGGCTCGAACCCGTGTCCCCTGCATTGGCAGGTGGATTCTTAACCACTGCGCCACCAGGGAAGCCCCTCTCCTTTATTTTTGAAGTATAGTTTTACCAGATGTAGAATTCTTGGTTGATAGTTTTTTTCTTTCAGCAATTTAAATATGTCACCCCACTGTCTCCTGACTGTTATGGTTGATGGTGAGAAATAGGCTCTGATCTTATCAAGGATCCCTGTACATGACAAGTCACTTCTCTTTTGCTGCTTTCAAGATTCTCTTTGTCTTTTGACAGTTTGATTATAATATATCTCAGTGTGCATCTCTTTGAGTTTATCCTACTTGAAGTTCTTTGAGCTTCTTCAATGTATAGGCTCATGTTTTTCATCAAATTTTGGAAGTTTTGGCCATTTTGTTTTCAAATATTTTTTGCCATTTTCTCTCTCTCCTTCTGAGATTTTCATAATGCACATGTTGAACATTTCATGGTGTTCTACAGGTCTTTAAAGAGAAATGTAAATAATAAACCTACAACCCTTCTCTTACTTCTCTTCCTCAGAAGTAAGCACTATTAATGGCTTTGATATGTTTCCTTCTATGATTTCTTTTCCTGTTGGGTTGGATTTTCTTCACTGAGTCTTTATAACATTGTTTTTGCCCTCTTTCTTTGATCTACATTTTCAGTTATTCATTACAGTTTAATTTGGTTGGTTACTTAGTTAATTTATTTTGGAAGTAATTCTATAGTAGTTTTCCTGCTTGTCTTCTTTGATGATAAAGAATACTTCATTTGGCTGCATCATGAATTATATCTTTGAATTTATTTTCTAATTCTTTGCTTATTTGACAAATCAGATTGACACATTTTGTTTTGTCTCCTATGAACAGTAAAAAATTTAGTTAATTAAAGCCATTTTAAGAATAAGTATGTTTTCTAAGGACTTTGAAAGATTCATTGCCCAATTTCTAGTAGAGGCAATACATATTCCTTTGCTTTTAGAAACAATGGTCGTCAGTGAGGGATTGTTTCAATTTTAACGTTTTTTTGTTTGTTTTAAAGAGTTGAGAATTTTTTGACAAGCATGTTATGACTTGGTCAGCATTCAAGTTGTTTGTTTTTTAATTGAGATATAGTTGCTTTACAGTGTTGTGTTAGTTTCTGCTGTACAGCAAAGTGAATCAGCCATATGTATACATATATCCCCTCCTTTTTGGATTTCCTTCCCTTTGGGGAGCCAGGCAGGAGTGGTGGAGTCTTACCTTGCTGGTTTCCTGGTTCCTCTCCTCTTTTGGTATTAACCATTGTTGCTAATTTCTTTTCTGACTTGGTTTTGTTCGTTTACTAGAATAAAATGTAGATTATACAACAGTCGGTACTTTGGTTGCTTGTTCACTGCTGTGTCTCTGGCATCTAGTATTATACCTGGTGTACAGTGGGGACCTGGTGACTGTTGGTTGAATTGATATCTGTGTGAACAAATGAATGAATCTGTGTAACTGCTTCTGGTGGTGGTGATGATGGTAGCTGAAATTTATTCATAGTTTTCTATCTGCCAGGCTGTGTTCTAAGTTCTTTATTTGTTTTAGTTCTTTTAATTTTATAGCAGTACTATGAGATATAGATATTATTACTCTTCCTATTTTACAGAGGCACAGAGAGCATGCCTAAGCTCACACAGCTGACTCCAGAGCCCAGTAGCTTAATTGCTACTGTGTACTCTTTTCCTCATCTTATACTTTTTTCCTCTTTTCTCTCCTCCTTCCTAACTACTCAGACCTTTTCTACTTTGTACTTAATACTTTTTTCCCTCACTTCCCTTTGATAAGCATTTAACATTTACCTTTGGAATTTTGACCTCAATTTTCACTCCGTGTATTGGGTTGGCCAAAAAGTTCGTTCAGGTTCTTCCATACCACCCTGAAAGAACTTTTTGGCCAACCCAATATTTTCAGTCCGTGTATTGCTTCCCTCTAAGAAACAAACGTAAGTTAAAACCCAAATTTAAGCTCTATCACAAAGATCTGGTCTGAATTCTAGAGGTTAACATCTAGGTTTCTTGCTGCACATTGATTGTGATGTTACTTTCAGGTTCACCACTCCCTCCCATTTTATTGTGTTTGTTACTACCACTGGGGGAAAAAAGTCCTAGACTCTCAAATTAAACAGAAAATACATGAAATTATAACATGCCAGCTACTTGACACTTTTTTACAAATCTCATTGTGACATTTTACAAATCACATTGTAGCCTGAACAGAAAGTAGCTAAACTTTTTGCCTGAATTGGATACTTTCATCTTCATTTTTGTGTTCCGTAGTATTACACAAACCCTGTCCCTGCTAGATAATATGCCACATTCAGAAAATCCTGCAGTAATAACTGACCAGAACCTATCCAAATTAAAATTACTAACTAAATCCCCAAACTGGGAAAAAAAATAGGTTTTATTCAAATTAAATTACTATAATACAATCCAGTTTGTACTCCAATTTTTTCTTTTTTTTTTAATCTAAAAGAAGGATAAAATAAAGTGTTAAGTATGTCCTTTGCAAAGGAAATTCCAGCTCTCACCTCTCAGGCAACATCTGTACTCAGTTTTTGTTTTAATTTGATCTAACTGGAGTATAATACAACTTTCTTCTATAGACTTTAGGAACTGCTTTAACTAATTTTAAGCAGACTTTAAAGTCTCCAAAACCATCCCATCGAGCAGGCTCCCTACAGACACAGTGAAACGCAGAATGTGAATTTGATAATTTGAAGTGAAATCTAATGACATTTCTTTTTTAGTAACCCCATAGTGCTTTTCTTTGTCCTTAACAATCTGAACATTAGTAGGCTATAGATAAAAGGTAAATGTACTAAAATTAGTTATATCTGTTGATCAAAAGATATGAAGAAGTCAGAAAGGAAAGCCATAAAGTGGATGAAAATATTTCTAATACAATTATAACAGCATTCTTACAGCCAGAATCCATAAAGAATTTGAAAAACCCAGTAGTAAAAAGATAGCTATCCCAATAAAGAAATATTCAAAACATTTGAACAAGTACTTCACAAAAGTAGAGATCAAAATGGCCAAAAACATACTCAACTTCATCAGTAAACGGGCAAATACAAAATAGGACAGTGCAGGGATGGCTAAAGTTTAAAAGACTAACAACAAGTGTTGTTGAAGAAGAGAAGCAGCTGGAACTCTGATCCACTGCAGGTGGAAGTATATGGTGAAATGACTTTGGAAACCAATTTAGCAGTATCTGCACATCCTGTGATCCAGCATTTCCACTCTTAGCAACATTCAAGAAACATCCATCGGGAGTCAGGTACAGTAACAGCCATAGCAATGCTATTTCCTAAGAGACCCAAACTGGGGAAAAAAAACCAACCAACCAACAACTTTCACTAATGTAAGTATTTTCATATACTGGAGTACTAAACAGCAGCAAAAATATATGTAAAGCTAAAGTCACCATCAAATTCAGTGAAAGAATTTCAGTGAAAGAAGCCAGACATAGAAGAATACATGTCATAATAGCATTTCATAAAATTCCCTAAAGCAGGAAGAACTAAACTCTAGTGTTACAAGACAGAACAGTATTTTATAATAACTAAAAACCAGAAATAATCCAGATGTCTATCAATTGGGGATCGGTTGAATAAATTATTGTGTATTTATATAATGGAATATTAGATAACAAAGAAAATGAACAAATCTCAACATGAGGCAACATGGATGAACTTTATAAACACTGTTGTATGACAGAAGCAAGATGCAAAAAAGTATATGGTTCTGTGCATATAAATTTCAAACCCAGGCAAAAATCTAAACTTTAATGTTGAAGTCAGGATATTAGATAGCTTTGGGGTAAAGGCAATGGATGGTGACCGGGTGATGTATATTTTCTTTGTGTTAATCCCTTGGGCTGTCCATTCGTGTTTTATGTATGTTTCTCTTTGTATGATTTATTTCACAATTTGAAAAGGTTAAGCAATGAGAGATAGAGTCTGCCCTGGATTCATTCTGCTTGGGTTCATATCCCAGCTTTGCTGCTTTCCAACTGTGTGACTTTGGGAAATTCATTTAGCAGCACTAGGCCTCAATTTCATATCTGTAATGTGAAGCTAATAAACCTATTTTGTAAGATTTATTGCAAAGATGAGACAAATATTGGAATCTTTGCTAAGATGTTAAACACAACAACAGCTGGCACATAGTAAGGGCTGACTCATTGCTAACTCTTGCTATTGTTATTTTTGGTATCATTGCCAGTTTATTTGTTGAAAGGAATTTTAAACTCCCATTGGAATTACATTGTATTTAGAAATCTATCGTGGCTGTCCATGTAGGCTAGTTTTTTATGGTCTCAGAAATATTTACTTTTTTCACTGTCCATATTATTTCATAAATAATCATCAGGTATTTTATAGATGTATTTTAGAGTTGAAGTAGAATTTTCTTTGCCTTGCATTTTGTAATTGTACATATAGTATATATGTACCATACATATGGCATATAATAGCTAATACTTAGTATGACTTACTGCTGCCAACATGGTCCTAAGCGTTATGTAGATGGACACTTTTAATCCTGTGTAAACTCCCGTTTTGCACAGGTAGAAACTGAGACAGAGCTAAAGATGGGTAGTATGTGGTCTGGGATTCAGTCTGGCCTCAGAGTCCACATTTACCCCACTGCTCTATGCTAGGAAAGCTGCTCATTTTTCTATTTTTATTTGGTAACTGGCCAATTTCACTTAATCTGATTTTTAGTTGATTTTCTTAAGTTTCCAAGAAGCCAGCTATATCATTTGTAAGTAATTGTTTTTTGTATACTATCCACTTATTCTTGCTTTTGCCTTATTGCTTTGATTTTAACTTTCAGGGAAGTGTTTATAAAATTAATAGAGTGGGGGCTTCCCTGGTGGGGCAGTGGTTGAGTCTGCCTGCCAATGCAGGGGACATGGGTTTGAGCCCTGGTCTGGGAAGATCCCACATGCCGTGGAGCAACTAGGCCCGTGAGCCACAATTACTGAGCCTGCACGTCTGGAACCTGTGCTCCGCAATAAGAGAGGCTGCGACAGTGAGAGGCCCGCGCACCGCAATGAAGAGTGGCCCCCGCTTGCCACAACTAGAGAAAGCCCTCGCACAGAAACGAAGACTCAGCACAGCCAAAAATTAATAAATAAATAAAATTAAAAAAAATAATAGAGTGGACATTCTGCTGTTATTCTGATTAAATAGAAATGCCTCTATTTTTTACATCTCTAAGAATGACATGGACTATTGACTGGAGAGTGTTTTCTTTATGTTAAGGATTTGTTTTTTAATTTTT
Source organism: Kogia breviceps (assembly GCF_026419965.1). Taxonomy (NCBI): domain Eukaryota; kingdom Metazoa; phylum Chordata; class Mammalia; order Artiodactyla; family Physeteridae; genus Kogia; species Kogia breviceps. The sequence goes on from NC_081323.1 coordinate 76,913,394, forward strand.
GAGTTTACCAAATGGTTTTTCAGTTGTTCATTCTGTTTTGTTTTAAAATCAGGGATGGGCTTTAAATGATATGAAATGTCTTTGTGTGTCTATAAGATGATTGTATAACTTTTCTGTGTTGAGCTATTAACGTGATGAAATGTATTAATGTATAGTCTAATATTGAATCATCTTTGCATTTCTAGAATTTTTAACATAATGCTGAATTTCATTTGCTAAAATTTCTGTAAGATTTTTGCATATATTTTTGCATATACAAGTGAGATTGGCCTGCACTTCTATACCATTTTTGTTAGGTTTTGGCATTGGGTGAATTCTAGCTATGTGAAGGGAATCTGGAAGATTTCTATCTTTTCGTGCCTTATACCCTGCATTTTAAAAATAAGTTTTGAGTACATTTTCTGGTATGGCTGCCTAATACTTTTCATCCCTTGGTTATCTTCAGACATGAGCAAAAGTAGAGAGATTGGCATTCTTTTTAATTGAAGTATAGTTGATGTACAATATTATATGTTTCAGGTGTACAATATAGTGATTCACAAATTTTAAAGATTATACTCCATTTATAGTTATTATAAAATATTGGCTATATTCCCTGTGTTTTACAATATATCCTTGTAGCTTATTTTATACATAATAGTTTATACTTCTTAATCCCCTACCCCTATCTTGCCTCTCCCCCCTCCCCATTAGTAACTACTAATTTGTTCTCTATATCTGAGTCTCTTTTTTGTTATATTCACTAGTTTGTTGTATTTTTTATATTCCACATATAAGTGATATCATACAGTATTTGTCTTTCTCTGTCTGACTTACTTCACTTAGCATAATGCCCTCCAGGTCCAACCATGTTGTTGCAAATGGCAAAATTTCATTCTTTTTTATGGCTGAGTAGTATTCCATTGCATATATATATACCACATCTTTATCCATTCATCTGTTGGTGGACATTTAGGTTGCTTTCATATCTTGGCAATTGTAAATAATGCTGCTGTGAACACTGGGGTGCATGTAGAGAGAGATTGGTGTCATTTTGTTCACATCTTACTTCACTTTGTTTTTCTCTTGAGTATTTTGAGCCTCGCTACTTAAAGCATGGTTTGAGGTTTAGCAGCATGGATACTACCCAGGAACTTGCTCCAGATGGATGTAATCATGTGCACATAACTACAGGTGTCACATCATCTTTGCCGTATTCTATTGGTTATAGGCAAGTCACAGGTTCTGCCCCCACTCTTGTTGTAGGTTTCAAACTATCATTAATCATGTTGTTTTGAGATGTTTGAATAAATCTTTGAACTTTTAGTAATTTTTCTAGGGTCCTGGAAGGGAGCTACAAAGTCAAAGGTATAAAGTTTTTAAAGGCTTGTATGACTGTCGTCTAATGGCTTTTCAGAAAATTAGTACCTCTTTTGGTTATATGGTAAACAAATGGCAACATTGACAGTTCATCAACGTGCCTTTTCTGCCAAGTAGAGATCATTAAATAATGAGGAAGCAGGAAAGAGGACAAGAGTGATTAGAAATTCTTACTGTAAATAACTTTGAGCAATTGATCCCTGAAAGCCTGAAGGTTATGTGAATTAATTTTCACCAATCTAAAACTGTTGGGTCAATTTACTATTTCTAACTAAATGGGATTCAGTGTATTTGTTAAGAAACTTTTGGGTGTCTTATCTAGTGTTCGATACTGTAAGTGAGAGAAGAAAAATATACCAATATCTGTGCCTTTATAAGGCTTCTGGGAGTCTTATGACATTGTTTACATTTTTTTCATCTTTCTACAAAATGCAACTTCAATTTATAGAAGTTCATGCCAGGTTTCACCTATGGGTTTAAGAAATTTGAAGATCTTCCTAGGTGATAAAAACAAAGTTGTGTTTTCCTCTGTTTTAGCAACAACGTACTGTCTATAGGCTGACTCTAGTGAAAGCATGGAACGTGGATGAGCTCCAGGCCTATGCCCAGCTGGTGTCCCTGGGGAACCCTGACTTCATCGAGGTGAAGGTAAGCCCCTGCCGGCTAGTGTTGGGCACGTTCCCATTATGCTTTGTTGGCCATGGTGGAATTGCAGTCTTCTAAAATTCTGTAGGAGGTCCCAGATGTTTTATTTATTCAGTCAGAAATATTAATCAAGATTCCTGGCACTGTTCTAGGTATTGGAGGTAAGAGCAGTAAAGACTAAGCATTTGCTCTCACATATAAAAAGCTTATATTTTAGTGAGAGGTAGACCATCAACAGAAAATGAATGTACTGCTCACTACATAGTAACTTTAATATGCTGAGAAATAAAATACTGTTATAGTGAGTAATTGGTTGGCTTTTAACTACACTTTTACTATGGAAAACTTCAAATATATACAGAAGTAGAGACTGATGTAATGAACCCCATCCATCCATTACCCAGCTTCAAAAATTACTAGCTCGTGTTTCAGCTGTACTCCTACCCATTTTCCTGCCCTTATCTGTGAAGCAGATCCCCACGTTACGCCATTCCTCCATAACTATTTTAGTATGTATTTCTAAAAGATATGCACTCACTTTAAACACTTACTCAGAATACTATTCTTACTAAACAGTTCTAACAATAATGTCGTATATTGGAACGTAAAAGTTTCAACTCGACCAGTTATTTTAACAGTATTTTTTTTAAATTGAAATTTTATGTACAGTCGTGTTTGTCTGTTAATCCAATACTCCTGATTTATTCTTCCCCTCCTCCCTTTCCCCTTTGGTAACTGTAAGTTTGTTTTCTACATCTGTGAGTGTTTCTATTTTGTATGTAGATTCATTTGTACTCATTTTTAGATTCCTCACATAAATGATGATATCATGTAATTCCCTTTCTCTTTCTGGCTTTTTTCACTTAGTATGATAATCTCTAGGTCCATCCATGTTACTGCAAATGGTAATATTTCATTATTTTTTATGGCTGAGTAATATTCATTGTGTATATATACCACATCTTCTTAAACCAATTGTCTAAAGTATTTTTTAATCTGGATCCAAATAAGGGTCAGAATTGGATTATTTCTCTCTTAAATTTCTTTTAATCTCTTAGTTCCTCTTCCATGTGTTTTTTTTCCCCCTTGTAATTTATTTTGTCGGAAAAAATGGATCATTTATCCTGGTTAGTTCCCCATATTTATATTTTAGATTTTGGTGATCGCATGTTGCTTTGCCCCTTAGATTTCCCATGGATTGGTAGTTAGATCAAAAGAAGATTGATCAGATTTGTGTGTGTGTGTGTGTGTGTGTGTGAATGTTTGCATTTCAAGATTATTTCCTTGGTGGTAGTGTATGCTTCCAGCAGGAGCCATTTAATGTCTGGTTGTCACTGTCATGTTTTTGCCAGTGTTCCTTTGGGATAGATACCTGTAAGTGGATCGATGTGTCAGAGGGTAAATGCATATGCTGTTTTGCTAGATATTGTGGTTGGCTGCTTTAGATTTCAAAAGCAGGAAGGCTTTTCTGAAGAGATAACTCTTCTAAAAACTGATACCTTAATAGTAAGAAGCAGCACAGTATGCAAAGGCTTGGGGTCAGAGCATTGTGGGCAGATGGCACAGCTGGTCTGCAGCGGTCCTGCGTGATCTCTGTGGGGTAGCTGGAGGTGGCTGTGGTTCAAGATGAATCCGAGTGGTGGGCTGGGGCCAGATTTTGTTAGCCCTTTCATGCATGGCTAAGAGAATCAGATTTTATACTGAGTTTAATGATAAGCTTTTTAAAATACTAGGTGTGCTAGGAAAGGGTTTTAAACTGGAGAGTGATACGATCTGATTTATGATTTTGAAAGATCACCCTGCTGTTGCCATGAGTGGATTATAGAGGGCAGTAGTAGAAGTAGGTAGACCGGTAACAAAACTTTTGCCAAGCAAGAGATGTGATGGCGTGGGGAAGGTCATTGGAGAGGACTGGGTGCATTTGTGATACAGTTTGGGAGTAGATCCAACAGAACTTGTTGTTAGATGACATGTAGGGTATGAAAGAACAAAAAGAATCAAGAATAGTACCTGGGTTTTTGGCTTAAGCAATTGTGTGGATGTGGAACAGTTTGCCGAGATGGAAAAGACCAGTGGAGAAGGGAGGCAAATTTAGGGAGTAATTGCATGAGTTCTATGTTGACCTTAATACTTTGAGATAGCTTTTAAATAATCCAAGTGTAGGTTCAAATAAGCCACAGGTTCTATAAACCTGGCGCTCTGGGGATAAGACAGGCCTGGCAGTAATGATTTGGAAGTCATCAGCATGAGATGGTAGTTCAAGCTGTAGAGTTTTCAGAGGCAGACAGTTTTCTTGGACAACTAAGAATACACAGAATGCGAGAAAGTGACCAGAAAATTAACCCAGTCTCTGAAAGCTCCACTCTTCAGTTTATGTTTATGAAGCTGGATGGACTCTGTCACATCAGAGCATATTTCAGTTTTATAGCCGTTTTTTAGTACAGCGTTCCGCATTACTGTCCTCTGGAGGGATGGGGAGGTGAGAGGAGCAGATGAAATATTGCTGAGTGTGTAGCAGCCTCTGGTCAGGTCAAGACACTTTTCTTTTAAAATTGCTCTTAATTTCAAAAGGCTACTCTTGGCAAGAACTCTAATGATGCAAACACACAAGCTACACTTTAAATATATGCATTGGCTTAAGGAAACCTTGCCAGCATCAGAGATTAGTGGTGTTTTAATTTATGATTTAGCTATTCAAGAATGCTGCTTCAAATTATGCTGCAGTAAAACCTCTATTATTAACTTGGCTGGATCGCACTGTCACCTTTTTTTCTCCTTCTTTCTTTGCAGTCATGTTTCCTATAATGAAGAAGATATTTTGTAATCTGAAAAGAATCAACCAAATTTTAAAGAAAGATGGCTACTTTGTAAACAGTGTAATTCTCTGATGGGCATTTTGTAGCTGGACAAACTATTAACATAATGAGGAAACAGATGAAGCCTTCTGCTTATAGCTGAGATGCTATAATGCCATAGTTTCTTTCAAACAAGGTTTCCATTTTACTGTTTTATCCCTGCATTTAACAAATATTTCTGAGCTGTCTTCATGTGCCAGGCCTCGTCAGAGCATCATAGGTACACATTTTTTTTCTAAATTTGGATATGCTGTGTGGGAAATGGATGTCTTATTGAACAAGGCAAAATCTACAGAAGTAAAGTGAACTACTTTGAGAGATTTTTTTAATTGAAAAATCTTGGAGAAGTGTGTCATCTAATCACAATTTTAAATGTCTTATTTAAATTATAAAATATAAGGTAATAGACAACAGTTTGTGTGTATCAGGGGGAAAGCATGTGATGATCAGTTGTCTCTGGTAGGAGACCTGTAATATCGAGTACCTGGGCCTTCCTTGGAGGATTAGATCACATGGTTTATTGAATTCATCTCTCATTTGTCCAGCAAGTTAATGAAGTATCTTTCTCTTAAACTGAAGTAGGAAAAGGGATGTTTACAGAAAATCGTATACTTTTAAGAAACAAAACAAGTTATAGAATAATTATTACTCAATCAAATTTTTAACAGTACATATTTAGATACATTTATACAAGAAAAGTATGGAAGGATACATATCAAATCATTAACAGTGTACGATTTGGGAGAAGGGGAAGGAAAGGCTTGTTTTACTTTTCATATTTCTGTGTTGTGTGAATTGTTGCAGTGAGCATGCATTACTTTTATAATTCAAGTGATTGAAATGAAATCAGTAAATGGAGAAGGCATGCTTTCCTGTTCAGTAGGGTTAAACTATTTAATGTCTGAAAAGGCAGCTTTTTGTTGTCTTACTAATTAAAGTAAAATTTTCTAAAATGGAAGCGTTTTAAAGATAATAGTAATAAAGCCTCTCCAAAAAACGTTTGGTAAGAGCTAGCAATACGGCAGCCTAAGATAACCTCAAATTCCTCCAAAAACAGACACTTAGAAGTAAATGTTATGGTAAACATACTTTTGAGAGAATAGTCAGTCTGTCAGGTCTGTAAGGGAATTCCTTAGGGGCTGTAAAAAGGGAGATTGCCTGGTGGTGCTCTGCAATTGCCTGGTGGTACTCTGCAGCTCCAGCAGAGACAGGATGTGGCAGAAGACTAGGCCCTTTCACCTTTAGTGAAAGGACGAATTAGGAAAAAATTCACCCACTGACAACAGAGTGGTACTTGGAGGCTTATCCCTTACCTATGCTTTTGGTAAAAAGAAAAAGTCTCCCAGGGCCTAACCCTAAAATGGGGTTGGTGTTAAAATTTAATAGTACCTCAAGGTCACATAAATGCCCTGAAGATGTGAAATTGATAATAGAGTGACCTTGGGCTAGTGAAATACCTGAGGCTCTAGGATACCATTCATATCCTTTTCCTGGATTTCCTGGATGTGTGTGTGTGTATGTGGAGGGTTCAGGGGGGGTCTCTCATAGTCTCAGGTGGGGAAGTTGTATAAGCTTTGATACACTCCTAAAATGTATTCATTTAGCCTGGGACAGGTTACTTATCCTCCTTGAGCCTAAATTTCCTCAGTATTAAAATTAGAATACTAATATCAATTTAATAGACTTGTTTTGAGAGTTCAAGGAGGTAACATATGCCTGGGTTCAGTAAATGTTTAGATCACTTTCCATCAAGCACATTACTTAAAAATGAATCAATAGAAGCAGTTTCTCTATTATATTGATTTTCTCTTTTTTTTCACTGGTAGTCTTGTAAAATATTTCTCTGTTCCATTCCCTGTAAGTTAACATGTATTTTAGCTTCATTAGGCTTAAGTAGACCTATATTTGCTAACCTGGAAAGCTTAACCATCGTTATTTGCTTACTTGTTTGTGAAAATTTGTTTCGTGTTGTAAACATCTGCCTTACTGAAAAGCTTTCATAACAATCCATCTGTAAATGAAATACCGTCTTTGTATTCTCTGCCTAGCACTGCACCTTGAGAAGAGTAAGTGCTCAGTAATTATTTGTTGTCAAATGATTTAAAACTCTCATCGCCTTAGCACCATGACTGTCTACAGAACTCAATCCTTGCAGAATGCATCTTGCAAAACAAATGTCTTAGCATAGTCTCAATCTCTTTCTGCACACAAACGTAGGGAGTATTACCAGTTGTTCATGTATGTAGCAATACCTAACCAGTGTTTATCAGTTGGTTCATAATCATTAAAGTGTAGAAAAATCTTGAAAAATATAAATTAAATATTGTATTAGATCAGAAAAGAGTTCTGGAGTTTAATGTCATAGAGGAACATGTGACTTGCTCTTTAGAATAGATTGGTTGGGGGTACAGAGAAGAATAGGCTGTGGCCCCCGCCCTCTAAGAGCTCAGGATTTAGACACATCAAAGTTATGCCAGTTATCTGAGAAGAGAGATGCACAGGGTATGATGAGATTGGGATTAGATGGGATTGGGGTTCCTGGCCGAAGATCAAAGAGATGGTGGAGAATTTAGCCAGGGAAAGACTGGATGCTGAGTGGGGCAGTCCAGTAAGAAGGCCTGAGGTGCTAGGCTGAGAAACGTGGACTGGTTTTTTGGTGGGGGGGACAGCTATTGAAGCATTTTTAAGATAAAGGAGTGACGTGTATTGCTGCAAAAAGTTATGAAGACATTTCTCCTCAACCTATCAGGGACAAAAACAATCATATCAGGAGTCTTTTGACAACCAGTCAGTTTAATTAGACTATCAAAAGCCACAATACTGCTCTTCTCACAGACTTTGAATCCCCAAGTAAACTTTCTAAGCAGCCCATGAAAAAGACCTGATGGCCCCCATGTCCTGGAGCAGAGTGGTCCATCCAGAAGTCACCAGTGTAATGGTGTGGGTTGTGCTTTTCACTACAAACGGGAAGATGCATAAGTGGTCCTGCTCTTCAGGAACTTACTTTGGGTCTGCTTGTCACCTCTCAGCCTTTGGAATTCTGGAGTGAGTGCTTTCAGTTGCCACATTCTACCCATCTGTTTTCTTGAGGACATTGTTTTTCCAAAGTTGTGAGGCAAGAACTTTGTGCTGGTGATAAACGGGGTGGGAGCGGAAGGTGGTGCTGGGATGAGAAGGTGGCGGGCAGCTGCCATGTGAGGGAAAGCGAAACGTCTTTGGACTATTCAGGGGCAAGTGCGATCAGGAATCCAGTCTGGGCGGGTCATCGGTCGACCGCAGTGTGCGATGAAGTGAAGTAGCCCATGCAGTGCGGGGAGGACCGGAGGGAGGTGTTGAGGAGCCCAACTGAGGGAGGCCTCAGGGAGGCCGTTCCGTGAGGCTGGTTTCTACCCGTGGCAGTTCTGTCACGCGCAGGCTCGGCCTCCGCAGTCGGCTCAGGAAGTTACCCACACTTCCCACCTCCGAGGATTTTGTCTGGCTAAAATGAGAAGTTTTACGTGAAAATGCTTTGCTAACGATAAAGCATCAATGCGAACGTATAGAGAAGTGTAATGTGAAGGCATAGTGATGACCTACGGCAATCATTCTCTCATTTCCTTTCCAAACCAAATCTCTCCTTAGCATTTCATGCTTTATTATTGCTGAGTAATCAATATTAAAGTATTTTCCAAAGCCATTATCATGGATATAAGATCTTACTTGGGGACTTCCCTGGTGATCCAGTGGGTAAGACTCCACGCTTCCAATGCAGGGGACCTGGGTTCCATCTCTGGTTGGGGAACTAGATCCCACATACTGCAACCAAGAAGCCCGCATGCCACAACAAAGACCCAGCACAACCAAAATAAATTTAAAAAAAAAAGATCTTACCTAAAACCTCTGCTTCAATGAACTAACATTTTAAATATTAAAAATAAATTCCTGGGACTTCCTTGACGGTGCAGTGGTTAAGAATCTGCCTGCCAATGCAGGGCACACGGATTCGAGCCCTGGTCAGGGAGGATCCCACGTGCCGTGGAGCAGCTAAGCCCGTGCGCCACAACCACTGAGCCTGCGCTCTAGAGTCCGCGAGCCAGAGCTGCTGAGCCCACGTGCCACAACTACTGAAGCCCACGTGCCTAGAGCCCATGCTCCGCAACAAGAGAAGCCACTGCGATGAGAAGTCCGCGCAACGCAACAAAGAGTAGCCCCCGCTCGCTGCAACTAGGGAAAGCCTGTGCGCAGCAGCGAAGACCCAACGCAGCCATAAATAAATAAGAAAAGTATTATTACAGAATAAATTCCTTTGAATTAAGCAGTATCGACATGATTGTTCATGAATTTCGTCCCTCATAAACAGTATTTAAAGTGAAGTAAAGTTCATTTTTATGACTAATTTGACTTATGAATAAATCATTTTCATGTATTTGGTCAAGTTTAGTACAATTTTTCCGCCACACTTTCTTAAAGATTTTTAAAACTATTGTATTATTTGCTTTTTTTTATTCAGCTAAAACCCAAATTCAGTTTAATGAATTCTGTAAATCAATGGGCTAATAGAGAAGCTTCTCTTGATTATTGTAATTAAGCTGGGTCTCCTCTAGTTTCTGTTCAGCAAAGGTCATCTCAGTGTAGTACACCAGTAAGTAGTCTTTGAAGAGCCATCTGGAGTAGAGGTTTTTGCAGAACTCATCTGAGTTTTTGGCCCCCTCCCAGCTCTGCCATCTGTAGGGTCGGGGTCACTCTGCAGTGCTCATTGTGGGCTTTTCATTTAATGTCATTCTATCCCCTCCAGTCTGTGTGTGTAAGAGAGGGAGAGAGAGAGAGCGTGAGTGAGAGAGAACCTCATTCTATTTTAGTTATTTCCTACTTAGTAGCAGCACATCTAGACTATTTGAGCCTGTTTTCAAGAAAGTTTGATTTCTTGGGTATTTAGAGGGCCTACAAAGTTACGATAGTATTGAAAATTAGTCATTAATCACTTATCACTATGTAACTTACCAAATGGAAAACTTAGTTATAAAACTTTTGTGTCTTACATGCCTGGGCTGTCAACTAGAACTAAAAAGAGTTAAAAACCAATTTATCTTACTGCATTTGTACTGAATGGGAATTTCTCTAGGGGTAGATACACGTATATACATGTAGTGTGTGTAAAGGTATATATATATATACATATCTATGTATATATATATATGTATATGTATTTCTACACATGTATTTTCATTTTGGCATGATTCTGTGTTTATACATATCCACATAAAAAATGCATTACAAAGTGATCTCCTTAGAATGATTCCAAAAGAATAATTTGAAAGGGAACCCTATCTGGCCCTTTACAGAATGTTTATCAACCTCAAATCTAAATTATACTAGAAAATAGGAGCTCATCTTATTTTCCCAGTCAGTAAACTATTCACTGAATTTTTATGGGTGTCAACTATACCTCCATTATTGTACTAGGGGATTATAATCCCATGAGAATTGATCTGTTATGGTACACAAATGAATCTGAATGGAAAGATATGTTATTAGTTCAGATACATTATTGTGACTAGACAGTGTAGTTGGTGATGTAGCACAAAGCACAAGTACCCAAGCATCAGGATTGTCAGAGTGTAAAGAGCACTGGCCTGCTGTCTTTGTCACTCGCTACTTGTATGAGTTTCCAAGCAAATTTTATCATCTTTGTACTGCTTTCTTCACTTTAAGATATGGATTGGCTTGGCTTGGATTGGATTGGTTGACCTGTAGAAGCCTTTCTGGCTCTGAAGGTCTTCCTTTGTGACATTTAAATAGGTCTGTAACTGTCTCTAACTGTTTTAATGTTTCCACAGGGTGTTACCTACTGTGGAGAGAGTTCTGCAAGCAGTCTTACCATGGCCAACGTGCCCTGGCACGAAGAAGTGGTGCGCTTTGTCTGTGAGTTGGTGGATCTGATCCCCGACTATGAAATTGCTTGTGAACACGAACATTCCAACTGCCTCCTGATAGCTCACAAGAAGGTAAGAACCACTCAAGTATGCATTCTTCCATCACCCTTGTCCTTCCTGCTCTCTTTTCTGTTTATTTTCCCGTATTATAATGAATATCTACTTGTTTGCTACCTTTCCTAAAACAAACATTAAGAAAGCCCTGAATTCAGTCTGTTGGACTCATAAACTGTCTTTTCTGTGTGAGACTGCTTTGTTTTCAGCTCTCACCCAGGCACCTGAAGTGCTTTCTGGCTTGTAATTGGTGTGTACTGAGAAACAAAACAAATCACCCTTGTAATAACTTCTAGTCCTTTCCCAGAATGACAAGGGAAAGCAAAAATAGTAAACAACCCCCATATGAGTGTTTCTGTGAGAAGAAATATTGAGGTGTTTATCAAATTTTAGATCACTTTGAATCTTGGCCTCTGAAGAAATGTTTCTGGGATTTTGGTTTTCCTTTTTCCCTTTTAGTGTTTTTATTAGACAGAACGAGTGCCTGAATCTAAAGTATTTTTTAAGTAAATAATGCCTAGCAAAGGAGAAATTCAGTTTTTAGTAGAGATAGGCCATTAAAAAAAAAAAACAACCCAATCAGAAGGCCAGTGTTAGAGTAGCGATCATAATTATATGTCCTTACTGAAATATTTATACAGAAATAATGTAGTGTCTGGGATTTGATTCAAAATGATATGAAGTAAGAAGTATGTGGGTGTGTGGATGGGTTGAGGGTTGTTGAGGCTAGATGATGGATACATAGAGGTTTGTTTTACTCCTCTGCCTAGTTTTCTGTTCAAACTTTCCATTAAAAAGTGCTTTTTAAAACAGTGGACATGGTTGAACCTTGAAAACATTATTCTAGATGAAAAATCGACACAAAAGACTATAGAATGTATGATTCCATTTATATGAAATGTCCAGAATAGGTAAATCCTTAGAGACAGAATGTGGTTTAGTGGTTGTTGGAAACTGGGGGAAGAGCAGACTGGGAAGTGATTGCCAATAGGTATGGGATTTCTTTTTGGAGTGATGAAAATGTTCTGGAATTATTTAGTGGTGTTGCTTGCACAACTTGGTGACTATACTAAAAACCACTGAATTGTATACTTTAAAAGGTTGAATTTTATGGTTTGTGAATTATATCACAGTAAAGATTAATTAATACCAAAAAGGTAATAAAGAATGGGCTACCTTTTCTTATAAAAATGCTCTGTATGCAAGTAAAGTCAGGCTTAATTGAACAGGAAACTCACTTTTTCCTCCCTCCACAACCTAAGTGGCTTCCTGAACAGCTTTGCAGGTTAATGATATTTAATAATATTAGAATCACTGAATTAAAATTTCACATGGTCTAGTCTCAAACAAACAGGAGGTTAAAAGGCCCTCATGCCTTGATCCCAATTAGATTGTATATATCTGACCTAATGATCTGTCAGACTTAAATATTTAGACAGAAGAATATGTACTGGGAGCATTAAGGAACAAAGAAATAAAGGCTACCTAGTATTTGAAATGTTAATAAAGTAGCTGCAAAGACAATTAACTTACAAAGTAAATCTTACAAATTAAAGCCAAAAAAGCTGTATTTTATTTTCTAGCTTTTTATTCATTGTTACTATTTTAGGTAAGATAGTACCTTCAAAACAAATTATTTGATGGGAGGGACAGTGCTCTGGAAATAGTCCTGACAATGGTAGTAAAGTTCTCTCTTCTTCCATAAGGTCTTCACAACATAGCCAAAGATGTCTTTATAGAATGTATATCTCTGCTGCTTAGGTGCCTTTGATTGACCTCCCATTGCTTTTAGCATGAAAATCAAAATCCTTAATGTGGCCCCTAGGGTCCTATGTGATCAGTCTCTCTATGCCTCTCCAGCTTCTTCTGGAACCCCTCTTCCTTCTCTTTCTGCACTTCTTTCATTTTCTCAGCCACCAAAGGTCTTATTTTTTCCTCCAGTTAGGCTGGGAATTATATACTTCTTCTATTCTTTTAGTGGGTGCACTAGAAATTACTACATGCAAACTTGACTAATCAGTCTGGTGTTAAAATACTTTTACTCTGTAACTGTGCAAAGCAAGGACTTTAGAACACAACCTCCATTTTTCCCTTCCCAACTCATGCTGTCATTGTTGTGTATATTAATTATAAATGTGTGTAAGGACAGTATTGTTAATTGCTTTATGTAGTCAGTATTTATTTAGATTTACCTGCATTTTAAACATGATTTTGTTCTCTGTTCCTTTTTGCATTTTTGAGCCTCCATCTGGGACTGTTTTCTTTCTGCCCAAAAAGCACCTTTTAAAATTTCCTTTAGTGGAGGTCTGCTGGTGGCATACTCTCAGTTTTTGTCCAAAACTGTATATTTTAGCTGGGTATTAAATTCTGGGTTGGCATTTGTTTCCTTTTGACACAATAAAGATATTCCCCTGTCTTTTAAATTCCACTGATGAAAAGTCAGCTGTTAGTTTGTTGCTTCTTTTAAGGTGATTTGTTGTTTTCTTCCCTCTGGTTTCTTTTTCTCTCCCTTTGGTTTTATGCTCTAATGTGTCTAGATGTGAACATTTTATTTTCCTTTTTGGGATTTCTTGGGCATCATAAATTTGTGGGTTGATACTTTCCATCATTGGTTGAAGACTTCTTAGCTTTTATTTCATTAAATACTTCTTCCCCAGTATTTTTCTTCTGGAACTCCAGTTAAACATGTGTTATCGTAATTTTTATTTCACTTGGACAGTTTCTTTTGATTTGTATTCCAAGTCACCAATTTTTGCTTCAGCTGTGTCTCATATGCTATTAAGTGCCACACCAATTTTAAAATTTTGGATAGTGTGTTTCTCAGTTAAATAATTTATGTTTGTTTTGTTTGTTTCAAATATGATATATCACACTGTATGCTTTCCAGTTCCCTGCTGAAATTTTCAAGCTTGGCTTTATCTTCTTGAATACTGGAAATTTCAGCTATTTCATTGTTTGTATCTGATAACTCCAATATCTAAAATCTCTGTGGATTTGTTTCTGTTATCTGTTGTTTCTGTTGGTTCTCAGTTATGTTGCCTTGTCTCCTTATGTACCCTGTCTTATTGTGTTATGTACAATGTATGTAGAAAATTATTTATAGAAATAATATGAGGTTTAGGATTAGAATATCACTTCTGAGATTTGGAGACACGTTTTACCTCACTTTTTCCCTGTGGAAACTGATCAGATGGTGAAGAGACTTCCTTAAAGTCTCAAAGTGGCTGAGCCAAATCTAGACCCACAGCCTTCTGCCCTCTAGTCCATTGGTCTTTCTTGTACCACAGGGCATCTTTTGATACCACTGACGCCATTCAAAGGAGAGTTTAAAACTGGGAAATTTTATGTTAGACCAATACTTGACTTCAGTCTCTAAGATTTCTTCTCTCTTCCCAGTGTAAACATGGACATAGGGGAAATAAATGGCGCCGTATCTCATTCAGGCCATTTTAGTTCTGTAAACGTTTATTAGACACCTGCTGAGTTCTGACACCAGGCTCTGCAGTGAGGGCCACAGCACCTCAGCCATGAAGAATGTCAAGCACAGCCATGCATGAAAAATCCAGTTTCTCTGCATCCTAACCAGCATTTGGTATTGTCATTTTTTAGGTTAGCTGTTCTAACAGGTTTGTCATGATCTCAGTGGGTCTTAATTTGCATATCATGAACATGATCTATTTAAATTTTTGATCTCGTTAGTGAGCGTTTTATAGTTTTTAGCATACAGGTCCTATACTTTGTTAGATTTATACCTAAGTATTTTTCTGTTTTAGCAATTATAAATGGTATTGCATTTTTAATTTCAGTTGTCACATGTTCACTGAATTCTTTAGAAATAGAATTAATTTTTGTATGTTGATCTTATATCCTGCAACCTTGCTGATTCACTTATTACTTCTAGCAGGGTTTTTTTAGTAGATTTCTTGGGGTGTTCTACATAGACCAATATATCTTCTACAAAAAGGGACAGTTTTGTTTCTTCTTTTCCAATTGGCGTCCCTTTAATTTCCTTTATTTAATTACATTTACTAAGACTTTGAGTACTTTATTGAATAAGAACGGTGATTTTGGACATTCTTATCTTTTTCCATCTCAGGGGGAGAGCATTTAGCCTTTCACTGTTTAATTTTATGTTCGCTGTAGGTTTTTTATACTTGCTCTTTTCCAAATTGAGGAAGTTTCCCTCTATTTCTAGTGTTTTGAGGGGTTTTATTGTGAGTGGGTGTTTATTCACAATAAGATTATTAAGTCAAATCCTTTTTCTCCATTGCTATGAACATGTGATTTTTCTTCTTTTACCCATTAATATGATGGATTACATGGATTTTTGAATATTGGACCATGCTTGCATCCCTGGAGTAAACTCTCTTAGTCATAGTGTGTATTTCTTTTTTATATATTGCTGAATTCTTTTTGCTAATATTTTTTTTTTTTTTTTTTTTTTTTTTTGGCGGTACGCGGGCCTCTCACCGTTGTGGCCTCTCCCTTGTGGAGCACAGGCTCCGGACGCGCAGGCTCAGCGGCCACGGCTCACGGGCCCAGCCACTCCGCGGCATGTGGGATCTTCCCAGACCGGGACACGAACCCGTGTCCCCTGCATCGGCAGGCGGACTCCCAACCACTGCGCCACCAGGGAAGCCCGCTAATATTTTTAAAAAGATTTTTGCCTCTGTGTTCATGAGGAATATAGGTCTGTAGTTTTCTTTTTTTATACTGTCTATGATTTTAGTATTAGGGTAATACTGGCCTCACAAAGCAGGTTGGGAAAGGTTTCCTCCTGTTTTCTAGGAGGGATTGTGTGGAATTGGTGTTAATTCTTCTTTATATGTTTAGTAGAATTCTCCAGTGAAACTGGGCTTAGAAGCATATTTTGGGGGGAGTTTTAAAATTATGAATTACATTTCTCTAATAGTTATAAGGCTATTTATTTATTTCTAACATCTTTATTGGAGTATAATTGCTTTACAATGGTGTGTTAGTTTCTGCTTTACAACAATGTGAATCAGTTATACATATACATATGTTCCCATATCTCTTCCCTCTTGCATCTGCTTCCCTCCCACCCTCCCTATCCCACCCCTCTAGGTGGTCACAAACCACCTAGCTGATCTCCCTGTGCCATGCGGCTGCCTCCCACTAGCTATCCACCCTACGTTTGGTAGTGTATATCTGTCCATGCCACTCTCTCACTTCATCACAGCTTACCCTTCCCCCTCCCCATATCCTCAAGTCCATGCTCTAGTAAGTCTGTGTTTTATTCCCGTCCTACCCCTAGTCTCTTCATGACATTTTTTTTTCTTAGATTCCATATATATGTGTTAGCATACAGTATTTGTTTTTCTCCTTCTGACTTACTTCACTCTGTATGTCAGACTCTAGGTCCATCCGCCTCACTACAAATAACTCAGTTTCATTTCTTTTCATGGCTGAGTAATATTCCATTGTATATATGTGCCACATCTTCTTTATCCATTCATCTGTTGATGGACACTTAGGTTGCTTCCATGTCCTGGCTATTGTAAATAGAGCTGCAATGAACATTTTGGTACATGACTCTTTTTGAATTACAGTTTTCTCAGGGTATATGCCCAGTAGTGGGATTGCTGGGTCATATGGTAGTTCTATTTGTAGTTTTTTAAGGAACCTCCATACTGTTCTCCATAGTGGCTGTATCAATTTACATTCCCACCAGCAGTGCAAGAGGGTTCCCTTTTCTCCACACCCTCTCCAGCATTTATTGTTCCTAGATTTTTTTGATGATGGCCATTCTGACTGGTGTGAGATGATAGCTCATTGTAGTTTTGATTTGCATTTCTCTAATGATTAGTGATGTTGAGCATTCTTTCATGTGTTTGTTGGCAATCTGTATATCTTTGGAGAAATGTCTATTTAGGTCTTCTGCCCATTTTTGGATTGGGTTGTTTGTTTTTTTGTTATTGAGCTGCCTGAGTTGCTTATAAATTTGGGAGATTAATCCTTTGTCAGTTGCTTCATTTGCAACTATTTTCTCCCATTCTGAGGGTTGTCTTTTGGTCTTGTTTATGGTATCCTTTGCTGTGCAAAAGCTTTTAAGTTTCATTAGGTCCCATTTGTTTGTTTTTGTTTTTATTTCCATTTCTCTCGGAGGTGGGTCATAAAGGATCTTGCTGTGATTTATGTCATAGAGTGTTCTGCCTATGTTTTCCTCTAAGAGTTTGATAATGTCTGGCCTTACGTGTAGGTCTTTAACCCATTTTGAGTTTATTTTTGTGTATGGTGTTAGGGAGTGTTCTAATTTCATACTTTTACATGTACCTGTCCAGTTTTCCCAGCACCACTTATTGAAGAGGCTGTCTTTTCTCCACTGTATATTCTTGCCTCCTTTATCAAAGATAAGGTGACCATATGTGTGTGGGTTTATCTCTGGGCTTTCTATCCTGTTCCGTTTAGATCTATAGTTCTGTTTTTGTGCCAGTACCATACTGTCTTGATTACTGTAGCTTTGTAATTTAGTGTGAAGTCAGGGATCCTGATTCCTCCAGCTCCATTTTTTGTTCTCAAGATTGCTTTGGCTATTCAGGGTCTTTTGTGTTTCCATACAAATTGTGAAATTTTTTGTTCTAGTTCTGTAAAAAATGCCAGTGGTAGTTTGATAGGGATTGCATTGAATCTGTAGATTGCTTTGGGTAGTAGAGTCATTTTCACAATGTTGATTCTTCCAATCCAAGATCATGGTATATCTCTCCATCTGTTTGTATCATCTTTAATTTCTTTCATCAGTGTCTTATAATTTTCTGCATACAGGTCTTTTGTCTCCTTAGGTAGGTTTATTCCTAGATATTTTATTCTTTGTGTTGCAGTGGTAAATGGGAGTGTTTTCTTAATTTCACACAGATTTTTCATCATTAGTGTAAAAGAATGCCAGAGATTTCTGTGCATTAATTTTGTATCCTGCTACTTTACCAAATTCATTGATTAGCTCTAGTAGTTTTCTGGTACCATCTTTAGGATTCTCTTTGTATAGTATCATGTCATCTGCAAACAGTGACAGCTTTACTTCTTCCTTTCCAATTTGGATTCCTTTTATTTCTTTTTCTTCTCTGATTGCTGTGGCTAGAACTTCCAAAACTATGTTGGATAAGAGTGGTGAGAATGGGCAACCTACAAGGCTATTTAGATTATCTTTCATCTTGCGTGAGATGTGGTAGTTTGTACTTTTCAACGAATTGGTCCATTTCATCTAAGTTGTCAAGTTTATGTGAGTAAATTGTTCATAGTATTACTTTATTTCCTTTCAATGTCTGTACAACATCTTGTTTCATTTCTGATTTGGTTGATTTGTGTCTTCTCTGTTTTGTTTTTGTTGGTTTATTCAGTTTGTTGATTTTATTGGTCTTTTCAAAGAACCATGTTTTGGGCACTTCCCTGGCCGTCCAGTGGTTAAGACTTTGTCTTCCAATGCAGCGGGTGCAGGTTCAATCCCTGGTTGGGGAGCTAAGATTCCCCCATACCTTCCTGCCAAAAATCCAAAACATAAAACAGAAGCAATATTGTAACAAATTCAATAAAGACTTTAAAAAATGGTCCACATCAAAAAAAGAAAAAAATCTTTAAAAACAAAACAAAGAACTATCTTTTTGTTTCATAGGTTTTTCTCTGTTTTTCAGATTTCAATTTCATCTATTTCTGCGCTTCTCTTTATTATGCCCTTCTTTCTCTTTACGTTGGGTTTCTTTGCTTCTTGTTTCTTAAGATAACGGCTTCGATGATTGACTTTTCCTCTTTTCTAATGTAAACATTCAATACTCTAAATGTTCTTCTTTGGACCATGGATTACTTAGCAGTTTGCTGTTTAGTTTCGTAGTATTTGGGTTTTTTTTTTTTCCTGTTGTGTTTCTGTTATTGATTTCAAGTTTGATTCTCTTATAATCAGAGAACATACTCTCTATGATCTTGGTTCTTTTAAATTTGTTGAGGTTTGTTTTTTGGACTAGGATGTTGTCTATCTTGGTAAATGTTTTGTGTGCGCTTGCCAAGAATATACATTGGGTTGTTGTTGGGTGGGTGTTCTGTGAATGTCTATTTCATCCTGTTGGTTGTTGGTGGTGTTGAGTTCTTCTGTATCTTTGCTGATTATATAGTTCTATCAGCTATTGAGTGAGAAGTGTTGAGGTCTTCAACTGGAATTGTGGGTTTTTCTATGTCTCTTTTCAGTTCTGTCAGTTTTTGCCTTATATACTTGGCAACTGTGTTGTTTGGTGCATACTCATTTAGGGTTTCTGTATCGTCTTGGTGGATTTGACCTATTTTTCATTTATGTAATGTCCCTCTTTGTTCCTATAAATTTTCTTTGCCTTGGAGTGTAGAATATCTGACAGTAATATAGCCACTTCTGCTTTCTTTTGATTGATGTTTACATTGTATATCTTTTCTTTTAAATTTCAATCTACCTATATCATATATTTGAAGTGAGTCTCTTAGAGACAATATGCAGTTGCCTGGTGTTTTTTTAATGTACCCTGCCAATCTCTACAGGGTCTCCACTGAAAGGATAGAGGGGGGTTGGGATGGCAGAATTTCCCATTGCACCTTCTCTGACACCTCCCCAGCAGTGGGAGGGGGAGGGTACAGCTCAGTACAGCTGGTCCAGTGTGGAAGTCTAGGATCCCCACTAGGTGTTTGTTGACTGGGGTGAGAATGAGGCCAGTTTTTCTCTTGGCCTAGGATGGTTATTATGTAAAAATTTTCTGTCTTTCTTGGCTGTCCTTTGGCTAGGGAGGCTTAATCTGAGGCTTATCTGAGGCTTAATTTTTTTTTTTTTAATTGTGAGTGCTCATTGGTGTTTCTAGATTGTGGGCTTTAACCAGGCTTCTGAATTTTCATACACAGTGCAGGATATATGAGCCAAAATGAAAACCCAGGGAACATATCACTATGTTCCTTAGGTCCTGCAGTCCCTAGCCAACCTGCCTTCTTATCTCCACCTTTCAGAGCCTTCTTATGTTTGTTTTATAGATAATATTTAGGGGTTTTAGCTGTAGAAATACATTTCTTGTCCAGAACAGAAGACTTATGACTGCACAGTTTTGACGTTTATAGTTTTTTGTTTACTTTCTCCTGAGTGAACAGTAATAACCACTCCACTTGGCACTGTTTGTTATTATTAGATTATTTGCATGTAAACTCATTTTGTTTGCTTATGTTAAAAGTGTCACCCAGTATGGTTGCATGGCTACCTCTGTAGTGTTACTAGAAAGATTTTTCAGAAACTTACATGAAAAGATCTTTTCCTAATCCTAATCAGACCCCATCAAATCCCATTTAATAATTATGCTAGCAATTTACAGATGAATGCCTTTTTAAGGGTAGTAAAAGCAGAGTTATAACCAAAGGAAAAAGACAAAAACAAAATCCACAAAACAGATCATTTAGTCTACAAATAATTGAGAGTGGGCTTTGACTATTCAACATCCTCATTGTTTTTGCCGCCAATTCCAAGTTTATTGTTTCTCTGCTGTATTTTTGAAACACATGCCATCTTACAGAGCATGCAAGAGAAAAACCTAAACGTTTTATTTGGTTTTAATGGCCTTCACAATCAAATCCTTTCAGTTTCATTTCGCACCCACTCCCCGGGCCTTTACTAGGCGTTGCTGTGTTGTTTCTTTCCTTTGTGTATTTGCGGAAGGTATCTCTTCTGCTAGACCTGCCCTACTTACCCCACTTCATCTGGTGAATTTCTGCTTTTTAAAACTGTAAAACAAACCTCCTTGAGGACTGCTTCTTTCAGAGCTATATGCACATCTGAAAGGCTGTTTTCGCTAAGAAGTTAGGGTTCCTGGAACACAAGGGCTGTCATTCCCAGCACCTCCTAGAGTACCTGGTACATATTAGATTCTCAGTGTTTGTTTAGTGAATTAACAAGCTCTTCACCTTCATTTTCTTTCCGTAATCATTGTCTTACCTTCTGAAATCAGAGACATTGTTCTGTCTTCCTTGCTCATTTTGGTAACTGCTTACCTTCTTCCTTATTTATTTGCTCATTCATTTATTCAATGAATATTTACTGTTGAGTTTGCTATTTTATAGGTCATCAGTAGCCTGCTAGTTGTTAAATCCAGTTGTTTTCTCATTCACCATTCCTCTTTTTTTTCTGCAGCAGGAAACTGATGCCCATTCATGCTTTTGAAAGTCTCTCCTGCCTACTGTACTGTACTTTTTCATTTCTAGTAAACTTGGCTAGCAAAAATAAGAACATTGCCAGAAAGTGCAGCATTGAAAATCCCCAAACGGTGGCCTTTCTTTCTTTACCCATTTCAAAAATTTGAAATTCTCTCTGAACCAGGATAGCTCAAAATGTAAGGTGAATTATAAATGAATGAACGAATGAATGAATGAATGAATAAATAAATAAATTCTAGAGAGACCCTAAGCATGGGTTGACTATATTTAGATGACCTTTAAGGATCCTGCATTAAATTTGCAAGGTTTTCACAACATGAATTAGCCTCTGGAGAGTTTATCATAATTTGTATTACTCTATCCATTCCCAGAATACTCTGTGGTCATTTGCAGTGCAGTGATCTTTTCATTGCCATATGCTACACCACATGTAAAGCATTTCTGAATTCTAATAGTGGAATTTTTTTTTTAATGGATGATTACTTTTTAATATCTCTAAGGAACAGTTTTGTTATTTAGAAGTGATGTTCAGACTAAACAGGAACATAAAGGAGTTTCTGCTGTTGATGAGAAGTAGGTTTTTTAAGTGGGTGGAAGAGTAGATGGGAGTAGAAAGTTCAGTGAGCGTCTCTGACTTTGAACAAAGGAAAGATAAAAAAGACTCACATTGAGATAAATAAGTCAGCATATTCCAGTTCCAGGGTTGAGCTAGAGGGACAGAGAGGTGACTACAGATAGTTGGTGAGAGGAGGGTCAACCTGTCGGTGTGATTTGGAGGGGCTGGCTGGGAGAAGGAGGTACAGTCAGCCTTCTGCTTCTGGCTTTCTGGCCTAGCAGCTTAAATGTAACTGTGGTCCTGTCAGTCTGCAAACTAGTTAGACCATGATGAATCTGATATACTTTGATCATTTTAGTTCAGAAATGTGAAGTCCTTTCTACGTATTGGTAATGTCCAATTATAGTGGTTCACTATCTGTGGAAACCAAGTGGTAGGTTATATGCATGGGTTGCAGAATCCACATAGCATTGTTTTTAAACTTAATTCCTTATTTTTTAAAAAATAACTTTATGTTTTAGTACAGTTTGAGATTTACAGAAAAATTGAGAAGATAGTACAGAGGGTTACTGTATGCCCTGG
The DNA here is from genome assembly GCF_026419965.1 of Kogia breviceps. Lineage (NCBI taxonomy): Eukaryota > Metazoa > Chordata > Mammalia > Artiodactyla > Physeteridae > Kogia > Kogia breviceps. The sequence goes on from NC_081323.1 coordinate 76,935,518, forward strand.
ATTGGCCTGTTATTAACATCTTACATTGGTATATAGTACATGTGTTACAATCAATGAACTAATATTGATACATTATTATTCACTGAAGTCCATAGTTTAGATTTCCTTAGGTTTCACTTAATGGCCTTTTTCTGTTCTAGGATCCCATAACTTTGAGGAGTAGTCAGGAGGTATTTTGTAGGATGCACCACTACTGGAATTTGTCCAATGTTTTTCTCATAAGACTTGCATTATGGGTTTTTAGGAGGAAGATCACAGAGGTAGAGTGCCATGTTCATCACATCATATCAAGCTCCCTTGATTTTGACCTTGATCCAGCAAGCTGTGGTAGTGTTTGTCAGTGTTTGTTTTCCCCTCTCCCTTTCTGTAGGAAAATTCTTCCTTCCCCTCTCTCCTTTGGAAGGAAGTCTATATTCAGCACATATCTAAGGAGTGAGATTTATACTCCACATCCTTGAGGGTGGAGTATCTGCATAAATTATTTGGAATTCTTCTGCACAGGTTTGTCTCTTCTTCCCATTTATTAATTTATTCAATCATTTTTATATCAGTATAGGCTCATGGATATTTATTTTATAACTTTGGGTTATAATCCAATTCAACTTTATTACTTTTGCCCAAACTATTTGTAGCTTTGGCCATTAAGAGCTCTTTTAGTTGGCTCCTGTGTTTCTTTTACATACCCCCATCAATGTGTGTGTTTGGGGAGGGCGGGGTTTGTTCATTTTGAGCTCTTTCCTTTCTCGCACCACAAGAAGCTCCAGGCTCATCTTGTATATTTCCTGCCCCAGTCCTAGAATCAGCCATTGCTCTCTGGATATGTGGTTTCTTTTATTGGAGAATGGTGTTAGAAACCATGATCTGGGTGAAGGTGTGCTTGTTGCTACTAGGGTGTTGTTTGTTTTAGGCTCTCTTAGATGACAGAGCAAAGAAATATATGTGTATATATCAATACTAACCTTCGTATATACACGTGTAGGTACCACGTGTATATGTACCATTTGTATCTATATTAAGCTAAACATACTGATGTCTCAGACTCTAATCTGTTACCACATGACTCATCCTAGTCTCCTCTCCTTGCTTATTTGTAAATTCACACTCCAACAGTGAGACTCTAATCCTAGCTCCTACTGCCAGTCATCTGTTTACTTAATTGTTCATTTCCAATATAGGTAAAATATATAGCAGTATCAGAATTTTTAACCCTAGACTACAGTGTTTATGTTTAGTTTCTTTTGCCTTTAGTCTTACAGGCTCCACTTACTTTAAAAATTACTTACGTCAGTGCCCTTTCCACCCCCTCCCCTTCACTGAAGTTATATCACATATTTGTAATTTAGTAGACTCTCTTGTCACAGTCTGCTCCTCTTTCTGGATTCCCCTGACCTCCTAAATGACTTTTTAAACTTGCATACTTTAAGGTTCAGTATTTGTGTTATAAAGTTCTGTAGGTTTTGAAAAGCGTATAATGGCATGGAAACATGAATGAACATATTTTTCTTATGCTTGTTTGCCATCTGTACATCTTTGGTAAGGAGGTCAGATCTTTTGCCCATTTATTTAATTGGATTGGTTGTTTTGTTATTGTTGAGTTTTAAGAATTTTTAAAATGTATTTTGAATACAAGTCATTTATCAGATATGTTTTGCAAATATTTTCTTCCAGTCTACATGACCCGATTCTTCATTCTCTTACCTGTGCCTTTCTCAGAGCAAATGTTTCTCATTTTAATAAAGTTGTCAATTTTTCTTTCATGGTTCATGTCATCGGCAAATAGAGGCAATTTTACATCTTCCTTTCCAATTCTGATACCTTTAATTTTATTTTTTTCTTGCGTGATTGCTCTACCTAAGACTTCTGGTACTGTGCTGAGTAGGAGTGGTGAGAATAAGCATCCTTGTTTTGTTCCTGATCTTAGAGGAAAAGCTTTCTGCCTTTTACCATTGAGTATGGGCTTGTCTCACACAGCCTTTATTATGTTGAGATATGTTTCTTCCCTGCCTAATTTATTAAGAGTTTCTATCATGAACGGATGTTGAATTTTATCAAATGCTTTTTCTGTGTCTTTTGAGATGATCTTACAACTTTCAAAATGTACCTTAGACTTACATACATAAACTATAACTCTATAAAATTTCTAGAAGATAACAAAGGACATTCCCTTCCTCCCTTCCTCTCTCATGGCTTCTTTTGCTTCTTCATTTTCAAACCACTTGTTATGGCTGTTGTAGCCCCAATTTAGCTCAAGCATCCACCACTACTTGGTTCAATCTCAAGTGCCAAATTCTCAAGAGAAGACTTACCTATGTATAAAACCATATCATCTTTGAACAGAGATAATTTTACTTCTTCACTTCTTATTTGGGTGCTTTTTTTCCTTTTTCTTGCCTAATTGCTCTGGCTAGGACTTTTATATATGTGTGTCTGTTGATCTAGTTGATTTATTGTGTTGTTCAAGTCCTTTGTTTCTGTAGTTATCTTCTGTTTGGTTGTTCTATCCATTATTGAGTATGAGATATTATAGTCTCCAACTATTGTTATAGAACTGTCTATTCCTCCCTTCAATTCTGTTAATATCTGCTTCATATATTTTGATGATGTGTGATCAGGTACATAAATGTTTATAATTGTTGTATTGTCTTGCTGTACTGAACCTTTTACTGATATATAATGTCCTTCTTTGTTTCTTGTAACCTTTTTGATTTGATGTCTATTTTGTGTGATATTAGTATAGACACTTCTCCTTTTGGTTACTATTTGCATGGAATATCTTTCTTCATCCTTTCACTTTCAACCTATCTTGTCATTGGACATAAAGTAAAGGACTTGTAAACAGCATATAGTTGGATTATGGGTTTTTTAATCCGTTTTTCCAATCTCTGGTTTTTGATTGCAGAATTTAATCTATTTACACCTCTGAGATCAGAAGCAGCAATTGATGGTGAGAAGACAGATCCCCAGTGTTTGGAGGACAGGGTCCTCAGTGCCCACCCTGTCTCCCACAGGCTGCATGCAGGCTGCTCCAGGAACATGTTTACAGCTGCCTGCTGTGGGCATGGGGAGTGAGGGGTGGGTAGCTACTGCCTGTCTAAACTGAAGTTAACTACAATTTACAGTTCAAACCTTCCCCTCAAAGTTGCAAACCTTCAGTAGACTTCGGAGTTCCAAAATAGTTATGTCAGGCAAGATTCTGCCAGTATAATTTTTGTCTGGGTTGAGAGAAGTCTTCCTAATGCTTCCTACTGCACCACCTTCCCAGAATCCTGTACTCTTATATTTTAAAAGTTTTTACTTAGTTTAATTCTGAAGTTAATTGACATTGCTGTCCTCCTTCAGCACAATTACAGGGACTTTCCAGTACTCTTTCTTGCAATTAATTCATGTTTTGATGGATCCATGTAAATCTCACTTGCATCCCAGTTGTTCCTGCTGGGTTCCGTTTCCTTCTTGATGACGTAAGTGGTAAACTTAGTCTTTTTTTCCCCTGAAACATCTTTATTTCACTTTTGCTCTTGAATGATAAATTATCAGAGTAGAAAACTCTAAGCTGAGGTATTTCCTTCCAGCACTTTGAAGGTGTCATTTTGTTGTCTTCCAGCATAATCTTTTCATTATCTTCTAGTATCTTTCATCATCAGTGAGATGTCTGGTGTCATTCCTTAGTTTTAGTGTCTGCTGTTAAACTCAACAACCAATAACATTTATTAAGGTCACTTTGATAACACTATGCATGCATTAATTCATTTAATCCTTACAAAAATCTTATGAGTCATAAATATTATTTTTCCTCATGTTCCAAAGGAAGAATCTCAGGCTGAGAGTACAGATCTTCTCCAGGGCCAAATAGGGCACAGTTAGAATTCAATTCCATATCTTTCAAAATTCAAAGACTACTTTGGACCACTACATTATACCATCTCTCAAATGCCACAGCAGTCAGACAGGGTGGGGAAAGGGAAATGTCCCTTGGAAACAAGGTGCAGTTTCCCATCCCATGCTCACCAAGCAGCATCTCTTTAATCTTCACCAAGATCATCAACACTGAGAAAGTTTTTGCCGAATTTGAGGCCTTGTAGGTAATTAAGCACTGATCACAGAGGCCTCCCTCTTGGATACATAAACTCACAATCTGTGAAGGGAGGGAATGAAGAGATGTCACCTCCCACACCTTCCCCTGTTGGAATAAGAAGGGAACTGTATGTCTCCATTAGGGTTTAATGCAGTGTTTTCCTAACAAAATCTACTGACTGAATATTTTCCCCTCTTTGTTACATGTGGAACTCATTCTTATCGGAGACCTGATTGTTCCCGGTAATTACTTTCAGAAAAATGTCAGAGAAAATTGGCAATTTGGTGACACTACCGAGAGGACTTAGCTCTACTCCAGTAGGATGGGGGATTAAGATTGAAACTCCAGAAACTGAGTTTCCAGATAAAAAATTTTTAATAGCACTTGGATGTATCTAGAATTCAATTGCGTTGTTGTAGTTTTGCCTCTCAAAATGGTTCCCCAGGCAGCTGTGCCATGGGAATGCTACTTATCACCAGTAAACTCAGAAAAAGGTGGCAACTCTTCTCAACGTCTCACTGTCACAGGCAGTCAGGTGCACTTTGAAGTCTGTCTTTGGGATCTTTGCCTCCTCCTACCCAAAGAACAAACAATGCAGTTGTAGCTACAACAGATGAGAACAAAATTCATAAACCTAAGAAATTCACTGTAGCACTCTTTTTTTTTTTTTTTGTATTCCAAAGTCACTCTCCCTGTAACTACCTTAGGACTCCCTCTACTTCTTCCCAGTTAACATGTACTTCTGAGTTCTGAGAAGGTCTGGCAGCGCTCCTGTTCCATCCTTTAACCAGTGCTTTCCTAGTTGTTTGGTTCCTAAGTATTACAGTATGTTTGGAGGAGCCAACTACGAAATAATTGATACTAAGATCACATAAAAGCCTTTCTTAAGAGTATAAAAACGAAAATGGTATGTATGATTCTTATTTTTGTATTATTCTTCTTTGTTCTCTATATGTGGACTTTGAGGTCTGGTTATCCAGTAAAGGATTAATTTTACCCGAAGAAAGGGCTGACATTTGTCCTCAGCTTCCAGGGGGTGATTTCTAAGCTCTTGGAATGTCCTGACTGACAAGAGTGTCTTTGCTCATCTGGAGGCACATTGGGTCACACTAGATCGTCTATGCTGAGTATGTGGTTTGGGGTGGGGGCTTGGGTCTCCACAGGACCTGCTCGACCTCCAGAGAGGCTGGAAACTAAGGTCAGCCACTCAGCAAGCAGCTAAATCTAGGTGCACAAACCCGATTAAAATTCCACCAAGGCTCAGATGAGCTCCCCAGGTTGGCGGTACTCCACTCCTGTTGTCAGACACCATTCTGGGTGAAGGTAGCATGTTCCACGACTCTACTGGGGGGAACATCGGGGAGCTCCTTGCATGGAACTCTCCTAGTCTCTGCCCACGTGCTGCTTCCCATGGCTGATTTTAATCCCTGTCCTTATGCTGTAATAAGCCATACTATGAGTATAACAGCTTTCGGTGAATTCTGTGGGTCCTTGTAGTGAATTGTCAGACCTGAAGGTGAGCTTGGGAACCCCTAAATTTGCAGTTGGTGGCAGAAGTGGGAGTGGTCTTGGGGGAACTCCTGAACTTTGTACTGGTATATCTGTTTTCAGATCCCAGCCTCACTGTTTTTCATTTTTCTTATCTGCAAAATAGGGGTAACTCTGTTTACAACGTTACTGTGGTAGCTAAATAAAGTGACATATATAAAGCATCTAGTATATTGCCTTGCCTATAGCAGGTTCTTAATAAAGGATCTTCCCTAAAGGTGCTGATCATTTGATTTTTTAATAAAGAATACTACAATATCATGTGGAAGAATATTTGTACAGAATACCTACAGTGATGATGTTTTGCTTGTTTTTCTCTTTTTGCTCATTATCTCTTTACTTTGTATTATGGCAGATGAGAGTTAAATTTCTACCTTTCTACCTTTTCTCATCACACACTTCCTATTCTCCCACCTTCCCAGCATACATATGCCATAATTTTATGCATTATTATGACCATATGAATAGTATTCACTGTTGAGCAGTGCAATCTTTTATGATTGCCGTTTGTTTCTGGCACAACTTTTTGGTTTTCCTGGAGTTAATATTTGTCTTTTTTTTTTTTTTTGTCTGCTCTATGTTCTTGAGCTAAATCAACTCTTGAACTCTCTGCCATCATCTATTTCTCCTTTCAGACTTTCAGATGTGTTGAATTTTCTATCAGGTTCATCTTTTAAAAGGAGTCTCTCCAGGGGCACTTTCTGACCCACCTACATTGGACACACAGCTGTCCTACTGGGGTTTCTTTTAGCTTTCTCCTGTGTGGAGTATCTTGTTCCTGGTTTTTCAGGTCTCTTTTTAATTTACTCCCTCATTCAGGTGAAGTATCCTCCAGTAGATTCCTGAGAAAGGGTATGTGGGAGGTGCAATTTATTGAGACTTCGAATTTCTAAAAATATTTTTATTCTCCCTACACATGTGACTGATAGTTTTGCTGGATATAGAATTCTAGGTTGGAAATTATTTTCCCTCTGCAGTTGGAGCCCTGTCTTTAAGCTTTCAGTGTAGCTGTTGGGAACTCTGAAGGCCTTCTGATTCTTAATCCTTTGTACAGGACCATTTTTCCTTGTTAAATTTCCCTTTGTCTCCATTGTTTTCCCTCTGTGAAATTTCACTGAGATGGGCCTCAGACGGTATGTCTATTTTCATCCATTATGGACCCCTTCAGTCTGGAAACTTGTGACCTTCACTTCTCAAAATTTTTCCAGAATTATTTCATTGAGGTACCTCCATCCTGTTTCTTCTCCTTTCTTTCAGTTACTCCTATTATTTAAAAATTGGGTCTCTTGGGCTAGTCCTTAAATTTTCTTTTATATTTCTCTCCTATTTTCTATCTTTCTTTTTTACTCTACATTCTAGGAAATGTTTAAAATTTTACTTCTTAACTTTCTCAAGAATCTTTCATTTCCATTTCTATAATTTTAAAATCTAAAGTCTTTTTCATTCTTTGAGTGTTTCTTTTTATAGTGTAACTTTTTAAAATGAATACAGTAATCTCTCATTTCTCTGAGGATAATTGTTTTAGTTTAGTTGTGTGGATTTTTATTTTGTTTTGTCATTTCCTCCCTACGCTAGGCTCTGTTTACTCGTTACTCTTTTCTTTATTTTATCTCTCTTCCATGTTAGAAGTTTTTCTCAGATGATCGTCAGTTGTCTCCTCATATTTAAGTGCGAGACTAAAAAGCGTACTGAGAATCCTAAGTGTGTAGACTGGGCTTGACTTTATCTTAGAGAAATCTACCTGGGCCATTTCCTTAGGGAACCCAGGAAGTCTTCATGGCCACCAAAGGTCAGGAATCAGGGAATAGGGCTGTTCTGATCTCTCATTTTCAGTGTGACAGCCCTGTTCTCTGCTGTACCTGCTGTTCCATAGTCCATAGATTTTCTATTTTATTGTCTTCCTAGAATAAACCTTTTGTCTTCTGTTGGGGGTGGGGTGGGTTGGGTAGGTGCTCAGCTGTGTGTATGTCCAGGGGGTCAGAAACTTGATATTCTAACAATTTCTTAGTCGGAATGTAAACCAATCTTTGGGCTCTTTTTTTGGCGGGGGTCGGGGGGAGTTGGGGCCTCTTCTGCCCCACTTCCAGGGGTGACTGGCGCTACCAGTTTGGGGCCTTTGGGGAATTCTGAAGCATACATTGGGTTGAATCTTGGATTTTTCTGTTTGCTAGTTTAGGATTCAGCTCTCTTGGGTCTGCTAAGCCAGTTATTGCTTATCTGTCATCTTTTAAGCTTCTAAAAGTTTGATACTGTTTTCTCCTCTCCTGACCTCTTTGTGGTTTTTTTTTTTTTTTTTTTTTTTTGCGGTACATGGGCCTCTCACTGTTGTGGCCTCTCCTGTTGCGGAGCACAGGCTCCGGACGTGCAGGCTCAGCGGCCATGGCTCATGGGCCTAGCCGCTCTGCGGCATGTGGGATCTTCCCAGACCGGGGCACGAACCCGTGTCCCCTGCATCGGCAGGCAGACTCTCAACCACCGTGCCACCAGGGACGCCCGACCTCTTTGTTTTTATAGGTTATATATCTTTTAGAAATAGCTTTACAGTCATTTTAGTGAGATTTTAAGAAGAAATGAAGCAAATGCCTGTGTTTAATCTGACATCTTTAATAGAACCTTATTAAACATTTAAAATAATAAAGGACCTATTTGTCATCATTCTGTTTAATGAAATTTTCCAAGTGTGAAAGATGTGGAAGTAATGAGAACAGGGCCCTTTGTACCACAGTTTGATTGTTCTAGGTGGTGGGAGCCTGTAGAACTGGCCGGTCTGGCCAGCAAGACCACACACACATCCTCAGCAGCCTGGCATCGTCTAGTCAGGCCATACCGTATTGCGCTTGTGGTGTATTTTTGAGATCATCTGTGACCTTTTGAGTTTATTTGTAATTCTGCATAGATTTCCTCTTCCCTTACTGTTGGATTTGAGGAATTTTTGAAGCAGGGTGACCTCATGTCTCAGCATACTTAACCTCAAATTTTGTGATTTGGGGTTTCATTCCTCTGTTTATGCAGCTCCAACTTTCAGCTTTATTTTTGTGCCAATCATAGTAAAATTTGCCCTTTTAGCTTCTGCCTTTTGCCTGGAATATTTTGACTTTTTCTGAGCTATTATTCAACGCGATTATTCTCACATTGTCTTGAGAGGGGCATATGTGTGGATGCAGTTTTGTCTTAGGGGTTTTATAGCTCAGCGTTAATTTGAGAGTAACTTACGGTTATAGACTGAGGGTTTATGTCCCTTCAAAATTCCTATGTTGAAGTCTTAACCACCCCACCCCACCCCCCCAACAAGTATGGCCATATTTGGGATGGGGTCTCTAAGGCAGCAGTGAAGGTTAAATGAGGTCATAAGGTGAGGCCCTGATCTGATGGGGTTGATGCCTTTATAAGTAAAGACACCAGAGCACCCCCACCCGCATCCTCTGCTTGTGCACATACTGAGAAGATGCCACGTGAAGCCAAAGTGAGAAGGGGGCTGTCTGCTGGAACCTTCGCCTTAGACTTCTAGCATCGAGAACCGTGAGAAAATTAACTTTTGTGGTTTAAGATACCCAGTGTATGGTATTTTGTTATGCAGTCAGGCAAACTAATACAGCAGCCTTCTGTCACATTTACTTGGTCTTGGTATTTTGTTATGCAGTCAGGCAAACTAATACAGCAGCCTTCTGTCACATTTACTTGGTCTTCTCGTTTGTTTTTTAGACATTGGCAGTCTGAGTTGTCGTTGTCAGGTATTAGCTTATAGTTGTCATATACATGCAACTAATTTCTTCTGTCTTAAGCCAGGGTAGAGTTCTGTAGTTAGGAGACCAGATCTTCAAGCTGCATTAGGAGTTAGGAAATCAGTGCAGTGGGTTGCACCTGGCAGTTTCTTAAATGAAATACATTGCCTATAGTTTTGTGAAAGTTGTGTTTCCAGAGTATATGTATGTGAATGTGTGTACTAGATCAAGATATAAAATATGTTTCTTACTATAGGTTGTGGCAAAGAAAAAAGATTTTAAATCTATTGCTATAGTCCAAGCTAATCTTTTAGTTCCTCTTCGAATATCCATGGCAGGGGATTCTCGTCAGAGTTTGAGGGAAAAGGAAGACCAGAATTGTGGACACTGAGGGTTCAGAGTTCAGACCTAGAGCTCCGAACCCAATAAGGGAAAGACACAGGGAAGAGGGGAACATGGTATCTGTTTAACTAGGCAAGCGAAGCAGGGAACCCCCGGGAGGACTCTTCTTAGCAGTGCCAAACTCCTGGGGGCTGGCTGTGACTTACCACCTTCCTCTGCACTCCCAGAGCACACTCACTGCACACACCGTGTTATAGTATAACTGGTTTTTAATTGTCTGTGACTCGGCCAAGTCCATAGTTGGCACTCCAGAAACGTGAGTAGGAGGGAGGAATAAAAGGTAGGCATTGTTATCGTCCTTGTTTTACTGTCATGCGAGTTAATGACAAGTTTCATCCTGCACTGGTTGGGAAGTGAGCCCACTTCCAGTCACGTGTGAACGTTGTGCCCTCTATCACGAGTGCACTGTGAACAGTGGAGCCAGGAACAACAGAATTCCATCCTGTCTCTCAAGATGTCAGGAGAACAGGTGGAAATGTTTTCATTGTATGGACTTCTAGCTTTATTAAGAGAGGTAAGGAGGAAGAGGTTATAATACGTCAGGAATAGTCATGAAACCAGCAGGCTTGGCAGGATGCGGGGGGAACGGGGGGAGTGGCTACGGAAGCAAGTATAATGTGCTCTTGTCGGGCAAGTTCAGGGTGCAGTGAAGGCCTGTGGCAGGGGACCGTCACAGGCGTCTAAAGGGATTCAGGAGCACTTCCCAGAGCAGAGGACTTCTGTGAAGAGATTTGAGGCTTCAGTAGGTGCTAATCAGACAGAGGTAACAACGTAGGAGTCACCAGAGGGGGCGGGTAGCTCATGAGCAGCCTCCAGTTGGAGTTGTGACACTTTGACGGCATGTCCTAGGTAGCTGCGCTCCATTCTGCTGTAGGCGCCGCCATCTAGTGCAGCCTGCAGAAGCTGAAAGCAGCCCAAACTGGAATCAGTCAGTCAGCCGGCAGACTGTTGGCGACTTTTAGAAGTGAGGGCCTGCCTTAGGGCGGTGCCAGGATGTGGCCATGGAAGTAGAGCTAAGGAACAATTGATAAGGCCTGACCGTGTTTGAGGTGTAAGCGGCCAGGGAAAGGAGAGGCACCTTTGACTCTAGTTTTGAGGTTCAGCACCCGGGGATGACAGTGATTACTTTCCTACTGGTAGAGGACATTTGAGAGCAGTCAGCCTTGAGAGGGAAAATGGCAGGGAAGGTGGATTTTACATCTTGAGTTGTAGAATTCATAGAGCTCTTAGGGCAACTTTTCAAGAAATAGTCTTATTAGAAGAAAAGATTTCATGATTCATAGGTAGACTAAAGTTTCCCATTTATGTGGCATTTTTTCCCTTAGAAAGCTCCTTGCTGTTGGGTAAAAAATTAGATGTTATTTAAATACAGCATATTTTAATATTCTAAATCCAGGAACCTATATATTTTCAATATTTTTCTCAGCTAGGACATGAAATTGTTACTTACCTTGGTTCATAATCAGGTTTTTTAAGAAAAACGGTGGCATAACAAAGATTTGTCCATTTATAAATCAAATATCAGTGTGTTTACATTCTCATGATTGAATGCCAAGGGGTTGCTTTGAATTAAAAGCCTTCACAATTCCATTTGTAGTTCCTTCAGAGCCTCCTCAACTTACTTTCTCTTTTCGTCATTCGTGATCATTATTCTACAGTGACTTTTGAGAAGCGATTTTCTTAAAAGAATACAAATTGGATTATTCCCCTTTATTGAATTGAAATTCTTAACAAGGCTTTCTGTTAATGAGATATTGTATTCATGTTAGGCTAAAAGGGCTAGTTTGAGTCATTAAGTTAGCGTTTCAGAATTAGAAAGTCATCGATTAAAGCTTCACTAATAACTCAAGGAAAATTTAGTAATAAAGGGATTCCACTAGGTGCTGCTAACACAAGCATGAAAATTCATACCGGGGGAAAACTGGCAACAAGAGGAATCTGAATTAACTTGACCATTAACACATGACAATAACGAAAAACTTCATTAATCTTCTTCCAGTGATACTGCTCAAGATAAACACATCCTTGACTTTCAGTCCTAGGATGTATTCTTTATTCAGCGACTGGGTCTTCCAGATCCAGCATGGAAGTGGTCCTAAGGGAAAAGAAACTCTCCTTTGACTGTGTATAGAACATTCTGCTTTGATACGGAACCATGTCTGGAGCGCAAAAGAATTTTCTTTAACATGATAGGGAGAAAGTATCAGGCTCATTTTTGATTTTTCGATACTTACTTGACATTTTTCATGGGTGTTTTCAGTTCTGACCTGACTACTTTTTTTCTTGCCAGTTTAAGATTGGCAGAGAATGGTGGACGTGGATTGATTACAGCCGCTTCCAGGAGCTCATCCAGGAATATGAAGACAGTGGTGGATCCAAAACTTTCAGTGCCAAGGATTACATGGCCAAAACTCCTCACTGGGCGTTATTTGGTGCCAACGAAAGAGGCTTTGATCCCAAGGACACAAGATATCAGAGAAAGAACAAATCAAAGGATATTTCTGGATGTTGAGATTATCTGAATTTAGGATACCGAAGGACACAAACTGATTGCCCAAGAAGGGTCTCAGACTCCACTGTGATTTTTCCAAGGACAAATTGCACAAAGTATATTTCACGTAGAGAAGGGTGTAAGGGGACGCAAGTCACATCCTGAGGCTCGGGAGACAGCAGCCACGCTCTGAGTGCCTGGGACTCAGCCTCACCGTCTCTTCCCAGAACTCAGTCCCTTTTCTGAGTTTACTTCTGAAAGGAAATCATTTTGAGGGGGAAGTACACAATCTTTATTAGTTTTGAATTATAATTAGGAAGACTGCCTAGAATGCCAACCATGGGAGTATCGTGCAGAGTGAATTTCTGTTCCTCTTCCCCCGTCATGGGCTGTTGGCCTTTGTCAGTTGTACTACCCTGAGGTCAGTGTATCTGCTTCCTCTAAGATCTCCATCCCTTTCTTACATCTTAAGATAACATTTCCTGAAAGTAATTTGTCATAATTCTCAATTATTTTAAGTACTACGTAGATTTCTTTAAATGTTCATTTAGTACCAACTCTTAAGAAACTGATTTGGATCTAAAACTGTACTAGATCTCATTCTATTCCCATACAGATTGCCATAGAAAGTAGTATGTGAGCTGGATTAGAGTAAAGTCTCTCTTCTTCTGTAAGAGGAATTGTCATATGATGTCACTGAATAATTAGTCTCACAAATTAGTCTCACAAATTAGTAAAACAATGAGTACAATTTGTTTTTGGTTTGAAAAGTCAGTGTTTAAGCCTCTCATCACTACACATAGAGCAGGTTTCCATCTTCTTTCACTCTTGTAGCCCTAGCTACTTTCTGCAATCTGTTCTTTAAGTTTTTTCCTAGTTGAAAACATCACTAAATACTCAGTAGTTTTTAAAAAGTATTATAGTTATTTAAAAAATTCCTTTATCCTAAAATTTTAATAAAATACCTTTTGTGAAGACTTGGACCACACATTTTCTTTTGAGCGCTTATTTTAAAGATGCTTCTAGTCCCGTGGTTCTAAGCCCTGTCAGACCCATCTCGTCCTTATATTCCTCCTCTATTCTCTGCTGAAGTAAAGTTCATAGTAATATAATCTACTTACTCATTTAGTTGAAAACTGGGCACTGTATTTATTTCTAAGTGATAGAGTCTCTCTGTGCCATAGGATGAAATCAGATGTTCTTGAAGTCACCACATCTGCAAGCATGTGTTCATTCTCCTGTTCTGTTTACCCCTGAGACAGACAAGAGATGGGTGTGGTCCAGGCCAGTGAGGCAGGAGCTCACTGAAGCTCAGATGTGTCAATGGTCGTTGAGTAGAGACGGAAAATCTCTGTTCAAACCTTAAATTAGAGCAGAGTATTAAAAAGCAAGAGCTCACGCTAAGGAGTGCACAGATGGGCTCCTGTTTGTGACAGCTAACTGGGCACACAGCTGTAGGAAGACCCCTCTGGGGCTGCCATAAGGAACAGGGCAGGCGGAAGTGCATGCTGGGCTTTGGACCGTCCCTCAACTTCTTTTTCAACCGGGCAACTCTGCTTTAATTTTTTTATGTGTTGAGGTTCTGCTCAGGATTTAATTTGAACGAAGATATTCTGTTGCTTCAACGAAAAAAAGAACGTAGCAAACCTCTCACCACTAGAATGAGCCCTCCTGACTCCACTAACTTTAGGCACATAAATGAGCAGTTTTTCTCCCTCTGCCACCCAGGAAGTGTTTGCTTTATATTAAAAAAAAAAAAATAACATGGCATCTTAATCCCAGTTCACAGTCCCAGCAGAAAATTGTAAATGCCTAGGGGAAAAAAAATACAGTGGAATCTGGATGAAAAAAATTAAATGTTTGCTGAGCAGTATTAAAGTAGAAGAGATGGGGAAGCTTGAATATTCTTAGAAGAAAATAGCGTTCTAGATGTCCAGTGGAAGTTATTGTTGGAGTTTGAGCAAGCGATTCTAAAATTCTGCCGAAAAACTAGCCAGGTAAGAATAGTTACAAGATTCTAGAAAAATAATTATTCAAGGAAAATTGCTTTACAAGATATTAAAGAATGTTGTCTAAAATAATTCAAACAATATGAAATGAGATCAGCTTCCAAAATGACAGAGTGAGAACTTCAGTGAACTCACTCTCCCTCCTAAACAGTGAAAATATGGGCAAAGCAACTAAAATCAAAGAATATTAGAACTCCGACAGTTTAACCAAAGCTTTGCCATGAGCTGAAAATCATCTGTTAAGAGAAACTACTGAACCTTAATAAAATTAACAGTTTACTTCTCATCAGAAAGCATGGAGGCCAAAAGACAGTGGAATGGTATCTTAAAAGAGCTGGAAGAAGAGACTTTCAACCAAAAATTCTATGCCTAGCTTAATCTTCCTTCAAAATTAAAGAAGAAATTAAGACATTTTCAGATAAGCAAGAAGTAAAAGAATTCATCACCAGCAGACCTGCCTATGAGGAGGAGTCCTCAGGCCTTAATGAAAGTACGTTAGGCACTCCCACGTGAAGAAATAAACAGCACTGGTGAAAGTAAATACGTAAGTTTTATAGAAGACAAGATAAATGTACTTTTGTTTGTAACTCTCCTATCTGTTTTATAAGATAGCTGCGTAAAGCAGTATTTATAAAACGGTGTTGATAGACTTAGAATGTATAAAGATGTAATTTGTATGACAGTAATAACATGAAAGAAGTGTGAGTGGAACAGAGGTATATTGGAACAAGTCTTGACTACCCACTGTTGAAATTAAGTGGGTATGTTTCCAAAGCAGATTGTTTTAAGATGCTAATTGTAATCCCAAGAGCAGCCACAAAGAATAAATTTTAAAAGTTATAGTAAAAAAAATACGATTCTGCTCATAGTTTCAATGTGTGGATTTTCCCCCCCACCACACCAAACAGTTCTCCAACACCAGCTGGGTGTCCTGCAGTTCAGCTTAATTCTGACACTGTCTACCTGGAGATATAGCACCAGATCCCACAGGTCAAGGGCTCTACCCCCCAACGTCAGATGCCAGTCTTGTCACCTGTGCTTCTGACCAACCAGCTATAGACTGGAGGTTCCCGTGGGTTTGATTAGTGTGCTAGAGCGGCTCACAGAACTCAGAGAAACATTTTACTTCCTAGATTATTGGTTTATTATAGAAGGGTATATAACTCAGGAACAGCCAGATGGAAGAGATACACAGGGCAAGGTACGTGGGAAGGAAGATAGGGCTTCCATGCCTTTTGCAAGCATGCCGCTCTCCCAGATCATGTGTTCACCAATCTGGAAGCTCTCCAAACCCAGTCCTTTTGGGTTTTTATAGAGACTTCATTACATAGCCACGATTGATTAAATCATTGGCCGTTGGTGATTGACCTTAATCTCCAGCCCCTGTCCCCTCTCCAGAGGTCCAGGGGTGGTTCTGAAAGTTCCCAACCCTCTACTCACTTGGTTGGTGGCCCTGGCAACGAGTCCCCTTCCTTAGGTTACCGAAGGGCTTTCCAAAAGTCGCCTCATTAACATAACCAGACACCCGTGCGTTGTTGTGATCACTTAGGAAAGTCCAAGGGTTTTAGGAACTCTGCCAGGAACTGGGAGAGAATAAGTATATTTAATAATTTAATATTTATTTTTAAATAATGTATATTTCTTATTATAAATCACAAAGAAACGAGAATTTAAAAGGTACACTAGAAAATATCTATTTAGAAGACGGTAACAGTAACAAAACAACAAAGATCTAAGACATTCCAAAAACAAATAGCAAAATGTCAGGCACAAATCTTGCCTTATTGGATAAGTATATTATGTAAGTAGATTACATACCCCAATCAAAAGAGGCAGAATGTATTTTTCTTTTAAATCCAATTATACGCTGTTCGCAACAGACACACTTTAGATTCAAAGACTAAAAGGATCGAGAAAGAGATACCATGGAAGCAGTTACCGAAAGAGAGCTAGAGTGGTTGTACTAATATCAAAAAAATAGACTTTAAGACAAAAAAAAAAAAATTGTTAGTAGGGACAAAAGGGACATTTTATAATGATAAATTGTAATTATTATAATTATTTATAATTACATCTTACTAGAAAGATGTAATGATTTTAAACATGCATGGACCTAACTAACAACAGAGCCCCAAAATATGTGAAGCAAAACCTGACAGAATTGAAGGGAGATGATTCAGTAGTAACTGGAGACTTACATAACCCACTTACAATAATGGATAGAGCACCTAGGCCAAAGCCCAAAAAGAAAATAAGAGATTTGAGCAACACTATAAACCAAGTACACCTAAAGGCCTCTATAGGACGCTCCACCAACAACACATTATTCTCAAATGCCCATGGAACATTCTCCAGTATAAACTATATGTTAGATCATAAAAAAAGTCTCAGTAAGTTTAAAAGGATTGAAATTATGCAAAGTATAGTCTCTCACCAATGGAATGAAATTAGAAATCATTAGAAATCAACAGCAGAAGAAAATTTGGGAAATTCATAAATATGTAGCAGTTAACCAACATCCTAAACAAACAATGGGTCAAAGAGGGAATCACAAGGAAATTAGGAAAGACTTTTGAGATCAATGAAAATGAAAACACAACATACCAAAACTTATGGGATGCTGCTAATATAGTGCTTAGAGGGAATTTATAGCTGTAAACACCTACATTAAAAAGAAGATACATCTCAAATTAATAACCTAACCTACCATCTTAAGGAACTAGAAAAAGAACAATTAAACTCAAAGTGAGCTAAAGGAAAAAAAATAATAAACACTAGGGCAGAAATAAATGAAAGGAAGGAAAGAAAAGCAAAAGAAAAAATTAGTGAAACCGGAAGTTGGTTCTTTAAAAAAATCAACAAAATTGACAGACCTTTAGCTAGACTCACCAAGAAAACAGGAAGATGCAAATAGCTAAAATCAGCTATGAATGCACAACTTTGTGAATATACTAAAAACTGTGCTATACACTTTAAATGAGTGGATTTTAAGGTATATGAAATATATCTCAATAAAGCTTTTTTTAAACAAAGCACGGAGGCAAACCTTAATGTTTATGAAAAGCAGTATAGGATATAAGATGGGGAATATAGGATACATCAATGGAGATTTGGGAGAAAAATGATGTAGTTTTGGTCTTTATACTAAATGCCAAAAAGAGTCAAATGAAACAAAACGCTCGGAAGAAACCTTGGGTGACGAAGGCCTTTCTGGACCAATGGCTTCCAACTTTCTCATGCATCAGAGTCACTCGGAGGGCTTGTTAAAACATATTTCTGGACCCCACTCCAGAGTTTCTGATATAGTAGGTGTGCAATGAAGATGAATTTGCTTTTCTAATAGGTTTCTGGGTTACGCAAATGCTGCTAAGAGACCACGCTTTCAGAACCCCTTGTAGATATAAAAACAGTGTAAGAGATCTAGGGACAGTGGCAGAAGAACACTGCAGGTAGAGGACTGAACATGCTCAAAGGCCACGTGGGGAAGGGTCGTGGCACATTTGAGTAGCTGTAGGAAGGCCTCAGTGGCCGGAGAATGCCGCAGAAGATGTAGGAGAAGGCCAGGCCACGCAGGGGAACCAGGAGAACGTAACAGTGATGACTCAGGGAGATGCAGGCCAGTCTAAGCCCTAAGAGCAATTATGCAAAGGAAGAGCATGATTAGATTTGCATCTTAAGAAGATCACCGTAGCTTTGGGTTAAATAATGGCCTGGAAAGACCAAAAGGGAAGGGGATGTGTTCTTGCAGAACAGGCCAGAAGTGATGGCCCGGGTAGTAGCATTTGTGCGGTGCGTGCCCCGGCATGCTGACCCTGGTGCTTGGAATGGAGGGCAGTGGGTAGATTTGAAAGAGACCTTAGGAGGAGGAAACACTGGTGGATTTGGCCACAATTTGGCTAGATGGGGGTGGGGGAGTGTGGAGTGCGGGCAGGCAGGAGGGATGAGTCGTCAAGGATGACTCCTGGGTTTCCGGCTTGAGAACACGAGAGAGGACGGTGGCGCTCTGTAGGCTGAGCCTGGAAGAGGGCCCGGCCTGGGGGAGATCCTGAGTTCATTTGTGGACAGGTAGGCTTGGAACCGCCCAAAATTTCCAAGGGAAAGGTCAAGCCAGCAGTCAGGCACACAGGTCTGGGGTGGAAGCAATGTGTGCATCATCATGGTGTAGGTTCTACTTGGAGCCTTAAGGAGGGCGGAGGTCCTCTTTGGAGAGAGTATAAAATGAGGAGGAGGGGCCCCGTCTCCAGGAACTGTAGCAGGTAGGGGTGGGACAGGGAAAGGAGTCCCCTGACATCTTCAACAGGGGAGACAGTAGAGTAACCAGGCCTGTGGGGTCACAGCAACCCTGGGGAGTTGGGGGGTGGGGGCCGATCAAGAAAAGGCTGGAGAGCAGTTCCAGAGGCCGGTGAGAAGTGAGCCAAAGAGGATGACAGCAAAACGTCCCTTGTGTAGGGGTCCTGATCAGTGCTCGTAGTGCAGTGCTTGCACCAGTGAAAGTTCTTAATGACAGAAGATGTTTATGATACAATGCTACGTTTAAAATACAGAATACAAAATCATAGTGATCACCTTAATTATATAAAAATCCTATGTGTGAAGCAATGTATAAATGAGTATGTTTTATCTTAATTAGACCAGCACAATAAAAGGTATGAGGGAATGTGTTTTCTACCTTGTAGAGTCAGACTCTTAAGCTTTTTCCTTAAATAAGATCCTGAAGTTGGAATTCAGCCTATAGTTGGAGTTACATGTATTCAAAACTGCATATTTTGTCAGCTGAAACATTCGTCTTTTTCTGTTTTTCTTTGTGTGCTGGGTTGCTTTGCTCCCTTTTTATTTAAATAAAAATTGATGAACCCTTCCCTGGGCACCGTTGATTTAATATAAGTTGCCAGTGACTAATCTCGTTGGCTATTAGCCTGCTTGGTGTTTTTGTCCTTTACTGATTTCCTTTCATTCATTATTAATAAAGTACACTACTCTCATGACTAGGCTTTGAAGCTGTTTGGTACCGTGTTGTAAATTTCACTGCCTTTTCCGGAGAAAAAGACCCTCTTGTTTGGAAGGAACCCTAGTGTGTTTACATTTCTCCTCACCAATTCCAAGAATTCCAGCTTAGATGTTAGAGAAAGAGAACTTATAGTGGTCGCAGACCAGTCTAAGGCAGGTATGTTTGCAACGGGCAGCGAGGGAAGCTACCCACTGCCGGGTGAGACAGGAGCATGTATTTGTGGAAAATCGGAGCAGGCAAAACATCTTATGATTCCTTCTCTAGTTTCTGAGAATTCTCATCAAGACCCTGTGAAGCTCCAGCTAACGCTTTCACTTTTCTCTTATTGAGGAAGTGAATTAATTGCGTAGCTATTAACTAGCTCTCATTGAGGACTACTAGACTTGTACTCTGATTGCTGGCTAAGGAGAAGTGGGAAGAGAATCACGTGGACTGTTGAAAAATGGAACTGTTTTTTTCAGCAACGGGTCCCTCCCCTCCCTGCTCCTGCCAGGAGGAGCTGCAGTTCCCTGATCTGCACCCCACTCAGGCAGGAAGAGGGCCTGGGCTGTCCCCCATCGTGGGACCCCGGCTCAGGGAGGGATTAGGAAATGCCAGTCTCACCGTGTTCACACCCCCCATCTGCCCCCAGAGGAGGGGGAAGTGAGGCCACAGGGAGGAGGGCTCAGGAGCGTCACGCTGGAGCAGTGGGGCAGAAGCGGCTTCATGAGATCACGCCAGCAGGGTTCAGCTCACCCAAGCACTGCACTGGGGGCGTTCGGCGCATCTGGCTTGAGTGGGGGAGCCCCGCGGAAGGGTGCGGGGTGGCCTTGGAACTCTTGCCACCTACCTGCCGCACACAGAATAGAGATCCCTGGGGGCAAGGCCTTAAGGCACCTGGCACATTTCTCGCCAGGACCTTGGGCTCCTCTGACTAGTCTCTGACCCGGCCCCTTCCCAGGGGACCAGAAGTCAGCACTTCCTTTGTGACACAGTCTGAGCCCCAGTGTGGGGCTGGGAACTGGGGTTCAGTCTGAAGGGCAAGGCCTCACGAGGCTGCTGGGCAGCGCAGGTCGGGAAGGCGCAGCTGCGAGGCCACGGGAGCAGGTTCCTGGCAAGCGTGTGCTGTATCTTTGGGGTTGGAGTGTTTGGCGTGGCAGATGGAACCCAGCGGCGTTCCCCTGGGGGCTGTGTTCTCCTCAGCCCCCAGCCTGCACACGGTGCACACGATCAGAGAAGGAGTACCTGGCCGTTTACTGAGAGCCCTTCCTACTGATAACCGGGAAAAGCTTATCAAAACTCCAGGCTCTTGTTCAACTCATCCAGAAGAATTGGGGCAAGGACACACGCACACGCACACGCACACGCACACGCACACACACACTGAGGCTGGGGAGCAAAGGAAACAAAGAAGTAGTTTATTGAGGCAAAGGCAAAGAACACACTCAGAGAACAGTGCGGGCATCCTCACGAGTGAGGGGTGCATGCAGGGTTATTTATTTATTTTTAAAGATATGTATATTTATTTATTTGTTCGTTTATTTATCTTTTTATTTTTGGCTGTGTTGGGTCTTCCTTGCTGCACACGGGCTTTCTCTAGTTGCAGCGAGCCAGGGCTACTCTTCATTGTGGTGGCTTCTCTTGTTGCAGAGCACAGGCTCTAGGAGTGCGGGCTTCAGTAGTTGTGGCACGCGGGCCCAGTAGTTGTGGCTTGCAGGCTCAGTAGTTGTGGCTTGCGGGCTTCAGTAGTTGTGGCACGCAGACTCAGTAGTTGTGGCTCACAGGCTCTAGAGTGCAGGCTCGGTAGTTGTGGCACATAGGCTTAGTTGCTCTGCAGCATGTGGGATCGTCCCGGACCAGGGATCGGACCCGTGTCCCCTGCATTGGCAGGTAGGTTCTTAACCACGGTGCCACCAGGAAAGTCCACTGCAGGGTTATTGATTCACCCTTTTATTTTAGCCCTTTGAATGGACGGGGGTCTTTTGATTAGGGGTGGGCTATTCATTGAGGGGAGGGTTGAGGTGGGGCCTGGATTGTGCCAGGTTGCATCAGTGCATTTGTCTCCTGAAGCCACCGCATATGTGCTCTAAGAGCTGTTTTCCCTTAAATTGTCCCTCAATAGTCTAGCGGCTACCCGTGGAAGGTTGTACAGGGTCATTAGCAACCTGTGCATTTTTATTGCGCATGCTCCACGGTTTCCATGGTCAGAGTTTCTTGTGCAGATGCTACATAGGTTCTGTTTTAGATACCATTCCTCCACGCGTCATGGCCTCATTAAGTGCAAACCAAGGAGGTGCTTTTGCCTTCTGCCTAATACCTATGCACGAGGAGGCTGTCCTTGGGCCCCGGCCTGTCTTTCCTGCCTGACTACATGCCAGGCTCTGTGCAGGACCTCTGCCTCCAGGCTCAGGGGTTAAATGGCAGGCACTGGTCAGAGCTGTAACTCCCTGCCTCACCCCAAACTCCGTCTCCCTCCTTCTGTCTAGCCACCAGACAGGCTGCCCGAGTGAAAGTTCTCGAATGCGCATCTGACCATGTCCCTTCCAAAACCCTCCCATTCCTCCTTTAAGCCTGTTGTCAAGTCCACACTCCTCAGCCTGACACACCTCACCACCGGTCCTGTGGAACAGCTCGTGCCGCTGCTTCCATCTCTAATTCCCATCCTTTCCTCCATCCCCCTGACCAGCTCCTGCTCAGCTTCTAAATTCAAACTTTTGAGTTTGCAATGAACCTCATTCAGATGATTTCATTGGCTTGCTGGTTAAAGTACACGTTGGCCTTAAGTTTTTTTCACCCAAGGCAACTTAGCACAGAGCTTTTCACCGCATTTCCAGAACTCATAGACTTTGAGCATCTTACTGAGTAAGATATTACCCTGGTGGCAGGGCATCCTTATTCGTATCGCCCTTTCTTCAGGATCAGAGCCTTGGCTGTGATGGTCCCCAAAGGACAGGAGCCATACCGAGCAGGTTCAAGTGGCTTAGACGCACATGCTCAAGAGTTCTGACCTCTGGGTTTATGCTCAAGCCACAGAACATTACTGATCACTCTGTACTTTACTTGAAATGATTGATAGTTGGTAACAAAACATGGACAATATTTTCATGTTTGATTTTTAGGTGGTTTTGTCCTCTCATTTTTCTAAACTGGTACTAGACGGAAAATGATGTTTGTACTATAGAGTCCCGAACTGCTGTCATGGCATGAAAGCAGGTAGCAGTCAGCATGCTCTCTGCTACCAGTAACAGAGTTAGTGGCTTTGAAGTAGTGGTTTCAAACAGTAGGGATTTTTATTGTCTCATATAAGCAATCTGGAAGTAGGTGGTTTCCAGGTTGAATCTAGGGATGAATAATCGAACACCCAGGCAGTTTCCAGGCTTTCCACCACACCCTTTAGGACATGTTGACTTTTGTTTTCAGACTGTTGCCCCATGGCCTCAAAATGGCTGCCAAAGTTCCAGGCATCACATTCTCTCACAGTTGTGTTCAAAGCCTGGAAGGAAATGGATGAGGAAGAGAGCTCTCCTCTATTGAGTTGCTCTATTAATCAAAAAGGGAAAACTCCCTTAGAGACTTCACTTTAAGTCTATTAACCATAAATGGGTCAGTTGACAACCACCAATTGCAAGGGAGGTGGAGGGCACAGCATCTGGCATTTTCAGCCTCTAGTGTGGGAGGTACTATTAGGAGCGAAGAAGGTGGACAACAACTCCACCTGCCGCAAAGAATATATATCTTCTGTGTGTAGTTCACCAACCCACCAAACAGGTATAGAGCACCTGCTGAGGGCCAGGTTCTTGCTCTGGGTGTTGGAAGAGGAGCTTCACATCGGAAGACTCGGTCCCTACCCTGTCCAGGAGAAAAACAATACCCCTGAGCCAGAGATTAAAAATCAGCAAGTTAAATGCAAAGTAGTCTTAGAACCTGGGAGTAGGACTGAGAAACTAGCTTTGTCTTGGAGAATGGAGAGCTTCATGGAGGAGGTGACATTTGAACTGTGTCTTGAAGGATGAATGGGAGTTTACCAGAGGAGGAAGGCAAGTAAAGACCATTTCCAGCCAAAGGGCAGCATAGGCAGATTCAGAGCTCTGAAAAAGCCTGCTTTTGTTTTACTGTTTGCCAACTCTTCCACCACCACCCCGGCTCTGAAGGAGAGCCACCCTTAATGAGAGCTGAGCCTCACGGCCCATTTGGTTGTTCTGAGAGCGGCAGTGATGAATGCTCATTCCACTCGGGAATTCTTCATTCAGAGAGACGTGAAGTCCTTCAGACCTGCAGTGGGTGGTGTGGGCTGCTCTGTGGGGCATTCTTTGTTCAGCCCACAGTGACGCCCTGCCTTGGGGGATGCACGGGTCCTCACCCACTGTGTGGGGCGTGTCTGGCGGAGGCTATGCTCTTAGTCTCTCCTTGCCCCTCCTGGCCCTGAGCTTGGCCATATGGCCCCGAACCAGGGCAGTAGCTATGCCCGCCCCCTGGGTCTGGTGATGGGTCCGGATGTGAGCGGGACCGATGGAAGGCCTTCCCTGGATTTCTTCAAGTCAAGCCTGCAGAGGCTGAGCTGAGAGACGGAGCCCGTGTCCTGCCAGGGCTCGATGCCTGTATCCAGGTGTCCCTCTGCACAGCTTCCCCACGCGCCGCCCTTATGGGGAGCGACAAGTCACGTCTTTCACTTGGGTTCATTGGAGCTGGTTTTATCACTTGCCATAAAGTCTTGGCTAATCTACTAGCACATCACTAGCGAAAGCCCACTGTCTGCCACCTGGCTGTGCCCCCTCTCCTGGTAACGTCCCTGACCCAGAGAGGCCTTCTCTTCTGTCCTGCTGAGTCTGGTTGGAGGAAGCTCTCCTGTGAGGCCTGGCTCAGCATCTTTTCTCCCATTTCTCTGGGGCCTTCCCTCTGTGGCTCCTTTCACTCCAAGCCAGCCCCGTGGCTCCTGTGACCCCAGCAGCCTAGGGCTGCCATGCTGCAGGCCCGTGTCATCCCACAGATACGGGAGCATCCATGCTGCAGCTGGAGCCTGTGCAGATGATAAAACTCTCTCCACCTTTCACTCCTTGGGACATACACACCTTCCCCTGGGCCTGGGGACCCTCTTTTTGGGTTCCTTCTTGCTCCTTTGCCTTGGGTGGCGGGGGATGGTTCCTGGAGGGGACATTTCAGTCTGTCTTCTCCAGGCCACAGGTCTGTCTGGGTCTGTCTGCTGCTGACGCGCTGTGTGCAGGCCATTAGGTAGAGCCCGACCCGGCTCTTGTTTTCAAGGCCTATGATTTTAATTCCCAAAGCTTTCACAGGGAACAGGCAGCAAATACAGCAGCAGCAGCACTCACTCTGTCTGCCTCCTCATTATGACGGTTCACGACTCAGAATCTCAAACTGGTCATTTCTTTGGCCATGGCATCCTGTCCCGCTCTTCCCCACGTCCCCTCCGAAAGAGTCAGCCCGTCGTTCCAGGAGGAGGGGATGCAGATGTAATTCATCATGGTACAGATGCTACTGTGCAGGGTGGAGTAGCGATGCCGTCTGCAGCAGGGCCGGGCGTGAAAGGAGGAATAAAACTTACCGCATTAAATACCGAGAGAAAATCGCATCAAGCCCTCATCCCCGCGCGCGCGCTCATTTTACTGTGCTCTGTTTACCAAAGCTCATGTGTGTTTATTTAATTTTATTGGAAAATAGGAAAATACCACCCCAAATCACTGCGTCACACAAACACGCCTAGAAATAAAATAAAGTGTGTGTTTGTAATGCTTGTAGGTTTTATCTCATTAACAGGCCACTTCCCTGACCCGGCGGTATCTGCACACTGTGGGGATGGGGGAAACAGGCATCGGGGTATTTGTGCGTGTGCAGGGCAGGCCCCTTTCTCCTGGGGGGTGCCGAGGCCCCCGCCGCCCTCCCTCTATGGTTAAAAAGCTTTCTAACACGTTCTCTATTTCATGAGCCCTGACCCCGTCCCTCATCGTTTCAGGTTTCCCCCAAACAGCAACTGGAAATTTCTGTGTGAAATCAAGCTTCGCTTTCCCCATCCCCTGAGGAATACAAAGTCAGGCGAGGTGAAGAAACCCCCTTTCTCACCTCCAGTTAGTTCCCTGCGCCGTCTGCTCCAGCCACACCACCAAATCCGCTTCAGCGAAGTCCCCGGTGACGCCTCAACCTCAAAGCTAACAGATGCCCCCCCTTCATCCCGCCTGACTCTCTCTAGCTTTTGGTCCCAGGACCACTTCACTCTCCCCTCCCACTCCCGGCGTCCTGCCGGCACCCCCTGGCCGCCATGGTGATTCTCGCCCTGGCTTTCCATCTCCCTGTTCCTCTCCACCCCACACCCTGTGACCTCAGCCTTCCCGCCCGGCCCTCTCGAGTCTGGGTCACTTCCACGCGGACGGCCCCAACCCCGGGTTCTCTTCTGAACCACAAGCCTGTTTATCCAACTGCCTTTGAGGTGCCCTCACCTTGAGTCCCTTCCCAGGCCCGCCTTTTCCTGCTTGCTGTTCACCCTTCAACACACGGCCAAGGTCGTAGGGCCCCTCAGAGGACCTCTGTGCTCCCACCCGAAGGAACTGCCCCGTGGTTTGTACACAATTCTTTTTTTGGGGGGTGGGGGCCGCGCAGCATGTGGGACCTTAGATCCCCGACCAGGGTTTGAACCCGTGCCCCCTGCATTGGAAGGGTGGAGTCTTAACCACTGGACCACCAGGGAAGCCCCTGTATATACTTCTAATATTGTCCATTGCCCATGGGTTGTCTTTTATTGATCTAAATGTTTGCCTCCCGTCCCCCACCCAGACATGACCCCCAGAGGGAGTCTGGGTCGCCATCCCCTTCCTCGGCTGTGCCCGGCTCTGGGCAGGCCCCTTGCGAAGCCATTATCGCCTGCCCAAGAATCACCGTGGGCAGTATTTCCTTTAGCAAACTCACCAAATAACAGATTTCTAACTGTCCTCCTTCCCTTCCCTTCCCTCCTATTCAGGCAGTTCTTAGAGCCCTAATATCTCACAAATCCTTCCTAATGGCCTCATTTATAAAATCATTCGCTTTTTTTAATAAGTCAGGGGTAACTTGCCATGTCTATTATTAATGGCCTCTTTCAAAATGCCTTGGCACCTCTTTTAGTTTTTGAAAGGCCCTAAATGGTTTTCTGAGTTTGGGCAGGACCAATTTTTCCTTTTAAGGTGTAGCAATCTGCAACAGGAACATTTCTGAATGACTCATAATTTCTATATCGCACTTTTCTTCCAGTGGATTCAAAATATTTTGTACCTTTGATACTTTTGCCCTGATATGTGGTGTCAGCAGACCAGGGCCCCCTTTCAAGTGACTGCGGCTGCCTGGGGGCTGCAGTAGTTTATACGTTTCGTCCACACATTCACTGCCTCTCTCTGGGCCCATCACTTCAGCAACCTCCCTGATGCCTCCTCTGTGGGAGGGGTGGACGCCCCTCCTGTCCCGCTGGCTTCAGGCTGGGCTGTTGGACTTACTTTGGCCAGTGGTATGTGATCAGATAGGACATCCATTGTAGCCCAGCAGAAGTTTTAAGAACCAGTGAGTGTTTCTTCCCACTCTTTTCCTTCCCCCTTTGCCAAGAAAATGGCCTTTCCGCTTCTGCTCACCTCCCTAGAATGATGAAGACACTTGGACCAGAGCCACAGCCAAGAAGCAAAAGTTTGTGGTTATAAGCTCCTGCGGTTTTGGAGTTGTCCATTGCTACAGCACAACATGGCAAAAATGGACTGATACAGATGCTCTTGGTCGCTCAGAGAAGACAGAGATTTATATGTTGAAAACTCTAAGGAGATTTTCTTACTAGCCCGTTGGATCATGGGACACCTGCTAGCTTGCTAAAAGGAGTGCATTTTGGAGAAGACTCATGAAACCTTCAAAACCTCATTTCCCATTGTGACATGTCACCATCTCCCAGTTTTAGCATCCATTCCTCCCATCACCATAGCAACACATATTCGGAGACAGGAGCTGGAAAATCCTCGAAAGGGAAGGGGGGAGCAATTTTCAATTCCTCCTTGGACCTCAGAAACCTCATCTTATCTTCTGTAGCTTTATTATCTCAGGTAAAGATGAAGGCGGAATGTTCTAAGACAAAGGGGGTCTGCTCAAGTATAAGGAAGTGTTACCGTTCCTGCCGCTGGAGGAGAAGGAGAGGAAAGATTACTCAGAGCATGCTCCACTGCAAGGGAACTGCATATATGGGGCTCCAGAAGAGCTCCCCCAAATCCGGCTGAGTTGCACTTCACTGCCTCCAGGTGGTACTTTGCTGAGGATGTGTCTTGATTGGGAGTCTGCCCTGTGTGTCACTAGGATCACCTACATCTTGGAACCGGCAACCCCAGATGCTCTGATGAATCGTGTATTTTGAGGTCCTTACACCTAAACCGGTGCAAACAGCTTATAACTCTGTCGGGATCTGGCAAGTGTATCCTCTCCTTCTTACATGGAAGCCTGAGTTTTGATTGTCAATTCATTTCACCAAAGAGATAACACAAGAATTTTTTTTTCACCTGAATTTTTTATTTTTATTTTTTTCCTCTTATAATCCCTTTATTGTTAAATGATATCTTTTAAATTTATTTGTAATTTACTTTTTATTGAAGTATAGTTGAATTAAAATGTGTTAATTACTGCTGTACAGCAGAGTGACTCAGTAATACATATATACACATTCTACTTCATATTCTTCTCCATTATGGTTTATCCCAGGATTTTGAATATAGTTCCCTGTGCTACACAGCAGGACCTTGTTGTTCATCCATCCTATATATACCAGTTTGCATCTGCTAATCCCAAACTCCCAATCCAACCCTCTCTCACCCCACCTGAATTTTTCAAAAGAGAAGATACAACGCTGGGCTTTGGAAATAAATGTCCTGGTAACTTTCCATGCTTACACCTGACTCAGAACCAAACCAGGGCAGATGGGAGCAATGACCTGTACCTGTGCCATGTGTGTGCATCCTGGTCTGGAGAACTTGGCTTTGAGACCCAACGGGAGGGCCTCAGCAACATGGGCCTGCAGGGTAGGGAGGTAGGTGTACCAGTCAGGGTTCTCAAGAGAAAGAGAGTCAATAGGAGGTTAGACATTTTGATTAAAAGAAGTTAGTTCATGCAATTATGGGGCCTGAGAAGTCCTACAGTCTGCCATCTGCAAGCTGGAGACCCAGGAAAGTGTTGGTAAAATTCAGTCTGAGTCTGAAGATCTAGGAGCCGTGCACGGGAGCCAGTGCTGTAAATCCCAGTCCAAGGGCAGGAGAAGATGAGATGAAATACGCCAGCTGAAGCACTGAGGCAGAAAAGCTAAAGGGGGTGAATTCCTCCTTCCTCACCTTTTGGCCCTCAACGGCTTGGATGATGCCATCCCACACTGGGGAGGGTGGATCTACCTTACTGAGTCCACTGATGCAAATGCTAATCTCATTGGAATCAACCTCTTATGGGGAATTCGCTGGCAGTCCAGTGGTTAGGACTTGGCGCTCCCACTACCAGGGCCCGGGTTTGATCCCTGGTTGGGGAACTAAGATCCTACAAGCCGCGTGGTGAGGCCAAAAAAAAAAAAAAAAAAAAAGGAAACCTCATAGAGACACCCAGAAATAACGTTTCACCTGGGCGTCCTATGGCCAGTCAAGTGGACACATAACATTAACCATCACAGGAGGGCAGCCCGAAGCAGCCCCCAAGCCTGGCCCCAAAGAATGGGCACGTGAAGAAATGCCAGCAGCCTGAGAGGACGTGGGAAACACAATCACAGCCGGGGAGGCCCGATGGGGCCGGGGGCACACAGCCCGGGATAGGGGTACAGAGACCTCCACAGTGCGATCTTAGGGTCATCCCTTATTAGTCAGACTCTCACCAGCCCCTGGAGCGAGAAGGGAGAGTTGGAAAAGAACCCAGAGGAAGGTGGGTGGCAGGAGTGGGCAGGGGCCAGTGCCTTTTGGAGCAGGGCTGGATTTCTGGTAGGACCTGCCGGGAAACCAAGGCAGACTTCCTGCGGCCAGATGTGTGCTGGACAAACGAACCGGGGAGGGGTGGGGGAGGGCCCTGTGACTTGTGAGCTTTGGGGCCCCCAAGGCTGCCCCCAGAAGTTGAGACACAGGTTCTGGTGGAACGACCCCTTCCAGCCTCCCTGCGACGAGCTAGCCTGCCTCCCTGTCTGTCACAAGGTCTTTGCAGATTGCACGGGAGGGAGCCTGCCACCCCACAGCCCCCCTCGACTCAGCCGCTTGTTTCTCTCTCCCTCGCTGGCAATGGCATCTGACAGTTTCACTGTCTTGGGCTGTTAAGATGTCCGTTTCCTCTCAGGTATAAATGGAAATTAGAGGAAATAAAATGCCCTAGAATTATTTGATGTTTTTCTGATTTGATTCCCAACAGCCCTCTGAACCTAATCATCTCATTGTTGCCACAGAAGGAAACATGAGAGCACAGCTGGGGCATTTGGTCTCTGTCTTCTCCTGAGACCCCTCAAACCAAAGCTCCCCCTTGAGAGAGAACCTGTTCTGTTTTATCACAAACATGTGGATTCCCAGAATGAACTGAAAGACACTTGAGTAATTTTGAAGGAATACTAAGAGAATTGTGTTTCTGTTTATGATCAACTTCTATCAGTTTCCTCCCGTCTCTTTCCCTGGGAGCAGACATCTGCAGGAAGCTTCATTCAAGAGTCATAGGCATCATGGTGCTTTGAGCATCGCGAGATGGGCAGTGGTTCCATTTTATGGGTCCCCTTGAATATTCCTCTCGTTCCACGTGAAGCAGAGGGCTGGGCTGGGTGTCAGAATGCTGGTTTACTTGGGAATGCTGGTTTCCCATTACAGCTGTGGGAAGAGCCCCTGCTGTACTTCCTGCTGTAGGGGTAGCAACTCCTCTATCTGCTCCTCAGGCTCCCAGATCTGGTTTAGAGGCAGGTACATCTCTTCCAGAATAACTTTCTAGAATTCTAGTGGAAGGCAGTGTGATGAGGGCTAACACTCAGCAAAGTGAGTTTTAATGTTAAGGCTTTTTTTTTTTTTTTTTTTTTTTTGCCGCACCGCATGGCTTGTGGGATCTTAGTTCCCGACCAGGTATTGAACCTGTGCCCCCTGCAGTGGAAGCGTGGAGTCCTAACCACTGGACCACCAGGGAATTCCCTGAAGTTGAGGCTTTTTAATGACTGTGTGTGTGTGTGTGTGTGTGTGTTTCTTTCAAGTCTTTCCTATGGAATCTTCCCATTGTCAATGTAATAATAACCTGTGTAGTAACCACAGCACACTGAATACATGGGGATTTTAAGTAGAAAATCAAAGATTTAAAGGGCTGGAAGGGACCCTCAAAGTCCTGGAACCCAGCTTCCCGAGAGTGTTCCCATTACTTCTACAGAACCCGAACCCGGCATTGTCCAGTCTAGAACGGAATGCCTCTGGTGATGAAGACCTTACTGCCACTGAGAGCAATGAAATCACCAAGGAGAGATTTCTTGGGTTGAGGTGAAATAATCCTCTCTCAGTAGTTCTCAGGCCCAGTCCTGGTTCTCACCATGGGGAAGCTCAGAGCCAGATACAGCTACTCCCCGAGGTCGTCTTCTCTGGGCAGTCAACCGGGTGCTTCTACCATTGCCCACATGAAAAGGGCTCAAGTCTCCTTGGATTTCCGACCCATTCTGCTCATC
Source organism: Kogia breviceps (assembly GCF_026419965.1). Classification (NCBI taxonomy): domain Eukaryota; kingdom Metazoa; phylum Chordata; class Mammalia; order Artiodactyla; family Physeteridae; genus Kogia; species Kogia breviceps. Next base: position 76,966,399 of record NC_081323.1, read on the forward strand.
AGTCCCTCTCCAAGGAAAACCAGGAGCCCAGGTTTCCTGAGCAGGGCAGCTGCTCCCTGCACTTTGACAACTTGAGGGTCATGCTGCCTTCCGTCAGGCGAGAGCCTCCTCCTGCCCTCAATACAAACGTGCAAACAAGGACCAAGGGCCACGCAGCACACAAACCAGGCCTGCTGAGGACTTCGGACTCCAGCAGCAGGACCCTGGTCCTTGACTTGAGGGCCAATTTAAAAATTGTTATTAATGAATTTCTTAAGGTATATTTGACATAAAATAAACTGCACATATTTGAAGTGTACAGTTTGATCAATGTGACCTATGTATATATATGTCCATGAAGCTATCACCTCAATCAAGATAATGGACAGTCCATCACCCCCCAGAATCTCCTTGTTTCCCTTTATAAACTCTCCTCTCCTCCCTCCCAGGCAACTGCTTGTCTGCTTTCTGTCACTAAAGATTAGTTTGCATTTTATGGGGCTTTGTATAAGCTGAATCATATGGTATGTACTCTTTATTTTCTGGCTTCTTTTACTCAACATATTTACTTTGAGATCCATCCACGTTGTTGTTTACCTTCCCACCAACAGTGCACACATGTTCCCTTTTCTCTACATTCTCACCAACACTTGTTATCTCATCTTTTTGACAACAGCCATTTTACAGGTGTGAGGTAATATCTCTTTGTGGTTTTGATTTGCATTTCCTTGATGATTAGTGACATTGAGCACCTTTTTATGTACCTGATGGCCATCTGTATATCTTCTTTGAAAAAATGTCCATTCAGGTTCTAAGTCCATTTTAAAATCAGATTGCTTGTTCTATAGTTCATATTTTTTTTGATGAAGAGAGTATGGCATTTATTTTATTTATTTCAGTTTCCAGTTGTTCATTGCTAGGATTTAGACACATAGTTGGGTTTTTTTGGTATATTGATCTTGTATTCTGCAGACTCTCTAAACTCATTTATTCATTCTAGTAGCTCTTTTGTAGATTCCACTAATCATGTCATCTGTGAATAAGTTTGACTTATTCCTTTCTAATCTGGGTGAGTTTTGTTTCTTTTTCTTGTTTTATTCCACTGGTTAGAACCCAGGAGAATGTTGAATAGAAGTGGTAAGAGCAGAAATGACTGTCATCTTCCTGATCTTTTAGGGAAACTGTTCAATCATGATTAAGTATGATGTTAGCTATAGGTATTTTGTAGATGCTCCCTTTCAAGGCTAAAGAAGTTCCCTTCTATTCCTAGTTTGATGTGAGTTTTTTTTGTGGTTGTGGTTTGGCTTTTGGTTTTTTAAATAAATTTATTTATTTTATTTTTGGCTGCGTTGGGTCTTTGTTGCTGTGTGCGGGCTTTTCTCTAGTTGTGGTTAATGGGGGCTACTCTTCATTGCCGTGTGTGGGCTTCTCATTGTGGTGGCTTCTCTTGTTGTGGAGCATGGGCTCTAGGTGCATGGGCTTCAGTAGTTGTGGCCCGCAGGCTCTAGAACGCAGGCTCAGTAGTTGTGGCACACGGGCTTAGTTGCTCCGCATCATGTGGGAACTTCATGGACCAGGGCTCAAACCCGTGTTCCCTGCATTGGCAGGCAGATTCTTAACCACTGCGCCACCAGGGAAGCCCTGATGTGAGTTTTTATTAGGGATGGATTCTGGATTTGGTCAAATACTTTTCTGCATCTTCTAGGATATATATGCAGTTTTCTTTATTTAGTCTGTTAACATGGTGAATTACACTGATTGGTTTTTGAATGTTAAGCCACCCATGCATTCCTGGGTTAAACCTCACTTGGTCATGATGTATCCTTTTTATGTATCATTGGATGGAATTTTCTAAAGTTTTGTTAATTTTTTTTGCAACTATATCTGTAATGGATTTTGGGCTGTATAGTTTTATTTTCTTGTAATGTCCTTGTCTAGTTTTGGTATTAGGATAATGTTGGACTCATAGATTGAGTTGAGAAGTATTCCTTCTCATTCAATTTTCTGATAGAGATTGAGCAGAATTGGTCTTATTTTTTGTTAGATGGTAGACTTCAACAGTGAACCCATATGCGCCTAGCAGTTTCTTTGTATTAAGTTTTAAAACTACAGATTCAATTTCTTTGATGTGAACTTTTCAGGTTACCTGTTTCTTCTTCAGTGAGCTTTGTGACTTTCAAAAACTTTGTGCATTTCATCTAAGTGATGTAATAAGCATAAATATGTGCATAATATTTCCTTATAATCCCTGTGAAATCTGTTGAATCTGTAGTGACATTATCTCTCCATTCTGAATGTCTTCTCTATGACTTGATTCCTTCTAAATTTATTGTGGTGTGCTTTATGGCCTAGACTATGGTCTGTCTCAATAAATGTTCTCTGGGCACCTGAAAATAACATGTAGTCTGCTGTAGTTGGATATAGTGCTCTCAAATGTCTACTATATCCTTGCTGATTCTGTTTATTCTGTCAGTTATTGAGAGAATGGGCACTGAAATATATGCCTGTAATTGTGGATTTTTCTGCTTCTTCTTGCAGCCTCTGAGTTTTTGCTTCATTTATTTTACAACACTTATTATTCACATTTAGAATTGTCATGCCCTCTTGATTAATTGACCCCTTCATCATTATGAAATGACCTTCTTGGTAATATTCGTTGCTCTGAAATCTACTTTGCCTGATATTAGTATTGCTGCTCCAGCTTTCTTTTGACTACTGTTATATGGTATATCTTTTAAAATTTATTTACTTTTTTGTTTATTTATATTTATTTATTTGTTTATATTTAAGTGCAATTTAAGGGCAGCATGTAATTAGATCTTGCTTTTTTACCCAATCTGACTATCTCTGCCTTTTATGTGGAATGTTTAGAGCAATTTAGATTTAATGTTATTAATTTTTTAGGCTTGAATCAACTATCAATTCACTTTATTGTCTATGTGTCCTATGTATTCTTGGTTCCTTTTCCCTCTTTTTCTGCCTTGTTTTGGTTTAATGAGTATTTTTTATGATCTCATTTTATCTCCTTTGTTGGCTCATTAAGTCTTAACACTTTTAAAAAATTTTAGTGGCTGCTTCAGGGTTTATTGAATACATTAAGTGATATTATATGACTTCACATAGACAATAAGAACCTTTCAAGAGTAGACTTCCATCTCTCCCCCATAACCTTTATGCTACTGCTGCCCTGTGGCTTACTTTTATGTATGCTATAAACTCCAGAATAGCTTGTTTTTATTTTTGTATACTCTGTCAATTATCTTTTAAATATATCTATACTACAACAACGTATATCTACCATCTCTGGTGTTCTTCCTTCCTTTGTGTAGATCCATACTTTCATTTCCTTCTGCCTGAAAAATTCTTTTAACAGCATCTTTGTATTTGGAATCTGCTCATAATTCTTTTAGCTTTTCTATGTCTGAAAACAAACCTCTTTATTTCACCTTCATTTTTTTGAAAAACATTTTTGCTGGGTATAGAATTCTATGTTCTCAGCCTTTTTTTCTTTCATTACTTTAAAGATGTTGCTTTATTGTTGTCTTGTTTGTTTCTGACAAGAAATCTGCTGTCATTTTCTCTTTGTTCTTGTGTGTGTGACATGTCCTTTTTTCTCTGGCTGCTGCTTTTAAGGCTTTCTTTTTTGTGCTTGGTTTTCAGCAACTGATAATGATATGCTTTGGGGTAGTTTTCTTCATGTTTCTTGTTTATAGTTTTCATCACAATTGTAAATTTTTCAGCTATTGTTTCTTCAAATATTTTTTCTGTCCCTTCCCCTGCTTTGGGAATTATAATTACATGTATATTAGTCACTTGACATTTTCCCACACCTCACTGAGGCTCTTTTCATTTTTAAAAATTCATTTTTCTCTGTGTATTTCATTTTGGAAAGTTTCTCTTGCTAAATCTCCAAGCTTTCTTTGCTTCTGCTATGTCTAATCTGTCATTAATCCCATCCACTGTATTTTTCATCTTAGACATTGTGGTTTTCATCTCTATAATCATCTTTTTTTAAAAAAAAAACATCTCCTATGTCTCTACTTAACTTTTTGAACTTATAAATGTCCCTGTCAGATAATTCTAGTATCTTTTTCACTTCTGGGGCATTTTCAGTTGATTGCCTTTTCTCTTCCTGATGGGTCCTGTTTTCCGCCTTCTTTGCATGCTTGGTAATCTTTGATTGGATGCAAGACATTATAAATTTTACCTTATTGGGTGCTGGATATTTTTTTTTCCTGTATTTACTTTTGTTCTGGAATGCAGTGAAGCAACTTGGAAACAGTTTGATCCTTTAGGGTCTTGCTTTTAAGATTTGTTAGGTGGAATCAGCAGTGTTCAGTTGAGGGTAACCATTCCTCATTATTGAAGCAAGACTTTCCTGAACACTTTACCACAGGTCCCATAAATTATAGGGTTTTCTTCCCCATCTGGCTAGTGGGAGCAGGCATTACCCCTGTGCCTGTGTGAGCACTGGGCACCACTCACTCTAATCCTTTTGAATGGTTCTTTCCCCAGCTTTAGGCAGTTTCCCCTATACTAACGTGCCGATCAATTTGGATGAATTCTCCGGGGGAACTTTCTACAGATCCCTGAGTTTCTCTTTCTGTGTCCCTCTCTCCTTTCCTTTACTCAGTTCTGCAAACTCTCACTGCCTTCATCTCCCCACACTTTCAAGCTGAGAGATTTTTAAGCTACATAATTAGAAAAGCACTAGGCAAAACATACACTTCACATAATTAGAGGCTAAGATAAAATAACAATATGACATGACAGCATCTTAGGTTTAGCCCCATCCTACCAGTTCAAGATGTGTGTTTGGGGGAACAGGCATCAGCTCCTATCCTGGCATGATCAGGAGGCTAGGGATTATTCTTGCAATTGCCAGTGGCGGAGTTTATCACTGAAGTGCTCACAGTTGAGGCAGCACCTCCTCCTGTGATGCATGATGGGGAGGTTGGGGTCCAAGCCTTGTGGTTGAATGGGATTATTGCTTTAAGCACTGGGCTGTTAGTTTCTGTGCTTTGCAGGAGCTTCTTTCCTGTAAGGCTATCCTGCAGGGGATCAGTCTTGGAAAAGTTAATTTTTAAATTTTAAAATTTATATCAAAAACAATGCAGCAAAAATAAAACCAAATTTGTGCAAAATACATGTCAGAGTAAGTGGCTTAGAAGCAGCACACATAAAAAAAAAACTAAGAGTATTAGTTGACATTATGTGAGTCAGACTTGACGTGGCTGCCAAAAAAAAAAAAAACTAATGTGACCTCAGGTTAAATTAAAAGAAATATTTCATCTAAGGCAAAGGAGGTGACATTTACTCCACTCCGGCATCCTGTTAAGGGGGCAAGAACTGCAATGATACTGTTGACCTCCTCATTAAATCCGTAATCCTTTCCCTCTACACTTTTCGATTTCATAGATAATTAAATATCTGTAATTTAAAGCTGCTTTTGGCTTGATATTCTATAACTTGCAGCTGAATATTCCTCACTAATGCAATCTTCCCAAGTAAAATTAATTGTTCCCCACTCTAAGCAGATATGTCCTTTCCTCCTAGACTGTGATCTGATGGGACTAGACTCATTGCCTGACACATTGTAGGAAATATAGATATATATTGAATGATGCATGAAAAAATGAAATTCTCTACACATCTGACTAGCCTTGGACATTTTCCTCCATTGATGGATAATAGCAGAATATGGAGAAATGGTCCTCAGAGTCTAATGTGTGTCAGACTTCTTGGTGTGTGTCAAAATCCAGATTCCCAGGCTCCACTGCCCAGAGATTCACCTTTGGTAGATCTGGACTGTGACCCTGGAGTCAGCATTTTGAACCAGCACCCAAGATGAATCTAATGTTTAAGATCTTCACGCTACTTTGAGAAATACTGATAAAGAAAATCAAGGACTGCTCAAATATATACATGAAGATTCTCCAAATTTAAAGGGTAAGTTTTGCAGTCACTGCCCAAATGATCTTTAAAGGCTCTTTATATGTCTTTAAAACTCTTGATGTGTTTTAAAGTGATGTGTACCAAAATCTCTTTTCTAGGATATCATAAAGATCTAGTCCAGGGCTTCCCTGGTGGCGCAGTGGTTGAGAATCCGCCTGCCAATGCAGGGGACACGGGTTCGTGCCCCGGTCTGGGAAGATCCCACATGCCACGGAGCAGCTGGGCCCGTGAGCCATGGCCACTGAGCCTGTGCTTCCGGAGCCTGCGCTCTGCAACGGGAGAGGCCACAACAGTGTGAGGCCCGCATACCGGAAAAAAAAAAAAAAAAAAAAAAGATCTAGTCCAGCCCAACCCAACCTCATTCCTGGGATGTCCTCAAGATAGATGTCCTCCCATTTGTCCTCAGATGTCCCTCTGAAGTCTAGCTCATGCCTTCTCTTTTCATGACTCAGAAATTTCTCCCTGCCATTCCTTACGTCTCCTACACACTACATATTGTCTTTCCCTCCAAACAGGTTAGTCTGCTGGACTTGGCTTAGAGCTTTGTTCCAAGTCTGGAACACAGGGGAGAGAGAAAGAGGGTGAGAGAAGGAGGAGGAGGGTTAGGGAAGGAAGAGGGGGAGGGGGAGGAGAAGGAGAAAGAGAAAAGACCATCAAACACAGATGGTGTGCTTAAGTCTGTTTTTTCTTCAGAGAATTTATTCAGTTCTTCTGGATGGGTCGCCTAAGAACTTTTGAAAACATTCCCTTTTTGTTCAGAAGAAAATCTGTGCACTTAGTCACTTGCACAGCGGGAAGGCACCTGACAGATAGGAACATTGGGACCAAAAACGTGATATTGGAACAAGAAAAACATGTTTTCAGTCCCATAAGCCACGTGCAAGTCACACAGAAATTAGAACTTTTTTTTTTTTTTTTTTGTGGTACGCGGGCCTCCCACTGCTGCAGCCTCCCCCACCGCGGAGCACAGGCTCCGGACACACGGGCCCAGCTGCTCCGCGGCACGCGGGATCCTCCCAGACCGGGGCACGAACCCGCGTCCCCCGCATCGGCAGGCGGACTCCCAACCACTGCGCCACCAGGGAAGCCCGAAATTAGAACTCTTTAAAAGGAAATATTCAGTGTTATTTTTGATCAAGTTTATTGTAGAATATTTAGATAATATGAAAAACACAAAGAAGACAATAAATATTATTTATAGCTCAATAACACAAATAAAACCATGGTTAGAGTTTCTTTGCTTACACAAACATATACTTCTTAACTGTTAAACAATGAGAATGAGGGACTTCCCTGGCGGTCCAGTGATTACAACTCTTTGCTTCCACTTCAGGGGGCACGGGTTCGATCTCTGGTTAGTGAACTAAGATCCCACATGCTTCGCGGTGCGACCAAAAGGAAAAAAATGAGAATGATAGTTTTTAGCCTATATTTTCCATTTAAATTCATTATGTACATTTTCTCTATGCCATCAAGCATTCTCTAAAAACCTATTTATAATGACTATGATATATATATAAATGTATATTCTAACATCTGCCTGTTGCTAGATATCTAGATTATTTCTTTCTTTCCTCCATTAAATATGAATACTGTTCTTCCTTTCCCTTTTTCTCTTTCCTTCTCATATTCTCTTTCCTTCCTCTGTTTCTTTCCCTGCTCTTTCCCATTTTGCTTCCTATCCTAGTGTAAGGATGGCTTCACCCAGCATCCAGGGAAGCAGGCTGGCAAGGGGAAGAGGGACGGTGTGGAGGCCCTCGTGGGGTGCCACATGGAGGACTTGATGGCAGTGTACTGAGTGACTTTTGCCCCCATTTCTGATTACTTCCCAAGTGTGAACTTAAATGGGTCCAAGGGGCTTCACTTTTAAGGCTTTTCAGATCAATTGTAGGATATCATACATCCGTGTGTCGGGGATCTGTCTAATGATATCTGACTAGTGTTACTCCTTAGACCCTTGCCAGTATGACTGGTTTAAAAACAATCTTTGATTACCAGTAAAGTTCAAAGTTCTTTAGCCAAAAAATAGTATTTCTTCTTTTTGAATTGTCAGTGCATATCTTTTGACCATTCTTTAAAAATTAGTGGGTTCGTATTTTACATACTCATTAAGACTTTGACCATTCTTTGAAAATTAGTGGGTTAGTATTTTACATACTCATTAAGAACTAATTGATTTTGAAGGCTATTGATCCTTTGTTTCCTTAGATATCTTTTTCTCAGCTTATCGGTTTCTCAGTTTGTCTTTGCATTTTTAAATAAATAATCAAATGATTTTTATCTAGTCAAAATATGTCTTTTAAAAGTAATGTGTCCAGTTTTCCCAGCACCACTATTGAAGAGGCTGTCTTTTCTCCATTGTATATTCTTGCCTCCTTTATCAAAGATAAGGTGACCACATGTGCATGGGTTTATCTCTGGGCTTTCTATCCTGTTCCATTGATCTATATATCTGTTTTTGTTCCAGTACCATACTGTCTTGATTACTGTAGCTTTGTAGTATAGTCTGAGGTCAGGGAGCCTGATTCCTCCAGCTCCATTTTTCTTTCTCAAGATTGCTTTGGCTATTCAAGGTCTTTTGTGTTTCCATACAAATTGTGAAATTTTTTGTTCTAGTTCTGTGAAAAATGCCATTGGTAGTTTGATAACATTTGATAGCTATACCAATTGATAGCATTCAGTTGGTAGCATTGAATCTATAGATTGCTTTGGGTAGTATATAGTCATTTTCACAATGTTGATTCTTCCAATCCAAAAACATGGTATAAAACTGGACAGCTACATGTAAAAGAATGAAATTAGAACACTCCCTAACACCATACACAAAAATAAACTCAAACTGGATTAAATACCTAAATGTAAGACCAGACACTATAAAACTCTTAGAGGAAAACATAGACAGAACACTCTATGACATAAATCACAACCCACCTCCTAGAGAAATGGAAATAAAAACAAAAATAAACAAATGGGACTTAATGAAACTTCAAAGCTTTTGCACAGCAAAGGAAACCATAAACAAGATGAAAAGACAACCCTCAGAATGGGAGAAAATATTTGCAAATGAAGCAACTGACAAAGGATTAATCTCCAAAATATACAAGCAGCTCAATATCAAAAAAACAAACAACCCAATCGAAAAATGAGCAGAAGACCTAAATAGACATTTCTCCAAAGAAGATATACAGATTCCCAACAAACACATGAAAGGACGCTTAACATCACTAATCATTAGAGAAATGTAAATCAAAACTACAATGAGGTATCACCTCACACCAGTAAAAATAGGCATCATCAGAAAATCTACAAACAACAAATGCTGGAGAGGGTGTGGAGAAAAGGGAACCCTTTTGCACTGTTGGTGGGAATGTAAATTGATACAGCCATTATGGAGAACAGTATGGAGGTTCCTTTAAAAATAGAGCTACCCTATGACCCAGCCATCCCACTACTGGGCATATACCGTGAGAAAACCATAATTCAAAAAAAGTCATGTACCACAATGTTCATTGCAGCCCTATTTACAATAGCCAGGACATGGAAGCAACCTAAGTATCCACTGACAGATGAATAGATAAAGAAGATGTGGCACATATATACAATGGAATGTTACTCAGCCATAAAAAGAAACGAAATTGAGTTATTTGTAGTGAGGTGGATGGCCCTAGAGTCTGTCATACAGAGTGAAGTAAGTCAGAAAGAGAAAAACAAATACCATATGCTAACACATATATATGGAATCTAAAAAAAAAAAGGTTCTGAAGAACCTAGGGGCAGGACAGGAATAAAGATGCAGACGTAGAGAATGGATTTGAGGACACGAGGAGGAGGAAGGGTAAGCTGGGACGAAGTGAGAGAGTGACACTGACATATATGCACTACCAAATTTAAAATAGATAACGAGTGGGAAGCAGCGGCATAGCAAAGGGAGATCAGCTGGGTGCTTTGTGACCACCTAGAGGGGTGGGATAGGGAGGGTGGGGGGGAGACACAAGAGGGAAGGGATATATGTGTATCTACAGCTGATTCACTTTGTTATACAGCAGAAACTAATACACCTTTGTAAAGCAATTATACTACTCCAATAAAGATGTTAAAAAAATAATAATGTCTACCTCTTTGATATTAAATAAAGGATTAAATAAGGCAATAAAGAAAAAAAAGTAATGTGTCTTGAATTAGATATATCAAATCCTGAACAGGAAAAAAAAGACATTAGTAGAAAAACTGATGAAATCAGAATAAAGTCTAGAGTTTAGTTAATAGAAATGTACCAATGTTGGCTTCTCATTTTGACAACAAGTCCCTTGAAAATGTAGGATGATGACATTAGGGGAAAATGGGTGAGGGCTATATGGAAACTTTTTATATTATCTTTGTAATTTTTCTGCAAATCTGAAATTATTCCAAAATAAAAGTTTATCAAAAGCAAGCAAAAAAGTCACCTTTGAATTATTTTTACTTATACTTTTTTCACTTTTTTTTTTTTTTTTTTTTTTGTGGTACGCGGTCCTCTCACTGTTGTGGCCTCTCTCATTGTGGAACACAGGCTCCGGACGCGCAGGCTCAGCAGCCATGGCTCACAGGCCCAGCCGCTCTGTGGCATGTGGAATCTTCCTGGACCGGGGCATGAACCCGTGTCCCCTGCATTAGCAGGAGGACTCTCAACCACTGTGCCACCAGGGAAGCCCTTCACTATTTTAGACTTAGAAAGTTTTTGCCCATATAGTAATCATGAATATAGTCATCATATTTTCCTTTAATGTTTGCATATTTTAAGGTTTAGAATTTCATTTTACAGTTTTGCCTCTGTGGAGTTTGTTTCAGTGTATCTAATGAAATAAAGGTCTAATTTGATATTTTCTCGTATATTTAATTGCTTTCTCTAAAACAATTCATGCCAGAAGATATCCTTTACCATTGATTTGATATGCTTCCTTTATCACATATAAAATTTGTATGTACGTGACTTTTTGTTACTGGTGAAGAGGAAGTAACAGGGATTGGATTTACCCACTTGCCTGAAACAACCAAAAATTGGGCAAAGTATCCAAAATATATTTTTATATAAAATCAGACAAATTATATGAAAAAATGACTCTCAAGACAGTGCAAGCAGGCAGTGAATAATGGTAATCTCAGAAAGACAGGAAACAATGAGATGAGCCCCATCTTGCCCCAGCTTGTAGCCTAAGGAGAGCTTCCAGGCCGTGGTGCCTGGAGGGAAAACCAGGCCAAGCCCAGTAGTCTCCTGGCTTGAGGATACAGTGCTGGGGGTCCAGGGAGACTAAGATGTATAGAGTTTTCAGGGCAGGGTATTGGAGAAAAGAGAGCTGCATAGAGAGAAGACGCCCGAGATCTGCAGAGGGTGCTTAGTCTTTAGCTGAGTTCCAATCGGAGGAACGACTTGGCATTGAGAAAGAATCCTTTGAAAAGAGAAGCAGGAATAATCCTCAGAGTTCAGACAGGAGCAGAAAGAGTTCCTGTTCCCACCAGCCATAATAGCACTGGACAGAGTACTAGGAAGGTGAGGAAAATGGAACAAAGAACAGATGAGATAAATAGAAAACAAGTAGCAAAATGGTAGAATTAAATTCTACCATATCACTAATCACATTGAATATAAATAGTATAAACACCTTTTAAATTAAAGAGCATATACAGGTACCCTTTTAGTTAAAAGGCAGAGATGGTCAAATGGGACAAAAAATATGATCTAACTATATCCTGTCTTCAAGAAACCCACTTTAAATATAAAGACACACAAATAAGTTAATAGTAAAAAGAAGGAAATAAATACACCATGCCAACTCCAATTTTTAGAAAAGCTGATTAGCTATGTTAATATCAAACAAAGTAGATTTCAGAGCAAAGAATATTACCAGAGATAAAAAGGTCATTTCATAACGATTAAGAGCTCAATTCAGTAGGAAGACAAAATGATCCTAAACACTTATGCATCTAAAAAGAGAGTTTTGAAATATATGAAGCAAAAACCAATAGCGATGCAGACAGAAGTGGCTGTAACCACCATTGTAGTTGGATATTTCAACAATCTTCTCAATAACTGATCAAACAAGCAGACAGAAAATCAGTAAGGATGTAGAAGAACTTAAACAACACTATCAATCAGCTTGACTTAATTGATATTTATAAAACACTCCATCCAACAGCATTATAGGGGAGGAAAAGCTCCCTTTGACTTTTTTAGGTTCTGTGGCTGGCCTAAGAATTAAACTGACATACGGAAGTTAAACAGGAGAAAAGCGTACAGATTTATTTAACATTTTTCCATGTAGATGGGAGTCTTCAGATGGGAAATGAAGACCTGAAGAAGCTGTTAGGCCCCAAAGTTTATATACCTTTTTACACAAAAAACAGTGAATTGTGTGGATGTGACAGGCAAAGGGGCTTGGGCTAGGGGCAGTAAATTGTAGAACAGGGACCAGAGCATATATGAGGAAGCTAGTGGAAGGTAAGGGTTATTTTAGTAACTTTGTACAGGTGCATTTTGGCATTGACTCCCAGTCTCTGATGATAAGAATAGTCTTCTCTTCCTGGTGCAGGGAAGGTGGCTTTCTCATGGGAAACTTTATGCCTGCTTTTATGTAAAAAGGGGGTCAGAGAGCCCTTCTTATCTGCTGTGTCTCAAGTGCCTTCAGCTCAAAATAATCAATAGGCCCAAGCAGCATATTTTGGGATGGCAGTTCTGAATGCTTGAAACAAGAAAATACACATTCTTTTCAGAATAGACCATATTCTAGGCCAGAAGTTTGATACTTTCAAAAAGATGCAATTAATACAAAGTATAGTCTCTGATTACAGTGGAGTTAAATTAGAAATTTATTACAGAAAGATATCTGGAAAAACCCAAATATTTGGAAACTAACACATTTCTGAATAATCCCTGGGTCAAAGAAGAAATCAGAAGAGAAATTAGAAAATATTTTTGAACTGAATTAAAAGGAAAATAAAACATATCAACATTTGACATTCTAAGCAGAGCTTAGAAGGATATTTATAATAATAAATGCTTATAATCAGAAAAGAAGAAAGGTCTTAAACCAGTAATTGAAAGTTCCACATCAAGAAATCAGAGAAAGAAGATCAAAATAAACCCAAATCAAGCAGAATGAAGGAAACAGTAGGGAAAATCAATGAAACTAAAAATTCATTCTCTGAAAAGATGATGAAAATTAACAAATTTTTCTCAAGGTTGGCAAAGATAAAAGAGAGAATATACAAATGACTAATATCAGAAATGAAGGAGGGGACATCATTACACAACTCACACAAATTTAAGAAATTAAAAATCTTTACATTTGGGAATTCCCTGGCGATTCAGTGGTTAGGACTCTGTGCTTTCACTGCCGAGGGCCTGGGTTCGATCCCTGGTCAGGGAACTAGGATCCCACAAGCCATGCGGTGCAGCCAGAAAAATAAAAAAATAAAGTATAAGACAAATTTGCCTGATATCAAAATATATGTTAAAAAATTTTTATACCCATAAATTTGATAACCTAGACGAATGGACCAATTCCTTCAAAAACTACAAACTACTAAAACTGAATCAAGATGAAATAGATACTCTTAATATTCCTATAGCTATTAAAGACATTGCATTGGTAGTTCAAAATCTTCCAAAAAATAAATTCCCAGTGTATTAGTTTGCCAGGCTGCCATAGCAAAAGCACTATAGACCGGGTAGCTTAAACAACAGAAATTTGTTTTCTTACAATTCTGGAGGATAGAAGTCTGAAATTAAGATGTCAGCAGAGTTGGTTTCTTCTGAGGCCTCTCTCCTTGGCTTGCACATGGCTGTCATAGATTGCCATTTTCTCCCTGTGTCTTCACATAGTCCCTCTGTGTGTTTCTGTATCCTAATCTCTTCGTGTAAGGATACCAGCCATATGGGATTAGGGCCCACTCTAATGACCTCATTTTATCTTAATTACCTCTTTAAAAATCCTATCTCTAAATAAAGTCACCTTATAAGGTGTTAGGGGTCAGAACTTCAACATATGAATTTTTAGGGGATGCAATTCAGCCCGTATCACCAGCCCAGATGATTTCAGTTGTGAATTCTACCAAAACTTTAACAGAGAAATAATACCAATTCTATAAAATCTCCCAGAAAATAGAGAGGAAAACTTCCCAAATAATTTTATAAGGCTAGCATTATCCTAGTATCAAAACCAAATAAAGATAATACAATAAAAGAAAACTATAGAACGATATCCCTCATAAACATAAACATAAAAATACTAAATGAAATATTAGTACATATTCAGCCATATAAAAAAGAATAATAGACCACCACCAAGTGGGCTTTATTCCAAAAATGCAAGGCTGGTTTAGCATTCAAAAATCAATCAAGGTAATCCTATTAACAGTCTGTGGGGGTAAAAAAACACATGATCATATCAATTGGTATAGAAAAAGCATTTAACTCAATTCAGTACCCATTTGTGAAAACACTCAACAAACTAGAAATAGGAAGGAACTAACTTCCTCAACTTGATAAAGGACATCTACAAAATACCTACAGGTAATATCATACTTTATATAGAAAGATTGAATGTGTTTCCCCTAAAATTGAGTACAAGGGAAGAATAGCCACTCTTACTACTCCTGTTCAACATAGTACCGAAAGTCTTAGCCAGTGCAATAAGGCAAGAAAAAGAAGTAAAAAACATACATATTGTAAAGGAGGCAGTAAAACTGTCCACATAATTATCTGTGCAGAGATCCCACAAAATCTATAATAAAACTGCTAGAACTAATAAATGATGTTATTAGCAAGGTCACAGAATACAAGGTAAACATGTAAAAAATAATTGTCTGTCTATATATTAGCAATGAATGATTGAAAACAAAAATTAAAAACATAACACAATAGCTCCCCCCAAATAAAAATTTTAGCTGTAAATCTAGCAAAACGTGTACAAGCTTTGTATGCTGAAAAGTGCAAAACAGTGATGAAAGAAATCAGAGAAGACAAATAAATGGAGCAACATACCATGTTCATGGATTGGAGGACTCAACAAAGTAAATATGTCAGTTGTTCCCAAACTGATCTAGTATGTGTAATAAGGAATTCAGTGTCACCCAAAGAGAGGTCTAGCCATTGTCCCTGGCTCACTTCTAAACTTTTGGCATTTCCCAAGTGTCTTTGTTATTCATCATGGGCCCTTCAGACCACACCTGATAGTGTATGCTATTGAAGGTATTTGTGGTAGGCTCCTTGGACCACATGATATGAGCCCAGTATCTGGGGTGGGGGTGTGTGTGTTGCTGAAGTTGAATTCACTCACATGGGCAGTGAATCAGTCAGTCATGCCTATGTAATGAAACCTCCATGAAACCTCTAGACATTAAAGCTTGAGTGGACTTACCTGATTAGCATTTGTGTGTGTGTATTGTTACACATCATGGCTCAGAAGACATAACATCATCCATGACTCCACAGGGAAAGGATGACCCATCTTAGACTCTGCCCTATGTGTTTCTTCCTTTGGCTGGTTCTAATTTGATCATTGTACTATGGTTCCATTGGGGGAAGCTGAGTTTTAGCAACTTTGACGTAATCTAAAATTATTTCAAAGTGGAAAGAAAAAGAAAAAAGCAATTAGATCTTTAATCCCGACTCCCACCCTTCTGTATAGCCCATAACTTCCTTCCTCTACTTGGCAAAGACCAGAGGTTTATTATCTGAGAAGTGGGTATGACTAGCCCAGCTGAAGGCAGGTGAACTGTACTGAAATAAAATGATTTTTTATATTCTGAATACAGAGACCCACCCCCAGTCCTCTTCTGTACTAAGCCCCCATATTCAGACAACCTCCTGCTGACAATCCTGACCAGACCAGGGAAAAGACTTAAAGATCCTGACACCTGGGTATTTCCAACGAAATGGCCCCATCAAACCATCTACCATGCAAGGTCACAGTCTGTGGGTTCACACATTTCAACCAGCTGCTTAGTCCTCAAGTTCCAAACATGAGTAGAACACCAAGCACATCAGGCTAAGGAAATGCTCCAATGTGAAAAATTATTATACAAGCACCTAGCAAGCACCTGGGAGGAAACAGAGACAATTCAGGAAAAAGAACACTTTAAAAAGAACGTCATTAATAATCTCAGAGAAGTAAGAGAGCATAATATGTTCATTAAGCAAGAACAGATGCTACTTTAAAAAAGGGGGGGGGGACACAGAACAAAAAGGAACACCTGGAAATTAAAAGCAATGATAGAAGACATGACAAATGCAATAGAATGTTTGAAAAATAAAATTAAGAAACCTCCCATAAGGTAGAGCAAATGGAGATGGAAAATAGGAGAGGAAAAGATGAGAAAATTCAAGGACTACTTGAAGCAGTCCAATATCCAAAGAATGGAAGTTCTAGAGATAGAGCACAGAGAAAAAGAAGGATTTATATAAGGAAATTAACAGATCCAGAAATTTTTCCAGAACTGAAGCTACAAATGAAAATAGACCCACACCATGGCCACTCATTCATTCATTCATTCGTCCGTCAACAGATACTCTGTCCTCACCTGGACTTTCCTGTGCATGCATGGTGAAAGAGAGATCTCTGGTCTCTCTTCTTTTTCTTCCAAGGACATCAGTCCTATCAGATTAGGACCCTACCCTTATATCACCCCGTTTAAACTTAATTACCTCCTTAAAAGCCCCATCTCCAAGACAGTCACATTGAGTGGCAAGGGGTTACGGTTAGGGCTTCAACATATGAGTTTTGGGGAAACACAATTTAGTCCATAACAACTCCCAGCATTATTTCATAGCAAAATTTATTCTTGACACATATGCACTTTTTAGATATATAATAATATGTGCAACTACTTATTAACTACTGTTATACGTTTTGAGTTGGTATCAAGTCTCTTTGCATCAGTCAGAACGTCCACAGTACTGTAAAAGAGTAATCGTGCTTTTCACAAGCAATTTCACAAGTACCCAGTTAAAGTGAGGGGAGAATAAAGCTATTTTTGGACATGCAGGGTTCTCAAAATACAGCTCTTCTGCCCACACACCCCCTTTCGTTGTGCTATCAGAGAGTACACTCCAACAAAATGAGGGGATCAACCAAGAAATACCAAGAACTGGGACCCAGGAAACAGGGCATCTGATCCAGGAGAGAGGTGAAGGGACTCCCCAGAATGATGGCGCAAGGGGGTCCCACACCCATGCCTGTCATCAGGGCCAGAGGGCAACAGGTCCTCAAAGGAGCAGGTCAGGAGACACTGGGAGAGGGTTTTTCAAGAATATGAAATTGACAAATATCTGTTGCAGTGGAATATGGGGAGAGGAGTTGTAGACAATTCGAGGGGAGGGAGGAGGAATGAATAGGTGGGGAACAGGGGATTTTTAGGGCAGTGAAACTATTCCCTAAGATACAGTATTCCCTAAGATACTGTAATGATGGATACATGTCATTATATACCTATGTCAAAACCCATAGAATATACAACACAAAAAATGAACTCTAATGTAAACGATGAAGTTTAGTTAGTACTAATGTATCAATATTGACTTGTCGATTGTAACACATGTATCACAATAATGGGGAAACTGTGTAGAGGGAAAGAGGGTAAATGGCACTCTATACTTTCTACTTGATTTTTATATAAACCTAAAAACTTCTCTAAGAAATAAAGTCTTTTAATTTTTTTTAAGTGCAATGAAAAAACCAAGAAATTTGTTAACTCCAGGGGAGAGAGTTGTTTTTAAAAGGAAAAGAATTCATAAGATATGCCAGGGAATATCTGTGTAAATGCAATGATGATTTACCCCCTAGTATGACATGAGCACATTGTGAAGATGGGGGATAGGATGGGAGTGTGGGAATGGAGGGCTGGGACGTGAAAGAGGGCAAATCCTCATCGTCCACAGTGAGAGGTCCACACAGATGCCTCTACAGCTACAAAGCCATGTGTCAGGGAAATGGGGGGTGGCAGTGGGGTGAGCCTTGTAGAACTACTTTATAAAGAGTCTGCAAAACAAATTTTTAATAAAAATAAAAACTTTAAAAACAATTCAGCTTCAAAAATATATTCAGTCTCAATGCTGTTAATTATTTCAAAAAAACATTCTTACCAGGTTTGTTTTAGAAATTTTCCTGTTGTTTTGAATAGATTGTCTCCCCGCCCTCTATTTTTTCTAAGTGGAAAAACTATTAATTTTTAAAGTTCTTCCTCCTTTATTGAACTCATTAATTTCAGAGCTTGTTTTTGACACACTTGGATTTTTGAAGTATTTGATAATATGTGCTCATACTTACTCCTTGATAATCTGTGATAATATTTACTATTGTTAAACATTTTGTGTCTGTTTCAGATCTTTGTGTATCAGTCCGAGTTTCCACAACACTGCAAAGCAGTGATCATGCCTGCTGGTATCCTTATATTCTTGATTTTATAGAGAGGCCACAGTCAAAAGTGTTCTCTACTGTAAATTATACTGTTGGCTGTTTAATTAAGTTGTAAAATCTTTATCAGACTAAAGAAGAATCCTTTTAGTTCTAGTTATTGTATTTTATCAAGAATAAGTATTAAATAGTATAGGTCTTTTGAGGCTTCTTTGGAAATTATGATTTTTCTTATTGGACCTAGTTTTTATGTCATTTCATAATATTAGACATCTTAGTAGTCAACTGTCTTCAATACCTCGGATAAATTCTAGCGGGCTGTGACTCTTTAATGTACGGTTAGATTTGGTTTGCCACTATTTTATTCTGTATTTGTCATTGAGGTTTGGGTAGACTTTTCCTCGTTTCTATTGCTGTTTGTTTTCTCAGATTTTGGTGTTAGGGTTCGAGCTTTTTTCCCCCTTTCCTTTGTATAGCATCAAAATCATTTATTTGAAAAGTATAAGGTGTTCTTGTTTAGGACATTGGACTGAACCCACATTTTCCTTTCCTGTCCACTAATTCCCTTTGAAATGAGCATAAAGAAGTACAAGGAGGGGCTTCCCTGGTGGTGCAGTGGTTGAGAATCTGCCTGCCGATGCAGGGGACACGGGTTCGTGCCCCGGTCCGGGAAGATCCCACATGCCGCAGAGCGGCTGGGCCCGTGAGCCATGGCCGCTGAGCCTGTGCGTCGGAGCCTGCGCTCCGCAATGGGAGAGGCCACAACAGTGAGAGGCCCGCGTCCCACAAAAAAAAAAAAAAAAAAAAAAAAAAAAAAAAAAAAAAGTACAAGGAGATATGTAGGCTGGGTGGGAATTTAAGAGTGGAGAGAAATCTTAGCTGACCAGAGATACTGAGGAACTGCTGGAGAAGTCTGCAGCCTTGATCCAAGAGATGCTGGAATCGGGGGGTTCTTCTGCCAGGCGCCCCAGAGAAGCCTCAAAGCCAGAGTGCGGGATGCTTAACAAAGGGGGAGAGGGCACAAATCCAGGTACAATCTCAAGGTTGGTGTGTGGAGTAGCTGCAGCATGGTAGCCGGTCCCCTGCCCTGCCCTGACCCTTGTGTGTGCCAACAGCAGTATCCTGCCTGTGGATTTCATTCACCCAAGACTTCATTGACTGTCAGATCCACCATCTTTTTAGGTAGCATTAATGAAATGATGACACGATGTTTTCTTAAGACTTAGAATTCTTATTTTTTTAAATTTTTATTGAAATGTAGTTGAATTACAATGTCGTGTTAGTTTCAGGTATATAGCAAAGTGATCAAGTTATTATATACATTATATATATTATATATATTTAGAATATATATATATATATTCTTTTTTAGATTCTTTTCCATTATAGGTTATTACAAGATATTGAGTATACTTCCCTGTGCTACACAGTAGGTCCTGGTGGTTATCTATTTTCTATATAGTAGGGTGTATATTTCAATTCCAAACTCCTAATTTATCCTCCCCCCTCCCCTTCCCCTCTGGTAACCATAAGCTTGTTTTTTACATCTGTGAGACTTAGAATTCTTATTTTTATACCTACACAAAGATTTTTTTAGAATTTTTAGCAGTAGATTTTAAAATCATATCTTTTTGTTACACATACATGAAAAGAAAAATATAAGTGAAATGACTGAGTAAAGGATTGATTCTCAAACTGGAACGTACATCAGTATCACCTGGAGAGTTTGTTAAGATACAGATTGCTGGGCCCCACCCCCAGAGTTTCTAATTTGGGAGGTCTGATTCAGTGGAACCCCCAAATTTGCATTGTTACAGGTAAAGGCGATGCTGCTGGTCCAGAAGCCATACTTCAAGCACCGCAGCATGAATGACTAATACTTCTTCGCATTCAGAGTTCCCTCTTCTGAATCATCTTTTAACTCAAAGTCATTAGTGTGCATGATTTCCCCACAATTTTATGAACACTTAAGAGCATAGGTGGCGCGGTATTGTTATTAATAAGAATCCATTAAAGAATAAGGGCCATTGGTGCTGGGCTCTTTGGCTGATTTTGCAATTATACAGAGCCACTTTTTAAAAATAGCGCTATTGAAATGTAATTTACATAATATAAAATACATCCATTTTAAAGGTACAGTGAAATGATTGCTAGCATATCTACAGAGTTGGTCAAACATTGTCACAATGTAATTTGAGACTATTCCTGTCAGTCCAAAAGAGAGCTATAGATTTGCCTTTTCTGGACAGCCAAGTATAAATGGGACTACACAATATGTGTTCTTTATGTGTTTGGCTTTTTTTCCACTGAGCATGTTTTGAGTTTCATTCATGTTGTAGCTTGTATCAGTACTTCATTCTCTTTTTTTTTTACCAAATGGTATTCCGTTATACAAATGTGCCATATTTTGTTTATCCACTTACCAGTTGAGAGACATTTGGGTTTTTTCCACTTTTTGACTGTAAGAATAATGCTGCTATGAACATTCGAGTACAAGCCTGTGTAGACTTTTTCATTTCTTTTGGAAACGTACCTAGGAGTGGAATTCTGAGTCATATGGTAACACTATGCTTAGCATTTTGAGGAACTGCCAGACCATTTGGCAAAGTGGCTGCACCGTTTTACATTCCCACCTGCAGCTTATGAGAGTTCTGATTTCTCCACATCTAAGCCAACAGTTGTTATTATCTGTCCTTTTGATTGTAGCCATCCCAGTGAGTATGAAGTAATACTTCATTGTGGTTGTGTTTTGTGTTTCCATGATCACTAACGATCTCAAGCATCTCTTTGTGTGCTTATTGGTCATTTGTATCTTTTCTTAGGACAAAGAAGAGATTGTTTGCCCATTTTAAAATAATTTAACTTTTTATTATTGAGTTGTAAGGGTTCTTCAAATATCCTGGATGCGAGTCCCTTATCAGATATATGATTTGCAAAAATTTTCTCCCATTCTGTGAGTTGTCTTTTTACTTTATTAATGGTACTGTTTGGAGCATGAAAGTTTTAACTTCTGATGAAGGCCCACTTATCTATTTTTTCCTTAGTGGCTTGTGCTTTTGGTGTCATAGCTGAGAAACCATTGCCTAACCCAAGATTATGAAGGTCTTCTCCTCTGTCTTCTAAGAGTTTTAGCTCTTACGTTTGAATTTTTGATTCATTTGAGTTAATTTTTGTGTATAGTGTCAGGAAGGAGTCCAGATTCATCTTTTTTCATGTGATACACGATTTTCCCACCACCGTTTGTTAAAAAGGCTATTCTTTTATGATTGAATTTTCTTGAAATCTTTGTTGAAAATCAGTTGACTATAAATGTAGAGATATATTTGGGGGTGTTATCTCAATTCTCTTCTATCGATCTATCGATCTATCTATCTAATCTTTATACCAGTACCACTTACTGGCAAAACTTACAGCACTAACATTGTAACAAGTTTTGAAATCAAGAGTTGCAAGTCTTCCAGCTCCTGGGTCTTTCTGAATTTTCATATGAATTTTAAGATCAGCTTCTCAATTTCTGCAAAAAATCCAGCTGAACCAGCCCACTTTTTATTCTTGCTTTTGCGAACGCTGTTAAACATCTCCTTCATTTCATCCACTCTCCTTGTCCTCAACCCATTGCTTTCTGTAGCTTACGTTGTCATGTTTTTCTTATAAACCGTTGATGCTTGTTTTGGAAGTATTGATGCAGGCACTTTTAATATCTGGGTGGGTTAGGGGCAGGACAGGTTGCCTCTCCTGATAAAAAGACTCAAGAAGAGTTCCCTTTTTGCCCTAGTGATTTGAGATGTCACCTCTATCATACATTAAAATTCCACGTGTACTTGCATTTATTTCTGGATATTCTGTTATTTTCCACTGGTCTGTTTATCTGTTCATGTCCTAACACTACACTATCTTAATTATCAAAGCTTTCTAGTATATTTTAATACCAAATAGGACTAGTTGCCTTTCAGTTTTTATTTTGTGGTGGTTTCCTGCCTATTACTGAATGCTTATTTTTCCAGATGAAGTTTATTGTCATTTAGTGATATTTTCTTTGTTACCTAATGTTTGATAAGTTCTGGTAAATATACCACGTGTGCTTGAGAAGATGAATGTTCTATTATCAGAGGTGAAGTTTGATACATATCCATAAGGCCTATGGGGTTTAAAAAAATTATCATATTAATTTCTTTTAGATCCTTACTTATTTTTTGTCCACTTATCCAGCGTCATTGAGCAGGTGACTTATCCAAGGGATACTTCAATCCTGATGACTTTCGGATTTAGCCTTTCATTCCATCAGTGAGATTTGCACTGGTTCATGCTGTGCTTTGTAGAATCTCATCTTGATACCCTGCTCATGCAGCCCCCTGCTGTCCTTGCAGTTTTTCTTAGATTAACACTGTGAAGCTTGGCTTCTTTTTCCTTCTACATTCCCATCAATTAGTTGGAAGCTTATTTTCCTGGCAACAACATTCATGGTGATCCTGAGTAATGGTTTAATATCACTTTTGTCATTTTCTGGTATGTACTTGGATCTGGGGATGATGGAGTATCTTGGGATGTGATACTGAGACACTGTCTGGGACAGAGTTGTGCTGAGGATTCTGGATACAGTCATGGGAAGATAATAGGGGAGGAGCTCAGAGGTTTGGGTATAAGGGTAGCCTGGAAAACATTGGACAGATGCTTGACGGACGTGAGGTTAACTTCACGCCAGCCCCCTTCTGTTTCTCCAGGTTTGCCTTTGGCACATCTGGTTCCCAGGGAGACCTCTAGAAGGCATGCTGGGAGGAGAGTGAACTCCATGGCTATTTTAGTGGATTTTCAGCCCCCTACCCCCAGGCCCTCTAGGGTCCCTCTACTCAGCAGTCAGCAGAGACTGGCAACTGGTGATAAAGAAGACTGGCATTTCTTAATGCCCCAAAGACCAAAGCTCTGTGGGCACTGGCCCTCTGTGTCCTCAGCTCCCAACTGCTACCCTTTTGTAACCTATTTTCTCCTACAGAGTGCCTTTTGTGAACTTTTTTCCCTGAATTTCCGTATAGAGGTGGCCTGGAGTGGCTGGTGTCACCTCTGGCTTTCCTTCCATGACCTTAGAGCTACGGGGCGACACCCTGCACACTCCACATGTGTGGGGGAGGGGGTAGAGGGAGGAAGGGAAGCGCTGTGAGCTCTTCTGGGAGGGAGCAGGAAATGCATTTGCAGACGGAGCCAAAGTAATCTGCAGTACCAAGTGAAGACCTGTGTGATGAAAGGAAATCATGCTGCCAACCTGGAACCAGTGATCCCGGATGACATGCCTTTTACAAAGCCAGTGTTTCGATCCACTTCAGAGGACTCACTGGAGTTAGTTTTGTAAGTTTCCCAGTCCATCAGCCAGCTGGGCTTGTGGAATATTTCATCTTGAAAACAGATTTATCAGGGAGAGGGTAAGAAGAATCAAAGACCCCAAGAGATTTATGAACCTCCCCCCCGCCCCCCGCCCCAGGTCAAGCAGAGCAATCAGTTTGCTGTCATCACTTTAACCTTTCTGTTGCGGGAGTCTTGGCCTGGGCCTCGATCGTAGAGTTCACCCTGGTGTGGAGGTCTCCCCAGTTGGGACATGGACACGTGCGTGAGGGAAGGGGACACCCTAATGGCGACTCAGGACACAGCAGGAAAGCAGTCCATTCGCCTTGTGTTCCCCCTTTTCTCCCCTTTGTTTTTCTCTCTCTTTTCTTCTTCCTCTTCATCCCCTCTGTGGGTGACTTGATTTGTTTCTAGAACTCTTGGAAATAGGAGCAGTAACAAAAAATTTGAAAAACAAATTTTTGTGTAATTCTCAGGGAGCCACTGAGAAACCAAGATATTTCCACCTTGACTGACAGCCTCGGTCCAGCACTGGTTACCAGCACGTCCTCAGCTCTGGCCATAAGCCCTCAGAGATCCTTGCAGCACATGGGATGAGGCTGAGACGATGTGTGCACACCCAGGAACCCAGGATGCTGCGGAGGAGAGCAGGACTGTTTCATTTACCAGATGCGGAGGCAGACTCAGAGGAGGTTACTGGTGTTGGATTAATCGGTTTTCAGGAGAAGTCATGATAGAAACAAAGTATGGGAAGCTGGAAATAAGAAGAACGAATGGAAAGGAGCTTAGGAAATTGGAGAAAGCGGAAACTCAAGCTTGCAGAGGGGAAAGGCTAAGTGTAACATGGCGGTGCCTGTCTGAACTCCAGAGGCCATAGGCATCTCTGAAAGTGGAAATACAGCTTGGGTTCAAAATAGGAGGGTTGTTGGAAAGTCTCTAAGAAGAAGTTGAATCTCCATGTCCTCCCCAACACCCTGCAGCTGCGGTCGACTCTGTCTACCTTAGCGGAACCTTGCAGGGCTCTTCTTTGGAGAGCTTGATCTAAGTGGAATCTGGACTCTGGGGAGCTGGGCCAGGGTACCGCAGGGAAAACAGGGGGATTAAGTACAAATGAACACACCGAATGGTATAGCGTCCCAGTCCTCGCTTTCCATCTGCTGCTTAGAATAACTCATAGCCAGAGTTATACATTTATATACAATTACTGATAGGTGTAGAAAACAAGCAGATGAAATGAGACAATCATGATTAACTCTGAGGTGATGTTGCATAAGGGAGAAATTGTTTCCATAGTACACCACTCAGCCATGAATAATACTTACATAGGTTCTGAATATTGATTTCACCCCAAATTATAACAACATGCAGGAATGTTTATAAGAAAGTTAAATCCTCATCTTCCATATTAGGAAGTCAATAGTTAATACTTTAAACAATCAAGAAATAGGATAAATATGCCATTTTCTAATGTGAAAATGGTGCAGAATGGTGGAAGTATTTACTCTGTGGAGGGAGAATGGGGGAATTTATTTTCAAGTTTTGAATGTGAATAATAGTAGTTAATAAGACTTGATAAGGTGGCTGAATTATAATTATAATATGTATTATATACAATATATGTGTAAACCCACACATACATAAAATGTTATAGGGTGGAGAGGCTGTCACAGTTTGAAAAATATGTTAAAGTGCTCAGATGTTTTGGAAATTGTACCTTATATTTCCAGACCTTAATCATAAAATGTTCTGAAGGTTCTAAAGCCAAACATCTATCATCACGGTATTTAAATGAAATTCAGCAAGGAGAAGGTAGTATTTTGACCACTCTTTCCCAAAGTTACAAGGTTTCTTCCAACAGTACAGCAGGAAAATACATTTCAGTAATTGATCAGTATGTAACTCAAATGAATCCTGAGGCCCGAAGTACAATGAAGAAACAATAGTCAGCAATTAAAAAATTTTTAATTCCAATGTTTCCTTATTTAAAGAATATTATAGTGGGTCTATTCATAACCCACAGTCACTGTTCTTAGAATGTCTGTTCCTCTCCACTGAGGCTCCCTCTCACCTCTGGTTACTTGAGTCAGCTAACCTTAAAACCTTTGATTATTCACCCTTTACCCCAACATATCGCTAAGCATTTTACCTCTCTAGTCCTGGTGTCTTTCTACCCATTCTCCTGATTTCGTATTATCAAAGCTCTTCTTGGAAGGTGTGGGCAGAGAGGAAAGACAAAATTGTCTTCATCAGGTAAAAGAGAAGAGAGAGTCCTGAGACTATTAATTAATAAATTTCATTCTCATCAAAAATGCAAATACTTATTATTAACAAATTCCTCATTTTGATAAATAAGTAATGTGGTAACAGGTATCGTTCTTTTGAATGTTTTTGTATAAATATTCTATGAAATCATGCATGTAAATTATTTTGAGAGAAAATGATTTCAAGAGAAAGTGACTCATACGCAGTGACTCTAAAATGGAAATCACTGGAATTTTTTTTTTTTTTTTTTTTTGCCGTCTGCGGGCCTCTCACTGCCGCGGCCTCTCCCACTGTGGAGCACAGGCCCAGCGGCCATGGCTCACGGGCCCAGCTGCTCCGCGGCACGTGGGATCCTCCCGGACCGGGACAGGAACCCATGCCCCCTGCACTGGCAGGCAGACTCCCAACCACTGCGCCACCAGGGAACCCCATGGAAATCACTGGAAATTTTTAGCGAGAAGTTTTTAAACGTAGAAATGCACAGGGAATAAATAATATCACCGGTGCCTCACCACCCAGAATTAATATATGCTAACAAGTTTTCATGTTTGCTTTAGGTATTTTTTTCATTTTAAGAAACAAGAGGTCAACCATTAAATTAAATAAATAAGGAGCAGACTCAAAAGATTTGAAGAGGTTATATAAGCAGAGGAGGGGGTTAGTAGGGAAAGGAAGGTGGGAAGGACCAGAGTGTTATGAAAGTGAGTCCATGAGGCCCACAAAAGAGAGGCACAGAGAGGTATAGCTGGAAACTTACAGCAAAATTCATAACTGATGGTGACTTTAATGTTAAGTGAATAAAATTAGTCATAACTAATTTTCAAGTGAATAAATGGCACTATTTATATAAATTTATTTAGAAAGAGGGGGAGTTGAGTAGGAAAATCATATACTTCGTTTCTATAGGAAAACAACTTTTTTTCCCCCACGTGCTCAAGTTGTTTTGATTAAAAAAATGAAACTCTGGAGGGCAGGCTTTATTATATGAAACTATATCTTCTTGGATGATCTGTTCATTGCTTGATTAAAGCCATATCTAGGAAAAAAAATCATTCCTTTTAGAAACAACTATTCTTGTATATTTGCCCACATATTAACCATTTCCAATACTCCTCATGCCTTTTTGTAGATTCAGATTTCCAAGACAATTATTTCGCTTCAGCTTGAAGAGCCTCCCCTAGCACTTTTTGCAGTGCAGGTCTGTTGGCAACAAATTATCTCAACTTTGATTTACCTGAAAATATCTGTTCGTTTTCAGTTTTGAAGAATGGTTTTTACTGGGTATAGACTTCTGAAGTGACAGTTTTTTTCTTTCCACACATTAAAGATATTATTTCATTGTCTTCTGTACTCCATTTATCAGAAGAGAAGTTGCTTGTCAATCATTCCCCTGTATATGATACCTCATTTCTGCCTGGCTACTTGTAAGATTTTCTATTTCACTTTTATTTTTATCTGTGATGTGGTTAAGTGCAGGTTTTTGTTTTGTTTTTGTTTGGTTTGGTTTTGGTATTGATTCTTTTTGGAGGCTTGTTAAGCTTCTAATATATGATGTTTGATGTTTATAATTAAGTTTGGAAACATTATGGCCAATATTCCTTCAAATATTTTTCATTTTCTATTCTCCTTTCTCCTGAAACCCCAATTATACATATATTAAGATGTTTAATATTCTGGCTCTATTTGGTATTTGATATTGAGGTTCCATTCATCTCTTTTTTAAATACTTTACTCTCACAGATTCTTTTTAGATAATTTCTATTTATTTCTCTTTAAATCAATAATTTTTCTTCTTTTTTCCCCCATGTGATCATCTGTTAACCTCATGCTATGATTTAAAAAAATTTTTTTCATATATTGTATCTTTCAAGGGATTCTACTTGGTACCTTTTTAGAGTTTTCGTATGTTTTCTGAGATTCTCTGTCTCTTCCTCCAATATATCCATTCTTCTCGTAAAACCCTTTAACATATTTATCACTTAAAGTCCTTTCCTCCTAAATCTTAAGTGTGGATCCTGTCTGTTGACTGCTTTTTTTCTTTTGACTTGTCATCACATTTTCTTATTTCTTCATATGTATCGTACTTTTTAATTGTATAGACATTGTGGTTGATTCATTGTAGAGAATCTGGATTCTGTTATCTTCCTCTGAAGAATGTTGGGTTTTGTTCTAGCAGATCTAGCAGATCTGCTGGCAGATCACCTGGATTTTGTGAAGGCTTGGTTTTATGCTTTGTTAGGGTGGGTCTATTTGAATTTTGCCCTTAGTTCTAAGGTATAGCACTTAGTCCTGGGATGTGCTTCCTAATCATAGGGCATGGCCTTTTTAGAGTTTTATTGAAAAGCTTGAAGTGTTTACCAAACTCCTCTAATTTGGACAGACTTGAACTCTAAAGTGTGTCTTTCCATTGAAATTTCTGCTCAGCGTTTTCCACCTCCCAGCTATTCTTTTCCTGTGGGCTCATTAGAGTCTCTCCCTATGATATGCATTTACAAAGTCAGCAAGGACTTGAGCGGGTATCCATATATAGATTTTTGGCCCCCTCCTTTCCCATATTTTCCCCACCTCTCAATTGCAAACTTCTCTGGCAGCTCCAAACTCTCATCACAGATTCTTCAGCCTAATAAGACTGCTGCTTTTTGCTTGAACTCCAGTCCTCATGCTCCAGGCAGATTGGGGAGTGTCTTCAGGAGAAAAGCTGGTTAACTGTGAATCTCACAGAGTTTACTTCCATTCTTTCAAGGCTTGTATCCCCTTAATTTCTGCCTGCTTTTGGTTACTCTCTGAGGACCTTATACAGATATTTTAATATTTTGTCCATAATTTATAGTTGTTAGCAAGTGGGTTTCATCTGATACAAGCTACCCTGCCATTATCAGAGCTGGAAGAAAAAAGAATTGATAAATAAAGTAGTCATGTCTACTATCACTACTTCTATTCCATATTATACTGGAGGTCTTAACAAGTACAATAAAACAAGAAAAATGAAAAGGTATATGAATTGGAAAGGAAGAAACAGAACTTGAATTATTTGCAGATGATATGAAAATCCAAAATAATCTATAGAAAAAGTCTTTATAATTACAATAATTAGTAAGAGTTAAGGAAGGATGCTGGGTATTAGAGCAGTATTTTAAAAACATATTTTAAAAATATTTTCCATAAATCAGCTCCAGGTCTCTTAAACTATACTTTAAGAACATTAAAGATTTGTCTCAGATTTGGAACAACTTTACCATCCCAATTCTTGTTCACATTTATCTGCTTTCTTGGAGCAATCTGAGTTTTGTTCTCTGTTATTTGCTACCAGAAGAGCTTTGGCAAAAGAGAAGAGATTTCTCTTTGATCAGATATAGAGAAGATGGACAAGGGGTCCCTTGCTCATGGGGGGTGGTGTGGGCCTGCTGGAGTAGAGTGAGGAAGCTAAACCAAAATGAGCTCTTTGGAGGCAAAAACTGTATCTTGTTCACTGCTGTATTCCCAGCTGCTAGCACACTGGGTCTGATGCTGACTAAGTCAATGTCTATTGGCGGAACATGGTTGCTCTTGATAAGTATTTGAAGGTCTCACATAGAGGAGGAACTGACTCAACCTGCAGAGGACGTCAGTGCCATCTGAGGACAGAGTGGTCAGAGTTGGAGGACCTTGAACTCCTGCCCAGAAGGATTCAGGCACTGGTTGAATGAATACCTGGTGGAGGTTTAAAGAAGGGATTCAAACAGCAGCTAAGAATTTGTACTTTGACCTTCAGGGTGGAAAATGGAAAAAAACTGAAGAGAAATGTGGTAGCCAGCCTCTGAGATGGCCCTCAGTGACTCTTGCCTCCTGGTTTTCATGGCCTTGTGGTCCCTCCCACATTGACTTGGGGCTGGCTCTGTGACTCATAGAATATGGTGGCAGTCATGTAGGTGACTGACTAAGACCAAGTCATAGAAGGCATTGCAGCTATTAGCTGAGTCTCTTATGTCATTCACTCTGGGGGAAGCCAACCCTCAGGTGGTAAGGACACATAATGTCTTGTGGGAGGCCCATGTGGAGAGGAACAACCTTGCCAGCATCAACTTGCCAACTCTGGGAGTGGGCCACCCAGCAAGCATACCCTTCTGCCCCAGTCAAACTTTCAGATAATTCCAGCCCCAGCTGACTTGTGATTACAGCCTCCACAAGAGACCCAGAACCAGAACGACTCACTGAGTTGCCCTTGAATTCTTGACCCATGAAAACTTTGAGAGATAATAAATTACTATTATTATTTTAAGCCACTCAGGGTTTTTGAGTGATTTATTACACATAACCTTTGAGATCTGGGACTGTGGGATCTCACTCCAGTTCTCTTTCACTCTAAGGATCTATGCTGTTTTTATATTTTATCACCTCCCTCTGGGTTGCCTTTGACTTGCCACCAGAGACAAGTGTTCTGGGCAGCGTCCCAGTCAAGGATCTCCTGGAGGACAAGGGTCACTGCCTCATGTTTGTATTACTGCTAGCTCAGTGCCTACACAGTTTAGGTGCCCTTTAAATTATTTTTGAATAATGAACAAATAAAGGTGAATTTGTCAGAAACAGGTCCTCTGGCTCTTTGGTGTCTCTTCGTATTCTTCTGATTTTTAGTCTTCCTGACATACTATTCAGCAGAGGGCAGGATAGTGCATCCCTAAGATGCAGGAAAATTCATCTGTTGAAATAGGGAGTTTTCCCAAGTTCCATGGCTCTGTTATTTTGGGGATAATTGCTTCTTGCAATAAGCCCCAGACTGATATATGACCAGAAAACTATACCCAAAAAGCACAGCTAAGCATTTCTGAAGCTGAGGTATCTAGTGACTGTTGGTGCAGATACACAAATTGATTTACCTCATCTTATAAATAATAGAATGCCACCTCCATTAGCACACAAAAAGTTTGGACAAATAGAATTTATTTTCATTCTGATTTCCAATAGTAACCAAAATGTTTGAGGATGGCCCAGAAAGCCCTGAAAGATCCAGAAAAGATGCTGTAAGAACTATGAAAAGAAGAATTAATCCAGAGCATAAATGAACCTTGAAAACCTTATATTAAGTGAAAAAGGCCAATTACAAAGGACCACATATTATTACTCCATTTCTATGAAATGTCTAAGATAGGCAAATCTGTAGAGACAGAAAGTAGATTAGTGTTGGCCTAGGGCAGGAGAAGATTGGGGAGCTGGGGGATGACAGCTAAGGGATGAGGAGTTTCTTTTGGGGGGTTATAAAAATGCTCTAAGATTAGGTTGGGAAGATGGTTGTAAAATTATGTGAATCTATTAAAAACCATTGAATTATATACCTTTAGTGAGTGAATAGCATGGTATGTGAACTATATCTGAAAGCTTTAAAAAATAATTAATGATGTACAGCTAAATTTTTATATTCCTCTTGTTTATCCCCCCAGTTTAGTCTCTGAAAATATGTTAGTCATCAGTGATGGAGATGATGACTTTCCAAGGACCAAACATACCATTGTCCAGACATCATGGATAGCACCCATGTAGAGACATTTCTGTTCCAGCACTTGGCAGTCAGTCTATCTTCTGATCATTGCCATGGTTTTTGTGAGGGGCTCATCTGTTGTTCCCATTCACAGATAATGACCAGGCTGGGAAAGAAGTCAGTGTTCTCATTCTCATCACCAGCCTCACTGCTGGAGCCATGGAGCCAACAACTGGAGGTTGGTATGGTGTCTTCTAGCCCTGCTGGCATTTGTTTGGGGTCTGCAAGAGCAGCCCCAGGACAAGACAAGTAGGAAGGTTTTGCTTCCAACTTGCATCCAAGATCTGCCTTCTTCCAGTTTGTACAATGGCCCCTGTAGTAAGCACCTTCAGGAAGGTGGCATTTCCCAGAACCAGTAATCTCAGCAATTTCAGGCAAAACAATATCCATCTTTAGGAGGAAGCATCCCTGGCTAGAAACTAGGAGGCTTGGCTTCTAGTCCTGGCCCTGCTATTTGAATTGACCTAAATCACTCCCTGAGTTCTCACTGACCTTGGGTATGTCAGTAAATCACATTTCATATGGGAATCAATGCTTGGAACTGTAAGGTCATCCTCAGTTCTAAATTCCATGAGCTGTTGGTTTACCCTCTTGGGGACAAATGTATTTCACCTCTTGAAGGCCAACAGAAAAGGCAGTGAATCTCCACTTGTCTCTTTCCTATGTGCTATCTCTGCTGCTTGTAATTGCTGTAGTTTGAAGAGCTTTGGTTACTTTGCCTACTGCCCAGCCAAGGTGCCAGAGCCTTTGTGCCCGCCAGGAGGGGTGAGGCTGAGGAAGTAACGGGGCTCCAGAGAAGCTGCCTTTGACCTCTTGAGCCTTTTGTTTGGCCTCCATGGTTTATGGCATATCTCAGGCAAGGGATATGGGGCAAACCATATCCCAGTGTCACATAATGGGATTCTGCCCATTATGTGACATTGGCAGGAAAGGAAAGTAACTTAGAGCATCTTGGATGGCATAGTGCTTGAAAGAGCACCTCAGTGTTTTCTTGCTGCTTGCATGTAGTGATGCTTGGTGTTCTTTCAAGGGTCTTTGGTCACTTAGAGAGAGGAAGACAACACAGTTGTCTTCAGGATGCTCCTTTCTAGTCCTCTGGGTCCCATTATCCCACTGGTCCCCATTGCAGAGGTTCCTCCAGCAGAAGAATGGTTTGCACTCAGCAGGCCTGAAGACCCCTGTGAGGAGCCTCATTGACTAAGCCTAGATGGAAAGAACCCTTGTCAAGCTGTCAAGCTGTCAAGCTGTGATTCAGCATATGTAATACATGTTCACCGTACAAAATATGGATGATACAAGCAAAGAGAAGGAAAAAGTTACCCATAGTCTTACTGCTTAGAAGCCACAATAATCAATCGTTTCCCATTTTTGAGCATTATTTTACGGACTAGGCACTCTGCTGTGTAATTGCAAACATTATGTAATGTAATTTTCACAACACCTCTCTGAAGTTTGTGCTGTTATTTCCCTCTGCAGAGATGAAAACTGGGGTTTAGAGAAGTTAGACAACATACCCAAGGCAGCACAGCCGGTAAGTGGCAAAGCTGAGATGAAAATCCAAGCCTGGCTGACTCCAGGGTCGATGTCGTATGTAATCTAATTTCCTAACATTTTGTAGTCTTCTCTGCCAGTCTTTTTGTCTGCACAGTTTTTGTTTCTTTTTATCCTTGCATAATCATGGTCCTGCTGGGTTTTCTGGGGGTCTTCTACCTGCCAGACCCCCAAGCTCTCTGGGGTTCTTGGCTGTTGGATCTCTGCAGAAATCCACACCATAGAAACTGTTTCTGGAGGACTCTAGTGCACTCTACCAATGTGGCAGGTCTGTTTCTGTTTGGCAAGGAGAAGACAGAGTCTCTTTTTCAATCTTTCTTCAGTCCCTAATCTCTTAAAGCTTTACTTGCAATTCCTTTGTCTAAAAAACAAAGACCAAAGAGAGTTACCTGTGTCTCAGACGATCTCCACGGGGTGGTCCAGAGAGCCATGCAAGGAGCCAGGAGGGCTGGCCTCATGTGCCGGCTCAGGCATGTGTGGGCTCCCCAATACCTGAGGCGTACAGTAAGGACATTGGGGTACACATCCCAGCAGCCCTGGGATGGGGGGGTGTTGAGGAAGGGTCTGTGTGGGCCCCCTGCAGGGAATACAGCCAGACTCTACCTCATGAAACTGCAAACTTCCCTGCCCAGGCAGGGGGCTGCAGTTTGGGGCTGCAGCATGGATACAGCCTCCTGTACAGGGCATCTCTCCACCAGGCCTTCCCTCCCATCCTCCCTGACTCTGGGAGCTTGCTCTGTCGCCACCCCCCACCCCCGTGTCTTTTTGTTCCTTCCAGTTTTCAGGAACATCAAATAAAGGCTCTTTCAAGAGGCTCCCTTGAGGACAACAGCCAAGAAACCACATTTCGTTCTGCTGTTCCAGCAGACGAGCCAGCTTGATGGGATTTGGCCTCTTTAACAGAGAGAAGCTCTTCCCTGAGATTAGACTGTTTTGGGCCTGATCCCTCAACTTCATAGGACATCAGGCTTAAGCCATGAGAAAAATATTATAAAGAAAAAGTGAGGGCCATCTTCAAGATGGCAGATGAATAAGACGTGTAGATCACCTTCCTCCCCACAAATACATCAAAAAATAGATCTACATGTGGAATAACTCCTACAGAACGCCTACTGAATGCTGGCAGAAGACCTCAGATTTCCCAAAGGGCAAGAAACTCTCCACGTACCTGGGTAGGGCAAAAGAAGAAAGGAAACACAGAGACAAAAGAATAGGGATGGGACCTGCACCTCTGGGCAGGAGCTGTGAAGGAGGAAAGGTTTCCACACACTAAGAAGTCCCTTCAATGGCAGAGACGTGGGGTGGCTGGGGGGAAGCTTCAGAGCCACGGAGGAGAGCACAGCCACAGTGTGCGGAGGGCAAAGCAGAGAGAGTCCCGCACGGAGGATCGGTGCTGACCAGCACTCACCAGCCCAAGAGGCCTGTCTGCTCACCCGCCGAGGTGGGCAGGGGCTGGGAGCTGAGGCTCGGGCCTCGGAGGTCAGATCCCAGGGAGAGGACTGGGGTTGGCTGCGTGAACACAGCCTGAAGGGGGCTAGTGCACCACAGCTAGCCCGGAAGGAGTCCGGGAAAAAGTCTGGAACTGGCTAAGAGTCAAGAGACCATTGTTTCCTTGTGTGCAAGGAGAGGGGATCAAGCGCATCGCTTAAAGGAGCTCCAGAGATGGGCGCGGTCCGCGGCTATCAACGCGGACCAGAGACAGGCATGGGACGCTAAAGCTGCTGCTGCAGCCACCAAGAAGCCTGTGTGTGAGCACAGGTCACTCTCCACACATCACCTCCAGGGAGCCTGTGCCACCCACCACTGCCAGGGTCCTGTGATCCAGGGACAACTTCCCCGGGAGAACACACGGCGCACCTCAGGCTGCCGCAACGTCATGCCGGCCTCTGCCGCCACAGGCTCGCCCCGCATCCGTACCCCTCCCTTCCCGCGACCTGAGTGAGCCAGAGCCCCCTAATCAGACGCTCCTTTAACCCCCTCCTGTCTGGGTGAAGAACAGATGCCCTCAAGCGACCTACACGCAGAGGCGGGGCCAAATCCAAAGCTGAACCCCGGGAGCCGTGCGAACAAAGAGAAAGGGAAATCTCTCCCAGCAGCCTCAGGAGCAGCGGATTAAATCTCCATAATCAACTTGATGTACCCTGCATCTGTGGAATACCTGAATAGACAACTAATCATCCCAAAATTGATGTGGTGGACTTTGGGAGCAACTGTAGACTTGGGGTTTCCTGTATCTGACTGACTACTTTCTGATTTTTATGTGTATCTTAGTGTAGTTTTTAGCTCTTGTTATCATTGGTGGATTTGTTTATTGGTTTGGTTGCTGTCTCCTTTTTTTTTTTATTACTTTAAAAACTTTTTTTATTTTAATAATATTTTTTAAAATTTTACTTTAACAACTTTTTGATCCAATTTAATTTTATTTATTTTTCTTTCTTTTTTTTTCTCCCTTTTATTCTGAGCCATGTGGCTGACAGGGTCTTGGTGCTCTGGCTGGGTGTCAGGCCTGAGCCTCTGAGGTGGGAGAGCTGAGTTAAGGACACTGGTCCACCAGAGACCTTCCAGCCCCATGTAATATCAATCGGCGAGAGCTCTCCCAGAGATCTCTATCTCAACACTGAGACCCAGCTCTACTCAATGACCAGCAAGCCCCAGTGCTGGACACCCCATGCCAAACAACTAGCAAGACAGGAACACAACCCCACCCATTAGCAGAGAGGCTGCCTAAAACCATAAGTTCACAGACATTCCCAAACACACCACCAGACGTGGTCCTGCCCACCAGAAAGACAAGATCCAGCCTCAGCCACCAGAACACAGGCACTAGTCCCCTCCACCAGGAAGCCTACACAATCCACCGAACCAACCTTACCCACTGGGCCAGACACCAAAAACAAGGGGAACTATGAACCTGCAGCCTGTGAAAAGGAGACCCCAAACACAGGAAGTTAAGAAAAATGAGAAGACAGAGAAGTACACAGCAGATGAAGGAGCAAGGTAAAAACCCACCAGACCAAATAAATGAAGAGGAAATAGGCAGTCTACCCAAAAAAGAATTCAGAGTAATGATAGTAAAGATGATCCAAAATCTTGGAAATAGAATGGAGAAAATACAAGAAATGTTTAACAAGGACCTAGAAGAACTAAAGTGCAAACAAACAATGATGAACAACACAATAAAGGAAATTTAAAATTCTCTAGAAGGAATAAATAGCAGAATAACTGAGGCAGAAGCACGGATAAGTGACTGGAAGATAAAATAGTGGAAATAACTACCGCAGAGCAGAATAAAGAAAAAAGAATGAAAAGAATTGAGGACAGTCTCAGAGACCTCTGGGCCAACGTTACGTTCACCAACATTCGAATTATACAGGTGCCAGAAGAAGAAGAGAGAAAGAAAGGGACTGAGAAAATATTTGAAGAGATTATAGTTGAAAACTTCCCTAATATTGGAAAGGAAATAGTTAATCAAGTCCAGGAAGCACACAGAGTCCCATACAGAATAAATCCAAGGAGAAACATGCCAAGACACATATTAATCAAACTATCAAAAATTAAATACAAAGAAAAAGTATTAAAAGCAGCAAGGGAA
The DNA here is from genome assembly GCF_026419965.1 of Kogia breviceps. Lineage (NCBI taxonomy): Eukaryota > Metazoa > Chordata > Mammalia > Artiodactyla > Physeteridae > Kogia > Kogia breviceps. The sequence continues at coordinate 77,002,973 of NC_081323.1, forward strand.
AAACAACAAATAACATACAAGGGAATCCCCATAAGGTTAACAGTTGATCTTTCAGCAGAAACTCTGCAAGCCAGAAGGGAGTGGCAGGACATATTTAAAGTGATGAAAGGGAAAAACTTACAACCAAGATTATTCTACCCAGCAAGGGTCTCATTCAGATTTGACAGAGAAATTAAAACCTTTACAGGTGAGCAAAAGCTAAGAGAATTCAGCACCACCAAACCAGCTTTAAAACAAATGCTAAAGGAACTTCTCTAGGCAGGAAACACAAGAGAAGGAAAAGACCTACAATAACAAGCCCCAAACAATTAAGAAAATGATATTAAGAACATACATATCGATAATTACCTTAAATGTAAATGGATTAAGTGCTCCAACCAAAAGACATAGACTGGCTGAATGGATACAAAAACAAGACCTGTACATATGCTGTCTAAAAGAGACCCACTTCAGACCTAGGGACACATACAGGCTGAAAGTGAGGGGATGGAAAAAGATATTCCATGCAAATGAAAATCAAAAGAAAGCTGGAGTAGCAATTCTCATATCAGACAAAATAGACTTTAAAATAAAGACTATTACAAGAGACAAAGAAGGACACTACATAATGATCAAAGGATCGATCCAAGAAGAAGATGTAACAATTGTAAATATTTATGCACCCAACATAGGAGCACCTCAATACATAAGGCAAATGCTAACATCCATAAAAGGGAAAATCGACAGTAACACAATCATAGTAGGGGACTTTTAACACCCTACTTTCACCAATGGACAGATCATCCAAAATGAAAATAAATAAGGAAACACAAGCTTTAAATGACACATTAAACAAGATCGACTTAATTGATATTTATAGCACATTCCATCCAAAAACAACTGAATACATGTTCTTCTCAAGTGCTCATGGAACATTCTCCAGGATAGATTATATCTTGGGTCACAAATCAAGCCTTGGTAAATTTAAGAAAATTGAAATTGTAGCAAGTATCTTTTCCGACCACAGTGCTATGAGACCAGATATCAATTACAGGAAAAAAACTGTAAAAAAAATACAAACACATGGAGGCTAAACAATAGCTACTGAATAACCAAGAGATGACTGAAGAAATCAAAGAGGAAATCAAAAAATACCTAGAAACAAATGACAATGAAAACACACGACCCAAATCCTGTGGGATGCAGCAAAAGCAGTTCGAAGAGGGAAGTTTATAGCAATACAATCCTACCTCAAGAAACAAGAAACATCTCTAATAAACAACCTAACCTTACACCTAAAGCAATTAGAGAAAGAAGAACCAAAAAACCCGAAGTTAGCCGAAGGAAAGAAATCATAAAAATCAAATTAGAAATAAATGAAAAAGAAGTGAAGGAAACAATAACAAAGATCAATAAAATTACAAGGTGGTTCTTTGAGAAGATAGACAAAATTGATAAACTATTAGCCAGACTCATCAAGAAAAAAAGGGAAAAGACTGAAATCAACAGAATTAGAACTGAAAAAGGAGAAGTAACACCAGACAGTGCAGAAATACAAAGGATCATGAGAGATTACTACAAGCAACTATATGCCAATAAAATGGACCACCTGGAAGAAATGGACAAATTCTTAGAAAAGCACAACCTTCCGAGACTGAACCAGGAAGAAATAGAGAATATAAACAGACCAATCACAAGCGCTGAAATTGAAACTGTGAGTAAAAATCTTCCAACAAACAAAAGCCCAGGACCAGATGGCTTCACCGGCAAATTCTATCAAACATTTAGAGAAGAGCTAACACCTATCCTTCTCAAACTCTTCCAAAATATAGCAGAGGGAGGAACACTCCCAAACGCATTCTACGAGGCCACCATCACGCTGATACCAAAACCAGACAAAAATGTCACAAAAAAGGAAAATTACAGGCCAACATCACTGATGAACATAGATGCAAAAATCCTCAACAAAATACTAGCAAACAGAATCCAACAGCACATTAAAAGAATCATACACCATGATCAAGTGGGGTTTATGCCAGGAATGCAAGGATTCTTCAATATATGCAAATCAATCAATGTGATACACCATATTAACAAATTGAAGGAGAAAAATCACATGATCATCTCAATAGATGCAGAAAAAGCTTTTGACAAAGTTCAACACCCATTTATGATAAAAACCCTCCAGAAAGTAGACATAGAGGGAATTTACCTCAACATAATAAAGGCCATATATGACACAACCACAGTCAACATCGTTCTCTATGGTGAAAAACTGAAACCATTTCCACTAAGATCAGGAACAAGACAAGATTGCCCACTCTCACCAGTATTATTCAACATAGTTTTGGAATTTTTAGCCACAGCAATCAGAGAAGAAAAAGAAATAAAAGGAATCCAAATTGGTAAAAAAGTAAAACTGTCATTGTTTGCAGATGGCATGATACTATACATAGATAATCCTAAGGATTATCTAGTAGAATCTAGTATCTAGAATCTAGTAGAAAACTACTAGAACTAATCAATGAATTTGGTAAAGTAGCAGGATACAAAATTAATGCATAGAAATCTCTTGCATTCCTATGCACTAATGATGAAAAATCTGAAAGAGAAATTGAGGAAACACTCCCATTTACCTTTGCAACAAAAAGGGTAAAATACTTAGGGATAAACCTACCTAAGGAGGCAAAAGATCTGTATGCAGAAAACTATAAGACACTGATGAAAGAAATTAAAGATGATACCAACAGGTGGAGAGACATACCATGTTCTTAGATGGGAAGAATCAACCTTGTGAAAATGAATATACTACCCAAAGCAATCTACAGATTCAATGCAATCCTTATCAGATTACCAATGCTATTTTTCACAGAACCAGAACCAAAAAATTCACAATTTTTATTGAAACACAAAAGACTGAGAATAGCCAAAGCAATCTTGAGAAAGAAAAATAGAGCTGGAGGAATCATGCTCCCTGACTTTAGGCTATACTACAGATCTACAGTAATCAAGGCAGTATGGTACTGGCACAAAAACAGAAATATAGATCAATGGAACAGGATAGAAAGCCCAGAGATAAACCTACGCACATATGGTCACCTTATCTTTGATAAAGAGGCAAAAATATACAATGGAGAACAGACAGCCTCTTTAGTAAGTGGTGCTGGGAAAACTGGATAGCTACATGTAAAAAATGATATTAGAACACTCCCTAATACCATACACAAAAATAAAATCAAAATGGATTAAAGACCTAAATGTAAGGCCAGACACTATCAGACTCTTAGAGGAAAACATAGGTAGAACACTCTATGACATAAATCACAGCAAGATCCTTTTTGCCCCACCTCTGAGAGAAATGGAAATAAAAACAAAAATAAACAAATGGGACCTAATGAAACTTAAAAGCTTTTGCAAAGCAACAGAAACCATAAACAAGATGAAAAGACAGCCCTAAGAATGGGAGAAAATATTTTCAAATGAAGCAACTGACGAAAGATTAATCTCCAAAATATACAAGCAGCTCATGCAGCTCAATATCAAAAAAACAAACGACCCAATCAAAAATGGGCAGAAGACCTAAATAGACATTTCTCCAAAGAAGTTATACAGATGGCCAACAAACACATGAAAGGATGCTCAACATCACTAATCATTAGAGAAATGCAAATCAAAACTACAATGAGGTATCACCTCACACTAGTCAGAATGGTCATCATCAAAAAATCTAGAAACAGTAAGTGCTGGAGAGGGTGTGGAGAAAAGGGAACACTCTTGCACTGTTGGTGGGAATGTAAATTGATACAGCCACTATGGAGAACAGTATGGAGGTTCCTTAAAAAACTAAGAATAGAACTACCCTATGACCCAGCAATCCCACTACTGGGCATATACCCTGAGAAAACCATAATTCAAAAAGAGTCATGTACCACAATGTTCATTGCAGCCCTATTTACAATAGCAAGGACATGGAAGCAACCTAGGTGTCCATCGACAGATGAATGGATAAAGAAGATGTGGCACATATATACAATGGAATGTTACTCGGCCATAAAAAGAAATGAAATTGAGCTATTTGTAGTGAAGTGGGTTGACCTAGAGTCTGTCATACAGAGTGAAGTAAGTCAGAAAGAGAAAAACAAATACTGTATGCTAACACATATATATGGAATCTAAAAAAAAAAAAGGTTCTGAAGAACCCAGGGGCAGGACAGGAATGAAGAAGCAGGCATAGAGAATAGACTTGAGGACTAGGGGAGGGGGTAGGGGAAGCTGGGATGAAGTGAGGGAGTGGCATGGACATATGTACACTACCAAATGTAAAATAGATAGTGCGAAGCAGCTGCATAGCAAAGGGAGATCAGCTCTGTGCTTTGTGACCACCTAGAGGGGTGGGATAGGGAGGGTGGGAGGGAGACGCAAGAGGGAGGAGATATGGGGATATATGTATACGTATAGCTGATTCACTTTGTTATACAGCAGAAACTAACACAACATTGTAAAGCAATTATATTCCAATAAAGATGTTAAAAAAAATAAAAACTTTAAAAAAACCTAAAAAAAAAAGAAAATGTGAGTTAAAAAATAAAATGCTCTGAACTCTGCTTTCTGACTTGTGCTAAGAATAATAACAGATAAGATTGTGTCAGAAATCCAAGCTCCAGGAGCGTCTGGAGCCACACAGTCAGCAAATGTGTCTTGTTTTGAAGTTAGAGAAGCTATAACGATTCTTTCTGGTAAAGAGGGAGTCATTTTCCCTTTTTTCTGCATGTTTCCAAAGTGGAGATGCCCTCTGGTCTGTGTCCTGGAGGAGGAGCATTGGGGTGAAAACCTCCACACCCGTTTCCACCACTTACTCAGTTCTTCACCTGGGCAGGGAGTGGCTGATGTTCTCTCAGAACCCATCAGGCCTTTATCCACATCATTGGGGGTTGTCACTGTTCTTCCGAGGCAAAAAATATTCCACCGCATCTCTCTAGACCGTCTGCCTCCTGGGTGGGTAAGAGAGTCCATGGGGTCTCCTCGGCTTCTGACTCCCATGGGTATGCACACTTGGGTCAAGGCAGGGGCCAGTTCTGAGAAGTAACTGGGTGTGTGAGTCCAGCCTGGGGTCCTCCATGAAGCTGGCAGGGTATGAGGAGACCTACCAGGAATATAGCCCAAGGCGCATGTGCTAACATAGTTTAGCAGAAAGCCCTATTCTTTGGAATCATTGATACTATTTGGACCACTAGTAAGGATGATCCTCTGGTGTCCATTTGGCACCCCCATTGTGTGCGTTCTCTTGCCAGTGAGAATCTTGGAGAAAGAGGAGAGTGAAACTTGGGTCCTCTGACCTCCAGCAACTTCCAAAGTACTTGACCTTGAACTCATGCTCCAGCTGCCCTCCATGCAGGTCTTACTTTCTCATCCCCTGTGGGGCAGTTTTCTTTCCTAGAGTCAACGTCCAGAAGAAGCTTCTCCAGGCTTTGTCATATGTGTCAAACTTTTATAACCTCCTTTTGATCCCTTTCCTGTGCCTACTCCTCTTTTCTTTTTTCGTAACACTCTCCCCAACTTGACTATCTCTGCCAATCTTTATCCATCCCTGACCCACATCAAAAAGCAAGTAGAGGGCTTCCCTGGTGGTACAGTGGTTGAGAGTCCGCCTGCCAATGCAGGGGGCACGGGTTCGTGTCCGGGTCCGGGAAGTTCACACATGCTGCGGAGCGGCTGGGCCCGTGAGCCATGGCCGCTGAGCCTGCGTGTCTGGAGCCTGTGCTCCACAACGGGAGAGGCCACAACAGTGAGAGGCCTGCATATTGCAAAAAAAAAAAAAAAAAAAAAAAAGCAAGTAGAGACACACTCACATCTATGATGATTATGCTTACATGTGATACATGCATGATGCATTGTGTGTTCCTGTGCATCACATTCCCATGAATATCCCTGGAATTTGAATGCTGTAATGTTCTTTATAGAAACAAAAAAAAGTTGCCCCAGATGCATTTTATAACTTTGTAATTAAAGTAGCCATTAAAATAATTAAATTTTGTGTTTTATAAGGACTAGCATAGTACAGTACTAGGCAATTAGTGAATATTTGTTGAATGAATGTTTGAATGGAGGAAGGCTATGAAGGAAAAGTAAACGGTGGTAATAAAAGTTTAAAAACATTAAATGTGAAGAGACAGCATAAATGAATCTTAATGTATTGTAGAAAAGGATATGATTAACAGATTTACATATATTATTACCATAGTACCTTTGTTGAGAATTTCATCTGCATCATTATTATTATTAATTTTTTAAAACATCTTTATTGGAGTATAATTGCTTTACAATGGTGTGTTAGTTTCTGCTTTACAACAAAGTGAATCAGTTATACATATACATATATTCCCATGTCTCTTCCCTCTTGCATGAACCTCCCTCCCACCCCTCTAGGTGGTCACAAACCACCAAGCTGATATCCCTCTGCCATGTGGCTGCTTCCCACTAGCTAGCCACCCTACGTTTGGTAGTGTATATATGTCCATGCCACTCTCTCACTTCATCACAGCTTACCCTTACCCCTCCCCATATCCTCAAGTCCGTGCTCTAGTATGTCTGTGTTCTATTCCCATCCTACCCCTAGGCTCTTAATGATATTTTTTTTTCTTAGGTTCCATATATATGTGTTAGCATATGGTATTTGTTTTTCTCCTTTTGACTTACTTCACTCTGTATGAGACTCCAGGTCCATCCACCTCACTACAAATAACTCAATTATATGTATATTTGGTCTAGCAACAGTTCACTTTCAAATTACGCAAAATGACTATGGATTAATCTTGCTTATGCACAATGTGTATGTAGACAGCACCCCTTAAAATTTCTTCCGTTCCTTTTTTTGGTGGTATGCGGACCTCTCACTGCTGTGGCCTCTCCCGTTGCGGAGCACAGGCTCCAGACGCACAGGCTCAGCGGCCATGGCTCATGGGCCCAGCCGCTCCGCGGCATGTGGGATCCTCCCAGACCGGGGCACAAACCCGTGTCTCCTGCATCGGCAGGCGGACTCCCAACCACTTCGCCACCCGGGAAGCCTCAGTTCCTTATTTTTAATGAGATTTATGCATACATTTAAAAACTGTTTTAATTAAAATAGTGAAAAATTTCAATATAAATTCTGTGATTATTCATGATCACAACTATTAATGGTACATCAAAAATGGTGGCATAGCTAAGAGAAGCTGTGGGTTATTTGCCTGTCTTTTAGGCCAAGTATTATGTTGGCCAAAAAGTTCGTTTGGGTTTTTCTGTAAGATGTTATAGAAAAACCCGAACGAACTTTTTGGCCAACCCAATATAGGATCACCGCTTTGTCTCTCTTCATAAGAAAGTGTAGGACTTTCACTTCTCGTCATGGTGGAGTAACAGGGACCACATTTACTAACCAGCCTTAAATAAGCAACCAACAAATAGTGTGTATATATATATATAACATTTTCAAGACAGTGGACACAGCCAAAGAATGAAAGTTTTCTTTAAGAGATGAAAAAAATGTGGTGGGCCCTTTAACTGCCTGGATACTCCTTTGAGAGAGTATCCAGGCAGTGTTTCAGGGAGGGGAAAGCCAGACAGAGCCTGGCAGGCTCCCTGAGTTGAGAAGAGATAGCTGACAGTTTGGGGAGATGAAGGTGGCTAGAATTTAGAGGACTGGGCACCAGGGAGGTGAAAGCCACACAGAGGAATCCTGAGATCTGCAGAGGGCAGCCCCCAGTTATTCAACTGAATACTGACTGGTGCATGGATTATGAGGAAACTACTCAAGGCTGGTAAAAGAACCATCTGAAAGAATTAGAGGTAACAATACTTGACACTCACACAGGATGGGAATAAAGCTTGCTCCCACCAGCCAGAATAGAGAACCTCATGATTCATGGGACATTTGATAGGGTACATAAAGTGTCTTTCCTCAATAGAATAATTAAGTCTAATCACGGTTCTGGGTCCACCTAAGAAATCTTAAAGTCAAGTCCCAAATAGAGGGGAATTCCCTGGCAGTCCAGTGATTAAGACTCCATGCTTTCACTACCAAGGGCCTGGGTTTGATCCCTGGTCAGGGAACTAAGATCCCACAAGCTGTGCAGTGTGGCCAAAACAAACAAACAAACAAAACCAACCTCAAGAATATTTATAAGAATTTTAAAATAGGCATCACCCAACAAAGTAAAATTTACAGTGTCTGGAATCCAATAAAAAATTACAAGACATGTAAAGAAGCAGGAAAATATAATCTATAATGAGAAGAAAACTCAATAAACAAAACCAATGCAGAACTGCCAAAAATGTTAGAATTATCAGATAAGACATTGAAGCAATTATTTGGATGGTATTCAGTATGTTTAAAAAGTAGAGACATGGGGGATATAATAAAAAATGCAATCAAACTTATGGAAATAAAACAATGAGGTGAAGAATACACTGGATGAGATTTATGGCAAATTAGAAATTTCAGAATAAAAGTGATTTTTTAAGTGAATTGGAGTTATAGCAATAATAATTATCCAAAATGAACCACAGAGAGAAGAGAGAAAAATAAAGAACAGAGTATCAGTGGACTTTTGGGACCTTAAGCAATCTAATAAATGTATAACTAGAGGCCATTAAGGAGAGACTCCTTCATAAAGCAGAAAAATGTTTGAAGGAAAAATGTCTGAAATTTTCTAAATTTAATAAAAATTATAAACTCATGGATACAAGAAGCTCAATAAACCTTCAAGCACAAGAAACACACAAAAAAATATATACCAAGGTATATCGTAATCAAACTGCCAAAAAACAGTGATAAAGAGAAAATCTTAGAATCAGCCACAGTAAAAAGACATGTGATGTATAAAAGAACAAGATTAAGATGATAGTGGATTTCTTTTTAGGAACAAACCAGCTGAGAGGTCAGTGGAACAACATCTCTAAAATAATAAAACAGTGAAAAACAAACAAAAAATACCTTTCACACTAGAAGCAAAATATCTTTCAAAAATGAAGGTGAAAGAAAGAGTTTCTTGGATATAGAAAATTGAAACAGTTAATCACCAGCAGACTCCCCAGATGTGAAATGTCTAAGGAGTTCCTTCAGGCAGAAGAAAGATGATACTGGAAAGAAATACGGATCTACACAGAGAAATGCAGAACACTGGAAATGGTAACTACTTATATATGTAATATTGTTCATTATTACTTAAATTTGTTTAAAACATTTTTACTGTTTAAACAAAAACATGAATAATGGAATATTGGGCTTGTAACATATGGAAAAAGTAAAGCATATGATAACAATAGTGCATGGGTTGGGAGTAGGGAAATAGAAGAATACGACTATAATATTCTTACATTATACGTGAAGTGATATCATGTCACTTAAAGGTAGACTGTCATAAGTTAAAGATATATCCTATAAACCTGAAGCAACCACTAAAATAAAACAAAGCCAGCAAAGCAGATAAAATGGAGTCATAAAAAATTCACTTAATCCACAAGAAGATAGAAAAAGAGGAAAAAGTGACTAAAGAACAAATAGAGAGGAAGTACCAATATGCTAGGCTCAAACCTAATCATGTTAGTAATTACACTAAATGTAAATAATCTAAACACTCCAATAAAAGGCAGAGATTTTCAGATTGGATAAAACAGCAAGACCTAAGTACATGCTGCCAACAAGAAACACATTTAAGTGTAAAAATCCAGTTAGGTAAAATGTAAATGATGCTAACACTAATGTAAATGATGCTAACACTAATCAAAATACAGCTGAAATGGGTATAGTAGTATCAGAAAAAGTAGATTGCAGAGCAAAGAGCATTCCCAGTGATTTTAAAAAATGTTGATTTCATAATAATAAAGAGACTGATTCATGAAGAGGACATTATGATTCTAAATGTTTATGCTTCTAATAAGAAAGCTTCAAAATATCTGAAGCAAAACCAGATGAAACTGCAAAGAAAAATAGACAAATCCACAGTTATAATAAAATGTTTGAATAATCCTCTATCAATATATAAGAAAACAGGTAAACACAAAATCAATACAGGTGTAGAAGATTTGAACAACAATGTCAACCAAGTAGATCTGTATGACATTTATAGAATATATGTCTCAGTAAATTTCAAAGAATCCAAGTAATAGAGATATGTTCTATGACTACAATGGAATTGAATTAGAAATCAAATTAAATTCTAAGTCAATAACAGGAAGATCTTTTGAAAACCTCCAACAATTTGGAAACCAAATAACAAGCTTTTAAATAAACCGTATGTCAAAAAAGAAATTGAAAATGAAATTAGAAAGCATTTTGAGTGGAATGAAAATCAGAATAAAACAAATCAAAATTTCTGGGATGCTACTCAAGCAGAACTTAGAGAGACATATACAACACCTATATTAGAGAAGAAGAAAGGTCTTAAATCAATAACCCCAGCTTCCACCTTAAGATCCTAGGAAATGAAGGGCAAAATAAATCCAAGGCAAGGTAAAAAGAAAAAAAAAAGGAAATGATACCAGAATGAAAATCAGTAAAATGGAAAACAGAAAACAATAGAGAATATCAATGAAATCAATAGTTTTTAAATTATATCAATAAAATTGGCAGACATCTAGCCAGACCAGTCAGGAGAAAAGGAGAGAAGACATATATACATTGTCCATATCAGGAATGAGACAGATAACATCATTAGAGATTCTACAGACAGTAAATGGATAATAGGAAATATTCTGAACTACTTTTTTGCCAACAAATTTGACAATAAAAATGAAACAGGTGAATTCTTTGAAAGATACACTATCAAAGCTCACTTGAGAAGACATAGATAACCTGAAAGACCCTGTATCTAGTGAAGAAATCTAGTGAAGAAATTGTGTATCTAGTGAAGAAATTGAATTTGTAGATTAAAACATTTCCACAAAGTAATTCCCAGGCCTAAACATCTTCATTGGTGAATTGTACTAAACATTTAATGAAGAAATAGCACCAATTTGTGCAAATTCTTCTGGACAATTGAAAGGGAGGGAATATGTCCCAACTGATTACCCTGATACCAAAACAAGACAAAGACAATGTTTAAAAAAAGAAAGAAAGAAAAAGAAAATTGCAACCCAATATCCCTCACGAACATAAGTGCAAAATTTTTGAACAAATTTTTGGCAAATCAAATCTAACAACATATAAAGAGGATAAACAAATGGAATTCATCCCAAGAATGATGGGTTGGTTTAACATTTGAAAATCAACCAATGCAACTTATAACAAAATCCAACATTCATTCCTGAAAAATAATTTCAGAAAACTAGGAACAGAAGGTAGCGTGATAAAGGGCATCTATGTTTTCCCCTAAAATTGGGAACAAGGTTAGGATGTCCACTCTCACCATTCTGTTCAACATTGCACTGGAAGTTCTAGCCACAATAAGGTAATAAAAAGAAATAAGAGGCCTCCTTATTGGAAAGAAAAAAGAAGTTAGAAAACTAACACTATTGATCCCATGGCTTATTATAAAGCTTCAGTAATGAAGACGGTGTGTTATTGGCATAAAAGAATACAAAACTTCAATGGGATAAAACAGAAAGTCCAGAAATATACCTGCACTCATATGGACAATTAATTTTCAACAAAGGTGCAAAGACAATTTTGTGGACAACAGCTAGTATAGTCTAGTCAATTAACTAGTGCTGTAACAATTGAATATCCATATACGAAAAAAGAACTTAAATCCATACCTTATATCATATGCAAAATTAACTCAAAATGAATCAAAGACCCAAATGTAAAACCTAAAATTATAACATTTCATAGTAGAAAATCTTTGCAACCTGTTTTTTTTTCAGCATAATGGGGTATCATTTATATACAGAAACCTGCACATATTTAATATATATCATTTGATGAATTTGGACATATGTATACACCCATGATACCATCACCCAATTAAAGTAATAAACATATCCATCACTTCCAAAAATTTCCTTGATCAATTTTTTTGATGTGTGTGTGGTAAAAACACTTAACATGAGATCTACACTCTTAAAAAAATTTGAAGTCACAACACTGTTTTTAACTATAGGGATTACTTTGTACAGCAGGTCTCTAGAACTTATTCATCTTGTATAACTAAATTTATACCCATTGAATAGCTACTCCCTACTTCTCCCTCTTCTCATGCCCTGGCAACTGCCAGTGTATTTTTTGTTTCTATAAATTTGACTATTTTAGATATCTCATATAAGGGGAATCAAATGTCCCTCAATAGATGAATGGATAAAGAAAACGTGATCTATACATACAAAGGAATCTTATTCAGCCTTAAAAAAGAAGGAAATTTGCAACTACATGGATGGACCTGGAAGACATTATGCTAAATGAAATAAGCCAGTCACAGAGGCAAAATTTTATTTGATACCAAAATCATGATCCATACAAGTTGATAAATTAGAGTTCATCAAAATGTTAAAAGTTCACTTGTCTATAAGATACTCTTAAGAGAATAAAAAGGCAAGGTACAGAAACATATTTGTGGGAGAAATATGTTAAAAAATTCTCATATTCAGAATACATAAAGAACTTTCAAAACCTAATAATAAGGAAAGAACCCGTTAAAATGGGTAAAATATATGAACACACACTTCACTAAGAGCTCATATGCATAACAAATTAAGCTTGTGAGTAAAAGATCAGTACATTAGTCTTTAGGGACATGCAAATTAAAACTACAGTACACCCCCTGTAATTTATTATTTTAATTAGTTTATTTGCAAATGTTGATTTTATTTTTGGTACCCAATTATTCATGATACACTCACAATTCATCCCTGTATACCAGGTGTCAACATACTATATACTAACTGGAGGGGAATCAGTGGTGGGCAGTCATTTGAAGACAGGGGGACAGGCACCCTCACTAGGCTCTGAGGTGTCAAGGGCCTCCTCTGGGCTTGCTACCCTCATTGAGATGAATCTGCCCAGAATGGCTGGGCTGCCCGTGTCGTGTTCTGGTTACAGATGTTCTAGAGTTGTACTCAAATCATTCATTCACTCATTCATTCATTTCCTGCCTATTCTGTTCTAGGCAATGTGCGAGGCCCCGAGGATGTAAAGATGAATACCACACAATCCCTGTCTTAATGGAGCTTAGAAATGAATGGGTAAGATAAGGATGTAAGAAAAGAGTTTTGCTAACCTCTTCCACCTCCAGCTCCTAGTATGGTGTTTGGCACAGGGTAAGTGCTTAGCACCTTTGTGTGGAATGAATGAATGAACAAATGAATGAATAGTTTGAAGAGAAGCTAAAGAAGCAGCCCTAAATGATAGAGGCTGATCGTGTTTGAAGGCTGAGGGGCTTGGTTGTGCAGGCCCCCAGAGTGCTGACAGGCTCAGGCTGAGACGTGATATGGGCACATCCAGTAGAATTCCACTGTCTGCAAGGGACCTGAGAGATCTCCATCAGGAAGTGACTCACAGCACTAACTTCACCCAAGGGCCAGGCTTTGCCAGCTGAGGTCATTCCAGAATTCCTAGGGACTCCCAACCAACTCCACAGTAGATGCTTTTTTTCCATGTCCTTCCTATCTCTCTGTGGGAACTGGGCTTGTCCAATTTTCAGATAGTCTTGGGCATTTTGTGCAGGGAACATGTGCCATGAAACTCATTCCCTTGAGTTCATGAAAATCAGCATTAACAGTGTGAAAAATAAAGCATTCTAGAGTAGTGAAACAAATAGAGTTATGCATCTGGAAGATCTGTGTTTGAGTCTTGCCTTGACCACTTTCTAACTGTGTGATCTTTAAGTGGGAAGTGGGATAAAATTATCTTTGTTCAACCATTCATGAAAGGTTTAAATTGGATAAGATCAATAGATTATTTCGGACAAAGACTAATGTGTGGTAAGAACCCAGTAATTGGTAGTGTTGCCAGAATAACCACTGTAAAAACTGTATTGGGAGGGCTTGATTCCCCAAGTTTGGAGGAGTCGAGGAAGGATTTCTGGAATAGTATCCCTTGAGGCAGGTCATGACGTAAGCATAGGAGTCATCCAGATGAACAAGTCGGGGAAGAATGTTCCAGGTTCAGGGTATAATGAGACTCGGGCAAAGTCAAGGATGGAAGAGGCCAGTGTGTTCAGGGGTCTGCATGGGCCAGAGTGCTGGGTGCCTGTGCAGAAGTGGCAAGAGGTGGTCTGGTGAAGGGCTCAGTGCATGCAGGGCTGTGGGTGTCCTGCCCAAGATCTGGGCTTTATCCTTGAAGGAAACAATGAGGTGCCATTACAGGGTTCTAAACTCTGCAGGTCCATGTTTTAAGATATTTTCCTGAGAGGCTAGCTCTCCTAGGTCTTAGGGAGACCTTCACAACCCATCCACAGAGTTCATGATGTTTGTTCAAACAAACAAACATCTAAATCTTGGGAATAAGGCAAAGAAAGGAACATCTTCTTTCAGCATCACACAGGGGCATTGTTGTGCAAGCCCCCCAAGCATTATCTAATTATAGGAGAGTGGACCTTAGTTAGACTATTTCATCACTGGTTGAAAGCCCAGATACTGTGGAGTTACACGTTAACTCGATGTTTTGTTTTGTTTTTTTCCTAGTGGAGAGGCAATTGATTTTTACCTGGTAGGAACGATAAATCCAAATGTTAAGGCCTTATTGGACTATCAGGACATGAACCAGTTTTGTATCTAACCTAACAACTTTATTCTTTTTTAAAAAACCCAGTTCCTCAAATGCTTTTTGAATCACCTTTACCCAATGCTCTGATCTTCTCATTAATAAGTTAAATAAGTCTTTGACGTGTTTTCACTCTATCTTTGCATGATAACTGTTCACTTTTTGAAAGTCACACTTTGGCGTCAGTGTTTTAGCCAAAAAGCCCCGTGAAAGAGCAAGTGATGGAACTGGAAAGCCTGGAGCTGTTTTCTTAGTCTTTAGCCTTGGGATGCCCAGTCCCTGAGATCATTGGAAAGGTTACTCTGGGCATTAGTAGGGAGTACTGTGACTCAGGTTGGTACCCTGGGACCTCGGCAGCTTTGGTTGACGGTGAGGAGCAGTGAGCACAAGCACAGGGGAGCTGACTCAGCTCAGCATGGGTGAGAGGGGTTTGATTGGAGCCAGCATGGACTCTGGTCCAGCAGATGGGACAGGCAGGAGGATTCCCTGCAGCAGGTAATATCAGAGTCAGACCCCTAGTAGCACCCCCTCCCTGTATGTTGCTAGATGTAAATCTCTTGAAGGCGGGACTCGAGCCAATAGCTGGCTAACATCAGGGATATGGGCTGCATCCAGCCTCTTGTGGGAGGGTTAGCAAGGGTGTTCAGGCTGCAGGGACCCACATCCCAGTGGAGAACTGAAAGCAAGCCCAAAGCACTGCCTTTCAGATCTGGCCAGTGGGTTAGGAGCAGGTGAGAGTGAGGAGACTACAGCTCAGGACTATAGCTCCTGGGGCTCAACCCCAGACCTGCCAGATATTGTGTCAGAGGCAAAGGAGATCTGCCTACACTGTCTCATTTGTCCTTTCATTTATTCATTCACCCAGTACAAGGATGTACTGCTGAGCAAATGCCAGGCTCAAGAGACCCAGTAGGTAAGAGGGTTTCCCTGACTACGTTGATAGGACTGGCGAAGATGGCCCTGTCATGTCCCATCTTTCTATTGACCCATTTCCCCTGCCTTCCCTGCAGTGTGATTGGGAGCAGAAGAGTGGTATTATGTTTACGAAGACTAAACCGGACCTCATTAAGACACCCTGAGTGGTGAACAACTGTCATTAACATTCAGCTCCTTTGACCATCCAACCTGTGTTGGTAGAATCCCTCCCATGATGTGTCAGTGCCTCTCCAATGCAAAGCTCAGGAATAAGCTTCTCCAGATTCCCTTGTGGCTGGAGGCAGGCATGTGACTGAGGCTCTGTCAGTCACAGGCACGCTGGACAAACTTCAGTTTGGAAGCATGTGACCCACAGAGGCAGGGACCACATGGGCTCCACTTTGGCAAGGGTGGTGCAGAAACACCCAGCCTCCAGAAGCAGCACAGGTCCAGCCTGTGCCTGGTGATGGGTGATGGGGTGGGCGAATTTCCCAGGGAGGCTCAAGGATAAACACCACTGACTGTTGGCAATCTCTCTGTAGTACTTGGCTCAGGCCAGTTACCCTGAAGCCCTGAGGGTTTCCAGGCCCATAATGGGCTCCTTCTACAAAGAAGAGTCCAATTCAATACATCTGTCTCCATTTAGGCATTTATTTGAACCTCTAGGGAAGTTTCACACAAAAGAAATTCTGGGAAGCGGTTAGATAAACCTATGAGCTCTGTCTTGCCTCCTTCTTTAATAGAAATGTAGGATGATTAGTTATATTGGATCCCTTCCATCAGGAAGGGAACAGGGATTGGTTATCACTGAAATAGACCCTCATTCTTTATTTGCTTTCCTTGTTCACCAAGCTTCTGACAACATTATTTGTGGACTTACAGAAAGCCTAACTTACCATATGGTATCCCACAGAAGACTGTTCATTCATTCATTCATTCATTAGTAAAGGAGCTCATTTACAGCAAGAGAGGTAAGGACGTATTAAAAAAGACCTATGTTGTCTCTTGTACTGCCTGGCTTGGCTCAGGGTGTGCCTGGGACGGATTAAAGCAGTCATGAGATCTACCCTCAATGAACGCCTTTCCAGAGTAGGTATATCAGATCTTTGAGTAGTCAGGATATGCCATGTTTCCATGGTCATTTCCCAATTCCATTTTGTGCGATTTATTCAGCAGATATTCTGGGCCAGATGCTTTATGTACCTTGTTGCACATATGCAGTTCTCACAACAGCCCATTTTTCATGTGACAAGACCAAGGGCCAGAGAGCATAAGTTGTCCAAGACTACAAGCTAGTAGCTTCAGAGTTGGGCTTGAAACCCACCCATGCCCATGTTCTTTTCACTTCATTATGCCACCTCCTTTCATGGGGAACTGAAGGGAGTAATTCCCACACTGCCTCTCATGGCTCTCCCTCTTCCCCCTCCTTACTCTTACTCTGACTTCAGAATTAGAGCCATAATCCACAGTCCCAAAGGACATTTGAGAGTATGGCACTACTTATGAGGTATCCAGTTAGGAAAAGGAGCACTGCTTTAGGTCACCTCCCCTTGACTGGGTTTAGACAATATTAAGGAAAGAGATTTCACAACTTATTATAAAGCTATAGTAATCAGAACTGGTATTGGCTGTGATATAGCACAGTGAACTCAGCTTGGTGCTCTGTGATTACCTAGAATGGGGGGGGGGAAGGGAGGTCCAAGAGGGAGGGCTACATATGTATACATATAGCTGATTCACTTCATTGTACAGCAGAAACTAACACAACATTGTAAAACAATTATACTCCAATAAAAAAATATATATATATATAAACAAAAAACAAAAAAATGAAAAACAAAACAAAAAAACTGGTGCTGGCACAGGATAGACAGATAAACCAATGAAATAGAATCAAGGATTCAGAAATAAACCCATATATCTATGGCCAGTGAATTTTTGGCAAGAGTGTCAAGACCATTCAATGGGGAGAGAATAGTCTCTTCAACAAATGGATTGGGACAACTGGAATGAAGTTAGGAGGAGAGGTGGCCAAAATGGTGGAGTAGGAAGACCCTGAACATACCTCCTCCCACGGACACACCAAAATTACAGCTACTTACAGAGCAGCTACCTGTGAGAATGACCTAAAGACTAGCAGAAAAGATTTTCCACAAATAAGACATAAAGAAGGAATCACAAGAGATGGGTAAGAGGGGCAGAGACATGGTATGGGGAAGACCTACACCCCAGGCCAGTGACCCACAAACAGGAGAAATACCACAATTGTAGAGGTCTTCTCCAAGGAGCAAGGGGTCTGAGCCCCACATTGGGCTTCCCAGCCCGGGGTTCATGCACTGGCAATATGAGGCCCCAGAATGTCTGGCTTTGAAAACTCATGGGCTTATGTTTGGGAGAGCCAGAAGGCTACTGGAAACAGAGAATACACACTTAAAAAGTGCACACAAAATCTCACACACTCCGAGTCCCAGCCTAGAGGCAATAGTTTGAAAGGAGCCTGTGTCAAACCCACTTGATGATCTTGGAGAGCCTCCTGTAGAGGCAGGAGGCACCTGGGGACAGAGATGCTGACAGCCGCCATTAGTGGAAGATGGTTCTACTGTCATAACACCAGTGGGCCAACTCCAGCTCTAAGTCTCACCCCTGGGACCAGGCAGACAACTGTGTGGGGACCTGACCCTGCCTACCAGCAGGCTGGCATCAGCTCCAACCCCTCCGAGCCAAGTAGACAGCTGTGCTTGGACCCAGTCCCACAAATTCTGACCACCCTCTGCTCCCTGGGTCTGTGCAGCCAATTCTGCAGGAAGCCACAGCCTGGTTTGGGGGGCCAGCCCCACCTACCCACATGCCCACAGTAGTCAGCCCCGCCACAACAGAAGGGTGCAGGCCCATGCTTTTTTCTAGTAGTTTTATGGTTTCAGGTCTTACATTTAAGTCTTTAACCTACTTTGAGTTTATTTGTGTGTACGGTGTGAGAAAATAGTCCAGTTTTATTCTTTTGCATGTTGCTGTCCAGTTTTTCCAACACCATTTATTAAAGAGGCTGTCTTTTTTCCATTGTATATTCTTGCCTCCTTTGTTGTAGGTTAGTTGACCATATAAGTGTGGGTTTATTTATGGGCTCTCTATTTTGTTCCTTTGATTTATGTTTATTTATTTTCAGTACCATACTGTTTGATTATTGTAGCTTTGTGGTATAGTTTGAAATTGGGAAGGGTGACATAGGTTTTAGCAATTTTTTGGGGGTGTGGGATATGTCTCCTAAGGCAAGAGAAACAAAAGCAAAAATAACAACTGGGACCACATCAAACTAAAAATCTTTTGCATAGTGAAGGAAGCTATCAACAAAATGAAAAGGCAGCCTACTGAATGGGAGAAGATATTTGCAAACAATATATCTGATAAGGGATTAATACCCAAAGTATAAAAAGAACTCATACAATTCAGCATCAAAAAACCTGGCAGTGCAGTTAAAACTGTGCAGAGGATCTGAATAGACATTTTTACCAAAGAAGACATGCAGATGGTCAACAGACACATGAATAAATGCTCAATATCACTAATCATCAGGGAAATGCAAGTCAAAACCACCATGAGATACCACTTCACACCTGTCAGAGTGACTATTCTCAAAAAGACAAGAAATAACTAGTGTTGGTGAGGATGTGGAGAAAAGGGAGCCTTCGTGCCCTGTTGGCAGGAATGTAAATTGGTGCAGCCACTATAGAGAACAATATGGAACTTCCTTTAAAAATTAAAAATAGAGCTACCATTTGATCAGTAATTTCACTTCTGGGTGTTTACCCACAGAAAACAAAAACACTAATTGGAAAAGATACATGCACCCCCATGTTCACTGCAGCATTATTTACTACTACATTATTTACTACTGCAGCCAAGACGTGAAAGCAACCTAAGTGTCCATCAATAAATAAATGAATAAAGAAGATGTGGTATACATATACCATGGAATACTACACAGTCATACAAAAAAATGAAATCTTGTCATTTGCAAAAACATGGATGAATATAGAGGGTATTATATTAAGTGAAATAAGTCAGATAGAGAAAGACAATTACCATACGATCTCACTTATGTATGGAATCTAAAAAAAAAACCCCAAACAAATGAATGAATATAACAAAACAGAGACAGACTCATAGATACAGAGAACAAATAGGTGTTTGCCAAGGGGGTGGGGGTTGAGGGGTGAAATAGATTAAGGGGATTAAGAGATGCAAACCTCCAGTTATAAAGTAAATAAGCCATGGGGAATGTAATATACAGCTTAAGGAGTATGGTCAGTAATGAAATAACTTTGTATGGGAACAGATGGTTACTAGACTTACCGTGGTGATCATTTCATAATATATGCAAATGTCAAATCACTATGTAGTACACCTGAAACTCAGATAATATTATATGTCAACTATATTTTGATTTAAAAAAAGACCTCTGCCATGACTAGTCATTGGCTGGGAGCAGCCGAGCAGTAGCACGGCCTCCCTCTGTATGAATGTGATGGTAAATCTAGGTGGACCACAGCCAGGCCAGACTGCCAGTCATTTATGCTGCCTACACTAGGAGCCCTGAAAGGTGCATTTTCACGGCTGCCACACTGTTTGGCTGACTTCCAGCCAATGGAATGTGGGCAGGACTGATGTGTGCCTCTTCTAGGTCTGGCCTATAAACGCTTTATGCTCATTTATCCTTGTCTACTTGATATGCACAAGTATAGGAACCTTGGAGCCATGTGTTGAAGAACCAAAGATAGAAGAAGCTTGACCCACCACTTGAAGAAGAGCCACCCACCAGTCAGAAACACTCATTTAGGGTGTCCCTTAAGTGAGAAGGTTCTACTATGTTTTTAAAAAGGAAAAGAATGACTTTGGACCCCTACCTTTACAAAAATCAACTCAAAATGGATCAAAGACCTAAGTATAAGAGCTAAAACCATAAAACTCTTAGAAGAAAGCATAGGAGTAAATATTCATGACCTTGGATTTGGCAATGGATTCTTAGATATGACAGAATTAGTGCAAGCAACAAAAGAAAAAAGTAGGTAAATTGGACTTCATCAAAATTTAAAATTTTGATGCAACAAAGAACATTATCAAGTAAATGAAAAGACAGCCTACAGAATGGGAGAAAATATTGACAAATCATATGTCCATTAAAGATCTGGAATATATAAAGAACGCTTACAATTCAACAGCAAAAGACAATGAATTTAAAAATGGATTGTAGGCACCCTAACACCATACACAAAAATAAACTCAAAATTGATTAAAGACCTAAATGTAAGGCCAGACACTATAAAACTCTTAGAGGAAAACATAGGCAGAACACTCTATGACATAAATCATAGCAGGATCATTTTTGACCCACCTCCTAGAGTAAGGGAAACAAAAACAAATCAGACCTAATAAAACTTAAAAGCTTTTACACAGCAAAGGAAACCATAAACAAGACTAAAAGACAACCCTAAGAATGGGAGAAAATATTTGCAAATGAATCAACTGACAAAGGATTAATCTCCAAAATACAAACAGATCATGCAGCTCAATATCAAAAAAACAACCCAATCCAAAAAATGGGCAGAAGACCTAAACAGACATTTCTCCAAAGAAGACATACAGATGGCCAACAAATACATGCAAAGATACTCAGCATCACTGATCATTAGAGAAATGCAAATGAAAACCACAGTGAGGTATCACCTCACACTGGTCAGAATGGTCATCATCAAAAAATCTAGAAACAATAAATGCTGGAGAGGGTGTGGAGAAAAGGGAACCCTCTTGCACTGTTGGTGGGAATGTAAATTGATACAGCCACTATGGAGAACAGTATGGAGGTTCCTTAAAAAACTGAAAATAGAACTACCCTATGACCCAGCAATCCCACTACTGGGCATATACCCTGGGAAAACGATAATTCAAAAAG
The DNA here is from genome assembly GCF_026419965.1 of Kogia breviceps. Taxonomy (NCBI): domain Eukaryota; kingdom Metazoa; phylum Chordata; class Mammalia; order Artiodactyla; family Physeteridae; genus Kogia; species Kogia breviceps. Next base: position 77,024,488 of record NC_081323.1, read on the forward strand.
AGTCACGTACCACAATGTTCATTGCAGCACTATTTACGATAGCGAGGACATGGAAACAACCTAAATGTGCATCAACAGATGAATGGATAAAGAAGTTGTGGCACATATATACATTGGAATATTACTCAGCCCTAAAAAGGAATGAAACTGAGTTATTTGTAAGTGAGGTGGATGGACCTAGAATCTGTCGTACAGAGTGAAGTAAGTCAGAAAGAGAAAACAAATACCGTATGGTAATGCATATATATGGAGTTTAAAAAAGCGGCACTGATGGCAGGGCAGGAATAAAGACACAGATGTAGAGAACAGACTTGAGGGCACGGGGGGAAGGGGAAGCTGGGATGAAGTGAGAGAGTAACATTGACATATATAGACTACCAAATGTAAAATGGATGGCTAGTGGGAAGCTGCTGCATAGCACAAGGAGATCAGCTCGATGCTCTGTGACCACCTAGAGAGATGGGATAGGGAGGGTGGGAAGGAGGCTCAAGAGGGAGGGGATATGGGGATATATGTATACATATAGCTGATTCACTTTGTTGTACAACAGAAACTAACACAACATTGTAAAGCATTTATACTTGAGTAAAGATGTGAAAAAAAACGGGTGAAGGATTTGAATAGACATTTCTTCAAAGAAGATGGCCAACAAGCAGGTGAAAAGATGCTTAACATCATTAGTCATTAAAGAAATGCAAATCAAAACCTCAATGAGATTGCACTTCACAGTCTCAATAATGACTATTAAGAAAAAAATAAGTGTTGGTGAGAATGTGGAGAATTTGGAATTTGTGTACATTACTGGTGGGAATGTAAAATGGTTCAGTCACTGAAGAAAACATTGGTGATTCCTCAAAAAGTTAAACATAGGGGCTTTCCTGGTGGTGCAATGGTTGAGAATCCGCCTGCCAATGCAAGGGACACGGGTTCGGCCCCTGGTCTGGGAAGATCCCACGTGCCGCGGGGCAACTAAGCCCCGTGCGCTATAACTACTGAGCCTGTGCTCTACAGCCCGCAAGCCAGAACTACTGAGCCTGTGTGCCTAGAGCCAGTGCTCCACAACAAGAGAACCCACCACAATGAGAAGCCCATGCACTGCAACGAAGAGTAGCCCCCGCTCAGTGCAACTAGAGAAACCCTGCGTGTAGCAACGAAGACCCAACACAGCCATAAATAAATAAATAAATAAAATAAATTTTTTTAAAAAGCTAAACATAGAATTACCATGTGACCCAGCAATTCCACTCTTAGATCTAGACCCCAAAGAAATGAAAACAAGTACTCAAATAAGTGTACCTGAATGTTTACAGTAGCACTATTCACAATCACCAAAAGGTAGAAAGCCTTTTGCATCAATGCATATGCATCAATGGATGAATGGATAAAAATATTGTGGAGTATTCATACATGAAGTACTATTTGGTTATAAAAAGGAATGAAATACTGATACTTTGTACAACAACGTAGATGAACCTTGAAAACATTACGCTAAGTGAAAGAGACCAGACACAAAAGGTCACGTATTATACAATTACATTTATATGAAATATCCAGGATAGGCAAATTCATAGAGGTGGAACAGAGATTGTGGTTGTCCGGGGCTGGAGGTGGGAAGGAAGTAACTGCTTAATAGGTATAGGGTTTCCTTTTGTGGTCATGAAAATATTTTGCAACTAGATAGAGACGGTGGTTGCATAAAACAGTGGGTGTATTAAATGCTACTGAATTCTTCACTTTAAAAAGGTTAACTTTATTTTGTGTGAATTTTACCTCAGTAAAATATATATATTGGGGGAAAAAAAAAGGATTAGAGTGAGACAACAGCTAGTCCCGTAGCGGAGGACTCTACCCAGGGTGCGTGGCAGGTGGGCCGAGGCAGGAAGTGCAGCTCAGATTTAAGCAGCAGCTTAACCAGGAGCGTGTCCAGAAGGAGATGCACCCTCACCTGTCTGGGTGGCGCTCTGCAAGCGGCTCCTTGGGTCAGCCCGCTGATTCTACAGCTTCTCGCGAGTTAATCTGAGCCTCTGGAGGTTTTATCAGGCTCTCTCCAGCTCCTCCTCCACCTGCCTGGCTGGCCAGAGGGACCTGGCCAGGCTCCAGGGAGCTCACGGCTCACTTCTCCGTCTTGCAGCCCAAGCAGCCAGCCTCGCCAGGGTCTGGCACACCTTCAGTGGGTTCCCAGGGGCCAGGCCGGGGCCAGCTCTGGAGTGGGGCTCCTCAGCTCTGCAGACACTGCAAATCCTTCTTAGCACAGCTGGCAGGATTGGGACCACTTTGGCAGCTCTGGGAAAAGGGCTTGGGACCACCTCCAGGAACACCGGTAAGTGATAGGGTCTGAGCTCTGGGGCCTCACCAGGGGAATAGACTGGCTCTCACACATTGGAGGTGTATGTGACCCACACTGATCTTCTTACCTTAGACCACAAGAGGGCTTTAGCTGTTTTCTGGGGGTAAGGGTGGGAGATATCTCATGGACATGCTTCTGGCTAACTTCTACTGGGTCTTCAGAGCTTAACACAGACATCACCTTCTGCAGGAAGCCTTCCCAAGCCCTAAGGAACCCTTTCTCTGTGTCCTCAAGGCATCCTGCACTTCCTATATAGCATTTTCTATACTAGATTATAAATGTCATACGCTAGCTGGTGGACTCCCTTGTTGCTGGGTGCCCTCTTCCGGGGGTCCTCTTACCTCCACATCAGTGACCCTGTCGGTGTCTTGGGTGCCTGCTATTGTTCTGGGGAAGGAGGGCCAGTCCCTTCTCTTAATTTGCCGGGCAAGTGCCTGTTCACTCTTATGTGCAAATGTACACACCCACACACACACATCCACACACACACACACACCCCCACACACATACAACCTCAAGGCAAGTTCAGTCTGTTCCTCAATCCAGGTGCCTGTGATAGAATCTAAACTCTGCAGAACTGCGGTGGCAATGGACCCAGTGATGAGCATAATAAGCTCAAATCCTTGCACCACACCAGGCATGAATCTCCCTGACCAGACCTTTAGGGCGTTGACCCCCAAGTAGATGTCCTCTTGGTTGATCAGATCTCCCGCTTGGACCTGTTTCTCATCCTCATTCTTTTCCATTCCCGGGTGGGAGCTATTTCCTCCGCTGGGATATCCCAGCTCCTCATCAGTATTAGAGCCCCCTTTCATTTTATTGCTGCAGCTCAGAGTGAGGGGGAGACTTGGAGCCTGGAAGTCAGACAAGAGAAGGGAGGGGACCTTGACCTCTGGGGGGAAGCTTGCTTTTTCTTTTTGTTCCTCTATGATCACTCCAAACTCTTTTAAACGACAAATCGCTTATACTGCAAGTGTTAATCTCCTGCCCACAGACTTCAATGATCTATACGCAAGATTCATGTCTTCCTGCTGACATAATTTTTGGACTTTATTATGCTGGAAGAGTGTCTGTCTCTTTCCCAACCTTGACTGTGACATTACAAAACCCCCTTCTATCGGTTTGACCTTGGAGAGCTCTGTTTTCAACTCCCACTTCTCGTTTCCCCCGGTCGCAGCAGTGAGGGCTGGGGGGTGAGTGGAAAGCTGTTAGTCTTGGTGCAGATAGACACAGGCCAGGTCTTAAAACTCAAGTTTTGGGCTGGGAGCAGCCAGGCCACTGGCGGAGGCAGGAGGTCATGGCTATAGCCTGCCGTACGAGTGAGTAAGACACAGCCCCTAGGCTCAGTAGCACACAGTCTAGTGTGTGTTTGGGAGCAGAGAGGCCCCTGGGAATTCAAAACGTGGTGTAATAAGTCTAAAAGGGAAGTACATGATGCTTTGAGAGCACAGAGAATGGGAGCCTAAGCTTGTGCCTGAAGGAAGACTTCCTGGATGAGGTGATGTCTGGGCTGTGCCATGAAGAGCAAACAAAAGTCATCCAGGAGCATATCCATCTGCGCCATGGTCCCCAAGTTCTCTCCTTTCTCTCCGGTTCTGGAGACGCTAGAGAGGCATCTGAGATGCCCCCCTGTGCTTTGTCCGGGATAATTTGGTTTGATAACCTTCTGAAGGATTAGCTGGACTGAGGCACCCATGGCTATTCCTCTCTGACCCTAGGCAGGTAGAGGGACTGGAGGTTCTTGGAAAGCCTTGGGGTTGCCATATGTGGTACCACTCCTGTTTTCTGTCCAGGAGAGTCTCAGATATGAGATGAAGCCGAGTCTGGGATGCAGGATATTCGTGGTTTCCACGCTCAGCACCTTTGCTATGTGATGGCATCCGTCCCAAGGACTAAAACATATGAATCCAAGTGGGAGCCATAAGCCATCCTCACAGTGACTGTTCCTCCCGTGGCTGAGGAAGGGAGCTGGAGCTATTGCTCTAACTTTGCTTGAGTGGTGTCCTTCCCAAAGCTGGAGTCATTCAGGCTACAGTATCACCTGGGACAGCCGCAACTGGAGAGTCTAGAGCAGGCTTTGCTCTGCCAAATTCAATGAACAATCTCAGATGGGCTAAGGAAAACTTAGCTTAAGGGTTTGGTGGGACCTTGGCCACATGAAACAGAAGGCAAGATGAAAAAGCCGGGGAATACGTGGGGTTAGCACGCAGGGATGGGCTATGGCAGTGGGATGCCCTTGGGGTGGGTGTGCCTAATATTGCTATTTGGCCACTATTATAATATGAATCCAAGGGAGGGACTCTTTTCTCCTCCTCCTCTCTCTCCTCCTCCCCCTCCCGTTCCTTCCTCCCCTCCCCCTCCCCTTCCCTTCCTCCCCTCCCCCTCCCCTTCCCCCCCCTTTCTTCTTCTTCTTCTTCTTCTTGTCTAGTGGGGCTGGGGGATGAGAATATAGGGATGGCGTTTTTATTATTTTGCAAAGTAATATTAGTCGTACTTTACCCTAGCTTGTAGCTGTGTCCCTGAGTCCAATTGCATACAGAACCCAATAAAGAGATACCTATCTATTCACGGCTATACAAAGACACAACAGAGCCTTGACATTACTGGTTTTCAGGGTGGAAGGGGAACCATATAAGTATTTACCCCTTCTGCACAGATACCCTGGGGTAGTGGGCGGGGGGGGGCGCCGTTTGATGTAACCAGCAATGAGGTAGGGACTCAGTAAGAGATCCGATCTGTCCCATTCCCACCAGTTTGGACTCAGCAATCTCGGGTTCTTCCATGTTTTCCCCTTTAAGCTTATAGTGACCTTGTACTCTAATCCTGCAGTGATCTTCCTCTCTCCCCTCTGCGCTGTCCTTGGATTCTTGGAGTTCTCTGAGCTCCTAGAAGAAATGGTAGTTGGCTCCAGGGTGGTCTTTTGTGTCCTGAAAATGTGCGAGTTCTTGAACCTGAGAAGGCAGATGAGGGGGGTCCGGTCTTGACCTCCAAAGACAGCCTGCCCACGCAGGTGTTGAGCCCCTGTGGCCCAGCCTCTGCCCCAACGGGCTCGGCAGGTGGGGCGCAAGCAGGCTGGGTCCTCCAGAAGAGGCTCAGAGCCCAGTCACCTTAGTGCCTGGTCACAGTTTATAAAGAAGTGGGCGGTGGAGAAGGAGCCTTTTGCCAGGCTCTTATTGGCAATAAATCAAATAAATTTTCATGGCAGTGACCCTTGATTGGCGGCATTTGGAAAGATTCCCTCTGTGTTTTCCAACTTTCAAAGATGAGTGTGCATTAGTTGTGTCGAAATTGCACGGGAATTAACAAGGACTCTGGCCAGGGGAACCTCAGAGCGACTAAGACAGGTGGCTGGACCGGAGAGAGCCACGCGAGGGTCTCTTGTTTTGGGGAGGGGAGTGGGTGCTTGGGGCATCCTAGCAGCTCCCATCCCATTCCCCACTCAAGCTTCCTTGCACGGCGCCTGGCTCCTGGCCGGAAAAGACCCTGGTTGCAGGGCTGGCTGTTGGCCATTCATGCCCCTAACAGGGCTGCCCTTTGCCTGGCATCTCGCCGCTTGACTGTAGCCCTCTCTCCACAGTGGGTTTTCTGTGTGGAGCCAGGATACTGGAGCTGTGGGCATTGCTCTGCTTCACTTCTGGCCTCGGCTTGTGTCTGTACACACAGGCTTGTCTGACTGGTTTGTTTTCTTAGAAGCCAATGGTTTTACTGTTGAGTTTGGCATCTCATCCGGCTCTGAGATAGGAGAGGAAGTTCGGTCTTTGAACGTCGGTAGATGGCCTTGCTAAGTGACAGCAGTGTGATTTAGGGAGATGACGCTGACGCTCGCTCACACGCGCATTATCCAGAGCACCCTCTGCGGGGCTGCTCCACCCCTAGAGGCTTGGACAGTGCGGCCGGCTGTGCTGGTGCCCAAGGCCAGGTGGACAGAGCAAGGCTGTCCGTCAAGCCGCGAGCCGCTCTTCACCTTCAGAGAGTTCACCTGGGGACGTCTCCCCACCTCCCCAGGCTGCTGCGTTAGCCAGTGAGCCGCTTGGGGGCCTAACGTCTGCCCAGGCTGCGCCTGTGTCTGGATTTAGAGGGGCTCCTGAGGCCCTAACCCTCCATGTTCTGGGAGCAGATTTCACTAATAACTCCTCGCACGTCCAGTTCATGCTCTGAGTCTGTCGTGCCCTCTCCTAAGGTGTTTGTGGCACCAGGCGGGCCACCCTCTCAGCCCGGGGAGTGGGACAGAGAGAAGGAAGGAAGAAGGAGAGGGGAACTGGAGAGGGAAGAATCTGGCCGTTTGGAGAGAACAAAGCAGTTTCTGCTATTTGCAAATCCTCTGAGCCCTTGAACTGCAGGGCAGTGAAGCAGAACTCAGATTCACCAGGGATTCAGGAAAGCAAAGCTCTGTGCCCTGTAGTGGGGGATGGGGGGGGGCGGACAGAGCAACATCTGTACCAGATCCACCTCCACCAGGTAAATGTGGCTGTGGAGGCTGACCCGTGGTATGTTAGAGAGCTGGGCCTAAGAGCAGATCAAGAAGTTCGAGCTGGGATTCAAGAGGAGACTTCAGCCAAGACCTTAACGTTTATACAGTTGATCCCACAGGCTCACAGAAATCTCCTGGGGCAGTAAGCTTGGGGATTTTCATCTCTGCTTTACCACCGGAGGAATGAGGTGGACGTCTTTTTACCTTTGTGGGAGAAGGCTGTACGTTGGTGCTTGGACTTTGATGCTTTGTAAGCTGGTGCCTCCAAATCTTGCACGCCCGTATCCCATACACATGGAAGCCATGCCGTGTCGGAGCGCTTTCCCTTTAAATTGGGACCCTATACATTACTTTGATTTGGCAACCCATGGGCAAGCCTACAGGAGCAGAGGCCTCTTGTTCTTGCATTGAGGGGGCATGTCTGGCCTACTTCTGTGGGCAAGGACACAGTGAAACCACTCTAGAAAATTTGACTAATGTGCGGAAAACGAGAAAATTAGTAAATCATCACTTGTGGTTTATTCCAACAAAGAAGACAACTATTTACTTCCTGTGCAGACTTTCCCTTGATTATAGGCCATCAGTGGCTCCCAGATTGTTGACATTTGATTCGAAATTCATAGGTGTGAGTTCTACAAAGTTTGCATTTTACACCAGGGAGCTAAGCCCGCTTAGTTTGTTAATGTGGAATCATATACTCTAGTTCACTTGAAATAGAATTTGTGGGACTACCTTGCACGAGACACCAAGAATAGGAGGACACCCGCTGGTGCTCTTATGGAGCAGGAGGCAGTCACGGGGCTGTACAGGGTGGTAATTGCCCCCGGGGAGGTAGGTACCCTTCTCTGTCTGGGGGAAGCTGGGAGGAAAGGTGATCCTTGGGCTGACCTCAGAGTCGGCCCTTGAGGGATAAGTAGGAGTTCACTAGGGCAGCAAGGAGGGACATTCCAGGATGGAGGAACAGCAGTGCCGAGGCTCCATGTGTGAGGCTGGCCTGTTCTGGGAGTTGCAAGTGGTTGCATGCGGCTGGAGCCGATTGATGTGCGTTAGGAGGGGACCCGGGAGGAGATGAGAGGGGGATGAAAGGTAGGTTGGTGCCACCAGTTTACAAAGGGCTTCTTAGATAGAATAAGGAGTTTGATCTTATCCCACACACCACGGGTGACAAATGTTTTGTATTTTAGACCCATTGATCCAACTGTGCTCCGACTGTCAAGCCTTGTTCACGTTTCCTTCATTGCTTACTTGGATTGTACCGCAGATTCCTTGATGAAGGATCGTTTAGGTGCATCTCACGATCCAGCTTAGCCCCATAACAGCTTCCTCTCTCCTTTGCCGCGAAGCACACAGGCCTCGCGAGTGTCCCTGGCTTACTTACTTCTCCATCTGACCACGAACCAGTGTCTCCGCTTGGTCAGTGTTGGCCTCCTGCTTGCCTGGTGCCTGGTACCCTAGGGCCTGTTCTGTCTGTCGGGAGCAATCCCTCCCCCGTCACATCATCAACACCTACTTATTCACCAGGTCCCACCTCAGGAGCCTTCCCCGATTCCTGCAGAGTAAATCAGTCCTCAGATGAGAGCTGGCCACCGCCCTGGGCATTTCTTGTTCTTTGCTCTTGTTCCCTTTTGCAGTTGCTTAATATTTGTCTTTCTCAAGCTCCTGAGCTCCCCAAAGGCTGGGCTGCATCTCCCCTACCTGCCACCATATCTCTGGTGCCTAGCAGGACACCAGGCATTATTGCTGAATGGAGGGAGGGGGGTTCATTTAGAAATTTCTCGTAGGAGATCAGCTGAGAGAGAAAAGGGCTTGCGTGAAGCCGGTGACAGTGCAGATGGAGAGGAGAGGACTGCGTAGGGCCATATCTCTAGGGTAGCACATGCTGACCATGCTGGATGTGGTGTCCTGGAAAACTGGGCAGAGGTCAAGATGATGTAATGGACTGCAAAGGCGTTTTGCCTCCACATTCTTACCCCTGCCCGGGGAACAATTTTGTCTTGCTCTCTGTTCTCAGATCAGAACCCTAAGGGGATGAAATGAGAGGTGAATTAAGGAGCTCCAATACCCTAATAGCCTACAAGGTTCAATTTCCAAAATATTGATGAAACGTACTAAGATTTACTCAATGAACCTAACGTAGCATCTACCAGTAAGCAGAACAATCATGTGTAAGTTACCCTGAGTTCTTCCCTGTAGGGCTGGCGTTCAGTTCAGTTCTGAGGTTGACTTCCTAAGTTGCCCCTGAAGAATCTTTTGTTTTGAATTCAGTAGCTCTAAAGTTAGACCAGGAGTATTTTTTTCTCTTTGATATCTGTAAATTTGGTGTAATAAATGACAAATATGTAACATAAGGATATGCCAGTGGGCTCCAACGTGAGGAACAATCTTTTTTTTTTTTTTGGTTTTTGTGGTACACGGACCTCTCACTGTTGTGCCCTCTCCCGTTGCGGAGCACAGGCTCCGGACGCGCAGGCTCAGCGGCCATGGCTCACGGGCCCAGCCGCTCCGCGGCATGTGGGATCTTCCCGGACCGGGGCACAAACCCGTGTCCCCTGCATCGGCAGGCGGACTCTCAACCGCTGCGCCACCAGGGAAGCCCATGAGGAACAATCTTAAAACTTTCCTCTCTCTCGTAATTTCTTTTAACCGGCAAATGTTAACATTGATTTCCAAAACGTGTGGTATGTGCCAGAAGGTTCAGATTCTGACTTGAACATGACTATCAAAACACTCCAATTTGGGATATCCAAGGAAAATTCTTGTCCAGTCAGGAAAACAAAACCACACGAGCTATTTCAAACAGATGGTATTTAACACAGAGGATTAATTACACAGGAACTGGAAAGCTGAAATCATCCAAGAATTAATCACTGTGAGAACAGCTACCATCTCTAGGGCTGGGGAACACAAGAGAAGAGGTGGTCTCACCTGGCCTAAGAGAGGCCCTGACGGAGGCATCAACCCAGCAGGGCTGCCACAGTGGAGGGGACGCGGCAGTTGGGGTGGAGTGTGGATGGCTGGTGGGTGGTCTGACTGCGTGGGGACATGACCCAGCTGCTGGCACCTGTGCGAGGCTGGCACAGCTGGTGCTGGACCTCGGCAGGGGTGCAGTGAGGCTGGCCTCGGCAGGGGTGCAGTGAGGCTGGCCTCGGCAGTAGTGAAGGCGGCTGGGCGTGGGAGCCGTCCCTCTGCTCCCTCTCCCTCCTGGCTTTCCCGTCTGCCTCCTTTGCCTGCACCACTGGAAGCCAGTGGGCAGGGGTGCCTGGGAGGAGTGGTCTAGAGAGCCCGGTCCCAGCGTGGCAGAGCATCTGCACCTGGCCTGTGCCGAGGGGCCAGGGTGAATAACCAGATTCACAAAAGCAGCTTTGGGGGCAGGCCAGTTTCGAGGCTCCACGGAATCCCTCCCACCGTCTAAAGAGTGAGGCCTCCTGAGTTGTATCCTGGTAAAGCTTATCTTGCAAAAGTCAGATAAAGTTAAGCTCCTGCAGATAGGAACGAAGCGGGTGGACAGTCTCATCTGTCAATCACTGGAGTAGAGGCAGGTCATTATTGGGGCCAAAGGAGCAGAAACGGTGGACCTCAGACAGGTGGGGAGGGACCACCGTCTCTTTAGGCCATGGTCTCTTCCGTTGGGACTTGGAGAGGTCAGGATCTTCCCAAGGGCTTCCCCGTGTTGGGAGCCTCGGATGACCTCCCCTCCTAAGGGCCCACTGGGGGGCTGTGGGGGAGCTGAGTAAGCCACTGTCTCTGCCCCGGGGGCCTAGATCCTGTCACTCTGCGTTCATAGCCCTTTGTTCTGAGCAAAGACGTGTATTGCAGCATCGTGGGGCACCAAGGGCCACGGGGCCGTGGCGCTGGCAGCTGTGGTCCCGTGGGGAGAGTACTCCAGGGGTTCCCGAGCGAGGGGTATCGAGGCCACTGTTCCTCCCCAGGGAAGCACTCTCTTTGTTGCCTGTCTCAAAGATGTGGGGCTTGATTTTATTAATGAAAACTGGGGAAGAGGCCCCCAAGGATCTGACAGTAGGAATGGAGCTTGGAATTCCCTTGTCCCCTCCAGATGCTTCCTTGTCATGTGGCTTTTCTTGGGCGTGTCTCTGCTGTGCCAGCTCTGTCAACCCCAGAGGCCACCTTCCTCAGAGATGCCCCGAGGGCCAGAGGGCTCTGGGGCTGTGAGTCTGTGGGGACACTTTTTGTGCCAGGCACACATCTCCCACCTCAGCCCCCAGCCCCGATCTCCCCATTTTTCTGGGTGACTCTCATTCAAGGCAAGAGAAGATGCCATATGCAAGTCTCCCCGGAGGATGGAGACAGGAAGTTACATGGAGCTGATGTCTAAGCGGGTGATAGCAGGGTCTTTGCTAAGAAGGTTTTTATTGCCAGGGGGCTTGAGGGCACTGGCACCTGAGGGTGAGAGGAGGGTGTCAGGCAAGGGTAAAGCAGGTGTGGGAAAGGTGGGGAGAGACTGGAGCTGTCAGTGATTTTACCTGAGGCTCAGCTGGAATTGCAAGCACTTGCTTCCTGACCTTTGCCAGCCCGAGCTGGCTGTGTGCAGGACCCATGGCTCAGAGGAGAAGCTGCGATCAGGGAGAGTGTGTCCGCCCCACTCCATCCCTCATTGACTCGAGGCCTTTGGAGATAATCCCGCACGGTGTTTTTCTAGATTTTTTTTTTTAGCAGATGCCCTCTGCAGTGTGCCGTCCCCGTCAGCCGAGGAGAAGAAGTGGTCCAGCTTGGTGTTTGGATAATGGAGCGTGCTCTCTGAGAGTCCCCACGTCTCCCTCCTTGCTTCCCCTCTCGGGGAAGGGCGCTGGCTCAGTTCAACCCTGTCATTTTACAAATGACAGGCTCAAGATGGGGAGAGGGTCGCATCTGTGCTCTCAGCAGAGCTGGGCAGGATCTGAGGTTCACCCGCATCCCACCGCGCAACTCCCCTCCCCGCCGCCCCCCGCCCCTGAGGGCTGGGCCCTGAGTCTGCTGAGCCCCAATTGACCGGGTTTCTTTTGGGTGCTTACTGGGAGAAAATGATATTAAAAGTATCACACTAGGTGCTGCTGTATCGGCTGAAGTGTCACAGAGAAAATCAACTCTTGTAAGGATGCCAAGCCCAGGATAGGTACGTGTGAGGATGAGACAGTGAGGTCTTATCCAAGGTGAGGCTTCACGAATAGACAGCAGGAGCAGGTGGAGAGAGGCCATGTGGCCAGGGGGGCTCTGGGGGTCTTGCTCTTGAATTGAGACTCTCCCTGGCATAGAGCCCTGCTCCTGGACAGGCAGCATAGAGACAGGGACCCCCTGCCCCCCCACCCCACTCCTTGGCTCATACCTCCACCTCCTCACCCTAGGCTCCCTTCTGGCTGTGCTCTGTGTTACAACCATTTCCCTTGTTGATCTACCTGTAAAATACAGGTATAGGACAGGACGTCTGGCTGGCTACAGGTCATGTGCCTTTGTACCTGGGGGTCTGGAAGATGGGCCTGTGTGTGTACCTAGATAGGTGTGTGTGTACCCGGGCAGGCATGTGTGTACATGGACAGATATGTGTGTACGCAGGCAGGCATGTGTGTGCATGGGCAGGGGTGTGTGTGTACCTGGGCAGACGTTTGTACATGTGCAGGAACATGTGTGTGTGCACGTGCAGGCATGTGTGTGTACCTGGACAGCTACATGTGTATATGGGCAAGGGTGTGTGTACAGCGTACATGGCAGCTGTCGCCCAGCCGTCCTTTCAGGAAGGAAGCACACAGCAGAGCCCCTGCTGCCCACTCTTCCTGGGCACTGTCCATCCAGCCCCACATCTGGAGAAGGGGTTCCTGCAATCACCTGCACCCAAGGAGCCCAGCTCTTCTCCCGGTCTGCATGCAGGTCTCACTCAGATGGGCAGTGCCTGGGTCCACAGCCCTGCCGTTCGGATGCAAACCACGTAGCCCGAGATCCCCCCGGGGTTCCCGGCTGCACTTCTCCACCTTCCTTGCTCCACTTCCTTGCTGAAGAGAGAGGTGTGCAGGAAGCTGTTCCAGCAGCTGGGAGCAGCGGCCGGAGCAGCAGCAAAGACGGCAGCAGGCGCAGCGCCGCCGGCACCCTCCAAATTGGGACTCTAGCCCTTTAAATCTTTTCAGTTACCAAAAAAGAAGAGGCATCAGACCCTGTTAATTAAAGCTCGCCCTGGTCCATCATTCTGAGGAGCTGCAGTGCTCTGCTCCTTCCTGATGGCTTAGAGATTCTCCTTAACTCCCAGCCATGGATCTTGGAGAATTTCCCCTGAGATCAGCAGGAGGTATGATCCTTGTCGATGGCACTCTGGGGCTTGTGTGGCTCTAAATCAATAACACAACTGACTGCATGGACGCTGCCTGGCCCGCCTTTCTTTCCTGCTTCCCCTCTGCTTCCCCTCCAATTTCCCAGCTTGTGTTTAGTTGAAACAAACCAAGTTCTCATGGGTTTCGGAGGAAGGGGAGGGGTCTGGGGTCTGGAGGGAGCTCCCCATGTGTTTGTTTTGGCCCTGGCTTCACCTAGCTGCCCAAGTGGCTTGGAGGAGCCAGGAAACATGTTTCTTCAAGCTCGGGCTCCTGCCAAACCATTTCCTCCCTGGCCGGGTCCCCTCCCTCAGGTCAGCATGAAAAGGGCATAACCCTGACTTTGACTCGCTTCTTGAATCAGTGACCTGCCACTGGGTCAGTCTGACGATGGCCGTTCCCCTGTGTTATTGGAAAACTCATCGCATAGAACTTTCTCTCTGTAAATTGTCCCTGCGTGCGGCACCTCCCTTCCCCTTTACATTGAATGCTACTCGATTGAAATGCTTGCTGTATGGATTTCAGGAATCCATAACCCTTTCCCAGTGCCTTTTGAGGAAACTCACTTCTAGCCGAGTCTAAGGTTCTGTGGCAAAGAGTTGTTTTTCTTCAGGAATCTGCTCTAGGCTGGCAGAGAGAGGGAAGAGATTTATCTTCTTTCCCATTGCATTTTGTAAATTGTACTTGGGCCCAGAGAGCATCTATCTGTAAATCCTTCATTGATCTGTTTTCATCCCCAGAGCTTCCTTCTGGGTGAAATGCTCTTCTTGAGTCGTACCCGAAAGAGAGGTTTCCTCTTAATCAGCTTGACACGACCTCACAGATGTCCCTGAAAGCCAGGCCCTGGCAGCAGGAGCCATTTTCATCGTCCTGGGTAACAGTCCCCGGGAGCCCGAAATACGGGGTCCGTGTGCTTTGAGAGGAGGCTTGCAACCCCCTGCCCCGGGGAAAGTAGCTTCGGATGCAAAGCACTTTTACTGATGTTTCCAGGGGCTTTAAAACACTCCGGATGATTAACATTGCCTTTCAAATCTTGAGAGGGATCTGAGCCAAAACATAGCTCCCGGGAGTGGGGATTTCCCCACAAAGTCATTGCCTGCAGTGTCCCCAGCTGTTCACAGGAACAGTAGTTAGGGTGTGTGCAGCGAAATCCTTTCCGATCCCCCAGCAAAGAATGGGAACTTTCTCTGGGTGAATGGCATGGAAGTCAGTGTCTGTGCCTCCCGGAGGCCAGGGTTGCAATGTGATTCGTATTCTCAGGACGATAAAACTCTCAGCCGTGCCAGAAACACTCTGGTTAGGAGAGACTGTTCAGAAGCTACAAATGAAGCACTTGATGGCATTCCTAATCACTGTGCCCATGAGTGGATTCGTGTAATAATTTGGAGATTCTGAGGGAGGCATCCAGGGCGAGATGCTTCCTGTAAACTGAAAGCCACACGGGAAGCAGGATGAAGGGGGAAGGCCCGTGGGAGGGTTTCGTACCCCCTTCCCGGCTTTGCTTCCAGCTGGTGTGTAAGTGGCATCGTGAGGGGTGGCCCTCTGCCTGCTGTTGGGTTGCTAGGTGGGACCGTGGCCGTGGCGAGCGGGGAACTTCCCTGAGCTCATAGGCGGAGGGTCCAACTTGGGTGCTCCTCAGACAGAGACGGGCCCCTCTTCCTGCCCTTTCCCCTTCACCCGCTTGAGGGCCAGTGGTTAAATAGGTAGACTGTTCCTTTGTGTCGGTTTTTCTCTTCACCTTCGTGTGTGTGTGTGTGTGTGTGTGTGTGTGTGTGTGTGTGTCAGAATTTATTGGATGGCTGCTGGCTTTCAAGGAGCTATAAAGAGATCCCAGTGGAGTTTGTTTAGACCCGGCAACTTCGTAGAGTTTTGTGGTCCGTGGGAATTCATTTAATGGCCTTGGCGGGCTCTCACATTACCAGGGTGATGGAGCAGAAAGGACGTGGCCTTCGGGGAAGGACAGACCTCGGTTGGAATCTCAGCTCCACCGCTTACTAACGTGTGGCCTGGGCCAGTTACCTAATCTCAGTGAGCTTCAGTTTCTTCAACTGTGATATGGTAAAGTTGTCAGGATTCAGTGGACTAATGTAGCTAAGGTCCGGGGACACAGCAGGTATAAAAGAAATTGTTCTCTCCTTCCAATGAAGGCAGCCACCTTCAGTTAAGTAAACTGTATCACCAAGGATGGAACTATGGATATTTCAATAGCTCCAATATGCTCCTTCACTGACCGCTGGCCTGTGCCTTCTCTGAGGGCAGGGACGACCTCATCTGTGTCATCACACCCCTCCCCGTGGCTAGCACGGGGCCTGGCGTGGCCCTGAGACGACATAAAAGTTTGTTGAATAAATACGTGATAGTCTGTGGACATGTAACCTTCAACCTAGGTGATCTTTAACAGCCAAACCAAACCACTGCTCACTCACTTTACTTAAGAGATGCAGCGGAGCCAGACGCATCAAAGAGCCCCGTGACTGTCGTAAATTGGGACTGAAATATGTCCTTTTGTGGGGAAATCTGAACTAATACAAAGTATCTCCTGCATGAGGACCTCGAGCAGGAACCTGGGGACCCCAGGCGTGTCCTGGAAGCCG